>NC_143549.1:161845000-163217500 GCF_054136105.1 Typopeltis vanoorti | reverse complement strand
AAGCAAATAAAAGTTAATCAGCTCTCAGATGTGAACTGTAGACTAAAATACACAAACATTATTCAAGAAAAAATGAAAGAGTTTGAGAACAAGAACCAGACCTTGGCGATTCATTGGCAAATCCTGAAGAAAAAAACCATGATTGATTGATTCAGCCGGAGAGGCATGTGATGAAGTTGTCTGCAGGAATAGAAAAATCAGAACTCCGTGGTGGCCACCAGAAGCATGAAGGAAAAGAAGACAGCATATCAAAAGTTCCTGGCAAATAAGTCAGTTTGTGCTCTTAGAGAATATTGAGACAAATGTAAGAAAGCTAAACACTGTGTAAAACTAGTGTTTTACACTGTTTAGCATGTGTCAGAAGTCATGGGAAGACTTTAGTAAGAACATAGAATATAAATATGATGAAGGTGGCAAAATATTCTAGAGGCTTTTGAAAAAGCTCAGAAATAAAGGAAAGATTGCTGTAAATGAAATTAGAGACGATAAAGGTGACATGAAGACTGAAGAAAAAGTATCCTTGACACATTACTTTGAAAAATTGCTAAATGAAACAATTAGTGGCAGCATAGTGGTAAAAAAAAGCACTCAGGAATGCAATCAGGAATAAATATCCATACTTGAAGTAGAAAAAGCCATCAAAAGGCTGAAATGTGGAAAAGCAGCTGGAGTGGATGATATTCAACCAGAAATGCTCAAGTATAGAGGTATAATAGTCTTACTTGACTGCACTACATAGTTCAGAAGGCCTGGACTGAGGGACAAATTCCCAATGATTGGAGTAGAGTGCTCATAGTATCCATATATATAAAAAGAGAAATAAAACTGAATGTGAGAATTAGAGGTATTTCTCAACTGAGTGTTCCTGATAAAAATGCAAGTATAGTTGAGAAATGATTGAGAAGGATTGTGGATGGGAAGCATGGTGAAGAACAAGCTGGATTTAGGCCAAATAAATGGTCAGGATCATCACATTTTTCACTTTATGACAAATAGTTGGGAAATCATGGGAATATAACCGAGATCTGTATTTAAGTTTTGTAGATCTGGAAAAGGCATATGACAAGGTGCGAAGAGAAAAGCTATTCAAAACACTACAGTTGTATGTACGGTGTCAATGGGGCATTATATCAAGCAATATTTAGCCTTTATTTGAGTTATAAGTCATCAGTTAGAATTGATGGTAGTACAGGAAGATGGATTAATGTTAAATCTAGTGTCAGACAGGAATGTGCACTATCCTGTCTGTTATTCATTATCTATATGGATCATATTATGAAGGAAAATGATATTAAACCTGATATCAAAATTGGAGATGTTTATCTCAGCTCCTTACTTCATGTGGATGAATTATATGTCTAAATAAATCTGCTACAAGTCTGCAAGATTCCCCAACTAATTGAATAACTGTTGTAATAGATATGGCATGAAGGTCAGCATTCAAAAGACAAACAATGAAAATAGGCAGAAACATTGAAAATATCAACTGCATTGTGAATGGAGAACCTATAGAACAAGCAAAACATTTCAGCTATTTAGACACAATTTTTAGTGAAGATGGTAAATTAAATATGGAAATTGACAACAGAATAAATTTATATGAAATAAGAGAGAAATTAGTCAAAACACTAGATTAGCTGTATACAAGACAGTGTTCAAACCCATTTTAATTTATGGATCTGAGAGCTGTGTCAGAAATAAAACTCTTGACCAAAGCTAGAGACCACAGATATGAGAATCCTGAGAAAGATTAGTGGGATGAACAGATGGCATCAGTGGCAATATCATATTAAAAACGATCTTTTTTTTTAAATCAATATGTTTAACACAGATGGGTTATTCAACAGATATACAGTTGACTCTTTCTATTACACACTTGTACAAAAAAATCCTTGATTATTGTGAATCATTTGCAACAGTAAATTTCTTTTAGCATTAATTTGTACCCATGGAGCTTTTGTTGGAGTTCCTCAGTAGTTTTAGTGAGTTTGTTGTAATAGTGTTTGTTGCAGTGTGAGAATCAGCTGTATAAGATTAGGAAGCTAATACATTAAATTCATAATTGTTTCTTGTTTTTGCCATTAAATAATGGCAAGAACATTGATTGTTTAGTAAAATTATGGCAAACTATCTTCTATGATAAACTGTTGCTGTTGTCTGTATGAATTTTCTTATGTGGTGGAGTGCATGCATCACTGAAATACAATAAAATAGTTTCCCATATTCACTGAAGTACATATAAACCGTGAAGCTGGAATAGACAGGCATGTATATCTGTTGAAATGAGACATAGACAGGACCTTAAAACATTGCTCATCTGTGATGAGTAAGAATATTTAATTGATTAGCAAAATCAGAAAATTTTCAATTTAATCATGTTTATTTATGTGATGTTGATTCTTTTTTATGCTGTAAATACTTTTATATTCTTATCTTTCTTTTTGCCTACTGGGTTATGCCAGTCAATTGAAAACACTTGTTTTGTTGATTGCCGTTGATTTTGTTATTTTGAAATATGACTAGTAAGATAGGATATGTAATGAAATATGGAGATCAGGGTATGCCCCCGAAGAGTGGAAAAAATCGGTCTTGGTTGTTCTTCATAAGAAAGACAGTGCTTTAGAATGCACCAATTACAGAACTATTACATTAATGAGTCATCTTGGCAAAGTGCTGATGAAAATACTAACAATGCCTGAAGGGTCATATGGAGGCACATCTTCCTGATGAGCAAGCCGGATTTCGAAAAGAAGTAACAATCTTTTCGAAAATTGTTACTTCAATTAGCAGAGTAAGCTCGAAGAAAGAATAAAAAGATATATTGCTGTTTCTTGGACTTCCAAAAAAGCATTTGATAATATTGACCAAAATATAACATGGGCTGTCCTGGAATCCTATGGTGTGGACAATAAATTGACCCACCTGCTGAAAGATATAAACAGCCAAGCACAAGCAAAAATCAGAATAGCAGGTGAGACTGGAGATTGGTTTGCCACTAGTCAAGGTACAAGACAAGGGGACCCAATATCACCAATCACCTTCATCACACATCTGGGAAGAACACTAGATAAGATTAAAGAAAAAGGTGGAGGCATTTCAATAAATGGCATGAGAATCGTCCTGATTGAAGAAGACACAGCAAGGCTGGAACAGACATTGCAAACACTATACACAGAAGGAAAAAGATATGGACTAAATGTCAACTTTGAAAAAACTAAAACTATGATATTCGGACAACAGACATTACTGAACAGAGTTACGATCAGATTTCAACTGGAAAATGTGGAACACTTCACATATCTTGGATGCCACATGACTTGGACTCCAAAAAAAGATAAAAATTAGAATAGCCAGAGCAACAACTATTTTAAACGCCATGGACAAAATATGGAAGAGCTGAGCTATAAAGATGCAAACTAAACTCCACATTATAGAAACCTGTATCTTCAGCAGCAGCATGCTCTATGGATGCGAGGCCTGGGTACTCCTAAGAGAATCCGAAAGGAGGATATTAGCATTTGAGATTAAGTGCTATAGAAAGATCTTGAGAATAAGCTGGATCCAGAATGTGAACAATGGGGAAATCTACATATGAATACAACCAAAAGAAAACCTGATCCAGAAAATAATTGAAAAGAAACTACGTTTCTTTGGCCATATATGTAGAATGAACAATGAGAGGAAAATAAAAATACTGCTGTTTGGGATGATTGAAGGAAAGAACAAAAAAAGGAAGATCAAACAGAGAATGGGGCGATGACATTGTCAAATGGTGCGGAAACTCTATACACAAACTGAGTCATCTTGCACAAAATTGAATGCAATGGAAGAATCATATCAAGATGGCATCAGACACCTACAGGCATTGGACCCATGGTTGTTGTTGATGATGAAGATAGGATATACAATCATCATGTTATCTTTATAGAGTCCTAAGGTCCATGCCTGAAAAGTAACCTGCTAATTGCAACATGGTAACCCAAAATAAATGTGCAGTGAACATGAAATAATGAACTTATTTTGTATACAATAATGGAATATACAGAATTTGAACCATTAATTGGATATTAAATTACTAATTATATGAAGAGCCAAAGGCTTCAATTCGGCAACATGAACTTATTTAAGTTAAGGGATATTGCATCCCATATTGTGTCTTAGCCGAATACGAAACTCAAAGAGTTTCATGCCGAATATAGAAATTATATAAAGTTTGGCGATTCCTAGCGTAAGCAAATACTTGGATAGTGCACCTGACCCATTTTGGTTGTGCAAACTGAGGCAACTCATAGTAAGGGTGGAGCAAGATAAAATCACTATTCTTGGTATTTACCTGTAATGTGAACTTAGCTCCTAGGAGCTGTATTACTGTTCTACGTTATGAGAGAAGGTCACTACCCAGACCAGTTTCAACTTAACTTAAATAAGTTCATGTCGCCAAATTGAAGCCTTTGGCTCTTCATATAATTAGTAATTTATTAGGACACCTTCTTGGCAATTCTCATAGAATGTGTTGGATTCTGAATATATAGAGATTGGAGTAATTATTATTTGCTTCAGAATCCAACATGATCTTCCATCACAAAGGCTAGACTTGTAAATATTATTTAATGTAAACAACTTATTTTACAATTTAATATTCATATAACTATCTTTAATTTTATCTAATATTTAATTATTTAATCAAGATATATGTATTAATAATGAAAAGACTATTAAATATTATTAAGCTATTTTATTTATTACTATATTAATATTATAAGAACTTGTATTTGATAATTTAACTGCGCATTAATTGAAATGTAAATATTCTCTATTTATTCCTATTTGTAGAAGTTTAACGTTATGCAATAGCTCAATTTTATTATATTTTGTTTTGTTGTCATGGAGACGCATGTAAGTAAGCGAGCACGAGTTTTGGAACACCACGTGAGGAGAAGGTTTATTGAAAAGAGTTTTAGAAAGAAATCACGAGAATAATTTAGGCGGGAAGAATGGATATAAAAAGGGAAGAATGCTGAAAATATAGAGAGAGAGATAGATTAGAGAAAGGAGACGATTGGCATTAGGTTGGAATCGGAGCATTCGGCATTCGGGAATCACAGTGCGATAATAGCGAGTCGGCAAGTCACTCAAGCAGCTAAATAATGTCTACTAGTTGAGAGCCGGTTAGCTAATAAGTTGTAGAATAACAATTATAGCTACGGAAGACAGCTGAGTGACTACTAAATAGACTAGCAATACTTGAGTTGAGATTTAATTTCAGGGCCGACCTGTCAAGGACACACAGAATCTTGAAATAAAGCACGGAGTCACTAGAATAGTAGAGGCTGGAAAATTGAAGTTTAAGGTTAGCTGTGTTTAGAATTGTAGTGTCTAAAGAATTAATTGAATGCCGGAAGAGTGAACAACTGTGCATATAAAACCTCAAGTTAAAGAATTATTGTGTGTTGCCTTATATCATGAATGATCAGTAGTACTTTATGCAACAACGTTTGTTTATGTGTATTGTGACCGACGATTAATTCAGTTATTGCTTAGAAGAATTATTTTAATGAGTGCCATATACTGTTTAAGTGTTTGCAGTTATAAAAAGTGTTTACATATAAGTAGATGAAGAAAAAAAGATTATCGGTAAGATTATTCCAACCATTAATATTCCTATACAGAGAAGTGTGTGAGTTTCATCCTAGAATTTCCTTATACTAACAGTAACTATTGTGAAAGATTAGCTGAAGTGTAAATTTAAAAGTGTTTGTTTGTGAAGAGGTGTTACTGCAATTTTATTGTATTTGGAACTTAAGGAACTGTGAGAAAACTGTAATAGAGATAGCTGAATTACCATTCTCTGAGTTTGTATGACTGTATTGTCAGGAAGGCTGAAGTGTTTCTAATAACTTAATTAGTGATTTGAAGTTAAGTGTAAAATTTGTGATTTTAAAATTAAATGTTTGTTTTTTGTTAATCAAAAGTTGTATTTTGCCTGAATCTCTTTTACTGCACCATTCAAAAAATATTCGAACCAAAGCGGATGAATTAAGTAAGTCAAATATACTTGGCTTGCATATATATTAATAACATATTAAGGAGAAATAGTTGAGGGTTGATTTTTCTTCAATTCTTGAACTAATTCAGATATAGAGTAGCACAGTCAATAAATATAAATTTTCTCTATATTTATATTAGAAATCGACTAGCAACTATTTTTTGTTTAAGAACATCGTAGTGACTAACAAGTCAGATCCAAAGTATAGATTGAGAAGAAGTAGGATCCAACAAAGGGATGTAAGTTCTGTTCGCTACAAACTTGGTATTAACTAGGTCTACCTACTCACTGATGAGACCTCAATAAAGGTTGAAACCGGTCTGGGTATTGACCTTCTCTCATAATGTAGAACAGTAATACAGCTCCTAGGAGCTAATTTCACCATCATCAAATTCCTGCCATGTACCCGCAAGGGGTGTACAGGATATGATAGTACTACATGAAAAATTTACATCATTACTAACTTCCTATCTACAATTTTCCTCTAAATCAGTCTGTTACTTGTCAAGACTCGAACATTACCAGATCTTATATTTCTATCGTCTAAGGCACTTTGTACCGTATCAATCCACCTATATCTTGGTCTTCCTCTGGGTCGTTTTCCTGCTAACTTGGCATAGAACACTTCGTTTGCTAATCTTTCTTCACCCATTCTGTTTAAGTGACCCACCTGAGATTAGCTCTGCTAATGCATTTCTGGATGCTGAGTGTCAAGTTCTTTACTAATATAATCATTTTTAATATGATATTGTCATTGTGTCGTGACGTTCTATTTTCATGTTGTGTTCTAATTTACCATCTTGTTTCGAATCACTCTTATAAATAAAACAACTAATTGCGAATTGATCACCGATCCAAAAGTAGAGAAATTTATAATTATACTGTGCCACCCTATTTTTAGATTAGTATATATAAAATAGTAGGATCAATTCTTAATTAAGTTAGCAGTCTCCTCATTTATTTAGGCCGAATTATTTACTATTCCACTTGGGGCACCCGCAAGATTCGAAATTTTTATGAACGGTGCAATAAAAGGGAGTTCAGGCAAACACAATATTTAGATTAACAAAATAAAACATTTAATATACGATATATAGTAAATACATGAATTCTACTTTTAAATGAAAGAATACAAATAACTTAATACATCTTGCTAAATCACTCATTACAATTCAATGTTCTAAATTTTAACATACAATTCACTGCTTCAAAATTATAAATATTCTTAACTCAAGTTAATAAAATAAAGCTTCTCATTTGATCAGTCTGCACACATCTATCAGTTGTACTTAATGTTTAAATTCACAGCAGGCACTAATCGAGATAGACAATATTCCAAGCAATCTTATTTCGGACCTTGAACTTCTAAGATACGCTATAGTTAATGTTAGAACGAATGAACATGTATGACTACTCTTACCAGATACAATCTTCAATACATCAATTTATTGCGAGCACACTTATGAATTAACTTATTTGAGCTAGCGGAACACATTAAATAAAATTCTCCAATGCTTTAACTGAACTACTGTTAATCGCGCTTCACTACTCTAAACAACAGCGACAAGGTACTGATATCCTTCCTTGTTTACTTTCCTGCAACTAGTTAAATTCATTATAATTCTTCTCAGGGCAACATAGAATTAAGACATAATCCTAGACTAACTGGAACTAATCAGAATTTCCCATTGAATGTCCAGTTCTTTATTTATCCGATTGCGACATCAATCTTCCTCTATAATAATAGCGCTGATTTCACTTGCAGCTGAGTATAAGATTCACTACGTTTTCTGCTCACTTCTAAACACTCTTCCCTTGAATTTCAGCCCTAAAGAATTTACAATTTTCTTTCACTTCCTTGCTTATATCCTACTTTCCTTCAGGCTCCGCAAAACTCTTCCCTTTTTTTTCTATAAAATTCTTATTGCCTCCCTTTCTCCTTTCTGGTTCCAAGGTCACGCACTCTTCGACTCGTGCTGGTTTATTTCATGCGTCTCCATAACAACGCACGAACGCAAACATTTCGCTAATGTAATACAACGCTCTACTACTACATAAGTGATTACATAACGTTAAATTTTCACAAATAAGAATAAACAGAATATTTCAGCTACTTAATCAGCTCTTTTATTACGTATACAATTATTTATAATACACTTTTCGTTACTTTACATATATATTTTAGTTATCATAAATTTCTACACACATTATTATTTAATAAATTAATAGTAGGTTAAGTTTAGAACAAATATTTAAATAGTAATTCTTAATTAAGGAACAATAAATAATTTTTATACAAATTATGATTAATATATAATAAGCAATGTTAAATGTGAATGAAAAAAATTAAATTACACAACAATTGTTAAATTAACAATTTAACAATTGATGCCATCTGTTCATGCCTCTAATCTTTCTCAAGACTCTCATATCTGCAGTCTCTAGTCTTTGGTCAAGTGTTTTACTTCTGACCCAGCTCTCAGATCCATAAGTTAAAACTGGTTTGAACACTGTCTTGTATACAGCTACTTTAGTGTTCCGACTAATTTCTCTCTTATTCCATATGAATTTATTCAGTTGACTTCCTACCATACCAGCTTTGTTGATTCTGTTGTCTATTTCCATATTTAATATACCATCTTCGCTAAAAATCGTAGCTGAAATGTTTTACTTGTTCCGCAGGTTCTCCATTCACAACACAGTTGACATTTTCGATGATTCTGCCTATTTTCATTGTTTTTGTCTTTTTATTTCTGACTTTCATACCATATCTATACAACAGTTATTCAATTTAGTCAGAGAATCTTGCAGACTTGTAGCAGTTTTATTTAGAAGTATAACATCGTCCGCATAAAGCAAAGAGCTGACATTAACATCTCCAATTTCGATATCATGTTTAATACCACTTTCCTTCATAATGTGATCCATATAGATAATGAATAACAGTTGGGATAATGTACATCTTTGTCTCACACCAGATTTAACATTAAACCATCTTCCTGTACTTCCTTCAATTCTAACTGCTGACTTACAACTCAAATAAAGACTAAGTATTGTTTGATATAATGCCCCATTGACACCATATAACTGTAGTAGCGTATTGAATAGCTTTTCTCTTGGCACCTTGTCATATGCCTTTTCCAAATCAACAAAACTTAACTCTCCTACCAGCTGAGGTGGATAAAGTAGCCAGACTACCTCAGAATTTTTCATGGATCAAAACTTCATCGGCATTCTATCTTTTATCAAGTATTTACCCTCCTCTGCTGTTAATCCCTTAACAGTGATTTTAGAGCCATTAGTGGATTAACTGTGGCGGAGGACTTTTGAGTCACTTGTCTTTACATGTACTGTGGTACTTGGAATTTGCTTTACTGGACTAGGATATTTCATCGTTTTTTTTTTTTTTTCTGCACAATTTATTGTGTCTCTTTTCAAAAATAGAAGTTTCACATCTGTAAAAATAAATAATCAATCCTGAAATCACCACAGATTTTTTGCAATGAATATATTTTAGTAATAGTAAATTTCCTTAATTTACTGACAATATAGATTCTTTTTTGCAAATTGTCAAATGTTTGTTTGCATTTAAATTATTTTGTTAAATATTTATATATTTAAATAACATTTAGTGAAATAAATATGACATTTTGCTTTCTTTCTTTGCAAAATACCTTTATATGGATAGTCATATTTCAATATTCAAAATTAAGTAGATATTGAATACCACATTTCAATTTTAGGAACGATTTTTTTTTTTTTTTTTTTTATGAGCAACAAATGATTATAAACTGCATTACTCGGTTTCCGATATTGTGTATTTTTTAGTATCAAAAATTTATACCTAATGATTTTTATCAGACTCTTAGCCTTCTTCTTTTGCTTAAAATTGCAAGAGATTTTTTTTTTTTTTTTTTTGTAGGATGCACATTACTGTAATATCCAGTGCTTAGCCACTGTAGATATTTTGAAAATATAATAGGAAAGATATCCTGTATGGAATGATTCAAAATTTATGCTCATTTTTAAGATTTTTTTACTGTAACTCCCTTCCTCTCCTGTCCTGGAACTCAGTTACATAACAACTTTAAATTTCTACTAGTTTGAAAGCTTTCAGACAGTATTCAAAATCTCATATTTCAGTTTACTGTTTTGACCAAAGAAATAAAGCAATAATGTTGTTGTATATTCAAAGCTTCTAATTCTGTACTCTTTCTTTGCATCTGAAATCAGCTGTTCAGCGGTCTGCTGAAATTATTCTAAGATTTAGAAATACTATGCTATATTTTCAATATATAAAACTGTTTATGTGTACTACACAAAAGAAAGTTCAGTAGTATTATTTTGTTTGTTTTTCTTTAAAAAAATCTAAATACTATTACTGCTGCTGGTTGCTATTTCTGAAATAATCTACGTCTTATAAATACTTGATAAGATTCTCTTAGCTGGAAGAAAAGCTAAAGGCTTATTACTCTCAGTGCTATTGAGAAAGGGAAGAGTGAACACTCAAGTTCCTCAAGCTGTAGTGCAGAATACATCAAGAATGTTGTTTCCTTTTCGATTGTTGATTACAGATATCCTAATAGAAATACTGACATTGCTTTTACATGCTGATACATTATTTATGCCAAAATAATTTCTTAATTTATAATGATCGGTTTCACGTTCATTATCGAAAAATTATAAATTATTTCAATTATCTTGAAAAATTATCTTTTTCAAGATAATTACAATTATATTTTTTGAGATAATTACAATTATCTTGAAAAAGAGGATTTGAATTATTTTAAAAGAAAAGGTGCATATGCGTTTCATAATTTTTTTGGTGGGGCGTATAGACCTTTTTAATTTTCAGATATTTCAGAGAATTTATTTCATAAATCGTTCGCAAGACAACTGTTACAAACATAAATCACTTGGGAACATACTCATTCATTTTAGTGTAAAATCGTAGCAAAGGTTTAGTTACTTTAGATATCTAAACTAGAAGAAAATGTTATGTCTGCTGATATTAGAATGTTACGTGAATAATTTTTTCTGACATGATTTCTCTAGTCGCTATAATGTAACCAATTTCCAGATTTTTTCCCTCCTGCATACTCCATGTTATATGCAGTGATTTCTTCTTTGTACTAAAAGAAAAAAAAATCAGACAGAAGAAAAATATGTAGTATTTTCTTTTCCACTGGGTGAATTTACAATGTTCTTTCTTTGTGTATATTGAAGAGAAAGTGCAAATGATTTTTTTTCTTACTATTTTTGCCATTATAATATCTGATATAATTGTAAGAGTGACATTTTACCATTTTTCTCCCACACAAAAAACAGAAATAAGGTAGTAATAATATTGTTGATTCTGTCAAACTTCATTGTAGCAGAAATTTTTATTACAAAACTTTGTTTTATATATGGGTTTTATATATATAGGTGAAAATTTTCACGTTATTATTTATATATTTTATTTATTTAATTTTTTTTGTTGAAATAGTTTACCTGGTATACTCTTTCCATTTCAATAGGAACTGGAAAGAGTATTCCAGTTCCTCTTATATTTTATTCCTTCGAAAATATAATTCTCTGTTATAAAAAGAACTTAAAAATTTGTCTTCAAGATGAAAAGGAAACAGTACATTCACGTATCCCTCCATCAATATTTGTAGTCCTGAAAAGAATAATTTTTTTTATTGTATACTTTTCAGAATTTAAAATTCTTGAACAGTGTGGAACACGCTAAAGCAAGGGTAAACACACAAAGCAGTTTTACACTCAGAGCACCATATTTTTGTTTCCTTTCTGATATTTTTTTTATTATATACATAACATTTTCATGCAGGTTTTTTTTTTATTAGCCGTTGGTGGTAGATTTTCGGGATAATGGTTGGAGTTAGCAGCATTCAACCTCAGATGTCTGGCAGGATTGCCTGCTTCTCTGCTTGCTGCAGAAGGCGCGTGTGCATGCAGCATTGCTTTCGCAATTTCCATTCTGTGTTCTAGATATGTTATGGTAGACAAACATTTTGTCTTGTGCAGGAGGAAACTGTTCCAAATAACAAAATCCGATATATGTCCAAACACTTTTTTGTAATATTTTTTATGCTGTTTCTTCATTACAGAGTAGAATAATAGCTGCTGAAGGTGAAGGCTCCAACGTTTCTGCATTGTACGAAGTTTCCTTTGCTTACCCTGAATGTTACTGCTGCTTGCCATCTCATAAATGAATTGTGTCTTGGATATACTTACTAATTATTCCTTTCTGCTAATGGAGATTACTAACCCACCCCCACTGAGAAGCAGAACAATAGAACATGCAGCACACTAAAGAGCCTCAAGCAATATCTGAATATTTTACAGGCAGAAATTACTTGTTTGGTTTTTCCATCTTTCTTTATTCTGATATTGCATTTGAAGGATGAGAGTGATTTTAAATATTAATTTCGCCTATAACTGAATATCACATAATTTCCTGATTTATAATTATCATGAATAATATGTATATTTTCTGATTTATAATTTGCTAATTTATAATAATCACCACATAGTTTCTGTATAGAAAAATTAAAGTTATGTGGAGCAATTACTAGAGAGAATTAACGAATTAAAAAAAACTGCACTTACGTTTCATAACAGTTTTTGGGTGTGTGATAGTGATGCAACGGGGGTGGGGGGGGTTAAACTATCAAAGGCGAAATGAAGTTCAATTCTATTGTAAAAATATGGAAATGAAATTTCACATCTGATAAACATATTTTGAATGATAAAATATAAGCAAATGTATCGCTTACTTTAAAAATTCGAGTATAACCTGAATTATACAGAAAATATATACATAAAAATTTAAATCATAACTGTTAATTTCATTTTGTAATGACTAATTATGCAAGGAAACCAAGAAAGTGAAAGTACAAAGAACAGTCGAGTATTATTATTATTATTTGTGACACCTCTAAAGAAAAAAAATTAGTGATATGATTAAAGAATTTCATGTTATTCTCTATAAAGCAAAGTTACTTAAGCTTGTCCTAAAGGAAATCTGTGAAGTATTATTCGATTTCGATGATTTGGAACAACAATAAAAATAATATAATATGGAACATCAGCAGCCAGTTTTCTTTTCATTTCTTTTTTTTAAAATAATATTTCAAATAATTATCGAGAATTAATTTCTTTGAGAACAAATTAAATGTTTTGTCGAGTAAGCAATTAGAAAAAAAATTAGTGCAAAAAAATTAAGAATAAAATTAGTTCTCCAAGGTAAGGCTACATTTAAGTGAAGAAATAATGCAAGGATCTTTATTTTGTCCAGACATTAAAATTGGATTGTATAATAAAAAGAGAAAACTAAAAAAATATAAATAATTTCTCTATTTTTAGTGTATCCAATATAACTAAGATCCAGTTACCCAGCATAGAACAAGGAAGTGTGTTTCTTGTTATATGGCAACTGAGAGGCAGCTACAAATGTAAGATAATCCGATTAACCGTTTTCTTCAGCTTGAGGGTTTATCACCTTCTAATGGACATGACGGTCAAATTGCACTTCATATCCCTGTCCTTTCAACAGGTGGGCTGAATCATATCCAGATTTAGCTGGACGTCTATAGACGTCCTGGCCGTTTGGGAGGTTAAATACAGATCTTTGTTATATTCCCATGATTTCTCCACTATTTGTCGTACCGTGAAGATCTGATCCTGACAGCCTCTATTTGACCTGAATCCAGCTTGTTCTTCACCAAGCTTTTCTTCCACAATTCTTCTCAACCGTTTCTCAAGTATACTTGCATATATATCTTACCAGGAACACTCAGTAGAGATATACCTCTGTAATTCTCGCATTCAGTTTTATTTCCCTTTTTATATACGGGTACTATGAGAGCTCTACTCCAATCGTCTGGAATTCATCCCTCTGTCCAGGCATTCTGAACTATGCAGTGCAGCCACTATAAGACTTTTATACCACCATACTTCAGCATTTCTGGTCGAATATCATCTACTCCTGCTGCCTTTCCACATTTCAAGCCTTTGATGGCTTTTCTATTTCAAGTATGGATATGTATTCCTGACTGCATGCCTGGTCAGTGTTTTTTATCACTGTGCTGTCATCACTGCTTGTTCCATTTAGCAAATTTTTAAAGTAATTACTCCATACTTCAAGGATATCTTTTTTCTCCCGTTTTCAGGTCACCTTTATCATCTCTAACTCCTTTTACAGCACTCTTTCCTCCATTCCTAAGCTTCTTCAACAACCTCCAGAATATTTTGCCACCTTCTTGATATATTTATTTTCTATGTTCTTGCCGAAGTCCTCCCATGCCTTTTGTTTAGCTAGTTTTACACAATGTTTCGCTTTCTTACATTTGTCTCTGTATTCTCTAAGAGCAAAAGCTGACTTATTTGCCAGGAACTTTTGATATGCTTCCTTCTTTTCCTTCGCTGCCTCTTTAACTTCCTATGTCCACCATGTAGTTCTAATTTTTCTATCCTTGCAGACAACTTCACCACATGCCACTCTAGCTGAATCAGTCAGGGTTGATTGCTTCAAGGCTTGCCACTGAATCTCCAAGGTTTGGTTCCTGTTCTCAAACACTTTCATTTTTCCTTCAATAATCTTTGTATATTTTAGTCTATGGTTCACATCTGAGAGCTGCTCAACTTTTATTCGCTTTAAAACTTTCTTACATGTTATTCTTTTCAATATGAAATTCAATTTTATCCTGCTCAAGATTAAATAGTGATCACTTCCAATTTCAAATCCTCTGTACACTCTGGTGTCCTGCACCAGGGAGAAAACATCACTATCAACAATAACATTGTCGATGAGACTTTTCTTATTCCTTGCCTCTTCTCTCCATGTGAAATTGTGCACATTTTTATGTTGGAACACCGTGTTAGTAATAACCAGTCCATGTCCTAAGCAGAAATCCAACAGGTATTTCCATTATTATTAGCTTTGCTCTTTTCTCCAAATTTTCCCGAAACATTTTTGTGTGTGTGACAATCACTTCCTACTCTGCTATTTAGATCCCCAACAAGGGCCAACTTTTCCTTTTTCATTGTTTCAATAGCTTTCTCTAGAGCCTCAAAAAATTCCTCCACTTCTACCTTAGTAGAACCTTCTGTGGGACCATAGACACAAATAAGTCTCATTGTCCAGTTCCCCATTCTGATATTTTCCCAAATCACTCTACTTGACACTGCCTGCCATTGAAGATCAGCCTCGTATTTTGTGTTGAATACTATGGCTACTGCTTCTTTTCCTTGATTGTCATTGCCTGAATATAACATTTTGTATTTATTGCTCAGAAAGATCTCACCAGTTTTTGTCTTTTTTGTTTCAGTCACCCCTATTATGTTGATCTGGTACTTATCTCTAATTCCTCCGCTAGCTCCATTTCTTTGCCCTTCAAGCTTCTTATGTTGATAGTGCCGATCTTTAACTCTGGTGATGTTGATTTCGCGTGTGTTTTCAGATTTGTTCCAGTAGCTGACTTTTTGCTGTCGCCCTGGTTCTCTGGCGAAAATAACAGGGGCCTTGTTTAACCGGGCGACACTCCAACCCAGCTAATTTCACATTATGGGTAAATACCAAGAATAGTGATTGGAGCTTGCTCCACCCTTACTATGAGTTGTCTCAGTTTGCACTACCAAATAGGTCAGGTGCTGCACTATCTAGGTATTTGCTTATGCCTGGAATCACCGAACTTTATATAGTTTCTATATTCGGCATGAAACTCTTTGAGTTTCTTATTCGGCTAAGACACAATATGGGATGTAATATCCCTTCACTTAAAAAAAAAAATGGATATTAAAGATTTTACATTGATTCTAAAAACTGAAATGTTTTTCCCAATTGTTACTGAGTCATATGACATCACTGGTTCTGTATCTGAAAGTGTTTCAGAACCACTCAGAAATCAGTAAACTTACTATTATAGTTAACAAGGGTTGAACTTTTGCATTATATTTTGATAGTTTTCTATGCTCTCATAGCATTGAGTGCATAGGCTTTATTTGCTCATTCACATTATAAGGGATTTATTTAAACATAACCCTTCTCCCCTCCTTTTTTTTTTGACATTTCCCCTTCTTGATCACCTTCTAAACTCAGGTCCTAACACTAAACCGTGGCATTTTCCTAAATCACCTGGCTCTGAAGAAAAAGTGTTCTCTCTGAACTACTTTATCATTTTGGAGACTTGATGGATTGTATACAGCACTCAGAAAGGATTAAAACAGAATTTAACACTTCCTATATTTCGTCTGTCACTGAGACATCTTCAGAGATTACAAAAAAATTAATGTAACATATACACAAATACCACATAATACCAAGCCCCAACTACGTAGGTGACTCTCACACGCATTCTTAATGACTTTATTTACATGTCAGTCAGTTTCCTGTATGTCTTGCTATGTAATCATCAATACCTTTTTGTGGTTTTAATAAACTTTTTGTGTTGGCCTGGACACTGAAAGTAACAATATCTATTCTTCTGCAGAAATATTTTACAGAAGTTCTGCAGAATGCTGTCAAAAGCTTTGCTGAAGTCCAAATAAAGGACACTGTAGCTGTTACCTGATCTGTTTCTTATTGACTTTATTAAAAAAAAAAAAAAAAAAAAAAAAAAAAAAAAAGATTATCATATTCTCTTAATGAAACCATCTACAGTATGTCCTACTCATGTGATACTTTTGGGGATATCAAATACAATTCCTAATTAATTTTTCCATCACCTTCTCCATAGCACTATGACACTGATATTACAAACTGATCTGAAATTCTCCATTTCTGTGTGAATATCCTCTCCTTTTATGAGAAATAACCCTTGCGAGCTTTCAATTAGAAGTACTATTCCAAAGCTGAGTGACTAAGAATTTAATTGAAAGTGGAATGTTTAGCAGTAACACATAGATGTCATTATTCATGTATTTAGAAGATTTTCACGTTGGAAACTAAAAGTAACAGAACTCTGTGTATTAAATTAGCCTATGTGAAACTTACCTATTACTTGATGTTATTATTTTATTTATTTTTTCTTGCCAGTCAGGCCATGGTTAATTCTCAGCTAAATTTGGTGTTCTGTGACATACATACTTTAGTGAGTTAATATAGATTATGTTCTTGCATGTATTTGCATATGTACAACTGTGAAGATCAGAACATGAAATTATTATTCAGACAGTGTAATGGTCTCATAAGTTTCATAGTTTTACTGAATACTTTAATAGTGACGGGAAAGGGGTGCTTATGTTCTATCTCCCCCCCCCCTGCCATTTCTAAGACTGCTTTATAAATCTACCACACAAAAAAGTAATTAAGCTTACTTAATTATATTTTAATAGGTTACCTTAATATTCAGGTTGTATTTATTACAATCTATTTTTTTAATTCCCACTTAAGAAATCATGGTGCATGTTACTTTGTTATATAAGTCTTATCTCATTCTAGCTTTATTTTATTTTCTCACATGGAATTTTATATTCACATAATATATTAATATTTTTCAATCTGGAAATGTAATAAATTTTTATTAATTAAAAAAAGTATGGTAAGCACATGATATGAATATTTTGTATTAAATGAATTAAAAATTATCTGTTTGTGTTAGGTTTCACAGTCCTGGAGGAAATGTTGGTGTTGCAGCAGCTCAGAAAGATTTTGAATTTGCTTGTGACGAACTCCTTCGCATACAAGAAGCAAGGTTAGTATTCTAATTTTTGACTCGGGCAGTTCATTTACTCTATGTTGAAATTCTTCTTAGAGGGACAAGAATTTAATAATAATTTGTATGGATCAATGAAACACTGCAGGGAATAAGTAGTTATCACGAAATTCTTGCAAGCTAGATTGGCTAAGTGGATAGTGCTTCTACTCTTCAGTCAATAGGCGTGGATCAGATCACACTGCATACATACCCCTTGTAATAGATTAATTTCATAGCTTTGTATGAATCGCCACCCTATTACTGATACACAAAATATGAAAAGGTTCCATGGTTGGTCTCCATAGCAAGATTTCTGAACTGTGTTACCCCTGGGATATATGATCCATAGTAATTATATACAATAAATATCTTCATTGGTGAGATTCACATGAAATAACAGTAGAGGAAGAATGTTGGGTTTAAGACTTGATAAAAATCTTTGAAGTAGTATAAGAATATGGTATATAGTATTCTCATGGTTAATATTTGGCATAAGACTATCTTATCCTAAAATTATGGTTACGAAAACCAAACTGGGTAGGTCATGGGTTCCAAGGACCTTTATGTACTTCTGATTATTATTACATTAGATGTTTGATATTGAATAATCGTAAAATTGTTATACGATTCTATCTAGTATCATAATTTTGTAGAAATTAGCCAAACTCTACATATGTCTGAAGGTTACCTTAAAAGAATCAATTTTTTAATCTCTGCTTAATTGTTAGCTGTAATGTTGTACTTTACTTTTGTAAAGTACAACATGAAACAGTTTTAGTTCTGCTTCTTCCAGATGAATCTGTATATAATACTATATTCCAGCTTTTTTGAGGAAAGGCATTTGTTGTGAAAAATGACTGAGATAGTTTGGTCTAGCAGCAGGACTCCATATTGAGTCCCTTCTATGGAATTGAGGACTTAGGAGACTGCTGGCCACTCGATTCAGTTAATATCTTTGGTCTCCAGAAGTACGTAAATTGCAAGATGTCTTGCCACAGTTTGTTGAGATATCCACGTACACGTGCTTGACTTGCAAACTCACCTTCCATGGTGCATCAATTACATTTTGCTGTTATAACCAAAAATCTGTCTTCGTGCTCCATGGTAGCAGAAGAGCAACCTCTCAGTAAAGGTCTGGAACACATTCCGTTGGTTTGAAAAGCTGCCCAAAGTATTGGATACAATGCTATGTGATTAATTAGAAGAAACACACGTATAAACCACAGTGAAAATTATTTAATTGTAAATATTGTAAATATTTTTAAATAATGAAACGCACCACAGGTTTCGTTATTTAAAAAAATGCTATGTGAGATTCCAAACTCTGGGAATATCAATAATTCTGCGGCTTTCTTCAAGCATTCCAATAATTCTTCCCCACGGGAATTCGTCTAGATGATCTTTTTGAGACATTACAAGGCATCCAAGTTTGCAACTTTATTCCTTCAGGAAAAGAGCTTCCTTTACATGCAATTCGTTTAGCACAGCCTTTTGCCTTTTATCCTGTTGAGTGCTACTACGTGACCCCTACTCTAAATCATCTGTTATACAAATTGCCACAAACTGATTCGTCTGAATTTGTAATCTTCAGGAATAGTGTTCATCCTTAGGTTTAGGAAAGCAGTGTGTTAACATATTTTTAAGTCATACTTTTGATTTTAAAAGTTTGTGTGTGTTTGGAGGGGGTGAGAAGAACAACTTGTTCGAAAAGACCCCATGTAAAAATTTTCTGTTGATGAGAAGAGTGAATAGCTATACTCTCCTTCTGCAGAAAAAAAAAATGTGTGTATATATATATATATATATATATATATGTTATTATTATTGAAATTAGGATTTACTCAGGATGTATACATTTATAAAATTAATTTAACTGACTAGAACCCGAAAAAGTATAACAAAAACCTTTAATAAATCACGACTAGTTTCATCGGTGCTCCGACTTCTTCAGGTGAGAAAGAGAAAACATAAGACTTTTAAAAATAACAAGGTAAAAAACATGGACTTTCCAGCTTAATAAAAAGAAGTAGAATAGTAACAGTCATATTTGAATAGGTGACCGCGTGCTACCATTGGCATGAGTTGAATGTGTGCGACAGCTAATTTTAGAGCACCAGTACTGGATTACTGCACTATGGAAATCAGGCAAATTGTAGCTTAGATTGTTGTTCAAGTGTGAAGGGTCCAGAACTATTTCTTTTGATTCGATAATTCTTCTTTCAAATTCATCCTTGCATATATATAAATTAGTAGTGCGTTCCCAATCAACTTGGAGGTGTTACATAATAATAATATATTATTATGTGACACCTCTAAGGAGTCCAAAGACTCATCGAGGGAGAGTGTGCCAACAGCATTGAACGAATCTAATCCCTTCCAACTACTAACCATGCTCAAACTTGCTTAACTTTTTGCTGAGCCATTAGTAGCAGAGGCTCTACCAATCAACCAACATACTTTTTCAGATAAAATTTGGTTGCAAGACATTGGATGTGGATAGTAGAATCTATTGGAAATTTGTTTTCTCATATTAGAATCATGAGATATTAAGAGAATGACATCAGAATGGATCAAAATGTTTTCAGTGCTGTTTGGTCTTACTAGGAGAGGATGGGGGGAACCCACTAACTCATTACTACCAGATTCTTGGTGATAGGGAAGGCTGTCTGTACTGCCTATGGATGGAGTGGTATGTTTTGTTTTTCCTGTGTACTTTAGGTAAACTGTTTATTCTTTGGTGCAAGAATAACTTTTTAGGTATATCCATTAGCCAGAACTTAATTTATTGAGTAAATCAATAGCTTTTGTGCATTTAGTAGTGTCATAGTTAGTGACTATCTGAGTTGGTGTTTGCTACTAATTTTTTTTTTTAGGTATCAGTTTCAATCTAATGTAACTTGTATTCCCTTCACCAGCTTTAGTATATCCTGTATATATATATATTTTGCCCAGCTATGGGCACCAGGGTTTCTTCGTGATGGGGAGGAAGTGGAGAGGGTCCAGAGACGAGTGACCAAGATGATAGCAGGTCTGTGGAATGAACCTTATGAGAATAGGTTGAAGATTTGTGGGTTGCAGAAATTGGACAATAGGCGAAGGAGGGGTGATATGATTGAGACATTCAAATTACTGAAGGGTTTTTATAAGATTGATCCAGAAGATATTTTTGAAAATATGACTGGTGGTGGGAGGACTAGGGGCCATGCATGGAAGCTGGGCAAGAGCATGGTTGACAAGGGTGTTAGAGCTAGGTTCTTTACTTGGAGAGTGGTAAATGAGTGGAATAAGCTTCCAGAGTCTGTTGTGGGTGCTACAACCGTGAATGAGTTCAAGGCAAGGTATGATAGATACTGTGTGAATGTTGAATAGTTGTTCTTGACATGATGTTAGGGCCTCCCTCGATGAGTCTGTCGACTCCTTGGAGTTTCCCGGAACAATAATAATAATAATATCCTTGCTTCAATAATGGGTAAGTGGAGGCCTAGCAAATATACTGTTTCAACGTAATTTTATTTGCCACAATCACTGGAATGCATTCAAACTTCTGTTTGATATAACAAATCATGTCTAAAGTATTTAGAGATTTATTAGATAATTTAGGTGATAATCAAAAATTTTAATTTATTTAACTATCACAGGCTTCCTTAACACATTCATGCTGGGCATCATCCATACATGTGGACACTGTCCATGGGAAATTTATTTACAGTATATGTATGTTGCTTCCTCTTTGGGCATACACATTTTCACAAAGTTTATATGGCATGTTAGTTGCAACTTTTTTCCATTTTATTAAATTATGAACAGTAAACTGTCTTAATGAGGTCAAATGCGATTCGAAATGATATCAGGTTATATGCGTATACATTTTTATTTTTTTTGTAAAATAAAAAATTATTTTCTTGCATGCATGCAGCATAGTGATTGTGTGTGTGGGGGGGGGGGGGGGGGCATTTTTCATTATGAAATGTTATTTCAGTTGTTTTTAATTACAGCAATTGTTGGTAAATATAGTACACTGTATTTAGTGACTTTGGCTGGACTATATCTGTTCTTTCTGAAGACTGAAAGGAAAATGTTCCTACAGCATGAAACAATAGTTTTATTGTATCACTGTATTTAGTGATAAAATAAAACTATTGCTTCATGCTGGGAACATTTTCCTTTCAGTCTTCAGAAAGAACAGATATAGTCCAGCCAAAGTTTCCAGATTATATAACGCTTGTCCATGAGTACTAATGTACAATACAATAAATAACAGCTATTACAGTAATTATTCAAAGAAAAATTAATTTAAAAAAGTTACTTATTTAGTAACTTTTAGAATAGTTTCATGATATTTAGTTCTTATTTTAGAATACAGGAAGAAGTTGCAGAGACTAAAGAAAAAACACGAAAAAAAATGCTTGAGCAGTTGGAAGATTTGGGACAAGAAATTGAACTTGAAATAACTGCTTACAAACAGTTAGAGGAGTCTAATGTGGAGAATATTTTGGTGAGTTTGGAAGGATTTTTTTTATTTTAATTTCCATGCAACACTTTTAGAATATGACAGCATTTGAAATAAAGATCAAATCGAATTTCTTCTTCTGTGGTGAAAAGTATTTTATCTGTTCATTTATTCAGTGTAGTGGTAGTTATAACTGTTTATTATGTAATATGATTAAAAAAAAATTAAATTGTAGTTTTTTTCTTAAATTTATCGTATTCTCTGGTGTCTGCTTTTGTTGACTTGATAATACAGAGTTATTCAAAAAAATTGCAGACTTAGTGTTATTTGCAGATTTTTAAACATGATGATAATGATGCCATCAAATTCTTTCCTTCAGGATTTCAGCTTGAGTTTTAGAAAAAAAGAAATGTTGCCACCAGATCGGGAAATACAGATGTGTCAGTTTTTGTCAAAAATTTCTGCATCAACAGAGCAGAGTGAGTGAGTGCTTGTTAATGTAATGTAACTGTATGTTACATCTGAGGCCATTTTGGCTATATCTATGTGGAAACTGCAGAACATCTACATAGAAATATTGCTTTGAATCAATCAATGGAAATGAATTTGTTATACACAATTTCATGAATGTTAAGGAAAAGCAAATTTGAACTTGGTAAAGCAAATGTTTGAGTATTTCTCATTATTTCCTCCTTGAAAGCATGTTTAAATATCTTCGAAGGATTCTGTGGCATTTCTCAGTTTGAAGCAGAACTTGAGGTTCAAGTGTGTTACTGTGAAATCTTGTGGAGAGGAAGTTGTGTTGTGAGAGAGAGAGTTGAGGATGTCTCACACTCTCTCTCTCTCACACACACAAAGTTCTGTGTGTGAGAGAGAGAGTGAGATCTGACATTCCATGTGAGAAAATATGTGAGAATGAGATCTGACATTCCGTGTCAAAGCATAGATTCAGCCCATTCCAAAAAAAGAGGTGATAAAATTGTTATTAAGCTACAATTTCATTGCCCTCACTTTAGTTCTCAAAAAAATGTGTCCTTCGAAATGCACCTTCTTCATTACCGGCAAGCTTTCCTATTAATTAGTTACCACCAATGTGAATTCTGATGCTTACATCAGCTCCACCGGCCATTACTCCATCTTTGGCTTATAGAAAAGTTGAACAAAACTATTGACTGCTCTTGTTATTTCCAGGGCATCTGATTATGATCTGATAGAGGCCTACTCACCAGCCGTTTATGATCTGCCTTCTAACCTTTATAATTGGGTCACCAATTTCCCTACTATTTATTCACTACATTATAGCAGAAGGTTTCCTTTCCTCAAAAATTTCCAACTATAATGAGATATCTCAGTGCTCTGTACCTTTGCCATTGCTTTTCTCTTATACATAAATGAATATCTCACCTGGAACAAATTCTAACCATATAGTGGTGTCAGATTAGATTGTGTACTACAAATATTATATATAATCATTTCAATCTTTAAAACTTCCCATTACTGTTGTCATATCCCCACATGCTACGAGTGCACAGAGGTCTGACATATGTCAGTTTTGCAGGCTGAAGTTAACTCTGTGAGAATGGCCAGTCCTCAGCAGAGCGCCAACAGCATCAAACGATTTTTCCCTTCCAAGTACTAACCGTGCTCAGACTTGCTTAACTTTTTGTGTGATCTATTAGTAGCAGAGACTCTACCAATCAACCAACCTTTGCAACCCTTCCATTACTAATCCCTTAAATCTACATCTGGCACAAAAACTTCGCACCTGTAGTCTCTTCGATGGTCCAAAAACATTGGTCTTTTCCATTTGATACTTCTCTTCATCTGTATAATTGCTAATGCTGAATAAATCTCAAATTTGCCCAATCTTGGAACATACTGCTCACATTGAGGATGTTACAATCAAAAAGTTACAAAATGCTTGATGCTTTCCATAAAAGAGAGAAAGGGACAGAATTAATTGATGATCCCTCTCTCATACAGATTGACTTTAATCACATTCTTGTTGATGTTCCTGTTTTTGCAGCTACATGTGCTGATTAATGCTCATGTTAGATGTTTAAAAAAACAGAAAGAATAAATTAAATAATAGGTTAAATGCTTTCAATAATTTGTCTTAGTCACAGATTTATGTTCAAAGAGTGCAATATAAATTGCAATATATACATAAGTGATACTGAGACAAATGAAACTTAATAGACTAGAATCTTAGCTAAGATGTGTCTTCTATCCTTCTGTGGGTACGTAGGAAGCTTTGACTGTAACATAGAATGCTTTCCCATATGCTATGAATATTTTTGCTACTCAATAGTTTAATGCATAAGTTTGCAGTATTGGTGTAATCCCTTTATTCGTGACCAGTAACTCTTCTATCCTGCAGTTATTCTGAAAATGTAAAATCTGCTTTTATGTGAAGACAGATCGTTACATGTATAATTAGAAATATTTCATAATTCACACCTAGGAGCTGAATTCTCAAAATCTTTGTCAGTCTCGGGTATCTCTTTAGTGCACAGCACAATGAAATGCTACAGAGCAGTGCCACTATAACTTCTGAGGTTTGAGTGGCACTACAATAATGATTTTTTTTTTAATATTATTATTATGTGACACCTCCAGGGAGTCCAAAGACTCATCGAGGGAGAGTGCCATAGAGCCCTTTCCAACTACTAACTGTGCTCAAACTTGCTTACCTTTTTGTGAGCCATTAGCAGCAGAGGTTCTACCAATCGACCAACCTTTGCTGGCAATATAAGTATATATATAAAAGTTCATTTTATTTTAGCTGCTTTTTTACTTATTTGATTACTACAAGTGAAAAATATAAGGAATGTGAAAACATCACTTGATGAGAAAATGGAAAATAAAAACTTTTTTTATTTTGTATGTGCATAAACTTTGCATGTGAAGTATCTTCATGACGGCTACTTACATACAGAAGCTATT
Organism: Typopeltis vanoorti; assembly: GCF_054136105.1. NCBI lineage: Eukaryota > Metazoa > Arthropoda > Arachnida > Uropygi > Thelyphonidae > Typopeltis > Typopeltis vanoorti. The sequence continues at coordinate 163,192,356 of NC_143549.1, read as the reverse complement.
AACTTGACATCATTTGCCTCAATTCTCATTATTCTCAAAAACATTATGAGAAGGGCCTCTACCCTTACCAGTTTCAACTTTTGTTGAGATCTTGTCAGTGAGAGTCAGAAGATCTGCAAAGATATCAAGATTAACTTTTAACTGTTCTGGCATGATTGGATCTGTGGCCTCTTTAATCCCTTTGTCAGATTTGCTGGGTCAAGGATTATTAAGCACTTGGCTTGCCCATTATGGGCTATTTACTACTAATAAGTTCTTTTTGTTTCTTTCCAAAAAAAAGTTACCTGTTTGGTATGTTGTTTTTGGGACATTTATCCTGAAATATTTGTCTATTTTAGCCTACTGCTAGGTGGTAGACTATAGCGTACTTGGGATATTATTTGAGCCTTTGGCTTGCCTATTTTGAGCTTCTGGTAATGGGTTTAAAAAAAAAGCTTACCTGTTTAGTATTCTTTAGTGATATTCATGTTTTGCAATGGTAGACCACATGCCTATTGCAGATTAATAGTGCGAATTAATCTATTTGGTGGATTAATGGGTTAGGGTGCTTGGAAACATTTGCAAAGAAAAAATTTTGCAGCCCTTTCACATAGGAAAGTTTTGATCTCAGTGATATTGCCTTCTTGGTGAAGCTCTAAGTAACTTTTTTATGAACCATGATGCATTGAACACCGTTCTTAAACATTTGTTTGGATTATCTGTAGTTTGCTGACATTCGAATCTGCTTGTGATTACACATGTGAGCCATATATCAGGACTGTCCTGATGTATGGTTCATCCTGTTGCCTTATTCGTTTTTGAGAAATGATTAATATGAGTTGTGTGGCAAAGCTCTAGTTGCACTTCTAAGTATTTGGCTACTGGTTGTAATAGAATGAGGCATGAAACATGATCACTTCTCCTACTGGAGACACTCATCTTCTTGCGAATGCCACGGTGGCTCTCTTGTCTGCATTAACATCAATCCATTTTTTTTTTTTTTTTTTTTGACCCATTGTTCTAGTTTCAAGATAGCGTTTTGCACTTTTTTGGTTGCTAATGTAAGTAACAGGGTGCAGACTATTATCGCAGCATCATCTGCATATAGGACTGTTGAGGTGCCAACTGTGCATGGGATATTCGCTCTATAAATGGCAAGAGGTGATAGAGGGGGAGCTCTGGGGGATACCTGCTGTGATTTTGCAATCAGATGATCGAAATCTCTGCAACTTACTCAGTATTTGCAATTGCTGAGATAAAATTGGGTAAAGTTTCAGTTGTAATGGGAATTTGGCTTGTAGGAGTTTGAAAAGAAACCCATTGTGCCATATTTAATCAAATGCTTTGGCAACATCTAAAAAAATTGCACCTGTGTTCTACTTCCAGTTGAATCCTGTGTGATGTTTTCAGAACTCTGAGAACTTTTACAGTGGAATGATTCTTCCAGAATACAAATTGCTCATTTGAATGAGATTTAATTCTTTAACGACTTTTTGTAATCTAATTAGTATTACCCTCTTGCTGTTTTTCCTAGGCATGAAACAAGCTGATTGGGAAATAATTTGCAGAAGGCATGCTGCTTTTCCTGATTTTGGGATTAAGATTTCATTGGCTGAAAAGTACTGATATATTAATATTGTATTAATCATCATCATCAAATTATATCTACCCTCAAGGGGTAGATATAATTTGATGATATCTACCCTCAAGGGGTGTACAGGATATGACAGTACTACATGAAAAACTTACACCATTACTAACTTCCTATCTACAATTTTCCTCCAAATCAATCTGTTACTTCAATATCAGATCTTATATTTCTATCTTCTAAGGCACTTTTTACTGTATCGATCTGCCTATATGTTGGTCTTCCTTTGGGTCTTTTTCCTGGCAAGAACACTTGTTTTGCTAATCTTTCCTCTCCCATTCTGTTTAAGTGACCATACCCTGAGATTAGCTCTGCTAACACATTCCAGGATGCTAACAGTGTCATGTTCTTTCCTAATATTGTTGTTTTTACGCGTGGATAGGCTCGTGTTCGTCAGACATGTTGTATTAGATTTCACGGTATGATATGAACACAGATGGATAGGAAAATAACTATTTTTTAACTTGGAAGCTAATATTTCGCTGGTATTATATCCAGCATCTTCAGAGCACGCAACACAAAGGTTGTTACAAAAGCAAGACAACCACAATCTGGTGTAACAGTGGGGCTAGTATAAGTAATTGCAGCGTGCAACACAAGACTAAAGTCCTAATATGGTGCCATCTAGGTTAAAAAAAATATATTCTAGATATATTTCAGCTATTTAAATTCACAGTACAGGCAGGTTATTTTACATGGAAAGGGAAAATATACAAACAATTAGATGGGACAGCTATGGGTTCGTCCCTTTCTCCCCCACCTTAGCCAACTTCTACATAGAACATCTGGAAAAATTAGCTATCAACACAGCCACTCTCAAACCTAGTCTCTGGCTACGCCATGTTGACGATGTGTTTGCTATTTGGCCACATGGCCCAGACACATTGAATACATTTTTAGTGCATCTAAATAGCCAGCACCCTAAAATCCACTTTACAATGGAACTAGAAGCCAATGACTGCCTGCCCTTCCTGGACACACTGATCGCACGTCTTCCAGAAGGTTCCTTATCATTTTCAGTTTATAGAAAACCCACACGTACAGGGAGATACTTACACAAACAATCACACCATCACCCTTCTCAACAATATGGTATCTTAAAAACACTAACCCATAGAGCTAGAGCAATCTGTTCCAATGACATTGCTCTCACTGCTGAACTTTCTCACCTACGTCACACCTTCTTAACCAATGGTTATAATCCCCATAAGATAGACAACATACTAAATGCTACCCAGAAATCCCCTCTATCTACCACAGAAGACTACAACAAAACCATCACCATCCCATACATTAAAGGCACATCATATCTAGGGTGCTTAACAAACACCAACTACGCACAGTATTCAAACCTTATGTAAAATTAACAACTCTCATCCATTCATCTAAGGACAAAGATCTATAAAATAAAGTGCCCTGTTCTTGCCATCAAGCCTACTATGGACAGACAGGAAGAACTGTGGACATCTGCCTCAGTGAACACAAAAAATATATCCGACACTTTCACTATGAAAAGTCGGGTCTGGCAGACCATGCTTTGGATACCCCTGCACACAGGATCAATTGGAAAGAAACAAAAGTAATGCACAGAAGCTTCTACAAGTCAGAGAGGTTGTTCCTGGAATCAACAGAAGCCTTAAAACATACTCCAAATCTTAACAAGTATGGCTGTATAAATCTACCAAAGATTTGGGAGACAGTCATCCTAAGACCAAATTAATATTTATTATTTTTATTTTATTTTATTTTTCAAACTTTCTAAGACTATCATTTGGACTACTATTTCAAAACTTTGAACTTTTTAAAAAAAATTTTTTTTTAACCTAGATGGCGCCATATTAGGACTTTAGTCTTGTGTTGCACGCTGCAATTACTTATAATAGCCCCACTGTTACACCGGATTGTGGTTGTCTTGCTTTTGTAACAAACTTTGTGTTGTGTGCTCTGAAGATGCTGGATATAATACCAGCGAAATATTAGCTTCCAAGTTAATAAATAGTTATTTTCTTATCCATCTGTGTTCATATCATACTGTGAAATCTATTACAACATTGTTGTTTTTAATATGATATTGCCATTGGTGCCATCTGTTCACCCCACTAATCTTTCTCAGGACTCGTATCTGTGGTCTCTAGTCTTTGGTCAAGAGTTTTATTTCTAACCCAGCTCTCATATCCATAAGTTAAAATTGGTTTGAACACTGTCTTGTATGCAGCTAATTTAGTGTTTTGACTAATTTCTCTCTTATTCCATATAAATGTATTCATTTGACTTCCTACCATACTAGCTTTGTTGATTCTGTTGTCTATTTCCATATTTAATTTACCATCTTCACTAAAAATAGTGCCTAAGTAGCTGAAATGTTTTACTTGTTCTATAGGTTCTTAATTCAAAATGCAGTTGATATTTTCAGTGTTTCTGCCTATTTTCATTATCTTTGTCTTGTTATTTCTGACACCTTCCACCTTCATACCAAATCTATTACAAGAGTTATTCAATTTAGTCAGAGAATTTTGCAGACTTGTAGCAGATTTATTTAGAAGTATAATATCATCTGCATAGAGTAAATGATAATGAGATTATCATCTCCAATTTTGATATCAGGTCCAATACCACTTTCCTTCATAATGTGATCCATATAGATAATATTGCGTTAATTGGTGGGAGGGGGTTTACAGTCTTCGCATTGATCATTTTACAGTTTTAATATTTTTTAATATAGTCTTAATATTTTTTTAAGTGCATATCAAACTTCCTATGCAATATTGCATTAATAATAGCAGCAATGTGCAGTACAACTTTATGGTATTTTTTTTAGATGTTGGATGATTTTATTAGATATCCCATCTGGGCCTGGTGCTTTAATATTTTAAGTTTGACATTTTTAAATTTACAATTGTACCTAATCAGTAGATGTTGATTGGATGGAGTTGATGTACACTGTGCATTTCAGTGTGTACTTTACTGGTGAAGTCCAGATCTGTGTGGGTGTAGTTTGGACTACACCGCTTCACTAAGCTGCTGTCAAAAGCTTCTTCAATTTTGTCTGTCATGGTAAACCAGACCACATTCACCATGGATTAGTGGGAGGGGTTTTACAGTCTGTGCATGGGGCATTGATCATTTTACAGAGCATCTAGTTCTCTGTGTTTAAGAACTGAAGTTTTGTCTCCCACTGTTAATTTTGATAGTTTTTAAGGTGCATATCAAACTTCCTACATAGCCCCATTGAGCACTTGTCAATGTTCTGTGGCATTGGCACCTGGCTCTTTTCATCATCAGGTTTTAATCTCATCTGGAAGTTGGTTGGAGTTTGTGCATAGTACATCCACAATAATAGCTGTTAATGCAGTTTTCTGCTTTTCTAAACTTGAAATTTAGTCATAGATTTTTTTTCCTTTAAGTGAATGGTTGGAACTGAACTAACAGATTCATATAGCAGTTGTTGGTTTTGTCCAGTTGAAGTTTGGAATATTTTCATGTTGCGAGCCCAGTTTGAGGAAAACTGGATTTTGGCCAGAACCGATGTCATCCATTGGTATTGATGTGCAATATTTTGTGGTATCGCTATGTCAAGGACATCAGGAAGTCCTGCCACATTGTAGTGCATAGGTTGTGGAGGTCCTATAATTACTGTGTTTCTGGTGGCAGCAAAGCTGTTGAGGATTGTAACATTTTGATTTGCAGTTCTCCTGTTACTAGCACTGCTTAGTTTTTGTATAGAATTTAAATTAAATCTGCTTCCAGTAGCTGTTTGGAGAGTTTTATATATAGAGAGAGTCTATTTTTAGAGGACCTACATTTACAGTTTAGACTTCCACCTTGTGATTTCTGTTTGGTGATGGAATTTACAATTTCATTGTGTTCTATATTGAGCTTGATAAAGATGGTTGTTTTACCTCATCCCCCCCTTTGGGATGAGGTAAATTGGGCCTGTCATTACAGTATAGAACATAGTTCCTTAGCCTTAGGTTGTCAGCTGGTCAGGATTTACTAGGATTATATCAGCACTGCTGAATTGGCCACTATTATTCCTCCACTCTCTTCCAAAATCATTAAAACAAGAGCCACTGCTAGCCAACAACCTTTTACAATCCATCTTAAACTCACCGAACCAACTTCACTGCCCCCTCTTTCATTCCATCTGCTTCTCGTTTTTTTTAAATTTTATTTATTTATTTATTTATTTTTATTTAATTTTATTTTTTTTTATGTTGGGCCCATACATGAGAGGTTGGCTGGTCCACCTATAGTACATTAGTCCCATATATGAGTAGTGGGATGGGAAAGGAGAAACTTGTTTACATTTGATTTAAAAGCTTGTATGTTGTATTCCTTGGGAAATACTTCAGGGGGAAGACTATTCCATAGTACCTCAGTAGCAGGGATGGAGGAGGAGGAAAAGAAACTTGTTCTGTGGATTTCAAGGTGTACTGTGAAAGGATGTTGGGCGGCAGCTGTACGTGTTTCAATGGGCTTAGTACAGAGTGAGGGAATTATTGATGCTGTTTCAGATGAACATTTCCCATGGAAATATTTATAGAGTATAAATATTCTATAAATCGCAGAGACCAAGCATCTATGTGAAAATGAGGGGAGCAAGTTGGTGAGAGATGGGTCATTTATCAGTCTAATTGCTCTCCTCTGTATTGAGTCAAGCATTTTGAGAGAGCTTTTAGGAGTCCTACTCCAAATGTGAGAGCAGTATTCGATAGCTGGGTGGATTTGTATAATGTTAACCGCTCTTTAGAGGTGAAGTAGCGTCTTAAGCGAAAAAGAAAACCTAGATTTTTGAAAGCTGAGGATGCAATGGTTGTGATGTGTTTATGCCAGGAGAGTCTTGATGTCAGGGCAATTCCGAGAAGAGAAATCTCATCTTGTCTGGGAATTTGAGTGTTATCAAAACAAATCTTGGGGGAAAATGGTCCTTTTTTTGTGAGAAATAAGACAGAACTGGGTTTTACTAGTTCTGTTTATTGAAGTTGACGAGGTTATCTGAGCTCCATTGGAGGATGACTTGGAGATCAGAATTAAGGGCAGTGGTGGTTGATGTTCTGTGGGTAAGTGAGTTGTGTAGAGTAGGGTTTGTCAAATGAGAGAGAGGAGTGTGATGTGCTGTCTGCAAAACTGTGTATTGTGTTAGAGGTCAACTGAAGTAGGTCATTGATATATAGAAGGAAGAGGGTCGGTGAGAGAGAATTGAACCTTGTGAGACCCCAGCATTAGTTGGATGGTGAGAGGATAGGGAGCCATCTATCATCACACATAGTGTTTGTCCAGACAGGATGCTGGCAATCCATCTGCAGAAGTCCAAATGATCGGAGTTTGCTTAGTAAGCCCTTGTACCAGACCCAGTCAAAGGCTTTAGAGATATCAAGTGCAACTACTTGGGATTCGCCGAATTTCTCCATGGCATTTGTCCAGCGATGGGTGATGTATGAGAGTTGATCTCCTGTTGATTCGTTTCAATGGAATCCATACTGATGGTCGCTTAATAATTGGGTACCTTCGAGGTAGAGTATGAGTTGAGAGTTTATGGTTTTCTCCATCACTTTAGATAGGACTGAAGTGAATGAGATAGGGCGGTAGTTAGATGGTAGTGATTTATCACCCTTCTTAGGAATGGGTTGAATGTGGGCCTGTTTCCAGGCTTTGGAATATATATATCAGTGGAGTAAGAGAGTATGTAGACAGCATAGGATAGGAGTCAGTTCTGTTGTGCAGACATTCAGGACAATTGGAGGAATGTCATCAGGGCCAGGAGACTTTTTTGTGTCTTGAACAGTCTCCCCATTCTGCCTTCTCCAAAAGAACCCTCAAGTGTAGAAAGTATTTTACCTTGGGTATAATAAATGTTAAAAATACCAAGCAATTTTAAACCTGGTTTTACTCCATTTCCCAAGTAAGCAAACAGACAAACAAATCAAGTTTGCACCTGCAAGTGATGCAAGTCTAGCTGATCCTACAGGTAGTGCAAGACCAAGGCAACTCGTGGTAAACGTGGTATAAGCTCTGATCACTAATCTTAATATTTCCCCTTAATGCCAAAACACACCTCCAAGAAGGGGATGTATGATGTTTTGTATTAAAGGCAAGGGGGCCACTGCCCAGACTGGTTTCAACCTTTATTGAGGTCTCATCACTGGGAGCCAGGCTAGAAATACCAAGATTTTAGTAATACAGAGCTTATAAGTATTTTACCAGAACAAGTTACCATAAGGTGTTTTAACCTTATTAAATAAAAATCTCAGGAGGAGATATAAATGCAGAAAGTATTTTACTTTGGGTATAATAAATGTCAAAAATACCAAGCAATTTTAAACCTGGTTTTACTCCATTTCCCAAGTAAGCAAACAGACAAACAAGTCAAGTTTGCGCCTGCAAGTGATGCAAGTCTAGCTGATCCTACAGGTAGTGCTTGGAGATGTGTTTTGACATTAAGGGTAAATATTAAGATTAGTGATCAGAGCTTATACCACCTTTACCACGAGTTGACTTGGTCTTGCACTACCTGTAGGATCAGCTAGACTTGCATCACTTGCAGGCGCAAACTTGACTTGTTTGTCTGTTTGCTTACTTGGGAAATGGAGTAAAACCAGGTTTAAAATTGCTTGGTATTTTTAACAAAAGAACCCTCGGTTGTTCAAGCAAAATATGAACAGATTCCTCCTTTCTTCATTCTTCTTGCCTATAGATTTCATACCGTTTGTGGCCTTTCGTGTATGGATCAGATTATAAAAAACAAAACAAAAAAAACCTGCATGTTGTGAATTTTCATATTTTGCTAATTTTTTCCCCTAGACCATTGGAATTCCAGAACACAATCTGTAGAGAATTTTGCCTTCTTAATTATCAACTGGTGCCATAAGAATTGTTTATATATGTCTCACAAACTTATTTGTGGAGTCCCTGCTGGGGCTTGCTTTGCTGAACTCGATTAACATTGTTACCAGAGTTGCTGCTATGATTGCAGGTTTCAGCTATTTTTTCCTGGCAGTTTTGAAGCTACTACCTCTGTATGCAAGATGCATGCTTAGGTGGTTCATTGTGCTGTTGTTGGCAGACGCTTTGGATTTCTTCTGCTGATTTTCGGGTGGCCAAGTATTGCTTTCACCCTTTCTAGTTGGCAGGATGCAGTTTGCCACAGTTAATGCATTTTGCTGGCCAATTTTAATAGGTTTTAGTCAACAGTTTTGGAGGTTCCTTTTAACTTTCTTGGTGGTTACGGATTCTGTTTATACCATGCAGTACCCCCTTGAACTTTTTTTTTTTTTTTTTTTAACTGTGTGGTATTGGATATTTTTATCTATAAGCTTAGTGAGTGCTCTGTACTTAGCTATCATCTCTGGCTGTTTTTAGATCCCCCCCCCTCCCTCCCCAGGCACATTCCTGGCTTTTGTAAAATTTATTTTACATTTCTGAGGCTATGGCTATTGCTGCTGTCCATTGCTCTTTGGTTGACAGGATAACTGCAATAACTCTTATGTTGGTTCATTTCTGCTTTCATGGGGTTGTAGTTTCACTTTGTGTTGGTTCCTTGTGTTGTTTTTTCTGCTGCCTTTGCAGAACCCATCCTGTTCCTCATCTGTAGTCTGAGTTAAATGAGCCTGATTGTGAGTACAGAGTCTGAGACTAGTCATTTGTCAGGGACTGCAGTGCTTATTGGTCTCCCAAGCACACAGCCTGGTTGGTTGGGCCATTTCATCTACAAGAATTCATTAAAGCTTCTGAATTTTGCAATTGCCTGCTTAAAATCTAGTCTTTGCTACTGGGGATTGCTCATTTAAAGTTTGTAAAGTAATCATAAATTCTAAGTTAAGAGAAGAAAATGAAATAAAAAAGAAAAGAAAATAGAAATGGAGCAAATAGTAGGTACTTATTTGCAGAGAAGGCTCGAACCTAAAGCTTACTGAAGATACAATGAATCATAATGACTCACTCAGATCAGATACCAAGCTTGAACCAAGATGAAACTTCAATAAACATCAAAACCAGCCTTAGTAGGGAGCCCTTTCTATAATGTTTATGCATCATGGGATACTGAGGCAAGTGAAGTCGACAATTTATATATAAATAGCTTGGGTTATGAAGATATTTCACATGCTGACTTTGTTTGCTGAATATTTGTCAAAAAATATAATTTCTTGTCAAAAGTAATGTGCTTTAAAGCTTTTTTTATTCTTTCCTCCTTTGGTACCATGAACGTAATTCTTAATTCTACAGGATGATAGCTGAGGACTGACAAAGCCTGAAGGGAGCATCATTTTTTCAAGAACATCCCCTTGAATGTCTCACAAGTAAATTGGAATAAATAAGATATGAGGAAATCATACTTTTATATTACCCAGTATTGTTTAACATAATGTCTGCACGGTTAGCCAAGTGGCTATGTTCTTTGCAACCATATGCCTGGGAAAGGAGTGTCCTTTGTTCAATTCCCGTTGCTGATGTGAGGAGCTTAGGATCTTTCTCAGACATAGCCAAGTTAGCTGGTCTTGGAATGTGGATTGCAGAGTTTTTCTCCTCAGTTTATCTGGGGGTTTTCCTCCTGCAAGCAGGCAAACTGGCCTTGAGAACACGATGCTCCAACTGACAGGATACACTAGAAGGCATAGAACCAACCAAAACTAAAATCTACATTCGATGTTCGACCTTTATGTCAAGGTCATCTTCTGGAGCATACAACTATACACAGAAAACAAGCTACGCTACAATCAAACTGGTTTGTTAAAGTTACTGACCAACTGCCACAAGAATTGTTGGTCTGACCTCTGGCGGAAAAAAAAAAAAAAAATTATACATCAACGCTAGAGTCCTATTATTAGTGTTATCTGTTGGTTGTAGAAATACATCGGGCGCAACAACAAGTCTATGTTTCTAACTATATACATATATTAACATCATGATTATAAATGTACATTCCAGCCAGTTGGTATGGAATGGTTTCTAATACTAGCTGAAGATTGGCTAGAGTCCTGACTTATGCTGGATCTTATATATTAGGCAAGCTGAATGTGTGCCATCCAGATACTTGGAATTTTCATACCATCTTTGTTGTTGATATTTGGGTGGTTTATCAGGATTTCGCAGGCTTCCTTAAATTTCCTTTCACACCAGGTTTTTGTATGGTGTAAAGAGCAGGTGCTTTTCCAGTTGATTTGGTGTAAGGTGTTGAGCACGCGATCTGAGAGGCCTGCTTCACCATAATGATTATATTTAATGTGTCTAATGTGTTCTTTCTTACGTATAGAGATTGTCCGTCCTGTTTCACCAATGTACAGTAAGTTACAGGTGCAGCGGATGTAACAGACTCCAGGATGTGCCAATGGGAGGAGAGGATCCTTAGAGGAGCTGAATATGGTTTTAAGTTTAGTGGGTGGCTTAAAGGTGGCATTAAGGTCGAAATAAAGGTCGAAACCCAGACCGGTTTCGACCTTTATTGAGGTCTCATCAGTGAGTAGGTAGACCTAGATAATACTGAGATTTTAGCGAAGAGAACCTATATACTTTGCTATACGAGTTGTCAAAAAGGTGCACAAATAAATTATTACTGAAATTAAGAGCCAAAAGGCTTCATTTTGGCGATGTAAAATTATTTCAATTAAGGGGATATTACTAAGAATAGTGATCAGAACTTCACCCACCTTTGCTACGAGTTGCCCTAGTATTGAACCATGTGCTTTAACTTACGCTACAATTTGCCGAAACTTTTATAGTTTGCTATATATTTGGCATGAAACTCTTTGATTTGATTTCTATCTTTGAGTTTCTTATTTGGCTTTGAAATAATGTGGGATTTAATATCCACTTAATTTAAATAATTTTACATCGCCGAAGTGAAGCCTTTTGGCTGTTAATTTCAGTAATGTTTAATATAAGTCTCAGAATAGGAAAGATTCCACAGGAATTGGAAAGAATGTATGGTAATTCCATTGCACGAGGGTGGTGCAAAGACCAACGTATCCAACTATCAACCAATTAGTATCTCAGGAGTGGTGGTGAAAATTTTGGAAAAATTGGTTACGGTTTGCATTTAGAAATGGGTTGACAGTAAATCTCTAACATACGAACAACATGGATTTACTAAGGGAAGGTCATGTTTTAGCAACTTGCTCACATTCTATAACAATGTTACCATTGAACTGGATGAGGGGGAATGGATACACCATGATACTTTTGGGTTTTGCTAAGGCTTTTGACAGAATACAGCATGGTACTGTTCCATCATTTTGAGAATGGGTTTAGGTTATAGAATATTAACATGGATAAGAGGATGGCTGACTGACAGATACCAGAAAGTGGTATATGGGGGATGTGAGTCTGCAAGTTTTAAGGTAACAAATGGTGTACCAAAAGTACACCATTTGTAATCAGTGCTTGGTCCACTGTTATTCAGCCTGTATATTAATGATATTGGGAAGGATTTGACAAGTGACATACAGCTATTTGCTAACAATCTAAAGATAGGTAGGGTAATCAGGAATGCTGTGATATGCAGTACTTGCAGAATGTTTTGAATAGGCTGGAACTGTGGGCATGGGAAAATGGATGTCGATAAATGTAAAGTCATTTACTTCGGCATGATTATATATCCAATGTCGTATTATATAGGTGGGATTATGCTAAAAGAAACCAATGAGGCTAGGGATCTTGGAGTGTTAGTAGATAGGAGGTTGATAAGAATGCTGGTACCATAGGGAGTGAACTGAATAAATTATATGAAATAAAGGAAAAATTGGTCAAATGCTAAACTAGCTTTATGCAAAACAGTGTTGAAACTAATTTTAGCTTAAAGCTGAGATTTCTTGCGAAGTTTAATTTACATTTTTTATTATACTTTATCGAGGTAATAGTAATAATAATTATGTTTGCAGTTGCGAGTTGTAATTTTTTTTTATGTGACTTCCACTGTAAGAGATTGTAAATCTATAGTACATTAGCACCATGGGTTGGGTAAGGATTTTTTCTATTTTTATTAGTTTTATATTTTATATATTTATTTTTTTTACATAATCCAGAAATCTTTCTTTAGAGACAACTATGGCATTTTTTCCACTTCAGAATTCCAATAATCAGGAAGGACATTGGGTCTCACACTGGGCAGTGAAATTTATATCCCACCTGCAGACAACTATAAACATCTCTGTCTACAGTAGGATTCAAGCCCCAGCCTGTTGGTTGGAGAGTGAATATGCTAACTACTAAGCCAACTAGACCAAATGCTGACATGGTTGGCCAAGAGAATAGTGGCTCTGCTTTCCAACTGATATGTTGGGGGATCAAATACAATGGGGAAAAGACATGGATGTTTGTGAACCTCTTCAAATGGGACATGAATTTCATTTCTTGTTGGGGACAGATGCGATTTGAAAAAGTACAACATATAGTCTCATAGGATTCCCAGATTATCTGATCCTTAGCCCATCCATGGTATTAATGTATAATTGGTTTGCAGCATTTCATGGATGGGATTCACATAAAAAAAAATCTATAAGGGATAATCCAAAACTTTTGTTAATTTATTTATAAGCTATTTTAACCATAAACTGGAATCTCTTCACCATAAATAAATTATACTTGCCAAGACATTATTCTTGTTTAATTCTTTATCTTTTTTGTACATGCTCTTTCTTCACAACTAGATTATTTGTAGATTTAAGTGTTGAGACGTAAGCGGCCGATGTAACGATAAAATTATAAAGTAGTGCTGTCAACTGCAGGAGGATAACTCCATCTACGACTATTAGACTTCAAAGAAATTTAAATCATTTACATTTTATGAAACACAGGAATGAGGAGTGTTACTTAGGATGACTTCCCAAATTTGGGAAAGTTTAAGGCATTTTTTTTTTTTTTTTTTTTTGTTGTTGTTTTTTTGAGGTTTGGACTGTGAATATGAACTTCACAACTTTCTTTATATAATCTATCAAGAAGAAAATAACTTTTGTATAAGACTTTAGTTTTATACAAAAGTTATATTTTTAGTCATAACTTCATAACTACTGAAATGAAAATTAATGGGGAAAAAAAGAGAAAGTAACTTACATGGAGGTGTTTGTGTAACACTTCCATGTTACACAAACTTGCACTTATTACCCTGAAATCATTAAAGAATTACAACTTTGCACCATTTGTTAAAACAGACTTATCAGACTCTCAAAGCAAAATACTCTTACTGTTCTTCTAGATCAAGGGTCGGCAAACTTTTGGGACGGAAGAGCCAAACCTATCCCTCACAACAATTTAAAAATTATTCGAGAGCCATAAATATATTTTTTCAAATAAGGAAATTTTAAAGTAATATTATAGTAAATTTATAGTAATATATAACAAGTTATAATATTAATTATATCTTTATTAAATGAAGAAAAAATCCCACCAAAAATTGCTCTCATTGGTTTTAATCAGTGTGAGCAATGAGCTTGCATTTCCTTACGAAGTTTCTGTATGTCCAGTTTGTAACTAGTCGTTTTTAATTTAAGGCACGATTCCAAGTTGGCATCAGTAATTTGGCTCCTTAATTTACATTTAATGAAATTCATGTTAGAAAACGATTGGACCCGAAGATACTGAGAACACCAAATGCAAATTTTTTCAACTCATGATATGAGTCCGGAAGACTATTCCAAGTATTGAAAATCATTGAGTCTGCCTGCACTCACTTATTAGTCACTTTGTTGCTCTACAAATGACCTCAGATGTCGAGGCATCCTAAAACCTAATCCTAATTAGTCACTTAGTTTGGCTGCCCTGTCTACCATGTGCTCAACCATCCCTTCCACTCCCTCTGTATGTCCCCTCCATGCTCGCTTTCCCCTCCCTGACATCGCACAGTGCCACGAAGTTTTGTGAGACCTGTAAAACAAATGAAATCATCATTATGTGAATAAAATCCTTTAAAAATTTTATAAATGAAACTATGATAGTTTTTCATTTTCAGTTTTACTTCAGAGCTCTTTGGGTACGTACATGTGGCTCTGAAGTAAAATTGAAAATGAAAAAACTATCATAGTTTCATTTATAAAATTTTTAAAGCCTTTTATTCACATAATGGTGATTTCATTTGTTTTACAGGTCTCACAAAACTTCGTGGCACTGCCGTATGTGGCTCGCAAGCCACAGTTTGCCGACCCCTGATCTAGATGAATCTGAGTTGAAAGATCCATTAACCCACAATAATAAAGACTGCATGAAGAAGGAACTCTGTAAACTCCAGGATAAGAGAGAGGGAGAGAGGAGGGGATATTTGTAATTATGGTAATTTGTAATGTAAATTATTATTATTATTCGTCACACCTCCAAGGAGTCCGAAGACTCATCACGGGAGGACACCTACTGTACAACTCTCCATCTCCTTGTAATTTGTAAGTGTATGAGAAAGGGGGAGGCTGTAAAGTTCTGATAAACACCTATAACGAAAATTATATTAAAGCAACTGATAAACCACAAGAAAGAACATACTAGTAGCAGAATTATGAAGGTAACTTATATTCTTTCTTGTGGTTATATCAGTTGCTTTAATATCATTTTTGCTCTAGGTGTTTATCAGAACTTTCTAGACACTCTCATATATTTTACTTAAGGAGTAATAAGTCTGGTTTAGTGAACTATGCACTATCCACCAGGCATAAATTCATTGGAATAAAACTAAAGTCCTACACAAAAGTTACTTTCTTCTTGAAAAATTGTTAAGAAAGTTGTGAAGATACACATTCACAACCTGAGCAACAAAAAAATGGTTGCCTTAAACTTTCCCAATTTTGGGAAGTAATCCTAAGTAACATTCCTCATTTCTGTGTTTCATAAAATTGTAATTATTTAAATTGATTTATTTGAATTCTATGGAGTTATCCTCCTTGTAGTTGATAGCCTATATTGTCATGTGCTTGTAATTTAAGTGTATTTTTCTTTGTATTTTTTGTTTTCCTCATTTGAAATTCCTCTTGCATCTGAAAAGAAAAATACCTCATTGTATTTTTCTTTTCAGATGCATTGACAATGACTAGGAAACCTAGTCGAAAATTCTACAATTAAATAATTTTTTCCTAATGTAAGTGTCATTCCATTACCTAATTATAATTTTATCATTAGATTACTTGTATAGACTGAGTTCACATCAATTGCCTTAGTATTCCATAATGCAAAGCACACCTCCTTTCAGATGTGTACAATGTTATGCATTATGAAACTTCAAAAGTTGAAAGTCTGGGTAAGTGGTTCTCCCACAATGCATAACATTTTACACATCTGAAAGGAAGTGTGCTTTGCATTATAGAATATTAAGGCAGTTGATGTGAAGTCATCAGCTTCTATGTACAGGTAGTTCTCTGAAGACACTTCATACGTAAATTTTGCTTACACTTGAATAAAGGACTAAACAAGAATATAATTTCTTGGCAAGTATAATTTACTTTGTAAACCAGAGAACTTGACAACTCTTTGTCACGATCCTCTTCAAAGTAGTCATCTCCACTTTCTATACAGTGAGTTTTGAGTCAACAGATATAAACATTTTGATATTGTTCTATTTATAATCACTTAGTTTCATTACTACTGAATGAAAATAAATAGAAAAAAAAGTAACTTACCATCCATGTTGTCACACAAACCTTCACTTCATATTATCTGAAATCATTAAAGAATTACAACTCTGCACCATTTGTTACTTACTACTACGACAAAGGTACCTATATGGTTTTGTAGTAACTCCCATGATGGTATATTGGTAGAAGAAAGACTGTTATAAGTTCGATTCTAGTTGCTAGTTTATCTTTGGTGTAGGGATTTTTTCTGCTGGAAACTAGGATGTTTAACAGTACATCTTAGAAAAATTTACTTGAAGAACTTGCATGGTTTCAGACAGTAGTACCGTTTGGTTTAGGAATATGAGATGGTTGGTGACCTGATATATTCTTGTCACCTATAAGTCTTCAAATTATCAGAGAGATGAAACTAATTACCCATTAACGACTGAGAATGGGGACCAACAGCCTTGGTTTCCAAAAGTTGAGCTTTTATTTATTTATTTTTAATCTAATGACAAAACTCGTTACATTACATACCTTCACCTTTATGACCCTGTTATTGTCATGCTTCATAACCCCTGATCTATCTTATGCAGTCTCATCTGAGTAGTGTGTTGTCAATGCATAATAACATGTACCTATGCCATATTAAAATTCCTATTATGTGTGAATGAACAATGGGAAGTTCAATACAACATAGGGGGATGTTGTTACATAATCTCTTTTAAGTAACTATTTAAGTTGATCAGGGATTATAAATTCCAGCAGTGAGGAAGTTGTAATTAAGGTCAAAGATGTATTTTGCTAATGGAACCAACACAAATTTCAGCTTTATCATTGTTACAGCAGCATTTTTTTTTTAATAAATAGATTTCACAATTCTAATTTCTGATGGGGATTAGTATGTCACATCTCTTGGATTGAAAGAAATTAATTTCATTTTCGTGATTCTTTCCTTCTCATTTTTAATTATTTAGTGATTGAAACTCTCTAGATTCCTGTCAAAATTAATTTGAATAAATTTGGACAGGAATCTAGAAAGTTTCAATAATGCAGTTCTCTGATATGGAAATTTAGATATAATTAAATATTTTGCAAGATCTGAATAAATGAATAGTTAAGTCATTTTCGTTTAATTTTAGTTTTCTCACTATTATAGACAGTTCATTTTTTTAAATTAAGGTGTTTACAAGTATTGCTGATTTTGAAATTTTTTTTCATTCAACTATCGTATAATTGATTTGAGAAGTTTGATTTGATAATCATTACTACAGTCATAAAAATAAATGCATTTTTATATTGTACTATGCATGAGGGACAGTATGAGAGTAATGCCTTCTATTTTGTGTATATTTTCTAAATTAATCCTCCATCGTTTGTGAGCATTGTTTTATTTTTCAACAGTCTTTATCATTCTCTACACTTTACCATTGCTGAGTGAAATGTTATATGGTAATCCCCATAAACCTTTACTCTGCTGTTGGACTTGTCAAATAGCTTGTTTCAGCTCTTCATCTGCAAAATTTCCTCCTCCGAGTTCATCCCTCAGGTGGCAGTTAGAGGATGCCAGATCTGGGCATGATGAGAAATCAACCTAGCCAAATATTTCAATTACATATCATATACACAAATTAGAATGAGGTTGGACATTGTCAAAGAGGATGACCTTACCACTCTTAGTGTCTAATCCAGCTACTCACATCAACAGTATCATCTCTGTATTTTTCAGATGATATGAATTTTCAGTGGACTTGTATCTTCTTCAGTTAGGAATTCATTCATCACTTTTCTTCATACATGAATCTCTAATGGCTGCCATTTTAAACAGCTTGTGTGCTTTGCTCATTTGACTATTTACAATATCACTAACTGTGATGGAACTAGAAACGACTACTGTCCATTCAGTGATATGCAAAACTTTTTTCCACTTGATTGAACAAAAAAAAGTAGGAGGCATTACTTTGTACTGCCTCTTGTATATTAGTGGTATGTATTAATAGTAATATATGTCCCTTGCAATAAACTACTTTAATTTTCATACCGTCTCATTCATTAACATTTGAACAAAATTAGTTACTTTTTCTATTTTCCTATCAGGAGGAATCTTCAGTGTACTCAGAAGTAGAAAAGTTATCAGAAACTCTGGTGTGTATATCATTTTATTCAGTATCATTTATCAGGTTAGAAGCATTTTGAAAATTCCTTCTCATTTATCCAATCTCAAATGAATGAACATTCATATGATGTTGGAGCCTACTTAAATTTGGAGACAGCTCACAATTTAATTCTCATTTGGTGGTGGTGGTGTTGAGCTGCTCATGCATGTTTTCTTTCTTTATCATGTATATTATTTTAATTATTGTCTCTTGCATCTATATATTCATTCCTTCCATCCCACTGAAATCAGCCTTGCAGGTGAGTTAAATAGCGTGAATCATATTTTCATTTGTGTAATTTCTTTTTCACAAAATTTCATTTGTCCTTTCATATGATTCCAACACCTTGTTTTTCTTAACGATGTCTGTATGTGATAGCATTTGCAATGAAATTCATTTAATTGTACTAAAGTAGATAGTTAATTCCTTTTGCTCAGGGAAATATCACAGCTAACAACTTAATTCAACTTGCTCAAAAACTTAATAACCCATAATAATTTGGAACTGAAGAGAATAAAAAATTCTGTTAATGCTTAACATAAATCATTTACTGGCAGGCACTGTGAATACTAATTTCAAATTAGTATTCACAGTGCCTGCTAGTAAATTCCAGAGGCAAACTTTTGATCAACAGTAATCAGCTGTGTGTGGTGCCATCTTGATGCTATTGCATGTCAGATATAAGGATTTAAAATTTTTTGATTTAAAGTGTAGTGAAGAGACTAATATGGTACTAAATATCGTATGTTCACTTAAACATAGTTCTGTATAACTTTTTACACCAATCATTTCCTGTATACCATCAGTGATGGACCTGCTCATTTGTCAAAATGAATGAATTTGTAAAAACAGGTAACCCTCAGAATTATTCAAAATGCTCAATAAGCCTTACTAAGAGCAAACTGCAACTCCTTTTCTCAAAATGACCAACAGAAACGTGATCCTTAGTTCATAGAGTTTTTTAATCGAGTTTCATTCGTTGTAAACATAACTGCTCTGTGGTGTCCAACAGTTTATGCCTGTCAAAGCAAAATGTTAAATTTTGTAAATTCTTGGCTAATGGAAGTCATATCTAATGAACATTAATTTACTTCCAATCTTTTCTTTTAAGATATTAGATAAAATTTACTGATTTCAAGGCAGGATAGCAGTTATTTCCGAGTTATTAGCCTTCCCGATAAAGTTTTTGTAAGTGTCCAGAGGTCCAAATCAACGTTCTTTATGAATGGGTGATTAAGAACTATCTATCTATATAGCATCAGTAACAGAAATTACTTTGGCTTGGTAAATTGTAAGTTATACATAATACCTAACTGAACATGATTAACATAGAAGTTAAAAAACTGATTTCTCTTTTAGAAATGCTGTACATAACTAGTATTTTATCTTAATTCTGTTAAGTATAGTTAAAACTTTTGTTAATCAATGTCATTCGGCATCATGTACATGGTCAGAGATTGACTTAAATGATTATCATGATCACTTAACCTTCATTGGATGCAATGAGTTCATTGAGAGGATTTTTTATTTTTTATCTAGTGATGTTTATTGCTATATTTGGTTACTTTTTTTACTTTGTTTCATGTAGAACTGGGATTGTAAACTTCATAGTTAGTAACATTTGAAGAGTTTTTAAGTATATTTAGAAACTTTACAAATTAGGGTTGAGTACATGTACAGGCCAAACCTTACTTCACATAAGAGACATCTGTTACGTTATCTGTATACTGGTCCCTCTTCTTTCTCTCTCTCTCCTTTTCTTTTCTCTTGCTCCTTCCCTCCAGTGCTATTAACATATTTGAGGGCTAGGAGCATGGGGAGGGTATGGTTCCTGTCTTACTGAACTTTCTTCTTCACTGCAGTGGGAGTCTGCCTTCTCTCCTAGGTATTTGCCTTACCTAAGTAGAGTGCCCTTTTATGAAGCCTGGTCAGCAAGGAATAATTAAACCAAACCCTCCCCTCAAATGATTGATAATAAGTATAAAGGAGGTCGTAGATCCCAATGCCTCAATTGGCATATATAAATCACAGATGTGACTCTCTCTAAACCATATGTCAGACCGGGCTTAATTCTTGGACTGAGAGGTACCTCCCTGTTTTTATTAAAAACTCTCTATCCAGCCACCATTTCTTCCAAGTCCGAGAGGGAAGCACATTATCTCAGCCATATCATAGAAGGGGAGGTTCCCCTCAAGGTTTTGTCTTAAGTTTTACCGTCTTCGCTATTAAAGGGAACTTGGTTACTTGAATAGCTTCCCCTCACAGTAGGCAGTTGCCTTTTTGTCGATTTCACAATTTACTGTCACTTCTGCAATATGAGGGTCATTAAAAGACAACTTCAACAAGCACTCAATCATGTCTCATCGTTTGTAACGGATTCAGGTTATCTGCAGAAAAAAGCATCTGTGTAATCTCTGTTGGAAGCACATGCTCCATACTGATCCTGATCCTAATTTAAGAATGGGACAAACTGTTATCCCTATTGTTCCAAAGGCCAAATTTTTGACTTATCTTTGATAGAAAGCTAACTTTCTTTACACACATTCATCATCTTCAGGATACAGTAGCGGATTATGTTCCTTTGAGGCCCTAGCTGCAATTTTGTTATAAGGTCCTTTATGTAAAAGTGTTTTTTATATTAAAAAGACAATAAAATCCTTAAATGATAAGTTTTTTCTTTGTTTATAATTATTTGTCTAGTTAGTATTACGACTTACAGTGTTACCCTTTGTGCTTTTAAATCTGCAAATTGATCGATAATATCATAATTTAACATTAATTATATCATTTTCTATAAACGTAGATAAATCATTTAAATGAGTCTGCCCTAAATTATTTCTTAAATAATTTTTTATTCTTTTTAAGACTGAAAAAGAACATATTCCACTAGCATTGCTTATTGGTAAATTCAAATATTTTTAAGATTATCTCTATATCAGGAAATGTACTTTGCAAACCATCTATTATTGTTTTATACATTTGAAGAGGAAACTATATACCTTCTTTTTTGATAAATTTTATAAAATGAAAAACCTCATCTTCAAAATATTCAATGTCAATATTGTCTTTGTAACTATTTGATATGCAAGTTTTTATATCTTTTTGGGCCAGAAATTATTGCAGAAATTTGCAATTTCCGCAATAATTGCATCATATACAATATGCAATAAAAAATAAAATAGAAAATACTATATATCTAAAAAATATATCAGAAAATAAATAATAAATATAAATCTTTATTAAATTTTTAGAGCCATACTATCTTTTTGCTATGTAATTTTTGAGGCCCCTTGAGGCGATAGGTGTGTGCAGTTGGATAATCTGCCACTGTCAGGGTAAGTGCAAAAATGCAAACATTCTCTGCATTCTGTCATCTACAGAATGGGGTACTGATCGATGTTCAGTACCCCATTTATTCTGCATTTATCGTTCACTTGTGCATTCAAAGCTCAATTATGGGTCTCCCAGGTTTACAGTCCTGCAAGAGAGGGGGAGAGAGCATGCTCTGGTGGTTAGACCTGATCCATCATCAGGGTATCCAGTTAGCTACTACTGGTGCTTTTCACACATCACCTATTCAAAGCCTTTATGTTGAATCAAATGAACCAGTCTATCACTTGCTTGAAAACATTTCTCTTTATTATCCCCTAAAAATAGTTTCTTCCAAATTATCCTACATGGAGGAGTCTCTTTTCTCTGTTGGGAGGTCCTGTATCAGACACTCCAGACTGCCATCCATCCTTTCAGTATGCACGTTAAAGTGTCTGTTGGCATGAATGTCGACAGCATTACTTACACCAAACAAAACAGCATTCCTCCATAGCACTCACATCTGTCTACTTTCAATTGTTCAATGCATACAGAGCAGCCCACTCTGATTTCTTGCCCATTTGTACTGATTGTTCAAGATCAGAGATCTCTGTTGGCTGTGTCTTTTGTAACATTACTATCTCCAACTGGATATAGTAATTACACAATAATTACTATAAAAGTTGCAATAATTACACAGCAGAGTTGCATGCCATTCAAGCTCACATTTGTGCAAATACAATACTCTTACCAAAAATGTGCAATTTATGCAGACTCTCTCTTTTCTGGTATATAATCCACATCCAGTGTTTGATGAGGTGTTATGTTTATACAAAATGAAGATCTTTACTTTTGATGTTTGGTTGTATTGGATTCCCAGTCACAATGGAATTAAGGGAAATGACATTGCAGCTGCTAGATATCTCATACTTTCTCGATTTACTGTTTGACAGTCTGTCATACTTGACTACACACGTTATAAAATTGAAGTTAATTGCCCAATAGCAATACTCCTGGCAGGAAGCACCAATGAACAAATTTCATGAGATTAAGCACTGGCAAGTATTCAGTGTAGGAACAGAAGATAGCAAGTTGTTCTTGCTAGATTCCGCATATGTTACAGTCATCTCACAGATTCTTATTTACTGAGGGCTAATGCCCACTGATGGGAAATGCAATACAATTTTACCATTAGTCATATTCTGATAGTGTGAGTGCTTCACACAAGAGAGAAATTACATTTTTACTTATCTGGCCAAGCCCTATACACTCAGCCAAATATTATCAGGGACAGATGCATGATGTTTTTAGATTTTTACAAAACATATATTCAAAGACATTTGATTATGGATTTGTTTATATTTTGATACCACATTATAGATACTAAACTTTGTACATACATTGTATTTACTCATTTATCTTCTTATTAACTTTCTCCATATATTTTATATTCACTAATTTATCTCCTTGAAACTATTTATTTACCTTGCAGCACCCTGTGTACTACTTTAACATGTGCCCTGGAACAGTATGAGCTTTGTTGTCCTTTTGCCATAAAATCCCAGATCAATCAAACCAGACTTAAACCCTTTGAGGTTTGCTCTTAATGAGAAACTTGAGAAATACTATAAACAGATTAAGAACATAAAATAACAGAAAATTATGTGTGCATGTACCTATGACTGTAGATCATTAGGGCAAACAAAATTAGAGTTACTACTGGAAGCAGGAAAGATAAAAATGGGATGTTGTTGTATTGAGTGAAACTCAGAGACTTGGTGAAAATAGTATCGATCTAAAGAATAGACATCTACTCTGTTATGGTAACAATCCATGATCTCCCAGAAAAGATAAAATACAAGAGATAAAGTACTTGACAGTTCTGAAAATTGTACCTAAAAATGATTAGACATTGCAAATTAAGAAATTATACAAGTTTATGCATCAACCTGGATGTCTAAATTTTGCAGGATTGATTTGGATAGTTTGGAGGGCTGGACTAAGAAGAATGGATGTCAAGTTAATGTGGCAAAATGTAAGGTTATGCATTTTGGGGTGAAAAGATTAGCAGTAGTATACCGCATTGGTGGAACTGTACTCCAGGAGATTGACGAGGCCAGGGATTTGGGAGTGTTGATGGATAGGGAGTTGAAGTTTTGGGGGCACATCGCAAAAGTGGCTAAATCAACTCATCAAATCACTTGGTTGTTGAAAAATACTTTGATGAGCAGAGACAAACAGGTTATTGTTCCTCTATATCGAGCCTTGATAAGACCCCACCTAGACTACTGTGCCCGAATTTGGGTGCCAGGGTTTCTTCTTGATGGGGAGGAGGTGGAGAGGATCCAGAGATGAGTGACCAAGATGATAGCAGGTCTATGGAATGAACCTTATGAGAACATGTTGAAGATTTGTGGGTTGCAGAAATTGGTTGATAGGTGGAAAAGGGGTGATATGATTGAGACATTCAAATTACTGAAGGGTTTCTATAAGATTAATTCAGAAGATATTTTTGAGAATAGGACTGGTGGTGGGAGGACCAGGGGCCATACATGGAAGCTGGGCAAGAGTGTGGTTAGAGCTAGGTTTTTACTTGGAGAGGGGTGAAATGAGTGGAATAAGTTGCCAGAGTCTGTGGGTGCTATGGCTGTAAATGAGTTCAAGGCGAAGTATGATAGATACTGTGTGAATGTTGAATAGTTGTTCTTGACATGATGTTAGGGCCTCCCTCGATGAGTCTAAGGACTCCTTGGAGTTGCCATACTACTACTACTACTAATAATAACAACCTCAGATCACACAGAGAAAGAAATAGATGCATTTTATGTAACATTAGACCAACTCCCAATTAGTAATGATATGTTCTTATTATTTTGATGGGAGATTTCAATGGTAAAATAGGTGGAAGCAATGCATAATTAGCATGAATTGGAAAATACTGAGCCATAGGAATGAAAATGGAGAAAGATTAATAGAATTTGCTAACAGCAGAGGTCTCATTTTGTAATGAATGCTTTCTTCTAAAAAATCAGAATCAGAAATGGACATGATGTACAAATGGAGAAGTATTTAACAAAAAAAAAATTATATTTTCACCAGTGGAACAGAAAATATATTGTCCAAAACACAGATATGATAAATAGTTTTGATGTAGGTAGTGACCAAAGATTAGTGTGATCAAAAATTGTTACCAACAAAAGATGAGGAAGACAGAAAAAAATGAGTAAAAATAAGCCTCTATTGATTTATCAAATCTGGAAAAAAAAAGTTCTTCCAGAGAGAGTTTTATGATATTGATATGAAGACTTTAATAAAAATTATCAAATAATAACAGAGACCCTACTAAAAAGATTGTTGGAATTAATAAAAAAAAAAAGGATTATTATTATTACCACCCCAAGACCTCATGGAGTCAAAGACTCATCTGGGATGAAATCAAATTATCTGAAGAAACTTTATACCTTCTCAAAATGAGAAGAAGAGAGAAATGAAAAGAGGTCCAGACAAGATAAGTAGAATAGAATTCTTGAAGGTATGTAAAACAATAAGGAAAAGGATAATGCAAGAAATTAGTAACTTTAGAACAAGGAAAATTATAATTAAAATAGAAAATAATAAGTCTAAAATGAATGAGAAGAGTTGACCTTTGAAATACACTCAGTCATTGCCTCTACTAGACTTCCTGAGTAGAGACCAAGCAGCATAGATTTCCTTCCCATGCATCCATAGGTTAAAATAAATTAATAGCCATCAAAGATGAAAATGGAATATTAATTAAAGACAGAACAGATCATAAGAAGAATAGAATCTTTCTATACCAAATTATATGATGATTCCCAAAACTTGAGCCAGTATGCAAACAAAATGTAATATCCCAAATGGAAGAGGAAGAAATATGCCCTGATGTTTTAAAAGAAGTTCATTATGATATGGGTAGTACGAGTAGTGGGAAAACTGGGTGAAGATGAAATATTGATAAAGTTCTGAATGTAGGTAAGGAACTAGTCATGACTGTGTTAAGTAAATTTATACATTCTGCCTAATACAGAAGAGAATATCAAAGGATTGGAATAATGCAATCTTTCTTATAGTTTTTAAAAAGGGAGACAGAGTTCAGTCTCCTTTCAACAATATACACAATTATTACAAGAATCATTAGCAACAAAATACAAAACAAACTAGATTTTTGTGAACCTCCAGAATGAGTGGGATTCAGAAAGAAAAAAACTACAGCACTATTGATCTTATATTTGTAATAAGATAAATCATTGAAAAGACAAATGAATACCAAAAACCCTTAGGTCTGGCATTTATTAATTTTGAAAATGCATTTGATTGAATATACATGCAAAAACTTATATTAACGTATATAAATTTAGTTTAATCCTTTATCCAAGTGTAAGCAAACAAAGTTTGCGCCTGAAGTATCTTGAGGACTGAGCAACTCGTGGTAAAGGTGGACCAAGCTCTCATCACTCCTTGTCCCAGTATCTCCCATAATGCAAAGCACATCTCCTTGTGGACGTGTATACTGTGTATATAGATGTGCTTTGCATTATGGGGGATACTGGGACAAGGAGTGATGAGAGCTTGGTCCACCTTTACCACGAGTTGCTCAGTCCTGAAGATACTTCAGGTGCAAACTTTGTTTGCTTACACTTGGATAAAGGATTAAACTAAATTTATTATAGTCTAACCAAATGGGAAAAAACTTCCAACATTATATTAATGTACTTAGTCATATATATACAAATTTAACTGCATCTTCGATAAAATTAGAAACAAATATGAAATTTATAGGGGGATGCCATTTCACCTAAATTATTTACAGTAACCCTAGAAGAAATTTTTAAAAATCTGGATTAAAAAAATAGAGGAATTATAGTAAATGGGAAAGAATTAAATCACTTGCATAAATTTATAGAGGGAGTGTCTGAAGAAGAAATTATACATAGAATTCAACTTGATAAATCCTTTCCAAAGGCTATCCACTATACTGGAGGGCCTTTGGAAAATACTGTGAGCACTCAAGGTGGACATTCCAATCCACCTTAAAGAAAAAAAAAATTGGCAGTTGTATACTTCTGATCATGACATGTGCAAAAGAAAAAATGTAGACAACTAAATTTGCCAAGAAGTTGAAGACTGCCCATAGGAAAAGGGATTTACCATTCAAGATAGAAAGTGCATGACTTGGATTAGAGCTCATGCTAGGGTGAGAGACATAACAGGCCATTTAAAGATCCAAATTGCATTGGGCAGGTCATATTGCAAAAAAAGTAACTTAAATTAACATAACACTTAAATAACAGTTAATAGCTGAATGATATTCCAGAGATGGAAAGAGAGCTACAGGAAGACTAAAGAGATGATAGGAGGTTGAACTTAGAGATTACTGGAACGTTGTGGCCTAGAAAAGCTCAAAGACTAAATGGAGGAGTTAGGCCTTTGTCCAGTAATGGACAGAAAATGGCAAATGAAGATGTGTATGGGTTCATGTTCAATTTCTTCTTCTTTTTCTTCCATCATATGACAGGTTGAGTCCCATATGAAATTGTAAAAATTTGATGTAGCTTAATAATGCCAGAAAGCCTTACATCAATTTTTACAGAAGTCAAGCCCTGTAAGGATGTTATAAAAATAACCTGTATGTCTATGTATATTTAAAACAGTTTGCTAATGTAAATAATCCCTATGGGGATTGTCCATACTTGCTACCTTAAAACGAAAATTCTAGAATGTGTTGAACTAAGGCAATATCTTGCCACCAGAAAACCTTATAGGTTAGCTCCTTTACCACCTGTAAATACTGAAGGTCAGTGTTAAACGGACCGGCAAACTTCGGACGAATGTCCAGTGCCCGAAACAAATAGGATTAAAGGAGTACATGAGAAGAACAAGGGACCGCACCGAAATGTTCGGGGGTCCCATATCTCCGTGCAGGGATACGAAAGAAGGCGAATAAAAGGTGTTGGCCAGAAGATCTAGTATCGGTTCCAGGAGTTCCTGATCGGTTGTCCGTCAGATGTAAGCCTTCGAGGACACGACTTCAAGAGAAGTCATGCCAAAGGCCTGAAAGAAAAGATGATTGGAGCCGATCTGCCAGGCTAGACCTGATGACAACTCTTCGCCAGGAGCTATTGTCCGAGGAGAAGGAATTTTCGAGCGGGAAAGAATTGCTCCATTACATTCAACGCGCATGCAAATACTCCTCAAGCCGAGAACCTTTGCTCGTGCACCGGGAGGACACCGTCTTAGAAAGTCGTCAACAAGTCTAACGCCAGCATAAACAGGGGGAGAAAGACTCCATTCGAAGCCAAGTACACAGTGGGTAGCAGCCATAAAGTGAGTTGATATGTTTGTTCAATTTTCTTGAATTATAGGAGAACTTTATTAATGGACTGTTAAGTTGAGGCTGATGAAATTGAGCAGAGTTAATGGTTGAAAATTAGATATTTAATAATTAATAGAAATTTATATGTGTAACAGTCAGAGAGTAACTGTTTGTCAATGATACATTTTGCCTATAGAATTATTTTAGTATCAGAAGGAAAGAGCTTTTGTGTGTAATGATATTTTTTTATGTGCATAACAGTTAAGAAGTAACAGTTTATTAATAAGTACCATTGCTTAGGGTAGTAACTTGTATTTGGAAGAGAGTGGTTATTTATGTGACATAATTTTTGATGAATTGCAAGGGCATTTTAAGCTAATTGTTTTATGCAGAGTTGAACTAAGAAAAATTTTTCTTTAATGGATTAATAGTGTAAATTATTTTATGGTAAATAAATGTGTTGTTTAAATGTTATAGAGTGTTGCCTGATATTTAATTCTTTGATGCACTGTTCTGAAAAAAATATTAGAGCCTATTAGTGGAAACCCAGTAGAAAGGATAGTAAAGGATAGATAGATAGTAGACCACGACTGCAAATATTAATTAATCAGGGATAATTTGAATGTAATGGGAAAACTACTGGATGCACTTAACACTTCTTGTTACTAAAAAATGGATATCAGTGGCGCAGCTTTTCAAATAAATTTTCTGGTGTTCAAAGAATAAGAAGGAAAGTGCGAAAGGCAGTATAGCTTAGAGAGATAATATTGAAGACCTAAGGAAAATAATAAGGTATATAATTAAAGAGATATTGAAGAGATAGAGATATAAAGAAGGGGGCATATAAATAAGAAAGGATAAATATAGTAAGATAAGAGTGAGACTAAAAAGATATATAAATAAATAAATAGACCCCCCCATTTACAAAATCTTTGCCATCTGGTTCTATCTGTGACCTTTTCAGTCATCTCTCTGAAGCTCAATAATTGTGACCTTTCCTTCAAAGAATGTAGCAAGTTCTTTTTGGTCTGCCTCTTGATCATTTTCCTGCAGTGATTCCATTCAAGACTATATTTAGTAATCTCTGAAAGGACATTCTCTGGAGTGTCTAGACTATCTTAATTGCTGTTAAAGAATCATAGCTATGATATCTTCTCTATAAATTAATTCATCTTTGAATTGCTCATTTGTTTTGTGTTCTGACCAGTGAGTCTTGTTTATTTTTCTTAAGCATTTCATTTTGAGTGCGCTGATTTTCTGACTTTCTGATTGTCTCCATGTATAATTTATGATGTGTTAATTGATTAATCAGGAATAAGCGAGAAAGTTTAACAGTTGGCCTGGTCCACTTTTGCAATGTGGCCTCTGAACTTCTGAAGTGGATATGTTAAACACCCTGGCTGAGAGGTTAGCATAACTAACCAAAAGGCTGTAAATTCAAATCCTACTGCAAGCATGAATGTTATGTGAATTCCTCTAGTGACAGATGAAATTCATTGCTCAGTGTAAAACTACAACACTGCTTATTGGAGGCATGAAGTGGCTTGAAAAATTTCCATATTTGGTCTATAGTAGGATGTCCTGACTAGCTAAATCCTTAGTCTATCTCTCTTATAACTAATACTATTGTACTGTAGGCTACACAAAAAAAAAAAGACATAAGGCTTCCCTTTCACAATACTATGCTGTTCATTATCAGTGTGTCATTTTTCTATCCATCCATTCCTAAGTTCTATCTTAACCAACTTTTCGAATACCTTCACTACCACTATTCGAGACTACAGCTCACCTCTGATATCTGACCAACTTCGATTCATTTTAAAACTTTCATACATGGTTTCATTTCAATTGAATGCTTTATTGAAAAGAAGAGTGTGTGTATGTGCGTGAAAGTTTTGAAACAAATGAAAGTCTAGCAGCTTTCACAGGTGAACTGCAGATTCAAATACATAAACATTATTCAAGAAACAATGAAAGGGTTTGAAAACAAGAACCAAACCTTGCAGATTCAGTGGCAAACCCTGAAGAAAATTAATTCAACTACTCATGTGGGAAGATTGTTTGCAAGGATAGGAAAATCAGAACATGGTGAAGGGAAAGATAAAAGCACATTAAAAGGTCCTGACAAGTAAGTCAGCTTGTGCTCTTGGAGAACATAGAGAAAAAGTAAGAAAAACAAAACATTTTGTAAAACTAGCTAAACAAATGTCATGAGACGACTTTGAAAAGAATATAGAAAATAAATATCAGAAAGGTGGCAAAATGTTCTGGAAGCTATTGAAAAAGCTTAGAAATGGAGGAAAGAGCACTGTAAAAGGAATCAGATGATAAATGTGACATGAAAACTGAAGATGAGAATATTCTAGTTTGGATTAACTACTTGGGAGGATTGCTGAATGAAACAAGCAGTGACAGCATGGTAATTAGAACACACTCAACAGCAATACATAGCAGTGCTTGAAATAGAAAAAATGATCAAAAACATCATATTTTCACTTTAAGACAAACAGTTTAGAAGTCATGGAAATATAAGAGATCCGTATTTAAGTTTTGTTGATCTGGAAAAGGCATATGACAAAGTACCAAGAGAAAAGCTGTTCAGAATACTACAGTTATATGGTCTAAATGAGACATTATATCAAAAAATATATAGCCTATATTTGAGTTTTAAATCAGCAGTTAGAATTGAAGGAGGTATAGGAAGATAGTTTGATGTTAAAACGTGTGAGGCAAGGTGAACATTATCGCCACTATTATTCTTCTATATAGATCACATTATGAAAAAAAGTGGCATTAAATCTGATATCAGAATTGAAGATGTTTCTCAGTTCTTTACTTTATGCAAGTGTTAAGGATAACTTAATACCCTTCATTGTCACCTAAATGCAGTCCTACATTTTTTTCTCACAAAAGGGATCTCAGTTCACCTTCAATAGCTTCCTCAACTTCTAAAAAAAACTAGGCATTCTTTTCCAGCCTTCTACAGGTACTTCCATGGTCTCTGCTCCATTGAATTGGCAGACATTCTTTCACTTGCTGTTAGGCCTGTTGAAACGAGCAGCTGCTCTCTAACATACGTTCACAGTACAACTGCAAGCTCATTAAATCTGCTTCTCCTCTTTCTCATTTATCCCATCTACTTCTGTCCTCTGGAACTGAGCCTTCTTCATGTTTCCCAACAATTTCAACCTCCAGCTCATTAAGAAGAATATCAATAGGTTTCTTCTTTCTCAACCCTCATCTACTCCTCACACACGGCACTTATGTGCTATAGGTTGTTGTATCTCTTGTGTGGGATAAATATTAAAAAAAAAAAAAATGTAGATGATGTTATACTTCTAAATAAATCCAGTAGAAGGTTACAGGATTCCCTGACTAAACTGAAAGACTGCTATAATAAATTTAGTATGAAAATCAAAATAAAAAAGCGCACAATAAAAATAGACAGAAACATTGAAAACATCATTTGCATGAATTGTGAGAGCCTATAGAACAAGTAAAACATTTCAGCTATTTAGGCAGAATGATAAGAAGTCCATAAAATTTATATGGAATGAGAGAAATTAGTTAAAACAATGAACTAGCTATATATAAACACTGTTCAAACCAATTTTAACTTATAGATCTGAGAGCTGGGCTAGAAATAAAACACTTGATCAAAGTCTGGAGACTACAGATATGAGAGTTCTGACAATTAGGGGAGTGAATGAAGTAATGGCATCATGTTAAAAATGAGGATATTATTAAAGAACTTAATATTATTAGCATTCAGGAATGTGTTAGCAGAGCTAATCTCATATGGTATGGTCATTTAAACAGAATGGGACAGGGGTGATTAGTAAAACAACTATTCTTTAATAGGATGGCAGGAAAAGACCCAGTGGAAGACTAGGTGGATTGATACAGTAAGAAGTGAATTAAAAGATAGAAATATATGATCTCTTAATATTAGCCTTGACAGATAGCAGATTAACTTGGAGCAAAATTGTTGACAGGAAGTTAGCAATGATGTATCTTTTTCATGTAGTACTATCATAATGTCCTGTACATTCCTTGAGGTTACATGTCACAGTTTGATGATAACCAGTATAATAAATTTAGTTTAATCCTTTATCCAAGTGTAAGCAAACAAAGTTTGCGCCTGAAGTATCTTCAGGACTGATGCAACTCGTGGTAAAGGTGGACCAAGCTCTCATTACTTCTTGCCTTAATATCTCCCACAATGCAAAACACATCTCCTTGCAGACATATATAATGCTATGCATTAAGGGAAGGGCCACTACCTAGACTGGTTTCGACTTTATTGAAACCAATTTCTTCCCTCATCAGTGGGAAGAAAAAAAAACTTCCAACATCTTTCTCTAAATCCAGAGTAATTTAATAATGTGAGACACCTTTTGGCAACTTGTATAGGTAAATATGACATCTCCATTGCTTCTGCCTTAGTATACCACCTCTGGGTCTGGCTCCCACTGACCAGACCTCAATAAAGGTCGAAACTGGTCTGGGTAGTGGCCCTTCCCTTAATGCTTAGCATTATACATGTCCGCAAGGAGATGTGCTTTGCGTTATGGTAGATATTAAGACAAGAAGTGATGAGAGCTTGGTCCACTCTCATCACTTCTTTTACCACGAGTTGCCTCAGTCCTGAAGATACTTCATGCGCAGACCTTGTGTGCTTACACTTGTATAAAGGATTAAACTTAATTTATTATAGTTTAACCAAGTGGGAAAAAACTTCCTACATGATAACCAGTACTTTTGAGATACCAATAGGTCTATACTCTAACCTCTGTTCTACCCCCTCCTTCCATTTTGAGATGCTGAGTTCTCTTCCACTTTTGTAAATTATGGACAAATATCCACTAATTCCACAGTCATATTCACACAATGCTTTGTAACATTCTGCACATCTTCAGCTTTCAGTCATATTCACACAATGCTTTGTAACATTCTGCACATCCATCCCTATTCTCACAGACCATCATTGGACATTGAGAAATGCACTGAAACATGAAGGAGGAAGTAATTATCTCTCTCTCAGATGCATTAGCTTTCCAGACTACTGTGGTATATTCAATTTCATCATATAGCTAATCATCACTTTTTTTCGCCTCTGCCACCTGGAAGATGCAGATAATGGTTTAATAATGTTTTTATACAGTCATATACTTGTATGTGCATAAATAAAGCATTTATTTACATCAGTTACTCAAATGAAAGTTTGGAATAATTTTTGCAAAAGAAAGGAACAATTATTTAAGGAAAGACGGAAAGGGAACATTTCCAACTAGTTTGGTCATTTCTCCACACCATTTGTTTTCCATTTCAGCAATAAGATTGTCACATTCACAGATAACTGTAGTATTAACTAGTATAGCACGTTTCACTGCACTAAGAGTTTTGTCATTGTTTTTAAGAATTATAACATCTGTAGTGCAAGTTAAGGTTAGCATGCAGTCTCCCTCTCTGTGTTCTGTAAGCCATCATCACTAAATTTAATCTTAGCCTAAAATGTAATAGGTTAAACGTCTTCTTTCACTGGAAACTACAGCACCCTTAATTTGAATTTTATTTTCCATTATTAACAACAATAAAATAATATAGTAGTTATAAACAGTTTATTATTCATGTTGAAATTCAGGTTACTAAGCCAACTGATGTGAATTCATTAGCCTCTATATACAAGTAGCTCAGTCATGAAGATAGATACTTCACACTCAAACTTTGTTTGCTTTACACTTCGATAAAGAATTAAACGAAGAATATAATTTCTTAGCATCTTTAATTTATAGTTTATTATTCATTGGGAAACAGCTGTGGCTATCAGTGATGTCATAAACAGTTCATATCATCTTTCTATCTTGTATTAGGCCGCAGGGCTTCTTACAGTTTCATTTCATCTTTTATATTGTCTTCCAACTGATCTCTTCTCCACGGGTTTGTATTCAAGGATTTGTTTGGTGATTCTGCTATTGTCCATTCATTCAATATGCTGTTTATATTTCCATCTACTGTGGATATATTCTATTATTGGTTGTTCATTCATTTCTTTTATGATCTAACAAGGTATATCCTGCGGTTCTCCTCATAAATCTCATTTCTGCTGCAGTTATTCTTCTCTAATCTCCTTTGATCGTCCATGCCTCACTTCCATAAGTCAGCACCAGTCTTGCTAATGTTTTATAAGCTCTAATCAGAATATGTTTTTGTACCTTCGAAGGTTTAAAAACTTGATTTATAATATTTAAAGCTCTATTGTAATTTTCATTTCTGTCTTTTTCTTCTCTGTAGGTTAGGTGATATCCAAGGTATTTGAAAGAGTTGACTTGTTCAATAATTGTATTGTCTAAACAGATTTTACTTCTTATTGGTTCTCTTTCCTTAAAGGCAAGTACCTTTTAGTACTCTTTTGAAATTTCCATATTAAATTTTTTTACCATTAGATCAAGATGATGGATAGAGTACTACAGATCAGTTTCAGAGGTTGCAAGTATAGCCCGATCATCTGCAAACAGTATTGTGTCAGTATTAGTATGTTTGTTAATTGGATATAATCATGTACTGTGTGTGTCTTCAATGTCTTACTATATAATTTAATTGTGAAGGGAATGGGTGATAGGCTAAAGCTTTGCCTTACTCCCCTGTTTTTAGATTCCCAGTCAGAGATTCTTCCATTAACTTTTACTGCAATCATGTTGTCTGTATATGTGTCATGGATCTTTTATCTTCCATTATTGTATATAGAGCTTTAGTTGGTAATCTTTTTGTTCCCATCTTTCTGTTCCTGCTGATTTTAGTATTTCCTTTAATTTGCACTGATGTTCTTCAATGTTTATATTCTGATTTGGTAGTTCCTTCAGGTTTTTATCTAGTTCTAGTTGATATTTTCTTAGAATATTGTTATCTTGTAGTTTTTTTTACATTCAGTTTCCTTTTGACTCTAAAAGTGCTTTCAGATTTTAACTTTATTCTTAGGTTTGCTGATACTCATCATTTATTAATATTTCAAAAAGTTTATGCAGTTAACTCTGTCAAATGCCTTAGAATAATCAATAAAAGCAGTATGGGTTTCCACATTGTATTCTTTGTTTTTCCAATAAAATTTTTAAGATAAAGCATCCATCTGCACAAGAGCAACCTCTCCTGAATCCATTCTGCTCTTCTTCTATCTTATCTTCATAGAATTGGTACAGTCTATTTTTCAGAATTTTACTATTTTACATCCAGAGTTTAGGAGACTAATTCCTCTATAATTTTCATTTATTAATATCACCCTTGTGTATAGGAATAACTATTGCCTTTTGCAGTCTTTTGTTTGTGTTTCACCATTCCATATTTTATTTATTAGTTTAAGAAAATGAATTTTGAGGTTTGGGCCTGCATTTTCGATAAACAGTTCACAAAAACTACAAATGGTTGATATATGGAAATGTTATGTTAAAACATATGGGCAAACGCAGCATTGCATAAATGGGCATTGGTCATAATTGAAAAGCGTTGTATGAGTGGATCATCATAAAGTGAGTTATCATATAATAGGATGTTACTGTAATATGAATTTGCCTTCCTAACCCATGTTGGTTGCCCATCTTGCAACTAGGAAATCATATTCTAAGGAGAAATGTGATATCATACTTAGATACCTCCCAGGTTAAGAAAGCATCACTCCCTTGTTCTCCACAGTCAGAAGCAATGTGGCTACCTTTTATTATGCACAAGTAGACAACGCCACACACTGTGTATTATTTTCATTAGTTGCACTGTATAAAATTGATGAGATCAATGATTGAGATTGGTGTAAAGGGAGCTTAAGTACAGAGGAATATTATAAAGGTCTGAAAATTATCAGAAGCAATCATTTGGATGCTGAAAAATGTGCTGAGAAGCAAGGAGAAAGTTATTATCCCTCTTTATGAGACTTATGTATGACTGCATCTGAGTTATATTATGCTCAGATTTAGTTGCCTGAGTTCTTGGAGATAAGATAGAGCATGCATCTATACATAATGGCCACTGAATTAGAAACCTTTATGCAGATGTATGTAAATATCACATATACAGTGTATATTCAAAATGCTTGGTCACATGTACCGTCATTGGTTCTAGGCGACTATTTAAGAATGTTGCTGGTTGGTAATCGTCAGTAGTGTTGATCACAGTGGGGAAACAAAGAATCTTTCAGAGTTCAATAAAAGGCTTGTTGTGGGTGCCCATCTGGCTGGAGCTACAATTTTGAAAACAGCAGAGCTGACTGGTTTCTTAAAGGATGAGATATCCTGGGTGTTTAATCAGTGGTATTCAGTAGTCAGGAACGAGATCTCTATCACTAAGAAGGCTTTTACAGGCAAACAGAACTCCTGTTGTGCAGCAATTGACCAAAGCATTTAATGAAGGCTATTCCTGATCCATATCTCACCAAACTATGCGCAGGGGATTGAAGAGGATCAGTATTGGCAGTCATATGTTGCCTATATGTAAAATAAAAATAAAAAAAAAAAAAAAATCAGCTAACGCCTTTTTATTCCCGTATATACAGGAGTAGGCGAGGCCATTTAGCCCTATCTAACTTTTGGAGACTGAGTGGGCAGTTCAATCTCCACTGGTACCCAATCAGAGACAGATGGCCCAAGGCTATCACTAATTAAGCGGTACGCAGTGAAGAGAGACGGCTCAAATGTGCCGCCATCTCGTGGTCTCTAACGCTAACACAATATATTTAATGTCTGAAATAATGTGGGTTCTACGGTCGATTTTCTTGAGTTTACAGGACGAAAAACCCGAGTTTCCGGGAGGAAAAACCTGCTTGCCCGTGCCAGAGATCGACTAACTCGGGAACCGGTCGAAAAAAGGCTTAGAAAAATTTCTTCTAGTCGCCGACTAGACTCGAAACCAAGACTTCCTTCGTGCGGCCTAGCGCGGTGGTGTGCAAACGCCACATCCACTGAGCTACACAGGCTCTATATATGTAAAATAAAAATTTCTAATTCAGTTTCTGGTATATGTAGATACAATTGACCACAATGATGTCTGTGAATGCTGCTGTGTATGACAAATGAAAATTTTATGCATTAAAAAAATTGTGGCAGAGAAGACAGAATGAGAAAAAGGTACAAGGTACTGAAAGAGGTTTTATTGAATAGATGTAGAAATTCTTCAGTGTATTGAGGGGATGGGAAAAACAAAAGGAATCAGATTTAGTCAAATAATCCCTTTGAAGTTGAGTAAATGTGTGGTTAGCAAAGATGAGGGACTAGATTTTTTTTGCTTACAGGGTGGTGAATAAGTGGAATTGATTGCTTAAAGGTCACATGTTCACTGTCAATGAATGAGTTTAACAAGAAGTATGATAGGATTTGCTCAAATGAATGCTTAGCATGATTCTCCTGTGATGAGCCTTGAGTCTCTATGAATATGTCTGGGTAATCGTAATAATTTGCATATTTTAGAGAAAAAATGAGTGGTTCGTTATTTTTGGTAATTAATTGTGATTGATGTTTGTATTATAAGATTACTTCAGCTGGTGAAATCATCGAATTCTTGGCATGTACCCTCAAGAGGGTGTATAACATATTATGATGGTACCACATGAAGAACTTGCATCATTACTAACTTCCTATCAACAATTTTCTTCCAAATCAATCTGTTATCTGTCAAGACTCTAATTATCAGATCTTATATTTCTGTCTTCTAAGGCAATTTTTACTGTATCAATGTACCTAATCTTGGTCTTCGTCTGGTTCTTTTTCCTTCCAATCCATTCAGAGAATACTTGTTTTGTTAATCTTTCCTCTCCCTGTCTGTTTAAGTGACCATTACACCTGATATTAACTCTGCTAATAGTCTCAAGATCTTTCTTAATATCCTCGTTTTTAATATGATATTGCCATTGATGCTATCTGTTCACGTCCTCAGTTTAGAAATTATGGACTTTACAACCGTGTTATAAATAACTATTTTAATTTCCCAACGTTTCAACCTTCGAATTAAAGTAATCATCTGGAGTATATACAAGGACAGGCTGTGTTACATTTCACACAGTATGCTAAAGAGAGAATGATTTGATCGACGGTTATTCTGCTGGCATGATCCCTAGTGAAAATATAATATATATATATATATTAAAAAAAAACAGATAAAATTAATTATTTAGCAACTACATCAAAGCTTAATTCTATTTAAGATAACATAAGAGAAACATTCTTTCATATAGATAGTTTTCTTACAATAACAATGATGTCCTAGTTTAACATTATTATTATTATGTGACACCTGCAGGGAGTCCAAAGACTCATCAAGGGAGAGTGTGCCAAGAGTATCGGACGATTCATTCCCTTCCAACTACTAACCACGCTCAAACTTGCTTAACTTTTTGCAAGCCATTAGTAGCAGAGACTCTACCAATCGACCAACCTTTGTCATTTATGTTCTTTTTGTCTAATAAGAATTGTGCATCCTGTTTCCCCTATATATGGTAGATTACAGGTGCAATAAATACGGTATACTCCAGGGCGGGCTAGCGGAGGGAGTGTGTCTTTGGATGACTTGAGTAAGCTTTATAATTTTGCAGGAGGTTTAAAGGTGGCTTTGAGGTTCTATTTCTGTAGTATTCTGTTTATTTTATCTGATGTCCCTTTAATGTAAAGAATGGTTATAGTTTTATTGTAGTCTGGTTTATCTTTGTTTTTCATTGAGGTCTTGTAGAGAATTTTGTTAAATGTTTTGGCTGTAACCAGTGCTTTTTTTTCTGGCGGTACGCAGTACTGGCTTAAGTTTTAAAAACTTAAGAAAAAAACTTTTTTCTTAAATTTTTAAAAATTTGCAGTTTATTAACAGCAAAATGTATTATGAATGTTTCGGTAGATGGTACTGTGTTCACGAATTGAATTTTCAGTTTTGATTACTCATAAGTTAGTACTCTGCTTTCCTGTTTCATAGGTTGGTATGCAACCAGAAACAGGAAGTTGTATTCACTTTCGATTGCTTCCAATATCAGTTTATCAGTTCTATATTCACTCTGCAACAGGCAGGTGTTCACGTGAGTTTTGAATTTATCTGTGTTAAATCAGTGCAATCATTGTTCAAAATGAGTAAAATAAGTAGTTATTTTATGCCAATGAGTAAAAAAAGAAAGGAAGGCTGAAGAAGCAGAAATTGTTGAATCTACTTGTGATCCTGTGAAACAGAAAATTAGCACCGAAAATACACTTGGTGAAGAGGATCACGAAACCAAGACCGAGGATATTCATCATATTCTGGTAGATTGTCAAAAATTTACATGAGAGAGGAATGAAATTTTCACCTATCTAACCGAGCCATATACACTCAGGGAAATGCTAGCAGACTCAGGCAAATTGCATGATCTTTTTAATTTTTTAGAAAGAATTTGTACAAACACATTTGACCATAAATTTGTTTATATGTAAATATATTTTTTTTTGGCTTAACTTAACTTTTATACATATATATTATTCATCAGGTTAAATCTGGCTAATTATGTATTACCATGGGACTTGCTCTTGTATATTTGTATCAACCTGCTGTAATTTTGTTAATATGTAAATACCATAATGCTTAACTTAAATTTTATGCATCAATGCTGTATAATAATTTTCCTTTCTTACTCTTTAAGTATTAGTATAATAATGTTTGTTGTAATCTTACTAGGTGTAGACACTGCTTTCCTTGACTTGTTTTGTGTGTGTGTGTGTGTGTATATATGTGTGTGTGTGTGTGTGTGTTAACCTATAGTTATCTATTTATGTTCTGCTGAAACCTCTGCAGTAATTTTGTTTATATTTAGATACTGTATCACTTAACATACATTTTATGTATGCATCTTAATTACTACTTTATTTTTCGAATAATCATATAGTGCTTTAGGACATCTTACCTATTTGTGTACTTTCTAGTAATTCTATTTATATGTATTCTAAATTCTGTTTCTACTGCATTGCTAAATTTAATTTTCATCCATGCATATTGTATAATAAAGCCCTTTTTGCCTATTTTTGTACTGCTATAACGGCATCTATTATAATTTTACATATATGTAGATACTGCGTTCCTTGGCTTAGTGTTTCATATATTATGTATTAACGTATATTGTTAACTATTTTTGCACTACTGTAATAACCTCTGACCTTGTGTGTTGTGACCTCTGCAGCATTCTGTTTACCTAGAGATGCTGCTTTGTGAAACTAGATTCTTGTACAGACATTGTTTACAATTCTGTAAATGCTAATGTTGTAACCTTGAGTATGGCACAGTATGACCTTTGTAGTTTTTGTGCCAAATAAACTATAAACCAACCAACTGAAGATCCACGTGGTCAAAAGGAAACAGATTCTGATTATGATTGGTCCAAATGTTAGACACTTTTGCAGAAAAATAACTTCTGTGAGAGAAACAAGTGGCTGTATGTCAAGAATAAAATGTTGGGCTGTCAAGCGTGTTGTGATGTCAGAAGTCTTGCCGTCGATAAACACATAGGAACGAAAATTTCAGCAGAGTGGGCAAATAGTAAAATCAGTCATTTTGGAGAATCTTGCATACAACAGTTAATGCATTAATGGTAAATTAAGAAAAAAGATTTACGATCATAAGGAGAGTGCAGTGCACAAATCGTGCCAAAAAATAAAATCTGAAGCAAAAAACAAAACAGAGAAAGTTTTTCTAAATACTTTGTCTCATAATAAAGACGTAACAGGAAAAGTGTTTCGAACCACTTACAAAGTTACGAGGAGAAATCAATCATTTAACAACTTTGAAGATGAAATAAATTTATAGGAACATAATGGCCTAGACATGGGATATATTCTTCATTCTGTGAATGCTTGCATTAACATTGTGAGCCATATCGCAAATGAAATGAGAAAAACATTAATAGACAATATAGTGAACTCCAAGAACAAAATATCGTTACTTATTGATGAATCGACAACTGTGAGTAACACAACAGCATTGATTGTTATTGTTCGTGTAGTTCTTCCTAAACTTTCGACTCCTGTGAATCTTTTCCTAGATTTGATCGAATTATCAGATGTGACTGCTAGAGGAATTCTAAACTCTTTAATTAGTCATCTTGAGTGTTTAGGATTATCTGAAGATTACTTAAAGGAGTATTTATTGTCTGTAAGTTGTGATGGTGCAGCAGTGTTGTTTGGTGTGCGTAATGGTGTAAGGAGGCTAATGCAAGAGAAGTTTCCTAGTGTTATTTTCTGGCATTGTGCTAGCAATCGCCTTGAATTGTCTGTTAGTGACACAGGGAACAATGTGACAGGAGTGAATCACTTTAAGAGTTTCATGGACAAACTTTATGTGACTTATCATGCTTCACCTAAGAATGCTAGGGAACTACAGGAATGTGCAGCGACTCTAGAATTTGAATTTCTTAAAATTGGCAGAATTTTAAGCACTTGCTGGGTTGCATCTAGCTTTTGCACTGTTTCTGCAGTGTGACAAAACTTTGAAGCGATTGTCCATCACTTTCTGGAGGCAAAAGAAGAGCAGAAGAAGCAAAACAGATGCTTTCTTTATGAGGGCCTTTTAAGAAAAATAATATCATACGAGTTTGTTCTTGATTTGAGCCTTATGTGTGATGCTCTCCAAGAACTTAGTGAACCAATTCTAGATTTACAAGAGAGAAATATTGACTTGTACAAAGTAGACAGGAAGATAAAGAATACAGTTTAACTTTTTGAAGTAAGAATTGAAAATCCTGGTCCGTACTACAGTATTTCTCTTCAAAGTCAGAAGAACATGAAGTTCAAAGGATTGAGCTCAACAAAAATGAAAGACGCAGTCCTGCAATAGGTTCATCTGCATTCTATAAAAGTCTGAAAGAAGCTGTTGGAAAGCATCTGCTTAGGAGATGATGCAGAGTTGCCTGAATGTACTAAGATTTTAGATTCCAAGTATTGGCCAGAAAATCCTGGGAGGCATCTAACATTTGGTGAAGCTGAGAAAGTTAGCACTCTAATTTTGCTTAAATAAAAGAGAAGCAGTTCGTGGTTTCCGTGAATATCTTCAGGAAGATAAAGTCCCGGACATACTACTTCCTCTGAAGCACACTTTGGACACAATTGCAATATCTTCCAGTGAATGTGAAAGGGGTTTCTCTCAGATGAATCTTATAGTAACTTCATCTAGGTCATCCCTGCTTATATGGACAACTTCTGCACTGATGTTTATCAGAATAATAGGACCTCCTCTCACTCAGTTCAACACTAGCAAATATGTGGATTCATGGCTGCTCCGAGGGCTTCTGCAGTTGATACCAAAAGCAAGAAGCGATCTAGAGATGACGAGGGTATATCGGAGGATGTGTTAAAAGTGTGGAAGTTGCTATAATAACACCTTCATGGTGAGTACCGGTACCTTTTTCCCAGAAAAAAAGCACTGGCTGTAACCATATTTTAGGAAAGTATTGCTGATTTCTTTAAATTCGTCTTTAAGCACTTGTTCATTGGAACAAATCTTAAAAGCCCATTTTTTAAGGGTATTAATGACACCTAGTTTTTTTGTTGGGTGGTTGTAGGAGTTTATTTATATATATTGGCCAGTATGTGTCGGTTTCCGGTAAACAGCGAAGGAAAGACTGCCAGAAGGAAGATGTGTGACGAGTGTATCTAGAAATGGAAGTATGTTCTGCTTTTCAATCTCAATTGTGAACTATATGCATTCGTGTTGTTTGTTTAGGTGGTTAAGTAAAGTGTCTAGTGTCTGGCAGCTGTAAAAATATTTATGTAGCTATAAGAAGTCTAAATATTTTTACATAAAGTTCACCAAGGTCAAGCCCAGTAAGAATTGTGACTTGTAAATAGATATATGTTATATGTAAATAATCCCAATGGGAATTTGTATGTTGCTCTATGCCAAATAAGGGAATATTCTAGAAGGTGTAGTATTAAGGCAATACCTTGCCATTAGTAAGCAGTATAATTTTAGAGCTTTGTAAAGACGTCAAACTTTGTGCGTGTTCTACATGGGAAGCTCAAGGTCAGTGCTAGATGGTCCGGCAAAAGCTTCAAACGAATGTCTGCTGCCAGAATGAATAGGATTTACAGAGTGTAGGAGAAAAACAAAGGAAGGGTCAGTCAAAGAAAAGGATCGAGGGATTTTGCCGAAATGTTTGGGGTTCACATATCTCTGCACAAGGATTCAGAAGTGACCGAATAAAAGGCGTGGACGAAAAGATCGCATCATCAGTTCAGAAATTTTCGTCAGTGATCCAGAGGACATGATCAGGAAGTTGCCAACGGTTGTCCGACAGATGTAAGCCATCGAGGATGCGACGTCCAGAGAAATCATGCCCGTAATCTAAAAGAAAGAT
Source organism: Typopeltis vanoorti (assembly GCF_054136105.1). Lineage (NCBI taxonomy): Eukaryota > Metazoa > Arthropoda > Arachnida > Uropygi > Thelyphonidae > Typopeltis > Typopeltis vanoorti. The sequence continues at coordinate 163,149,071 of NC_143549.1, read as the reverse complement.
GACGAGGAGCCGATCCGCTAGGCAAAGCTGATAGTCGACGACAAATTGACGAGCCTTTGCCCGGAGCTGTTGTCAAAGGGAAGAAATTTCTCCGTTAATCCAACGCGCATGCAAGCATTCCACAAGCTATCTTCACCTGAAGTGCGGCAGTACAGAGTATCCTAGAAACATCAGTAGACCTATTGCCGGCGTAAAGAGGGATTGAAAACCTACGGAACGGAAGTCCAGCTCAAAGCCAAGTACACAGAGGGTAGCAGCTATAAAGTGAGTTGACACGTTTGTTAAATTTCCTTGAGCATTTAAGAGAACACTTATTAATGGACTGTAAGTAGAGGCTGATCTAAATAGGCATATCTAACAGTTAAAGATTATAAAGTAATTAAGTGTCAGAAATTTGTAGTTTGAATTAAGTCATAGTATAACTGTTTGCTGAATTGGTGAAATTTGCCTATAGAATATTCCCAGCATAGGAAGGAAACAGCAATTGTGTGTAAAAGATATTGTTTATGTGTTCGATGAGTAAGAGTGAACATTTAAGTAATAAGTACCATTGCTCTGTATAAATGATTTATGTGATATTCAGAAAATTAGTTAAATATGTGATATGATTTGTGTGAGAAAATGCAGGAACTTAACTAGTCTATTTATGCAGATTTGAATTGTGATGTTTCTTTTTATTATTGAAAATGCAGTGTAAAATTTGTCTTACGTGAATAAAGATTTTGTTGTTTAAATATTAATAGAGTGTTGCCTGATATTTTAGTTCTTTGATGCACTGTTCTAAATAAAACAATCGAGCTTGTGAGCAGGGAAGATAGATAATTAATATGAGAATTAGATCAAGGGATAGCCACGACTGTATATAAGAGTAAGGAATGATATCTACTGAAAGTAGTAATATTTAATGCCATAAAAGGATTTCCTGAGGCACAGTTACTAATTCAAATAAATATCTAGAGATCCTTGGTATAATAAAAATAGGAATACTGGAGGTAAAAATAAGGAACAGGAGGATATAAGTTTAAAGTTAATAGAGTTGTATAAGGGAAAGAGACAAGTTAAAGATTTGGGAATTGACAATAAGATATATAATATAGAAGAGAGATATAAAGAAATAAGATAAAGTAAAATATAGAAAAACCCTAAGATATTATAATGGCGCAGTAACGACAAGATATTAAAGAAATAAGGATAATATAGATAAAAAAACACACAAGTTTACACAGCCATGGGGCCAGATCGCGAAAACATCGTCAACGTACGTAAGGCAGACGTTGGGTTTTAAAGGAGAGGAATCTAGAGCATGTTGCTCAAAATGTTCCATATAAAACTTAGCAATGAGGGGGGGGGGGGAGATAATGGCGAGCCCATGACCGTGCCTTCTTTTTGTAGGTAGAAAGCGTTTTGCCATACAAAATAACCAGAATGTAATACATACACAGAGAGCGCCATGATATCTGGAGGTAATTTGTCCTGTAAAATAAAGATTTTGTCATTGATTGGAACATTTGGAAAGAGGGCAGAGACATCAAAACTAAATAATAAATCATCTTTTCTAATGTAATGTCTTTGGTTATGTTTTTAAAGTGTTGTGTGTTTCTTATAGGAGGAGGAATGACCTACCAACTCCTTAAGTGTTGACGCTAATTTCTTGGCTAGGTGATAGTTTGGGCTGGCTATACCTTCGACTATCGGCTGTAGTGGTGTGTTTTGTTTGTGTATCTTTGGTAGACTGTATAAATTTTTGGAGAACGAGTAGAAGTAATTTTTTGACTGTATCTTTGGACCATGGTAACTGATTTATGTAGCTTCTCTGTTTTCTTTTTTATTCTATTGGTAGGATCGTATAACAAGTAGATATGTATTGTTGTCTGAAACTAGCAGATTCATTTTTTCTAAATATGTGGTTCAGTTTAGAATAACAGTGGCATTGCCTTTATCGGCTCTAGTTATTACCAGTTTGTTCATCGATCTGGATGCTATGGCAAAGTTTAAAACTTTGCTGAGTAGTGAGAGTTCATCTTTGTTTAAGGTGTGGTTGGATAGTTTGACTACATTACTTTTCCTTATGATGATTAGTGGCTCCTGTTATTTCTTGCTTCTGGTTGGTTGTTAACATTCACTGCGGAGAAATTCAAAATTGTCCATTAGTTTTGTTGATCTTTTAGTGTATGAAATTTGGATATAAGATTTTCTTTCTTAGTTTGAAGGATATGGTTCGCCAAGTTGTCCGTAACCCTCTCGAGGATAGGCCAAATATCTGCATTCAAGTAACGCAAAAGTTCAGATTTTAAATTTTGTACCTGGTTTTGAGTAAAGGCCAAGTTTTTTCTGGTCGCCTGGATCTGTTCTCTGAGTAACACCTTCTCCATATGGTGGAATATTCATTTCATTGTGCTTTTGTTGAGGTAAATTTTCTCTTTAGATTGATGCAATTCGGAATGATATTGCTGTCCCCTACAACGTTTTAAGTCGATTCATCAAACTAGAAACATGAATCTTCAACTTACCATATTGATTATTATTATTGTTGTTCCGGGCAACTCCAAGGAGTCATCAGACTCATCGAGGGAGGCCCTAACATCATGTCAAGAACAACTATTCGACATTCACACAGTATCTATCATACCTTGCCTTGAACTCATTCATGGTCGTAGCACCCACAACAGACTCTGGAAGCTTATTCCACTCATTCACTACTCTCCAAGTAAAAAACCTAGCTCTAACACCCTTGTCAACCACGCTCTTGCCCAGCTTCCATTCATGGCCCCTAGTCCTCCCACCACCAGTCATATTTTCAAAAATATCTTCTGGATCAATCTTATAGAAACCCTTCAGTAATTTGAATGTCTCAATCATATCACCCCCTCCTTCGCTTATCGACCAATTTCTGCAACCCACAAATCTTCAACCTATTCTCATAAGGTTCATTCCAAAGACCTGCTATCATCTTGGTCACTCGTCTCTGGATCCTCTCCACTTCCTCCCCATCACGAAGAAACCCTGGTGCCCATAACTGGGCACAGTAGTCCAGATGGGGTCTTATCAAGGCTCGATACAGAGGAACAACAACTTGTTTGTCTCTGCATGTTAAAGTATTTTTCAGAAGCCAAGTGATTTGGTGAGCTGTTTTAGTCACTTTTGCAATGTGCCCCCTAAACTTCAATTCCCCATCCACCAACACTCCCAAATCCCTGGCCTCATCAATCTCCTGGAGTACGGTTCCACCAATGCAATATACTGTTGCTATTCTTTTCACCCCAAAGTGCATAACCTTACACTTTGGCACATTAAATTGACATCCATTTTTTCCTAACCCAGACCTCCAAACTATCCAAATCATCCTGTAAAATTTTGACATCCTGTGCACTCATAATTGCTCTACCCAACTTTGCATCATCAGCAAACAAGTGAACACTTCCTCTCAAATCCTTTCCAATATCATTGATGAACAAATTGAAAAGCAGTGGTCCAAGAACAGAGCCCTGTGACATTCCACTAGTCACAAGCCATCTTTTAGACTCCACTCCTGAATAAACCACTCTCTGGTATCTCTTCTTCAACCACCCTCCTAACCATCTCACCAACCCTATATCTATCCCCATCTGCTCCAGTTTACTGATTAAGGTTCTATGTGGTATCCTATCAAAAGCCTTGGCAAGGTCCAGTAGTATTACTGTAAACCCATTACCCCTACCCAGTTCAGCCGTCACTGTGTTATAAAACGTGAGCAAGTTACTGCGGTATGATCTACCCTTCATAAAACCTTGTTGTCCCCCATGTAATATCCCATTTTCATCTATCCAATCCTGTATTCTTTTCTTGACTAATTTCTCTAAGACCTTGACAATGATTCCTGATATGCTAATCGGTCGGTAATTTACAACAGCAGTCTTGGAACCACCTTTATGCAATGGGACTATTTTCCCCTCTTTCCACCCCATCGGGACTAACCCAGACCCGAGACTCAAATTAAACAAAATGGTCAAGGGTACTGACAATTCTTTAGCTGCTTCTCGTACAACACGAGCTGGTATACCATCCAATCCCACAGATGTATTGACATTGTATGCAATAGACTACTCACCTCCACTTCATTCACCACAATTACCGTATAATCTACTGGTACATTTGTTTCTACAATGTCACCACCTGGATAATATATTCTTGCAAAGTGCTCACTCAGTAACTCAACTATATCAACTGATTCAGTTACCTCCCTACCATCAGCATTCTTTAAAATCATTTTGCCATGTACATTTTTCCTTTTACTCGCTACGTATCTAACAAACTATTTAGGATTCTCTTTAGCCTGCATGGCCAATGTTCTTTTGTAATCCTTTTTTGCTTTTCTTACCACACTCGTTATCCTTCTGGCCTGCGCTTTATACCGTACGTGTGCCTGCCGGTCACCTTTCTCCTTAAATTCCCTCCATAGTTGTTTCTTTTTTTGCAGCTCAAGCTTAATGGTGTTATTCATCCATTTAACCCCTAGTTGATTTATATTCGGACTCTAGGTATACAGTCAGCCATTGTTTCATGCAAACACTTCTTAACTACCTCCCATGCACTATCGACTTCTAGTCCTTGCAGTTGTACATGCCATGGCACTGAACCAATCAAACTCCTAAGCTTGTCATACTTTCCAGCCCGATAATTCCACATGTACCCTGTCTTAATTGAAAATTCCACACCTTTAGCCACCTCCCAAGTCAAGACCCTATGATCACTCTCACCGATTGGTGGCAATGTTGTCACATTTGTTACAGCCAAATCCTCGGATGTAATTACTAGGTCAAGCACTCTCTGACCCCTAGTATTTTCCATTACATGCTGTCACAGATAGTTATCCCTTAATAACCGCATAAAATCCAATTCCTTCCTCCCTTGTATCCTCTCCTCACTCCAATCTATGCGACCATAGTTGAAATCTCCCATAATAATCCCTCCTTCCACTCATTTCTTCTATTTGCTTGTGCATACTGTCACCACCATCTTTTCCATCACCTGGTCTATAGCAGCACCCAATTGTATATTTAGTTCTGCTAGCTACAATCTCACACCAAATAGCCTCAAATGTGCTCTTTTCTCTATCCTGCGATTCAACTTCTATTCTCCTTGGCTGCAGCTCATCAGCTATTATCAACAATACTCCTTCCCCCCATTTTATTCTCCCTGTCATTTCTGAACACACTATACCCATCACATTCAATCCCACTAGCTATATCATCTACAGTCAGCCATGTTTCACTAATACCAATAACCTGTGGTCTGGAAGTGCCAACCATGGCCAAAAACTCTTCCTTCTTGTTCCTAATACTCCTAGCATTAGTGTACATGAATTTAAGACCCCTATTAGCCCCAACCCTACCTTGATGCCTTATATTAACTATCCCACTCTGATTTGTTGTCCTTATTTGCTCTGGCATATTATATTCATTCTTACATTCAACTGCCTCCCTAAGGACTGTATATCTACTCCCCCCTCTTAATAAATCTAGTTTCCCTGAATTTGCACATCCACCACATTCAGCAACACTTTCTCAAGTCTTCTTACACCGTTACCAAATCCTCTACTATCACCCCTCGTACTAACGAGTCTCCATACAGCACTGTATCCTTCATTTTGTTCATGTTCACACTGGTACGTTTTTTTTTCCTGTCATACTTTTTATTATTGACTGGTTCATTCAGTCGACTTTTGCTCATACGCTCTAGCTGCTGTTTTGCCCTTTGTATCGCACCATTCAACAACGTGATCTCACTCATTGCGTCTATCTCATCTTTTTTATTCTCAATAAAACCATTAATACTATCATTCACACTTTCTACATTCACACTCACAATTTTCTGGTACAACCTCGCCATTTCTTGTCATATCCCTACTTTCTTCATTCTGAAGTTTGACAAAAATATCACACTCACAATCCGAAATACTCTTCAATTTCTCACTTTCCCTACATTTTCTACACACATTCACTCCTTTATTATCATCTAACTACACTCCGACTGCACTCCGCAATGCGTACATTTCACAGCTAGTACACTGAATCATCTCTTTTATACTACCGTTCTTTGATAAAGATGGCGAACCGTCATTACTGGCTGCCATTTTCCTTCGTACTGGAGCCATACTTACTTGCAATGTATTTTATCAAATTATAAATTATAACACACCAAAAACACACAAAAAGATGCACTGAGAGACACAAGGCAAACAAAATTATGCAATATTACATAAATTTATCAACGATAACTGAAAATAATACTTATCTTATCCGGAGCTTTCACGAACACTACGCACTACGAATCCCTCTGGCGGCGACAGCTCCAATAAAATGTTATAAAGACACACAAAATACTCTAAAAACACAAAAATCGTTCTAATATACTATAAAACCAATTTTCTAAGGAAAAACACACACAAAAAACACCAAAAAATCTCCAATTTTACAATAGCGCTAAATGAATTATGAATCCATGAATTATCAGAATCCTTTTGGTGTTGCACGGTGATTAGCATTCATTTTAGAAATTATGGACTTTACAACCGTGTTATAAATAACTATTTTAATTTCCCGACGTTTCAGCCTTCATATTAAAGTCATCTGGAGTATATGATGTTAGATTGTAACTCCAATGCTATTAGAGTATTTGAGGGCTAGGGATGAATCTTTCCTATCTTGCTATGTCATTTCGCCTATTGCAGCCACCGAAGGGGGCAAGCTAGCCCCAATAGGTGCCTGTCCCAAGCCCAGATGAATGGCAAGGGTTGACATTGGGAAGGCCATCCAGTCGTAAAATTCACTGCCAGCTCTAGTTATGATCAAATGAGTCACCCTTAAGCAACCTGCAGCCATATCATCTTACAGCTGTGAGAAGTGGACAAAGGCTACCCCATCAAGGGTGGGTGCGGTTAAAGAAGCGAGCCCATGGAGAGAATGTTGCGAGTGGAAACGTTGAATGTTGGAAGCATGACTGGAAGGGGAAGAGAGGTGGGCAGACATGATAAGGAAGAGGAAGTTGGACATTTTATCCGTACAGGAGACAAGGTGGAGGGGGGAAAAGGCGAAGGAACTAAGAGATGGGTATAAATTGCTCTACTCTGGTGCAAATAAGGAGAGAAGAAATGGTGTCAGAATTATGGTGTGTGGCAGAATGAAGAGCGAAGTACTGGAAGTGGGCTAGAGGAACGACAAGATCATGCGAATGAAACTGGGTCTTGGAGAAGAGCAACTGGTCATCTTATGTGTATATGCCCCACAAGTTGGCTGTACAGCAGAAGAGAAAGATGAATTATGGAATGTGCTAGATGAAGAAATGAGAGAACTGGAAGAAAACGAGATGGTGATTGTCAGAGGAGACTTGAATGGACACATAGGAAGACGGAATAAGGACTCTGAAAGGGTGCATGGTGGCCATGGAGGGGGAATGATGAACCAGGAAGGGGAGAGGATTTTGGACTTTGCAGTAGCGCTTGATCTGGCATTTCTGAACTCCTTTTTCTGTAAGAGGGAAGAGCATTTGTTAATATTTAGAAGTGACAACAGTTCACAGATTGACTACATTTTGACTAGAAGAAAACATCTTAAGTCCATAATAAATTGTAAGGTAATCCCAACAGATCAAGTGGTACAGCAACACCGTCTGCTGTGCGCAGACTTTAAAATAAAGTCAAAGATAAGAACCTTTGGAAGCCATATAAGGAAGACAATTAAGTTTTTTTGCTTAAAAGAAGAGAGTGTGAGGAACTTTTAGGGAGAAGGTGTTAGAGAGGATGTCGGATGGATTAGATAGTGTACAAGATTGGTGGAGACATAATTCAAAAGAAATTCTAAGCTGCACAATTGAGGTGCTTGGTTGAAACATCTGGAAAGATTAGAGAGCAGATGGAGGGTTGGTGGTTGAATAATAATGTACAAGAAGCAGTGTCAGCTAAGAGGAAGGTAAAGCAGAAGTGGGATGAGTCGAGAGTGGAAGTGGACAGAGTAAAAGCGAGAAGCCAAGAGAGTTGTTGCACAGGTGAAGGCCATGGCATATCAAGACCTTATGATCAATTAGAAACAAAAGAAGGACAGAGAAAGATTTATCGATTGGCAAAATGTGGAAATAAGGCATCAAAGGACATCATGCATGTGAGGTAGATCAAAAGACTCTGGAGGAAGGGTATTAAGAAGGGATGTGGATATAAGAAACAAATGGAAAATATACATTGAAAGGCTTTTGATTGAAGAAAATGCAAGGACTTACAGAGAAGATGGGGAGCCTTATGAAGGGATGGTGCAGAACATTAGTAGAGTGGAAGTGAAGGAAGCTATAAAGAAGATGAAGAATGGAAAATCGGTGGGCCCTGACAGAATCCCATTGGAGGCATGGAAAATATACCCGAGGAATGGAGGGAAAGTGCTCTTGTCCCCATCTACAAGAGTAAAGGGGATGCACAAGATTAAGAATTATAGAGGAATAAAGTTCATGCCCCCACACAATGAAAATCCTAGAGAGGGTTCTTGATGGAAGACTGAGGAAGGAGGTGGAGATTGCAGAGGAGAAATTTGGCTTCATGCCTGGTTGATCGACGACAGATGATGGAAAAGTTTCGAGAGAAGCAAAGGGTATTTATTGATCTGGAGAAAGCTTATGATAGAGTGCCAAGGCAAGAAGTCTGGAGGTGTCTGAGAGAGAAGAAGATACTGGAGAAATATGTCAGGCTGGTGCAGGAGATGTACAGAAATGTGAAGACGAGTTCAGACCTGCCTGAGAGAGAAAGTTTTCCAGTGACAGTTGGCTTGCATCAAGGGTCAGCATTAAGTCCATTCCTGATTAATATTGTGATGGACGTGGTGACGGAGGAAGTGAGAGAAGACGTGCCTTGGACTATGTTGCATGCAGATGACATCGTGCTGTATGCAGAATCAAGAGAAGAAGTGGCAGCTAAACTGGAAAGTTGGAGGAAAGTACTGGAAGAGAGAGGTATGAGACAGAGCAGAAATAAGACAGAGTATATATGTTGCAAAGTGGATGGCAGCCAGGAGACAGATCTGCAGCTGGAAGGAAATGTCATCAGGTAGGTCAGTGACTTTAGATACTTAGGTTCAACAATAAAAGAGGATGGTGAGGCTGAGAAGGAAGTGGGAGCAGGATGGAGGAACTGGAGAGAGATGGCTGGAGTACTATGCGATATAAGTGTGCCGATCAATCTAAAAGGCAAAATCTACAGGACAGTAGTGAGACCAGCTATGACATATGCTATGGAAACGGTAGCCCAGAGGAAAAATAACATCAGCAGAATGGAAGTAGCGGAGATGAGAATGCTTAGGTGGATGTGTGGTGTGACCAGAAAGGATCGTCTGAGAAATGACTATGAGAGAGGAACAGTGAAAGTTACGAACTTAGGAGCAAAGATACAGGAGGCAAGCTTGAGATGGCTTGGTCATGTGATGAGGAGGAACGAAGAGTATGTTGGAAGAATGGTCATGCAGATGGATGTGCAGAGGAGGAGGAAGCATGGGCGGCCTAAGAAGAGATGGAGGGAGATGGTGGAGGAGGACTTGAGGATGAAGAACTTGGATGTGGCTACATCCTGAGACTGGAGGTTGTGGAGGAGACTCACTGCAAAGAGCGACCCTACTTAAGTGGGAAAAGCTGCAGAAGAAGAAGATTTAGAAACTACATCAAAGCTAAATTCTATTTAAGATAACATAAGAGAAACATTCTTTCATATAGGTAGTTTTCTTACAGTAACAATGATGTCCTAGTTTAACACGACAATTGTTATATTAGATTTAAGATTCTGAATTATCTACAGTCCTGTTTATAGTTAACTCTTAGGGAGAAAGGTTCTGTGGGTAGAATACGTGCCTTCCATATGCTTGGGATTTTCACCACCCAACACACAAAAAAAGTAGATGTCATTAAAAAAAACAGGGCTTTGAAGATTTGCTCCAACGAACAAGCGCTTAAAGACGAAATTGAAGTTATCAGCAATACTTTCTTAAAAAATGGTTAAGCCAAAACACTGTTAACAAAATTCTTTACAAGACCTCAATAAAAAAACAGACATAAACCAAACTACAATAAAACTATAACCATTCCTTACATTAAAAGGACATCAGATTAAATAAACAGAATACTATAGAAATACAACCTCAAAGCCACCTTTAAACCTCCTGTAAAATTAAAAAGCTTACTCAACTCATCCAAAGAACTACTCCCTCCGCTGGCCCACCCTGGCTTATACCGTATTTATTGCACCTGTAATCTACCATATACAGGGGAAACAGGAAGAACAATTCCTATCAGACAAAAAACATGAACGACACATTAAATATAATAACTAACTATGGTGAAGCTGGCCTTTCTGATCATGCCTTGAACTCTTAACATAGAATTGACTGGAAAAGCACCAGTTTTTTGCATCACACCAAAACTTGGTATGAACTTAAATTTAAGGAAGTCTTTGAGATTCTTATCAACCACCCTAATATGAACAATAATGATGGTCTGAAAATCCCAAGCATATGGAAGGCACATATTCTACCCACGGAACATTTCTCCCTAAGAGTTGACTATAAACAGGACTGTAGATAATCCAGAATCTTAAATCTAATACACCTAAACCTCTTTTTACGTGATTGATGCATTCCTAAAAATTACGTGTAAATAGAATTCACGTAAAAAGAACTACTGACTCCATAGAAAAAGTGAAGATTGGTTCCAAACCTGAAATATAAGCAAAATAATGAAAAAAACAAACATTAAATTCGTTAGGATCATAAGATTTTTATTTATATTTCATGGAGAACACACATACATATGAATTTTAATAACTTAAAAAAAAAAACATTTTAATTTCAGTTGTTTGCTAAGGATTCTATAAAAAAAATTATGTTATTCGCTGTCAGTTTCTGATAATAAACGTGAAAGTTTTTGTGAGACTGTAATATCATTAGAACTACTAGATATGGTATTATTGTCATCAACTTCTGCCTAAACTTGTGGAATTCTTCTTGTCATGTCTTGAACAAAAGTACCACTGGTTGTTTCACTAGTTTTAGGCATGAACTCAGTTATTAATCGCTGTGTTGATACTTTAGATAAGTCGTGATATAATTCTCTGTATGAAGACATTAACAACTTAAGCTCATGTGAAAACTTCCCAGCATGTTCTTCATTTGGATCATGTCGGGCAAAATAATTGCCTAAATTACTGGCCAGTTTAAGACCTTCTTTCTTTAATATCAGCAGTAAAAGTAGGATTATCTTGATCATTATCATTAATTTCTTCGCTTTCAGGAGTCTCAGAAACAATCTCCACTATTTCATCTTCGCTAAGAGGTTTATCAATTAACAATTCTTCGATATCTGCCAACGTAAGATCATCGAATCCTTCTCTGCCAATTTCACATCCCAAACTTATATTTGGGAATTCTGCAGTATGATTGAGGGAACAGGAGCATTCTCTTTAACACATGCGGGCCAAATAGCTTTCCAGCATGCATTCATAGTTTTTGGTCTCAATTCAGATAACGATAATCAAACCTGATCAATACAGTCTATAATTGAAAATTTTTTCCATACATCCATAACCATCATTTTGTTTGTTCAAAATGTACTGAAATGTTCGTCTGACATAATGTTTTAAAAGTTGCAATTATACCCTGATCTAGAGGTTGTAACAATGATGTGGTATTGGGCGGCAGAAAAAAAAATTGCACGTTTGGGTGTTCTATGGCAGGATGACCAGATGCATTATCAAGAATCAAAAGCACTTTAAATTCGAGACCCTTGTTATTCAAATAATGTCTAACATGTGGCACAAAATATTTGTGGAACCACTCAGTGAAAATATCAATGGTCACCCAAGCTTTTTTTTTGTTGGCCATCCAACAAAATTTCATTGGCCATGGTCTTAATGATCGATTTATGAGCAGTGGTTTTAACATCCGATCTCCTAAAGCATTCGAACAAAATAGGAGTGTTATGTGATCCTTTGCTGCTTTGAATCCACCAACAGTTTTTTGCATTTTTGATACGCAAGTTCTGTTTGGGATTTTTTTTTCAGAAAAGGCTGGTTTCATCCATATTCCAAACTTGTTCACGAGTGTAACCTCCATCTTCAATTATTTTAGCAAGTTTTTGTGGAAATGCTTTAGCAGCTGTTTCATCAGCAGAAGCCATTTCACCTTTAATTTTTATATTATGAATAGCATGTCTTTTAATAAACTTAGCCAGCCAACCATTGCTTGCATGAAATTCATATTTTTTCCTCCATTGTGATGAAGTATCTGGCTGCAGTTTTTTAATCCGTTCATAAAATCTCAGTGCTGATTGCTTGATGGAATCTCCGTCAACTGGCATTCTTTTTTGTACATTATCTGCTATCCACATCACTAAAGCTTTTTTGGCCTTTTCTAGAACAACATCTCTTGTGTATGATGATAATTTTGCACTTGATTTTGTACCAGAACATACTGATTTTCTAATAGCCTCTTCATTTTTCTTTATAGATCTGACAGTTGATTCACGGACTCCAAAATGCTTACCCACAGCCGTCGCACCTTCCCCAGTTTGAAGACGATCTAAAATTTGAATTTTTATATCCAAGGAAATGGCTTTCCTTTTTTTTCTTTTGGTTATCGGCAACATCATGTGAGGGCTGGATTAAAATCTTCGGTTAATGAAATGAAAGTTGAAAATTACATATAGCTTACCATTTATTATTTCTTGGCAAAATTATTAATTTTATAACGCGATTTTTATTTTGATTTCACTTTAAAAATGCAAATGCAAAAAGTCCGGTAACTGTGTTGTCTACTCAAATTCAAATTCAAACTGCTAAGAACTGCTTTTTTGTGCACAGTGAGTTATGTAATCCGTGGAATTCCCAATAAATGAAATTTGTAAAAATTTAGAATTTTCTTATTGAAACAAGAATGCAAAAAAAAAAATCTAAGAAATTTCTAGAATTTAGAGTTATTATAATTGAAACGAGAATGCAATTCTACAAAATTCTCAGAATTTTCTTGAATTAGGGATTTTTTTCCTAACTTTAGATTGGTCGCGTAAAAGTGAATAAAAATCACGTAAAAAAAAATTTTTTTTTGATATCCCAATTCACATAACTCCGAATTTGCGTAAAAAAAAAAAATTCGCATAAAAAGAGGTTTAGGTATATAACAATTGTCATGTTAAACTAGGACATCATTGTTACTGTAAGAAAACTATGTATATGAAAGAATGTTTCTCTTATGCTATCTTAAATAGAATTTAGCTTTGATGTAGTTTCTAAATAATTAATTTTCTGTTTTTTTTTTAATATATATTATATATATACATATACATTTTTTTTATATATATTATATTTTCACAAGAGGTCATGCCAGTAGAATAACCGTTGATCAAATCATTGTCTCTTTAGCATACTGTGTGAAATGTATACCTCAAAAATGATGACCTTAATATGAAAGTCAAAACGTCAGGAAATTGACTTCCCACAAATACAGCTTTAAATTGACTTCCCACAAATACAGCTTTGCTGATTCTGTTGTCTATTTCTATATTTAATTTACCATCTTTAGTAAAAATCGTGCCTAAGTAGCTGAAATTTTTTACTTGTTCTGTAGGTTCTCCATTTATGATGAAGTTGATATTTTCAATGTCTCTGCCTATTTTCATTGTATTTGTCTTGCTGTCGCTGATCTTCATGCCAAATTTATTACAACACTTATTCAATTTTTATTGCTGACCTTCATACTATATCTATTACAACAGTTATTCAGTTTAGTCAGGGAATCTTGCAGACTTGTAGCGGATTTATTTAGAAGCATAACATCATCTACGTAAAGAAAAAAGAGCTGAGATTAACATCTCCAATTTTGATATCAGGTTTAATATCACTTTCCTTCATAATGTGATCCATATAGATAATGTATAACAGATGGGATAATGTACATCCCTGTCTGACACCAGTTTTATCATCAAACCATCTTCCTGTACTTCCTTCAATTCTAACTGCTGGCTTGCAACTCAAATAAAGACTAAGTTTTGCTTGATATAATGTCCCACTGACACCATATAACTGCAGCATTTTGAATAGTTTTTCTCTTGGCACCTTATCATATGCCTTTTGCAGGTCTACAAAACTTTAAATACAGATCTTTGTTATATTCTTGATTTCTCAGTTATTTGTCATAAAGTGAAAATCTGATACTGACAGCCTCTATTTTGCCTGAATTCTGCTTGTTCTTCACTAAGTTTCCCATTTACAATCATTCTCAATCGTTTCTCAAGTATATTTGTATAAATCTTACCAAGAACACTCAGTAGGGAAATATCTCTAATTCTCACATTCAGTTGTATTTCCCTTTTTGTAAAAGGTACAATGAGAGCTTTACTCCAATCTCCTGAATTCGTCCTTCTGTCCAGGCCTGCTGAACTATGCAATGCAGCCACTGCAAGACTTTTATACCTCCATACTTAAGCATTTCTGGTTGAAATCATCTATTCTTGCTGATTTTTCACATTTCAGGCTTTCGATGTCTTTTCTTACTTCAGGTATTATATGTATTCCGATTAAGTTCCTCTTGAGTGTTTTTACCACTGTGCTGTCACTGATTGCTTCAATTAGCAATTTTTCAAATAATTACTCCATACTTCAATGATATCTTTTCTTCAGTTTTCATGTCACCTTTATCATCTCTAATTCATTTTACAGCACTCTTTCCTCCATTTCTGAGCTTTTTCAACAACCTCTAGAATATTTTGCCATCTGATATTTATTTTCTATGTTCTTGCCAAAGTCTTCCCATGACTTTTGTTTAACTAGTTTTACACAGTGTTTAGCTTTCTTACATTTGTCTCTGTATTCTATAATAGCACATGCTGACTTATTCGCCATTAGCTTTGAATATGCTTTCTACTTTTTCTTCACTGCCTCTTTAACTGCCAGTGGCCACCATGGAGCTCTGAATTTTTTTTATTCTTGCAAACAACCTCACCACATGCCTCTCCGGCTGAATCAGTCAATGTTTTCTTCATGGCACTGAAGAAAACATTTCTCCAAGGTTTGGTTCCTGTTCTCAAATAATTTCATTTTTTCTTGAATAATATTTGTGTATTTTAGGTTACAGTTCACATCTAAGAGTTGCTCAACTTTTATTCACTTTAAAACTTTCTAATAAGTTCTTCTTTTCAAGAACTATGTTCTAAAGAAGAAAAGAAAAACAGTGAGAAAACAAAATTTCTTTTATTTTTTTTTATATCTGGTCCACACACGAAAGGCCACATGACCTATACCACATTAGTGCCATGTGTAAACGAGGAATCTGTTCACATTTTTCTTGATCAGATCAGTTGAGGATTGTAATCTTTGGGGAAGGCAGAGTCAGGGGGACTGTTTTGAAGGACAGAAGTAGATGGAATGGAAGAGGAGGTAGTGAAGTTAGTTCAGACCAGTTTCAAGATGGTCTGTAAAAGGGTGTTGGTTAGCAGTTTCTCTTGTTTTAATGAATGGAAGAGATTGGGGGGAATAATAATGGCCAATTGAGCTGATCACTGTCCGTGAAAATATCTGTAGAAAAAGCACAAGGCAGAAACTGAAAGTCTGTGAGAGAGAGAGAGAGAGATAGAAGTGGGTATGCGAGAGATGGGTCATTAATTAGCCTGATTGCCCTCTTCTGTCCAGAATCTAGCAATCTTAGGATTTTGGTGCACCACCCCAAAAATGGGAGCATTACTCCATGGCTGGGAGGAGATTTGGGCTTTATATGGAGTTAGCAGCTGTGAAGGTGTGAAATTGTCTTGTGTGAAAAAGTACACCAAGTTTTTTGGCAGCTGCAGAAGCTATAGTTGAAATGTGGTTGTGCCAGTAAAGATATGAGGTGCAGGTCAGTCCAAGAAAAGAAATTTGATTGTGCTTGGATATCACAGTATTACTGAAGATAAGGAGTGGGGCATGCAAGCTCTTTCTTGTGAGAGATCAGACAGGACTTGTTTTGGTGGCAGCATTGAAGTTTACAAAGTTGTCCTTGCCCCACCGAGATATACCTAGGATACCTGAGTTTATGTCCTCTGGTTGTGGTAGATCTTGAGGATTCTAATACTTGAGCTCTACAAGGTTTGTTGAATGAAAAGGAGGGATGGAGTGTACTATTCTCAGCAAAACTATGGATAGAATTTGAAGTCTGAGAGAGCAGGTCATTTATATACAAAACGAAGAGAGTTGGTGAAAGAACAGAATCCTGGGATACTCCTGCATTGGTGGGGAAATCTGAGGGGAGTAAACCATCCACCATGACATGTAGTGAGCAATCAGAGAGAAAGTTGGCAATTCAATTGCAGAGTGAGGAAGTCAGACCGTAGGATGGCAGTTTGTTAAGTAGGCTCCTGTGCCAAACCCAATCGAATGCCTTTGATACGTCATGGGCAACCACATGAGTTTCTCCAAATTTCTCCATGGCCTCAGTCCAGAGGTGAGTAGTGTAAGCAAGATCAGCTGTGGATCGCAAGTGGCAGAAAGTTTGTGTGACTATAGGTGATTCAAGAATTGGTTGTTGATGACTTTCTCTGTAGCTTTAGAGAGAACAGAAGTGAGAACAATTGGACGATAGTTCATTAGTTGACTTTTACCACCTTCTTTGGAATGTTGGTTTGATTGAATTTGGACCTGTTTCCATGTTGTAGGGTAGATGCCAGTTGAATAGAAAAACTTATACATTTACTGGGAATATATATCGGACCCACTCCCCCCCCCCCCCCCCCCACACACACAAACAAAGGGTTGCAGGACATAGCTGATAATGCCAATGTTGTGGGTAAGAGGGGAAGAAAGAATCTGTTGACATAATAGTATTTTGGGGGAAGACAAGAGTGAGGTAGGTTCTTATAGAGATAAATGAAAGAAAAGAAGCTGTTTGCTAAGTTTGGAACTGATTGTTAAATGGATGTTGCCTGCTGACTTCCTTTGTCATTATGGGTTTTTAAGATTGAGGCATAATAGTGGCTAGTTCATATACAGAACATTGTTTATGAGAGTACCTAGCTAAATCATGGAACATGCCATAGAAAGGGCCCATCTTTGTGAAGCAACTGCATGAGTTTTTTAACATTTCCAAACATCACCATTATTATTATTACAAAAAAGCACATGTAAATTCTTTCCATTTTTGGCTTCACAAAGATGGGTCCTTTCTACAGAATATTCCATGAGTTATAGGCCGTCCTGTACCATAAAGGCCAGAATTAGGTCCATGATAAAAAATAAATAGATAAATAAAAAATGAAAAGCAGTATGTCTAGTTTCAGGAAATAGACAACATACAGTAGATAACTAAAAGAAATTTAATTATTACTTCCTATATTTCTCCAAAGTTAAATTGGCATGCATTGTTGGGGATATTTCAGTAACAAAGATGGAACAGGAGAGATACAGGATGACCGAAAGTCCTGTAATTACTGTCCGTTGGGCTCGAATATATTCTTATAAGGGCTTTTTTACTTAAATATAAAGAGCCAATAGGCTTCATGCTACTCACTGATGAAGCCTCAAAAAAAAAAAGGCTGAAACCGGTTTGGGTAGTGACCTCCCACCATAATGTAATAACAGCATACATTTCCTATGAAATGTGTTTTTACATTATAGAAAATACCAAGATTAGCGATCAGAACTTTCCCCACCTTTCAAACGAGTTGCCTGAGATTGTACTACGTACTAGGACTACTTGCATTAGCTCACGCTAGTAACCGCCGATACTATTATAGTTTACTATATTCGGCATGAAACTCTCTGATTCCAATCTTTGAGTTTCTTATTTGGGATTTAATATCCCCTTAATTTGAATAATTCTTATGAGGGTCTTCCATTTCAGAGGCAGTCCGTTACAACCATGTTTGTTTAGGTTAGAATAGTTGGTAAGAGCTGCAGAGCAGATTTGAGGAAAAGCCTTTCAAATTTAAATTTGCTTTGGTGGAGTCAAGTGGCTTTTGTTTTTTGCCTTTCCCTGCTGATCCTGTGCCGGGTATCCAGGCCCTGGTCTGCTAATCCTGAGTGGCCATAGTGGTGGAAATGGATTAGTCTTGGTGCTCTGATGTTATGGATGTTGGCTATCTGACCATAGTATGAACAGTTGCAGCTGCAGGGCACCTGGTATACTCCAGATAAATCCAGAGATTGTTGCAGGTCTTTGGGAAGGTGAATAATGGTTGCTTGCTTTCTGTGCAGCTTATAGGCAGTCACAAGATTGTGCTTTTTCAAGATCTTCACCACCTTTTCTTAGATACCATGAATATAAAAGATGGTGATGGATTTGCTGTAATTTATATTTGAAAGGGAGAGAGTGTGTGTGTGTGGGGGGGGTGTAGGTATGTGTTGATAAATTCATTTTCGAAATTACGGATTTTACAACCGTGTTCTAACTAACTCTTTTTATTATCCCGACATTTTGATCTTCATATCAAGATCATCATTTGGAGTATACACTAATATACGAGACAAGCTGAGTTACATTATAAACCGTAAGCTAGAGAAACAATGATTTGATCACATGTTATTCTACTGGCATGACCTCTAGTGAAAAAAAAAATATAAATTACATCAAGCCAGATTTAATTTAAGATAACATGAATAAACATTTTTTCTTATAGATAGTTTTCTCTCAGTAACAATGATGTCCTATTTTTAGTATTACAATTGTTATTTTTGATTTAGGATCCTGGATTTAGTACAGTCCTGTTTAAAGTTGTTCTAACGGGTCCAATATATGCTTTCCATATGTATGGGATTTTTAGACCTTCATTATTGTTCAGATTGGGGTGGTTGATGATGATCTCACAGGCTTCTTTAAATTTGTGTTCATACCATGTTTTGGTGTGATGTAGACAACTAGTGCTTTTCCAGTCAATTCTATGTAAGGTGTTCAGGGCATGATCAGAAAGGCCACCTTCACCATAATTATTATATTTAATGTGTCGTTTATGTTCATTTTGTCTGATAGGAATCGTGCATCCTCTTTCTTCTATATACAGTATGTTACAGGTGCAATGAATACAGTCCACGTGGTTAGCCTAGTGGCTTTGCGCTTCGCAACCTTATGCCTGGGGAAGGAGTGTCCCAGGTTCAATTCCCCGAAGACATGAGGAACTTGGGGATCTTCCTCAGGTATAGCCAAGTTAGCCGGTCTTGGGCACAGGCAGTAGGGTTTTTTCCACCAGTTTATTTGGCGTTTTTCATCCTGCAAGCAGGCAAACCGGCCCCATGAACATGCGCTTCTACAGCCAAAAATATATTCCCCCCCAAGAGGCAGACTAAGCAACAGGTCGGTTGGGAGTAGTACTAACAAGAAGTCGCATCTAAATAACACGCGGATCCTGCATAGTAAGCAGAAATAACGCATTGTGAAAGAAGACAGGTGCAATGAATACGGTATACTCCTGGGGGGGGTCTTTGGATGAGTTGAGTAAGCTTTTTAATTTTGCAGGGGATATAAAGGTGGGCTTTTAGGTTGTATTTTTGTAGTACTCTGTTTATTTTGTCTGATGTCCCTTTAATGGTTATAGTTTTGTTGTAATCTGGTTTGTCTTTGTTTTTTATTGAGGTCTTCTAGAGAATTTTGTTAATAGTATTTTGTATGTGATGTCTTTGATGATGTTTATGAAGTGTTGTGTGTTTTTGATATAGGAATGACCTATCAACTCTTTGAGTGTTGCCTAATTTTTTAGCTAAGTGATAAGTCAGGCTATCTATCCCTTCAACTATTAGAAATTACATTAGAAAAAGATGATTTATTAGTCAGTTTTGACGTCTCTGCCCTCTTTACAAATGTCCCAATCAATGACACAATCCTTCTTTTACAGAACAAATTCCCTCCAGATGTCACTGTGCTCTTTGCGCATGTATTATGTTCTGGTTATTTTGTATGGCAAAATGCTTTCTACCTACAAAAAGAAGGCACAGCCATGGGCTCGCTGTTATTCCCCCACCCCCATTGCTAACTTTTGCATGGAATATTTTGAGCAACTTGCTTTAGGTTCCTCTCCTTTAAAACCAAAGACTGGCTTAGATATGTTGATGTTTTCAAGATCTGGTCCCATGGTCGCCAGACACTAGTCACATTCCTTAATCACCTACACAAACATCACAAATGCATACAGTTCACAATTGAGATTGAAAAACAGAACACACTTACGTTTCTAGATATACTTGTCACACGTCTTCCTTCTGGCAATCTTTCCTTCATGGTTTACCGAAAACTGACACATACTGGCCAATATATACACACAGACTCCTACAACCACCCAACACAAAACTAGGTGTCATCAATACTCTGAAAATCTGCTCCAGTGAACAGGCACTGAAAGACGAATTTAAAGTGATCAGCAATACTTTCCAAAAAAAATGGGTACAGCCAAAGCACTATTAACAAAATTCTCTACAAGACCTCAATAAAAAAACAAACCAGACTACAACAAAACTATAACCATTCTCTACATTAAAGGGACATCAGACAAAATAAACAGAGTACTACAAAAATACAACCTCAAAGCCACCTTTTAAACCCCTGCAAAATTAAAATGCTTACTCGACTCATCCAAAGACCTACCCCCTCCCGCTGGCCCACCCTGGAGTATACCGTATTCATTGCACCTGTAACATGCCATATATAGGAGAAACAGGTTCCACAATTCCTATCAGACAAAAAGAACATAAATATAATAATTATGGTGAAGCTGGCCTTTCTGATCATGCCCTGAACACCTTACATAGAATTGACTGGAAAGCACTAGTTGTCTATATCACACCAAAACATGATATAAATGCAAATTTAAGGAAGCCTGTGAGATCATCATCAACCACCCCAATCTGTACAATAATGAAAGTCTAAAATTCCCATACATATGGAAAGCATATATTCGACCCACGGAACCTTTCTCTCTAAGAACAACTATAAACAGGATTGTACTAAATCCAGGATCCTAAATCAAAAATAACAATTGTAATACTAAAAATTGAACATCATTGTTATTGAGAGAAAACTATCTATAAGAAAAAATTTTTATTCATGTTATCTTAAATTAAATCTAGCTTGATGTAATTTATAAATATTTTTTTTTCACTAGAAGTCATGCCAGTAGAATAACATGTGATCAAATCATTGTTTCTCTAGCTTACGGTTTGTAATGTAACTCAGCTTGTCTTGTATATTAGTGTATGCTTCAGATGATGATCTTGATATGAAGATCGAAACGTCGGGATAATAAAAAGAGTTAGTTATAACATGGTTGGAAAATCCATAATTTCGAAAATGAATGCTGATCATCGTGTAACACTAAAAGAAAGGTGGTGGTAGGTAAATTCTTTTTATCTGTGGGATGTAAAGATCATAGATCCATTTGGTTGTCTTGTAATTTGGGTGTCTAGGAAGGGCAGACTGTTGTTACTTTCTATTTCTGTTGTGAATTGGATCCTTAGATGTTGACTGTTCAAAATGGGATAGGAAAATGTATAAAGTGTCCACACCTTGTTGCCAAATTGCAAACGCATCATCCACGTAGTAAGTTTGTGTGTTATGTGTGTGTGGGGGGTGGGGGGTAATTTAGGGCATTCTTTTCAAATGTCTCCATGAAAAGGTTAGCCAAGGGGGAGAAAAAGGGAAGCCCATGACTGTTCCCTTTGTTTGTAGAATTTTCCTTGTCAAACAAAATAGCTTGAGTTCATGGTGAACTGAAACAGGGCTGAGATATTGGGAGGAAATTGTACTTGGATAAGAGCCAGGGTGTCCTTAAGTGAATTTTGTGGATAAGGAGGAGAAATTGAAAATTTAATGTTAACACATATTTTTCTACCTTTCCATAACTCTGATCTTACCTCAGTCAACCTAAAGTAAAACACAACCTTCTTCAGTTCCCAGGAGTATACAAAATCATTTGCAGTTGCGGCAAAGGATATTATGGCCAGACAGAAAAGTCCTTCTCTCTCTCTCTGCATAGAAGAACACCAACGTGACATTTCTTATAACAGAGTCTGTGCTAGTGCCCTATCCAGCACTAGCACGTTTTATTCTCAGCCAATACCATTGTTGAAGGACGACAACATCAAATATGCTGGAACTCGACTTCAAATATCCATAAATGCTCTGATGAATTAGAAAGATGTATCTTGGAGTACGAAGAAATAGCTTTCGACCCTGCCCATGTAAACAGCAATCTCAATTACAGCCTGCCCGATTCACATAGCACTGTAATCCAGTTTTTGCGCATTCATGATATCATTGACACGCACAGTGCTTCACACCAGAACTAATGCTCAGACTCAATTTTAAACACTACTAATTGTTCTAAACTCTGTTTTGTCTATCTATATGTTCACTGGACATCCACAGATGCCGTATGGTCACTCCAATGCCCAGTGATGTGCCACACCAGGCCTCGCTATATAGTCCTGTTGTTTGCTTTTCTGGAGACTTTAACTCTCTGAAGATTAGTTGCTCCACACACACACATCATCCATCCATCTCATTGATGGTCAATCCCTTCCTCTTTTTCCAGAAACTTTACCTTCTATTACTGTTCTGAGAAGTTCTCCTTCCATCCTTTCAATGTGTCCAAAATATTTTAACTTTCTTTTGTCAATCCTTAAGGAGCCTTAAAGTTCTACTGATCTTTTCTAACACATTCATTTGTATGCCTTTCAGTATATGACATCCTCAACAGCCTTCTGTAGCACCATATCTCGAAAGCAGATATCCTTTACTTATCTGACTTCTTTAGGTTCCAAGTCTCGCATCCATAAGTCGTTGTTGGTAAAACATGTGCATCCAAAATCCTCAACTTTGTTCCCATGGAGTTAGATCCATTCTTCCAGATTTTAGACAAGTCTCTGACTGTTGTTTTAGCCATTCCTAACCTTCTGATGTCTTCTGAACAGCAATTCTTCACATTAATAATGGATCCCAGGTACTCAAGCTTACTGACTTCCTCAATTTTTTTTCCATTAAGGTAAACTTGTTTCTCAAGAGTTTCTTGTTTGTATTTCCTTTGAGAACCATTATCTTTGTCTTGCAAGGATTTAGTTGATGCCCTCTGTTATTACTGTTCTTGTTAATTATCTCAAGAATTTGTCCTAGTTCTTCCATGTCATTATAAAGGAGTACTGTATCATCAACATACCTCAGATTACTGATCAATCTACCTCCTATCCTAATTCTCATCTTGAGCTTATCCAATGCTTCACGCATGATGTCCTCCGTATATATATATATATACTAAACAAGTGAGGAGAAAGTAAACATCGTTGCCTTCCTCCTTTTCCAGCCTGAAGCCAACCAGTCAATCCAACACCTGTTCTTATTGTGGCTTCTTGCTCCCTGTACAAGTTGGCTTTCAACCAGATAGTGTGTTGAGGAAAACCCATTATTTTCATTACTACCCACAGTTTCACATGCTGAACACAGTCAAAAGCTTTAGAATAGTCTAAGAAACACATTACCAGAGGAAGTCTAAATTTTTGATATTTTTCTATGATTTGTGTAAGGCAATGGATCTGATCTCTGGTGCCCTTACCTTTCCTAAACCTGCTTGTTCCCTGGGCATCTTTGCCTCAACTTTGGCCTCAATCCTATTTAGCATGATCTTCAATAAAATTTTGCTTGCATGAGATACTAAACTAATAGTTCTATAGTTGTTGCATGCTTTCATATTTATTTTCTTATGTAGCGGTATGAAAACAGACTTCTTCCAGTCTCTAGGTCATGATCCTGTCTCCCATATCCTTGTAATCAATCTACGAAACCCTCTTATACCTCCATTCCCTGTGGCCTTAATTAACTCTGCTGGAATTTCATCTGCACCTGGTGCCTTATAGCTGTTAAGCTGCTTAATTGCTCTTTCAACTTCATGCCTAAGTGGAGGAGGTTCCAAATCAAAATTTTCCAGGTGAGAGGGCTCTTCCACATTTTCTTTATCCACTCTACTTTACAGTTCCTCATAGTATTCTTTCCATCTGTTTTTGATTTCCATTCCTCTCTTTGATGACATTCAGTTTGGGCTTAAAATTTTGCTTTAAGTCACGAACTAAATAAAACATCCTTTTATAATTGAGCCTCCTCATCTGGAACTCTATCCCTTCACATTTATTAGTATAGAACTTTTCCTCAATATCTCAATTGCTTTTGACAGAGCCCTTTGGTTGGAAAGACCTGGGTTTGAATCCCATCTACGATGCAAAGAACTTTACCAAGGCTTTTCAATCAGAGGGGAGTTAACCAGTCTCATATAAAAATAGAGGATTCCCCCCCCTCAAAAAAAATTGTTTTTCTTATCTTAAAACAGGCAATCTGACTCTGTGAACAGACATAGAATATGACAAGGAAAGCAACAGGAAACCACTTTGTTCTATAATAATTCCCTCCTAATGTGGCACTGCTATCCTACCAACAATTCAGTTAAGGGTAACACAACAAGTATATGTAATGATTCACTTGCTGAATTTCAATTATGTCAATTATTTCGAAATGCATATAGCTAATGAAGATAACTTGAGTTTTCCTATGTTTATCTTTAAGCCAGCTTTTTACTATCAATTAAGAGTTCACAGATACAAATCTAAAGTTCATTGAACATGAAGTAAAGAGATAACAATGCCACTAATGTTTGTTGATTTTATGATCCTTATGTGGGTCCTCCATTTGTTAATTTCACTTAAGTATTAAACAAGTTTTTAGCATATCAAAGGCTTTCTCATATTCAGTGAAACCAAGACAACTGGAATTTGGTATTCATTACATTGTTTTACAATCAGTTTTGCAACTTGAATATAGTCCCCACTGCCTGCAAATTCTAATTAGCCTTGCTCTTTCTATCATCTCTTGTGCTATATCCAGGATTTCCCATCAAGTTTTCATGTAATTTTTGTGTACCATCTCTGACATTAAAGTATTCACCCAAGATAACTTTGCTATGTTTTGTATGAGATTCATCACAAGTTGGATTTGCTTGAATAATAAATAACCAGGTTTTAACTCATGTTTTTTTTTTATTTATACTAGATTGTTTTCCTCAACATGTTTTGCTATCTATGTGGCTAATAGCATGTTCAAGAGATTTGATGTGTCTTCTTTTGTTGTCCAAGTTGTGATACATCATGACAGAAGTCTTTATCTATATGACTTAATGCCTGTATAGAGACTTTGTATAAACTTTTAAAGTGCATCTTTTTGAGATCTGGACAACATTTGTTATATTATCAGATTTTATGTAAATCCCGATGTAAAATTTTAATTTCACATCGTAATTTCAAAGAATTACGTAGTTACAATTTTAAATCCCGATGTAAAATTGTAAACCTACAGTCTACTGTGTGTGGGCTAAGAAATTTCGGTTTTTAGTAATCATATATATATTTATTTATGCTTTTACTTGGCTTCTTATCCAAGCATTTGGATAAGAAGTCAAACCAAAATCTTTGATATTACAGAAAGAGTGAAACATCTGAAGTGGCATTGGACTGGATATATTGCTCAAAGACATGCTCACAATGGACAAAAGACATACTGGATTGGATTTCACAGAAGACACAATGCTGACCAAAAATTAGTCCTGATGGATTGATGAAATCATCAGATTAGCAGGAGTGACATGAAGAAGAAAAGCCATTGACACTTGACAATCTTGGAAAGACCATCCAGCAGTGAATCAATAATGGCTGATGATGACAGCAAAAAAACTTCGGTTCTTTTCAGCTGATTTTCCCTTATGTCATTTATTGTCTTTCCTGATTATCCTTCTTCTTGCTTCTGCTTTGTACATTAGTCTGAACATGCCACTATAATAAAAAAAAAAAAAATCAATGTAACAGGAAAACCTTGTGCTTTTTTTAAGAGTAAAATAGATTTCTCAGAAATCTTGGTATCACAAAAGGCTCAGAATCTATAATACTTTGGTGCCATAAATTAAAGGTATCAAGAAATATTGGTTTCATCCTTTATCCAAGTATAAGCAAACAAAGGTTGCACAAGTCACTTCATGACTGGGCTTCTTGTATATAGAGGCTAATGACTTCACATCAGTTGCATTAGTATCCCATAATGCAATGTACATATCCTTACAGACATGTCTAATGCTCTGCATTATAGGAAGGGCCACCACCCAGACTAGTTTAGATCCGAAGGTGATTGATGTGAAGTCATTAGCCTCTATACAAGTTGCCCAGTCTTGAAGTGACTTCATGCGCAAACTTTGCTTGTGTACACTTGGATAAAGGATGAAACCAAGATTATAGTTTCTTGACATCTTTAATTTATTATTATTATTATTACACCTCCACACTATACCTCCAGGGAACACAAAGACTCATTGAGGGAGGGCTTACTCTACAACTCTGTCTCCACCATGCAATCCACCACCAATGCCATCTACCACCCACCACTAGTATTTTCACAGACATTCATGCCCATGGCAGAATTTGAACCCGCAACCTTTTGGCTGGAGAGTGGATACGCTAACCACTCGGCTGGCTAAAACGTTCCTCTAGTCAGCGACTAGAATCGAACTCACGATGCTCTTCTTCAGGGGTTTAGTGTTGAGGAGCACAAACACCACTTCCACTGAGCCACAGTGTTAGTTATACTATAACTAAGTGAAAAAACTTTCAACTTGAATGCCATTGGAGGATAACAGTAGTTTTTCCTTATCAATAAACAGTAGAATTTCCTTACCCCACCCCACCACACACACTGTAAATGAGAAAGCATACACATTGTCCATTCAGACAGAGGTGAAGATATGGTTTATATTCTCAGGCTGTCTGACATTATATACTATGATCTAAATGGTCATAGTAATCAGAAATTCTTAACGTGCATCATAATATGCTATGTTTCATTTACACACACACACACTAGAAATCTGTACATTTCAAAAATTCACCCTTTGAAATGTGAGTATTTCGAAATTTGATTATATGACAAGTTAGCAGCTAATAAATCTGATCAAGCTACATTTGAAGCTGTAAAAACATATCCTACTATCATGTGAATTACTATAATAATTTTTGAATTGATTCATGCTACATGAATTGAATATACTTTGAAATTTTAATAAATCTGATTCATATTTTTTATATATATGCATACAGTTAATTCCTCATCATTCTAATCTACTCGAGAAGATGATAGAAGCATTTGGTGATGTTATGTTTGACAGAGATAATTTAATAACTCATTTGAAATCAAATAATCAAGAAAATACCTACTCTTCTTGTAAAGATGGATCAAATAATTTATATAGGTTGTCACTAATGTTGAAAGAGGCCAATAATCTCAGTAAAGAATTAAATCTGAATATAGTAAGTATTATCTATATTTACATTTTATTGGAATAATTTTTTGATTAAATTACATAAAATTTAGCATTTATTTTTGTACACATCATTTTTACATAAAATATGCATATTTTTGAAGATGAAACTATAATCGTCATTCAGAAATGTAAATCACCATGTTTAACATACTGTCAGTTTTCCAGGATGAAATTTCCAGGGAAAACAGCTGGAGACATTTCATAAATTTAAATTTACAAATTTGAAACAAAAGTGTTGAGTTTAATATTTTTGGAATTTTTCATTTTAGAAAAAATAGTATTTTATTATAGATTAATATTTATAGATTAAATTATTATAGATTAAAATTTTATTATAGATTAGTATTTTATTATAGATTATAGATTAAAATTTCATTATAAATTGAACTGTTTATTAAATAAATAAAGTACAATAACATTGTTATATGAGCAAAGACTATAAATCAAGTGCAATGAAACAGCCACTCATAATAGGTATTTTTACTACACATAACTGCTCCAAGTTGGTTCGTTCACAAAATTTTCCCTCTCATCTCATTTGTAGTTTTTCACATTTGAACATTTTTTATTGGATGCTGTTTGGTTACTTCCATACATTACATGGTTTTGGGAGTGAAATCTCTGCAAGAAGTGGTAGAGTTGCAACTGCCTTTTGCACACACAGAACTAGTAAGGCAAGTAGTTCAAAAAGAATTGAGACTGAGCAGTCAGTTATAAACTTTCACAAAAACATTTAGTGAAATTGCATCTAGATTGGCTGCTGATCTTAAACTGGACAAACAATAGCGAACAGTTATATGCAAATTAATTTGAAAGCATTATTATATTTTATATGTTGATGGTAATTTAGGTTTGCCTGATAATATATTATAATTATCTTATTGAGTCATTAACTTAGTGTAAAATTGAGCAGGGGTGCCAGGCAAAAAAAAAAAAAATTAATTATTTTATGTGTGAATTAATTTGAAAGAATTATATTACCAAAGAACCAGTTAAATATCTTAAAGTTAATATTGGAATACTGTGAATTGGCATAATAATAACTCCAATATAAGCATTACTCCATTTCCTAACTTAAACAGATCTGATGGTTTACATCTATTCCCTTTATGTGAGATAGTATTTTTTACTTGTCTTGCATTAGTTACTAAGGTGGCACTTTTTAGAGTTTTCTGTTATTGCTTGATCTTCTGTACTGAAGATGACTGAGACTGAAAAATTCTACAAATGAGTTTTCCTCCATATTTATAGTTTGTAGTTATCTTAAAGTTAACTTTGATCTTCTATGAATATCAAAAAATAAAAAGACCATCATCAAATTCCTGCCATGTACCCTCAAGGGGTGTACAGGATATGATAGTACTACATCAAAAATTTACATCATTACTAACTTCCTATCTATAATTTTCCTCCAAATCAGTCTGTTACTTGTCAAGACTCCAACATTATCAGATCTTATATTTCTATTGTCTAAGGCACTTTGTACTGTATCAATCCACCTATATCTTGGTGTTCCTCTGGGTCGTTTTCCTGCCAACCTGACAGAGGACACTTTTTTGTTAATCTTTCCTCACCCATTCTGTTTAAGTGACCATACCACCTGAGATTAGCTCTACTAACATATTCCTGGATGCTGACAATGTCAAGTTCTTTCCTAATATCCTTGTTTCTAATATGATATTTCCAGTGATGCTATCTGTTCAGGACTCATATCTACGGTCTCTAGTCTTTGGTCAAGTGTTTTACTTGACCAAAGACTAGAGACCGTAGAAAGAATTATGAGGATCCATAAATTAAACCTGGTTTGAACACTGTTTTGTATACAGCTAATTTAGTGTCCCGACTAATTTCTTCCTAATTCCATATGAATTCAGTTGACTTCCTACCATACCAGCTTTGTTGATTCTATTGTCTATTTCCATATTTAATTTACCATCTTCACTAAAAATCGAGCCTAAGTAGCTGAAATGTTTTACTTGTTCCACAGCTTCTACGTTCACAACGCAGTTGACATTTTCAACGATTCTGCCTATTTTCATTGTCTTTGTCTTTTTATTGCTGACCTTCATGCTAGTTATTCAATTTAGTCAGGGAATCTTGCAGATTTGTAGCAGATTTATTTAGAAGTATCACATTGTCTGCATAAAGCAAAGAGCTGACATTAACATCTCCAATTTTGATATCATGTTTAATACCACTTTCCTACATAATGTGATCCATATAGATAATGAATAACAGTGGGGATAATGTGCATCCCTGTCTCACACCAGATTTAACATTAAACCATCTTCCTGTACTTCAATTCTAACTGCTGACTTACAACTCAAATAAAGACTAAGTATTTCTTGATATAATGCCCCATTGACACCATATAACTGTAGCATTTCAAATAGCTTCTCTCTTGGCCTTGTCATTTGCCTTTTCCAGATCAACAAAACTTAAATGCAGATCTTTGTTATATTCTCATGATTTCTCCACTATTTGTCGTAACGTGAAGATCTGATCCTGACAGCCTCTATTTGACCTGATTCCAGCTTGTTCTTCACCAAGCTTTTCTTCCACAATTCTTCTCAACTGTTTCTCAAGGATACTTGCATAAATCTTACCAGGAACACTCAGTACGGAAATACCTCTGTAATTTTCACATTCAGTTTTATTTCCTTTTTTATATATGGGTACTATGAGAGTTGTACTCCAATCATCGGGAATTCGTCCCTCTGTCCAGTCCTTCTAAACTATGTGCAGCCACCGTATGACTTTTATACCACCATACCTCAGTGTTTCTGGTCGAATATCATCTATTCCTGCTGCCTTTCCACATTTCAAGCCTTTGATGGCTTTTTCTACTTCAAGTGTGGATATCCATTCCTGACTGCATGCATGGTCAGTGTTTTTTACCACTGTGCTATCATCACTGCTTGTTTCTTTTAGCAGTTTTTCAAAGTAATTACTCCATACTTCAAGGATACCTTTTTCTCCTGTTTTCATGTCACCTTTATCATCTCTAACTCCTTTTACAGCACTCTTTTCTCCATTTCTAAGCTTCTTCAACAACCTCCAGAATATCTTACCACCTTCTTGATATTTATTTTCTATGTTCTTGCCAAAGTCTTCCCATGACTTTTGTTTAGCTAGTTTTACACAGTGTTTAAATTTGTTCTTACATTTGTCTCTGTATTCTCTAAAAGTACAAGCTGACTTATTTGTCAGGAACTTTTGATATGCTTTCTTCTTTTACTTCACTGCTTCTTTAACTTACTGTGTCCACCATGGAGTTCTGATTTTTCTATCCTTGCAGACAACCTCACCACATGCCTCTCTGGCTGAATCACTCAGGGTTTTTTTCAAGGTTTGCCACTGAATCTCCAACGTTTGGTTCCTGTTCTCAAACTTCTTCATTTTTTCTTCAATAATCTTTGTGTGTTTTAGTCTACAGTTCACATCTGAGAGCTGCTCAACTTTTATTCGCTTTAAAACTTTCTTACATGTTAATTTTCAGTATGAAATTCAATTTTATCCTGCTCAAGACTAAATAGTGATCACTTCAAATCCTCTGTACACTCAGGTGTCCTGCACCAGGGAGAAAACATCACTGTCAATGAGACTTTTCTTATTCCTTGCTTCTTCTCTTCATGTGAATTTGTGCACATTTTTGTGTTGGAACATGGCATTAGTAATAACCAGTCCATGTCCTGAGCAGAAATCCAACAGGTATTTGCTATTATTATTAGCTTTGCTCTTTTCTTCCAAATTTTCCCAAAATATTTTTGTATGTCTGACAGTCATTTCCTACTCTGCTATTTATATCCCCAATGAGTACCAACTTTTCCTTTTTCATTGTCAGTTGCTTTCTCTAAAGCATCAAAAAATTCCTCCACTTCTACCTTAATGGAACCTTCTGTGGGACCATAGGCACAAATAAGTCTCATTGTCCAATTCTCCATACTGATATTAGCCCACATCACTGTACTTGAGACTTCCTGCCATTCAAGAAGATTAGCCTCGTATTTAGTGTTGAATAATATGGCTATTCCTTCTTTTCTTTGTTTGTCATTGCCTTGATTGTCAGGATTATTTCATATACTTGGGAAAAATGTTCGTCAATTGATATTCAAAACATTATGGCCTTAAGAAAGTGAGAATTTGGAATAATGTTGAAAAACTTACTTTTATTTTCTTCTTTTTTTTGCAATAAGAATAGATAGAGTGAGGATGATGCAGAAATTTGCATTTGACAGCTCACTTGAAAATTTACTTGGCCTTAATCATGCCATTCGTTTGGCAATTCTTAATGGATTTTTTTTTAAAGTAAAGATATTTAAAATAATTTTCATGTGTGAAATTTTACAGTCCAAGGAATGGAAAAATAGCCAATACTCAGAACCCTTAATGTTACCTCATATGCTGGGGGGGGAAAATACTAAAACAAAATAAAAACTGATAATTATGATTATCACCACTCATACATTTTGCACAAGAAGATACACCATGTAATTCAGCCATTTGTTTGTGAAATAATGTTGCTTTTTAGGTATTCTTTTGTAGTCTACAAATCTAGAACTTGTTCATCTTAGTACATTAATTCTACTCGTATCAGTTTCTGGCAGCAGCATAACATCTGTTCTCTGTTTCCTTTCTGTTTAAAGGATGATATGGGTTGTATGGCCCAGATGCAGAGTAAATAAGGAACTTGGGGTAACCATAGAAAGAATCTGATATTTAGGGACTGCACAGTGACAGATGGAAAGACAACACACCCAATTATCACAATTATTAAAAGCATTTTGGCATGTATGGATTGCATTATTAATCCTCTTTCTTTAATCAACATCTAGTTTAAATGCATCATCAGATATGTGCCATCAAGAGGCATACAGTGTACTATGATAATACTACGTGGTTCATGTATTATTTACAATTTTCCTCTAATACTTCTTTTGTCATCTAAATGCATCAATTCTCCTTGATTTTCATCTTCCTCTGGGTCTTTTTTCCTGCCATCCTAGCATTAAACATTTGTTTTGCTGTTCTGTTTAAGTGACCAAGACCACTTAAGACTGACCAAGACCACTTAAGACTGACCTGGCTCTCTCTCTCTCTCACACATGCACACATTCTCTCTCTCTCTCTCTTGAATTCTAACACAATGGCAAGTTCCTTTCTGAAATATTCAGAAATACACTTGAGATTGTTATACTTTTAATTTTATTCTTACATTGATACCATCCTTTCACTTCACTCTCTATACAAAATTAGCTGAGTTTCTTCGACTAATAAAGTAAGTTTTATATAATAATCTCAGTGTGGTATCCAAACCAGGATTCATTGAATTGTATCCCACCCACGATGTCTCAGAAATACACGAAAATAAAGATAGTCAGAGTAATTACTAATTACTTGGAAAGATTGTTAAATGAAACAAGCTGTAACTGAATAGTGATAGAAAAGATTTGAGAAATTCAATCAGGAGTATATATATATATCGATGCTTGAGATATAAAAAAAAACATCAGAAAAAATCTGAAATGTTGTGAACCAGATGATATTCAAGCAGAAATGCTTAAATAGGCTATACTGCATAATTTTGGAAAAATGGTCAAAAAGTAAATTCCAAGCAGTTGCACTGCAGCTGTCATAGTATTAATGTATAACAAAGAAAATAAAACTGAATGTGAGAATTACATAGCAATTTCCCTAATGAGTAAGATGCTATGCAAACATTCTTTATTTATATATATATATATACAGGGTATTCGGGATAAATTTGACAGTTTCGTAAGGAAAAAGAAAATCTTCTTTGTATCTATTAAATTTAATGAATTGACAAAAAAACATTACAGGCAGAGTTAATTACAATACTATCAACAAGATTTACTCAAAATAACCACCATTAGCATCGATCACAGCTTCAATTCTGCTTCGGAACCTCGAACAAGCTGATGCTACAGTCTCCCTGGGAAGGGCCGCAAAAACTGTTTTAATTTTATCCATTAACTGGGCTTTTGTATTACTGGAAGTGCGATTGGTGTCTTTTTCAACTGCGCCCCATACAAAATAATCCATGGGGTTAAGGTCTGGGGAGTTTGGAGGCCAAACATTTGGACTGGTGAAGTCGTAGAAATTTTCAGACAACCATTTTTGACTTTTCCCAGAGGTGTGGCAAGGGGCCGAATCCTGCTGCCATACATACGGCCTACCATTGGCTACCCTTGTTATCCAGGGCTTGACTACAGTTAGCAACTCCACGAACAAAGCCCGAATTCCAATGCCAGGGTTCTTCAACACCTGTTCCTGCAGATTTGCGAGGAATTCTGCTGTACGAACGCAATCAGATCGTCTGCTAGGGATCTTTCTTCTTGCTACATCCTCGTAGTCACCATTGCAAGTCTCTAGTTCATGCCTGATTGTTTTTACTGTATTCAGGGAGCATTGGGCAGCAGTCGTAATATCCTTATTTTGATGGCGGGCACGAATCATCATGATACAAGTTATTCTCTTCCATGATTCAGGTGGGTTCCAGCTATCCATCCTTTCTGACATCTTGTATATGAATGAAGAAGGGTCCAAACTTTTAAATGAAGAGAAGTGTGTGTTAATACATGTAACTTACGGAAAAATATAATTAATTATAAATATGTCAAATTTATCCCGAACACCCTGTATATATATATATATATATATATATATATATATATCACTAACATAAGAAGTCTCAAGACCTATAACATTGCAGTGCATAATAGAACAAGTAATAAGGGACTTGTTCTATTATGTAAGTAAAAAGTAAGAAATTTGTTAATGTGCTTCTTGAAGAGTGGGAGATATTTTCAGAGCTGGAGAAATATCAAGAGGTTCTTTATATTTCCATAGCACACATCCAAAGGTAGGTAAGGTTAGCAAAGGAGGCATACTGTAAAACAAGAATTGTAGAAGCCCATGTTGGTGATCACTCATAGACTGTGACAGTAGATAGTGAAGAAGATACTCGAAGTTTTTTCACTTGGTTATACTATAAATTAAAGATACCAAGAAATTATATACTTGGTTTAATCCTTTACCCAAGTGCAAGCAAACAAAGTTTGCACTTATAATCAGGACTGGGCTTTGCATTATGGGATACTAAGACAAGTGATGTGAAGTCATTAGCTTCTAAATATGAGTTGTCCCAGTCCTGATTATATTTCAGGTGCAAACTTGGTTTGCTTACACTCTAATAAAGGATTAAACCAAGTATGCAATTTCTTGGTATTTTTGAAATGAAGAAGCTAGTTGTTGATGACCTTTGCATCATTTTACAGAGTATTAAAGAAAGGGAAGATAAAATCTTGGTAAATCACTGGATAAAATCTTGCTCCCATTCTATTAGATAGATGCTAAATGAATATGATACCTTGTGAAAGGTGATACCATGTGTTAGTTCTGGAGCACAAACTCTAAGTATGGCTGGAGGAATACCATAACCTAGCATAGTCTGGCAAATAAGTACCTGCTAGATTTCTGTTTAGGACCTGGAATAGTTATTAGTAGCACAGTGTTCCAACATAAAATTGTGCAAACATTGAAATAGAGAGAAAATTCAAGAAATAAAAGTTTTTCTGACCATGTTATTATTGATAGCAATTCCCACTGGTTCAGAACACAAGAGTATACTGAGGATTTGAAATTGAAGGAGCAGGATTTCAAAGCCATTTAGTTTTGAGCAGGATAAAATTGAATTTCATATTGAAAAGAAGAATATGTAAGAAAGTTTTAAAACAAATCAAGGTTGAGCAGCTTTTGGAGGCAAACTGTGTAGACTGAAATATTCAAACATCATTGAAGAAAAAAAAAATGAAAGAGTTTGAAAACAAGAACCAAACCTTGTAGACTCATTGGCAAACTCTGAAGAAAACGTTGGTTGATTCAGCCAGGAAGGCATGTGGTGAGGTTCTCTGCAATGATAAAATCAGAACTCCATGGTGAAATCAGGAAGTTAGAAGCAGTCAAGGAAAGAAGAAATGATATTGAAATTTCCTGTCAAGGAAGTCAGCTTGTTTTCTTATAGAATACAGAGAAAAATGTAAGAAAGCAAATTGCTATGTAAAACTAGCCCAAAAAAAATTATAAATTATGGATAGACTTTAATAGCCATAGAAAACAAATAGCAGGAAGGTGGAAACATTTTCGAGGCTCTAGAAAAGCTTAGAAATGCAGAAAGGATACTGAAAAAGGAATCGGAAATGATAAAGGTGACATAAACTGTAGACATTCTAGATGTTTGGAGTAGTTACTTTGAAGGATTGTTAAATGAAGCAAGCAGTGATAGCATAGTAGTAGAAGACACTCAACAGAAATGCAATCAGAAATTCATATCAGTACTTGAAGTAGAAAAAGCCATCAAATATCTGATGTGGAGTAGATGAAATTCTATCAGAAATGCTCAAATATGGAAGTCTTCTTCTTCTTCCTATCATGGAATATAAGCCATGTGGCCTGTTCCGGTCTCATGCCATCTCTTTCTTGGTCTTCCGATTCTTCTTTTTCCACTTATTTTGTATCTGTATAATATTTTTGGTAGTCTGCTGTTGTCCATTCGATTTAAATGTTCTAGCCATTTTTGTTTATACTGTCTTATGTAGTAATTAATTGGTTTGATTTTTAGGGATTGTAAGATTTCTTCATTTGTTTTGTGGTCCCACTTGGTATATCCAGCTGGTTTTCTGAGGAACTTCATTTCTGCTGTTTGAATTCATTTTTCATCTTTCCTTTTCATGGTCCATGTTTCGCTTCCGTATAGTAGAGTTGGTTTTGACAAGACATTATATAGTCTGATTCTAGTGTGTTTTTGTACCAGGGATGGCTTAAATATACTATTTATTATGCCATTTACTTTGACAAAGTTTGATATTTTAGTGTCTGTGACTTTTTCTTCTTCGTATGATAGATCACATCCCAAGTATCTGAAAGTGTTTACTTGTTCTAGTATTTTATTATCTATCACTATTTTACTTCTTATTAGGTTTTCTCCTTTGAATGCCATTATTTTTGTTTTTTCTTTGGATATTGTCATATTATATTGCTTTGAGATATCATTTAATGATTTTAATTATCTTTGTAAGTCATCTTCTGATGTAGTTAATACTATTTGATCATCTGCAAATAGTAGTGTATCTATCTTCATTTGCGGGGTCATTTGTATACCAAATGGGTTATGCTGTTTCCAGATTGTTAATATTTCATTTATATATATATTGAAAAGCAGAGGTGAGAGGGTACATCCTTGTCGTACTCCTCTTGATATATCTTTCCATTCTGAGGTGTGTTCTAATTTAACTGCTATTTTATTTCCTGTATATATTTCTTGAATAGATTGTAAAAGTTGGTTTGGTATGTTTAAATTGGTTAATATTTTAAACAATTTTTGTCGACTAATTTTGTCAAATGCTTTTTCATAATCAATAAACGCCACATGTGTTTCTTTTTGAAATTCTCTTCTCTTTTCTATTAATAATTTTAAAGTAAAAATTGGATCTATGCAGGATCGGCCTTTTCGGAAGCATTTTGTTCTTCTAGTAATTTGTTTTCTACAATGCTGCTTAGTTTCTCTTTTAATATTCCTGCATATATTTTATATCCTGTATTCAGCAGGCTAATTTCCCTATAATTATTGCAATTGTCTTTATTTCCTTTTTTATAGATTGGGATGACCAGTGCTTTTTTCCAAGAGTTAGGGGTTTTTCTGGACATCCAAACCATATTAAAAAATTTCAAAAGTCTTTCATTAAATGTTTCACCTGCATTTTTGTATAGTTCTATATTTATATTGTCTTCTCCTGGCATTTTCCTATTTTTCATCTTCTTTATTATATTTTTCAGTTCTAACATTGTGATATTTTCTATTAGGTCATTCTTTGTCTTATAAAATTTTAATTCATTGTTCTCATCTGTCCAGAGATTTTGGAAATAGGTCACCCATTTTTCTAAATCTATTGTTTGTATTTTTATCTTTTCTTTTATTTCTTTATTCATGTATTTTATTACTTTATCGGTTTTGGGTTGTGGTTTAAATAAATCCTTTTCTAGTTCTGTTACGAAATTGTTCCATCTTTCTCTATGTTTTTTCCTTACTTCTCGTTTGGCAATTGCACATATGGAAGTATAAAAGCTTTACAGTGGCTGCATTGCATAATTCAGGCTTTATCAGAGGGTTGATTCTGGATGATTGAAATAGATCTCTCATGGTACCCATCTTATAAAAAGGCAAATAAAAATGAATGTGAAAATGTTACTGGTAAAATTTATGCAAGTATACTTCAGAAACAGCTAAGAAAAATTTTGAAGGGAAGCTTGGAGTAGAACAAGTCATGGAAATATATATAACGTACGCTGAATGGACAAGACATTTGAGATATCTATTAACGTGTTAATCCTCCTCTAGTGCAAATAACAGCCTTTATACTCTGAGGCATTGATCTACCAGATGCTTGAGGTAATTTCAGCCGTGCCTGTTGCAGCATTGTCCACAACTGCACCTTAGATGTCAATCCCAGATACATGGATCTGATATCTCATTCTATTGAATTCTAGAGATTCGATCCAATTTAAATCCAGTGACCTTGGGGGCCATTAAATGGTCTCAAACTCAGACGAGTGTTCCTCAAGCCACGTCTTGGTGGTTGTGGTCTGGTCGGGTGGCACATTGAACAGACCATTTGCCGCATGATGTGCGAAGGCCACAAAGTATATATGATCAGCCAGCACATTCTTGTAGCTCGCAGCATTTAAGGACCTCTCCAGACACGTTAAAGGACCTAATGTGTCACTTGAGAAGGCTCCCCCAAACCATCACAGGGTTACCACCTCCTTGAACAGAGCTCAGAGCTGACCTGGCATGATGGACCATGGTCTCGTGCTGTCAACTCCACACTTACATTCCCCTGTCAGCTCAGTACAACTGATAATGGGGTTCATTAGATCACATGACTCTGGTTCGCTCTGCAGATATCCAGTTTTGATGGTCCCGACATTAGGCAAGGCACAAAGCCGATGATGAGCTGTCAACAGCAGTATACACGACTAGGGTGTTGGCTCCTGTAGCTCATGGTATGCCATACCTTTGCTCGCTGGTGCTTCTTGGACTTCTGCATTGAAATTGGATGTGATTTGTGCTGCAGTTGTGGTTGGTTTGTATGAGCCTGGACAATCTACATCAACCCCGGTGATCAATGGCATGTGATTAGCCACCACTTGCTTTCTGGGTACTGATAGTATGCTTACCATGAGCATACGTCCATTGGAGGTATGCTCACGCTAGCCCCTTGATAGTGTTTCCCTCGAGACCCCTAGAGTTCTTACCACTTGGGCAATAAAATGACCCATCTGTCTTGCACCAATAATACATTCATGACCAAAGTCGCTAAGATCGCCACATTTACCCATATTTGTTGATTGCGATGCACTGTTGGGAAGTCCCAGTGTCTACCTATTTACTATCTGTTCAGTTTGGGTATGCTGTGTGGGAGAATGCCATTGTCAACTTTCCATCACTCCTATCTAATATTTTGTCCATTGAGTGTATTAACTATTGTACATTTGGAAAATGCATATTGACATGGTGCCAAGAGAAAAGCTGTTGAAAACACTTTAGTTATATTGTGTAAATAGGACACTATATCAAACAATGCTTAGTTCATATTTGAATTTCAAGTCAGCAGTTAGAACTGAAGGAGGTGCTGGATGGTGGTTTGATTTTAAATCAGTTGTGAAACAAGGATGTACATTATACATTACCTCCTATTTTATTCATCATCTATATTGGTCACATTAGGAAGAAAATGGTATTCAACATGATATTAAAACTGACAATGTGAATCTCAGGTCTTTTGTCAGGGAATCTAAACAGGCAATTTATTTAGTCAAAGATTCTTTAGCTTCACTAAATTGAATAACAGTTGTAATAAATTTGGTATGAAAATCATCAATACAAAGACAAAGATAGTGAAAATAAGCAGAGACATTGAGAAACATCAACTACATTCTGAATGGAGCAAACCTATAGAACAAGTTTTTATATAGGTTTGCTCCTTTTCTATTCTTTGTCCATTCAAAGTGATTTCCATCCCATCATTTCCTTTCCTTGAAATCTTCATCACTTTTGTCTTCTGAATGTTTATTTTCATTTTATATCTCTCATTTCCAACCCTGTTCAGTCTGTTCAAAATTCTTTGCAAGCCTTCCTCTGTTTCGCTCATAAGTACAACGTCATCTGCATATCTTTTATTATTTATCAGATGTCCGTTTTTTATTCTATCCTTCAGTTCTTCCAAGGCCTCTCTCATCATCCATTCACTATAGACATTAAAAAGGAGTGGGGACTTCCCACACCCTTTCTTATGGGGATCCATTCAATCCTCTCCTTCAAATCTGACCCTGGCTTCTTGAGTTTTGTATATTTTGAACACAATTCTCATAATATTTTTATCTATTCCTATTTTATGCAAAATATCAAATAAAACAGAGTGATTAACATTATCGAAAGCTTTTTCATAGTCCACAAAGCATAGATATAAATCTTTATTGCACCGTTGAATTGTAATTTCTATTTCTATTGCTAAATAGTCAGTTTAATCTTATCATACATTAATTTACTGTTTCTTGATTCTATCCGTTTGCTTACTTAAAACCTTATACAAAGTCCTACCGGCTGCGCCATTTGTCGTGTCGTCCCTTCTTTCTTATTTTTATGTGTATCTTGTATCTTTCTCATTGATATATTGGGACAACTTATTCAAGTTTAGCGTTTATTATTACAGTCGTAATATCAAATTCTATCGCGTGTGTCTCTACGTTAAGTAGGTTGCATCATTGTTATGCGATCCACATTAATAATAAACTTAGCCTTATGTCTTGCTTCTCTTATGCTCTTCTTATGTAATTTAACCTTTAAGGGCCACCAGAAGTTTACCCATTCCCTGAATTCTATAGATTATCCTGATCACTCAGCCAAATTTATTTTTTTACTGCGCCAGCCTGAGCCTTAAAGTTAGAGATTGACTCTGCCTTTAGGTTAATCACAGAATATTAGGTGCTACTAACAATATAAATCTAATTCCTAGAAACTTGGGCTCTTTGGCATAATTTTACTCTTATTTGCAGTCGTGCCCTTACTTTCAATTTGGGTATTCACGCACACGCGTTCTTAGGTTCGATATTTTATGAAGAGTCAGTCATCATGATCAGAAACACATATAATGAAGGAATCAAACATTTATTAAATTCAATTAGTAATGCAATACAAGTTAAATTGATCATCAATTCTAATGTTAAACCTCTACCTTTCATTCACTCTCTCAGTCTTAAAGCATTTTAGTACTTCAAAATATCAGTAAACTCAATAACTCAATACATATTACATTTTTCGATTACAACTCATTTTGGACATTAAGGTACTTTAACACATTTTATAACCTCTTTCAGAATAATCATAACAGAATCTCTATTTGGTTGAAAGTCCTTAAAGTTCGCTTCAAGAAAACATAGTCATTTTCACAGATCTTAATTCTTCACTCTTTCTTTTAATACAAATTTCAGATTACGTTCTTTTATATGTTAGTCAATTCTCAAAAGTCATTTACACAGATCTTAATTCTTCACTCTTTCTTTTAATACAAATTTCAGATTGCGTTCTCTTAAATATTAGTCAATTCTCAAAAGGGGCTAGAATAAGCGAGAGTACTTATCTATTTTCTTTCTTCGGTTTTCTGCCGTCCTTCGTTCTCTGTTTCAAATCTGGTTGTCTTGACCTTGCCACCACGTGGGTTACACGTGCTTGCCTGGGCTGGACACTATCTTTCTGCTTAGGTTTTTACGTCGATGATCTTCTCATCACAGCCTGCGAAACTCTACTGCGGTGTCATATTGAACTCTATCTTAAGTCATCCCTCAAATATGAGAGCTGAACTGTGACGAACTCTCAGAGCACACGGAGAGACAATTCAGGAACAAGATAAAATGGGGTCATTTACTTCAGTGTCGTGGGTTTTATTCGCTCTCCTAGAGCGCCACCTTTTCAAGTTTGAAATATCTTATCATCTCACCCATTGGTCTCCGTTTGGGTGACTTCACCGATTAACATACGGGACTTCTCGTTTCGGGGAACATATGCATCATGATGCATTCTAAGATGTAATGCCCGCGGGTGCTTATCCTGATCTTACAGTATTTAGGGTGATCTTTGCCCCATGTTATTGAATAGTACACATTCTTTCACTTAAAATTTTTCATTAATAATTCCTCTCTTATTTTGCCCCTTTTTCCGACTTACATTCATGTTAGACACTTAGATATAAAACTTTAAAATTCACAAAATTCACAGTTCATCATGTAGGAAGTTGTTATAAACAAAACATATTTATACTGCGCTAAAAAGATAAGTATGCAAGTATGTTTTTATGTTAATTGTTAGATTCTGGAATGGTGACATCAAGTAAAGTTTGAAGTCGCTTATTTCAGATCTAACACACTCAATCATTCTTTCCCCCCAATATCCATAGTGTTGTGATAGCTTCCCTGTTTCTTCCCTGAAACCAAACTGTGCTTTATTTAATTCACTCTTTATCATCTACTCCATTCTATATATTATGTTGATTAGGACTTTGCAATGTGGCTAATCAAGCTGATAGTTCTGTGCTTGCTGCAATCCATCGTTCCTGTAGTCTTGGGAATAGGGATAAAAATAGATCTTACAAAGTCTTTAGGTATTCCATCCGCCTCCAGACTTCTACTAAAGATGGATGGAAGTTTTATTCCTTCCTTTCCCAATGCCTTCAGTAGCTCTCCTTGAATATCATCCACTCTTGGAACTTTCCTATCCTTTATTCTTTTAATGGCTACTTCGGTTTACCATTACTTAATTTCTGGGGCATCATTTTCTATCTGATCACATTCCAGATTATCTGCATCTCCATAAAGTTTTATAACATACTTCTTCCATCTTATCATTTTTTTCATTTTTTTTCAACAAAATCTTTCCTCTTTCATTCTTCAAAGCACTGCTTTTTATCCTTCTCTTCTTCCCTGAAATCAAGTTCAAGCCTTCATAGACCTTTCTCACATCCTTTGCTGTATAATTTTCCTCTATTTCCTTGCAGACCTGATTGAGCCAGTCTTCCTTTGCCTTTTTAGCCAGAAGTTTTACTTGTTTATTGATTTCTTTCTCTGTCTCTACAGGACTTAAATTAGTTGGATGATGGTTGATCCATAGAAAAAGAAACATGGCCAATACTATGGTGAGTGTTACCACAAAAATACCAATGTCAACAGTGTATCCCGGGAGAATGCTGAGAACTGTCTGAAATTCTGGTGGGCCAGTTAACAATATGCATTAAATCTTTACTGTAAACAATTCATCACTTCCGGCTTAGTCTGTAAAGTTACTAGGTAGAATTTCCACATAGTAATTTTACAGATCAAGGCGAAAGCTTGCCTCCACATGACAGGCTAACTTATCTCTACTTGAAATGTCTTAAATTCTTTGCATCTTAGACAGGATTTGAACCAAGGCCTTTCTAACTGGAGGGCATCATGGGTACTGACTAACAGAGACCTCCAAATTATTCTTATCCCAGCAAAGAGAGAGAGAGACAATATGTTTTTTTGCACAATTTCAGTTCTTCGTGAAGTAATGGTGCCCTCATATCTTTAGTTGCTGTGACCATAATTTCAATTCAGTCTAAAATTATTGGGTGAAAGAAGCTCTCCCTACCTGGTCTTGTTTCATCTGATAAATTATCATCAGTATGGATTTTGCAAATGTTGATCTGCTGGGGATTTCTTTGCCATGCTAACAGCTAGACAAATGTCCATGGAAAAATTTGGAGAAATTTTAGTGGTGGTTTATAATATCTATATTTCTCTTCCATTTGACTGCAGGTCCAATTTGTTTTGCTAATTATAGTGATAATAAACAATTTCTAGAATATCTCTGAAATCTTGGATAATTGCTAGACAGATCTCTTCTTGGGATAGATATGTCTAATTTCCTTCTAGTCACTTTGTCACAAACACCATATGTACTGGCTTCTCACAATCCAAGAAATCAGCTTTTTTATTTAAGTTAGTCAACATTTCAGCTATTAATCTATTTTATCTGACTCACTGCATATTGGTGTTGCTGTTCAATGACCTCTCTCTTGTTGGGTTTGATAGATTTTATTATTATTATTATTATTATTTTTTTTTTAATGACATTGAGTTTCTGTTGCATGTTTTTTCTACAGGCACCACCATAGTTGTTATTCATGAAAATTGTCATTAGTAATTGTCCCAATCTCCTAAAAATTCACAAAAATATGTGTGCAACTTTATTTGCACTACAACATGAAACTCAGAGAATAAAAGTTCCTGTTCATTGTTTATTCCTTCTACTTCTAAGTTACCTTGGAATAAACCTACTTTTATATGTATGCCCTAAAAATCACTATTCTGCTGATTTTCAGTTTTACTGTTAACTGTCTTCCTTCTTTTTATCCATTCACACCTCCATGACATTAACACACACACGTTAGCCAATGCTCTGATTCAGTCAATCGGGAAGAAATGAAGAGTGTTTGGCAAGTTATCTTGTATTCTGGCACATATGTGAACAGTATGTAATTACTGGTGACAGCATATACATTGGCATCTCTACATGGTATATTAGCTGGAAAAGAAAAACCAGTTGGGGTTGTAAACACTGAAATCTCTCTAAGAAAGATGACGTCATCTATTAGGAAATTTGAATGAAAAAATTTCAGCATTAAGGACAGTTAAATATCAGAATGGTTGATGGTATTCGGAGAGGTATAGAGATAGCAAACAAATTGGAAAGAATTAGGCAGAAAGAAATTTTTGTCAAAGAAGATCAAAAATGTTGGAAACTGACAGGTATATTACAAAAGCATATGCACAAATGTCATCTTTGAGACAAATGAGTCAAAGAGTATGTACTAATAGAGAAAAATTAAGATGAGTAGTGTAAATCTGGGTTTTATTAGGGAAAGTAGGTGTAGATTAAAGATGGAAAAAAATATTACTGATGTAATATTACTAACTAACCAAATAAATATATATATATATATATACCTGTGAAGTGAATCTGGATGCTTTTGAAAGAGTTATCCTTTTCTATTATTTTTTTCTACCTTTTAATTTCACTTCCACACATGAGAGGTTGCTCAACTGTGCAGGGGTTGCCAACTTTTTTTGAGGGAAGAGTCATTTTTGATCTAGTTAAAAAGAATCTGTGAATTGCAGGTTGCCAACTCCTGCTGTAGAAAATTTATGTTGTGTGCGTAATCTGTTG
Organism: Typopeltis vanoorti; assembly: GCF_054136105.1. Taxonomy (NCBI): domain Eukaryota; kingdom Metazoa; phylum Arthropoda; class Arachnida; order Uropygi; family Thelyphonidae; genus Typopeltis; species Typopeltis vanoorti. Next base: position 163,104,403 of record NC_143549.1, on the reverse strand, counting down.
ATGTTCTTTTTGAAAAGGTGGGGGTTATAGCTTTTGGTGAATACTTCATGGGGAAAACTATTCCAGAGAAGAATAGGGGTAAATGCATTGAAAGATAGCAGGTTAACAGAAATGTGGAGGGGGGGAGGGAGAAGATGAGAGATGCCAGTTGTGCTTAACAGCACCCATGGAAATATCAACAGAAAAGAATATGGAAATTGACTGGTGTATTGGCTGCAGAAAGTGTGAAAGAACCACCATCAATTAACCAAGCTACCTTCTTTTAAAAGACATCAAGAAGGTTTTTAGTGCACTATCTGAAATATCAGAGCAGTGTTTTAATGTTGAGTGGATTTGTAGAGATCCGGTACTGGGAAGTAACATTGTTACTTCTGTACTGGGAAGTAACATTGCTAGCAAAAAAGATGTTTTTTTTTTTTTTTTCTGAGGCTGGGGATGCTATAGAAATAGTATGTTTGTGACAGTAAGGACTAGAGGTGGTCTGTGAAAGATGTGATCTTGACTGTTGAACAGAGTATTATCAAAGGGGTAAGGAGAGAAAAACTAAGATTTGTTTTGCCTATTTCAGTTCTTCGCTTCATTCTCATCACTAAATTTAATCAATTTAATCTTAGCATATAATAGGTTTGTGTATCTTCCTTTCACTAGAGCAAACAGCACCCTTACTTTAACAACAATAAAATACAGGTATCCCTTGCTTAACGCGGCAAAATTAATTGCGGCAATCCCTTGATATATGCAGCAAGAGTTTTGATTTAATGTTCCTTTAACCTTGCAGAACTCGCAGCTGATCTGACAGATACATGCAAAATGTTTAATATAAATATTCTTAAACAATTCAGTGTATAGCTTGGATGACATGAGTAGCTGTGCATTCATATGTTAAGAGTAATATTCCACACTGTTTTTTGCTGCCAGTTTGGCTTACCACATGTTATGTAAAGGTTTGTGATATTTGACAGTAAATTGTATCTGAGAGATATGCCGCGACCTCCGATGTTAGTATGGTTTAGTTGTTTCTTTTTTTTTATTCTTTGTTCAATTATTATTAGATTGTAACTGAAAATAAACCATCATGTATTACAATAGAGAGCCAAAGGCTTATTTATCATACATGTCCTCTAGGAGATGTGCTTTACATTATGGAAAATACTAAGGAAAGTGATCGGGAGCGTACTCCACCTTTACTACGAGTTGCCCATAAGGTTGCTTATGCTTGCATCTGCTGAAACTTTTAGTTTCTATATATTTGGCACGAAATTCTTGTAGTTTCTTTATATTCGGCTCTGAAATAATGTTGGATTCAATATCCACTTAATTTTTCCCATCATATATTATTTTTGCAGTGTTTTTTCTTTGTTTTATTGCTTGTTTGCCGAGGTCTGGAGAGTAATTTTGCTTGTTAACGTAGAATTTATGCCGATAAGAAAAAACTAAAACTGTTCAAACGACTCTTGATAACTTCTTTTGATAAACAAATTGCAGTAAATAATGTAGGTACAAGTATTTATTAAGCATTTACTTTGCATTCATTTTTTATCTTTCCTAAAAGAGTACCATATAAAAAGAATTATTAATAGTAATCGATCATGGACGAATTGTAAGTTTTACCATTGATTATTAGATTTGATTAATGCGATTTTGATATATGCGGTAACATCAAGGGATTAATTAACTGCATTAATCGAGGGATACCTGTAATATTAATAGCAACTTATAGCTCAAAGCAAAACATAAAGAAATGTAGCAAGCAACAATTTTTGTAAATAAATTGAGTTCATGAATACTTTGCATCCACTGATCTATGAACAGCGTCATATCTCTAAAACTGTTGTATAAGCAAATGTGGTGTTGTATGGGCACTGGTCATAATTGAAACGCATCATATGACCAGATCATCATAAAGCAAAGTGTTGTAAGGTGGGATGTTACTGTACTTAGAATGATGCAGAATCTCAATGCAAATGCAGCTGTGGGTTTAGATAGAATATCAGCTTGAGTATTACGAGAATGTGCAAAGGACATAATATTGCCTCTAATGAGATGGCTCTAGTGAAAGTCTTCAGGGAGTGGAAAGAGGGCTCCAAGGCTATAGTGACAAATTATAGAGAAATCTGAATCAGTATCTCAGTACCAAGACCAGGTGGATAAGAATATGATACAGTATGGGTCAGGGAAGCAGGGTGATTTTACTAAGAGGAGAGTCATGCCTTAATAAATTACTATTTTTTTATTTTTTTTTTTAAATAAAGTCAACTGAGTTAGATGATCTCTGATTTGCAAATTGGTATGAAGATTTGGATACAAGGATGGTTGATGGACAGATGCCAAAGAGTATATAGAAGCAGAATCCAGGATAAAAGCAGGTCACTAGCAGTGTCCTGTGAGGCTTGTTTGGACACTGCTTTGGATCACATAAATTATATAGAATGATTTGAAATAAAATATTCAGTTGTTTGCTGATGATGCAAAATTGGGTAGCATAATAATTAATCAAGATGATGTATAGAGCTTGCAGTCTGGGGCAAAAGATAACAACTGCCAGTTTAATGTAAAAGTGTCAAGTTATGCATTTTGGGACTGATTACAAACTGTGTACTGCATTGATGCAATTGTACTCTAGGAAACTGATGAAGCTTGAGATGTGGGATATTGATGGATAGGGAATTGTAGTTCAGATGGAATATAGTAATGGGGCGAAGGTAGCAGACAGGATTACTTGGTTATCGAAGAACACATAAGTAGAGATAAGGAAGTTAACATTCCTCTTTAAAGGCTTTAATATGACCTCATCAGATGTGGTCATCTGGATTTCTTGGGGATGAGGAGATGATGAATGAGAAGCGTTGAAGAGGAATTAGATACATGTGATCAAGATGGTGAGTGGGTGATTAATGATCGATACAGTTAAAGATCACATGAGAATTACTATTTCTGTCTAGCTATCAATTCAAAACACGTTTCCAACTCTTGAAGAGAGTTGGATATGTGATCCAGTTCTCTTCATTTAAGAGTGCTGCTTCCTTTTCCTACTTTGTGCATGTGTGAAGTTGGATTTTTGGCAATGATTAGGAATTAAAAATAAATTTTGAAATAAACTTCAATTAACAAACACCTTGCATCTGAAAATAACACATCTGAAAATTGCACCTGGTGATGAAAGATTGAAGGCTCCTGGATCTCATAATTTGGTTGATGGGCAGAAAGAAGTTATGTCAGAAACATTTTAGATGTTAAAGAGGGTTTTCTTGGACTGGTGCAGAGGAAATATTCAGCACTTCTAGAGGGAGCAAAACAAGAGGTCATCTCTAGAAGTTATGAATGTAGTTAACAAGGGTGTGAGGACTTTATTCTTTTCTTGAAGAGTGGTGAATAAATGGAATGGTTTGCCAAAATCTGTGTGTGGGTGTTTTGTCAGTCAAGGCATTCAAAGAGAGGTACAATAGTGTATGTAGGCCAGAGATTCCCAAAGTGTGGGTCACATTAAATATTAATATGAGTTGTTTACATGTTTATTAGGAGAGTTTACTCATCGAGAATTGTTGGATGAACAATTAAAAGTCGATTCAGTTAAAGATCACATGAGAATTACTATTTCTGTCTAGCTATCAATTCAAAACACGTTTCCAACTCTTGAAGAGAGTTGGATACGTGATCCAGCTCTCTTCATTTAAGAGTACTGCTTCCTTTTCCTACTTTGTGTATGTGTGAAGTTGGATTTTTGGCAATGATTAGGAATTAAAAATAAATTTCGAAATAAACTTCAATTAACAAGCACCTTGCATCTGAAAATAACACATATCAATGTGGATGTTAAAGATGTCATCAGCAAAAATAGAAAACAACCATTCTTCACATACAGTCCCAGCAATTTCATGCACTTTGACTTGCCAGTCATCCAGTACCATGTCATGCACTTGATTAATGATTTCTGGTGATGTTGCACTTCTTGGATGTCCTTCACTTGATCATCTTCAAGGCTGGTGTGGCCACATTTAAACTTGGCAGCCATTTCTTAATCGTTGAAGAAGAAGAGTGCCCATAAACTTTTATGAACTTCGAATGAATTTCTTTTGGCGTTAAACAAAGAATTTTATAACTGTACAATACTCAATTTTACCCATTTCAAGGGATACAGACAACACTTTTGCTTCAGACAGCTGTATAAAAAAAAAAAAAACTACTTGATAGAATGGCTTGCAATTTCACATGTATGCTTATGACAGATGTACCAACTTAGGAAAAAAAAAATCATGCCAATAGTGTTGACATCTATGGTCGAGGCCAAGAACTTTTCAGACCACCCTCGTAGAGGTTGAAATGTCTAGGCTTAGATTTCTTGGTTATAAGTAAAGTAATTGCCAGTGGCGGCTCGTGGCTTGAAATCATGTGGGTGCTGCAACTTTCGAAATATACATGCACACTAAGTACAGTGTATACATGTTTGGATAAAATATTAAAATTATGGTAAAAATTAAAATAAAAAAATTTAACATGAAAAAATATTGTTTATTATCGATAAAATTATACAGTTTAGTATAATTAAAAATTACTTATAAAAAATATAATCCATTATCATAATCCCAATAATGTTCTAAAATAAAAACTATAACCAATGTTATGTCTTTAATTGTAATATCCAAATATTTAAAGAGATGGAGTAAACACGATAAGCACCACGAACACTCTACTACTGATGCAAACTGCATGAAAACAACAGCGGAACTGCGTGACAGACAGTGCCGCATTACGCTAATAGCTCGCATCTCGCTATGATGTGCATATGCTTGCACACATAGCAAATACTAGCAATATGACACTGTGGTAAACACAGTACTGCTAGTGTCCTTTGCCCTCCAAGATGGATTTTTATTATTTTTTATACAAAATAAGAGAATTGTATAGGATTGTTGATGATAAAATTAAATATTACAAGCAAATATTAATAAATATATTTATATATCGAGAAAAATTGGGGTGCTGCAGTTCCGCAGTGCCTATGCACGAGCTGTACCTGGTAATTGCCTTAACATGTGTTTTTGTCTCCATCAGACGTTAAATATTAGATTAAATTTTGTTGGTTGTGGATGGAAGCAATATCCCTCTAATTTTCACATTGATTTTTGTTTCCTTTTTAATATATTGGTATGAAAGAAGAATATTTACCTATAAGATTGTTTCCATTCTGATGGTATCTATTCATATTCCCAAATGAACATTATCAGCATATGTGTTTTTGTAGTTAATTTGCTACCATCATATTTCAATTTAGCTACTATTCCTTCCTGATAATAACCCAAAGCATGAAGTATAAGTACAAATTCTCCAAGTGCAAACTACTCATAGAATACATGTTCTAACTTTGAGTCCCTATAAATTTCAAGTTAAAACTAATAAATTATATGATAAGTTTTCTGTTGAAAACTAGTCTCAGCAGGTTTATCACTGTTTAGGAGTTAAAATACTTCCTTCACATGTTCACTATTTCATCTTTAGTAACCGATATTTGTTCATTGCTGTTATTCATTATTGCTGGGGACCTGTTTTTCTAATTTCAAAGCACATATTCTTTGGTTATAGTATAAGTAATTTCTGAATTTCTTCAATCTGTTAATGTCATCATCATAGTTTATTCACAATATGATACAATGTGAAAAGGGGAAAAGGATTCACATTAAAAATTAAAGATTGCAAATTATGGTCTTCCAAGTCTATCTTGAGCTAACTGGTAGATGTCAGATGGAGTTTTACAGTTTAGCCTATTGATGGTTTCCCATATGTATTGCCAAAATTGTTTGCATGGTCTTCCTCTACTGCGATTGCCATCTTCTGGTTTGTACAGGATGAGGGATTCCAAAAAGGGTGAGTTCAGGATGTCCGAGTTGATGTCCAAGCCAACCAAGTTGTAGTTTTTTGACTATGTTGATAAGTGGTTCTTGCTTAGCCAGATTTAGCACAGCAGAGTTAGTGACATGGTCTATCCAAGGATCAGTCTGAGACATATAGTCCCAAAGGAGTTAACTAGATCTGTAGTTTTTTGTGCTTATTGTCCAGGTTTGAGAACCATACAAGAAAATGGATCTACTTGTTGCATGGTATAGTCTTAATTTTGTCTTTAATGATATTAATGATGATTTCCAGATGGGACAGAGTTTGTTATGGAAAACTAGAGCTCCAGTCTGTTACTGTAAAACTTTTTATTTTTCAATTGTTTTAAAGGCTTCCTTGCTGTTCTCTATATATCTTTACCAGACTGGCTGACTAAGTGGTTAGTGTACCCGCTCTCCAACCAACAGGTCATAGGTTCGAATCCCGCCATGGGCATGGATGTTTGTGATTGTCTTTAGGTGAGAGATGTATTTCATTACTCAGTGTACGACCATTGCCCTGCTTATTGGAGGCCTGAAGTGTTTTAAAAAAGTTCAATATTTGATCTATCTAGGGATTCCAATGTAAACATAATTAAAAATTACAATATATATCATCATCATCATCATCATCAAATTCCTGCCATGTACCCTCAAGGGGTGTACAGGATATGACAGTACTACATGAAAAAATTACATCATTACTAACTTCCTATCTACAATTTTCCTCCAAATCAGTCTGTTACTTGTCAGGACTCCAACATTATCAGATCTTATATTTCTATCATCTAAGGCACTTTGTACCGTATCAATCCACCTATATCTTGGTCTTCCTCTGGGTCGTTTTGCTGCCAACCTGGCAGAGAACACTTGTTTTGCTAATCTTTCCTCTCCCATTCCATTTAAGTGACCATACCATCTGAGATTAGCTCTGCTAACACATTCCTGGATGCTGACAATGTCAAGTTCTTTCCTAATATCCTCATTTTTAATATGATATTGCCATTGATGCCATCTGTTCACGCCTCTAATCTTTCTCAGGACTCTCATATCTGCGGTCTCTAGTCTTTGGTCAAGTGTTTTACTTCTGACCCAGCTCTCAGATCCATAAGTTAAAATTGGTTTGAACACAGTCTTGTATACAGCTAATTTAGTGTTCCGACTAATTTCTTTCTTATTCCATATGAATTTATTCAATTGACTTCCCACGATACCAGCTTTGCTGATTCTGTTGTCTATTTCTATATTTAGTTTACCATCTTCAGTAAAAATTGTACCTAAGTAGCTGAAATGTTTTACTTGTTCCACAGGTTCTCCATTCACAACACAGTTGACATTTTCAATGATTCTGCCTATTTTCATTGTCTTTGTCTTTTTATTGCTGACCTTCATACCATATCTATTACAACAGCTATTCAATTTAGTCAGAGAATCTTGCAGACTTGTAGCAGATTTATTTAGAAGTATAACATCATCCGCATAAAGCAAAGAGCTGACATTAACATCTCCAATTTTGATATCAGGTTTAATACCACATTCCTTCATAATGTGATCCATATAGATAATGAATAACAGAGGAGATAATGTACATCCTTGTCTCACACCAGATTTAACATTAAACCATCTTCCTGTACTTCCTTCAATTCTAACTGCTGACTCACAACTCAAATAAAGACTAAGTATTGCTTGATATAATGCCCCATTGACACCATATAACTGCAGCGTATTGAATTGCTTCTCTCTTGGCACCTTGTCATATGCCTTTTCCAAATCGACAAAACTTAAATACAGATCTTTGTTATATTCCCATGCTTTCTCGACTATTTGTCGTAAAGTGAAGATCTGATCCTGACAGCCTCTATTTGGCCTGAATCCAGCTTGTTCTTCACCAAGCTTTTCTTCCACAATTCTTCTCAACCGTTTCTCAAGTATACTTGCATAGATCTTGCCAGGAACACTCAGTAGGGAAACACCTCTGTAATTCTCACATTCAGTTTTATTTCCCTTTTTATATATGGGTACTATGAGAGCTGTACTCCAATCATCGGGAATTCGTCCCTCTGTCCAGGCTTTCTGAACTATGCAGTGCAGCCGCTGTAAGACTCTTATACCACCATACTTCAGCATTTCTGGTCGAATATCATCTACTCCTGCTGCCTTTCCACATTTCAAGCCTTTGATGGCTTTTTCTACTTCAAGTATGGATATGTATTCCTGACTGCATGCCTGGTGAGTGTTTTTTATCACTGTGCTGTCATCACTGCTTGTTTCATTTAGCAGTTTTTCAAAGTAATTACTCCATACTTCAAGGATATCTTTTTCTCCTGTTTTCATTTCACCTTTCTCATCTCTAATTCCTTTTACAGCACTCTTTCCTCCATTCCTAAGCTTCTTCAACAACCTCCAGAATATTTTGCCACCTTCTTGATATTTATTTTCTATATTCTTGCCAAAGTCCTCCCATGACTTTTGTTTAGCTAGTTTTACACACTGTTTAGCTTTCTTACATTTGTCTCTGTATTCTGTAAGAGTAAAAGCTGACTTATTTGCCAGGAACTTTTGATATGCTTTCTTCTTTTCCTTCACTGCCTCTTTAACTTCCTGTGTCCACCAGGGAGTTCTGATTTTTTTATCTTTGCACACAACCTCACCACATGCTTCTCTGGCAGAATCAATCAATGTTTCCTTCAGAGTTTGCCACTGAATCTCCAAGGTTTGATTCCTGTTCTCAAACTCTTTCATTTTCTTTTCAATAATATTTCTGTATTTTAGTCTACAGTTCACATCTGAGAGCTGCTCAACTTTTATTCGCTTTAAAACTTTCTTACATGTTATTCTTTTCAATATGAAATTCAATTTTATCCTGCTCAAGACTAAATAGTGATCACTTCCAATTTCAAATCCTCTGTACACTCTGGTGTCCTGCACCAGGGAGAAAACATCACTATCAACAATAACATAGTCAATGAGACTTTTCTTATTCCTAGCCTCTTCTCTCCATGTGAATTTGTGCACATTTTTATGTTTGAACATGGTGTTAGTAATAACCAGTCCATGTCCTGAGCAGAAATCCAACAGATATTTGCCATTATTATTAGCTTTGCTCTTTTCTCCAAATTTTCCCAAAATATTTTTGTATGTCTCACAATCATTTCCTACTCTACTATTTAGATCCCCAACAAGGACCAACTTTTCCTTTTTCATTGTGTCAGTTGCTTTTTCTAAAGCCTCAAAAAATTCCTCCACTTCTACCTTAGTAGAACCTTCTGTGGGACCATAGGCACAAATAAGTCTCATTGTCCAGTTCCCCATTCTTATATTTGCCCACATTACTCTACTTGAGACTGACTGCCATTCAAGAAGATTAGCCTCGTATTTTGTGTTGAATACTATGGCTACTCCTTCTTTTCCTTGATTGTTATTGCCTGAATATAACATTTTGTATTTATTGCTCAGAAAGATCTCACCAGTTTTGGTCTTTTTTGTTTCAGTCACCCCTATTATGTCAATCTGGTACTTATCTAATTCCTCAGCTAGCTCCATTTCTTTGTCATTCAGGCTTCTTACGTTGATAGTACCGATCTTTAACTCTGGTGATGTTGAGTTGGGGTTTGTTTTCAGATTTGTTCCAGTAGCTGACTTTTCGCTGTTCGCCCTGGTTCCCTGGCGAAAACAACGGGGGCCTTGTTTAACTGGGCGACGCCCCAGCCGGCATGAAATTTTGTCATGTTGTACCATCATTTTTTATTTTGGTTTAACCAATAAGAATACAATTTGGTCGGCTAAATCCCAAATTGCCAGCCCATCCTCGTTCGTTCAGTATCAAAGTAGATACCCAACAGGGTGCACCACGAGAAGGTGAGGATTGGACATTAGGTGAGAAGCCCTGGTCGGTTCTCCGCATTCCTTTAAAGGCTATGTGGAGGTCTCCTCTCAGTTATACAGCTTTGACCCTTAAGCACCCCTTACAATATATATATATATATATATATATATATAATAGATATAAATGTACTATAGGTTTACTAATAAAATTTTTTGAGTGGGAACCACATAAAAAATATCAGATTAGTTATTAATATTGTATGGGCATGTCAATGGAGTCTGAAGACTCATCATATCTTTAGACTCTGTCATTTGTAACTCTCCAAACAAAAAATCTAGTCCTCATACTCCCTACTCACCAGCCACCTTTATTCAATTTCCATGAATGATCTCTTGTTCTATCCCCTCTAGCCAAGTGTTTTGAAACAATTTCCCTTGCATCAATCATATAAAACCCTTTAAGCAACTTAAATGCTTCTATCATGTATCCTCTTTTTCTCCTATCACCCAACTTCTGTAATCCAAACATCCTTAATCTATCCTCATAGGGAACATTCCACAGACTACTCACCATCTTGGTTGCTCACCTCTGAATCTTCTATACCACTTCCTCATCCCCAAGAGACCAGACCTGAACACACTAATCCAGATGTGGACTCATCAATATCTTATAAAGAGAAATAACAATTTCCTTATCGCTACTTGTTAATGTGTTCACTAGCCAAGTAATCTTATGGGCTGCCCTAGCAACCTTAGCAATATGTCCTTTAAACTTTAATTCTCTGTCTTCCACCATCCCTAAATCTTTAGCGTCATCTATTTCCTGGTGTACAGTTCCATCAGTGTGATACACAGCTTGCAATTATTTATCCCAAAATGCATAACTTGACATTTCTCCACATTAAACGGACACCCATTATATTTTTGCCAATACTGACAGCCTATTTAAAATTGTCTTGCAAGCTCTCCACAGCACCTTGCTTAACTATTACCTAATTTCATATCATCAGCAAACAACTGAATATTTCCATTCAGGTTATTTCCTATATCATTTATGTAGAAATTAAACAGTAGTGGGCCCAGCATTGAACCTTGCGGCACACCACTAATCACCTGTTTTTGCCTAGATTCTGTCCCTCTATATACTACTTTTTGATAGTTGTCCAGCAGCCACTCTCTTATCCACTTAACCAGTGTCATGTCCGTCTCCATTTGTTATAATTTGTGTAACAGAGTTTCATGGGGTATTCTGTCAAGTTTGCCTTTTGCAAAATCCAACAGAATTGTCATGTAACTATTTCCTTTATCTTACTCAGCTGGTTTCTCTATTATAAAAAGTTAGTAAATTACTAAAGCATGACCTACCCTTCACCGTGTTGCTTCTCATACAGTATCATATTTTTATCCACCCATTCTTTAATTCTCTTTTTGACAATTTTTTCAAGTACTTTTACTACCACTTCTAAGATACTGATTGGTCTGTAATGTGCTACCTGCAGTCTTAGTAGTAGTCTCCCTTATTCAAGGGAATTATTTTGCCTTCTTTTCACTCCCTTGGAACTCTGTCACAGCTGAGACTTAAAGAGAAAAATAAGACTTAAAGAGATGGGATATTAGCTCGCAAAACCTAAACTGACTCATCTAATCCCACAGCTGTATTTACATTGAGAGTGCAATATCCTAAGAACCTCTCCAGTTCATCCACCTTTGTTCCCACATTAGTGTGTGTCACATATGTTACAGCAGTAACCTCACTTTGATGTTATCCTTGCAAAGTGGACACTCAGTAACTCAGCTATTTTATCTGCTTCCATCACTTCATTACCATCATCACTTATTAAGGTTAGTCTTCTATAGTCATTCTTCCTCTTACTTGCCACATAATGAAAGAACTCTTTGGGATTTCCTTTGGCCTGCTTGTCGAGATTCTTCTCTTAATCTGATTTTGCCTTATCATGCTGGTCGCCTTTCTCCTTATATACCTTCCATATATACCTTCCACAGCATTTTCTTCTTCTGCAGCTCATGCTTAATAATATTACTCATCAATCTAACTCCTACCTGATTAACCCTCCTTATCCTAGGTATACAATTTAACATTGCTTCCTTTAGATGACCCTTAACTATCTCCCATGCACTACTAACATCCTTACCCTGTAGTGTTTTATGCTCTCGCATCGAGTTATGTTTTTTCCTAAACTTGTCATAATCTCCTTCCATGTGGTTCAACATATTCCTCATGTTTTACAATCTCCCAAGTCAAGACTGCATGGTCATTTTCACCAACCAGAGGCAATGCAGCCATGTTGGTTATGGATAGATCTTCTGATCCTGTGACCAGGTCCAATACTCTCATACCCCTAGTCCTCCATCCCATGCTGCCTCAATTAATTATTTCAGTAGGTGTATAAATTCCATTTCCTTCCTGCCATGTGATCTTTCTTCTTTCCAATCTATATCTTCATAATTGAAGTCCCACGTAATAATCACTCAACCTGTACTCATTGTACTAATTTGTCATCGCATGTCTTCCAGGTCATCCCTTGAAAAGCCTGGCCTATAGCAACAACCAACTGCATATGAAGTAGGTTCCAAAAATTTCCAACCTGACATACAAAATTTGTGCCAATTTTAAAACGTTGTGTGACAGATAGCACCATCTATGGGGAACTTAGTGTACCTCTACCTGCATCATTTTGGAGGCGCTTGTTTGATTAACATGTGGCATGACAAGTGGCTGTAATGTTAAAAATGGAGTACCACACTGTGACCAAGTTTTTCACCAAAGAAGGGCTTTCTCCAAGTGCTATCAAACAGTGATTGGATGGTGCTCATGGGGAAGCTTCTCCTTCATATTCCACCATGAAGGAATGGACTGAATAGTTTTGCCTAGGAAGAGAGCATCGAAGGTGATTCTCATGATGGTTGGCCTGTGGAAGTGATGCCTGAGGAAAATGTCTCTTTGTTGAGGCGGAACTGCTCATTGACAGATGGCTGAAGCTCAAAGAAATTTCAGCAAGGTTAGGGTTTTCTATAATAACCATCTTTTGCATTATTCATGAGAAGCTTCATGTGACGAAGGTTGGTGCAGAGTGAGTGCTCTGACCTCTCTTCAGTTCAGAAGGAGCATTGTGTGACCTGTTCCTGCAAGTTTATAGAGCTTTGTCAAGGGAATCAGAGAGAAGTGCTGGAATTTATCATCACCAGGAATGAAACCATGATCCTTTATTATGATCCTCTTTCCAAACAGGAATCAATGGAGTGGTGCAAACCAGGTGATGCACCACCGAGAAAAACCAAGATCACTGTTTGTTGCCATGATCTTGGATCATGGCAACAATCTTTTGGGATTGCTAAGTAATTCTATTGATTGACTTCAAAGGAAAAGAATACCACAATGCTCCATTCCGTATAGCTATTGTTGCAAAGGTTTCCAGGAGATTGAACACCCACCCTTCAGCCCAGATCTAGCACCCCAGCTACTACCTCTTCTTAAAACTGAAGAAAGTCTTTTGAGGAAGCAAATTTGCAGATGACAGTTAGGTAAAAGATGCAGTTTTATACCATTGCAGACAAAAGTATATACTATTTTCTCAGGGGCTTAGAGATGTTAATTTAAATATTGTGAAAAGTGGTTTGAAGTAAAGTGAGATTATGTTGAAAAGTGACATAATTGTTTTCTTTCTATCACCTGTAAAAGTTAATCAAGCCAGAAACTTATGGAACCACCCTCGTATTTTGTCTTACTGGCCTTGATCTCACACCACACTGCTTCAAATGAACAGCCACCCTCCTGCCCATCTCCTATACTTTTTGGCTGCAATTTATCTGCTATCATCAGCAGTACCCCCCCCCCCATCCTATCTACTCTATCTTTTATGAAAATACTAAACCCTTCACATTCTATCCCTGTAAACTACATCACATCATTTGCTGTTAGCCATGTCTCACTAATGCCTATAACTTTTGGTGATGTCGTACTAACTAATGTCAAAAACTCCTTCTTGGATCATTTTTGGGTCTGGCTCCCACTGATGAGACCTCAGTAAAGATCAAAACTGGTCTGGATAGTGGCTCTTTTCATAATGCATAGCATTATTCATCTCTGTAAGGAGATGTGCATTGTATTATTGGATACTAAGGCATTTGATGTGAAGTCATTAGCTTCTATATACGAGTTACCCAGTCATAAAGTTACTTTATCTGCAAACTTTGTTTGCTTACACTTGGATAAAGGATTAAACCAAGAATATAATTTCTTGGCATCTTTAATTTATAGAACTCCTCCCTCTGATTCCTGTTAATTCTGACATTAGTATATAGAAACTGCAGCATCCCTTTAGGCTCCCCCACCCGCATTTACTTTCTGAATTGACTAGTCTATTTAATATTTTTACTTGAGAGACTAGATTTCACAATATGTCATTCTCATACTCACAAAACTTTTAGCAGAGTGAGGTTCCGATCCACGGACCTCTGAATTGGAGCCAAGCACACTACCACTGCACCACTTTGCTCTAAGCATTGGCTTAATTATTATTAATCTAATTACTCTTTTTTTTTTTCTTTTTTTTTTTTACTTACTGCTAGTTTGCATTGTTGATTAGGGCATTTTTCACTGTATTTTGCTTTGAATTCCAAATTGGGTTTTCTGCTGCTACTTTCATATTATTCTTGATATGATTCTGTAAGTTCTCAGTATCTTCATTCTCTTTCATTTGATTATTTTTCAATTTTTGTTTTAATTCAATGTCATATTTTCTTCTTTTCTGTTTCAGCCAGTTGGTTAATATTGTATCTTTGTTGATTCATACATGCTGAATTATATTTACTGTTTATTTTGACCATAAGAATAGTCCAATTAGAAAATAATTGCCATCGCACTGCTTCTTGTATAACACAAAATATTTTGGGTGTAATATCTTTATTATGATTATGGTAGGGTAAAACATATATCCATCAGCAGACGTCTATGCTTGTGTATATCCCTCCTCATAAACATAATGCTATTTATTATTAAATTTTCAGATGTGACCAAATTAATCAGTCTCTCTTCATCAATATGTTCTGGAAGGCTTTTTTTGGCTTCCAATAATTTTTTGTTTACTTATCTTCATAAACCCTCCTCATAAACATAATGCTATTTATTATTAAATTTTCAGATGTGACCAAATTAATCAGTCTCTCTTCATCAATATGTTCTGGAAGGCTTTTTTTGGCTTCCAATAATTTTTTGTTTACTTATCTTCATTTACACTTTTTGCATTGAAACCTTCTAAGAGGATAATTTTTATTTATGTTTTTGAAAATTAATTCCAGTTTTTCATAGAATTCATTTTTTATTTCCTCTTCTGTGGGTGCATGTACATTAATAAGGTTATCATGAGCCATTTAGTTTGTATTCTTCCTGTCCTATCAGGTGTCTCCACCATGTCCTATTCTGTGCCTCTCTGCTGCATTCCTCATATAGAGATAGGTCCAGTCTTTGTCTTCCTCTCTTTCTCTTTCCCTCAACAGTTCCTTTGAGAAGTGCCCTTTGTAGGCAGTTATGTCTTAGAATATGTCCAAAATATCTGACTTTTCTCTTTTTAATTTCTTTCATCAGGCTCCTGTTTACGCCTGCCATCTCTAGTACCTCTTCATTTGTCTTTTTGTCTTTCCATGATATTCTCATAATTCTTCGTAGCATTCACATTTCAAACCTCCAGTTTTTTCACACTCAGATTGGAGAGTGTCCATGTCTCTACTCCATGTAATAATGTAGACCATATGTAGCATTTGGAGATTCTTAGTCTTGTTTTCAGATTTAATTCTCTAGATGTTTGTAGATTTTTCATACTGTTGGAAGTTGACCTTGCAATTTCAATCCTTTTTCTAATTTCATCTTCTGTCCTGCCATTCTCTGTGATCAAGTGTCTGAGGTATGTGTGTTTTTGCACTGTTCTAATTTATATCCTTTTATATTGATGCTTATTTTTGGTATTTTCTTTTCTCTTGAAATTATCATGATTTTTGTCTTTTTGAAGTTGAAACTGAGGCCATACTGTTCGCTATACTTGAAGATTTCATCTGTAAGAGTTTTGAGGTCATATTTGTTTTCAGCTAGAAGAACCATGTCATCTGCATATCTTAGGTTATTAATATTTCTGCCCCCTACAGTGATTCCTTTGAGGTTTGTATTCTTTCATTAAAAGTTTCAAATTCAATTACAGATGACTGTAATTTTTTTTTCCCAATACTGAAACCTTTTCACATTCATGTTTATCTATTTATTATACTATAGAGCAGTTGTTCTTAACCGGTGTTCCCCGGAATACTTGTGTTCTGCGAACTGGTTGCAAGTGTTCCACTGGTGAAAGATATCACATGACACAATTCTCAGTGTAATTGGCTACTCTGATCAACTCAAGACTGCTATTGCAGGATATATTATATCTATGCATTGTTTTTTGCACAGAGAATCCATAGTTTCAAAAACATTACCAGCAATATTAAAACGTGTAATGACCAAGTTGTAAATGTTGTAAATTGCATCAAGTCAAGTCAAGACCTTTAAAAGCACACCTCTTTAAAAACTTTGCATATTTATGGAAGCCAAGTATGAATCTTTGCTTTTGCACACTGAAATAAGATGGTTATCCAGGAGTAAAGTGATATTCCGAATATTAGAACTTAAGAATGAATTATTGGCCTTTTTTTCAAAATGAAGATACAGATGCTTTTGTAAAAATGTCTTCAAAATGATATTTGGCATGCTAAAATGGCATATTTAGCCAATATTTTTAATTACTTAAATATTGTTAATACAAGTAATTAAGGGAAAATGAAAATATTTTGACATCCACTGGCAAATTGTCAGCTTTTCAGAAAAAAGTATCTCTTTGGAAAAACCACATATCAAAATATGTTTCCTTTGCTCAATAATAAAAATGTCGAGGTAATTATTTCCGTTTTAACAAAACATTTAACAATATTGGAAGAAAACATTTCAAGTTACTTTCCTTCCTTAAATATACACAATTATGACTGGATACGAAATCCATTTGGCACAGTTAATACACTGAGTTGTGAATTTTACAAGAAGAACAATTAGTTACCTTGTCAATGGATCGTACTGTAAAAATTAAATTCAGTTTCTCGATATTAACCAATATAAAAACTAAAAAGCATGAAAGACTTATTAATATAGACAAAGAGATGATGGTATCTATATCACATATTAGACCTGATATTGCTGAATTCTGCAAAAGCCGACAAGCTCAAGTATCACATTAAAATAACTTCCATTTTTATAAAAAGGCAAGTCCATGCATATTTTTATTGTTAGTTTTATGACCCTAATGCTTTTGGTGTTCCCCAAATTTTTCTTATAATCAAAAGTCTTCCGTGACTTCAAAAAGATTAAGAACCACTGCTATAGAGTAATACAACATTGTATTTTTTCATAGTTCCTTCCCTTGTCCATCTCACCTCTTGTATTGCTGCTATATTCATTTCATATCTTACCAAATGAAGGACAAAAAATGTCCTTCATTTGGTAAGACCTCTGAAATCTATCTAGTATGTTTTAAAGGCTTTCAGCTGTACGTAAATTTGCTATCCTCATATGGAGACAGCATGATTTTTCCTACCAGAGACTTTTTTTTTATCCCACCAAACAAACAATCCAGAAGAGCATATGTAATTTGCATGCATAGCAGACAATACAGATAGAATTAACTGCCTGCTTTATTCTTCTGAGAAGTCAAGTTACTTAGCCATGATAAGCTGTGTACCATGAAAAGGAAAGGTGGAATTATATTGAGGTTCTGAAATGCTCTAGCTCTACACAAATGTCTCATGTCCCATGATCATCCTATTCAGAATCCATTTTTCAAAGGATTGGGTTGATATCCATGTAAGTCCACTGTGAAGATTACTTCATACTAGTTTCACTGGATGGAATATCCAGTGAAATTAATATCAACCCCATCCTTGGAAAAATGGATAACTAATAAAAAGAGAAATGTGGTAATATCACTCAAAGATAAATATTTGCATATAAAAAAATAGATTGATGAAAGTATACTCCCTATGAATATATACAGCTGGAGTGTAAGTTCCAAGAAAAGCCGAAGATGTTTAATATTGTTGGTTTTGTCGTTCATTCAACTTTACATTTGCTAGCTGTTGGTTGTTCCCACATTCAAACAGAAAGAAAATTTTTATTTCACTGCACCACTCTGTTTGAAATTACACAATTATTGTGAAGGAATCGAGCATCAATTAGCACAACATTAACGTGAGCTCACTGCAGGCCGATAATTTCTGCTGCTACTTAGGGTTTCCTGCAAGATTCGTATTTTAATGAGCAGTGCAATGAAACTGAAATTAGGCAAGCACAAGAATCAAGGTAAACAGGATATTTAATTCTCTCACAAAATTATTCTTACATAAGAAACAAGAATTCTATTGAGATCAATACAATTAGAAAACAGTTTATGCATGCAATAAAGTATTTAGATTTTACTCAGCTGAGTGCATCATTTACTGCTAGAACATGTATATAAGGCTTTCACAATTCTTATCTGTTAGGATTTCAACGTAGTTTCACCTTAACAACAACAACAACAATATTCAGCAAAACACTTAAAAAGTAATTCTTTTTAGTCTCATAGAGTAATCACAAACTTCAATTTTATCAAACAGTGAGCTGGCATCATCAATATCTATTAGAGGATTAAAATAGTTCTTAAAAGGCTCAATCTTGAATTTACATATACATTGTGAGATTCAAACACATTCAAACACGAACTAATTCTTCAATGAAGTTTCTCACATTAGTTTCACAAGGAAAATGTTTTATAATATCACTCATTCAAGCTTGACTAGCTGGCTCCAGCAACACGAAATTTGACCAAGTTCTCCACACGGGCAACACTATCACACGTTAGTTATAGAATAGATATTCTTACCAGTATGATCATCAAGCTTGCACATTATGGAAAACTCTTACAACACTTCTAGGCACTCGATAATCTTCCACTGTAGGCAACACAAAATTTATAGTATCCCTGAGTTCAATAACCTATTTGTTAAGACTAGAAAATGTATTTTCTTGCTCGTAATAACTTATCTTACAATAAACCTCGATCATATTATTATTCCTTCACTCGGGTAAATTCCTTCACAAGGTGACAGGAAACTATAAATAAATATGAGTTCGAAGTAAGATTCATTAAAATAGGAAGAAGTTTGCAAATCTTAGTTACGTCGTACGATCCCAGGATAGATCACATCTCACGACCTTCTTACACTCTCTCTCCATTTTCCTTCTGGTTCCTTCTTCCTCTATCTCATAAAAATCCACTCTCTCTTTTCCTGCCCAAACTTGTTTTTCTCCACACTTTCAGTTTACGACGAAATTCCCATGTGATCGTTGTACAGTTTTCAACGCTAAGGCATGCGCTATCTCAAAATAACGTAGTTTTCTGACAACCAATCAAATCACATTAGCAGAGTTCCTTAGAAAATACTTTCACTTTCAGTAACAACAAATAAAATGTATTTATTACAGTTCGCTTAGGATACATTTACAAGGTAATATAAAGAATTTATATAAGATAAATAACTAAAAAAAAATTACAATTATTTCAATGAACAAAAAACAGTAAGTGTTTAAATTACAATTTACTTAGGAGCAAAATTAGCTCAGGAAATGCAATCCACGTTAAATCATGAAGTATTAATAATCATAAAATTCTTCATTCAACAAAGGCTTATTTTTCCTCTGAAAAATTTTTCGCACAAGATTAACGAGTGGAGAAAATAGACTTCTTATCTCCCTTTCGAGGTCTTAAATAATATCTAGTATGAATAAAATCTAATTTATTACTACAGTCAGTATTTTTGTATCTCTCTATATTTTTACTTAGATTCATTTTGCTTTCATTACTGGGAATAGGTTGTCCTTTATTTTTGTAGTATGGGGGATGTCTCATCGGGGCAGAGTCCCTCATTTCTGTCTCTAGCATTGTGTCTTGATTGTCTCATGACCAGATTTTTCATTCTAATGGTACTTCTGCGATCTGTCATTCCCGGATAATTTCTTTTCCTTCCCCATACATTCTCCAAAGAATTTTCTAAGTAGAATAGTATGTCAGACTTGTCCTTTTCCTCCCTCCTCCTTCTTGCCTTATTAGATCTTGGATGTAAACTAATTGCTTTAGCAAAGTTGATTCCAATTATCAGTTGATCTGTTTTGCCAACTTCTAATTCAGGTGTAGATATTTGCTCTTGTAATGTTAAGTCTGTGGTAGGTTTAGCTTGAGGTTGATTAGGTTTATCAGAATTTGAGTCATTGAAATCTTCAATTGACTCATTAGTAGTTAATTGTACTTTACTTGTAGGTGGTATCACATTCATCTTACCATGCCTTTCTGTTAGTTGCTTCCATTCAATATTTGTAGGTGTATTATTTCTCCAGATATTTCTTCTTCTGTTCATTATGGATATCTCACCCTTAGAAAAGTCACATGAGAAGCAATAATTTTTCAAAAAGTTAGTTCCCAAAATGATGTGAGAACTTGAGTTAGGTGTTGATGGAATAATTACTAGATCCTGCCAAACAAATAACCCAAAATTTGGTAGAAAAATCCTTACATGAGCTTTCTTATACACCATAAAAGTAGAGTCAGAGAGAGTAGTAATTCTCACTGGTCTCCTCAATTTAATAATATTTTTCCATATTCTGTGCTTTATATGCATGAGGTAGCTTCTGCTGATAGTTGAAGCATTGCAACCTGTATCTAGTAAGATATTACATTGATGCCCTTGGATATTTCCTCTGATTTTCATCACTGATTCATTCATCTTAAAAGAGTTATCAAGATTACTATGCACTTTGTGAGGAATCTGTCCAAAATTCAAATCCCATCCATTGCTTGAGTATGTTCCTTTAGCATCGAAACAATTCCTAGCAATATGCCCAGTCCTGTGGCATCGAAAGCATCTTGGAGAATCGTTATAATTGGAGAAATACTCTTTCTTTGCTTGAGGTTGAGAGGTAATGAGTAGGCATCTGTAGATTGAGTCTTTCTAATCCATGCACCACTTTGTCCAGATTTGCTAATATAGGTTGATTCCATCTGTTGTAGGGTTGTGGTTTTCATGAAAGGTTGTAGTAATAACAACCAGCTGCTTCATTACTTCATCAAGGCGATCTATTACTGGTTGATGTAATCATTTTACTTCATGGTGAATTAAGGTTTTTATTTCTTGCATTAAACTGTCCTTGTAAGTTCTTTACTCTTGGAAAGAACTTGCAAGTTTTGGAAGTTCTTTCCAAGCGTAAAGAACTTTCCAAGACTTAAACTGTCTTGGAAAGTTCTTTACTCTCAGCTATATGATTAACATTTAAGGAATTTTTTCCATTATTCTTCTTTCCCTTTTCACTTTTATTTTCCTTTCCAGTTTCAGATTGGTTTAAGGGATAATCAGTCTTATTTATAACATTCACATGACCTCAATTGGATACGGGACAAAAGTCTCCTATCATTTGTTCTTTTTCCTTGACAACTTTGAAACATTCTTCTAAAGTGTTAATTTTCTTCTTGTACGCAGTCCCTCTCAATTCTGGTCTGACACCTTCGCAAAATTGCTTGAAAACAGCCCAATCCAAATGAGGTTTATCTTCATTAGACACGTTCAAACTTTTAGAAAGAGTCAACATGCGATTATAAAACTCTGTAACACTTTCTTTATCCTTTTGTGTGATCCTCTGTAGTTTCCATAAGTTGGGTCCAATACTTCTCAATTTAGAGAACTGTGAAATTAAGACGTCTTTAAACTTCTGATATTGTAATGTTTCCTTAAGCACTGGAGATGAATATAAAAACGTCCTTGCCTTACCAGTCAACTTACTTTATAGTAATATTAGTGATTAAAAATCAGTCCAGTTTGCTAATTCTCTAAGCTTTTCAACGAAGGAAAAAAAAGGACAGTACAACATCTGATTCTTCCCCTGAAAACTGAGGAAAGACTTGTTGGGGATTTACAGTGCGGAAGAATTCGCTATCCTCCATTCATATCTGTTTATCAGTTACTCTATAATTCATTCAATTATGAATGTCAAGACTATTTAAAATTTACTTTTGCCTAATTGTTTCACAACAACTCATCATGAGTCAATTAAATTTACAATTAAAGTTTTTAGGAATCAATTCTTAGTAGCTATTATGTCAACAAAACTTATTTCTCGATTATCATTAGTGAATCAAAATCCTGTCAGCTGCACCATTTTCTTTGTTTTGTCGTCCATCCAACTTTACATTTGCTAGCTGTTGGTTGATCCCACATTCAAACATAAAGAAAATTTTTATTTCACTGCGCCACTCTATGTTTGAAATTACACAATTATTGTGAAGGAATCGAGCATCAATTAGCACAACATTAACGTGAACTCACTGCAGGCCGATAATTTCTGCTGCTACTTAGGGTTTCCCGCAAGATTCGTATTTTAATGAGCAGTGCAATGAAACTGAAATTAGGCAAGCACAAGAATCAAGGTAAACAGGATATTTAATTCTCTCACAAAATTATTCTTACATAAGAAACAAGAATTCTATTGAGATCAATACAATTAGAAAACAGTTTATGCATGCAATAAAGTATTTAGATTTTACTCAGCTGAGTGCATCATTTACTGCTAGAACATGTATATAAGGCTTTCACAATTCTTATCTGTTAGGATTTCAACGTAGTTTCACCTTAAACAACAACAACAATATTCAGCAAAACACTTAAAAAGTAATTCTTTTTATAGTCTCATAGAGTAATCACAAACTTCAATTTTATCAAACAGTGAGCTGGCATCATCAATATCTATTAGAGGATTAAAATCTCAATCTTGAATTTAGATATACATTGTGAGATAACACATTCAAACGCAAACTAATTCTTCAATGAAGTTTCTCACATTAGTTTCACAAGGAAAATGTTTTATAATATCACTCATTCAAGCATGACTAGCTGGCTCCAGCAACACGAAATTTGACCAAGTTCTCCAGACACAAGCAACACTGTCACACGTTAGTTATAGAATAGATATTCCTACCAGTATGATCATCAAGCTTGCACATTATGGAAAACTCTTACAACACTTCTAGGCACTCGATAATCTTTCACTGTAGGCAACACAAAATTTATAGTATCCCTGAGTTCAATAACTTATTTGTTAAGACTAGAAAATGTATTTTCTTGCTCGTAATAACTTATCTTACGATAAATCTCGATCATATTATTATCCCTTCACAAGGTGACAGGAAACTATAAATAAATATGAGTTCGGAGTAAGATTCATTAAAATAGGAAGAAGTTTGCAAATCTTAGTTACGTCGTACAATCCCAGGATAGATCACATCTCACGACCTTCTTACACTCTCTCTCCATTTTCCTTCTGGTTCCTTCTTCCTCTATCTCATAAAAATCCACTCTCTCTTTTCCTGCCCAAACTTGTTTTTCTTTACACTTTCAGTTTACAACGAAATTCCCATGTGATCATTGTACAATTTCCAACGCTAAGGCATGTGCTATCTCAAAATAACATAGTTTTCTGACAGCCAATCAAATCACATTAGCAGAGTTCCTTAGAAAATACTTTCACTTTCAGTAACAACAAATAAAATGAATGCATTTATTACAGTTCGCTTAGGATACATTTACAAGGTAATATAAAGAATTTATATAAGATAAATAACTAAAAAAAATTACAATTATTTCAATGAACAAAAAACAGTAAGTGTTTAAATTACAATTTACTTAGGAGCAAACTTAGCTCAGGAAATGCAATCCATGTTAAATCATGAAGGAAGTATTAATAATCATAAAATTCTTCATTCACAATTTAACAATATTGTTAATGATGTTGCTTAAAAAAAAAAAAGTTCTTTATTGAAGATCTAGATTGTAGATCTTCTACAATCAAGTATACTCACCAACTTCAACATCATCAGAAGAAGATATTGAGGAGTTCTATACAAATCTGCAAAAAGCATTACATCAGACATCAAGTCAAAATCTCCTAATTGTAATGGATGGCTTAAATGTGAAAATAGGCAAAGACTTGGGATACCTGGCCAAGAGTAATTGGACAGTATGAGTATGTAGAAAGCAATGAGCATGGTGAAAGACTGCTAAATTTCTGCTCAAATAATAGACGAACAATAACCAACACTCTTTTTAAACAACCAAAACTGCAAAGAAAATGGACATGGATATCACCAGACAGACAAACCAAGAATATGATTGACTATATTATTGTAAACCAAAGATGGAAATCAAGTATATTGCAGATCCTTTGCTGCAGACTGTGGATCAGAAAATAAGCTAGTACTAACAAACCTAAGAATAAAGTTAAAATCTGAAAGCACTTCTAGAGTGTAAAAGGAGATTGAATGTAAATAAACTCCAAGACAATATTCTAAGAAAATATCAACTAGAACTAGATAAAAACCTGAAGGAACTACCAAAACAGAACATAAGCATCGAAGAACATTGGTGCAAATTAAAGGAAATAATGTTAAAATCAGCAAATAATACAATAGGTTAGACAGAAAGAGAAAGTAAAAAGGATTGTTTCTTAAATGAAGTAAAAAAGTTAAGTGATCAAAGTAAAAGCATGAAATTAAAACAGAACTGTAACAGAAATGAATATAATAGATTAACCAGAGAAATTAGAAAACTAATTAAAAGAGACAAGAATAACTGGTTAGAAGAAAAATGCAGAATGCTGGAGAAGCTATCAAAAGAGGATAACCTTCATGGATTATATGAACAAATAGATCAAATTAGTAAGACGTGGACAACAAAAATGATAATGATCAATATTCAGCAAAACACTTGTGGACATATAGAGGGACAACAAATTGAAAGTAAAACAAAAATAATGACCAAATGGGATGAATACTTTAGAGACTTTATAATAAAAACAGCTGTCAGGATATTATTCCAGCCACTGAAATGGAAAAGGAAACGTATCTTTACCAAAGAAATAATAGTACACAGCATAGATAAACTTGAAAGTAGGAAAGCACCTGGTTTTAATCAGATACATGCAGAATTCTTAAAAGCAATAACTTCTAGAACCATTAAAAACATTATTTGAAAGAACAAAAATGAAGCAATACTTACTGAGTGGACCTAATCAGTTTATAACTTCTATATACAAAAAAAGAGATAAAACAATGTAATAAATACAGAGGCATTAGCTTCCTCAGTGTTCCAAGTAAGGTTTTTACAAAAGTACTCCAAAAACAAATTAAGCCATATATAGAGCTCGCCTTGGGAGAAGTTTCAGACCAGGACAAAGCACAATTGATCATTTATTCACCTTAAGACAGCTAATAGAAAAGACGCTAGAGTACAGTCAAAGTTGCTATATAAATTTCATAGACTCGTCAGGCATTTGATTCAATCCATAGAAGAAAACTATGGGAAACTGTGAAAGAATTTGAAATTCCCAACAAAACTATAAGAATAATGAAGAATCTATACAAGAAATATGAAAGTGCAGTACAAGTGGAGGACACCTTAACCAACTGGTTCCACACAGAGAGTGGAGTAAGATAGAGATGCAATCAGTCACCAGACCTGTTCATTCTTACACTGGAAGAAGCTACCAGTAAGGCCTTAAACAAAGAAGACTCCAGAATCAAAATATATGGGAAAAATATAACAAATTTAAAATTTGCAGATGACATAGCATTATTTGCAAGCATGGAACATATACAACGAATTTATGATAAAGGAAGAATGTATAAAAATTGGATTTAATCTAATTATAGACAAAACAAAAATTATGCAAATAGGAAAAAAGAAATGCCAATCTGAAAGTTGAAATTGATAGTAAGAATCTAGAGCAGGCAGAAAACTTCAACCACTTTAAAGTAGTATTTGAGTACAATGGTGAAATTACAAAAGACATAGACAGACAAATTAGCCAAGCATTCCAAACTTTTGGATGACTAAATAAAATATGGGAGTCAAGAGATATCAAATAAGTAACAAAAGTAAGAATCTATGAAACAATGGTCCTTCCAGTACTCTTCTATGCAAGTGAATGCTGGAATCTCAAAAAGGCTGAAAAGAAAAAAATATTAACTACTGAAATGGGTTGACCAAGAAGATTACTATCTCTGCTGGATAGACTAAGAAAGGAAGACAAAAGGAAATGACTAAAACAAGAAATAACAATAATAGACAAAATCCAAGAAAGAAGACTGCGATGGTTTGGCCATGTGACCAGAATGGGAACAGAAAGATTACCAACTAAAGCCCTGAATACAACAATGGAAGGTAAAGATCTAAAGGGTAGCCCAGAATTAGATGGATAGAGGATAGACAAAATAAAAGAGGACCTGAAAACCAAATCACAACAAGTAACACGAAACTGGACAGAATTGTTCCGTCTCTCCAGGGACAGACAGAAGTGGAAAGAGTTCATTCGGCCTCATCATCATCCACATAGATGATGGAAGAGAGAAGATTGTGAATAAAGACAACTTTTTTTTTTTGTAGAGAATTTGATAAAATTTTGATGTAATCAAAGTGTCGCTTACTAGGTATATGTGGAATCATTAATCTCTGTAGTGTGGTTTCAAGGTGAGTGCTTATGGGAAGATCACAGTTTGAATTCTATGTAGGATGAGAGATACCTTTTATAATAATCTGTCAACAGAAAGCAAATTATCTTGTCTCATATGGAGGTAGCAAACCCTTTCATTGCGGAATAATCATGGCATGCAAATCAGATGTAGCATACTAGCTTCATAGCTGTAGTCGCTATAATTCCATTTCCAGTTAAAAAAAATAATAATAATAATAATTTTGTGGTGTGCAATATCAAACATTTATAATTGCAAATAAGAATGGATCTTGCATATTTCTCAAATGTGCATAGGGATAAAGCAATATGCTTAAATCAGTATAATTTTAAATTAATATTTTTCATAAATTGACTGATTACTGTAGTTTATTCATTAAAGAAAATTTTCTTCTAGACATTTAGTTATTGTCACATGCTTACTGATAATGGCTTAGAAGAAATGATAAAGGTGCAAAAACGAAATCATGGGATTGCAACATTCTGGACAGCTTCAGAATTTTGTAGAAGGTTGGATAGAATGAAAGCTCTGCCTCAGGTAAAATTATATTAAGGGGGGGAAAAAAGTTTTCTTTTTGTTGTTGTTTTTTCAAAATAAAAACATACATGTTTCTATGATCACTGAAATAACATAAAATTAATTATTCCATATAAATAAGAAAATCAAGTGTACTCTGTAAATGGAATATGTAATTTTAAAAGGTGTTATTTAAGGTTTTAAGTTAATTTCAGAATTTGAACATGTTACATGACAATTTGTTAAACATCACACATTATTATTATTATTAGACTATTGTAAACTGGACAAATTTATTCACTATTTTAATCACAGTCTTAAACAGTACCTCTCATTCATGTTATCAAATTTGATATGTACCTTTAAGGGACGTACAGGATACCATGACATTATGACAAAATTGTCCAAACAACTACTGTTAGAGTAATAATTTAAATTTAAAATAAATACTTAAGTGTTTTGACATTCATGTCAAGGTCATCATTAGAAGAATATGTGTTTTTGTCTAAAGTACAAGATATTTTTAAGATGTTGTTTTCTCCATGGTACTGTATTCACCTGACGAAGTCGGCATTTCCAAGCTAGTAGTGAAACCTAGTTTTGAAGCTAGTAGTGAAACCTTATTAAATCTTTTGTATTTTTTTTCTCGGTGTTTAAGTCAGTTAATTATTTATATAGACGAGCTGAAAACCACATTGATTCACGAAAATATGTTATAACTTACCACCTGTCAACATAGCTTGACTTTTGGTGAGGGACAAATATAGTTAAAAGTGTAGTGAATAAATCAAAATTAACCACACACACTCAAATACATAACTAGAATAAATAATTAAAGAAAAAAAAAATTATCTGTTGGCATAATTCTTTGTAGTCCTGATGTTTTGCATGAAATAAAATGAAATAAATGTTCCACAGTTCTTTTATTTCTAGCTTGGTTGATTTAAAAGTTATCCTTTGTCCCTTAAACCATATGTTATGTAGGTTTAAATGAGCCACCTATTTCCTGAATATTCCTAAAGTGTTCATTCTGTGGAGATTTTGATGATTAACTGCTTTGAATTTCTATTCAAGTTTTGGTGTAATATAAGGAAGGGATACCTTTGCAGCCATTTGTGACATGTTTCAAATGAATAATCATTGAATCACACAGCTGTGTACCAATTCTGACTCAGAGTTGCAAAGTAGGCTTTTTTGAATATTAATATGTAGCATAAACATATTTGTGAAGTATTTTGTGATATTCCTTTACCATATGAAATGGCTATGGTATTCTTGTGAATAAATCTCTTGATATTTTTCATGCTGTAATCATTCTTCGTAAATGTTTCACTTATGTGATATTCATTCTCTAAAGCATGCTCATCAGAGAAAACTAAGATTGTGTTTTAAAGGGTAGTAATGAGACCTAGTTTCTGTTTGATATATAGAAGTAGGACGTGTGTGTGCGTGTTCTCGTGGTAAACAATGTTATTTTCTATTTCAGTGGTGAACTGTATGTGTTCATGGATTAAGAAGGATGTTTGTGTTTGATAGTCATGGGGCCATATAATGAATAATAAAAAGAACTTCAACAGAATACTACATGAATAATATGTTTATACTATGTTTAAATTGCAACAAAATTATAGCTTACTTAGCTCCTCCAAATATTAGCTTCACCCCCCCCCCTTCTTTACTGGTACACACAGGAATATAAAAAATCTGGTGCACCTGAAACTTGTCATACCTAAGTAAAACAGCAAGCAAAATTCCAATAAGAAATAAGATTTTATCTTCCTCTTAGAGCCAAGTCTCATGAAGGCAACAAATTCTACTCCTTTGTTCCTGATACTCCTGGTGTTCATATACTGATATAATAAGTTACCTTTTGTATACTCACTTGGCGATTATTCCAAAAGGAGTTCATTTTGTGAATGTGTGGGATAAATTTGAGGAGCAGATAGAGCTGTATGAAAGATGGGCTACATTTGAATTGATTTGGTATGTCAGTTGGAGCAACTGCAAGAAAGAGAATGATTGAAGTGAATGTAACACCTGAAGAAGCAAGAAGTAGTGGTGGTGGGGTTGGTAGTGTGGAAGAACATGAGAGTAAGTTAGGCAAGTTAGTGAATGGAGAGTTGAGTAGTGTGAGTGAAGAGAATAAGAGAGAAGGAACACAAGATGGACAGGGAAATGGGGGCTGGTCAGGATGGACAAAGGGACACTGCATGAAAAGTGTAGATGATGGTTTCAGGAGTAGATGTGTGAGTGCGCAAGAAAGGATTAAGACAGTCAAGGATGTTGGGGTGATATTTAGGTTTGGGAAGGGGTATAATATCAGTGATGATAAACAGGAATGGACAGGGAAAAGTGTAGAGAGTCATGTCTGAGAAGTGGGGTTAGTAGAACTTGTTATAGAAACAGAAATGAGATAATGTGTATGTTTACAAATGCTAGAAGTATTCAAAACAAGAGGAATGAAATTATAGCATGAATAGAGTTTGTTCTCTCAAAACTGTTGGTATAAGTGAGAAATGGTTGAACGAAGATCACATTCTGAAAGGAATAGAGATGGAGGGATATGTAGTTTTTCACAAAGAAAGACAAAGCAAAAAAGGAGAAGTGTTATTGATGATGGCAGAGGAGTTTTACTCATCTAGGGTGGAGATGTAAGAAGCAAATACTGACAGTGGTTTTGAAGCAGTATGGCATGAAGTAGGGATGCTTAAGGGTCAAAGCTGTATAACTGAGAGGAGACCTCCACATGGCCTTTAAAGGAATGTGGGGAACCGACCAAGGCTTCTGAACTAATGTCCAATCGTCACCTTCTCGTAGTGCACTCTGTTGGGTATCTATCTATATACTGAACGAATGAGGGTGGGCTGGCAATTTGGGATTTAGCCGACCAAATTGTATTCTTATTGGCTTAAACCAATATACAAAATGATGGTACAACTTGACAAAATTTCATGCCGGCTGGGGCATCGCCCGGTTAAACAAGGCTCTCATTGTTTTCGCCAGGGAACCAGGGCGAACAGCGAAAAGTCAGCTACTGAAAATGCACCCCAACTCAACATCACCAGAGTTAAAGATAGATACTATCAACATAAGAAGCCTGAATGGCAAAGAAATGGAACTAGCTGAAGAATTAGATACGTACCAGATCGACATAATAGGGGTGACTGAAACAAAAAAGAATAACTGGTGAGATCTTTCTGAGCAATAAATACAAAATGTTATGTTTAGGAAATGACAATCAAGGAAAAGGAGTAGCCATAGTATTCAACACTAAATACGAGGCTAACCTTCTTGAATGGCAGGAAGTCTCAAGTACAGTGATGCGGGCTAATATGGAGAATGGAGAATTGGACAATGAGACTTAGTTGTGCTATGGTCCCACTGAAGGTTCTACTAAGGTAGAAGTGGAAGAATTTTTTGAGGCTTTAGAAAAAGCAACTGACACAATGAAAAAGGAAAAGTTGGTCCTTATTGGGGATCTAAATAGCAGAGTAGGAAATGATTGTCAAACATACAAAAATATTTTGGGAAAATTTGGAGAAAAGAGCAAGGCTAATGATAATAGCAAATACCTGTTGGATTTCTGCTTAGGACATGGACTGGTTATTACTGACACCATGTTCCAACATAAAAATGTGCACAAATTCACATTGAGAGAAGAGGCAAGGAATAAGAAAAGTCTCATTGACTATGTTATTGTTGATAGTGATGTTTTCTCCCTGGTGCAGGACACCTGAATGTACATAGGATTTGTAATTGGAAGTGATTACTATTTAGTCTTGAGCAGGATAAAATTGAATTTCATATTGAAAAGATCAACATGTAAGAAAGTTTTAAAGCGAATAAAAGTTGAGCAGCTCTCAGATGTGAACTGTAGACTAAAATACACAAAGATTATTGAAGAAAAAATGAAAGAGTTTGAGAACAGGAACCAAACCTTGGAGATTCAGTGGCAAGCCTTGAAGAAAACCCTGATTGATTCAGCCAGAGAGGCATGTGGTGAAATTGTCTGCAAGGATGGAAAAATCAGAACTCCATGGTGAATACAGGAAGTTAAAGAGGCAGTGAAGGAAAAGAAGAAAGCATATCAAAAGTTCCTGGCAAATAAATCAGCTTGTGCTCTTATAGAATACAGAGATGAATGTAAGAAAGCGAAACACTGTGTAAAACTAGCTAAACAAAAGTCATGGGAGGACTTTGGCAAGAACATAGAAAATAAATATCAAGAAGATGGTAAGATATTCTGGAGGCTGTTGAAGAAGCTTAGAAATAGAGAAAAGAGTGCTATAAAAGGAGTTAGAAATGATAAAGGTGACAAGAAAACGTGAGAAAAAGATATCCTTGAAGTATGGAGTAATTACTTTGAAAAATTGTTAAATGAAACAATCAGTGAGAGCACTGTGGTAAAAAAAAAAACACTCAACAGGCATACAGTCAGGAAAACATAGCCATACTTGAAGCAGAAAAAGTCATCAAAGGCTTGAAATGTGGAAAGGCAGCAGGAGTAGATGATATTCGACCAGAAATGCTGAAGTATGGTGGTATAAAAGTCTTATACCACCATACTTCAGCATTTCTATGCTGAAGTATGGTGTAGCCACTATACAGTGGCTACACTGCATAGTTCAGAAAGACAAATTCCTGATGATTGGAGCAGAACTCGAATAGTACCTATAGATAAAAAAGGGAAATAAAACTTAATGTGAGAATTACAGGGGTATTTTCTTACTTAGTGTTTCTGGCAAGATCTATGCAAGTATAGTTGAGAAACGGTTGAGAAGAATTGTGGAAGAACAAGCTGGATTCAGGCCAAATAGAGGCTGTCAGAATCAGATCTTCACTTTACGACAAATAGTTGAGAAAGCGTGGGAATATAACAAAGATCTGTATTTAAGTGTTGTCTATCTGGAAAAGGCAAATGACAAGGTGCCAAGAGAGAAGCTATTCAATACGCTACAGTTATATGGTGTCAATTGGGCATTATATCAAGCAATACTTAGTCTGTATTTGAGTTGTAAGTCAGCAGTTAGAATTGAAGGAAGTACAGGAGGATGGTTTAATATTAAATCTGGTGTGAGACAAGGTTGTACATTATCCCCTCTGTTATTCATTATCTATATGGATCACATTATGAAGGAAAGTGGTATTAAACATGATATCAAAATTGGAGATGTTAATGTCAGCTCTTTGCTTTATGCAGACGATGTTATACTTCTAAATAAATCTGCTACAAGTCTGCAAGATTCTCTGACTAAATTGAATAGCTGTTGTAATAGATATGGTATGAAGGTCAGCAATAAAAAGACAAAG
Source organism: Typopeltis vanoorti (assembly GCF_054136105.1). Lineage (NCBI taxonomy): Eukaryota > Metazoa > Arthropoda > Arachnida > Uropygi > Thelyphonidae > Typopeltis > Typopeltis vanoorti. Next base: position 163,072,245 of record NC_143549.1, on the reverse strand, counting down.
ACAATGAAAATAGGCAGAATCATTGAAAATGTCAACTGTGTTGTGAATGGAGAACCTGTGGAACAAGTAAAACATTTCATTTAATTAGGCACGATTTTCAGTGAAGATTGTAAATTAAATATGGAAATATACAACAGAATCAACAAAGCTGGTATGGTAGGAAGTCAATTAAATAAATTCATATGGAATAAGAGAGATATTAGTTGGAACACTAAAGTAGCTGTATACAAGATAGTGTTAAAACTAGTTTTAACTTATTGATCTGAGAGCTGGGTCAAAAGTAAAACACTTAACCAAAGACTAGAGACCGTAGATATGAGAGTCCTGAGAAAGATTATAGGCATGAACAGATGGCATCAATGGCAATATCATATTAAAAACGAGGATATTAGGAAAGAACTTGACATTGTCAGCATCCAGGAAAGCATTAGCAGAGCTAATCTCAGCTAGTATGGTCACTTAAGCAAGGAAAGATTAGCAAAACAAGTGTTCTCTGCAAGGTTGGCAGGAAAACGATGCAGAGGAAGACCAAGATATAGGTGGATTGATAACGTAGAAAGTGCCTTAGACGATAGAAATATAAGATCTGATAATGTTGGAGTCTTGACAAGTAATAGACTGATTTGGATGAAAATTGTAGATAGGAAGTTAGTAATGATGTAAATCTTTCATGTAGTACTATCATATCCTGTACACCCCTTGAGGGTACATGTCAGGAATTTGATGATAATGATGGTATGAAGTGGAGGTGGACACGATGAAATGTTTAGTAAGGTGTTACTATAGACCTGGTAATGTGGAAGGAAATGTTTAGACAAATTGGTCTGGCTGATAATAAAAAGGTGATCGTTATGTGTGATTTCAATTATGGTAATATAGATTGGAATGAAGAGGCAGCATCGGAAACCAAAGAGAATAAATTTCTTGAGTTTCATCATCATCATCAAATTCCTGCCATGTACCCACAAAGGGTGTACAGGATATGACAGTACTACATGAAAAAATTACATCATTACTAACTTCCTATCTACAATTTTCCTCCAAATCAGTCTGTTACTTGTCAAGACTCCAACATTATCAGATCTTATATTTCTATCATCTAAGGCACTTTGTACCGTATCAATCCACCTATATCTTGGTCTTCCTCTGGGTCGTTTTCCTGCCAACCTGGCAGAGAACACTTGTTTTGCTAATATTTCCTCTCCCATTCTATTTAAGTGACCATACCATCTGAGATTAGCTCTGCTAACACATTCCTGGATGCTGACAATGTCAAGTTCTTTCCTAATATCCTCATTTTTAATATGATATTGCCATTGATGCCATCTGTTCACGCCTCTAATCTTTCTCAGGACTCTCATATCTGCGGTCTCTAGTCTTTGGTCAAGTGTTTTACTTCTGACCCAGCTCTCAGATCCATAAGTTAAAATTGGTTTGAACACTGTCTTGTATACAGCTAATTTAGTGTTCCGACTAATTTCTTTCTTATTCCATATGAATTTATTCAATTGACTTCCCACGATACCAGCTTTGCTGATTCTGTTGTCTATTTCTATATTTAGTTTACCATCTTCAGTAAAAATCGTGCCTAAGTAGCTGAAATGTTTTACTTGTTCCACAGGTTCTCCATTCACAACACAGTTGACATTTTCAATGATTCTGCCTATTTTCATTGTCTGTCTTTTTATTGCTGACCTTCATGACATATCTATTACAACAGTCATTCAATTTAGTCAGAGAATCTTGCAGACTTGTAGCAGATTTATTTAGAAGTATAACATCGTCTGCATAAAGCAAAGAGCTGACATTAACATCTTCAATTTTGATATCAGGTTTAATACCACATTCCTTCATAATGTGATCCATATAGATAATGAATAACAGAGGAGATAATGTACATCCTTGTCTCACACCAGATTTAACATTAAACCATCTTCCTGTACTTCCTTCAATTCTAACTGCTGACTCACAACTCAAATAAAGACTAAGTATTGCTTGATATAATGCCCCATTGACACCATATAACTGCAGCGTATTGAATTGCTTCTCTCTTGGCACCTTGTCATATGCCTTTTCCAAATCGACAAAACTTAAATACAGATCTTTGTTATATTCCCATGCTTTCTCGACTATTTGTCGTAAAGTGAAGAGCTGATCCTGACAGCCTCTATTTGGCCTGAATCCAGCTTGTTCTTCATCAAGCTTTTCTTCCACAATTCTTCTCAACCGTTTCTCAATTATACTTGCATAGATCTTGCCAGGAACTCAGTAGGGAAATACCTCTGTAATTCTCACATTTAGTTTTATTTCCCTTTTTATATATGGGTACTATGAGTGCTCTACTCCAATCATCGGGAATTCGTACCTCTGTCCAGGCTTTCTGAACTATGCAGTGCAGCCACTGTAAGACTCTTATACCACCATACTTCAGCATTTCTGGTCGAATATCATCTACTCCTGCTGCCTTTCCACATTTCAAGCCTTTGATGGCTTTTTCTACTTCAAGTATGGATATGTATTCCTGACTGCATGCCTGGTCAGTGTTTTTTATCACTGTGCTGTCATCACTGCTTGTTTCATTTAGCAGTTTTTCAAAGTAATTACTCCATACTTCAAGGATATCTTTTTCTCCTGTTTTCATTTCACCTTTCTCATCTCTAATTCCTTTTACAGCACTCTTTCCTCCATTCCTAAGCTTCTTCAACAACCTCCAGAATATTTTGCCACCTTCTTGATATTTATTTTCTATATTCTTGCCAAAGTCCTCCCATGACTTTTGTTTAGCTAGTTTTACACACTGTTTAGCTTTCTTACATTTGTCTCTGTATTCTGTAAGAGTAAAAGCTGACTTATTTGCCAGGAACTTTTGATATGCTTTCTTCTTTTCCTTCACTGCCTCTTTAACTTCCTGTGTCCACCAGGGAGTTCTGATTTTTTTATCCTTGCACACAACCTCACCACATGCCTCTCTGGCAGAATCAATCAATGTTTCCTTCAGAGTTTGCCACTGAATCTCCAAGGTTTGATTCCTGTTCTCAAACTCTTTCATTTTCTTTTCAATAATATTTCTCTATTTTAGTCTACAGTTCACATCTGAGAGCTGCTCAACTTTTATTCGCTTTAAAACTTTCTTACATGTTATTCTTTTCAATATGAAATTCAATTTTATTCTGCTCAAGACTAAATAGTGATCACTTCCAATTTCAAATCCTCTGTACACTCTGGTGTTCTGCACCAGGGAGAAAACATCACTATCAACAATAACATAGTCAATGAGACTTTTCTTATTCCTAGCCTCTTCTCTCCATGTGAATTTGTGCACATTTTTATGTTGGAACATGGTGTTAGTAATAACCAGTCCATGTCCTGAACAGAAATCCAACAGATATTTGCCATTATTATTAGCTTTGCTCTTTTTTCCAAATTTTCCCAAAATATTTTTGTATGTCTCACAATCATTTCCTACTCTACTATTTAGATCCCAAACAAGGACCAACTTTTCCTTTTTCATTGTGTCAGTTGCTTTTTCTAAAGCCTCAAAAAATTCCTCCACTTCTACCTTAGTAGAACCTTCTGTGGGACCATAGGCACAAATAAGTCTCATTGTCCAGTTCCCCATTCTCATATTTGCCCACATTACTCTACTTGAGACTGACTGCCATTCAAGAAGATTAGCCTCGTATTTTGTGTTGAATACTATGGCTACTCCTTCTTTTCCTTGATTGTCATTGCCTGAATATAACATTTGGTATTTATTGCTCAGAAAGATATCACCAGTTTTGGTCTTTTTTGTTTCAGTCACCTCTATTATGTCGATCTGGTACTTATCTAATTCCTCAGCTAGCTCCATTTCTTTGGCATTCAGGCTTCTTACGTTCATAGTTACCGATCTTTAACTCTGGTGATGTTGAGTTGGGGTTTGTTTTCAGATTTGTTCCAGTAGCTGACTTTTCGCTGTTCGCCCTGGTTCCCTGGCGAAAACAACGGGGGCCTTGTTTAACTGGGCGACGCCCCAGCCGGCATGAAATTTTGTCATGTTGTACCATCATTTTTTATTTTGGTTTAACCAATAAGAATACAATTTGGTCGGCTAAATTCCAAATTGCCAGCCCATCCTCGTTCGTTCAGTATCAAAGTAGATACCCAACAGGGTGCACCACGAGAAGGTGAGGATTGGACATTAGGTCAGAAGCCCTGGTCGGTTCTCTGCATTCCTTTAAAGGCTATGTGGAGGTCTCCTCTCAGTTATACAGCTTTGACCCTTAAGCACCCCATTTCTTGAGTTTTTAAGGGATAATCACCTTAAGCGGATATAACAGAGCCAACATGTGGCTCGAGGGTTTTGGATTTGATTATCTCATCAGAAGATGTTGTAAATGAAGTGTCACATCTTCCTCCATTTGGCGAAAGTGATCACGAAGTGATCACTTGGGTGATGGCCAGCCATATCACAACCTTTCATGAGAAAAAGTTATATGTGAAACTATAAGGCAGGTGATTATGACAAACTAAGGAGACATTTTGCATGATATATAATAAAATGAAGAATTGCACAGGAAGGAAATCAATGCAGCTTGTTTTTTATTCAGGAATTATCTGGATGCGAGATTAAATAACTTAGCTATAAAATGGTTGACTGAAGAGGTGATGCAAGCAAGCAGAGAAGGTGACTCACTTAGTAAGAGTAGCAAATGTGCAGTATGAGTAGCAGTTAGCAATGATGCTAAAAGAAATCCTAGAATTTTTTCGATATGTGACCAGTAGAAGCAAGAATGATTATGAGAGGATGATGTTGGTCAGTGAAAATGGGAGAATGATAAACACTGAGGAGAATATAGTAGAGGTGTTAAATGAACAGTTCATTAAAGTATCTGTCCTTGTGATTGTGACATAATGCAGTACTTGAGAGCAGTGGAAAAAAAAAGCGCGGGGGGGGGGGGGTAGGAACCACTGATGGTGAGTAAGAAGTATGAGGAAATGAGCAAACTTGATGTTAACAAGACCATGGGACTTGGTGGTATATCACTGCATGTCTTTAGGAACATTCCAGGCAGTAACAACAGCTTTAACCTCCCAACCGGCCATGATGGCTATAGAATTCTGTAACACCCATTGAATAACATGGATAAGAAGTGCGATTTGGTCTCACTCTTTCATCCACCTAGTCCGCTAGGGAGGTTTCTGTACATTTTTAACATGAGTCTTAGATTAACCCAGGTCCGAGAGGAATAGAAAGATGGCAAAATTGTTCTGCTTCATAAAAGAGATGATAAGACCGAGGCTTTGAATTATAGGGCCAATCTCCTTGTCTGGAGTTGTGGTGAAGGTGTTGGAGAAGCTAGTGAGGACAAGGATTCAGAACTAGGTGGACAGCATGGGTTTGCTAAAGGAAGATTGTGTTTTAGTAATCTGCTTACTTATTATAACAAAGTGACAAATGCATTGGACAAGGGAGATGTATATCCAGTAGTGTATTTAGATTTTGCAAAGGCTTTCAATAGATTACCACATGACAAACTAGTAGTTAAACTGGAATAGATGGGGTTGGATAGTAGATTGGAGATTGGCTGTCTGATAGGTATCACCAGGTTGTGTATGGTAAGTAAAGAGGAAAGTCACTAGTGGTGTGCCCCCAGGGTTCTGTTTTTGGGGCCATTGTTGTTTAATTTGTATGTAAATGACATTGGAAAGGGCTAAAATGGTGATATACATTTGTTTGCAGATGATGCAAAATTGGGGGGGAGAGATTAGAAGTAAGGCAGATGTAGCTTTGCAAGAGGACTTAAATAGATTTGTCTGAATGGGTGAGTGTGTGGGAATGTCAGTTTAATGTTGCAAAGTGTAAGGTTAAAATTTGGGAAGTAAAGATAGGATGCACACTGTTGATTGATGAGGGATATTTTGGAGGAGATGAAGGACTTGGAGGTTGTGATGGATAGAGGCTTCAGATTTCATGGACATTTTGCTAAAATTGTCAGGAAGACACAGCAGATTATGGGAATGATGTGGAGAATACTGACATGTAAAAGTAAGGATGTTATGATTCCATTATACAAGACTTTGATTAGGCTGCACATGGATTACTGTGCACAGATTTGGTCACCAGGTTTTCAAAAGGATGATGAGCTGTTGGAGTGGGTCCAGACACAGTTGACTGTTTCTGATCGTAATAATAAGACATGATCGAGACTTATTATTATTATGGGCAACTCCAAGGAGTCCTTAGACTCATCGAGAGAGACCCTAAACATCATGTCAAGAACTATTCAGCATTCGCACAGTATCTATCATACTTTGCTTTGAACTTATTCACAGTCATGGCACCCACAACAGACTCTGTCAGCTTATTCCACTCATTGAACACCACTCTTCAAGTAAAAAACCTAGTTCTAACACCCTTGCTGACTACATTCTTGCTCAGTTTCCATGGATGACATATAAGTTAATAAGGGGTAATTACCAGATTAGCATGGATGAGATTTTTCATAGAATATCTTATAGGGAGAATGAGAGGCCATCCCTGGAAGCTGTATAAGGTGGGTGTGAGTAAGGGGTGAGGAGATTTTTTGCATGGAGAGTGGTGGATGATTGGAATGCATTGCCTGAAAGTGTGATGAGTGCAAGGACAGTGAATGCATTTAAGTTGAGGTACAATGAGCTGTGTATGTGAGAGTGGAACCTCCCACGCTCGTCTTTCGCATATTTATGGTACACAAATTGGATATTCATTATGTCCAATAGTTAATTGCATATGATCTCATACTTATTATTTGGCAAAATATCTTCAAGAGTCTGAAATGGTTTCCTTTGATGGAGTTTCATTATTTACAAATATACCACTTCAAGAAACTTCATCTTTTACAATTAGATTTTCCTGTTTACATCATTAATTTATTCAAGTTTACTATAAATGCCAGCTATTTTACTTGGCATAATAAATTATTTCAGCATATTGAAAGTAGTCCTATATCACCTGCTCTGGCTGATTATTTTATGGAGCATTTAGAGGATTGGATTTTTAACATTTCTCCTTGACTTCGTATTTGGCTATGTTTTGTGGATGACATATTTGCAATCTGGTCTCACTCTGAAACAAAACAAAATTATATATACTTATATAATGCTCGAAGCTGACTTTTCATTTGTGGAAGCAGTAGTGTGTGTGAAGTTATGCCACATAGAGAAATCTCGTTAGGATATGGATATCAAATGCTATGGCTGTGGGGAAAAGGGGGGAGGGAGAAATTCATATAAGAATTGACAGTTTTATTTGCATAAAGTTGATTCTGATGTTGCTTTAATTTAGAATTATATTTTAAATCAGTCCATTTGTTGTCATTCATTTTTTTATTTTTTTAATTTCATATTTAAAGCGATCTCTTTTCAGGGAAATAATTTTAAGAATGGATCTTCCTTTGAAGATTTGTTTGATGTGACTGATATTTGGGAGAAAGATTCCAGTACACTTCATTTTCCAAGCATGTAAGTTGAAATGTTTATTTCTTTTCTATTTTATTTTATTTAATTTAATTTTTGGATTTGGATGGCTGATAATAATGTCGTATGAGCTATCATACCCAGGTCATACGACATGTTAGGTTCTAGACCACTGTTGTGTATCATATTCTCATATAGCAAATCATTGCTCCCCACCCCTTGTAGATTCATGTAATGGTTTAATAACATTTTTAAGCAGTCACATATATATATATATATATATATATTTATTTATTTACAGAGTAATTGACTCGGTTAAATGACATTTAAAATTATTAACTGACTTAAATATCAAGAAAAAATACAAGAGATTTAATAAGGTTTCACTACTAGTTTCATCGGAAATTCTGACTTTGTCAGGTAAATACAGTACCAGGGAGAAAACAACATCTTAAAAATATATTGTACTTTAGACGAAAACAGAGTTTAGAACAAGTAGTAGTTGTGTTTGAAATCGAGTCTAAGCATTAGTTCTGACGTGAAGCACTGTGCATGTGAATGATATCATGAGTGCACCAAAACCTATATTGCTGTTTAGATGGGCAGGGTCGAAAGCTATGTCTTTGAATTCCAAGATATGTCTTTCTAATTCATCGGAGCATTTATGGATGTTTGAAGTTGAGTTCCAGTCTATTTGATGTTGTCGTCATTCAACATTGGTATTGGCCGAGAATAAAATGTGGCTGGATAAGGCACTAGCATGGACTCTGTTATAAGAAATGTCATGTTGGTGTTCTTCTAGCCGGAGAGAGATAGACTTTTCTATCTGGCCATAATATGGTTTGCCGCAACTGCAAATGATTTTGTATACTCCTGGGAACTGAAGAAGGTTGTGTTTTACTTTTGGTTGACTGAGGTAAGATCGGAGTTTTGGAAAGGTGGAGAAATATGTTTTAACATTAAATTTCTTCAGGATTTTCGCTAGTTTAGGAGAAAGAGAACTTATATACAGTAAGGAGATATAGGCTGTTGGGTTATCTTCATTACTATGTTGATTACGTACACTTTGTAGCTAAAGTGTACGACAATTATAGATATTTTTAGGAGAGTAACCATTATTTAAGGAAGTTCTTTTGAAGCAACTAAGTTCTTGTTGAAGTTCCTCTTATTCTGACAACAAGTATCTCGTCCGATGAGCTAGTGTGGAAATAATTCCTCATTTCTGGGCGTGGGGGTAGTGGTGAAACGAAGCATGTGGGTATCTATCGGTGTGTGTTGGCTTTCTAAAGATGGAAATCTTGAGACTATGTGTTGTTCTAGTAAGTTTTACATCTAGAAAAGCTAAAACACCATTATCTTCTGGTTTGGATGTGAAGTTTATATTTCGATGAAAATTATTTAAATGATCCAGAAAGGTTTGTAAGTTTTCTGGGCCATGCTCCTAAATTAGGAAAATATCGTCCGTGTAACATAGCCAGATTTTGGGTTTCGTTGCCACTGAGGAAATGGCCTTTTCCTCAAAATCTTCCAGCTAGCACCGGAGACAATGGCTACCCATTGCCGAACTGCTGTTCTGTTTGTAGATCTTCTTTTCAAATAAGAAGTAGCCTGAATCCACACAATGCACAAGTAAGGCGAAAATCTTTTTAGATAACTTGTTTTTTTAAAAGATTAGGTACTTCCTGGGTTGGAACATTGGTGAATAGTCGAAGACTATGTCGAAGCTTACCATGCTTTCTGCTTTGTTAAGTTGGATGTTCTTTATCTTCGAGACAAAATCAGCTAAGTTTTTGATGATATGTGAAAAGGATTTTTCTGTGAGATGTTTTAAGGAGACAGAGAGATATTTCGAGAGATTGTATGTAGGGAAGTCAATGCCTACAACTATTGGTCTAAGAGGAGTGTTTTCTTTGTGGATCTTCGCAAGGCCATATAAACGGGGGCATAAGTGGATGAAGAGAGCGGAGCAATAAGCAGATATTCCTAGATAATTCTGAGGTGGATTTGAGATTATTTGTCCGGTTATGTAGTTCTCTTTTGGGGTTTCTTTGAAGTTCAGAGTAAGTATTACAATCTAATAATGCACAGATCTTGAGGCGATAATCGGATCCATTCAGGATGACAGTGGCGTTCCCTTTGTCAGCTGGCAAAATGATGATATCTTTATTATTCTGCAGTTGATGAATAGCTTTTCTCTTTGAACGGGAGACGTTGTCAGTGGGAAGTCTACTGTTGTTGATTGCAAATATAGCTTCTATCCTAAGTAGGTTTGCTTAGGATAGAAGTTGGTAGATTGGAGGCAGCTTTTTTCTATTTTCATAAGAAAAAGTTCTTTGGGAATAGATCTAGGTGAAGGGACGAAATTAGGCCCCTTGGAGAGTACATTTATTTCTGCCGTTGTAAGAATACTTGAAGATTTATTAATGACAACATTGGTAAGAGTGTGTGTGAAGCAATAATTAGAGGATAAACGGTCTTGCGTACGTTTGAGGGAATCAAATTTCCTAATCAGTTTATATTTATTGATGTTTTGAGTTCTAGCAGCAAAATGTGCACTAATAGATTTAGTCTCTTTCCAAGATATATTGTCTAATGAAGACTAAGTTGTTTTCTAACATACTTTTTTAGAGAACAAAGAAGCTAAACTATGTTTGGTATCAATAATCCTTTCTGCTAAAAGTTCTAGTTGGCCTTGCGATAAATACTATGCACTTGTTTTGTATGGATGGACTCTTTAAATTGTAAGAACTTAGGGATGATTGAATGGAACTTACATCTTTTTAAGAACACAAGTCTGTTTATGAAAAGTCCAATATTTTTAAAGGTCTTCCAGTACTCTTTTATGAGATGTTGGATATCCTTGTCAGAACTAACACTCGGACTCAATTTCAAATACAACTACTTGTTCTAAACTGTTTTTGTCTAAAGTACATATATTTTTAAGATGCTTTCTTCATGGTACTGTATTCACCTGACGAAGTCTGCATTTCTGATGAAACTAGTAGTGAAACCTTATTAAATCTCTTGTATTTTTTTCTTGGCATTTAAGTCAGTTAATAATTTTAAACATATATCTATATATATATATATGCATATAAATGATGCAAATTAATCATTTATTTATGTCAGATATACAAGCAAAAAATTTTAAATAAGTTTTACGAATGAAAAAGTTATGAATTACTTGGCTTAAGGGAACATGCCGACCAGCTTGGTTATCGATCTACACCATTAAGTTTTTCCATTTTAGCAATAAGATTGTTACATTTACGGATAACTGTGGTATTAACTGATACAGTACTTTTCACTAAGCGAAAAGTACTGTATCACACAGTATTTCACTAAGAACTTGATTTTTAACAGCTGTAACAATAGTAGTGTAAGGTAATTTAGCCTGTAATCATTTTAATTTTAGTATGTAATATCTATGCATCTTCTTTTCACTGGAAGCAGTAGCCCCCTTATTTTGAATTTTATCTGCTCTTATTAACAATAATAATAAAAATAGAATAAAAATAGTGATAAAGTTTATAATTCACAGTGAAACACCAAAAAAAAGGAAGATATAGAAAGCAATGATGTCATAAACAAATAGTTCACTAAAACTGTCTAATGAGTAAATGCAATGTCATATAAATGGGCATTGATCATAATTGAAAAGCATCATATGAGCAGATCATCGCAAAGCGAAGCATAGTAAGGTTGGGTATTGCTGTAGTTGTTTTAAAAATGACTTTTTTTTTTTTTTTTAACTCGTGGTATTACCATTTATTTAAATAGAAATATACTTTGTTATACAGAGCTATGTATTGACTTCTTGGTGATCATTTACACTAAGAAGTAAATTCTTGGTGTAAATGAATTTTACACCAAGAATATAATAATGCGCCGTAACTGTATGTTATTCTTATTATTGTTTAAAATTACTGTACTGATGATGTCCTAAGATACTTAGGATGAAATATATACAATTAAATAATTTTCAGTGTGGTTAATACGTGTGTTTCTTTTAATTATGATCGCACCACAGGTTTCGTTATTTAAAAAAGTTTTATTCCTTCACGGGGAAATGACAGCGCAGAAGACAAACTTACTAGGAAAACTGCAATTAAAACAGAAACAGATTTGTCAAATACGTTAAATCAAGAATTGCTACAATTAATTATAACTGTCTCAAAGAATTCGGGGAAAAAGGCTTTTGATAAAAGCAATAGTGCTCTACATATTAAATACCTTAATCTATTAAATCGATCAAAAAGATCACTAACAAATTACCAATGGAAAAATGGGTAGTCAATTTATCTAACCGTCCACTAACAAAAGATGAATTAAATGTTCTAGCAAGAGGCCATAAATTTGCGATTTCACCAAAGTGTTTCCCATATTTAGACTTCATACATAATATAGAAAGAAACGTCAAACATCTCTCCAGTATTGAAGCCAACAGATTTCGATTTGAAGTAGGTAAAGTGATCTACAATGCCAAACCTTCAGAATTAAATATCCCACCATCAGAATCGAAAGCTATTAATTCCTTAAAACGTAACAAAAATATAATCATTACATCATCATCAAATTCCTGCCATGTACCCTCAAGGGGTGTACAGGATATGATAGTACTACATGAAAAATTTCCATCATTACTAACTTCCTATCTACAATTTTCCTCCAAATCAGTCTGTTACTTGTCAAGACTCCAATATTATCAGATCTTATTTTTCTATCGTCTAAGGCACATTGTACCGTATCAATCCACCTATATCTTGGTCTTCCTCTGCATCGTTTTCCTGTCAACCTGGCAGAGAACACTTGTATTGCTAATCTTTCCTCGCCCATTCTGTTTAAGTGACCATACCACCTGAGATGAGCTCTGCTAACACACTCCTGGATGCCGACAATGTCAAGTTCTTTCCTAATATCCTCGTTTTTTAATATGATATTGCCATTAATGCCATCTGTTCACGCCTCTAATCTTTCTCAGGGCTCTCATATCTGCAGTCTCTAGTCTTTGGTCAAGTGTTTTACTTTTGACCTAGCCCTCAGATCCATCATCATCAAATTCCTGCCATGTACCCTCAAGGGGTGTACAGGATATGATAGTACTACATGAAAAAAATTACATCATTATTAATTCCCTATCTACAATTTTCCTCCAAATCAGTCTGTTACTTGTCAAGACTCCAACATTATCAGATCTTATATTTCTATCGTCTAAAGCACTTTGTACCGTATCAATCCACCTATATCTTGGTCTTCCTCTGGGTCGTTTTGCTGCCAACCTGGCAGAGAACACTTGTTTTGCTAATCTTTCCTCGCCCATTCTGTTTAAGTGACCATACCACCTGAGATTAGCTCTGCTAACACATTCCTGGATGCTGACAATGTCAATTTTTTTCCTAATATCCTCGTTTTTAATATGATATTGCCATTGATGCCATCTGTTCACGCCTATAATCTTTCTCAGGACTCTCATTGGTGAAGTGTTTTACTTCTGACCCAGCTCTCAGATCCATAAGTTAAAACTGGTTTGAACACTGTCTTGTATACATCTAATTTAGTGTTCCGACTAATTTCTCTCTTATTCCATATGAATTTATTCAATTGACTTCCCACCATACCAGCTTTGCTGATTCTGTTGTCTATTTCTATATTTAATTTACCATCTTCAGTAAAAATCGTACCTAAATAGCTGAAATGTTTTACTTGTTCCACAGGTTCTCCATTCACAACACAGTTGACATTTTCAATGATTCTGCCTATTTTCATTGTCTTTGTCTTTTTATTGCTGACCTTCATACCATATCTATTACAACAGCTATTCAATTTAGTCAGAGAATCTTCCAGACTTGTAGCAGATTTATTTAGAAGTATAACATCGTCTGCATAAAGCAAAGAGCTGACATTAACATCTCCAATTTTGATATCATGTTTAATACCACTTTCCTTCATAATGTGATCCATATAGATAATGAATAAAAGAGGGGATAATGTACATCCTTGTCTCACACCAGATTTAACATTAAACCATCTTCCTGTACTTCCTTCAATTCTAACTGCTGACTTACAACTCAAATAAAGACTAAGTATTGCTTGATATAATGCTCCATCGACACCATATAACTGCAGCGTATTGAATAGCTCTCTCTTGGCACTTTGTCCTATGCCTTTTCCAAATCGACAAAACTTAAATACAGATCTTTGTTGTATTCCCATGCTTTCTCGACTGTTTGTCGTAAAGTGAAGATCTGATCCTGACAGCCTCTATTGGGCCTGAATCCAGCTTGTTCTTCACCAAGATTTTCTTCCACAATTCTTCTCAACCGTTTCTCAACTATACTTCCATAGATCTTGCCAGGGACACTCAGTAGGGAAATACCTCTGTAATTCTCACATGCAGTTTTATTTCCCTTTTTATATATGGGTACTATGAGAGCTCTACTCCAATCATTGGGAATTCGTCCCTCTGTCCAGGCTTTCTGAACTATGCAGTGCAGCCACTGTAAGACTCTTATACCACCATACTTCAGCATTTCTGGTCGAATATCATCTACTCCTGCTGCCTTTCCACATTTCAGGCTTTTGATGGCTTTTTCTATTTCAAGTATGGATATGTATTCCAGTCGAGTGTTTTTTACCAATGTGCTATCACTGCTTGTTTCATTTAGCAATTTTTCAAAGTAATTACTCCATACTTCAAGGATATCTTTTTCTCCTGTTTTCATGTCACCTTTATCTTCTCTAACTCCTTTTACATCACTCTTTCCTCCATTCCTCTTCTTCAACAACCTCCAGAATATTTTACTACCTTCTTGAAATTTATTTTCTATGTTCTTGCCAAAGTCCTCCCATGACTTTTGTTTAGATAGTTTTACACAATGTTTCGCTTTCTTACATTTGTCTCTGTATTCTCTAAGAGCAAAAGCTGACTTATTTGCAAGGAACTTTTGATATGATTTCTTCTTTTCCTTCACTGGCTCTTTAACTTCCTGTGTCCACCATGGAGTCCTCATTTTTCTATCCTTGCAGACAACCTCTCCACATGTTTCTCTGGCTGAATCAATCAGGGTTTTCTTAAAGGCTTGCCATTGAATCTCCAAGGTTTGGTTCCTGTTCTCAAACTCTTTCATTTTTTTTTCAATAATCTTTGTGTATTTTAGTCTACAGTTCACATCTGAAAGCTGTTCAACTTTTATTTGCTTTAAAACTTTCTTACATGTTATTCTTTTCAATATGAAATTCAATTTTATCCTGCTCAAGACTAAGTAGTGATCGCTTCCAATTTCAAATCCTCTGTACACTCTGGTGTCCTCCACCAGGGAGAAAACATCACTATCAACAATAACATAGTCAATGAGACTTTTCTTCCTTGCTTCTTCTCTCCTTGTGAATTTGTGCACATTTATATGTTGGAACATGGTGCTAGAACCCAAAATATTTTTGTATGTCTGACAGTCATTTCCTACTCTGCTATTTAGATCCCCAACAAGGACCAACTTTTCCTTTTTCATCGTGTCAGTTGCTTTCTCTAAAGCATCAAAAAATTCCTCCACTTCTACCTTAGTAGAACCTTCTGTGGACCATAGGGACAAATAAGTCTCATTGTGCAGTTTCCCATTCTCATATTTGCCCACATCACTCTACTTGAGACTGCCCGCCATTCAAGAAGATTAGCCTCATATTTTGTGTTGAATACTATGGCTATTTCTTCTTTTCCTTGATTGTCATTGCCTGAATATAACATTTTGTATTTATTGCTCAAAAAGATCTCACCAGTTTTTGTCATTTTTGTTTCAGTCACCCCTATTATGTTGATCTGATACTTATCTAATTCCTCACTATCTCTGTTTCTTTGCCATTCAGGCTTCTTACGTTGATATTACCGATCTTTAACTCTGGTGATGTTGAGTTTGGGTGTGTTTTCACATTTGTTCCAGTAACAGACTTTTCTCTGTTCGCCCTGGTTCCCTGGTGAAAACAACGGGGATCTTGTTTAACCGGGCAATGCCCCAGCCAGCATGAAATTTTGTCATGTTGTACCATCATTTTTTATTGTGGTTTAAGCAATAAGAATACAATTTGGTTGGCTAAATCAGTCATTACTGAGCTGATAAAGGAAATACCACTGTGGTTCTTGATACCAATTCATATGACCGAAAAATTAATTTCCTACTTCGAGATCATAATACTTGCGCCAAATTGGATTATGATCCTACGAAATGTCAATCAGAAAATTAAATAAACTACTTAATGAAACTTCCTCCTTAGATGAAGAAACAATCAAAAAACTTAAGACATACCATGCAAGACCTCCTAGAATTTATGGCTTACCTAAGCTACACAAAACTAATGTTCCACCTAGACCTGTCGTAGACTGTATCAGCTATCCAACGTACAAGTTATTAAGATTCTTATATAAACTTCTCCGCCCACACATAGGCCACTCAGTCTCTTCAATCAAAAATTCTACTGAGTTTCACACAAAAATTAAAAACATTCAACTATCAAAAACTGACTTGTTAATCAGCTTCGACATTGTCTCTCTCTTCACAAACATTCCCCATAAAGAAATAGAATTACTAACTCAAAAATTTCCGTCTGATATAGTTGAATTATTCAAGTTTGTTATTGCATTAGGTTACTTCACCTGGAAAGGTCAAATATACAAGCAAGAAGAAGGAACAGCAATGGGATCTCCTTTATCACCAAACCTGGCAAACTTGTTTCTAGAACACCTTGAGGAAAAAATATTCACTCTTGAACCCAAACCAAAAATTTGGTTAAGATATGTCGATGACGTATTTGCAGTCTGGGATCATCCCGAACATGAATTACAACTGTTTCTAGATAAGATTAACCTTCTTCATCATCGCATCAACTTTACGTTAGAAAAAGAATCTCCACAGGGTATCTCCTTTTTGGATTTACACATCCAAAGAAAAGAAGATGGTTCCATTGCCACGTCTGTCTTTTGCAAGCCTACATTCTCAGGTCGCTACATTCACAATTCTTCTGCTCATCATCCATCTCAGAAATCTGGCATTATTAAATCACTAGTTTCCAGAGCACACAAATTCTGCTCTTCTGAAGAATCTTTAAGCCAGGAATTAGAAGTAATCAAAAATACAGCCATCCTAAATGGATATAATCCTAAAACACCTCAAAAAATCATCACTCACTTCTCCACACATCAAACCAGACAGGAAGAAGTCCATAGGATTTCCATACCTTACGTTAAAGGCATCTGAAAACGTCTTTCTAAAATTATGAAGAAATACAATTTTGCCACTACTTACAAACCTATCAACCAAATTTACAACTTGTTACCTTCTCCTAAGGACAAACTCTCACCATTGATGTTGCCTGGCGTTTATGAGATTCCATGCTCATGCAAATTATCTTACTTTGGACAGACATGTAGGTCTGTTCAGAAACGCATCTCGGAACATCAAGACCACATTCATCTTTTTAAACCGCAGAAATCTGGCCTCTCTCAAAAGGATAATACTTGGATAGGGAAGCAAACAAAGGTAATGGACATTGCATTAGTAATAAAAGGTAACAAATGCTGCTGGGCAGGACATTGGATTAGAATGTCTGACAGCAGATGGACAAGGAAAACAACAGAATGGACCCAAGAACTGGTTATCGGAAACCAGGTATAACACAAGATGTTATGGACGTTTATGGTTGGAGATATGCACAAGATTGGTCAAAATGGAAGAAGCATGGAGAGGCATTTGTCCAGCAGTGTACTGAAGCTGTTGATGATATCTTATTAAACAAGCTACTTATATATTGCATCCCAAAAATGAAACATTATAACATGTTTAACACTAAAATGTGGTTGTGTGGAGGATGCGCAACTGATTAAGGAGAAAGAAGCACGTGTGTATTTCTTGGACAGCTAGTTCATAGCTCTTGAAGACAATTTGAGGATGGGTGATCTATCATAAAAAAAAAATAATAATAAAAAATACATAGGTATGAGCAGGATGGGAAATTGGTTTGGTAAGTTTGAAACCAGACTGTGTATGAGTGTGGACCAACAGCTTATTCTTTTAGTTGAGGAACATGTAGAAGTTATTGGTGACCTGCTTGATGCAATAGTTTCCTGAAAATGCCTATAGAAAGGCATATGGTAGAAACTGAATGTCCGTGGAAAAGCATAGGGCAAGTTTGTGAAAGAAGAGTCATCTATTAAACAGATTTCCCCTCTTGTGATTGCTTCAAGCATATTTAAGGAGGTTTTTGGCTCTTCTGAGCATGGGTGAAGTTTGAACAGGTGAGGTTAGTGTCTTGGAAAGAAAATTAACATAAATTTTTTTGGAGGCTGAGGAGGCATGAATGTTATGTTTTTATGAAAAAAAAATGAGGTGAGCATCAGTTCAAGAAGATAAATCTGATCTTTTCTGGAGATGTAGGTATTATCAGAGTTAAGAGGAAGTGAAGTAATTTTTCTTGTGAAAAATACAATAGTGACAAAGTTCAGAAATTTCCATCATCTTACTTGAGAATGGGAAACATGTCAGTTATGGAAGATCTGTAAGCAAGAAGCATTTATGCACTACAATTTATGCAACAGTCTTCTATGCTGTATTCTATCAAATCAATGGCAATAATGTTTTGAATGTGCGAAAGTACCAATGATTCCAAAAATTTCGAACTAGGGGACTTTGCTTGAAAGACTCCTCGCTCTGGTTGCCCTGTCTCTCTTGATAGTGATATGCTGGTAACCGCTATTGCAAGAAATGGCAATGCAACTGTCGAAGATTTAGCAAAAGATCTTAATTCATCGTCATTGACCATCCATGCCATTTGCAAGAACTTGGAATTGTGTCTAAGCTCGGCAAGTGGGTTCCTCACAAACTGACGAACAACAATCGAAGAGAGCGCATCAACATCTGCATTGCCCTTCATTCTCAAGAGGTTCGATCTCTGTTTTTGAGTTGTGTAGTCAGTGGTGATGAAAAGTGTATGCAAGAATGTTAAGTGCCAAAGGCTTTAGGTTCATTCACGGAAACAGGCTAAACCTCAGCCAAAGCAAGATCTTCACCTTCAAAAGGTTTTGTTAAGCATTTGGTGGGATATGGCTTGTATTATATACTTTGAACTCTTGACACAAAACTGAACAATCCCAGCTGAAGTATACTGTGAATGAACAATTCGATCAATTGAATGAAAAACTGAAAGAAAAGGGTGTGCTTTGGTCATTCGATAGGGTGTTGTTTTTCACCATGATAATGTACACACTCGTTTTGCAAGAATCACCTGTACCAAGATTGAGGAACTTGACTGGAAAAAGCTTCCGCATCTTCCATATTCTCCTGATTTTGCACCTTCAGATTACCACATATTTTGACGTTTGCGACATTGCATTAATGAAAAACAATACAATACATTAAAGGCAGGAAATTGAGCATATATGACTTCTTTGTCTTCAAACCTCCTGAATTCTATAGAAATGGCATTATGAAGCTTTTAGACTGTTGGAAGAGCATTATTGATTCAAATGGAGAATATATACTTGATTAAATTAGCAAGTGATTTATCTTTCATATCCTTTCAAAACTTGATTTACTTTTTTGGGATGATCTGATACTATGTATCTGTCATTTCTTTCTCTTAATACTATCAGGCTCTCTTACACCCCTATAGTTTCCTGGGTAGTAGTCCTTCCCATTATACATGTCTGTAAGGATATGTGCATTGCATTATGGGATGCTAAGGTAATTGATGTGAATTCATCAACCTCTATATATTACTTGTATAAGTAGCCCAGTCATGAAGTGACTTCACATGCAAACTTTGCTTACACTTGGATAAAGAATTAAACCAAGAATATAATTTCTTGGCATCTTTAATTTATAATATCCCTACCTGTTTGATCACTTGAATTAGAGAAGGGAAGCCAACTAGTTTTGGGTTGTTGAAGTTGTGAACGTTAAATGACTTTAACTGCTCAGAAAGTCTATGAATACTGAAAAATTTGGAAAAAAAGAAAATTAAAAAGTTCAGAATATGAAAGAGGAATTTTTAGTTACAAAACAAAAAAGAAGTTGATTCTAGGTTGGATTCTTTCTGGCATAAGATGGAATGAAAAGAATCGGAGAATAATGCAATCAAGTGAGGTAAGTAGGTGTGAATTTGCAGCTTGGGATTGGAACTGAGACAGTTGTGCTTGTGAAGTTACTCTGGAAGATTTTTGGGAGTTTTTAACATGTATTCTATTTCTTTTTTACTTGACTTTTTCTTGGTTTTAGGGTAAATTGAAATTGGAAGAAAGGTGGAATATTATTATTTATGGCCTTCCATAAAGAGACTTTAAGTCCATGTAGACTAGCAATGGGCACGTTCCCCAAATTATCCATATTTTACTTTATAATTTACAAATAATTTACTACCAAATATATGTAAGATGAGCATTGTGGGGAAAACTGAGAGCATCCTGAGGAAATCCAACTCCACTTTCACAGCTGGAGAGTAACTAACTCACTGCTAAAAAAAAAAAGATGTACTTGAAATAAGATAAGTGTAGTACTGAGTAATTTCCACGACGAAACTGGAATGTAACATGAGATTCAAAATATGTTTTAGCACTCATAGATTTTTCTCCATTTTCTTGTCTCATTTTATTTTATTATTAATTTGGTTGATTACTTGACTTCATCCATAACAATTCTCATGATTTTTAAAGCTACCTAAATTTAATGTTTTTATAACCCATCGTGAAGATCAAAAAGAGCTGTTCTTTACTAACTTTTGATTATGCCTTTTACTAAAGCCAAGTGAAGCCTGCTTCTTATTGTTTCCTAAACTACCTCATAAACTTCAGTTAAATTTCCTGTTAGATAAATTCTACAAGTTACAGCTAACAAGCCAAATTTTTCAAATTTTAACAAATAAATAGGATATTTATTTCACTCCAATTCATCCCAATATCATTAATGTAAAATTAAATTTGCTGACAAGGTTGGCCAAGCAGAGAGCATGCCATTCTCTAACCTGTATATTGTGGGTTTCGCACTAACTGAAAAAATCTATCACCTAAAGACTGACAGAAATCCATCTTTTTTTTTTTCTCACCTAGTGTGAAACCACCACCCTGCTTGTCTCTTATTTCAAGAATAATGAGATGATATGACTTGAAAATTAAAATATTTACTTTTCAAGGTCTTGGTCTATAGAACAAGGTTTATATATTATTTAGCCCTTGGCTCACCTACAGTGCCAATGTACTGTAGATTTACAGCTTTCCTTGGTTGGGATTAGTCCAAGAACCAATGCCTCAGCTCACCTGCCCCCCCCCCCCCCCTTCCCTTAATTTTTCTACACCATATGCTACTTTTTTTAAACTGACCTGAAAAATTAATATTTTTTTTTACTCTTTTCAAATTAAGTTAGCAGTATCTTGTTGCATTCAGACAAACCAGCCAGAAGAGCATATTCAATTTACACACAAAAATATACATAACACTAATCTTGTTTATGGAAACAAGGATACATGTAAGTTGTGGGCCCTTCATCTGTAAGCACCACTAATGTATGAATTCTGAATCTCAGCTGATCATCTAGCATTCACCACCCACCTTTTTTTTCCGCAGCTGTGAAAGTTTTGGAGAAGCTTACATGATTGCGCTTGACATTTCTAGGACATATGATCAGGTTTTGAACAGAGGCCTGCTCTGCAAACTACCATTCCTATGGACTTCTTTCTGCATTTCACAGTTGGGTTGCCAGCTTCCTCTCTGGCTGCTTATTACATGCCATGGTAGATGTCTTCTCAGCTTTCCCAACTGGTATAGGATCTATTCTCTCACTGACTTCAAATCCTATTCATAGCTTTGATAATGACAGTACACTCCATTCCTCTTTCTCACTTGATAAATCTTGTAAATTCCAATTATTAGATGCCTCAGTCTTTCATAACTAATGTTCTAAGCTCCAGTCTCTTTGCTATTTTTTGGTGTGGTTAGAACAGTTTTGCGAACTTCAGTGCTGCCAAAACACAGTTCTGTTCGATTTCTTGTAATAAATATTCTGTTACATTTCCCCTTTTGATAATATCCAGATCACCAAATGATCAGATTTTTCTTCTGGGGCTGACTTATACCATACAAGCATATCTCAGGCATGCTTCTTCGGCATACAGGAAACTGGGTGTACTTTTTTACTCAAGACATTATTTCTCACCAGTACAACTTCTAATACTGTATAAGTGTCCCGCCATGGAATACTACTCACACATTAGGGATGGTACATCCAAAATCTCTAAGAGTGCTTCATGTTATACAGAAGAGGACAATCTGATTCAATGACTTCTTTCATCAATGAAACCTGAATTTAGATCGACTCCAGTTACTTTCTCATAGACATCTGGTTTCTTCCCTCTCTCCGTCCCCTCTCTCTCTCTCCCCCCTATTGGCACTTTCATAGACAACATTGATATACTATGATGCTTGTGATCTTTTATTGTGCAGTCTAATATATATATATATATATAAACTTAAGGTATTTGCATCTGAAATGAAATGTTCATGGAACAGTAAGGATTCACAAGTGGTGGTGGGGGGGGGTAATTTTTATCCTAGTTAATTAAGAGAGAAAATTTACTTTAACTGCTCAGTAGTGTTTTTGTAGGTGTTAATACAAGAAGAGAGTTATGATCTTTAAATATGCAGTGGATAAATCTGCTGTAAATTCTATTTTTATAGTTTCATTGCTACCCATGATGAAATTATGAGCAGCACTGAAACTGATGGGTAGCCAACTAAAGCAATAGCTTTCATACTAATTTAGACTGATTTGTATTTGCAATATTATCTGTATCTTTCCCTTCAGAATATTTTTCTTCTATACAGAACACGATTCTTTTCTGGTATCATATGATGCACTATATAATGTTTTAAATCATTGGAATTGTAATGTTTTTAGTAATCACATGATTAAATGCACATTTGGAGGTTGTTACTTAGTATAGTGTGCCGATGACTGTTGCACATTACCTAACCATCTTCAAATGTTCATGAAGGTTACAACATTCCCATCACATAGGAGCGATATATGGCAAATGATGACTCAACTACAGAAGAATCAAGAAAAATATTGTATGTTTGATTATTTTTCTAGGGCATCCATAAAGAAAACAGGAGCTGCGTGTTTGAAAATGGTTTTAGTTTCTTAGAAAATGTATTGATTTTACTTGGGTTGAATGTAATTGTTTCCTCTTTTGAACCCAGTCTGTAAAATTTATTTTCACTTGTTTAAAAAAAAAAAAAAAAATGAAAAAAGTGCACTATATTCCTTGAAGGCAACTTCAGGCTGAAAAATTAAGTACTATGTTGCATCTGAGGTCAGTCTTTTGCAAATGTATTTAGCTTGTACTTGAAATGCTAAAATTCAAAGTTAAAATGGTGATAGGTCTGTAACCTCACACTCAACACATGGCACAAATAACTTGCATTGTTATACTATCATATAAGGCAAAAAACATATGTAAATACATGAACATATACACCCTCTATCCAAAAAGAAACCGAACTGTTGATAGAAAATAAAACGCAGGCCAATTATAATTATTCAAATCATTTAAATTCAAATCAATAAATTAATTTGTTAAATGAGTTTTTTTTTTTATGTCAGTTTTTGGGATAATGTTGAGGGTTGTGGTTACTGCCGATTGAATGTTTTCAATGGTGTCATGTTGCTTTCCTTTAATTGGCAAATGAAGTCGGGGGAAGAGAAAGAAGTCACAGGGTGTTAAATCAGGTGAATACGGCAAGTGATCCAACACACAAACTTGGTTTTTGCTCAAAAACTGTCTCACAATGTTCGGACGATGAGATGGTGCATTATTGTGCAAAAGTGACCAGCTGCCTGCATCACGATATTCATGCCGTATGCGATGAATTCTCACTATCAATCGCTTCAAAAATTCGAGATAAAACTCACCATTTGGCCAGGCGGAACAAATTCTTTCTGGATAATGCCCTTGGAATTGTAGAAACAAATCAGCATTGTCTTTACTTTTGACTTCTCCAAGCGACTTTTTTTCGGATGCCTCTCTTCTGGTGGTCTCCGCTCAGCACTCTAGCGATTTGTTTCGGGCTCATACTCAAAGCACCACGTTTCCTTACCAGTAACGATCATTTCAAGTAAGTTTAGTTCATAAAAGTGGTTTTTATTGAGGTCCTTGCAGTGTTCAATTCGATACATTTTTTGGTTGTCGGGCAACTTGTGGGGAACAAATTGCAAATTCAATTTACGAAGACCCAAACTCTCAGTCAAAATGTGCATAGTTGATTTTGGAATCCCCAGTTCATCTTCAATCAATCTTGCAGATGATTTCGGGTTTTCTTTGATGAAATCACCACTTTTTGGATGTTAGCTTCGCTCAGTCCAGTTTTTGAATGGCCTGGCTTTTCGTCGTCCTCAAGCGTCTCACAACCACTTTCATATCGCTTAAACCACTCGTAAACTTGAGTATGGGATAAGCATTCATCACCATATGCTTTTTGAAGCATTTGTGTTAAACTCGGTAAAACTTTTACCGAGTTTAACACAAAAGTCAATCGCAGATCTCTGTTTTAAACTCATTTTCCGACCGTTCGTCAAAACACACTGTCACCCTTGGAACCATAACTTGGCTTCTAATGAAACAAATGTCATAAACAGTTGACACAACACTAATGAAGGTTGCCGCTTTCGACAACAAAAAGATACAAGTAGTGCCACTAGTTTCTTCTATTTTCGAAAAGTTTGGTTTCTTTTTGGACAGAGGATGCATATATTTGCCTTTTATCAGTACTTTTTTTAAGGTTGTGCTATTAGACAGTGGCAGATAGGAACTTTTGATGTTAAGTAACATTACATGTCATGAATTATAAATAGCCTTAGGGCAAAGCATAATGCTTTACTTTTACCAGCTACTTTGACAATTAATTTAGTGTATGATATATACACAAAGGTGATACAAAAGCATGGATATAACGAAAAATGAGGTAACTGATTAATAAAATAGTGGTGAGAAAACTTCAAACCTAGATCTTTCTCATTACTGGATGGTGTACATTTTACTGACTATGCTATGATGGCAATTATCCCAATGGACAATGTGTCCATTGGGATAATAAGTGTAAACTATCTGTTATTTATTCATATTTTAGTGTTATGAGATAATGATACTATCTTTGCAGCATTTTTCCATAATCATTAAACACATATTTTAAGAAACTTGAATTATTTCATTTTCTTTTTTTGTGATTTGAAATAGTTTTGTCCAAAAATAATGTAGATTATATTTTTTTTGTATTAATACAGAATAAATAACAATTATGGAACTTAATGATTTCAATATATTAAAGTTCTATGAACCACATACAAATTATTTAACAAATTCTATAATATATTATGTTTCTATTCCCTAACCATACAGCTCTCATTCCTTAAAGAATGCTCAACAAATACAAAAATCACTGACCCAAAAGCTGCAGACACATGTAAGTTCTTCTAGTGTTGATTCTTCATTAGGTAAGTTGAATGCTGATGATTCTATTGTCCATTGTTTATCTGAATACTAGGAAACATAAAGTGACCATAGAAAGCTGATTAGTGAAAACAAAAATAATGAAAATAAGAGGCAAATTGAAAGATAAATACAAAATGCTGTTGCTGAACTTATCATTACTGGTAGTGTTCTTGGAATCTGTAGTTCACTCAATATTGATAATACCCTTTGGTTGGAAAGACATGGATTTGAATTCCATTTAGGATGCATAGAATCTTTATCAGAGTTTCTTCATCTGAAGATCATATTGAGGTGGCAGGGTTTATCCTCTTGCAAAGTTTGGTCTCTTTATTGCTAATGTTCATGGAAAATTTGTTACAGCTGTTATTCAGTTTAGTTAGGGAATCCTGGACACTTGCACTGGTTGGGTGTAGGAGTACATCATCATCTGCATGAAGTAAAGAGCTAAGTTTGATATCTCTGATTCTACACCCAACCAGTGTAAGTGTCCAGGATTTGTCATCTATATGGATCAAATTATGAAAGAAATGTGGCATTAAAATGACAAATAAGAGTAGAGATAGTATGTCCTTGTCTTACACCTGATGTTTCATCAGACCATCTTTCTGTATTTCTTTCATTTCTAACTGTTTACTTACAACTTAATATTATAACTTACAACTGAATATTATCCAGAGTAATACATAGTCTACATTTGACTGTGTATTGCTGTATATATTCCATTTACCTCACACAACCATATCATTTTGAAAAGCTTTTCTCTGGGCACCTTGTTATTCCCATGATTTCTCAACAATCCCTACTTGTTCTCCAAGTTTCTCCTCCACAATTTTTCTCAGCCTCTTCTCAAGTATACTTGCATCAATCTTATCTGGAATTCTTAGCAGAGAAATTCCTCTATAATTCTTACGTTCAGCTTTATGCCACTTTTTATAGATGAGATCTCTACTCCAGTTATACGAAAATCAACCTTCTGACCAGGCCCTCTGAATTATGCAGTGTAGGCAAAGAAAAACTTTTGTATGTTTTTATATGTTTATCTCCATATTTGAGCATTTCTGGTTAAATAGCATCAACGCTAGCTGCCTTTTCACATTTCAAATTTTTGATGGTTTTGATAACTCAAGCATTCCCTCCATTAACATCTAAGCTTTTTCAATAGCTTCCAGAATATTTTTGCCACCTTCATGATATTTATTTTCTGTGTTTTTACAAGTCTTCCCATGACTTTTGTGTAGCTACTTTTATACATAGCTTTGCTCTCTTACGTTTTTTCTCTATTCTTTTAGGGCATCTGCTGACTTATTTGCTAAGAGGTTTTGGTATGCTTTCTACTTTTTCAGGACTGCTTCTTTAACTTTTTGTGTCCACCATGATGCTTTTATTTTTCTATCCTTGCAGACAGTTTCACCACATCTCCCTAGCTGAATCAATCAATGTTTTCTTCAGTTTGTCACTGAGATTCCAAAGTTTGGTTCTTGTTTTTGAACTGTTTCATTTTTTCATGAATAATTTTTGTATATTTGAGTGTACAGTTTACCTATAAAAGCTTTTCAACTTTAATTCTTTTTAAATACATATGATAGTATAACATGATGAGATCATTAATGTTGACATGGCATTTCTGTAAATTCTGTTAACTTTACTCTTTTCGATTTATGCATATGTTGATGACTTCACTGAATTCAATGTTTAATCTGGTTCCAAGTTTTGGAATCTGTAGTTCACTACAGTTTCTAAATTCAGTAAAATTCAGAAAGATTTTCCTTTATGATGGTGTTGGATATTGTACAATGTTTGTGTTATAGATTTAGAGTAATTAGCTACCCATATTCAGTAATAATGTTGTTCACTTTTTTAAATAACAAAACCTGTGGTGAGTTCATAATTAGAAGAAACACACGTATAAACCACAGTGAAAATTATTTAATTGTAAATATTTCAATAAAATTAGATAAACTTAACCTTCTTCATCATCGCATCAACTTTATGTTAGAAAAAGAATCTCCACAGGGTATCTCTTTTTTGGATTTACACATCAAAAGAAAAGAAGACGGTTCCATCGCCACTTCCGTCTTTCGCAAGCCTACATTCTCAGGTCGCTACATTCACAATTCTTCTGCTCATCATCCATCTCAGAAATCTGGCATTATTAAATCACTAGTTTCCAGAGCACACAAATTCTGCTCCTCTGAAGAATCTTTAAACCAGGAATTAGAAATTATCAAAAATACAGCCATCCTAAATGGATATAATCCCAAAACAACTCAAAAAATCATCAGTCACTTCTGCATACATCAAACCAGACAGGAAGAAGTGCATAGGATTCCCATACCTTACGTTAAAGGCATCTCAGAACGTCTTTCTAAAATTATGAAGAAATACAATTTTGCCACTACTTACAAACCTATCAACCAAATTTACAACTTATTACCTTCTCCTAAGGACAAATTCTCACCCTTGATGTTACCTGGTGTTTATGAGATTCCATGCTCATGCAAATTATCTTACTTTGGACATACAGGTAGATCTGTTCAGAAACGCATCTCGGAACATCAAGACCACATTCGTCTTCTTAAACCGCAGAAATCTGGCCTCTCTCAACACGGAATTGAAAATCCAAACCATAGGATCCATTGGGAAAAAGCTAAACTTTTACATAGATCTTTATTTAAACATGAACATTTATACAAAGAAAGTTCAGAAGCCCTACTACACAGACCAAACCTAAACCGCAACGACGTTCTTACTATTCCTAAAGTATGGGAAATTATCATACAAAACTGTGTTAAATAATTAACTTTTTTTGTACTACTTTAGCACGTTATGCACATTTTCATGAGATTCTATTGTAATCATGCGCCCTAACTCTATGTTATTCCTAATTTTTGTTTAAATACTGTACTGATGATGTCCTAAGATACTTAGGATGAAATATTTACAATTAAATAATTTTCACTGTGGTTTATACGTGTGTTTCTTCTAATAATGTTGTTCACTATAAACCTATAATATGATAAGAGTTTTGGGCCAAGATTTTCATTGTAGAAGAGTTATTTGCTTTAAATTATGATAAAAGGAATTTACATACCAACTGTGGTGTCCATATCTCTTGCTGTTTAGGTGAAATCTCTCAGAATTTGGTTTTGACTTCTGAGTGTTGTTGGATGGCCTTTTTAACTCTTACCCTGTTTTGTTATGACTAGAATAAACTGTATGCCTAATTTGGTGTTTCTTGCACTTACTATTTGGATAAAATTCGTTTAGCTGTTCATCTGAGGGTTCATTAAAATCATAATTGCTTTATAGTGTCACATTGTCATCCTTTCTCAAACTAGTTCTTGTGAATTCTTGATACAAGAAACATGTAATCTAAAACTTGATATTTTTTTTTACTATTAAATGAAGTTAATAAATACACTGTTAAGAAATAATACTGCACTCTACATATCATGAAGTACAGTATTATTATTTAGGAATGGGTTGCTTAAGAGTTAATACTAGATAACAGGACAGATACCTCTCTTTTAGTGTTACACGGTGATCAGCATTCATTTTAGAAATTATGGATTTTATGACTGTGTTATAAATAACTCATTTTATTATCCTGATGTTTCGATCTTCATATCAAGATCATCATCTGGAGCATACACAAATATACAAGACAAGCTGCGTTACATTACAGACAGTAAGCTAGAGAAACAATGATTTGATCATGTTATTCTACTGGCATGACCTCTAGTGAAAAAAAAAAAATTACATCAAGCTAGATTTATGATAACATGAATAATGAATAAACATTCCTTCTTACAGATAGTTTTCTTTCAGTAACAGTGTTATCCTATTTTTTTATTACAATTGTTATTTTTGATTTAGGATCCTGGATTTTCTACAGTCCTGTTTATAGTTGTTCTTAGAGAGGAAGGATTCGTAGGTCGAATATATGTTTTGGATTTTTAGACCATCATTATTGTTCAGATTGGGGTGGTTGATAATGATCTCACAGGCTTCCTTAAATTTGCATTCATACCATGTTTTGGTGTGATGTAGACAACTCGTGCTTTTCCACTCAATTCTATGTAAGCTGTTCAGAGCATGATCAGCTTACATAGAACACCTCATGGAGGTATCTGTCCTTCGTTTTATTCATTTTAAAAATTATGAATTTTACAACCGTTTTGATCTGCATATCAAGATCATTTGGAGCATACACAAATATACAAAACAAGCTGCGTTACAATACAAACAGTAAGCTAGAGAAACAATGATTTGATCACGTTATTCTGCTGGCTGACCGAGTGAAAAAAAAAAAAAATTGTTCTTTATGGAACACGGAGAAAGAACTAATTAGGGCTTCTGACACAATATCCAATCCTCATCTTCACATGGAGCCCACTGTTATTAACTATCCACCCTGACATTGAATGAATGAGGATGAGCTGATAATTCAGGACATAGCCTACCAAATTGTCTTTAATAAAGAAAAAACCTGATGGTTGAACAGGATGAAATGCCATGCTGGCCATGATGTCACAGTTATACAAGGCCAGTACTGTTTTCTTCAGGGAAAACCATGAAGAGTCAAGTATTGGAATAAACTCATTTGTTAACTGGATTATAGATAACATCTATTTCACAAGAAGCAGAAGAATTAGAGAAGTGCTACATTGGCATGCTTGGTTTCTGAGACAAAGCAAATTAGTACAGCTGATGCATTGCTAAATTAAGGATATTTATATATATATATAGGCAATAGTGATTAGGAAAAAGAAAGAGCTACAATAGTATTATTCAACAATAAACACAAACTTCTTAATAGCAGGCAATTTCAAGTAAAGTGATATGGGCAAGTTTAAAAAAGGGAATTATACAATAAGACTTAATTTCACCTATGATTCCATAGAAGGTTCCACTAAGGAAGAAGTGACTTGTTGAGAAGTCACTGGCTTAAAAACAGAGAAAGTTGGTTTATAGCAGTCAGAACAGCAGAGTACTAAATGAATACATACAGAAATGTTTGAGAAAATTCAGAGAACAAGATAATAATGGTTAAGTACCTGCTGTGAATTAGTTATACAAACACCATGTTCTAACTTAATGATGTTTATAAATTCATATTAAAGAAGACACAAGAAGTAAGTCTTATTGACTGTGCTGTTGTTGATAGGTCTTCACACTGGTTCAAAATTCAATATTTTACAGGAAACTTGACATGTGCAAGCAACATGAAGTCGATTGCTTATTTCAAGACCTGATGCAAGATTTGAAATAAACAATTGTTGCTTTAAAAAAAAAAAAAACAGACTAGTGGCTTTCAGAGGCCGAAAAGAAATATGCCGGAACTGTAAGGGCTGAAAGTTCCTAACTAGACCATCTAGCTAAGAACTTTTGGATTATAGTCCACAGATGTCAGAGTTCTAAGGAAAATTAGGAGAGTGAACGGGTGGCATTGGTGACAAAATCATAAAAAAATGAATATTTTTCATATATGATTTTAAGGAACTTGCGATTATTAGCATTCAAGCATGTTTAGCTGAGCTCATCTAAAGTTATAAACAGAATGGAAGAAGTTTGCAGAACTTGCATTTGATGGGGGGGGGGGGGGACCTAGAGGACAACTAAGAACTAGGTAGATTGAATCAGTAGTGTGTTAGATATGACTGAGTTCTGACAAATAACAGATTTTTTTTTTTTGTGGGAGAGGGAGCTAATGGGAAACTAGGAATAATGCAAACTTAACATAGTACTATCATATTCTATTTGGTAGGGAATGGAAATTTACTGACTTAATTACCACTATGATAAAAAAGAAAACTTCATAAAATACTAGTTTTACCAGTAATTTCTTACCTTTTCAAAAAGTTATATTGAAAGACAGTTAATAAATATTAAAACATCAATTTTATGGAAACATAAAACATGACTTAAAACATTTTAAAAAATTATTCAAAAGAAAAATTTAATATTATTAATATAAATTATAAACAAATCAAATTTTTATTTCAAATCACAACTAATAATTTAAGGATAAGGAAAACACTTATAACTCAGCATAAACCATTATTTAAAGTTTATTTATGGTCCTTTTTTATTAAAATGATTGCATAGAAAACATATTATAGCTGTTCCTTTTTTATGAAGGTGTTCCACTAAGTCCATGATT
This sequence comes from Typopeltis vanoorti, assembly GCF_054136105.1. NCBI lineage: Eukaryota > Metazoa > Arthropoda > Arachnida > Uropygi > Thelyphonidae > Typopeltis > Typopeltis vanoorti. The sequence goes on along the minus strand of NC_143549.1, from coordinate 163,041,121 downwards.
ATTTTTATTAACTGTATATATATATATATATATATATATATATATATATATTTACTAGGGGGGGGGGGAACCCATCCCATGTCATGCTTGCTACTACACCAGTGTTGTGTCCCATTTTATGATTCTTATTCTATCTAGTAATTTCCTTTTATCTATGTTCTTTTATTATCTACGCACGAGATATCACCAAAATTTTTACTAATACTTAAGTTAATTCTCCCCTTAGTACCCCTAATATTTGTATTTATACTGCGCCTTTTGGGATATTTAGTTTAAGATATTATATACAAAAACAAGGAGAAAGAACTCAAATATGTCTGAAAGTGTAACTATGTTGCAGTCGTGACACTTTATCTCGTTTCTTAACATTAATTTCCCGCGTGATTAGGTTCGTATTTTTCAAGTGGTGCATTGGACAGCAATTTCAGACAACTCTTTTATCATTTGAACAAAGGTTTATTAAATTCCCTAACATGGTACAATTCAATTTTTATGATTACTCAATTTAATGCTAAACTAAATACTTACAAACTAACATTAGCTTATTACAAGTAATTAGGCTATGATCCTATAATGAGTATTACGATCATGCCGCCATAACAATTCAACACATAAATTCACTTGACATGGACAAATAAGATTAATTCACACTATTTAACAAATTTAACTTAAGTAGATTAACTAAACCCTTTTCTGCACTAACACACAATTATGACATTTTAACTTTCTAATACATTACAATAGACATGCAAAATTCTCGGGACTCTTAATTTTTCACATAACATTAACACTAGCCAGCTTACTTTTAATATATTCTATCAGATACTCAAGTCCTAGTATAAATTTTCCTTGGTCACTTCAACAGTTCCGTATTAGATTAATGATACTTATCACAGACAAATTTTAGTTAACATTAGATATATTTTACAGTACCTTTCTTTCTTGGGTTTTTCATATGGACCTTTACCTTCTTCTGATTGAACTATTTCGATATAACCTCTCCGATAATCTGCTACTCCTACGTTCCTTTTTGAGTTGAACTATGCTTAGACACACTCTGAATCATCTATATATTGGCTGTGCAACTCGCGACGTGGACATCTATTTCTTTACAGCTCTCCGTTTTTCGTAGTTGTCATTGAAGTTGGAACACAAAGAATATGCTTTCTTTTCCTCGACTATATGGCATTCTTCGCTTCTCACATAGAAAATACGGAACCGAAATTCTGCTCACTTTCGTTTCTGTGTTGTGACGTGGAGATATAATCCCTATCTCGCCACTCAGGAAAACACCGTGAAATTCCTACGAAAGAGCTCGCGAAGGACTCTCCTGGAACAGAATCAAAATCTAAACCAAAACAGCCTCGTGCGGGGGTTTCCAACCCTTTTATACCTGTTCTCCTAACGGCACTTTTTCTAACTTCTTTTCTCCGCTCCCTACTTGTTTTTACTTCGACCAATTAGGGTGGCGTTTTTCTGCCAAACGTCATTTGATCGGCGGGCCCGTAACGATGTCTCAATCCGGGAATTGACCCTAAGCGATAGTCTGTTGTTTTTCTTGTGCTAGCCTCTAATATAAATTTTTCTATGAACTTACTTAATAACTTAATCTCTAGCCTCTCACATACCATCTTTTATGACTAATCCTTTTCTGTCTTATTTATTTAACTTTTCTCATTTAAATCATATCACAATATTAATATTTTCTTTCTTTTGTTATTTAGTTTAACAAAACCTTTATATTTTATATATTTCATTGGATGCAAGAATCTTTCTTTTTCTTTTAATTAATTCAACTATTATCTTTTATGCAGGGTTTTTAATTTATTTTATTTATTCTTCATGTTACACCATGATAGCTGAGAATTTTACATTCTTAAGATATCAGGGTGTAACACCAGAAAAGAGACATTAATTTTGTTAAAATTTGATGTAATTTTTGATCGAGAATTCCAATCATTCTTAACTTGAATAATTTTGGTTGAAGATTCTGTATCATCAGCATCTTCAACTTTTATTTCTCTTTTTAATAATTTTGTGCTTGCTTTTAAAATAGTTATGCTAGTCACTAATACTTACAACTGCTTTTTTGGGAAATAGCCTTGTTTACTCTCTGACTTCAGTATATTTAAAATCAAACCATGATGAATTATTACAAAATTCTGTGGCTTATATATATATATATATCAGTATCTCCTTTTTTTTTTATCAAATATTCACATGAAATATTCTAATTCTTGCCTTTGACTTTTCACTGTTTTGCACAATATGTAAACAAATCATGATCAGTCAGATTGTAGAATCACAGAATATAATTAAGTCATTAACACTCAAACAAACTTGGGTAATTCAATGCATTCTTGCAATGGGCAAGGAGAGTGCTTCCATCAAAATGGGGTAATGGGAGACACCCCATTACTCCCAACCCTGACCCTTTCCCATCAATCCTTCCTCTTCCCCCAAAAAATAGTTTCCGTTTTAGATCCTTCTTTCACCCCCTCCCATCTCTCTCTGCCCCACCCCTTAATAATAATATTACATACATACATAATAAAAAAAAAAGTTTTTCAAATAATTCTTCCACATCACTTTACCCTCCACCTTTTCCAAAACCTTCTTCCTTTAACAGCTTAACAGCAGATGAATGCATATTATCATGGGATAAAGAGACAGACAACAACATCCAAAAAGGTATGTCCGAATTTTCCTCTTATATTATTCTTCATATATATCTGTCTTTATAACACATCAGTAATGCCCTAAGATTTGAGTAAAAAGCCAATGACATTGTAAAAGGGGACATTACTAAACGAAAGTAGGCTATATAGCCATATAAATAATATTTACTTAGAGGAGTAACATGGGAAATTTCTCAGAAATAATATCTATAGATATTTGCAATTATCTTTACGTGGGAAATGAATTTCATTGCTTGGTGTAAGATTGCCACCTCACATACTCGGAGGCCTGAAGTAGCTTGAAAAAATTTTATGAAAGGTCTCTAGAACTTGTTTTGGATTATATCAAAAATAAATAAAAATGCAAAAAAAATTATATATACAGGTATACCTCCGGGAATGAAGCCTCGCTATAACGAAGTCTGCAATTTCAACCCCCATTTTACGTAAAAATATTAAAATTTTAAGATCAACACCTGGTAATCATGCGATTGGCGAACGATGGCCACTCATCACGTACTCCCAAGCTGTGTGTGTCTGTTTTAACAGTTTCGCACGTCATCCGTGTTAATTTAGTCCTTGCTTACATTTCGTAGGGTGCATTACAATAAATGCTGTATGTTCTCTGATAGCATTATTGTAAATTTTGTAAATATTAATTGATATTTCATTTTTCTACCCATATAGTTAAAATGTCAGAATCAAGGAAAAGAAAAGCAATTTCTTTAGAAACTAAATTAAATATTGTACAACAGGTTGAAAGGGGTAAAAGAAAATCCGATTTTGCACTTTCTTTAGGATTAGTGCAGTCAACTTTAACAACCATACTTAGTCAATCAGAAAAAATAAGAGTCTACTCAAAATTGTACAGATGTTACAGCAGCAAAATTAACTCACTTAAGGAGCCCAATTTTAGATTCTTGCTTGTTTGTTGTTTGTGGATAGATGACATGTCACAATGTCATATGCCTTTTAACTCAAATGGTGATTCAAGAAAAAGCATTATTTTTGTTTAATCACCTGAAATCTGAAGAAATTGCAGAAAATTTTGTGGCTTCTCGTGGTTGGTTTGAGAAATTTAAAAAATGGGCCAGAATTCATAGTGTAAAATTATCAGGAGAAGCTGTGAATAAGTTTCCAGAAAAACTAAAGGAAATAATTGAATGAAAAATTTTCACCAAATTTGGTGTTCAATTTTGAAAAGCAGTTTGTTCTGGAAACAAGTACCATCAAAAAGCTTCATTTCTGTTGAAAAAAAAAATCAGCAGCTGGGTTCAAAGCAGCCAAAGACTGTTTAACATTACTCTGTGGATCAAATGCCTCTGGCGATTTTAAATTAAAATTGTTATCAGTTTATCATTTAGAAAATTCGAGGTTAAAAGGTAACATAAAAATGAATTTACCCGTAATATGGAAAGCTAATAGAAAAGCTTGGATTACCAAGGAATTATTTACTGATTGGTTTGTTAACCATTTTTGTCCAGAAGTGAAATAGTATTGCCAAAGAAATAATTTTGAAGAAAAAGGTCTCTTGTTGCTGGACAATGCTCCAGGACATCCTGCTGATCTTATTATGTTAGGCACATGCATTCCTGTCAAAGTTGTCTTTCTTCCAGCAAACACAACTTCCCTGATTCAACTGATGTATCAGGGAGTAATAGCAACATTTAAAGCTTATTATCAGCATGGTACATAAAGTAGAAGATAAAAAGCAAATGTCAATTAAAACTTTTTTGGAAAAACTGCGCCATTAAAGCTGTAATTGAAAACATTAATAACTCTTGGAAAGAAGTCACTCAGAAATGCTTAAATGGAGTTTGGCACAAATTATGGCCAGAAGTTGTACTAGAAGAGGAAAATAACACTTGAGAGAAAGGAACTTATCCAGATGGCTCAATCAATAGGTTTCAAAAATGTCAACGAAGAGGATGTAAGAAATTTATTAAATGCAGATGATGATGGCTTTTCAGTGGAAGATTTAGTAAAACTTGTTAGCAATGAAGCCAAATAAAATGAAGACGAAATTAAAGAATTTCCTACCAAAAAAGTGTTAGCAACCAAAGATTTAAAAAGGTGCTTGAATGACATTGAAAACATTTAAAATTTTTTCAGTGAAAATGATCCTGATTTGGAAAGAAGTGTTGTTGTTAAGCGATCAGTGTTAAATGCTATAAATCCGTGTAGGCAATTATTAAATGAAAGAGAAAAAAAGCATAAACAATCAACTTTAGATTAGTATTTTAAAATGTCGTGATTTTATTTTTGTATGTAATATTGACTTTTTATTTAATAAAGCTTTTCTTTTTTCAAAAGATAAAGACATTTTCTTTACGTACGAACGTATTCCTATTATGGCCATAGTATTTTTACCTCTGAGAATGAAGTTTCACTTAACAAAGTAATTTTGTGGAACTCATCCTCTTCGTTAATCAAGGTGTACCTGTAATTAATGAATATAGGGGAAAAATTCTTAGTCCGCTCAGTACTGTGTTACTACAGATGCAAAATCCCTCGACACTTCTGTGCATGTCAAAAGAAGGCAAATCCATTCTGATAATTGGGCAATCAATGCATTTTGTTGGATGAGTGTTTATTATTATATGTCGGAAAATTAGCTTTTTTTTTTTAATGAAAATTCTAGTTTTTAAAGTGGTAACTATTTTTTGTGTTGATAATGAATGTGTACATCACCTTATTCCTTTCTCCCCTTCAACATGAATTGACTCCTCTTGTCACATTGCCAGATGAGGATCTCACATCTGTAGTCGGACAGTACTGGCATACTTTATCTTTACAACCTTCCTTGGACTGAGCATAAAACAAAATAATAAATAAAATAAAATTAAATACCCAAGTATATTAGTGGGTGATGTCTGGAATACTTTTCAAACATAATTTTATAAATAAATATTTTACATTTTATATATTTAAACTTTAAATATTTATAAATTTACCTGGCTTCATGAAAAAATATATTTTCTCTGTCTATTTAACCACCCATGATGTGTTTAGCTGTCACACAAACATTTATGCAAAGTGTGTCATTAAAATTGAAATATCATTAAAATTACATGAGTACAAAATTTAATGTGATAGATGTTTCATTCATCATGCCTGGTTGGGTGGTAAAATAGCTTTTCTGTTCTTTTTTTAATAAAGAAAAAGCAGTTGTTTTTTTTTGTTGTTCTTTTTTGTTTAATTTATTACATTGGACATTAGGTTCACAGTCAAGTGATATCTTTGACCGAAAATTAACTTCTCCTGTCTCTGTTTGTACAATTAATGAAACAGCAGTTGTCTGCCATAGCCTTATGGCAGAAAGAGTTGCATCATTTGAAAGTAAGTCTTTTATATGTTAAAGTTCTTTCTAAAGTTTAGAATCTTTACTAATTATATAGTTACTGTTTTTTTTTTCTTTTATTTTAAGAAACAACCAGTTAAACTTCTTATTGCAGCCATTTCACATAGGTTAGTTGCTTTAATATGTTGCTAATTCACTATTTTACTACAATATAGAAACAATATTTAATTATAAGAGGCATGTTGTAACTATAGTCTGTCCTGTTCACAGAAAAATTGTGAAATAGCTTGACAAATTTTAATGATTCCAAATATACAGAGTCTGTCAAAAAATGTATACACACTTTAACAGATGTCATCTATGAACTTTTTTTTCGAAGTTGGATCGAATTATGGTAGCAATGTATAGTATGATGTTCTCTCAAAAGATGCCGTTACTCACAAGAATACTAGCATCAACACATAACCGGTAGGACAGTCAAACAATATGGCCGAGGCACGAATGTCTGGTGTGGATTGTGATCTAGTGGTTTAATGGGACCATTCTTCTTTGAAGGTACTGTTACCAAGTGTAACTAGACATGCTACATCCATTTTACCTGCCAGTGATCAATTTCTCTTCTAACAAGATGGTGTACTACCACTCAGACATGAGAGTTTGCAGGGACAATGGATTGAACGAAAAGGTGCAGTTGAGTAACCCCCCCCCCCCCCCCATGTTCTTCTGATTTAACATCCTTGGACTTCTACCTATGGGGGACTCTAAAGGATGTAGTGTATCATAGAAAATCAGCTACACTGGTGGCCCTTCGGAAAGATATTGAAACGGCATGTGCAGCATTCCCACTGGACACTTATAGACACTGGACACAAATAAAAAAAATAGTTTGCTAATAATAAGTATCTGGACACTAATGGTAACCACTTTGAGCACCTCGTGTAATTGTAAAAGTCAAAGGTAACTTGTATTCATGTCTTGATGTCTGTATAAATTTAGTATTACAATTTTTATACAGGTTTTTCTTTTGCTGAAGTGTGTATACATTTTTAATGGACTCTGTATATAAAGTTCATGATTGACCCAGTCATCATTGATCTTTTGAATACAGGCAGACATGAATGATTAATACTACTACTAGTCATACAGAGCATGTTTAAAATATTGCACAGGGATGAGTAAGCAAGACACATATATTCCAGACTTTTATTTTGATCTTGGCCATCCAACTATGGAACAAAAATGTATCATCAAAAAATAAATAAAAACTAATATAAGGAAAATGTGTGGGTATCTCTGTGGTCATTTTTGCCTATTAACATGTTCATACCAGGTAGTCTCTTGTGGTCTTAACTTCAGAAATAAGTAAATTGAGTCTTCACACCTCTATTTAAAAAAATGAAAAACATTATATATATAAAATACATTCAAAGAAATTTACAATATTCTCAACTTTGACCGCAACTTAAAATCTAAAAAGATAATTTATTGAATCATATCTTATCTGGTTTTTGGGGCCAAAAATATGCCACCTAAAAAGAACATTGTCTATTAACTGTGTCTGGATCCCTCTTGAAACAAACAATTTCTTTGGCAAAAACAGTTCTTCTCCTGAAAACCACTTTATCTTGGAAATAACTGTAGATTTACTAATCTCAGTTAGAGATAAAAATGTTCAAACTTGACAATAAAATCTTCAACTTTGAATGCTGTCTAGTGTTCTTCCTTTAATGCCTTCTTGAAAAATCCCACAAAAGCGTTTCTTCTTTCTACTTTCATTTTCAAGATTCACAATCTTTTTCCTCTTCCTGTATGAAGCTACACATAAACATATTATGTAAACAATTCACTATTATATACAGGGGGTCCTCGAGTTATGTCCGACGTAAGTTTCGATGCAAGTTGGAATTACCATAGCCTAAGTTACTTACCTAACCTAAAACACCCTAAAGTCATACGTATATATATCAAGAAACAGAACTAGGCCATAGGAAAATAAAAGGGAGAACATAATTACTGTATAGTACAGAAAAATGACAACAAATGAAACTGTAATAAAAAAACAAACATAAAAATGAGAACAATCCCCAAAATTACAAATGAAACTATACATTCTGTACAGGTGATTAAAAAAAAAAAAAAAAAAAAAAATGAAAACAATTCTTTGCCTTTTATCCAGTGATTTCATGGGTGCAAATCCTTTCACGTGTTCAAGGATGCAAACTTTATCCTTGATAATAGTCCTGACTGTGGTACAACTTAGGTTCAACATGTGGCCAATGTTCATTGGCGTTTTTTTTTTTTGCCCTTTTAATAATGTCTAATTTCACTTCTAATGTAATGGCTTTCCTTTTCTTCGACACGCTGCCATCGGAAGAGTCTGCCTTACGTTTGGGGAGCCATATTGAAGGGGAAAAAGTCGCAAAAAAACACAAACACAAAAGTGAGAGCTGATGTAAACAAAGCGCGTGGTACCCAAAGAGTGGATGCCTGGACCCAAGCGATGCCACCTCTTCCAAACAAACAGCTTATTCTTCTGCCTCACTCACAAACAAGTTCGCCCAAGACGTTTGAATTTTACTCCACACTGCTTCAAGTCGAAATTTATTTTTTTAAAATTATTTATGGAATTATCGCCGTAAAGTCGAAACAACGCATGTCGAGGACCCCCTGTATATATATATGTGTGTGTGTATATATACAGGGTGTTCGGGATAAATTTGACAGTTTCGTAAGGAAAAAGAAAATCTTCTTTGTATCTATTAAATTTAATGAATTGACAAAAAAACATTACAGGCAGAGTTAATTACAATACTATCAACAAGATTTACTCAAAATAACCACCATTAGCATCGATCACAGCTTCAATTCTGCTTCGGAACCTCGAACAAGCTGATGCTACAGTCTCCCTGGGAAGGGCCGCAAAAACTGTTTTAATTTTATCCATTAACTGGGCTTTTGTATTACTGGAAGTGCGATTGGTGTCTTTTTCAACTGCGCCCCATACAAAATAATCCATGGGGTTAAGGTCTGGGGAGTTTGGAGGCCAAACATTTGGACTGGTGAAGTCGTAGAAATTTTCAGACAACCATTTTTGACTTTTCCCAGAGGTGTGGCAAGGGGCCGAATCCTGCTGCCATACATACGGCCTACCATTGGCTACCCTTGTTATCCAGGGCTTGACTACAGTTAGCAACTCCACGAACAAAGCCCGAATTCCAATGCCAGGGTTCTTCAACACCTGTTCCTGCAGATTTGCGAGGAATTCTGCTGTACGAACGCAATCAGATCGTCTGCTAGGGATCTTTCTTCTTGCTACATCCTCGTAGTCACCATTGCAAGTCTCTAGTTCATGCCTGATTGTTTTTACTGTATTCAGGGAGCATTGGGCAGCAGTCGTAATATCCTTATTTTGATGGCGGGCACGAATCATCATGATACAAGTTATTCTCTTCCATGATTCAGGTGGGTTCCAGCTATCCATCCTTTCTGACATCTTGTATATGAATGAAGAAGGGTCCAAACTTTTAAATGAAGAGAAGTGTGTGTTAATACATGTAACTTACGGAAAAATATAATTAATTATAAATATGTCAAATTTATCCCGAACACCCTGTATATATATAAACAAGCAATTAATCATGAGTTCTCACAATATAAATGCACTAACAACCAAAACGGTAATTTGAAATGGAAAATTTAAGTTTACTCTAATTTACATAAAGAAAATTCTGTAGCATATCTGTATGGATATATGGCAATATGCATGTGTTTACTGAGTCATGATAAAATGTATTTCTCATTGTGGATCACAGTCAAAAACATTTGAAAAACACTGAAATCACTATTACCATTTTTCTCTGTCTCACCATTAGCTGAAAGAACTATTGTGATTTTCCTTTGGCTAAACTTTTGTATTGCATTGCACTTTATTTCCTTACTATATAATTTTTCTAAACATCATACTTGTGCCTCTGGTCATTGCATGCTATTTTATACATCTCCATTACTTTTTCAAGACTGTTTGATTTCAGTTCGTCATATTATTTCTGCCTTATTTATCTTTCCCACTCTTAGTTATACAGTTGTTTCTGTCAAATTTAAACCCATAGGAGGAATAAGGTATATTGAAGGGGAAAGAGTAGATTTTGGGGGCATTAATATAGGCTAGAAATGGAATGACCCTATAGCCCTCAAGTACTCTAATAGCATCAGGATCATAAAATAAGAATTGGCTGATAAGGCCTTATAGAAAAGATTAAAGTAAGTGGATCTTCTTCAAAGTAGATGAAGAAGAAGAGGATAGATCCAGCTGGGGACCATGGGAATGCCACTTCCTTTACAATCAAGATGATTGCCCCTTATAGTCCTGTTGGTCTAAGAGTCCTTATTCAATATATTTGGACCACTCCACCATATCCGGTGGGCTCCACCTAAGGGATGCACTCTCTAGAGGTTACTAGTTCCCCTGAAAGAGGGACATCTAAAGAGATTCAACAATGACTTCTAAGGTCAGAACAGGCCACTCTAAGCCTAAATCCTTGAAAAGTGTGATGTTGGTGATGAAATATGTTTGCTTCCCATGCTATATCAGCCAATTAACTCCATGATATTGATATAGGCTGGCTGTGGAGCCTTCCATGATTATGGTCCTTATAGTTCAACATAATACCTTTTTTTTTTCACTGAAACTATGTCCTGTTTTTCTTCCTCTAGTCATTGCCTCATGGCCAACTGGTGGCATTGTTAATATATAATTCATATGTATGCTCTGAGCTGTGGCCAAATTCAACATTCTAATACCTCATGTTAACTTCATCACATGCTTTCAAAGGTAATAATTCTGTATAAACTCCAGAATATACTCTTTGAAGAAATAAATAAACCTTGGTATCTCTTCTTTCCAATCTATATTCTTATAATTAAAATCTTACCCAGTCAGTTTATCAAAATATTTCATGATCGTTGCCATTTACATTCCCAGGCCTATGATAACGTTCTATTACATATGCCATTCTGTTTATTTTAGCCTTCATGCCATCTCTTCTACTCCTGTTTTTCACTTTTATGCTGAGTTGGCATAATTCCTTTGCTATGATTAACTGGATCTTCCTTCCTTCCAGTCTTCCCAGAATATAAAGTAGAAGCAGCAGAAGTGTAGTATTCCTTAAATAATATTACAGAGAGGGGGAGCCTGTGAAACGGCTACCACTTCCAAGGAAGGCAGCAGATGCGCAAATTACCTGCTTCTGGCAAGGGGAGGTAGTGAAAGAACTGTGGCTAGCCATATGCAAACTTCTGTGAGGAAAGGACATATGTAGAAGTACAAGGTTGGTGATTATGACAAGCTCAGGAGACAGCTTGGAGCTATAGCATGGAATGAGGAATTGAGTGGTGAAGAAATAAATGCTGCTTATCATTAAAGAAATACATAATAGCATCAGTGTGTGAATGTATTGCCAAGGTCAAAAGGCTGAATAAGGTAGGTGTAAAATGGATGAATAATAATAGGCTTAAGCATGAAAAATGACAGAAAGTAGCACTTTGGAGCAGTACAAGATGAATAATGGTAATAATCAGTTACATGAAGAGTATAAAGAGCAAGCTAGGAGAGTGACTCAGTGAGGACAACAAAAGTGCATTTTGAGCAAAAATTAGCAGATCAGGCAAAGACAACCCTAGAGAGTTTTTTAGATATGTGGCAAGTAGAAGGAAGAATGATTATGGTAAGATGGTAACATCCTCATTAGAGTGAAATCATGAGAAACTCAAATGTAGAGGATGTAAGAGAGTATGACTTAATTGTGAGTGATTAGGAGATATATGAAGGAATAAAAACTTGATGTCAATAAGGCAATAGGATATGATGACATATCACCACACATCCTAAGGGAATGTTCCAGGGAATTGGCAGTAGCATTGACATGCCTGTTTAATAAGCGTCTTATATCAGCACAGGCTCCAAGAGAGTGGAAAGAGATGCCATATATGGTTGTGACTACAAATTATAGGTAAATCTGTATGTATGGATTGTGGTGAAGATACTAGAGAGAGAGAGAGGGGGGGGGGAGATTGCTGAGAAGTAAAATATAGAAATGGGTTGATAATGACAGTATTCTCTGTGGTTATCAGCATGGGTTTGTTAAAGGGAGATCATGTTTTGCTTGCTTGCTTATGTACTATAATAAGGTGACAAATGGCTTGTCACCTTGTTATTAACAAGACGTATATAACTTGGACAAGGTCATATACAGTTGTAAACGGTAGGCTATTACTTGCTATTTATAAGCCACCATTATTATTAACTTTTATATATATATATATTCCTTTCTTATTCTTATTTATTGCGTACTTAGTTTATCTACCTTTCGCACTACGAGTTTTATGCCTATGGATAATAGAAAATTTATTTGATAAGACTGCGCCACCAGTATCTTTTAATTAGCATAAAACTCAGTAATATAGCCGATTGATTTCTCTCTCTCTCTCTTTCTCTAACAGATTCCTTCAGTAAAACTTTAGACAAACAGTCGTGGCCTATTTGCACTTGACTATATGCTTCGGCTATCTTACTTGGTTTCCCGCTCTTAAATTCACGTTTTTTTAGGAACAGTGCATTGTAAAATAAACAGTCAAGCAGCACTCTATTGGCATATAATTAAAACACATTTATTTACAATAAAAACAAAGTACATTAAATAAGCGATAGGGAGGTTACTTTCTACCTATCCTTATACTTTTGGTATAAAGAAACAAACTTTCCCTTTTCAATATTAAATGACAATACAATGGTAATTACTCTGTTACGTCTCTGCTTAAAATCAAATTGCCGAGACTAATTTACTCATAAAGAGATTAGCTAGCCACAGCAAGTTATCTTACAATTTACATTCCAGTTAACAACAAATCAGAGGACTCTCTTATATATTTCTTATTACTATTTCTTATCAGTCCATCTATGACATATCTCCTAGATTACGCAAAGAATGTACATAAAAGGATGTAACATGCTTACAGAGGATCTTTGTCATGACACCTTCCAAAGTTCTGCATCAAAGTCTCTATGGTTTTTCTTTCATCTCAGGCCTTAGGTTTCCATCTGGAGAGTCTTGCTTCAGGGGGCATTTCGTCGGAATATCAGCGGGTCTTGGACTGCAATCTTCTCGGTACTCAAAAGCTCAGGCAAGAAGTTTCAACATTCAGGCTTGAAGATCATTCTGTGGCTTTTGGCTTTGGTTGACTTCCCACAGCACTAGGACATCCGACCAGCACTTGGCATCGGCTGTTCTCGAGATTTTTCCTCTGGCGTGGGTTCGCCGTAAAGTCTGTTCCTCTGGGTCCGACTGCCTCTGGCTCTCTTCAGTAACACCACTTCACCTCTGCTCTCTTGACAACTGGATCTCAGCTTTCCTTTGTCGGGAACTGGACCTGGACTCCCCTCTCGATGTTTGGCTCAGTCCCCTTTTATTTTCACCTTCTCGGGACCTTGCACCAAAGGTTGTAAACCCTGAAGAAATCAGCAGTTCTCCTTGATCCTTTTGTTAAGGCTGACCCCTTCTTTCTTCTCCACCGTGCACTCTTTTTTTTTTTCTTCTCGGGCAGCGGAAACTTCTCTGGAACTAGCGGATCTCTTTGATACTGACTTTGAAGGTGTTCATGCACAGAGCTTGCAAACAACTTTCTTGTGCTCTTATACAGGGTGTCCCAAAATTCACGCAAGATTTAAATTAGCACCATTTGTGCGGTAAAGTGCTGCCAACAAGAAAAAAAAGACAGCGTGACAGCTGATAGTTCAGGGTTATTATTAAAAATGGAGCGCTACACAAAAGAACAACGCATTTTCATTTTGAGCAATATTTTAAAAATAATGAAGGTTTGGCAGCTACAGTTCATGCAAAATTTTCATACAAAATATGGTCGGAATAGTGATTTAACTTCAACTGTGAAAGCATTAATTAAAAAATTCAAGGAAACTAGATCAATTAGTGATCTTATACACTCTGGCTGTCCTTCAACAAGTTGTTCAACAGAAAACATCGAAGCAGTTCGTGAGAGCGTTGCTGAGAGTCCAGGAACATCGATTCGGCACTGTGGTCTTGAATTGGGCATTTTGAGAAGCTCTCTACAGCGTATTCTGATGAAAAATTTGCATCTCTATGCTTACAAAGTTCAATTGACTCAAGAACTGAAGCCTACTGACCACACACACACACACACACACACACACACACACACACACACAGCGAAGAGAGTTCGTTGAATGGATTATGGAACAACAACAAGTGGATGCTTATTTTTCAAACAAAATCATCTTCAGCAATGAGGCTCATTTTCATCCTGATGGCTTTGTTAATCGACAAAATTGTCGCATTTGGGGGTTCAGAAAATCCGCGAGCGATTGTTGAGAAACAAATGCATCCACAACGTGTCACTGTGTTGTTCCATTCGTCTTTGAAAATGTGGCAGGTAAGGCAATAACAGTTAATGGTGCTCGCTATCGCGACATGATAATCCAGTTTTTTTTTCCCAGATTGCAAGATATGGATGTGGACGACATGTGGTTTCAACAAGACAGTGCCACATGCCATACAGCCCGAGAAACAATTCAATTACTGCATGAGTCATTTCCTGGTCGTGTAATTTCCCATTTGGTGATCAGAATTGGCTTGGATCCTACTTCTTATCAAACTACACTTTGGATCCGACATGATTACTATTACGATGTTCTTAACCTAAAAAATAGTTGCTAGTTGATTTCTAATACAAATATAGAGAAAATTTATATTTATAGACTGCGCCACTCTATATCTGGATTAGTTCAACAATTGAAGATAAATCAACCTTCAACTATTTCTCCTTAAAATATATATTGGCCGAGTATATTTGACTTATTTATTTCTCCCGCTTTGGTTCGAATATTTTATGAATGGTGTAGTAAAAGAGATTCAGGCAAAACACAACTTTAGATTAACAAAAACAAATATTTAATTTTATAATCACAAATTATACACTCAAGATTAAATCACTAATTAAGTTATTAGAAACACTTCAGCCTTTCCTATAATACTGTCATACAAACTCAGACAGTGGTAAATTTGTCATCTCTGATACAGTCTTCTCACAGTTCCTTAAGTTCCAAAATACAATAAAATAGCAGTAACACCGCTTTACAAGCAAACACTTTTAAATTTTCACTTCAGTTAATCTTCGCGATAGTTACTGTTAACATAAGGAAATTCTTGGATGAAACTCGCACACTTCTCTGTACAGAAATATTAAGGTCGGAATAATCTTACCGATAATCTTTTATCTTCATCTACTTATACATAAACACTTTTTATAACCGTAAACACTTTTAACAATAAGCAGCACTCATTAAAATAAATCTTCTAAGCATTAACTGAATTAATTCACAGGCACAATACATATAATCAGACGTTCTTGTATGACGCACTACTGATTACTACTGAGCACAATAATTCTTATCTTGGGGTTTTATATGCACAGTTGTTCATTCCTCCGGCATTCAATTAATTCTTTAGGCACTATAATTCTAAACAATCAATTTTACGGCCTCTACTATCCTCTAGTAACTTCGTGTTTTACTTCAAGGTTCCGTATGTCCTTGAAAGGTCGGCGCTGAAATTAAATCCCAATTCAAATATCGCTAGTCTATTTAGTAGTCACTCAGCTGTCTTGCTGTCTTCCGTAGCCATAATTGTTATTCTACAACTTATTAGCTAACCGCCTCTCGACTAGTAGACTTTATTTAGCTGCTCGAGTGACTTGCCAACTCGCTATTATCGCACTGTGATTCCCGAATGCCTGATTCCAACCTAATACCAATCTCTCTCTTATAAATCTCTAATTCTTCTAATTAATAATTCCAGCATTCGTCGCTTATATATCAGTTTTTCCCCCCTAAATTGCTCACGTCATTTCTTTCTAAAACTCTTTTTAATAAACCTTACGTGGTGTTCCAAAACGTGCTTGCTCACTTACATATGTTTCCATGACAACAAAACAAAATATAATAAAATTGAGCTATTACATAACGTTAAACTTTCACAAACAGGAATAAATAAAGAATATTTATATTTCAATTAATGCGCAGTTAATTTATCAGATACAAATTCCTATAATATTGACATAACAGTAAATAAAATAACTTATTAATATTTAATACAGTCTTTTCATTATTAATACATATCTTTGTTTAAATAATTAAATATTAGACAAAGTTAAGGTAGTTAAATGAATATTAAATTGTAAAATAAGTTGTTTACATTAAATAATATTTACAAGTCCAGCCTTTGTGATGGAAGATCATGTTGGATTCTGAAGCAAATAATTATTACTTTAATCTCTACATAATCAGAATCCAACACCGCCCAGATCATGTGACTTAACGTCATTGGACTTTTTTCTTTGGGATTTTTTGAAGTCTAAGGTTTATGCCAACAAACCTACGACTACCCATGCCTTGAAGGAGGAAATTGAGCGCTGTATCAACAAAATTCAGCCACATTTATGCAAAACGGTCATGAAAAATTTCGACAAAAGAGTGCGTATGTGCCAGCAAGGCCGTGGAGGCCATTTACCCGATATGCTATTCCATGCATAACCCTATACTGTATACTTTATGAATCAATAAGAAATTACAATTTTTAATTAAAAACCTGTGTTTTCTATCAAAATTACTTCTTGCATGAATTTTGGGACACCCTGTATATATAGCTATTATACGAAGTTCTGATGGCAAAAGCATTGCCTTTGTTTTTGATATTCTAGAAACTTTAAATAAAACAGTAAATACAATCAATTCCCATAGTATTTACAATAATATTTAGCATAAAACATATAGACAAACAAGGTTATTTTTATAACATTCTCATGAGACTTGACCTCTGTAAAAATTGATGTAAAGCGCTTTGGTATTTCTAAGCTACATCGAGTTTTACACTGTGGTTTACTTATAAATTAGTTATCAAGAAATTATATTCTTGGTTTCATCCTTTATCTAAGTGTAAGCAAACAATGTTTGCATTTCACACCTAGGCTACTTGTATATAGAGGTTAATGACTTCACATCAATTGCCTTGGTATCCCATGATGCAATTCACATATCCTTATGGACATGTATAATGATATGCATATTGATCAATATGCATCAAAAGTTAAACCAGTCTGGGTAGTGGTCCCTCCCATAATGCATAGCATTATACATGTCCATAATGATGTGCATTGTATTACGGGATACTAAGGCAATTGAGTGAAGTCATTAGCCTCTACATACAGGTAGCCCAGTCATGAAGTGACTTCACGCACAAACTTTGTTTGCTTACACTTGAATAAAGGATGAAACCAAGAATATAATTTCTTGGTATCTTTAATTTATAGTATAACCAAATGAAAAAACTTTCAACAAGTGGTATACTTAAATTTTGGTAAAGCTTTTGATAGAATACTACATGACAAGCTGTTAAATAAATTGAGATAGATGGGATTGGATAACAGACTTCTGAAGTTGGATCAGTGACTGGCTGTCAGATAAGTATCAGAAAGTTGTGTATGAGGGATGCAGCATCCCAAAAGAGGAAGGTCACTAGTGGTGTGCTGCAGGGGTCAGTTTTGGGACCATTGTTGTTCAATTTGTATATTAGTAATATTGGGATGAGTTTAACTGGTGATATGTAGATGTTTGCAGATGATGCAAAATTGGGGAGAGCAATGTAGAATCAAGTAGATATTATGGCCTTGCAGAAGTGCTCGAATAAATTGCATGAATGGGCAGATAAGTTGAACTGTCAGTTCGGTGTCGCAAATTGTAAGGTTTCGAAATTTGGTGAGTGATGATGTGTTGCAAAGTATACCTATACTTTGCAATCCATAAAATTAAAGATATAAAGATAAAAGCATTTGGGGATAGATAGATTAAAAGCTGTGTATCACATTGTTGGCACTGTACTCCAAGAAATAGATGAAACTAGAGATTTAGGGGGTTATGGTAGACAGAGTTAAAGTTTGCAGGACATTTTGCTAAGGTAGCCCATAAGATTACTTGGCTATTGAAGAACACATTAACAAGTAGAGATAAGGAAGTTGTCATTCCTCTTTATATAAAGCCTCAATACGCCCACATCTGAATTACTGTGCTCAAGTTTGGTCCCCTGAGTTTCTGGGGGATGAAGAAGTGGTGAAGAGGATTCTGGGGCAAGTGACCAAGATGGTGTGTGGCCTGTGGAATGCTTCTAATGAGAATAGATTGAAGGTATGTGGATTGCAGAAGTTAGTTGATAGGAGAAAAAGAGGGGATATGATAGAAACATTTAAGTTGCTTAAAAAGTTTTATAGGATAAATGCAGGGGAAATATTTCAGCACTTGGCCAGAGGGACCAGAACAAGGAGTTACCCCTGGAAGTTGAATAAAGGTGTGGTCAGTAGGAGTGTGACGACTAGATTTTTTGCTTGGAGAGTTGTGAATGAGTGGAATGGGTTACCAGTGTCAGTTGTGAGTGCTTTGTCTGTTAATGAGTTCAAGGTGAGGTATGATATATTATGTGGATAGATTGAGTCTCCTGCAATGAGTCTTCGGACTCCATGGAGGTGCCCGTAGAATAATAATAATTGATCCACAGGGAATGTTCTTACTTTGGCATTCATTTCCCCCCAAATGAATGACAAAGTAAGACAGAGTAAGAAGTCTTCAAAGCAGTATAACTGGGAAGAATCCTCCATGTAGCCTTTTAAGGAATGCAGGAAACCAACCAGACTTCTGACCTAATATCCATTCCTCACCTTCTCATGGTGCACCCTATTAGGTATCTACCTGGATACTAAATGAACGAGGATGGACTGCCAGTTTGGGATTTCTCATCTCATTTTCCTTTTACCCTCTTTTACCTTGCGGTGTCGAGGGTTTATTAATCATCGGACTTCAAAATGTTCACAGGATAAGGTGGTCAACCCAACGCTCTGGTGTATCCTATGTCCGTAATGTTGAGTTTTCAAGGCTGGTTTGCCTGCTTTGCGGAATGAAAAACCCCAGGATAGACTGGGGAAAAAACCCTACTGTCCACGCCCAAGACTGGCTAACTTGGCTGAGGAAGATCCTTCAGCTCCTCACGTCACCGACGGGAATCGAACCTAGGACACTCCTTCCCCAGGCATGGTTGCGAAGCGCACAGCCACTAGGCTAGCCGCGTGGACAGTTTGGGATTTACCCAACCAAATTGTATTCTTATTGGCTTAAACCATAGTGCAAAATGATTGTAGAACATGACAGAATTTCATGGTGACTGGGGCATTGCACGTTGTTTTCATCAGGGAACCAGGATGAACAGCATAAAGTCAACTATTGGAAAAAATTCCAGAATACATTCTAACTCAATGTCAGCAGAGTTCAAGATTGGTACTATCAGCGTAAGAAGCATGAATTGAAAAGAAACAGAACTAGCAGAAGGATTTTATTGTACAATGAACCTGTGGAAAATTCACGACTAAACAAACACATAATAACCACAGTAATAAGTTTTAATTAGTAAATATTTCATCCTAAGTATCAAAGGACATCGTCAGTACAGTTAATTCAAACAATACTAGGAATAACATACAGTTAGGGCACATGATTACAGTGGAATCCTAATATGTGTGCAGTAGCGTATTATAGAATTAAATTAAAATATATCTGGAGAGGGGAGGGATTTAGATTTTATGCACAACATTGAAAGAAACATTGGTCATCTTTCCAGTATTGAAGCCATTAAACTTCATTTTGAAATAGCCAAAATAATCTATGATGCCAAACTTTTGGACTTGAATATCCCACCATCAGAATTGAAAGCTCTTACCTCCTTAAAATATAATAAGAACATAATCATCACCAGAGCTGACAAGGGAAATACCACTGTAGTTCTAGATACCATATCATATGACCGAAAAATGAATTTACTACTCCGAGATCGAAATACATATGTCAAACTTGATTGTGATCCTACAAAAAAACAGCTGAAGAAAGTCAAGTTACTTGATGAAACCACTTCCTTAGATGAAAAAACAATAAAAAATTCAAGACATACCATGCTAGGCCTCCTAGAATATACGGTTTACCTAACATGCTACTTAGCTTCGACATTGTCTCCCTGTTCACTAATATTCCCCACAAGGAAACAGTAGACTTGTTAACTCAAATTTCCATCTCATATTGTTGAATTATTCAAATTTGTTATTACGTCTGGTAACTTCACTTCACTTGGAAAGAGAAAATTTACAAGCAAGAGGAAGGAACAGCAATGGGGTCTCTCTTATCACCAAACTTAGCCAATCATCTGTTTCTAGAATACCTGGAAGAAAATATTTTCATGTTTAACCCAAACCAAAAATTTGGTTACGATATGTTGATGACGTCTTTGCTGTCTGGGATCATTCTGAACAAGAACTATTCCTGTTTCTAGATAAAATAAACCTTCTTCATCCTCTCATCAAATTCATGCTAGAAAAAGAATCTCCACAGGGTATCTCTTTTCTGGATTTACACACCCAAAGAAAAGAAGATGGTTCCATCTCCACTTCTGTCTATCACAAGCTGCCATTTTCAGGTCGCTACATTCACAAATCTTCTGCTCGTCATCCATCTCAAAAATTTGGCATCATTAAATCATTAGTAACCAGAGTACACAGATTCTGCTTCTCTAAAGAATCTCTAAACAAAGAATTGGAAATAATCAAAAATACAGCCATACTAAATGGATATAATCTTAAAACAACTCAATAGATCATCAGTCACTTCCCCCATACATCAACTAGACAAGAACAAGCCCGTAGGATTCCCATACCTTATGTCAAAAGCATCTTTGAGCGTCTTTCAAAAATTATGAAGAAATACAAACTTGCTACTGCCTACAAACCAATCAACCAGATCTATAACTTGTTACCTTCTCCTAAAGACATACTCTCACCTCTGATGCTACCTGGCATGTACATGGTTCCATGCTCCTGTAAATTGTCTTGCTATGGACAGACAGGTAGATCTGTTCATAAACACATTTTGGAGCATCAAGACCATATCCGTTTTATCAAACGGCAGAAATCTGGCCTGCATAACACGGAGTTGAAAACCCAAACCATAGGATCCATTGGAAAAAGGCCAAACTTTTACATAGATCTTTATATAAACATGAACATTTATATAAAGAAAGTGCTGAAGCCATACTTCACAGACAAATCTAAACCGTAATGACATTCTTGCTATTCCTAAAGTATGGGAAATTGTCGTACAAAATTGCATAAAATAATTTTTTTCCCCTCCAGATATATTTTAATTTAATTCTATAACATGCTACTGCACACATATTGGGATTCCATTGTAATCATGACCCTAACTGTATGTTATTCCTAGTATTGTTTGAATTAACTGTACTGATGATGTCCTTTGATACTTAGGATGAAATATTTACTTATTAAAACTTATTACTGTGGTTATTACGTGTTTGTTTAGCAGAAGAATTGGATAAGTACCAGATCAACATAACAGGTGTGACTGAAACAAAGAAGACAAACAGGTGATCTTCCTAAGCAACAAATACAAAATGTTATATTCAATCAATAACAATCAGGGAAAAGGAGTAGCTGTAGTATTCAACACTAAATACAAAGATAATCTTCTTGAATGGCGGGCAGTATCGAGTAGAGTGATGCGGGCAATTATCAGAATGGGGAACTGAACAGTGAGAGTTATTTGTGCCTGTAGTCCCACAGAAGGTTTTCCTAAGGAAAAAATGTAGGAATTTTTCGATACATTACAGAAGGCAGCTGATAGAACAAAAAAAAAAGTTGGTCCTTGTTGGAGATCTAAACAGCTCAGTGGGAAATTATTACCAGACATACAGAAATGTTTGGGGAAAATTTGAAAAAAAGTTGAGCAGCTTTCAGTGGTGAACCGTAGACTGAAATACACAAACATCATTCAAGAAACCAAGTACCAAGAAAAAATGGAGTCTGAAAACAAGAATTATATTATATTGATATATTTCGATATGTTGAACACTTCCTGTTCATCTGCCTCAATTTTGATTGGCTTAAAATCTCCACCTGGATATGCATCAAAGGTACATCATTCAGGTGAAGATTTTGAAATTGCTGATGAGACAGAGATGAATATCAAAATTGAGGCAAATGAACAGAAAGTGTTCAACATATTGAAATATATCAATATAAATGCAGCAGTGAGACTGGATGGTATGTCAGTCCACTTACCATGTGAATGTGTAAGAGAATTGGCATTGTCTTTGATGAAGTTGTTCAATCTAAGACTCAGCCCTAGAAGGGTTCCAGGGGAGCGAAAGAGAGTAAGATAGTAGTTCCATTGCATAAAGGTGGCTCCAAGACAGAGGGAGAAAACTACAGACTAATTAATATATCAGGAGTGGTTATTAAAGTATTTGAAAAGTTAAGGGTAAAATCCAACAGTGGGTGAATAGGGATTTGATACTCTATTACGGGCAGCAGCAGCAGCACTGCTTTGTCCTGTCTTAGTAATTTATTCACATTTTATAAGAAATTGACAGCTGAATTGGATAAAGGAAATGGCTACACCATGATACTGCTGAACTTTGTAAAGGCATATGACAGAATACCACGTGAAGCACTATTACAAATGTTAAAACAAATGGGAATGGATATGAAGCTAGTAGCATGGATAAGGGGATGGCTGACAGACGGACACCAGAGAATAATATATGGTGGAATGGAATCTAAGAGAATGAGGGTGACTAGTAGAGTACCTCAGGATTCTGTATTAGGGACACTATAATTTGTATATCATTGATATGGAACAGATTAAAAGGGGGGATATTCAGTTGCTTGCTGATAATGCAAAACTGGACAATAATTGATAAAAAAATAATGTAAATATCCTGCAGGATGATTTAAATAAAGTTGCATTGTGGGAAAAGGATAACGATTGTCACATTAATACAGCCCCCCCACCCCATCCCCCACACACTTATTTGCCAGGTTAGGGACCAGAGCACTGGTGAAAAGCAGAATCCAGCCTTTATTTAGCTTGCAGAAATGCATTTTGGCCAACTGAAAAACATAAATAATGTACTATATATCACTTGCAAATGCATGCAAAAGCAAAATAACATACCAGGATATATAAAAGCTTACCTTTAAATATTTTAATTCTTGCAAGTCGATTAAGAGAAGTGCATGGAAGGTTGGTGAAAGTGTGAACCATGTGGCAAGTATAAGGATCATGGTTACATTTGAAAGGGGCAGAATGGTGAAAGTGGGTAACTAGTGTATTGCAGAATGTGAAGTTATGCCCTTCAGGTTGAAAAGGTTACATACAGTGTATCATATTTGATGGTATTGGATTGCAGGAAATTGATGAGGTTAGGGACTTCAGGATAATGATGGACAGAATGGAAGTTCAGAGAGCATATTGCAAAAATTGGTAAGATGATTGGGTGAGGCTCTCATTGTACCTGTCTGTAAGGGAAATAAAACTGAGTATAAGAATTACAGAGATATTTCCCTACTCGGTTCCTTGTAAGATTTATGCCACTATTCTTGAGAAATGGCTAAGAAAAATTTGGAAGGGAAGCTTCAGGAGGTATAAGAGAGGATTTAGAGATGAGTGACAGCTGTTGACAGGTCTATGGAATGCTCCCTACGAGGATAAGTTGAAGGTATGTGTGGTGAAGAGCAACCTGGATTCAGGCCAAATAACAGTCAGGATCAGATTTTCGCTGTAAGAGAAATACTTGAGAAATCTTGGGAGTACAATAAGGATTTATATTTCAGTTTCATAGATCTGGAAAAGGCATGTGACAAGGTACTAAGAGGAAAGCTGTTCAAAATGCTACAGTTATATGGGGTAAATGGGACATTATATTGAGCAATACATAGTCTCTATTTAAGCTTTAAGTCATCAGTTAGAATTGAAGGAGATACAGGAGGATGGTTTGAAGTTAAAGCAAGTGTGCAACAAGGGTGCACATTATCTCCACTGTTATTCATTATCTATATGGATCATATTATGATGGAAAATGGTATTAAACCTGATATCAAAATTGGTGATGTTAATCTTAACTCTTTACTTTTTGCAGACAATGTTATACTTCTAAATAAATCCAATACAAGATTTTCTAACTAAATTGTATAGTTGTTGTAATACATTTTGCATGGAAATCAGCAATAAAAAGACAAAGATAATGAAAATAGGCAGAAATATTGAAAACATCAAATGTATCCTGAATGGAGATCCTATAGAACAAGTAAAACATTTCATCTAAAGATGGCAAATTAAATATGGAAATAGACAACAAAATTAGTAAAGCTGATATAGTAGACATCTGAATTCATTCAGCTGTCTACTATATCAGCTTTACTAATTAATATTATACTATATTAAAACACTAAATTAGCTGAATACAAGATAGTGTTCAAATCAAGTTTAACTTCTGGATCTGAGATATGGGTTAGAAATTTTTTTTAAAAAAATGTCATTTAAACAGAATGGAAAAGAAAAGATTAGTAAAATTATTTTTCTTTGCCAGTCTGGCAGGAAAAATACCCAGAGGAAGACCAAGATGTAGGTGGACTGATACAATAAAAATTTCCTTAGAAAACAGAAATACAATATCTGATAATGCTGGAGTCTTGACAGATAACCAATCAGTTTGGAGGAAAATCATCGATTGGATGATGCAACTTTTTCATGTAATACTATCATAATATCTGTATACACTTGAGGATACATACCAGTAATCTGATTGGGTTTGACACAAAAGGTCATAAGCTTTGATCATATTGCAAGCTTTCTCTCTGGTTGCATTTCTGTGTGATGGTAAATGGATTTTTATTCTAAGGCTTTTCAACTGATAACAGAATATTATGAAACTTCATTTTTTCACCAGTTCTCCTGTTCTTTTTTCTCTCTCTCTCTCTCTCTCATTGATCTCTTTCAATTGACTGCAAATGTGTTGCACACGTCTGAAATATCTATCTGTAATCTTAAATACTGATCACAGTACCATTTTTGGTAACTTTGTATTCTTCAGTGCTAGCTAAATTCAGTCTTATCTTTTGAGAGCACTCATTGGTAGACAAAGCAGGATTTCTCTTCTTGGTGATAACTATCTCCAGTCCTTCTTAACATAAGCATTGCTTATTACCTCCTCTTAACTATCGCATATTACTTCATACACCCCTTTTAATGCATGCCAAAATACTAAGCATTAACCAAAACCTTGCTGAGTTGACCATTTTCAGTGTAATGTGTTCCAAACATTTATTATAACCCTTTGTTTCTTAGGTCTTTCAATTCCTTTATACTTCCTGTTCCAACTCATAATTGCATATGAAGGGGTGATAAATTGCACACAAAAAGTTGTTTGTCAACCAGCAACAGCTTTGCTGCTGCAATATACTGTACTGTGGCTTGATATATATATATATATATATATATATATATATATATATATCAGTATAATAAATAGGAACAAAATTGAATTTTCTGGAATTCTTGGAAATGCAGAATGTTTTCATAATACTTGGAAACTCTTTCTACCTTAATTTTGTAATACATTGCTGCTTCAATACAGTGAACAACTATTAATGTAAACTATAATCAATATGATTACCTTTCTGAAAAAATTACAATAAATGTACTGCTGTCGTGACGTTCTGTTTTCATGTTATGTTCTAAATCTGCTATCTTGGAATTCTTGGAAATGCAGAATGTTTTCATAATACTTGGAAACTCTTTCTGCCTTAATTTTGTAATACATTGCTGCTTCAATACAGTGAACAACTATTAATGTAAACTATAATCAATATGATTACCTTTCTGAAAAAATTACAATAAATGTACTGCTGTCGTGACGTTCTATTTTCATGTTATGTTATAAATCTGCCATCTTGGTTCAAGTCACTCTTATCAATATAATAACTAATTGCAAATTGATCACCGATCCAAAAGTAGAGAAATTTATAATTATACTGCGCCACTCTATTTTTAGATTAGTCTATATAAAATAGTAGGATCAATTCTTAATTAAGTTAGCAGTCTTCTCCTTAGGCCGAATTATTTATTATTCCACTTGGGGCACCCGCAAGATTCGAATTTTTTATGAACGGTGCAATAAAAGGGAGTTCAGGCAAACACAAAATTTGGATTAACAAAATAAAACATTTAATATACAATATATAGCAAATACATAAATTCTACTTTTAAATGAAACAATACAAATAACTTAATACATCTTGCTAAGTCACTCATTCCAATTCAATGTTCTAAACTTTAGCATACAATTCACAGCTTCAAAATTACAAGTTTTCTTAACTCAAGTTAATAAAATAAAACTTCTCATTTGATCAGTCTGCACACATCTATCAGTTGTACTTAATGTTTAAATTCACAGCAGGCACTAATCGAGGTAGACAATATTCCAAGCAATCTTATTTCGGACCTTGAACTTCGAAGATACGCTATAGTTAATGTTAGAATAAATAAACATGTATGACTACTCTTACCAGATACAATCTTCAATACATCTATTAATTGTGAGCACACTTATGAATTAACTTATTTACGTTAGCGGAAAACATTAATAAAAATTCTCCAACGATTTAACTGAACTACTGTTAATTGCGCTTCACTACTCAAAAAAAAAACACATCAATAAGGCACTGATATCTTCCCTTGTTTACTTTTCTCAACTAGTTAATTTCAATATAATTCTTCTTAGGGCAACATAGAATTAAGACGTAATCCTAGATTAACTGGAACTAATCAGAATTTTTTATTGAATGTCCAGTTCTTTATTTATCCGGATATGGCATTAATTTTCTTTTACAACACAGCTGACTTCACTTGCAGCTAAATATATGATTCACTATGTTTTGGCTCACTTCTAAACACTATTCTCATGAATTTCTGCCCTAGAGAACTTATAATTTTCTTCCACTTCTTTTGCTTGTATCCTACCTTCCTTCCTGCTCCGCAAAAACTTCCTCTTTTTTCTAATTCAAAATCTTCTCTCTATATAATATCTTTTCTCTCCTTTTCGTCCGAAGGTCACGCTCTATTCGACTCGTGCTTGTTTATTTCATGCGTCTACATGACAACAAATAAACGCAAACATTTCGCTAATGTAATACAATGCTCTACTACTACATGAGTGATTACATAACGTTAAATTTTCACAAATAAGAATAAACAGAATATTTGAGCTACTTAATCATCTTTTTCATTACGTATAGAATTAATTATAATAATACTTTTTGTTACATCATATATATATTTTAGTTATTATAAATTCTGCACATATTATTGCTTAACAAATTAATAGTAGGTTAAGTTTAGAATAAATATTTAAATAGTAATCCTAAATTAAGGAATAATAAATAATTTTTATACAAATCATGATTAATACATAATAAGTAATGTTAAATGTGAATGAAAAAAAAAAAATTACACAACATAGTTTCATTCACAATTTAACACTGCCATGCATTTTACATTAATTACAAACTGCATTAGAGTAAAATCCATAATGTTTTAAGCAGCTTTATGAAAATATTGTTGTATATCTTATGCAGACAAAAGGTCTGAAACTGTTGTATCAAGATCAAGAGCATGTTTTTTTGGAATTCTCGTAAATTGGGTAGTGGGGGGGGGGGGGCATTGCTATATCGTCTGTTTATATGTAGCATCCTTCCATGTGAAGACATGGAAAGCAAAAGGAAAATTGAAGAGATTGGTAATGTCTTGTTGAGGGGGAGTTGGGAGGTAATTTTAAGTAAGTGTCAGAAATGGGAATATTGATGAACTAAATTCTAAATTAAATATTTAAAGTAGATGGATGTTATAAGATGAACAATCACCAATATTCTTTTCCTAAAAGTGGGGTAAACAGTAGCAACTGCTATAAGACAGAGGTGGTTATTGGATTTATAATTTTTGGGTAATCTCTATATTAGGGAGGGCAGGAACTAAAAGGTTGTGGTATTTTTAGTTAATCCAATCAATCATGATATAAAATTTTTAAGAAGTATTTTTAATGTTTTCTTCTGAAAATTAGGATTATAGTCTAATGAAATATAGTGAGATATCTGAGCACACATTCATTTTATAATTGTATTCACTGGTACTGTGGACCATAGTGGTACATACCTTCATCAGTAGTTATTATACTTTTGTCTTTGTAATTTATAAAGCATGGAGAGTTGATTGCTAAAGATTTTTGTTTTTTTAGGCAGCAATGCTCAGACAAAGATGTTAGCTATGCCAAGTTTGTCGATAATATCTGAACACATTAATGCTGCAATCTTTATACAATATAAAGTATACATTCAGGACTTAACAAAGATGTCATAGCACAGTTAGGGCCAGTTATGGTTTCAAAGCTCATCCAACAATGTTAGCTATGCTAAGCCTAATGTTGACAATATCTGAAGGCAAATTTTGGATGCTACAATCTTTATGCAACCGTATGGTATAACTTCAGGACTTAACAAGATGTTATAGCAAAGTTGGGGCCATTTATGGTAGTTGCTGTTTTGTTTAATTTTGTAAAAGAAAGGCTGATGATAACCTGAAGAATCTGAATATGCAACTTATTGGAAATTAGTACTGCAAAGGTTCTTATATTTCTCGTTGTATTTGTTCTTGATTTTCAGAAATTCTTTGTGAGAACATTTATTAAAAGTATCAAAAAATTATAGGTATTATTTCTGGGAAAATTCCCATGTTACTCTAAAATAAACTATTATTTTGATGGCTAATATAGCCTACTTTCGTAGCTTAACAGCAGATAAATGCATATCGCCGGGATAAGGAGACAGAAAACAACATCCAAAAAAAAGGTATGTCTGAATTTTCCTCCTATATTATTCTTCATATATATTAGTTTTATAACACTTCAGTAATGCCCTAAGATTCGAGTAAAGAGCCAATGACATTGTAAAAAAAAAAGGGTCACTCCTAAATGAAAATAGGCTATATTAGCCATTAAAATAATAATAAAAAAAATTATGCTTTTAAGTTCTGAGTTGAGAATAGAAGAGAGCTAAGAACTGCATTTGTTGTGGCTAGGCTAATACAAAAGGCAGCCTACTCTTCATGTAGCAATGCAAAGCTAGTACATCTCTTGTTACTGAGGATTTTTTTAAATTCAAGTGAAAAGGCTTATGTGTTGGCACAACATTTAACATTATTGATTACAACACAGAATAAGAAAATAATTAATATTTATTAACTTATTAGCTGATATTTTGCTGGTATTATATCCAACATCTTCTGAGCACAAGAACAATTTGTCACAGTACCCAGAACAACAACAATTTGGTATGACAGTGGAACTAGTTCAAAAAAATTGTAATGGACAACACTAGGAACTAAAGTGGATTTTTTGCTTTTACAGTGAAATTTTCGATTTTTAACTTTAAGTGTGTTGGTATCATTTTGGTATCCCTATGTATTTTAAAGATGGCTAGTCAGTTCCCTGAAGAAATAGTTTCCACTTTATTGTTTTGCTTTGTGTAGAGTGAAGAATTAAGAATTGTGTATATAGATTTGGTGCTGGTTGAAGGTAATGCTCAGGTTGAATGAAAAGAGTGCAATGAGAGAATTAAACACAGGTGTAATGGTTCCAGTATTTCATCTCTCTCACAGAGATATCGTCTAGGATTCAGTAGGAAAATTTATAACGATGCACATATCTCTTCTTCTTCTGCAGCTTCTCCCACTTAAGTGGGGTCACTGTTGATAATGAGTCTCCTCCACACCTTCCTGTCTTGGGCTGTCACCACATCCAAGTTCTTCATCCTCAAGTCCCCTTCTACCAGCTCCCTCCATCTCTTCTTTGGCCGCCCACGCTTCTGCCTTCCTTGTACATCCATCTGCATGACCCTTCTTCCCACATATTCGTCCTCCCTCCTCACCACATGACCAAACCACCTCAACCTTGCCTCCTGTATTTTCGCTCCTAAGTTCGTAACTTTCACTGTTCCCCTGACATAGTCATTTCTCAGACGATCCTTTCTGGTCACACCGCACATCCACCTAAGCATTCTCATCTCTGCTACTTCCATCCTGCTGATGTTATTTTTCCTCAGGGCCACAGTTTCTATAGCATATGTCATAGCTGGCCTCACTACTGTCCTATAGATTTTGCCTTTCAGATTGATCGGCACTCTCTTATCGCATAACACTCCAGCCATCTCCCTCCAGTTCCTCCAACCTGCTTGTATCCTGCATCCCACTTCCTTCTCAGCTCCTCCATCTTCTTCCACTGTTGAACCTAAGTATCTAAAGTCTCTCACCTTCCTGATGACATTTCCTTCCAGCTCCAGATATGTCTGCTGCCCACTGTGCAACACATACTCTGTCTTACTTCTGCTCAGTCTCATACTTCTCTCTTCCAGTACTTTTCTCCATCTTTCCAGTTTAGTTACCGCTTCTTCTCTTGCATTTGCACACAGCAAGATGTCATCTGCATACTACATTGTCCAAGGTACATCTTCTCTCACCTCCTCTGTTACCACCTCCATCACAATATTAAACAGAAACGGACTTAATGCTGACCCGTGATGCAAGCCAACTGTTACTTGAAAACTTTCTGTCTGTCCCAAACAGGTCCGAGCACTTGTCTTCACATTTCTGTACATTTCCCGCACCAACCTGACATATTTCTCCGGCACCTTCTTCTCCCTCAGACAACTCCAGACTTCTTGCCTTGGTGCTCTATCGTATGCTTTCTCCAGATCAATAAATGCCAGATGTAGCTCCCTTCGTTTCTCTCGACACTTTTCCATCATCTGCCATAACCCAAAGATAGCATCTGTTGTTGATCTACCAGGTATAAAGCCAAATTGTTCCTTTGCAATCTCTACCTTCTTCCTCAATCTACCATCAAGAATCCTTTCTAGGATTTTCATTGTGTGGGACATCAACTTTATTCCTCTGTAATTTTTACGGTCTTGTGCATCCCCTTTACCCTTGTAGATTGGGACAAGAGTACTCTCCTTCCATTCCTCGGGTATATTTTCATAGTTTTTCGGGTATATCCTCAAGGGCTCACTTTAGTGAGTACGGGCATGGCAAACCCGAGGTACCAGATGCTGGACCATGCCTTACTTCATGTAATATACATCTGTTATATTATTCTGTAGACTGGTCCCTCCTCTTCTTTTTTTTGCTTCTTTCTCCTCTCCTTGCTGCTTCTCCCTGATGCTATTAGAGTATTCGAGGGCTAGGGGGTGAGTCTTTCCTATCTTGCTAAGTTATTTCGTCTTATGCAGCCACCGAATGAGGCAAGCTAGCCTCAATAGGTGCCGGGCCCAAGCCTGGATAAATGGTAAGGGTTGATGTCAGGAAGGGCATCCGGGTGTAAAACTGCAATGCCAGCTCAAACTATGATATGAGTCAAAGAGAAATAAGGGCTAGGGCGTACCCCTTAAGCAACGCGCAGCCTCATCGCCCTACAGCTGTGAGAAGTGGACGAGGGCTACCACATCAAGGACGGGTGCGGTTAAAGAAGCGAGCCCAGCAGGTGGAGAGGATGTTGTGAGTGGGAACACTGAATGTTGGAAGCATGACTGAAAGGGGAAGAGAGGTGGCAGACATGATGAGGAAGAAGAAGTTGGACATTTTATGTGTGCAGGAGACAAGGTGGAAGGTGGGAAAGGCAAAGGAACTGGGAGATGGATATAAATTGTTCTACTCTGGAGCGAATAACGTGAGAAGAAATGGTATAGGAATTGTGGTGTGTGGCAGAATGAAGGGCGAAGTACTGGAAGTGGGTAGAAGGAACGACAGGATCATGCGAATGAAATTGGGTCTTGGAGAAGAGTGGGTGGTCGTATTATGTGTATATGCCCCGCAAGTTGGTTGTGCAGCAGAGGAGAAAGATGAGTTCTGGAATGTGTTAGATGAAGAAATGAGGGAACTGGAAGAAAATGAGATGGTGATTGTCAGAGGAGACTTGGACGGACACATAGGAGACAGAATAGAGACTGTGAAAGGGTGCATATTGGCCACGGAGTGGGAATGATGAACCAGGAAGGAGAGAGGGTTGTGAACTTTGCAGTAGTGTTTGATCTGGCAATTGTGAACTCGTTTTTCTGCAAGAGGGAAGAACATTTGATAACATTTAGGAGTGGTAACAAAAGTTCACAAATTGACTATATTTTGACTAGAAGAAAACATCTTAAGGTTGTGACAAATTGTGAAGTAATTCCAACAGATCAAGTAGCACAGCAACACCGACTGCTGTGCGCAGACTTTAAAATAAGATCGAAGATAAGAACCTCTGGATGCCATGGGATGAAGACAATTAAGTGGTTTCGCTTAAAAGAGGAGAGTGTGAGGAATCGTTTTAGGGCGAGGGTGGTAGAGAGGATTTCAGATGGACTGGAAAGTGTACAAGATTGGTGGAAACATAATTCAAAAGTAATCCTGAGCGGTGCAATCGAGGTGCTTGGTGAGACATCTGAAAGATTAGAGAGCAGAAGGAGGGTTGGTGGTGAAATAATAATGTACAAGTGGCAGTGACAGCTAAGAGGAAGGCAAAGCAGAAGTGGGATGAGTCAAGAGTGGAAGAGGACAGAGAGAGAGAGAGAAAGCAAGAAGACAAGAGAATTGTGGCAAAGGCCATGGCATATCAAGATCTGTATGATCAATTAGAAACAAAGGAAGGACAGAGAAAAATTTACCAACTAGTGAAATGTAGAAATAAAGCAGCAAAGAACATCTTACATGTGAGATAGATCAAAGACACTGAAGGAAGAGTATTATGGAGGGATGTGGACATAAGAAACAGATGGAAAATATACTTTGAGGGACTTTTGAATTAGGAAAATGCAAGGATTTGATTTGGAGAAAGAATAACTTTGTAGAATACGAATTAGTAGGTTATCAACAGCTGCAGAGGAGGTAAATGAACTACTAAATGACCACTTTGTGAAGAGTCCATCTGCACAGAACTAGCATAACCTGATGTTGCACTGAGAATAGATAAGGAGATGAATAAAAATGAGTGGAAAATTTTAAAGATATTGAAATGTCTCAAAATAAACAGTTACTTTAGAAAAGATTTCAGTACATGCATGAAGGAATGTGTAAGTGAAATGCTGCAAATTTTCAGTCAGTATGTATTTCTGGGTAGTAGTTCAAGTCTTGGTAAAATTATATAATCTTGCAAAAGGACTTTATAAAAATGGGATCATTCCATATGCAAGAAATTAAAGAGGCATTCCTGGAAAAAAGATAAGTAATGCTGATGTAATATGTTATTCATAGACATAATGAACTCGCTGTAAATGTAAATTACATAATTTATAAAGCATGGAAAGTTGGCTGCTAAAGATTTTTGTTTTGTTTTTGTGTAATTTTTTAGGCAGCAATGCTCAGCTAAGGATGTTAGTTATGCCAAGTTTGTCAATATCTGAGAGCAAATTTTGGATGCTGCAGTCTTTATGCAATATAAAGTATAACTTCAGGGTTTAACAAGATGTCATAGCAAAGTTATATGTGTAATTTTCTTTCTCTTGCTCTCCTACCAGTCACATATTATTATTAACACAGCAGTTAACAAATTTAGCCTATAGGCAATGGAGCGAGAACCTGTAGCTCAGTGGATGTGGCGTTTGCACACCACAGTGCTTGACCGCACGAAGGAAGAGCTCTTGGTTTCGAATCTAGTCGAAACCAAGAACACTTCCTTCAAGAACCGACTAGAAAAAATTTCTTCTAGTCAGCGACTAGAAGAAATTTTTCTAAGTCTTTTTTCGACCAGTTCCCGAGTTAGTCGATCTCTGGCACAGGCAAGCGGGTTTTTTTCTCCTGGAAACTCGGGTTTTTCATCCCGTAAACTCAACAAAATCGACTGTAGAACCCACATTGTTTCAGACATTAAATACGAATGTTAGGGTCATGGACCACGAGATGGTGGCACTTGTTGAACCGTCTCTCTTCACTGCGTGTTGCTTAATTAGTGATAACCTTGGGCCAGCTATCTCTGATTAGATACCAGTGGAGATTGAACTGCCCACTCAGTCTTCAAAAGTTAGATAGGGCTAAAATGTCCTTGCCTACTCCCTATATATGGGAATAAAAAAGCATTAGCTGATTTTTTTTAAAATTTTTTTTTAATTTTTTTATTTAGGCAATGGAGCACAAGGCTGTTGCATAGAAATTGAATATAGAATACATATAAATACTTTATTAACATATGTGTGTGTATAAAAGTATATACTTATAATAATATAAAAAATACTGTTTTCTTAAGAATACATATGCACATTACAAATAAGGTTATATTATTAGTGAGAATGCCAAGTTATTTCACAGAATTTTGACATTTTTAGACCATCACTGCAATTTAGAATGAATTAATTATGAAAAGCTTCATACTTATCATCTCTGATGAGTCCCTCAAATTTGAATGGACTTGTGTGAAGAATTTTTGTTTCATAGGATCCTGTGGCTAGTAGAAACTCGGTGTTCTGATCATCGTATGTCTACATTATTGAACCCTCTGGCCAAAATAGGATAAACTAGCTCCTGAAGGCAAACCAGGAGAGGAAATTTGTCTTTTGTTCAAGGCAGTATAGAATAGATTTTGTTTACTAGCGTGGAAGTTGTCAGAAAATCAGTTTTTTTTTTTCCTCCAAAATATTTCAGATACATTCAGAAGTGCTTATTATATAAGAAATGGAAATTCTTTTGATATCTGATAAGGAGCTATTAGTAAGAGAGTAATTATCCAGTATGTGTTGCACATCTTGGATGGAAAATAATTGTTGAATGATTATTCAGTCACATAATTGGTATCATTTTGGTATCCCTATGTATTTTAAGGATGGCTAGTCAGTTCCGTGAATAAATAGTTTCCACTTTGTTTTGCTTTGTGTGCAGTAAAGAATTAAGAATTGTGTATTTTAAACACAACAACAGAAAAATATATATATACACAAAACTCTCTTCTTTGTTGTAACACTGCTTTAAGCATTCCTTGATAGCCTGTTTGGGTGGAGTGGTTAGCACATTGATTTTCAATTAACAGGCTGCAGATTCAAATCCTACCATGGGCATAGATGTTTGTGATTGTCTTTAGGTGAAGGATGAATTTCATTACTCAGTGTGAGACCACTGCCCTGCTTATTGGAGGCTTGAAGTGGTTTGAAAAAAAGCTCCATATTTTGTCTCTAGAGCAGGGTTTCTGGGCTGTGGAAAAAAAAATAAATACAAAAAAAAAGTGTATATAAAATGTAAAATCGATATAAAAGAAAAAAAAAGTCCTTAGCCTGTTCACTGTTCAAATGTATCATAGATTTGCAAATCACCTTTTGGGAGTGAAAGCCACATAAAAAAAAATTACGGATATTATTACTACACTTGAGTATTTAATTTTTTTATGACAGCTATGCTCTTGAAAGATAGTAAACTTGTAATACATGACAACCGTGACGGGATGAAGTATTAGATAATCTCATAACCCTGAGAATTCATTTTAAAAAATTTTATGTTTTTAAGCCTGCAGCCCCCCCCCCCCCAACTCAAATTTTCATTTAAGTAGGATAGTAGTTTCATGGTTTCGTGATGGGTGATGAAAATCCTCTACATAGATACTATCTAAAGACATTCACAACAAGTATCCATGCCACAGTAAGATTTTGGTCCACATCCTGGCAAAACTGAGATGCTGTTCACTTTAACAGATAAGCTTAAGTGTTGATGATTATTCGTGACTTACTTTTAACAGTATTAACAATATTAACAACGCAAAATGCACTCTTTTATAAAAATATGTTTTATTAACTTGTTTATATTTTGCTGAATTTCAAATCGGCATCATCAGAGCGCAACACAGCATGTATATGCAACAGTGAGTGAAACAATACAATTGTAATGAACAAAAGATCTAGAGTCCTAATTTGGCACCCTCTAATGTTGTAGGGAAAAAAAAATGCAGCTATGTGAGAGTTGCTCTTAAGATAAGTTTTCCAAATTTTTGGCAAATTAATGCAGCCATATTTATTCACGTTAGGAGAATTTTCCATAGCCATGGCTGACTCAAAAAATAATCTTTCGGATCTGTAATGACTTCTAAATAGCACATTGGTTTTCTTCTATCTAATCCTGTGTTAAAGGCTGTCCAAAGCATGGTCTGCCAGTCCTGACTTGCCATAATAACAGTAGTGAATGTATTTTTATGTTCTTCCAGGCAGGTGTAACAGATCTTCCTGTGTGACTTGGCCCATAGTAGGCCAAGTCAGTCGCAAGGAACTTCATATAACCCAGGGTGTGCTAGAGGGTGCAGTTCATCCTTAGGCGAGCAGAATCAGAGAGTTGCTAATTTAACATAAGGTTTGAATGTGGTGCAAAGGCCATGTTTCATTAATACTTTGGCTATCTTTTCTGTACCTCTGATGTAGGGAATAGAAATGGTAATGTTGTGTTCCTGTAAAATTAGAAGAGGGAGAAGTAATGGGGCTATATAGTATTTTATCTATTTTGTATCTGTGCCCAAGAAAGTGTGGCAAATATTTGTTTATGAAGATATCTTCTTCTTTGTGTGTTAGCTTTCTGTAAATGAAAAAAGATAGTGATCCATCTGAAAGTCAGTGACTAATGTGTCAAGAAAAGTTAAACAGTTATTAGATTATTTTTTCTGCTGTGAAGTGGAATTTGTGGTGTTGCTGTTTAGGTAAGTTACAAACACATCCAAAGTGTCTTGTCCATGGGGCCAAATGGCAAACACATCACCAACATAGCGTAACCACACTAGGGGCTTGTATGTAGCTGTGGTAAGTACTTCGTTTTCAAAGTATTTCATGTAAATTTTGCTAAGGGGGGGGGGGGAACCCATAGCAGTACCATTAATCTGTTTGTAGATTTTTCCTCCCCATGTAAAGTAACCTGCATATATGCTAAATTTGAGTAATTCAAAGAAATGGGGGGGGGGATTTACACTTGATCAAATCAAAAGTGTTTATAAGTGTACATTAGTAAATAAAGAGATAACATCAAAACTACCCATTATGTCTAAATTTTTTAGGATATGATTTGTAACTAGTGATGTGAAATGGAGTGAATTTTTTTACAAAAGTAGAGGAGTTGTCAGTAAACATGGCCTTCACACCACATTCAAATATCATGTTAAATTAGCAGCTTTAACACAGTATATTAGATGTAAAGAAAACCAGTATGCTATTTAGAAGTCATTACAGATCCAAAAGATTACTTTTTGAGTCAGCCATAGCTATGAAGAATTCTCCTAACCTGAACAAATATGATTGCATTAATTTGCCAAAAATTTGGGAGACTGTGACCTAAAGAGAAACTCCCACATAGCTGTAATTTTTTTTTTTTTACAACATTAGAGGGCATCAAAATACGACTTTAGATCTTTTGTTTGTTATGTATTGTTTCACTTACTCACTATCGTGTATACATGCTGTGCTGTGTTCTGATGATGCTGATTTGAAATTCAGTGAAATATAAACAAGTTATTGAAAAAAACATCTTTTTATAATTTAGTTTGTTTGGTGTTGTTAATACCATTAAAAATAAGTCATGAACGCTGTTCACTTGATAAATCATGCTGGCAATTTAATATAAATTAAGTTGATATTAATTATAGCTGTTACTCAAACATGTACAGGTGTATTTTTTTTTTTTTATAAAAAATAACTGCTAATGTAGGATGTAAAACTTAGTGAGATGTCTGATAATGAATCCACTTTCAAATACATTATTTGCTAGCTTATACTTATTATATAAAATAAGTATAAGTACTCCCCACTAATGAAGTACCCAAGAAAACTTGGATTTTTCCACACCATGAGTTAATTTTTTTTTTTAATAGAAATATTTCATATTACACTATCAAGCTTGTTCTGCTATCTTTTAACAATGCACATAAACTATTGTTTTTACATTTGCAGAGCTTCTGTAGCTCAATCAGTATAGACGAAGCCCTTTGGTCAGAAAGACCTGGGCTCGATTCCCGTCAGCGACATGAGGAAATATTAAATTTTATCTGGTCTCTTTCGATGAAAGGCGAGTTAGCCAGTCTCATATGGAGGTAGGGTTTTTTTTTCACCCAGAAATTCAGGTTTATCACCCTCGAGAACAGGCAAACCATCCCCGTGAACACCCACGGACTACAGTCAGAAATACTGCCCTTAGGGGATGCAGCAAGTAGTGGCAACCTGGTTGCATTAGTTGTGAGCCTCCTTGGTGTGTGTGGGGGGGGGAGGCTCAACTCTTTTTAGGATAGGATGGACGAGTAGATATGATATGATGATGATACATTTGGCATTGTTGTAGCTGTAATTTGATTTTATTAATTATTGAATGAAGACTTTATTGTTAGAAGTAGTGAAGCTTGTAGAAACCACTCAAGTTAAGGCCTCTTAAAAAGCAGAAGAGCCACAGTATTTTATTGCAAAAGTGATGACACATGGATTCAGTGAGATTGCATCAGGAACAGTATGATTTGAGATGGATCCCAATGTGACTGCATAGTAGGAAGCACAGGATCCGAGTATGAGGGGAAATTAGCCAAGCAGAGAACATCCTGGGAGTTCTTTTGCTACCACCCTACTTAAATGAAAATCTGAGGTGGGGGAAGGATGGCTTGGAAAGTTCCATATTTAGCCTTTTTCAAGTTCATAAACAATGCTTTTTTTTTATGATAGGACAACTTTTATAAATACTGATGGTAAGGAGGTGACAGAAGCATATGAAATAGGTGAATTACTGAGCAATCAGTTTGCAAGAGTATATAATCTAGTTGGAGATACTGCTGTGACATGGGCTGAGATGCAAATAGTGGTGGATGAACTAGAAGTGCTTGGAATATTACAGAATCTTGATGTGACTACAGCTATGGAACTAGGTAAAATTTCTGCTCATATATGAGAATATTCATTGAAATTGGCTGAACTGCTGTCAAACTGTTTGTCTCTGCTCTCATAAGGACCCAAGTGGTCAACGATGACAAAACATTACATAATGTAGGCTCCAAGACATATATAGCAAGTTATATACTGGGTAGACTGCTCACCATCTCAGGTCTACTGATCAACATATCGGAGTAGTTGATTAAGGACCAAATTCAAGAATGAAAGGATAAGAATAGAAGGAACAGGAATCTGAACTTGGGCAACTTCTGTTTAATTTCTACATTAATGATAAAGGAAATGATTATTATTTTATTGATACTTCCATGGAGACTGAACCTGTGTAACTCAGTGGATGTGGAGTTTGCACACCACAGCGCTTGACTGCATGAAGGAAGACTTGCTTTCGAATCTAGTTGGCGACTAGAGGGAATTTTTTTAAGCCTTTTTTCAACCAGTTCCTGAGTTAGTCAATCTGGCATGGGCAGGTGAGTTTTTTCCTCCCGGAAACTCGGGTTTTTCGTTCCATAAACTCAGGAAAATTGACCGTAGAACCCACATTACTTCAGGCATTAAATATATTGTGTTAGGTGTTAGGTACCACAAGATGGTGGCACTTGTTGAGCCGCCTCTCTTCACTGTGTGCCACTTAATTAGTGATAGCCTTGGGCCAGCTATCTCTGATTGGGTACCAGAGAAGATTGAACTGCCCACTCGGGCTCCAAAAGTACTGCCTATATGGGAATAAAAAGGCGCTAGCCGATTTTTATTTTTTTTTTAATTTATTTTATTTATTTTTTTTTTTAACTTCCATATAGTCAAAGACAAATTGTGGAAGACCTGAATGATCCACACAATATCTGTCATGCCTCTCCTTGAACCTGACAGATGAAACACTCACAACTGACTGGTAATGGTATTCCACTCATTCACTACTTTCAAAAAAAAATAAAAAATTAAAAATTCTAGTCCTCACACTCTTACTCAATACCCAAGAATGATCTTTTGTTCTTTCTCCCCATGTCTAATGCCGACATATTTCATATTCATCAATCCTATAAAATCCTTTAAGTTTGTCATATCTCTCCTTTTTTTTTGTTGGTGGATCAGTCTTCCAACCTTATGCAACACATAAATCCCCAATCTATTCTCATAGGGAACATTCCATAGACCTCTCACCATCTTACTTATTTACCTCTAGATCCTTTCTGCTACTTCTCATTCCTCTAAAAACTCAGGTTGACCCATGCCTGAGCACGGTAATCCAGATGTGGACATACCAAGACCTGTATACAAAGAGGAATGATAACTTCCTTATCTCTGCTTGCTAGTGTGCCATGTAATCCTATGAGTTACCTCAGTAACCTTGGCAATGTGCCTCTAAACTTCAACCCACTATCTATTATCACCCTCAAATCTCTACCTTCATATGTTTCCTGGAGTACAGTTCCACCAATGAGATGCACAGCTTGTAATCTTTTAATCCTAAAATGCGTGACCTTATGTTTTTCCACATAAACTGATTATTTTATGTCTATACTGTCATCCTATTTAAGTCATTCTTGAAGCTCTTTACATCTCCTTGATTAACCATTACCCTACCTATAAATAATAATCACATGATTCCCACAGTAATTAACTTTAATGAAATAAAGGTACAAAAATCCCCAATCTATTCTCATAGGGAACATTCCATAGACCTCTCACCATCTTGCTTATTTACCTCTAGATCCTTTCCGCTACTTCCCATTGCTCTAAAAATTCAGGCTGACCCACGTCTGAGCACAGTAATTCTGATGTGGACATACCAAGGCCTTAATGATAACTTCATTATCTCTGCTTGCTAGTGTGCTGTAATCCTATGGGTTACCTCGGTAACCTTGGCAATGTGCCCCCTAAACTTCAACCTTCTATCTATTACCACTCCCAAATCTCTAGCTTCATAAGTTTCCTGGAGTACAGTTCCACCAATGAGATGCACAGCTTGTAATCTTTTAATCCTAAAATGCATGACCTTATGCTTTTCCATATAAACTGATACCCATTATTTTATGTCTATACTGTCATCCTAGAAGCTCTTTACATCTCCTTGATTAACTATTACCCCACCTATAAATAATAATCACACGATACCCACAGTAATTAACTTTAATGAAATAAAGGTACATCATCAGTGTAGACAACAAGCAATTCAAAGGAATGGAATACAAAGTACATAACAGTCAGTGGATTACCAATTAAAAACTGTTGTCATGTGCTAGAAATTAATATTAATAAAATATTAAATAATTCTTAAAAACTATTTCCTTGATGATTGCATAAGAATCTCCCAAACTTGAGAGAGAGACAATCATTTCAATTCAGATTTGGCTGAATGTAAAAAGGCTTCGCAACTTTCTTTAAAAAGGCGTTTGTATTTAAATTTGCATCTATGGAGAAGATGAGCTTTATCCCACTGGATATTGTGTTTAGTGTCAATACTATGTTATGCCAGATCAGACTTTTGAGGTTTCACAGTTTTTAATTGGTAATCCACCGACTATTATATACTTTGTATTCCATTCCTTTGAATTGCTTGTTGTCTACACTGATGATGTACTATTAATTTCGGTATGAAATATTTGCACCTTTATTTCATTAAAATTAATTACTGTGGTTATTGTGTAATTTATTATTTATAGTTATGCCACAGGTACCTCTAAAGATTACTATCCCACCTAATTTTGCATCATCAGCAAACAAATGAATATTTCCCTTCAAATTATTTCATATGTCATTTATATCAATCTCACACCAAATTGTCTCAAGTGAACTTCTATCAGTACACACACTTCTCTTCTACTCTTCCTACTCTTTTATGGTTGCAGTTCATCTATCATCAGTAGTACCTTTTCCCTGAAAAATACTAAGCTCTTCGTGTTCTATCCCTGTAACTACATCTGATGTCAGCTAAATTTCACTAATCCCTATAAGTTTTGGTGATTTCTTCTACCTGGATCAGTCAACTGCTGGATAAAGGTCTCCAATTTTCTCCATTCCATTCTATTTTCAGCTTTTCTCATCCATTGCATTGCAGGAATCCTAACAACTTTCTCAGTTTCTTTTTTTCCCCTATTGCCAAAGCTGTTCACAAAACTGTCATATTCTTATTATTTTCAATAGTTCGTTTTATTTTTCTAGTATTAAAGTTCCCTCTTTGCATAATTCTGAATATTCTGTTGAATTTCTTTTTTTAATTTCTTTTCTCAATCTTTTTTTAATTCTATGCATTTTCTTAAATCTTTTGAAAGTTTGTCATTTTTTGTATGAAAAATAATTCCACCTATTTCATGAGAGACATTAATTATTATAGTGTTGCTTAATTTTTGATTAATCTCATCTAGGTTATCTTTTTTACCCTCTTTGCTCTGAATTTATTTGAAGGTTCTCTTTTAAAACAGATTAAAAGAGAGCCTTCAAATAAATATCTACTTTTTCCAAGTTTTAAATTTTTGAGGTTTATTGCATTGAACTTCTGTTTGATTAGTTTATTTCTTTCCTATTTGTATTATAATGTTAGATCTTACCATTCTGTGATTACTGCCTGTATTAAAAAAGTTTAGAACTGTTACATCATTTACAATAGTTCTTAACCTTTTTTTGCCTGGCACCCCCTTTCAACTATTTGTATGGCCTAGCACCCCTACTCATTTTTATACTAGGTTAATGATAATAAGATTTAAGATAATTATAATATGTTATTAGGCAAACCTAAATTACCATCAAAATATTTGAACTGACAGTTAATTAAAAAATTAGTGACTGATACAAATTAATTTTTACTCAAAAAAGATGTAAACTTACTGTAATTAATAAGCCAGTCATTAATGGCTACCCTGAGCCTGATGAAATCCTGCTAATTTTTTGATATTAGGTTCAATGTTTGACAAACGAAGTCTCAACTTTTTTATATTAAGTTTATTATTATAACATTTATTATTTATAAGTTTATTATTTTTTATTATCCACGCGTTTATTATTTCAAGTTTATTATTATATTTGTAGTACTATAATGCTTACTGCCCCCCCCGGGGGGGGGTACTATTGCCTAGGTTAAGAACCACTGATTTACAATGTCTCATATGTTATATCTATTTCAGTAAAGTTCTGGCTGTTTAGACTTAGTTTTCCATGTCCATTTATGTGTTTTTTAATTAAAGAATGAATTTATATAAAAGAATCTGATCTTCAGTAAATTACAGCAGTCTTTCTTTCCTATCATTCTTCTTTCCCTTTGAATATAAGTTATTATTGTTTTCACCTATTTTTGCATTTAAGTCACTCGTGATAATCATATAAAATTCATTACTGTAATTTGAAGAGTTTCTTTTAGTTTGGCACAGAATTCTTCGATTTCTTTATCTGAGTAATTTGAAGTTTTAGCATACACTTGTACAACTTGATAACTTTAATTTATAGATATTCGTATTTCTGCTATTTGGGTTGATATTTCTTTCATTGTAGATTATATTATCTTAATTTTTTATGTGTTAGAAAACTAATGCCACCAGTGGAATTGTTATCCATTCTGTGATTTAATTAGATATACTTCCAAGAGTTTGATCATATCCCATTTAATATTTCCAGTTTCTCTCAGTAGCTCTCAAAATTGGATTTCATCTTGAAGAGATCTAAGATTGTAAGTGTCAATGAATATTCTTCTATTGCAGTATTGTTTGTCCATTTTCTTTATTTGAGTTTATGCTAACCAGTACCAAGAACTCCTCTCTCTTGTTCCTGATACTTCTGGCATCAGTATATATAAATTGTAACATCTCCTTAAGCTCCCAACTACCTTTACAATCTGTACTGAATACCCCATTCAATATTGTTGCCTGATAGACCAAATTGCACATTTTTTAAAGGAAAATATCCAGTTCTTTTGCTAATAATGCATAACTAGGTAGAAGAGTAGTTAATGAAGGTGATGTAGAAAACTTGCAGGACAATTTAAAGAGCCTGACAATATGAAAAAAGAAGAATGTTTGTCATTTTAATGTTTAAAAGTATAAAGTTTCACATTCTGAGGTGAAAAGATATACTACATTGATAAAATTGTAATTTAGGAAATTGAGGAATCTAGAGATTAAGGTTCTGATGAACAGAATTGAAGTTTACAGGATATATTGCAGAGATAGCTAGAATAACTCATTGGATTATCTGGTTATTGAAAACACTGATATTCACAGATAAGGAAGGTATTATATCTCTTTATAAGACCTTGCTACTGCCACATCTGGAATACGGTGTATGGATCTATGAATTGTGGGGAGAATCTAAAGGCAGGTCCATGGACCAGCTTCAACCTATGAGGATAGGTTGAAGATTTTGGGGTTATAGTTGTTGAAAGGCAGAAAATGGAGATGTGATTGCCCTATAACTTATTACAGGGTTTACACCCCCCTGTTCTTCCCCCTCCTTTAGAGGAGGAGAAGAACAATCAGATCATCCCTGAAAACTGACTAGGAGTGGTTAGCATGAGTGTAAGGACTTGTGGTGAATGAGTTCACAGAAAAGTATGACAAGTATTGTGTGAATATTAATAACATATTAATGCTGGCATATATTAATAACTACAAAGCTGACAATCATTGAAAACTTTTAGGTGGCAGCTAGGAATAGTGCCATAGCATAAGAAACTACAAGGAAAGAATGTCAGTACTGCAGAGGAAGTGGTCGGGGATTGTTTGAGAGAGGTGGTACTGGACAGCATTACCAAGGATCAGGAGGATAAACCAAGTAGAGATTAAATGGATGAGTAGCAATAAAAAGCAGTAGCTACAAAAAGAGAAAGCATTGGGGAGGGAATATAAACAAAGAAAATTATCGACATTCTCA
Organism: Typopeltis vanoorti; assembly: GCF_054136105.1. Taxonomy (NCBI): domain Eukaryota; kingdom Metazoa; phylum Arthropoda; class Arachnida; order Uropygi; family Thelyphonidae; genus Typopeltis; species Typopeltis vanoorti. Next base: position 162,996,349 of record NC_143549.1, on the reverse strand, counting down.
TGAGCAATACAAAGTGCAGGCAAGAAGGATGACTAGAATTGTAAGGTGAAAGAAAATTAGCTAACCAGGTCCACTTAATCCAAAAGATTTTTTGCTGTGTGCAAATAAAAGGATGTGATTACAGAAGGATAAGTAAAAAGAAGAATGGTTACAGAAGGATGATTAATCAGTACTGAGGGTAGGAAGTTGACAGAAGTAGAAGAAATACTTAAGCTACTATTTCTTTCTTTAGCTAGACCCAAATGGAAGTGACAGAATTTTTCATCCTGCAAAACAAACATAATTCACTGGCCACATAGCCATAGTTACTTCAGCAATAAATCCAAAATAATTAAGTGATCACTTTGAAAGTATCATCCAGGTATAGGCTTTGCAATTACTGATGTGGCAGAGACTAATGTGACAATTGAGGTAGACGAACTGGAGGTGCTCAGAAAAATATCAATGTGAATACAGCAGTGGGACTGGATAGTATATCGGCCAGTTTGCTATGAGAATGTGCATGAAAACTGGAAGTACCTCTGAAGTTGTTTAATGTAAGTCTCAGCTCTGGCAAAGTTCCAGCCTTGGAGTGGAAAGAAGGTAAGTTATTTCCATTACATAAAGGTGGTTCCAAGACAGAAGTAGCAAATTACACAGTATCTCAGGAGTGGTGTTTAAAGTATTGGAAATGTTGATTGAAGATAAAATTAAGGAATGGGTGTATAGGAATATATGGAGGATAGCCAAGTTTTGTAAAAGGTAGGTCCTGCCTAAGTAACTTATTTGCATTTTATAATGAGTGACAGTAGAATTGGATAAAGGAAATGGTTATACCATGGTACTGCTGGACTTTGCAAAGGCATTCAGTGAAATACCTCATAGAAAACTAGTACAAGTTGGAGCAAATGGGAATAAATATTGAAGTGCATGGGAAGTGTTTAAAAATACTTAAATGATGCAATATCAGAATGTGTCCCTAGAGTTTGAAGAATAAATAGGATAGGAGTAAAATAGATGTTTAATTTAATTAAGAAATTTGTAAGAAAAAAAAGCTGTTGTTTCTCCTAAAAGTCCTGATGGTCCCCCCATAGCCGGCTATTTAAGTATTCTCGGCCATTGGGCTGAAGGTTGTCTGATCTAAGTCTCCCAAATTTGGGGCAGTCTCATGCAACCAAATTTGTTGAGGTTTGGCATGTTTCTTAGGGCTGGGGCTGATTCCGAATAGTCTTTCAAATTTGAATTTACTATGGTGTATAACCGTAGCTTTCTTCCACCGTATTCTGTGGCAAGTATCCAGAGAATGATCTGCAAGACCAGAATGGCTATACTGGTGAAAACGGATGTAATCCTTGTGTTCTGATATTCAGTGTCCTGCCTGTTTAGCCAAAATAGGACAGCTTACAGCTGCAAGGAACCTAGTATACACCAGGTAGGTCTAAGGAAGGTGGTTGGTCTTTAGTTGAGCAGATAAGGGATGCCAATTTTTTATATGATCTGTAACAAGAGGTCAAGTTATTAATTATAAATTATATGAAGAGCCAAAGGCACCTTCTTGGCAATTCTCATAGTAGGGTATATAAGTTCTGTTTGCTACAAACTTGGTATTACTAGGTCTACCTACTCACTGATTATTCCTCAATAAAGGTTGAAACCGGTATGGGTAGTGACCTTCTCTCATAATGTAGAACAGTAATGCAGCTCCTATGAGCTGGGGTTCACATTATGGGTAAATACCAAGAATAGTGATCAGAGCTTGCTCCACTCTTACTATGAGTTGCCTCAGTGGCGTACTATCAGATGAGTCATGTGTTGCACTATCCAGGTATTTGCTTACGCTTGGACTCGCCGAACTTTATATAGTTTCTGTATTCGGATATGAAACAATATGAGATGTAATATCCCTTAACTTAAATAAGGTCAAGTTATGTTTTTTTAGGATTTTGGTAATTTTTTCCAAGGTGCCTCGGATGTATGGAATGGTGATGGATTTAGAATAATCCTTGTTGTGTGTGTGTGTGTGGGGGGGGGGGGGTTTGGTTAACTGGTGTCAATATTTTTTGGATTTTTTAGGGGGTAGCCATTGGCTGAGAAAGTGTTGAGGATGTGGTTTAGTTCAGTAGTTAGGACATTATCATTTGAACAGATAAGTTTAGCCCTGTGTGTAGTGTCTTAATAACTCCATATTGTTGTGTGTGGGTGGGGGGGGGGGAATTGTTGGTGAATGTATCTGCCTGTGTGGGTAGGTTTTCTATAAACTGAGAAAACCAAGGTTCCATCAGGCTGGTGGGTGACTAATGTGTCTAAGAAAGGGAGGCTGTTCTTTTTCTCATTTTCCAGGGTGAACTTGATTCTGGGGTGTTGGTTGGTTAAGTGTGTTAGGAAGGAGAGGAGTGTATCAGAGCCATGTGCTCAAATAGCGAAACCATCATCAACGTAGTGAAGACATATGGTTGGTTTCTGTGGGGCAGAGTTTCAGGCTTTCTCTTCAAAAGTCTCCATAAAAAAGTTGGCCAAGGGTGGGGAGAGTGGTGAACCCATGGCTGTCCATGCTATTTGTTTGTAGAATTTTCCTTGCAAAACAAAATAACCTGAGTTCATAGTGAACTGAAATATCGGGATGAAATTTAGCTTGGATTAGCTGTAAGGTTTCTTTGAGTGGGTCATTTATGAATAAGGAGGAGATGTCAGAACTCACCATTATGTCTATGTTGGAGTGTAAGGTTTTTCTATGCTGGCTTTGAAATGGGCTGACTTTTTTATGTGTGATGGTGTGTGAGCGTTTGCCAAATGTTAAGCTAATTTGTATGTGGTGGAATCAATGCCATCCACTATGGGACATAATGGCACATTTTCTTTGTATTTTTGGGAGCCATATATACAGGGGGGGGGGTAAGGAGTTGAAGGGTTTTAATTTGTTAATGATGACTTCTACAGGCGAAGAAGTGACCTTCTTAAGGAGCCTGTGGAGTTTTCTAATTTGTGAGTTACTGGAATTGTACTCAATAGGGAGGTAAGTAGTCTGATCTAATAATAGAGCTTTAAGCTTGCCTGTGTAGTCCGTTTGGTTAAGTACTACCGTGCCGTTACCTTTATCCGCTTTGGTGATTATTATTTCTTGGTTTTTCTTTAATTCCTGCAGCGATTTATATTTCTTATTGGATATGTTGGTTTTTGGTGGTCTAGTTTTGGTGAGAACACAAGTTACATCCAATCTAATATCGTTGACCATGTGGTTGGGAAGGTGGCGGATTCCGCATTCAATTTGGATCATTATATCCTCAGCCTGTAATTTTCTGGGAGCAATGGCGAAGTTGTGGCCACATAAGAGAGCGTTGACTGTTTCAGACTTCAAATTAACTGAAGAAAGGTTGACCACAGTGTCGGTAGGAAGTTTTGGTTCGGAGGTCGAATTCTTTTTTAATTTCTCAAACTTCTTGATATGTCGACCTCGTAATTTTTTAAATTCTTTATCAGCAGCAGTGCATGAAATGTCGTATAAGATTGACTCATGGTTTAACGTGCTAGGAAGCTCTTCTTCGAGCACCTCTATAGCTAAGTTAGCGTTGGCTATGAGACAGCACGTAGTGGCGATTTGTTCTCGTAGCAAAGCCTGGCTGGTGCAGTTATTAATTCAGAGAGCCTTTTGTGACAAGAAACAGTGCTTGAATTTAACACAATTTGGGATTATCTGATTATCCTGGCAGCATTTTAGGAAGGTCAGACGGTTCAGTTGTCTTGAAAGTACTTAACCAAACAGACTACACAGATAAGCTTAAAGATCTATTATTAGATCGGACTACTTGCCTCCCTATTGAGTACAATCCCACTAACTCGCAAATTAGAAAACTCCATAGGCTCCTTAAGAAGGTCACTTCTTGGCCTGTAGAAGTCACTAACAAATTAAAAACGGTTCAACTCCATACCCCCCCCCCCCCCGTATATGTGGGCTCCCAAAAATAAATAAAGAAACTGTGCCATTACGTCCCATAGAGGATGGCATTGATTCCCCACACACAGAAATTAGCTAAACATTTGGCCAAAGTGCTCACACACTATACTGGAAACACACCATCACACATAAAAAAGTCGGCCCATTTCAAAGCAGCATAGAAAACCTTATACTCCAACATACTGACATAATGATCAGTTTTGACGTCTCCTCCTTATTCAGAAATGACCCACTCAAAGAAACCTTACAGCTAATCCAAGCTAAATTTCATCCCGATATCTCAGCCCTATTTCAGTTCACTATGAACTCAGGTTATTTTGTTTGGCAAGGAAAATTCTACAAACAAATAGAGGGGACAGCCATGGGTTCAGTACTCTCCCCACCTTGGCCAACTTTTTTATGGAGACTTTTGAAGAGAAAGCCTGCAACTCTGCCCCACAGAAACCAACCATGTGGCTTTTCTATTTTTTTTTTTTTTTTTTTTTTTTTTTTTTTTTTTTTTTTTTTTAAGGGTTACACGGTGATCAGCACTCATATTTGTAGATTTAGGGACTCAAAAACACACGTGTTGAACAGATTATTTTATTAATTACAAATAAAATAAAACTTGACGTTTAGACCTCTATATCGAGGTCATCATCGGAAGAATACAACTGTATGCAGAACCAAGCTACGTGCTCATGCTTTCTATACCAGTAAACTAAATCTACGTAGTTAATAAATCTTTTTTCTAGCCTGACCTCTAGTGATAGAAAAAAGAAAAAAAAATATATATATATATATATATATATGACAGAATGATCATTGACTCGGTTAACATACATAGTTTTATGAAAAAAAAATTGAATGACTAGAACCGAGATTTAATTAAAAAGGTTTTAATATAAACACACTACTAGTTTCGGCCTGTAACAGCCTTCTTCAGGTGACATTTTAAAAGAAAAAACACTAAACATTGAGGGTTAAAAGACTATGAACAACATAGACAGTCTTTATACATAATTAGCATGAAAACGTTGTCTTTGAAGCTGTTCTTTCATTTGTTGCATTGTTGGCAGAGTGCGTGCTTGCTGCATCACGTGAACGCCAGTACATGATTACAGCTGAATGACTATCTGGGAGGTTGTAGCTTAAGTTGTTATTTAGATGAACAGGATTGAAGATGATTTCTCTCGATTCCACAATTTTTCTCTCTATTTCGTCACTGCAACGGAAGATGTTTGTAGATTTTTCCCAGCAGACTTTGTGACTTTGGTTATCATCATTAGGATTAGCCGAGAAAAGGATATGACTTGATAATGCACTTGCTCGCTGTCTCTTGTAAGTAATGTCTCTCATGTGTTCTTCCATACGCATTTCGACAGATTTGTCTGTCTGCCGGAAATAAGGAATATCGCAGTCACATAATATTTTATATATGCCAGGGTATTTGAGTTGATGATGACAAGGTTTTGGGTGGCTAATTAAGGAACGGATCTTTGGAAGTGGAGTGAACAAGGTTCTGATATTGTATTTTTTTAGAACTTTTGCTAATTTATGTGAAACAGTACTTATGTAAGGAATAGAAATATTGCCTTTGAATCTATTTGTTTCTTCTGAGTGATGTCGAGGAGGATTAAGAAGGAATTTGTTAATGATTTTCTTGGAATATCCATTAACTTCGAAAGAAGTTTTCAGGTGGTTTATTTCTGTAAGACCGCCCCAAATTTGGGAGACTTATATCAGAAGACCTTCAGTCCAACAGCCGAGAATACTTACATAGCCCCACTAGGGGGCACCATCAGGACTTTTAGGAGAAACAACAGCTTCATCATCAGTTACTGTGTGTAGTGCCTGCGTGCATGTGTCTTTATTTTAAGTTCCTGTAAAAATGGCAACGTGACGTTGCCGAAATATTGGAATATAGATTAAAGTTTAATTTATATCATTTGTACATTGTAAATTCCTTAAGTGATTTATAAGCTTGTATAACCAACGTCTAAGCCTTTCTACGAGAACTCCCATGATGTGTCTTTTGATTCCATGGAGACACACTGTATAATAATAATAATTATAACAGTGCTGGTGAAATGTTTAGTAGATTCCCATGCAGTAATATTAGCTATAATTTTCCACTGCTTTTGAAAGTCCAGAGCAGGGGGGCTTTTTTATTCTATTATCGAGAAAGCAGTGATTAATTATCTTGTGATTTCAATTTTTGATTTCTTTAATTGCCATTCATAGTGAAATAACATTCACAAATAACATTATCATTGTGAAAAATGTAAGATCTAACTTGCTATGAGTCAAATTCTGAACTAATGAAAAATTCAGCTTACAAAAGGATTTATGAAATAGAATAAGTTGAGTAGTGTCTGTATCTACTATGGGGTGGGGTATGGTAAAAAAAAACTCTGAAGATTAACTTTCAGTTGAATGTTAGATTTAAATTGTATGTAGTGATAAGAAGTATTAAGGAAAAATCATAAATGTTTTTTAACTCTTGCAGCACTAAATTCTGAATATTCAGTATTAGATGAGGTTCTATTAAATTGTCTAAAGTTGATGAATGTTGCTAATGGTATTAAACATTGCTCCAGGATTACAGGTATTTTATAACTGTTACTATATGACAATAACATATGAAATATTGATTGGTCATTATTTACATTCTAATTAGCTTGAATATTAGTTTAACATGTGTTACAGTTGCATTCTCTACCCATTTGGGACAGTTGACCACCAATAATAATATTACATACAGATAAACATAGAAAGGATTTTTTTTTTTTTTTTAATTAGTTATCATTGACATACTCATGATAAGTGCTAATTATCTGGTTCATGTAAACTGATAACATTAAATGACTAGCAACAAAACTGTATTTGAACTCACAACTCATGATTTTGTTATTTCTATGTGTCAGAGATATGAATTTCAATAACAAAAAAAAAATTCATATCTTTTATATCAAAAATCAATATAATTGATGAAAAAAAATCTGGTCTTCACACACTGGAAATATGTAAATTTTGTTTTAGCGTAAATTAAAGATGTAAAATTGATTGACACATAACATTAAATTTGTTATCAGAAAACTGACTGCCAAGCTCAATTATTATTCAGGTCTTTCATACTATTTCTTGAAATCATTTCCTGTCTTCACATTCTACCTTCTCAGAGGTTTATTTCCTCTCCACTGAAATAAAATAAAAATAACCTTACATCTCTCTCTCTCTCTCTCTCTCTCCACTCTTATGTTACTTCCATGCATGGCCCTTGTCCATATCAAAATTCCTCTGGTGCCTATCCAGTAAATATCTCACAACAGCTTAAACATCTCGATCATATTACTCCTTACATCCACTATGCTGTGTAGATTATGTATTATGTTCTCGGTCTTCCTCATAATAAAGTTCCACAGTCCTAATAGCATCCTAATTGTTAGTTTTTTCATCCTCTTCAAAGTATGGTGATCAGATATGAGCACAGTAATTTGCATGTGGTTATGTGGTTATTTCTGATAGTCAGTGTCCTAATTATTGCAGCACCTAAAGATATTCACCCATAACATGTAACATTATTGGTTGAGAGCATATATGCTTATCACTTAGCCAACCTGTCCAGTCACCAAACTCTAGAAGGAATTGAAGATATTCTTCTTGAGATATCCAAGATAGATAGAATATTCTGAACTTCTGTTTAGTCTGTATGACTTTCAGCAACCAATTCCTTCATGTAGGCTGGGCTCTTAGTGGTTCTGGATATATCTTTCCCAAACCAATAGACGGGAGGAAACTGTTTAGGAGTGAATTAATGTGGGCAAGGTTATACTCAATGTGTTGCATCTACATCCTCCCCGTTAGAGAAAAGGATGAATCACTGTGGTTCTAAGCACCACTAGGTGTTAGATAAGTTCATCACCTATGTAACATTTCCACATTGCTGCACTGGAAGCGTCAAATGTTTAGAAACCATTCTTGAGCTCTTGAGCAAAGCCAAGTTTTTTTTTTAAATCTCTCCATTTTTTCTGCCATGCAAAATGAACGATGTTTTCAAAATTACATCAGACATCATAAAGAGAAACAAGAGTTTTTCTTTTCAAAGTACAGCTTTGAAATAGTTATTCCACAGACCACCTGCTGGATAGTATACTCGATAATGCTTTATTAGGCTTCCAAGTAAGCTGAATAGCTTGCTGTTCTGCCAGGTGTGCTTAGGAGGAGCCTTGAAATGGTATGAAAGGAGCACTATACTAAGAACAGGATTGGCATAGTTTGGTGAGATTCTCTATGTGTAGGACTTAGTAAAGAATCTCTGTTACTAGATAAATATGTAAGTTTCTGTGGTTTAGCAGTTCTGTAAAAAAATTTCCAGTATTGAGACTACATGTTTTTAGACATAACTAGTTGAATAAAATAAACAGATATATTTGTTTGTTGTGGGATTATATTTGTTTATTTTATTAAATTCATATGTCTAAAATCATTTTTGATACTAGAAATTTCTACAATCTCCGTTACTCTTATTCCATGTCCTACTCTGACCATGAAAAATCAAGTAGTGAGAGCTAGACTACTGTGGAGTGTATTGTAAATTGAAATGTTCCATTCAAACTACATGTACTGCTTCACTCTATAAATGTAAGCTTTGGCATGAATCAGAGTTCTCACATGCAAACACAGTACAAAGGAGTTTTCAAAAAAGCTTGACAAGAAAGTGTGAGATAATGTAACTAAGATTAAAGTAAGAAAAATTGCATTTTATTATAATTACATATTCTTATTTATATAACTTTGTATTAAATATAGTTTTATTGTTTGATTAAATATTCCTGTATTCTGTGTAACACTTATAACTTCATATTAGAATAAAAGCTGCCTTTAGTCTCACCTCAGTGATGTTCATTTCCATCTCAAACTGAAAACCCACACCTGCAAAATCTCCTAAACTCAAATTTCATCATCTTCAAGTAGTATACTGATCTCAACTTTTCAAAACACACTGTTGTTTTTTGTCTCAGAAATGGTATTATCTACAATATATGTCAGTTTCCAATTTGGAATCTTCTCTCTTTTGCCTTCTTCAGCTAAAATTCTCTCTTCACAAATTCCCATTTCACAAAACTCATTTTCAGATTCCGTCACTCTCGTAATGCATCTACTGAATGTTGATTGTCTCTAACCCATTTTAACATATAAGGCAAGATAGTGAAAGTGTTGTAGAGAATGTGGAAGGAGTGAATGATGACAGTAAGGAATAAAATAGCATGCTTACACAGCATCCTTCACAGGACAAAATGTGAGCTAGAGCCTACTGGAGAAATGATTGTTGTGTGACATACCAGGAGGGAAAATAAATGAAAAAATGAATGGCAAAAGTAGTAAAGTGCAAGAAACTGGGAGTAAGGAGAAGATATTCAATGATCAGAGGTGTACTTAATGAGAAAGTGAGAAAGGCTTGTTTTCCAGGTGTAAAGATCAAGGATGTTTGTGAACCTCTTTATGAATTCTTTCACTTCTCCCTATTGTTTACAGATGGGAGAAGTGAAAGAATTGGTTGTTTTGGCTGCCATGAATGATCAGGGCTCCATGATAGACTCAGGAAATTAAATACGCAGTCAAGAAAAGGAAGAAGAAAGCATATCAAAAGATCTTTGGAAGTAAGTTAGCTGGTTCTCTTTACAGAGAAAAATGGAAGAAAGTGAAGCACTGTGTAAAATTAGCTAAACACAAGTCATGAGAAGGCTCTTTGGTAAGAACATTGAAAATAAGCACCATGAAGGTGGCAAAATATTCTGGTTTCTATTGAAAAAGCTTAGAAATGGAGGAAAAAGTGCAAGATAAAGGTATTCTAGATGTCTGGAGTAATTATTTTGAAAGACTGTTAAATGAAACAATCAGTGTAAGCACGGTGGTAGAAAACTCTCAACAGGAATACATATCCATATTTAAAGTAGAAAAAAAGTCATCAAAAACAAATGTGGAAAGTCAGCTGGAGTAGATGAGATTTGGCCAGAAATGCTCAAATATGGAGTTAAATAAAATAAAATAAAAGTTTTACAGTGGCTGCATTGCATAATTCAGAAGATGGTCAACGGGTCAAATTCCAGATGATTGGAGCAGAGCTCTCATAGTACTCATCTTTAAAAAGGATAATAAAACTGAATGATAAAATAACAGAGGTATTTCCCTACTGAGTGTTCCTAGTAAGATTTATGCAAGTATACTTCAGAAACGTCTAAGAAAAATTGTGGAAGGAAAGCTTGGTGAAGAACAAGCTGGATTCAGGCCAAATAGAGTTGTCGGAATCAGATTTTCACTTAAAGACAAATAGTTGAGAAATCTAAGGAATGTAACAAGGATTTATATTTAAGTTTTGTTGACCTGGAAAAGACATAACAAGGTGCAAAGAGGAAACTCATCAAAACACTAAGTTATATGGTGGAAATGGAACATTATCTATACGAATCACATTATGAAGGAAAGTGGTATTAAATCTGATATCAAAATTGGTAATATTAATCTTAGCTCTTTACTTTATGCAGATCATGTTATATTTCTGAATGAATCCAGTACGTCTACAAGATTCTCTCACTAAATTGAATAACTGTTGTAATAAATTTGCTATGAAAATCAGCAATAAAAAGACAAAGACAATGAAAATAGGCAGAAACATTAAAAACATCAACTGTATCCTGAATGATGAAACATTTCAGCTGTTTAGGCAAAATTTTTAGTGAAGATGGTAAATTAAATAAGGAAATAGACAACAGAATTAGTAAAGCTGATATGGTTGGAACTCAGCTGAATAAATTTAAATGAAATAAGAGAGAAATTACTCAAAACATTAAATTAGCTGTATACAAGATGGTGTTCAAACCAATTTAACTTGTGGATCTGAGGGCTGTGTTAGAAATAACACTTCGCCAAAGACTAGAGACCACAGATATGAGAGTCTTGAGAAAGATTGGGGGTGTGAACAGATGGCATCAATGGCAATATCATATTAAAAATGAGGATATTAGGAAAGAGCTGGACATTGTTAGCATTCAGGAATATGTTAGTAAAGCTAATCTCAGGTGGTATTGTCATTTAAAAAGAATGGGAGAGGAAAGATTAGTAAAACAAGCACTTTTGCTGACAAGAAGATCCAGAGTAAGACCAAGATGTAGATACATTGATACAGTAAAAAATGCCTTAAAAACAGAAATATAAGATTTGATAATGTTCGAATCTTGACAGATAATAGATTAATTTGCAGGAATATTGTTGATGGGAAGTTAATAATAGTGTAACTTTTAGTACTATCATAATTTTCCTGTACACCTCTTGAGGGTGCATATCAAGAATTTGATGAGTGCTGAGGGTAGGAAGTTGACAGAAGCAGAAGAAATACTCAAGCTACTATTTCTTTCTTTAGCTAGACCCAAATGGAAGTGACAGAATTTTTCATCCTGCAAAACAGACAATTTACTTGCCACATAGCCATAGTTGCTTCAGCAATAAATCCAAAATAATCAAGTGATCACTTTGAAAGTATCATCCAGGTATAGGCTTTGCAATTACTGATGTGGCAGAGACTAATGTGACAATTGAGGTAGACGAACTGGAGGTGCTCAGAAAAATATCAATGTGAATACAGCAGTGGGACTGGATAGTATATCGGCCAGTTTGCTATGAGAATGTGCATGAAAACTGGAAGTACCTCTGAAGTTGTTTAATGTAAGTCTCAGCTCTGGCAAAGTTCCAGCCTTGGAGTGGAAAGAAGGTAAGTTATTTCCATTACATAAAGGTGGTTCCAAGACAGAAGTAGCAAATTACACAGTATCTCAGGAGTGGTGTTTAAAGTATTGGAAATGTTGGTTGAAGATAAAATTAAGGAATGAGTGTATAGGAATATATGGAGGATAGCCAAGTTTTGTAAACGGTAGGCTGCCTAAGTAACTTATTCGCATTTTATGAGTGACAGTGGAACAGAATGATTTGAAAGGTGAGAAATATGCAATGAGTGAAGGAGTTGTATTAGCAATTTTGCTTAAATGAAAGGGTTGAGAAAGTAAAAAAAAAAATAAAAAAATTGTGCTTCCTCAGTCTGATTTTACTGTATTGTATTGAGCAGAAAGGTCATAATTACAAATGAGTCGGTGAGAACATTCAGATGGAGGAATGGTGTGCAGTTTATAGATGTATGGAGTTAATTTGATGGATGAATGGATGGAAGTGCAAAATCGGGAAAACTGGAAATATTGGGAAGGGATGTAATCAAGTGTGAGTCCTGTCACCCCGAGACAAATGACTGTGTACAGAAATTATTATGCAATGCTGAATGTGATTTCACATTTAAGTGGGTTAGTAATGACATTACACAAGGATAACTGTGAGTCCAAGGGCATGTGGAAATGCAAGTAAACAAATGTCAGAAGTATCAGCAAAAAAAGGAGAAAAACTTTTGGCCTTGCTCAACTCAACTTAGCCAGAAATTATACACATCAGTGAGACCTGGTTGACAGAAAATGATATAACTGGTAATTAGTTTACGGAATTAACAACGCAAATGAAGTATATTAATTAAAGGTAACTTTAATGAATCACTTCTATATTTCGGCAACGTCACATTGCCATCTTCAAGAACATAAAGATATGGTATGTGCACTCGGGAACTAACACAAAGCAAATGAGGAAGAAGCTTTGTGTTAGTTCCTGAGTGCACATACCATATCTTTATGTTCCTGAAGATGGCAATGTGACATTGCCGAAATATAGAAGTGATTCATTAAAGTTACCTTTAATTAATATACTTCATTTGCGTTAATTCCGTAAACTAATTACCAGTTATGTCTAACCAACGTATAAGCCTTGCTACTAGACTCAAGAAAATGATATAGTCGTGGGCAGATTATGCCAAACAAATTAAGCCAAATCTTACTTACCATGTAAAAAAAAAATATACTTGCTGAAGTCCTCCCCTTATTTTATTATTATTTTTTTTTTAATAATATTCCCTAATCAGTATATTGGAATTTCATAAAGTGATTAGTGATGCGGAATCATTGTTTGGAGAACATTTCCTTTCTGTGAGAACCATTTCAAGTCATCATCATCATGCGTATCAAGGATTTAGGCCTAGCATGGCCTGTTCCGGCCTTAGAAGTCATCGTTGAATCGTTTAAGAGGACGTCCTGGTTTTCTTTTTCCTGATGGCTTATACTTTAAGGCTTGTTTTAGTAATCTTTCTGTTTTCATTCTTTGAACGTGTTCCATCCATTTATGTTTATATTTTTTAATTTTTTCTATTACTGGTTCTTGGTTTAATTCTTTCATAATTTCTTCGTTTCTTTTGTGATCAAATAGGGTATACTTTGCAGTTTTTCTCATAAACTTCATTTCTGCTGTTATTAATCTTTGTTTGTCTTTTTGTTTTATTGTCCAGATTTCGCTTCCATACATTAAGACTGGTAGGGCTAATGTATTGTATACTTTAGCCTGGTTTGTTTTTGAACTAGGTTTGGTTTAAATATAGAGTTAATTACACCTGTTATTTTTAAATATTTTGCAATGTTTACGTTTATATCTTTTTCATTTTCATATGTGATCATTCATCCTAGGTAGTTAAATGAATTCACCTGTTCTAAGATCTTGTTATCTATTACTATTTTAGTTCTTGCTGGATCTTGTCCTTTAAAGGCCATAGTTTTTGATTTGATTACATATAGAGTTAATTACACCTGTTATTTTTAAATATTTTGCAATGTTTACGTTTATATCTTTTTCATTTTCATATGTGATCATACATCCTAGGTAGTTAAATGAATTCACCTGTTCTAAGATCTTGTTATCTATTACTATTTTAGTTCTTGCTGGATCTTGTCCTTTAAAGGCCATAGTTTTTGATTTTTCCGATGATATTATCATACCATAATCTTTGGATATCTCATTTAGATCTAAAATAGCTTTCTGTAAGTTATCTTCAGAATTTGTAATTATTATTTGGTTGTCGGAAAAGAGGAGAGCGTTTAAGTTCACTGTAGAAGAAAGTTTAATTCCTTGATGTAAATTTTTATTCCATTTTATTATTATTTCATTTCAGTAGATATTAAAAAGAGTTGCTGAGAGGGGACATCCCTGTTGGACCCCTTGGTTTATCTCTCTCATATATGATAGCTCGTGATTTAATCTTATTTGTATTTGATTATTTTCATATATACTTGTGATAGCTTTTAGGATATTATTTGGTATTTGTCTTTCTTTTAATATGTTAAATAATATGTTTCTTTTAACTTTGTCAAATGCTTTTTCAAAGTCGATAAATGCAATATGTGTTTCTAAATGATATTCTCTTCTTTTCTCTGTTATTAATTTTAGGCAAAAGGCCGGGTCTATACATGATCGTCCTTTTCTAAATCCATTCTGTACTTCTAAAATAAAGTTTTCGGAATATTTCATTAGTTTGCTGTTTAAGATTCTGCTATATATTTTGTAACAGGAATTTAGTATACTGATACCTCTAGTTTTTAGGGTCATCTCTATTACCTTTTTTAAAGATAGGAATCACAATTGCTTTTTACCATTCTACTGGGGGGGGGGATACCAGTTGAGTAAATTTTATTTAAAAATAATAAGAGTCTTTCTTTGAATCTTGTTCCTGCGTATTTATATAGTTCTGAACCTAGTTTATCTTCTCCTGGTGATTTTCCATTTCTTGTTTCTTTCAGGCTGATTTCTAATTCTTCTTCACTTATTTCCTTTTCATTCTCATTAATTGTTTGCCAGTTGTCTTTTTTAAAATATTTGTCTGTCCACAGTTCTGTGTAGTAATTTAGAAATTCTTCTAAATTCAATTCAGTGTTTAATTTTATGTTTTCTTTGGTATCTGCATTTAAGTGTTTCAAAATTTTATATACATTGGGTCTTATTTTATGTAAATCATGTTCTAAATTAGAAACAAATTTGTTCCATGATTCTCTATGCCTTTTTCTGGCTTCTCTTTTAGCTATGGCTCTTATTCTTTTATATTTATTTCATCTTCTAATCTTTTACTGCTTAACCATTTGCGATAGGCTTCTTTTTTATTTTTGATTATTTCTTTGCTTCTTAAATTAACCAATATCTAGATTAAATTTTATTTAATCTAGATATTGGTTAATTCTTTGTTCATATAGCCATTGTACATTTGTGTCATTCAGTAGTCTAGTTTTATAAAGAAATGTTTCAATTTTTCTTTCTGTTCTTGTTACTTATAGCCATTTAGGTGGTAATCTTAATTTTATTTTAACAAGGAAGTGGTCACTGCTTATTTCATATCCTCTGTGAACTCTAACATATAGTGAAAATTTTGATGTCTTTTCATTTAGTATAAAGTAATCTAATATTGATTTCCATCCTCTTGCTGCCCAAGTATATTTATGTGTGTCTATGTGTGTTTTTATGTTTATAGAAGGAATTCATTATTTTCCTTTTCATTTTTGTTAATTTTTTGCCAGTTGTCTTTTAAAATATTTGTCTGTCCACAGTTCTGTGTAGTAATTTAGAAATTCTTCTAATTTCAATTCAGTGTTTAATTTTATGCTTTCTTTGGTATCTGCATTTAAGTGTTTCAAAATGTTATATACATTGGGTCTTATTTTATATAAATCATGTTCTAAATTAGAAACAAATTTGTTCCATGATTCTCTATGCCTTTTTCTGGCTTCTCTTTTAGCTATGGCTCTTATTCTTTTATATTTATTTCATCTTCTAATCTTTTACTGCTTAACCATTTGCGATAGGCTTCTTTTTTATTTTTGATTATTTCTTTGCTTCTTAAATTAACCAATATCTAGATTAAATTTTATTTAATCTAGATATTGGTTAATTCTTTGTTCATATAGCCATTGTACATTTGTGTCATTCAGTAGTCTAGTTTTATAAAGAAATGTTTCAATTTTTCTTTCTGTTCTTGTTACTTATAGCCATTTAGGTGGTAATCTTAATTTTATTTTAACAAGGAAGTGGTCACTGCTTATTTCATATCCTCTGTGAACTCTAACATATAGTGAAAATTTTGATGTCTTTTCATTTAGTATAAAGTAATCTAATATTGATTTCCATCCTCTTGCTGCCCAAGTATATTTATGTGTGTCTATGTGTGTTTTTATGTTTATAGAAGGAATTCATTATTTTCCTTTTCATTTTTGTTAATTTTTTGCCAGTTGTCTTTTAAAATATTTGTCTGTCCACAGTTCTGTGTAGTAATTTAGAAATTCTTCTAATTTCAATTCAGTGTTTAATTTTATGCTTTCTTTGGTATCTGCATTTAAGTGTTTCAAAATGTTATATACATTGGGTCTTATTTTATATAAATCATGTTCTAAATTAGAAACAAATTTATTCCATGATTCTCTGTCTTTTTCTGACTTCTCTTTTAACTGTGGCTCTTATTCTTTTATATTCTATTTCATCTTCTAATCTTTTACTGCTTAACCATTTGTGATAGGTTTCTTTTTGATTATTTCTTTGATTGTATCATCCCAGATCTTCAGTTTCTTTCTTTTATTGAATTTTTTGGTCTTTCCTAAGCTTTCATTTGCTGCTGTATTTAGTATTGTTTTTATATTAAGTCATTCTATTTCTTCATTTTGTTTTATTTTATCTAGATATTGGTTAATTCTTTGTTCATATAGCCATTGTACATTTGTGTCATTCAATAGTCTAGTTTTATAAACAAATGTTTCAATTTTTCTTTCTGTTCTTGTTACTTGTAGCCATTTAGGTGGTAATCTTAATTTTATTTTAACAAGGAAGTGGTCACTGCTTATTTCATATCCTCTGTGAACTCTAACATCTAGTGAAAAATTTTGATGTCTTTTCATTTAATATGAAGTAATCTAATATTGATTTCCATCCTCTTGCTGCCCAAGTATATTTATGTATGGCTTTATGTTTATAGAAGGAATTCATTATTTATAGGTTATTATAAACTACAAAGTCGATCAATTTTTAACCATTTCTGTTTAGAGTGTGTTCTCCATGTGTTCCTATATTATTATTAATTTTCGTGTTTCCAATTCTTGCATTTAAGTCTCCTGCTAAAATTATGTAATCATTTTTATTTATTTTATTATATATGTTTTGTATCTGATTATAAAAATCAATATTATCCTGTTCTCTTCCTTCTTCTGGGGCATATAAACCAATTATTGTTAAATAGCCTCTATCTATTTTTATTCTCGCTTCTATTATCTTTCATTTCATAATTTATAATGTTTTAACTGTTTTGAAAGGGAGTTATGAATCCAAATCATGACTCCTGCTTGTGCTCTTTGGTCTCTGTCGACTCCACTGTATATCACATTAAAATTTTCAGTTCTCATAGCTCCTTTTAATTTCTTTCATTTAATAACTGGTCTAATTCTATTTCTTTATATGCTATTCCTCTTACATTCCTGTTTGCTATGTGTATTATATTTTGTCGTTTCCATTTTTATTTTACCTTTTCCATTCCAGGGTCGTTTCCCATAGATTCAATCCGATTATCTTTTTCTGTCAGCTTACAAGTAGGATTATGTTCTCCATGTCAGGGGACTAGCCTGACGATGGAATAGTTCAGTGATAGGGCTGCTACCTTAAGGCTTCTGAACTAGCCTTCTTCCGAATTTAAACCCATAGGAGGAATAGTGTATATTGAAAGGGACAGAGTAGATTATAGAAGAATTATAGTAAGGTTTATAGAGAGGGCATAGTTGTAAAGCCAGAAATGAAAAGACCCCATGGCCCTCGAGTACTCATTTCAAGTCAGTAAATAAAAATAGGAAGAACAGAAAAACAAGTTTGATTTTGTGGAAAATATGATTTGTTACATTAATTTTTCTTACTAGAATGGCCCTTTATATTATACATATTCTGTTGTGTTTTCTTAAAGTTAAAAAAAATTGTTTGAAAGTTAACTTTTTTTTATTAAAGATATTCCATTTTATCTAGCCCAGAGATACTTGCCACTCATGAGTGGGCAAGCATTATGGGCTTTGGTTATAGGGATAGAAAGTAAAAAGCAGTGTACTTTCATGGAGGATATAGGAAACAGGACAAGAGATGGAGTATTGCTAATGATACCTGAAGATCTTCGACAAACAAAATTAGAAGTTAAAGAGGATTTCAGGTCTGCGGGAGGTGGTTCATTTGAGACCTTCTGGCTGGAGATTAAACAGCAGTACAACAAAATATATTGTTGGTTGTTGCTATAGACCAGTGAATCGCCAGTAAGATATGAATGTCATACATTGGCAAATTACCATGCGTGCAGAATGAGCAATTATTATGGAGGATTTCAGCCATGGAGACATAGAGTGGAGGGAACAAAGAAGATATGTAAAGATGAAAATGGAATTTATACATTTAAGATATAATTACCTGATACAGCATTTCATGGAGAGAACCAGAGGTTTGAGAGTATTGCATCTGGTAACAGCATCAGAAGATGAAGTTGTTCGATATAAGTCTAAAGTTCTGGAAAGGTCCCAAGGAAAGAAAGGAGGCAATATATTTCCATTACATAAAGATGACTCCAAGACAGAAGTAGCAAATTACAGACCATTTCATATTTCAGAAGGTGTTTAAAGTATTGGAAAAGTTGGTTATACGTAAAATCCAGCATTGAGTAGATAAGAATACACACAATTCTGTATGGTGGGCAGCATGGCTTTGTAAAAGGTAGGTCTTACCTTAGTAATTTGCTCACATTTTATAATGGTGACAGCAGAATTACACAATAGAAATGGCTACACCATGATACTGGATTTTTTAAAGCCATTTAACAGAATATCACATGGAAAGCTAAAGTTGGAGCAAATGGGAATGGATATGAAACTGGTAACGTTGATAGGGAGTTACTGATAGACACAGAGAGTAGTATATGGTGGAGTGGAACCTAGGAGAATGATGGTTACTAGAGTAGTGCCTCAGGATTCTGTACTAGGGACTGGAAAGTATAGGGCCACTATTTAATTTGTATATTAATAATATAGAAAAAGATTTAAAGGAGGAGGATTCAGTTGTTGATAAAGGTGTAATGTAAATATCTTGCAAAATTATTTAAATTATTTTAAAATAATTATTCTTATCTCTGACTAGTGTCGAGGCTAGCAGGTGAAAAGACGTACTGTCAGAGAGCTCTTTAAAGATTTGTGATTTTTGTTAATTTATTAAGTGTTTTCTTCTTGTAGAAAGGCTTATACATTAGTTGCCCATGATTACTAAATAACTTAAGGAATTCACAACGTATACTGGAATGTAAATTAAAATAAACTTTAATATATACTTCCTATATTTCGGCAGTGTCACGTTGCCGTCTTCATGGGAACATAAGATAAAGACGTGCACACAGGCACTAAAAACAGCAAATGAATTCGAAGAGAGGAAACTACTGTTTTTCCTAAAGTCTTCGACCTCATTTGCTGTTTTTAGTGCCTGTGTGCACGTGTCTTTATCTTATGTTCCCATGAAGATGGCCACGTGACACTGCCGAAATATAGGAAGTACATATTAAAGTTTATTTTAATTTGCATTCCAGTATACGTTGTGAATTCCTTAAGTTATTTAGTAATGAAGTGTTTTCTTAGATTTAATTCTGTATTTTTAGTATATTATTGTAGTTTTATTAGTGTAGTTATTGCAATAAAGTGTTTTATAACATAATTTCGTGTATAGAGGCTTAAGTGCTGTGAGGACATCATGTTGGAGGCTTAATGGAATGTATACAGCACTCAGAAAGGATTACCATAGGTTTAATACTGCCTATATTTCGTCCTAGACACTAGGACATCTTCGGGGATTACAAAAACAACTAATGTAACATGAACACAAATATTATACAATACTAAGCCCAACCATATGGGTGACACTAAAGTCCTATCTAGGTGGAGCACCCTCTAAGGGCAGTTGTAGGTGGCCTGGAATGTAAGGTGGGACCTCTGGTGATGAGTGTTTCTCAAATCTTCGGAAGCTTAATGCAACCTTATTTATTGAGATTTGGTTGATTTCTGAGAGCTACTGCTACTTCTAAGAATAGTCTCTCTTTCTTGAATTTGCTGTGGTGGAGTATGGTGGTTTTCTTCCAAGAGACCCTGTGAGTGGTGTCCAAGACATCACCAGAGGTCCCACCTTACATTCCAGGCGACCTACAACTGCCCTTAGAGGGCGCTCCGCCTAGATAGGACTTTAGTGTCACCCACGTGGTTGGGCTTCGTATTGTATAATATTTATGTTCATGTTACATTAGTTGTTTTTGTAATCCCCGAAGATGTCCTAGTGACTAGGAGGAAATATAGGAAGTATTAAACCTCCGTTAATCCTTTCTGAGTGCTGTATACATTCCATTAAGCCTCCAACATGATGTCCTCACAGCACTTAAGTCTCTACACACGAATTCTAATCATTCATGGAGAAGATTTAGCATGCAAATCCAAGCAGTACGGTAAGTCAAAACTACGACTATCTAGGCAACTAAATAGGCTGGCCTTTTTAAAAAGATGTCGGGATACAAGAGTGATACTGAACTGCGTTAAACTAAAGGCCAATTTCGATTCCAAAAAAGCCCTCCGCATACATAACCGTGCCAGCCTGGCATTACTACGTGAGCAAATCGCCTCTACTCGTGCCACCCTCTCGGTGACGAATGGCTCTATTGGCTCCTTACATTCAGAGCTCTCCACCGTTCTTAACCCTGAACTTTGGTCAATTCTCTCTGGCATTTTGGAAACTCGCGCACAGAAAGGATTTCGAAAAATAAAAAATAAACATGTCAAGAAATATAACAACCTGGTTAAAGACAAACCACAACTGCAAAATCAACCGCTCCAGACAGTAGTAAACCTTTCTTCCAAAAGGCTCAACGACAATGCCGTCAGCGCCCTATGCCTCGGCCATAATTTCAGCATCGCTCCAAAGGAAGTGCCGGTGATTGATGTTTAACATCGAACGTGGGATCGGTCACTTACCGTTGGAGATAGCCAACAACATCAGACTTGATGTAGCCAACATCCTCGCTCATTCTTCGCCTCCAAAAAGTAATCTATCGTATGCCCAACACATGGCTCTCCTGAAATTATGCAAAGAAAAAAGTATCATCATCACCAGAGTGGATAAGGGTAATGCCACAGTCATTCTTAATACCAGTGAATACAATCGTAAAATGAATATTATCCTCCGAGTTCGCGCTACCTACATCCTGCTAGAACACGACCCCACAAAAACACAAGTTAAGAAATTAAAAATCTTACTTAAAAAAAAGTATCTTCCTGGCCCCCTGACATCACGAAAAAACTTAATCCTTCCCCCCCCCCCCCGAATATAAATCCACAAACCCAATTCCCCACTTAGACCTATAGTAGATGCCACCAATGCACCTTGCTACAGGTCTAAACAGCTGGCCAACTCTCTGATCCCCCTCACTGGAAGGTCCACATCCTATATAAAAAAATTCTACCCACTTTAAAGCCCTCATAGAAAATTTAACCTTGAATAATGCAGACATATTGGTAAGCTTTGATATCTCCTCTTTGTTTACTAATATTCCCTTAACTGACACCTTATCTCTCTTAGAAAACGTTTTTCCGTCTGACATCTTAGATCTCTTTTCCTTTGCCATTAACTCTGGGTATTTTTCTTGGAAGAACAAAATCTACAAGCAGATAGAGGGAACGGCCATGGATTCCTCCCCCCCTCTCACCTCCTCTTGCAAATTTTTATATGGAAGATTTCGAAAAACGAGCCATAGACTCAGCCCCACTCAAACCTTCTATCTGGCTAAGATATGTAGACGATATGTTCTCTAATTTGGCCTAATGGCCCAGACACGTTAGACTCCTTCCTCGGTCATCTCAACAGCCTACATTCAAGAATCCAGTTTACTATGGAAAAGGAAAAGAACAATTGTTTATCCTTCCTAGACACCTTAGCTACACGCCTGCCTAACGGTACACTTGCCTTCACTGTATACAGAAAACCCACACACACACAGGCAGATACATTCACAAACTCTCCTACCACCACCTCTCTCCACAGTATGGCATTATTAAAACTCTTACCAAGAGAGCCCACAATCTTTGTTCCAGTGGAACCGCCCTCACTACTGACTTAACCACATACACAGCACTTTCCTCTCCAATGGCTACAGTGATCACAGTATCAAAAAAAAAAAATCGGTTCCTCCCCTATTCCCTACCCTTGTCAACAAGAGTTTAAAAATGCTATCACCGTACCCTACGTCCATGGCACATTTGAAAAAATAGCCAAGATTCTAAAAAAGTACAACCTACACACAGCATATAAGCCCCACTGCAAACTTGCTACCCTTATCCGTTCTACTAAAGATCAGCTCCCTCCTCTCTCTCTGCCTGGAGTTTACAAAGTACCCTGTTCCTGTAAGCTGGTATACTTTGGACAGTAAGGCAGATCAGCATCCATCCACCTGGAGGAACACAAGTCTTACATCTGTAAGCACAACTATGGTCAGTCAGGTTTGGCTGACCATGTCTTGGACACCACCCACAGGGTCTCTTGGAAGAAAACCACCATGCTCCACCACAGCAAATTCAAGAAAGAGAGACTATTCTTAGAAGCAGCAGCAGCTCTCAGAAATCAACCAAATCTCAATAAATATGGTTGCATTAAGCTTCCGAGGATTTGGGAAACACTCATTACCGGAGGTCCCACCTTACATTCCAGTCCACCTACAACTGCCTTTAGAGGGCACTCCACCTAGATAGGACTTTAGTGTCACCCACATGGTTGGGCTTAGTATTGTATAATATTTGTGTTCATGTTACATTAGTTGTAACATGAGCACTTGTTTTTGTAATCCCCGAAGATATCATAGTGACTAGGACGAAATATAAGAAGTATTAAACCTATGTTAATCCTTTCTGAGTGCTGTATACATCCATTAAGCCTCCAACATAACATAATTTCAGAGAAATTATTAGTTTTTACTACTCTTCAAAATGGCGCCAAAAACTCGTCGTAACAAGGCGGTGACTAAAGCTAAAGTTGCTACTGTGGAGAGCGTTTGTCCTGAACAAAAACTCTGCTGCAGTGATGATGACAATTTATCTGAGGATACACTGACATTAGAAATAGCTAGGTTAAAAGAAATTATTAGGAAATCAACCAGGGAATTGGAAAAGGTGGAAAAATATTTGTTTAAACTTCGACAGGATAAGACAAAGGATGAGAACAACAACAGGCACGAAAATACTGAACTTGGTAATCAAAATATTAATAACAACAAAGTAAGTCAGTTAATATAAGAAAAAAGAGATGATATGATATGGTGACTCAATTTTAAAATTGCGCTTGGCGAGGGAGTCACCACTTCTAGTTTCCCGGGAGCAAAAATTAAAATATGACAAACATAATTGAAAACCAAAAATGAAATGTTAAAGAAATGGTAGTGCTGGTAGGTACAAATGATTTAACTGGTGACAAACATAGTATGAGAGAAGATATGAGAGGTCTGTTGGAAGAAGCGAGAAAGAAATGTGAAAGAGTAAAAATTGTAGGATTGCTACCTAGCTATGTACACCAGTACAGCCACTCTAGTCTTGCAGACCATGCTCTGGATACTTGCCACAGTTATACACCATAGTAAATTCAAATTTGAAAGGCTATTCATGGAATCAGCCTGAGCCCTAAGAAACATGCCAAAACTCAACAAATTTGGTTGCATGAGACCACCCCAAATTTGGGAGACTTATATCAGAAGACCTTCAGTCCAACAGCCGAGAATACTTACATAGTCCCACTAGGGGGCACCATCAGGACTTTTAGGAGAAACAACAGCTTCCTGCTTCGTCCTCAGTTACTGTGTGTAGTGCCTGCGTGCATGTGTCTTTAATGTAAGTTCCTGTGAAAATGGTACCGTGACGTTGCCGAAATATTGGAATATAGATTAAATTTTAATTTATATCATTTGTATGTTAATTTAATAAGCATACCTAGCTATGATAGTACTGAGTTAAGAAGGAGGGCAATGATAGCAAATGATTTCACACGCAGGCTATGTAGAAGATATGGATGTGAATTTTTAGATGTGTGGGGGGGGGGTGTTTGATGGCGGAAAAGATTTGTATAAGAATGATGGTCTACACTTGAATTCATTTGCCATCAGAAACCTGGAGAAATGACTTCTTGGTATGAGACTTAATGCAGAGAGTCAGGGAAACTAGATCATCAAGGGAGGAATGGGGAAATGTGTGTGAAAGCTCAGCAATGGTATACAAACGTCATCAAAATATAAATGCCTTTGAACATGGTTATGTATGTGGCAAAGGAGTGGAAAAATATGCTTTGGTTTAAGTAAGGAAATACCGTGAGAAGACATATTAATTACTATTATAATAACGGAATTAACTCGCGTAAAATATTCTTTATTCGTAGAATTTTTGCCCGAGTATCACAGGCATCATCAGTACAGGCAGAAAGGCTAATTAAACAATAACTGTTATATTCACAAAGCGCCACCTAAGTGGTTTAGGTTAAATTTCCTAAATTTATTTTAAAAAAATAAAATTAATAAATAAAATAAAATTTGATCTGATCCCGTGGCTTCCTCTCTAGAGAGGTTTGCAACTGATTACTAGGGATATAATGACGCAAGGTGGTTTCTCGTTGCCTTCCTTGTCGTATTTTTATGACTGTAACCTGTGTGTTTACGGGTCTGGTTTGCCTGCTTGCAGGATGAAAAACTCCAGATAAACTGGCAGAAAAAAACATTCTGTCCATGCCCAAGACCGGCTAACTTGGCTATGGCCGAGGAAGATCCTTAAGTGCCTCACGTCGACAGGAATCGAACCTAGGACACTCCTTCCCCAGGCATATGGTTGCGAAATGCAAATCCACTCGGCTAACCGCGCAAACAAAATAAAATCTTCTTTCGCTATGCCTTATCTCGTGTTAAACAGGGTCAGCGTTCCCATCTTTAATCTTCATCCAGATTCTCTGGTCCAGGGCATCTTCCCGACTCCGTCCTTTCTCCCTAAGATCCTCTGCCACCTTATCCCTCCATCTGAGTTTGGGCCTGCCTCTTTTCCTCCTTCCCTCCATCTCCATACGCTCCACTCGTTTACCAACATACTCCTCTCTACATGACTGAACCACCTCAGCCTGCTTTCTTGTGCCTTCTTACCGATCGGTCCCCACCTTGATCATCCCTCTGATGTAGTCATTCCTTATCTTGTCCTTCTTTGTCACACCACTCATCCATTTCAACATCTGCATCTCCACCACCTACATCTTCCTCTCCTGTGCCTTTGTTATACGCCACGTCTCCGCGCCATGGAGCATCGCCGGCCTCACCACCATCTTATACAGCTTTCCTTTCATCTTACAACTCACTCTCTTGTCGCACAGGACCCCACTGTGTGACAAGAGAGTGAGTTCTTCATCTTCCTCCAGTTCATCCAGCTGCATGTTATTCGGTGCTGTATTTCCTCATCCAGGTCACCATTCCTCTTGACGACCGACCCGAGGTACTTGAATTTCTTCCCTGAAGTTAACCTTTCACCCTGGAGTCGTATGATCATATCCTCGTCACTCCCCGTTGATATATATTCGGTCTTTACCCAGTTAATTTTCATGCCTCTCTTGTCCAATACCTTTCTCCACTCTTCCAGGGTCTTTTCAAGCTTCTCTTGGGATGATTCGCAGAGAACAATATCATCAGCAAACATCATGCTCCCTGGCGCCTTCTTCTTGACGTCCTCCACTAGTACATCCATGACCAGATCAAAGAGGTAAGGGCTCAGAGCTGATCCCTGATGGAGCCCTACAACAACGGGGAACCCCTCAGTCATGCCAACACTAGATCTGACCTGAGTTTTCACTCCCTCATACATCTCCTTCACCAAACTCACGTACTTTTCCGACACCCCTTTCTTCCTCATAAACCTCCATACCTCCTGTCTGGCCACTCTGTCATATGCTTTTTCCAGGTCTATAAACACCATATGTAGCTCCATCTGCATCTCCCTATATTTCTCCATTAATAGCCTTAGCTCAAATATTGCATCCATTCTCCCTCTTCCTGGCATAAATCCAAACTGCTCCTCACCAATTTTTGTTTCTCACCGTATCTTTCAATTACTCTTTCCCATATCTTCAACATGTGTGACATCAGCTTGATCCCTCTATAGTTGTCACAATCTTGAACATCTCCTTTTCTCTTCTAGATTGGGACGAGAATGCTTTTCCTCCATTCCTCTGGTATCTTTTCCTGTTGGGCTGTTTTCCTCATCAGATCCCATAACATGTTGTCTACACCCTTGCTGCCCAAGCTTCTCCACACTTCTCCAGGTATCTGGTCCTCCCCTGCAGCCCTTCCATTCTTTGTTTTTCTCAGTGCCCAATACACTTCCTCTCTGCTTATGTCCTGCACTGATCCTTCGTTTGTCTCTCCATCCTCACACCTCTCTCTCTCTTGAATTCTCCTCATTTAGTAGATTACGAAAATATTCTTCCCATCTTCCTCTGATTTTGTTCTCCTGTTGTAGTACTACTGCTGCTGTGGCATCCTTTATCTGTTTAATTGATGTTATGTCTTTTGAGGCCTTATCTCTAGCTTTTGCTATTCTCAACAACCTAGCTTCACCACTGTTTCTCTCCAGTACTTCATAAACCTCTTCAACTGCTCTCGCCTTTGCCCTTGCCACAGCTCTCTTTGCACTTTTCTTCGCTGATCTATATGCCTCCTTGTTGGCTCTAGTTCCAGTCATGTCCCATTTTTTCTTTGCCTCTTTCTTTTCCCTGATCTCCAACTGTACATCCTCATTCCACCACCATGCCTCCTTATCCTCAGGCAGCCCCTTTCCTGATGTTATATCGAGCACCTCTTCTCCAATTTTTCTAATATTCCGACTATCTACGTCCCACCATTCTTCCACATCCTCTGGTAAATTCATTCCTTCCAATACTTTCTCTTTAAACTCATTCCTTGGACCTTCCTCTTCCAATTTCCACCACTTTATTTTCCTATCTTTCTGCCACTTCTGTCTATTCTTCTTTTCCCCTTTTATTTCACAGTCTACCACAACCAACCTGTGCTTTGCTGCTACACTTTCTCCGTTAATCACTTTACAGTTTTTCACCTCCTTCAGATGTTTCCTTCTGCACGTAATATAGTCAATCTGACTCATCCTGTCCCCGCTCTTATAAGTTGTCAGGTGTCCAACTCTCTTCTTAAACCACATGTTAGCTATAGCCAGGTCAAAGGCCACAACATGCTGTATGATACTTTTTCCTTCATTTCTTTCACCACTACTCCAACCCCCCCCCTGGACCCTTTCTTCACAACTTCGTCGCCTTCCTACATGCCCATTCAGGTCTGCTCCGACGATCACTCTCTCACCGTCAGGGATTCCCATTACTACCTGGTCTAGTTCTCTCCAGAATGCCTCTTTCTCTTCCTCATCACAACCTACTTGCAGAGCATATCCACACACTATCACAGCCACGCTTCCTCCAATCTCAAGCTTAACACTCATAATCCGATCGTTCTTCCGGCACAGCTCGCAGACTCCTTCAGCTCCTTGTCGATGATGATTTCGACTCCGTTTCTTCCATTCTCATAAACTGTAAAACAGTTTATATCCTTCCGCCAGCTCCTTTGCTTTATTGCCCTTCCACATTCTCTCCTGCATGCACAAGATCTTCAGCTTCCTTCTTCTCATCATGTCTACTATCTCTCTACTCTTCTCATTCATTGTACCCACATTCAGCAACCCGATTCTTACTTTACACACTCTCTCTTTCTATTGGACTCGCTTCTTTAGCCGAAACCGTCCTCTGTTCGGTAGCACATGCCCACTTCTCACAGTCCTCGGAAGACAGAATTGCGCGTCGCTTACAGGGGACGCCCTAGCCATTGTCCTTTCTCTGTTATTCGACATTTCATCCCTGGTTTTGGCATGTTTTTTTATGGCCGGATGCCCTTCCTGACGTCAACCCTCCCCATTTATCCGGGCTTGAGACCGGCACCGATATAGACTAACTTGCCCTCCCCAATGGCTGAGCTGCAGACAAAATAAAATAAATAATTAAAATAAAATCATCATCATCATCATGCGTATCAAGGATTTAGGCCTAGTATGGCCTGTTTCAGCCTTAGAAGTCATCGTTGAATCATTTAAGAGGACGTCCTAGTTTTCTTTTTCCTAATGGCTTGTACTTTAAGACTTGTTTTGGTAATCTTTCTGTTTTCATTCTTTGAACGTATTCCATCCATTTATGTTTATATTTTTTAATTTTTTCTATTACTGGTTCTTGGTTTAATTCTTTCATAATTTCTTCGTTTCTTTTGTGATCAAATAGGGTATACTTTGCAGTTTTTCTCATTAACTTCATTTCTGCTGTTATTAATCTTTGTTTGTCTTTTTGTTTTATTGTCCAGATTTCGCTTCCATACATTAAGACTGGTAGGGCTAATGTATTGTATACTTTTAGTCTGGTTTGTTTTTAAACTAGGTTTGGTTTAAATATAGAGTTAATTACACCTGTTATTTTTAAATATTTTGCAATTTTTACGTTTATATCTTTTTTATTTTCATATATGATCATACATCCTATGTTGTTAAATGAATTCACCTGTTCTAAGATCTTGTTATCTATTACTATTTTAGTTCTTGCTGGATCTTGTCCTTTAAAGGCCATAGTTTTTGATTTTTCCGATGATATTATCATACCATAATCTTTGGATATCTCATTTAGATCTAAAATAGCTTTCTGTAAGTTATCTTCAGAATTTGTAATTATTATTTGGTTGTCGGCAAAAAGGATAGTGTTTAAGTTCACTGTAGGAGAAAGTTTAATTCCTTGATGTAAATTTTTATTCCATTTTATTATTATTTCATTTAAGTAAATATTAAAAAGAGTTGCTGAGAGGGGACATCCCTGTTGGACCCCTTGGTTTATCTCTCTCATATATGATAGCTCGTGATTTAATCTTATTTGTATTTGATTATTTTCATATATACTTGTGATAGCTTTTAGGATATTATTTGGTATTTGTCTTTCTTTTAATATGTTAAATAATATGTTTCTTTTAACTTTGTCAAATGCTTTTTCAAAGTCAATAAATGCAATATGTGTTTCTAAATTGTATTCTCTTCTTTTCTCTATTATTAATTTTAGGCGAAAGGCCGGGTCTATACATGATCATTCTTTTCTAAATCCATTCTGTACTTCTAAAATAAAGTTTTCGGAATATTTCATTTGTTTGCTGTTTAAGATTCTGCTATATATTTTGTAACAGGAATTTAGTATACTGATACCTCTATAGTTTTTAGGGTCATCTCTATTACCTTTTTTAAAGATAGGAATCACAATTGCTTTTTACCATTCTACT
Source organism: Typopeltis vanoorti (assembly GCF_054136105.1). NCBI lineage: Eukaryota > Metazoa > Arthropoda > Arachnida > Uropygi > Thelyphonidae > Typopeltis > Typopeltis vanoorti. Next base: position 162,967,067 of record NC_143549.1, on the reverse strand, counting down.
CGGGGGATACCAGTTGAATAAATTTTATTTAAAAATAATAAGAGTCTTTCTTTGAATCTTGTTCCTGTGTATTTTATATAGTTCTGAACATTTTTAAAATATTTGTCTGTCCACAATTCTGTGTAGTAATTTAGAAAATCTTCTAATTTCAATTCGGTGTTTATTTTTGTTTTCTTTGGTATCTGCATTTAAGTGTTTCAAAATCTTATATACATTGGGTTTTATTTTATATAAATCATGTTTTAAATTAGAAACAAATTTGTTCCATGGTTTTCTGTCTTTTTCTGACTTTTCTTTTAGCTCTGGCTCTTATTCTTTTATATTCTAGTATAATTTCTTTTATATTAAAATAAAATAATTAAATAAAAAATGAAATTATTTTTTTGTAATTAAAAATACATATATGTGTATACAATTACAAGTTAGGAAAGATTTGCTGATTTATAGAGTACTATCTCCCACAAGGGGGAAAGATGTAGACCATCCGATCTATTTAGGTTACGGGAGTGAAGTAACGTTTCGCGTTTCTTTGTAAAGCCGTTCCATTAGGAACCAACTTTTGTGAATGACTTTTGTCTTGTTCCACTGAACTCTATGTCTAATGTTGATGGCATGCTCTGCAAGACCAGACTGTTCAGGTTCAAGGTACTGGATATATGACTTGTGTTCTTCTAATCGGATCAGAGCAGATCTTCCTATTTGTCCGAAATATAACTACAAGAGCAGGGAATCTGGTAGACACCTGGATAGCTGAGATGTGGGAGCTTGTCCTTTGGAGATATGAGGAATGCAGAGATTTTTCTGACGGATCGGAAGGCCACACAAATATTTAGTGGTTTTAACACTTTAGCTATGTGTTTGCTAATGCCTTGCACATAGGGGATAGGTATACGCATAGGTTCTTCTGTATTTGAAGAGGATGCTGAAGCACGACTACTTAAAGCTCTTTTTATGAAGAATTCTTATAACCATTGGATATGAAGGAGGAATTAATATATTGTAATTTTTTTTTATAATAGTTCTTCTGTAAAACAAAAGGAGTGGGCTCTATGAATCCGTGTTTTTATAGTACCTCTCTTTTTGTAATAGTTCTGCAAAACAAAAGGAGTGGGCTCTATGAACCCGTGTTTTTATAGTACCTGCCATTTGCCTGGGATGGTGATGTGAATCAGCATGGATGTACTGGCTTGTATGAGTCTCCTTCCTGTAGACTGTGAATTGTAGGTTATCAACTGGTTAGTGAAGAATTAAGAGGTCTAGAAAGGTTAACTGTTTACTTACTTCTCCTTCTAGGGGTCACTGTATCCTTTGGTGAAGTGCATTTATTTTTGAGAGAAACTGTTGTAATTCTTCTGAAGTACCCTTCCATATGGCAAAAATGTCCTCCACATATCTGAACCAAAGGTTAGGGCTGGGTGTAATGCTGTCAAAGGTACGTTCTGTTCAAAGTGCTCCATGAAGTTGTTGGCAATAGCAGGAGATATTGGATTATCCATTGCTGTTCCTTCGATTTGTTGGTATAACTGGTTTTTGAAGGAAAAATACCAGACTTTATTACAAATTCAAATAATTTGACTATATCTGGAGGAAATTATTGGTGCAGTAATTCAATGCTGTCTGCCAACGGAACATTCGTAAATAGCGAAACAACATCTAGACGAATGTTCCGTTGGCGGACAGCATTGAATTACTGCACCAAGAATTTCCTCCAGATATAGTCAAATTATTTGAATTTGTAATAAAGTCTGGTATTTTTCCTTCAAAAACCAGTTATACCAACAAATCGAAGGAACAGCAATGGGTAATCCAATATCTCCTGCTATTGCCAACAACTTCATGGAGTTAATTTGACAGAAATTTTGATATTTTGTAAGTGGGACAACCTATGCAGGCTGCAACAGGTCTTAATGGAATTCCTGGCTTATGTACTTTTGGAAGACCATATAATCTCAGTGGGAGCTCGAGATTATATGGTCTTCCAAAGACCATATAATCTCGATTTTATATTATATGGGAGTGCAAAAATTCTACGAATAAAGAATATTTTACGTGAGTTAATTCCATTATTATAATAGTAAGTAATATGATTTGGGTTTGGACCTTTTATGTATGTCTGGGGAGGGAAAAGAGGAAATTCTAGAACAAGACCAAATACATTGCATATCTAATTATAAGAATTGGCTAGGTCATAATTTATTGTCTATACACAAATGCCAGGAGCATTAGAAATAAAGGGATTCATTTTGTTGCTTTATTGAATACGATGTGGCCTAAGATTGTTGGCATTAGTGAAACCTGACTATCAGAATTAGATATGGTAAGTGGGATTGAGTGTAAAAGATATACTATTTTTAGGAATGACAGAAGAGATAGGAGAGGAGGAGGAGTGCTACTAATGATATCAGATGACTTAAGTCCAGTTAGGGTAGAAATACAAGAAAACAATGATGGTAACAATGTCCCATGTAGCGATGAGTTTGAGTCTATTTGGTGTGAAGTGGAGGTTAACAGAATGAAATATATGGTGGGGTGTTACTACAGACCTGGCAGCTCAGTTGTAAGGGACGAAGAAATGCATTGCCAATTTAGCCTTATGGGGACCAAGCGAATGATCATTATGGGTGACTTTAATTTTCCAAGCATTGATTGGGTAGAAGAGTAATCTCATGATCAGAAAGAACAGAATTTATCGAATTATTGCGAGATAACTTTCTCAAGCAGCATGTGAAAGAAGGAACTCTAGGTGAAAGAGTGTTGGATTTGCTCATAGCATCAGAAGGGATCTCTGTCAAGAATATTGCTATTTTACCACCAATTGGTGATAGTGATCATGCTGTTCTTCCTTGGGAAGTATCTACTTGTATTGAAACTCCAATTAAATCAGGCTACATGCTGAATTACAAAGCTGGAAATTATGATCAAGTTAGAAGAGTACTATCTTTGGTCCCATGGTATCAGTTACTGAATGGAAAAAATGTCAGCAATGCATGGAATCTTTGAAAAAGTGCTTGAATTTAAGGTATCTGAATGTATCCCTAGTGTTCGAAGAATAAATAGATTGGGAGTGAAATGGATGTGCAGCCTTATTAAGCTAGAGATCCACAAGAAGAAGATGATGTAGAAAGAATATCGTGAGAATAAGAGTGAGAGGAGTTATGAAATATGTAAAGCTCAATCCAGAAAAGTAACGAGTATTGTGAGAAAAGCTAAAACGGAGTATGAAAAGAAATTGGCCATGCAAGCCAAAGGCAATTCGAAAGAATTTTATCGTTATGTTGCAAGCAAAAGAAAGAATGAATGTGGAAGAATAACTTGATTGAATGCATATGGTACACGAGTGTCGGAAGCTAAGGATTCAGTTAATGAGTGCTCACCTTGCTAAGATATATCAACCAGGTATATGGTGCTACTGCTACGTTGGATGAAGAGTTAGAGGTTCATGAAAATGAGGTTGAAGAGCTCTTGCATAACCTCGATAAGAATTTGTCAGTAGGGACAGATGGAATATCTGCCCGTTGTTAAAGGAATGTTCAGCTGAATTGGCTAGGCCTTTCACACATTTGTATAACTTGAGTCTCAGCTCAGGAATGATACCAGAGGAATGGAAGGAATGTATGATAGTTCCATTGCACAAGGGTGCAAAAACTGATGTGTCTAACTACCGACCTATTAGTATCTCTAGTGTGGTAGTGAAGATTTTAGATTGGTAAGAACTCGCATACAGAAATAGGTAGATGAGCATTCTATATGCTTAAGGAAACAGCATGGGTGTTACTAAAGGAAGGTCATGTTTTAGTAATTTGCTCATATTTCATAACAATGTTACGGCCGAGTTGGATAAAGGGAATGGATACAATATGATAATGTTGGATTTTTCTAAGGCATTTGATAGGATACCACATGATAGGCTGTTGTGTAAACTGGAGAATATGGGATTGGAACATAATCTGTTGACTTGGATCAGGGGATGGTTGACAGACAGACATCAAAAAGTGGTATACAATGGGTGTGAATCTGCCAAATTTAAGGTAACCAGTGGTGTACCTCAGAGTTCAGTTCTTGGGCCATTATTGTTCAATCTATACATTAATGACATCAAGCAGGGTCTATCATCAGATTTGCAATTGTTTGTTGATGATGCGAAGATAGGCAGGGCAATCAGGGATGCTACTGATATTCAACAATTTTGTTGATTTTGTTCAAATCAACAAAATGATTTGAATAGACTGGAAATCTGAGTAAACAAAAATTGCTGTCAGTTTAATGTTAGTAAGTGTAAAGTTATGCACTTTGGCGTGATTAGAGTTCCAGCGGCATATTATATTAGCAAGGTTATGCTACAAGAAACTAAAGAAGCAAGGGATCTTGGTATATTGGTGGATAAGAATTTAAAGTTCATAGGTCACATAGCAAAAGTTGCAAATACAACTCGGAGGATAATTGCTATGTTGAAGCGAACCTTGACATGTAAGGATAAGGAAGTAATTTTGCCTCTTTATAAGGCTTTGAGAAGACCACATTTGGATTACTGTGCGCTGATTTGGTCTCCCGGGTTCCAAGGAGATAAAGAAGCCGTGGAAAGGTGCAAAGAAGAGTTACAAAGATTATATCCTGATTATGGGATTTAGATTAAGAGGACAGATTGAGAGTATGTGGATTACAGACTCTGGTTAACAGGAGAAAGAGGGGTGATATGGTAGAGGTCTATAAACTTTTGAATGGATGTTATAGCATTTCAACTGATGAAATTTTTCGTTATATGGAAGGTGGGGAGAGAACATGGGGGCATCCGTGTAAGTTAAATTTATTTGCAGTCAAGAAAGGGGTAAGAGCTAGGTTTTTCTCCAAGAGAGCAGTAAGTGAATGGAATAATTTGCCCTTACGGGTAGTGAGTGCATCTAGTGTGAATAAATTCAAGGGTGGGTATGATAGCTGGGTTGGGTAATTTACAGCCTCCCTTGATGAGTCCTTGACTCCATGGGAACAAAGTATAATGATTACTTATTGATGGTACTGGATTACAGGAAATTGATGAAGCTAGGGACTTGGGAATAATGGTGGACAGAGAGTTGAAGTTCAGAGGGCATATTGCAAAAGTTGGTGAAATAGCTGAAAGGATTACTTCAGTGTTGAACAACATGCTAAGAAGTAGAAATGGGGAAGTTGTTCCTCTTTATAAGGCTATGATTCAGCCATATCTTGACTACTGTGCACAGATTTGATCATCTGGGCTTCTTGGGAATCAGGAGGCAGTGGAGAGGATTCAGAGACAAGTTACCAAGCTGGTAAGAGGTCTCTGGAATGCTCTCTGTTATGATAAACTGATGATAATCCTTTTAATGTATGGAATGGTTACAGTTTTATTGTAGTTTAGTTTAGTTTTGTATTTTCGTGAGGTCTTGTACAGAATTTTGTTGGTAGTATTTTGGCTGTTACCATTTTTAGGAAGATATTGCTGATAACTTTTAATTCATCTTTAAGTGCTTGTTCATTGGAGCAAATCTTCAAAGCCCTATTTTTTAGTATTAATGACACCTAGTGTTTGTGATGGGTGGTGGTAGGAGTTTGTGTATGTATTGGCCAGTATGTGTCGGTTTCCAGAAAACAGTGAAGGAAAGACTTCCAGAAGGAAGACGTCTGACAAGTGCATCTAGAAACAGAAGTGTGTTCTGCTTTTAAATCTCAATTGTGAATTGTATGTGTTTGTGTTGTTTGTTTAGGTGGCTGAGGAAAGTGTCTGTCTAGTGGCCATGGGGCCAGATAGTGAAAACATTGTCAACATATCTAAGCCAGGTGGGTTTTAAAGGAGAAGAATCTAGAGCACATTGCTCAAAATGTTCTATGTAAAAGTTAGCAATTGGGAGGATAATGGTGAGCCCATGGCTGTGCCTTCTTTTTGTAGGTAGAAAGTGTTTTGCCACACAGAACACTTCCTATGTAGTACGTGTGCAAAGAGTGCTGTGATATCAGGAGGAAATTTGTAATAGAGGGATTGTGTCATTGATCGGGACATTTATGAAGAGGGCAGAGACATCAAAACTGACTAAATCATCTTTTTCCAGTGTGATGTCTTTGATTTTGTTTACAAAGTGTTGTGTATTTTTAATATAGGAGGGGAAATGACCTACCAACTCCTTGAGTGTTGATGCTAGTTTCTTGGCTAGGTGATAATTGGGGCTGTCTATATCCTCGACTGTCGGCCAAAGTGGTGTGTTTTGTTTGTGAATCTTTGGTAGAACATAAATTCTCGAGGAATGAGCATAGTGCAGAAGTAATTTTTTAACTGTATCTTTGGGCCATGTAGTGACTGATTTAAGTAGCTTCTCCATTTTCTTTTTTATTCGATTGGTTGGGTCATAGTTAACAAGTTGATAGGTGCTGTTGTCCGAGACTATTAGATTCATTTTTTCCAAATATGTAGTTCAATTTAGAATAACTGTGGCACTGCCTTTATCAGCTCTAGTCCAGATTACGATGTCCAAATTTAATTTTAGTGATTTCACTGCTGTCAGTTCGGATTTCGTTAGGTTGCTAATTATTGTTTTTATATAATTTAAAATGTTAGAGGTTTCTAAACGTATTTTATCTGTTTTTTATTTTATTCTATACATGATGCTGTATTCATGCAATAACAATCAGCGAAAAGAAGGAGTGCCTATAGTATTCAGTACTAAATATGAGGATAATCTTCTTCAAATGGCAATTATTTGAGAAAAAGTGATTGCCATTTAGTTTAAAAAAGGATAAAATTGAATATCATAATGAAATGGGCGTAAAAAGTTTCAAAACAAATCAACGTTGAGCACACTTCTATTTTTTGGCAGGCGATATCAAGTAGAGTGATGTGGGCAAACATCAGAAATGGGAATTTGGACAATGAAATTTATTTGTGCTTATGGTTCGAAAAGTTTTAGAAAGAAAGAAGCAGAGGAATTTTTCAAGGCATTAGAGAAGGAAGCTGACAAAAAGAAAAAGGAAAAGTTAGTCCTTGTTGAAAAACTAAACAGCAGAGTAGAAAATGATTACCAGACATGGAAATTTTGGGGTAAATTTGGAGAAAACAGCAACGCGGATAATGGTATCTGTTGGATTTCTGCTCAGGATATGGACTAGTTATTACTAACGTCATGTTCCATCATAATGGTGTGCACAGATTCACATGGAGAGAAGATGCAAAAAATAAGAAAAAATTTCTTTGACCATGTAATTGTTGATAATGATATATTTCCACTGGTCCAGGACACAACCGTGTACAGAAGAATTGAAATTGAAAGTGATTGCCATTTAGTTTTAAACAGGATAAAATTGAATATCATAATGATAAAGATGTAAGAAAGTTTTAAAACTAAATGTTGAGTCAGGGAGGCATATAGTGAGGTTGTCTGCACAGATAGAAAAATAAAAATCAGAACTCAATAGTGGACTCAAGAAGTTATACAAGCAGTGATTGAAAAGAAGAAAGTGTATTGGGAAGTAAGTCACCTTGTAATCTTAGAAAATACAGAGAAAATTTTAAGACATCAAAGCACTGTGTAAAAGTAACTAAACAAAAGCCATGAGAAGATTTTGGTAGGAACATAGAAAATGCACATTAGGAAGGTGGCAAAATATTCAAGGCAGTTATTGTAAAAGCTTAGAAATAGAGGAAAGAGTACTGTAAAAGGAATCAGAGATGATAAAGGTGACATGAGAAACGAAGTAGATATTTCAGATGTCTTGAATAATTCCTCAGAAAAATTGTTAAGCAATGACAACACAGTGATAGAAAATATTCAAGAGGAATGCAATCAGGATTACATATACCGTATTGATTTTTGGATCAAAATTTCCTTGTCTCCTTTTCTGATTCATCTGGCTTCTCCAAAAGCTGAAATTTGTCCCACAGCTTGATTAAAAAAAAAAAAAAAAAAAAAAAAAGAAGTGGAATTCAAACAAAGTACCGTATTTTTCACACGATAAGACGCCCCAAATTTATGAGACGATTTTTAGAAAAAAATATTTTATTATATAAAGATATTTACAAATTCTTACTTAATTTTTATTTATTGTTACAATCATTTGTATTAGCAATGTTCAGTCATCTTCACTCTTGGTATTATCACTCGTCTCGTTAACCCTTTGACATATAAATTATTTTTTAACTCTAAATTCGTTTGAAATTGACGTGAACTTTGTAACGTCTGCAATAAGTCAAAATCAATTTTGGTGCAATAAACAAAACATGTCACAGACGTCTTTGTGTGAAATTCATTTGAAATTGACACAAACTTCGTAAAGTCTGCGATACGTCAAAATCAATTTTGGTGCAATAAACAAAAGACGTGTCACAGGCGTCTTTGTATGTTAAAGGGTTAATATCACCGTTCGTATTACTTTCGTCTGAACTATTGTTGATACTCCCTTCAAAAACTGCATCATCAAAGGTACCATCCATCGCATTACTTATCCAGCATTTCTTAAATGACTTTATAATCGTCTCTTCTTGCACAGCTTCCCATGAGTTTTTCACCCAGGTACATGCTTCTGAAATTGTTGGCCGTTTCATACGTCCTTTTGCTGTAACATCGTGATTTGGCTTTGCCATCCATTTGTTCCATTCTTCCCGCATAAAATTTTTGAATGGTTTATTAATAGATCCATCCAAGGGTTGTAATTGACTTGCAAGGCCTCCAGGAATGATAGCTAATTCTGTATTCATTTCGTTTCTTTTAGAAGCTTCTTTGTTGATTCTGTTTTATGCGCTCTGAATTGATCCCACACTAACATCGCAGGCTTTTTAAACAACGCACTGGATGTTTTGCCCATATCTTTTGTATCCATAATTTCATTCGTGTTTCATCCATCCAGCCTTTATCTTAAACGTGGATAATAATGCCACAAGGAATTTCATCGCTCGGTAATGTTTTTCTCTTGAAGATTAACATGGGGGTAGTTTTGTTCCATCCGCGCAACAAGCTAAAACTACAGTGTAGTGAGTTTTTTCATGACCTGTTGTTTTGATCAATGTTGATTTGAATACTTGCCGTTTGAATCTACTGTCCGATTTGAAGGAAAACATCAAAAGTTAGAGGCACTTCATCCATGTTCGCAATTTGATTAAGCTCAAAATTAAATTTCCTTCTCGCTGATATGACAAATCTATGGAATTCTATCATTTTAACTTCATAGTCAGCCGGCATATTTTGGGCTAGAGTGGTTTTTGCATGCATGCATAACTCATGTCTTTTCATAAATAGCACCAAGACGGTGATCTGGTAAAATCTAAAATTCCATTAGCAGTTGCCCATCGTTTCGCTTTCATTATTTTCATAGAAACAGATATTCCCATGTTTCGATATTTTATTACCCAATTTTTCATTTGTACATCTAATTCTGGCCATTTTTCTAGATGGTGCGAACAGAATGTTTTCTTGTGTTTGCATAGCTGTTTTAAATGTTCCTCTTGTTTTCTCCACTCACAAACCATTTTTTCTGTTGGTGGTGGACCAAAATGTCTTTCTGCTGCTCTGTTTCCATATTGTTTTGCATAATTTTTCACATTTAATTTATAACTTACATTATATGAAAGTCTTTTTTGTTTTATACTCATTTTTTTAATTTTAAGATAAAAATTTTAACGACTTATAAAAAATAATTCAAATGATCCGTACAAAAGCACATATGTTTACGCACTAACGACTATTGATGCTCTGAATTGGTGATTCACTCACATGCAGCGAGATAACTTAGGTACCTACCTTCAGTGGTGTACTTACTAATTTTATTAACATATTGCGATAGTAATTGAACTTCGCTAACAGCTTCAGTACAGTGTAAAGATTTGTATTTTAATGTTACCTTCGGACCATAAGACGCACCCCAATTTTCAGTCGATTTTTCTATATAAAAGGTGCGTCTTATGGTCCGAAAAATATGGTAATAATTAGGCACAAAAAGTCATCAAACACCTTGAAATGTTGAAAGGTAGCTGGAGTAGATGATGATCAACCATAAATGCTCATAAAATGGAGGTGTTTATTATTATTTTTTTTTTTTTTATATGTGAGATATAAGAGTAACAAAAGAAATTCAATCATTTGATTCCCTTAGCATAGCTGCTTCCTCTGCCCAGTTTATATTGTTATAGTTAGAAGTCTAATTGTTATAATATGGAAGTCCCCCATAATGATCACTCAGTTTGCATTTGCCAGCCAAATTTGAGTAAACATTTCCTATTCAGCACGCCAATATTTCATGGTTTATAGCAGCATCCTACTAAATATCTTTTCCTATAAGCTTCTATCTCCAAAGCCATTAGTGTCATTTCTGCTCTAATTCTTCCACCCTGAGAGGGTGAAATTCATCTCTTATCATGGATAACACCCACCACTGCATTTACTTCCCTGTTCTACTGAAATATGGTGTACTCTTCGATTTCTATTCTTTCTGTCAGAACATCTTCTCCAGTTAACCCAGGTTTTACTGATACTAACAGTCTTTTGAGAAACTAAGTTGATCAATGAAACAAACTCATTCCCTTTATTCCTAACGTTCTTGTCTCATGCACTTTGGCATTTGCATACAGAAAAAGCAGTTCATTTCCAGTTCTTATATAGTTATTTTTACTCCCCACATACTCTACTTGTCTCTGCAGTATAATATGTATTTTCTCAAGCCACTGTCCCCCATGTGAGGCCATTCCACCCTTGCAGTTCTAGTTTCCTTGCCTTAACACATCCATTTGCCCAGAACACAACAGATATCCAAATACTTGTGTCCTTGTATGATCAAATTTAATCCATCTCTTACATACGAGGGCGATCTGAAAAGTTCTCGGCCTAACAATGAAAAAACAGATTTTTAATTTCAAAATTATTTTTATTTTTCAACATAATCTCCTTTAAGACTAATACATTTATTCCAGCGATGCTCCAGCACCATTATCCTGTCCCTATAGTTGTTCTCAGTAAGATCTGCAAAATACCCCACTATAGCTTCAATCACCTCTTGATTCAAAGAAAAATGCTGACCAGCGAGGAAGAGTTTTAGTTTTGGGAAGGGATAGAAGTCAGAGGGAGCCAAATCTGGGGAATAGGGTGAATGTTCCGACAATTCATAGTGCAGATCTCTTAATTTTCCCATTGCCAAAACACCTTTGTGGGCAGGTGCATTGTCCTGATGAAAGATGATTTTTTCCTTCTGCAAACCGGGTCTTTTCTGATGAATTTTTTCATCTAGTCTGGTTAAAAGATCGGAATAATATAACCCAGTTATTAACCCTTTTCAAGATAATTAATAAGCAAAATGGCTTTAGCATTGCAAAACACCAATGCCATCACCTTTCCTGCTGATGGAACCCACTTTGTCGTCTTTGGTGTTGAACAACTGGCTTTTGTCCACTGTTTTGATTGCTGTTTGGATTCTGGTGTGTAATGGTGAATCCAAATCTCATCCATAATAATAAAGTGACGCACAAAATTACTTTTGTTCTTGTTAAAACACTGCAGGAAGTGTTCAGTGATTTTCATGTGAGTGCATTTTTGATCTGCTATGAGTAAATGTAGCACTCATCTTGCGCAAAGCTTTTTCCTTTGCAATTCTTCCTGCAAAATATATCCTACATTTGAAAGGGGAATGGTAAATCCCGTTCTATTTTATAGACGGGTCCGAAACTCGGATCAAAATCCATGGAGTTTCATGCCGAAAAACTATCGGCAGGCCCAAGTGTAAATGCTCACTTGGGTAGTACAACATCAGGGCAACCCCATGCAAAGGTGCAGCAAGCTCCATCACTAACTTTAATATTCTCTCATAATGTAAAACCCAGTTCCTAAGAGATGTATATATATATTGTTTTACATTATGAGAAGAGGTCACTACCCAGACTGATTTCAACCTTTTTTGAGGTCTCATCAGTGAGTAGGTAGCCCTGGAATATCAAGGTTTTTAAGTGAACACGAACTTACATACCTTTACTATCGAATTGCCAAAGTGGTGCACTCCTATATTGTTAATAATCTTAATTATATATCTTAAATATATTTTATCTTAATTATATATCCTACGTGTTCTTTTTGAAATACCTATAGTCTCAGCAATTTCACACACTTGGACTCGCAGGTCATCCAATACCATATCGTGCACTTGATCAATGATTTCTGGTGTTGTTGAAAGTTTTTCACTTGGTAATATTATAAATTAAAAATACCAAGAAATTATATACTTGGGTAAGTAAACAAAGTTTGCACCTGAAGTATCTTTCAGGACTGGGGTAACGCATGGCAAAGGTGGTATAAGTTCTTATCACTTGCCTCAGTATCCCATAATGCAAAACACATCTCCTTGCAGACATGTATAATGCTATGTATTAAGGGAAGGGTCACTACCCAGATCTCAATAAAGGTGTTCGACCTTTATTTGAGGTCTCATCAGTGGGAGCCAGACCCAGAAGTGGTAATGATACTGAGGTGGAAGTAATGGAGAAGTCATATTTCCATATACCAGTTGCCAAAAGATGTAACACCTTATTATTAAAAATACTCTAGATTAGAGATAGTTGTTGAAAGTTTTTCACTTGGTTATATTATAAATTAAAGATACCAAGAAATTATATACTTGGTTTAATCCATTATCCAAGTGTTAGCAAAGTGGACATGTATAATGCTATACATTTTATATGTCTGCAAGGAGATGTGCATTGCATTATGGGATACTGAGGCAAGTGATGAGAACTTATACCACCTTTGCCATGAGTTGCCCCATTTCTGAAAGATACTTCAGGTGCAAACTTTGTTTGCTTACACATGGATAATGGATTAAACCAAGTATATAATTTCTTGGTATCTTTAATTTATGATTTCTGGCGTTGTTACACATTTTGGATGTCCTTCATGTGGATCATCTTCAAGGCTAGTACGGTCACGTTTAAACTCAGCATGCCATTTCTTAATTGTTGAAAACGAAGGCGAAGAGTCCCAATAAACTTTTATGAACTTCGAATGAATTTCTTTTGGCGTTAAACCTTCTTTTACAAAGAATTTTATAACCGCACAATACTCAATTTTATCCATTTCAAGGGATACAGACAACACTTTTGCTTCAGACAGCTGTATAAAACAAATTACATGATAGAATGACTTGCAGTTTCACATGGATGCTTATGAAAGATGTACGAACTTAGAGAAAAAAAATTGTGATTGTGCCAATAGTGTTTCTCGAGAACTTTTCAGACCACCCTCATATAGCAAGAGATGGATTAAATTTAAATTTCTGTTCTCAGTTGTACTCCACTTCTTCCTAAATGTTCTTACCATCATCATACTTATTATTAATGCTTTTATTCTCCACTCTGCATCTGCATTATTATTCCACTGGCAGCACACTTGCTATATCATTCTAAAATCTCTTGCTACGTGATTCATGCTGCCTCTCAGGGTCAGTTATCTCCTCTACATTTTCACCTCACCTCACTGCCATCACTACTCTGTTGTTCCTCCTGGCTATCACTCAACTCTGCACAATCATCAACTCTTGCTAGCATCTGTGACTCTTCTTCTTGCCTTTCTCCAGTTATTTGTCTGTCCTATTTGTGTATATCATCTTTTTCTTTCCTTTATTGTCACACCTGGCATCATTCTTACACTGGATAACCCTCTAATCTTGGGGTCATGCCTGGATGACCAGAAAGCCTGCTAGGCTGCATACTACTTTAATGTGCAAGAGAAATGGCAGTGCCTCTAGCATAGTTGTTCAGTCTAAGTCTCGGCTCTGGAACGGTTCCAAGGAAGCTGAAAGAGGACAAGTTAGTTCCATTACTTAAGGTTGCTCTTGCTCCTAGACAGAAGTAGCAAATTATGGACAGATTAATATCTCAGGAGTGGTGGTTAAAGGCAAAATTCAGCAATGGGTGGATAAGAATACCCTACTCCAGTGCTCAGCATGGCATAAACGGTTGAATCTACCATAGTAAATTACATATCATAATAGAGTAACAGCAGAATTAGATAACAGAAATGGCTACACCATGATATCACTAGACTTTGCAAATGCATTTGACAGCATACAGCATGGAAAACTATTACAAAAGTTGGAGGGAATAGATATGGCTCTGGTTGTAGGGATATGGAGTTAGCTGACACACCAGAATGTATTGTATGGTGGAGGGAATCAAGGCAAACAAGAGTAACTAGTGGAGTGTCTCATGGCTTTGTACTAGGACCACTACTCTTTAAATTGTATGTTAATGATATAGAGAATGATTTAAGGGAGATAGTCAGTTGTTTGCTGATGATGATGCAAAACTGGGAAGGGCAATGGTTGGTAAAGCTGATGAAGATATTCTGCAGGATGATTTAAGTAAATTAGCATTGTGGACAAAGGATAATGGTTGTCAATAGATTTTATATTTTATAATGTAAGGTTATGCTTTGGGATGAAATTATTTATATATACCATGGATATATAAATTGATAGCATAATGAAATTCAGGAAATTGATGAGACTGTGGATTTAGGGGATGATGTTGGATGAAGTTGAAGTTCAGAGGGCTTGTTTGCAAGAGTTGCAAAGCATTACTTAGTTGTTGAAGGACACATTAACAAGTAAAAATAGGGTAGTTCTGAATAAGTAACACGTCAACACAGTTGAAAATATTTAATTAAGATGGATTAATTACAGATCTGTCAATTCGCATATCATGGATCGTTGTGAATAGGTTGATAAGGAAGTTGTGTAGGAGTGTTGTTACTAGAGGTGTGCGACTAGATGTTTTTCTTTGATAGTGATGAATGAGCAGACATTCATTCCCAGGATTAGTTGAGTGCCATTATAGTGAATGAATAAAGTAGTATAATAGGTATTGTGTGTATAAAGGTTGGTGGCAGTCTCTCATGATGGGTTTTCTGACTCCATGGAGATCCCATTCCATTCATGTGCCATATATCTAGGATTTTGACTACAATGATGTGCATCATGTTTAACAACTACAGGCACATGGAGATATCCATATAATAATAATTATTAGTATTTTTGTATATCATTTTAATTTATGGATGTAAGAGCTGGATTACAAATCAAACACTTGATCAAAAGACTGGAGACCACAAATATGAGAATTTTGAGAAATGATTAGGAAAGTGAACAGATTGCATCAGTGGAATAATCATGTTAAAAATGAGGATATTATGAAGGACTTGACATTGTTACCGTTCAGGAATGTGTGTATGTGCACGTGCGTGCATGTGCAGAACTAATATCAGATATGGTCACTTAAACAAAATGAGATGGGAAAGATTAGCAGAGCAAGTATTTTTTTCTAGAATAACAGGAAAAGTGCCAGAACTAGGCTGATCAAGACAGTAAGAAATACCTTAGAAAAATGAAATATGAGTTTGGACAGTATTTGGAGAGAAATTAGTGCCATTGTATATCCTGTACATCCTTCTCCTCCCCAGGGGGTATATATCAGTAATTTAATGATAATTATCTTACCAGTTTGCACTTTTTCACAAGATATCAGTTTATGCTGCTTGCAATTTCTATAAATATCTCAGTCAGAATTGACATGAGTAATTTTTCACTCTTCTCTAAATCTGTTAAAGCATGTGCAGCAGATATTCAAGACTCAGCACTTCATTTCCGAACGGACTTAAATATTTTTTCCTTGTCATTCATTCCTTTTATTGTAGTCTTTTGGAATAGTTGTGCAAGTTGAAAAACAAACTATCATGCATAAAATTGTCTCCCCCTACACCCACACTGAAAAAATAATGGCAACTTATTTCATATATCCCCACTTTCGAAGAACTCAGATACGGGCAGCCCTCAATTTATGCCTCACTTCCTTTCCTGAAAAAATGGACGTAAACCGAATCGCCGTAAAACGAACCTAATTTTAATGGGAGTTACAAAGTTATGTTCCACACAGTCAAAAAATATGCACATGAAGTATGTGTAACATTATTATATTTAAAGCTTTGGTAATACATACATACATATTTGTTAAAATAAAATTTATTAAAATAACGAAAACGAAACAAAATTATATACAAAAAATATGAAACTTCGAAAAGATATTACATATTTTTATGTTGAAGTTCCTGGTTTCGGATCACCTGTATTTTGAAAAAAGTATCCAGTGTTAACTGCCTAGTTTTTCTTTCTTTAAGGAGTTCAGTGTAAGGTCAAATGGATGCGATTACTCTTTTTTATGTTCGCACTCCGTTCCCAATCGTGGTCCATTTTGCAGAGTTCATCAGTCAATGTCTCTATGCTTGCAAGGATACGCTGTAAATCTGCCATTTTTATATCTCTCAGGGGATCTTTGTTTTCTTTCTCCTCCTTTGGATGTTGACTTAATTGTTCAGCTAATTTTTTTAAGTCTTAATTGAAAAGTGGTTTATCATGGCTCTCTAAGACTTCTGTCACATTTTCAGCTGTAGTATCATCCACTCCCACTTCTCATGCAAGCTTGGTAACATCAGTAACATTCTCCTCTTCTCTAATTTCTCGAAGTCGTGCTGGAAGAAGTTTTCGGCATGCTCCTTTTAAATACTTTGCTGACACTTCGTTCCAAGCTGCCTTGATGTTATTAATGCCCTTCAAAATATCGAATGACTGCCAATAGTCTTTAATAGTTTTTCCTGATGTGTCCAAGACTCTTACCATTTCCATAAATGTTATACGGAGGCTTTGAAGATTGATATAATCCCCTGATCCATCGGTTGCAAAAGCGATGTTGTGTTTGGGGGCATGTAAACAACCTTGACATCCAATGGTGTTCTTACTTCACCAAGGTTTTGAGGATGTTCAGGGGCATTATCCAAGAGAAGCAATGCCTTGGCTGGCAAATCATTTTCTTTACAGAAGCGAAGCATGGTAGGATAAAAATAATTTGTGTACCAGTCTATAGAAACATCTTGTGTTACCCAAGCTTTCTTGTTCCATTTCCAATAGTGTGGCAGCATGGCTTTTAGACCCTTGAAGGTGCATGGTGTCTGTGAATGGTACACCAACATTGGTTTAAGCTTCAAAGTTCCAGAGACATTTGCACCCAACAAAAGCAGCTTTAAAATCTGGAGCGGAACGCTCTTCACAGGAAATGAAGGTGTGTGATGGCAATTTTTTCCAGTAGAGCCCAGTTTCTACTGGAAAAAATTATATTTATATAATTAAAATTATAGTATATGATTAAAAAATTAATTATATACATGGTATATAATTACATACTCATCAACATTAAAAATGAGATCTGGAGGATAACTTGTTCTACACAGTCTTGAAATTCTTTAGGAAAAGCAGCTGCTGCTGCAACATCTGCACTTGCCGCCTCACCACATAATTTGACACTATGGCACTTACTTCGAGACTTAAATTTCATGAACCAACCTTTGCTTTCTAAAAATGTTTCTTCGCCTCCATCTGTCTTTTTAAGATCCTTAAATTGTTTTTGCTTTTTCAGTTATAACAGCCTGCTTCAGAGGAATGTTTTTCTGATTCAGGTCATCCACCCATAATGATAATAATTTTTCTATTTTTTCATGAAGTTTACCCCTGCTATAACGTACATGTTTTGCATTTAGTGCTGTGCCATAGATTGTTGTGCAGACTGTTTTATTCTATATGCATTTTTCGTAATTGTAGTAACAGTTGATGGAGGTAAGCCTTCTTAACACCAAGTTCTGCTAACTTTTATGCACTTCCTTTATCAGACATGGTATATAATTACATACTTTATCAATTTAAATATGTATGTATGTAAAAAAAATTAAATAGAACAATTAGGTAGATTCAACAGTAAAACTAGGTTTGATATATATGTATCATAGTAGCTCGGTAAACACTGAGTGCCTGCTAGCATTGTTTCTCAGTCAGACTACACTACAGTAAGAAAGCACGCACAGGCATCCGGCATTATTGTGAATCGCCGTAGATTGAATCGTCAACCATCGTAAACCGAGGGCTTCCTGTACTTATATTCTATCCTCAACAGTATCTCCTTCCATCTGCAATCTGTCTACAGGGTGTCCACATTGAACCTCCCTAGTTTCAACTTGTTACTACTACTACTTAAGTGTATGGACCATGGTGTTGAAATTGTACAAATGATAAGGAACACTCACCAAGTTTTTGTAAAAAAAAAAAAAAAAAACTGATTGAAACTCAGTTTGAACAACACAAACCTTGCATATTTCTGCATTTCAATTTTTTTATTGTTCTTTAAAACTAGGGAGGTCCAGTGTGGGACACCCTGTACATTATACCTTTTGCTCCTGTTATTATATGCTCCTCAGTCAGTAGTGTATCATTTAGGCCAATGTTTATTTAGTTTTCATTTACTAAATTATACCCTTACCTAAAAATATGCTCTTCCATATATTCCTAATATTGCTGACAGGTATTATTTGGAATATAGGATTGTGAGCCTTTAGCATTAGTTACCCTCAGTCATGCAACATTCATCTTTCTCAGTAGCAGCTGCTACTCAATTCAAAAAGTATGAGATTTATGATGAGGAGTTAGATGCGCATGAAAATGAGATGCTACATCTATCAGCAAATGGGTTGATAGATGGAATATCAGCCTATTTGCAAAAGGAATGTTCAGCCAAATTGTCTAGGCTTTTCACATATTTGTATAACTTGAGTCTCAGCTCAGGAATGGAAGGAATGTATGATAGTTCCTTTGTACAAGGGCAGTACAAAAACTGATGTGTCTAACTACCGATCTATTAGTATCTCTGGTGTGGTAGTGAAGATTTTAGAGAAGTTAGTAAGAATTCGCATTCAAAAATGGGTAGACAAACAAGCTATACTCTGCAAGGAGCAGCATGGATTTATTAAAGGAAGGTCATGTTTTAGCAATTTGCTCATATCTTATAACAATGTTACAGCCGAGTTGGATAAAGGGAACGGATACGCTATGTAATGCTGGATTTTTCTAAGCCATTTGATACAATACCACGCAAAAGGCTCTTGGAGAATATGGGATTGGAATATAAACTCTTGACTTGGATCAGGGTTCACAGACCAGACATATCAAAAAGTGGTATACAGTGGGTATGAATCTGGCAGATTTAAGGTGAACAGTGGTGTACCTCAGGATTCAGTCCTTGGGTCATTATTGTAATGATGTGCAGTCAGATGTGCAATTGTTTGTTGATGGTGCAAAGATAGGTAGGGCAATCAGGGATGCTACTGATATTCAGTACTTACAAAATGATTTGGATTGGCTGGAAATTTGGGCAAACAAAAATGGCTGTCAGTTAAATACTATTAAGCATAAAGTTATGCACTTTGTCATGATTAGATTTCCAGTGGCATATTATATTAGTGCGGTTATGTTA
Organism: Typopeltis vanoorti; assembly: GCF_054136105.1. Classification (NCBI taxonomy): domain Eukaryota; kingdom Metazoa; phylum Arthropoda; class Arachnida; order Uropygi; family Thelyphonidae; genus Typopeltis; species Typopeltis vanoorti. The sequence goes on along the minus strand of NC_143549.1, from coordinate 162,947,746 downwards.
CTAGAAACTGAGGAGGCAAGGGATGTTGGCATATTGGTGGATAGGAATTTGAAGTTCAAAGGTCACATAGCAAAAGTTGCAAATAAAACTCAGTGGATAATTGAAATGTTGAAGCGAACCTTGACATTTTAGGATAAGGAAGTCATTTTGTCTCTTTATAAGGCTTTAATAAGACCACACCTGGATTACTGTGTGCAGATCTGGTCTCCCGGATTCCAAGGGGATAAAGAAGCTATGGAAAGAATGCAAAGAAGAATTACAAAGATTATATCTGGATTATGAGATTTAGATTATGAGGACAGATTGCAAGTATGTGAATTACAGACTGGTTAACAGGAGAAAGAGGGGTGATGTGATAGAGGTCTATAAACTTTTGAATGGATATTATAGGATAGTGGCTAATGAAATTTTTTGTTATATTGAAGTCGTGGAGAGAGAGAGAGAGAGAGAGAGAGAGAACATGTGGGCAATCCAGGGAAGTTAAGTTTGTTCACAGTCAAGAAAAGGCTAAGAGCTAAGTTTTTCTCTCACACGACAGTGATTGAGTAGAATAGTTTGCCTTTATGGATAGTGAGTGCATCTAGTGTGAATGAATTTAAGGGAAGATATGACAGCTGGTTTGGATGATTTATAGTCTCCCTCGACGAATCCTTGACTCCCTAGAGGTCTCAGATAATAATAATATCATAATATGCATAGTCATTCTATCCATGTAAGCGTTCTTCTGGTTTTGCTCACATTATTTCTTTTTTACTTTGATTCAGCTTCTCTACTATTTACATAGAATATTCATCTTACACCCTAACTCTAATTTCACTACAAATTATAGTTGACAAGAAATTATTTTATTATTATTATTATTATTCAGGCCTCCATGGAGTTATATGCTTGGTTTTTATCTTACTTTTATTCAAGTGTGAAGAAACAGAGGTTTGTAAACATTAAATATCTTCACAGTGCAAACCAAAAGTTTGCACTGTGAACAAAATGTATCAATGAGACCATCTGGTCTCCTTCATACAAGGAAATTTTTTTTTGATTGGTTTAAATACTTTATTTAATTGGTTTAAATTACCTTTCATCTGCACACATTTAATGTAAGTAAGATAGTGTTGTCTTTGTGATAATGATGGTGATTAGCATAAATTCTCTTTTTATTAGTTATTGATTACGTGGATGTGGTTGTTGATGATGAATCCTCTGTGGTTTAATTATTGTCTTATCAGGTGTTCATTTGAATGAACAGTTGCTGAAATCCATCAGAACAATTGTATAGTTACAATTGCTTATTCTTCGTGAAAAACAGTATAATCTTTATCAAGTAAAACAGTTTTATTGGTGTGATTTTTCATGTTTTTATCAGTTGAAACTGAAAGTTTTAAATGTCATCAGCTATAGTTTCTAAATTTATCAAAAAAATCTTACAGAATCAACTGAATTAATTACATTAGTGTCATCTTATGAGTCGCTCTATGCACATAGTTTACAGCTTTTAAGTCAGTGGAATACTGTGGATCAAAATACAACAATGAAGTCTATGGATTTATTAGTAAAAATATCCAAATCTCTAAGAGACTCCCTTTTGAGGATATCTAAAGCAGTCACTTTTATACTTCAGGTAATGAGACCAAAATTTGCATGTATTATTTTAATTATAACTGTAAACAAGTATGATTCTTGCTGTATATATGCTTCAACATGCAAAAAAGTTACACATGCATACAGACCTTGATTTACACAAATTATCTTGAAAAGTCTATGGGAAAAAAATTTAATTGATAAAAAAAAGATTACTTACACACCACCTAACAGTGATCTTCAATAAGCAGATGGCCCATGTGTTGCATGGATGTATCATCACGTCTTGCTTTATTTACTGTTGAACATGGATGTTTTGTTTATTTATATTCATACACTTTAGAAGATGATAATCATGCTATGTGAAATTTGAAGGAATGGTACAGTTGGAGAAGATTGATGCTTTAATCTGTTAAGACATTTATGAACAGAAGAATGAAGCCACTATTCAGTTCACCTCTTGATAATTTTATAAGGGAAGGTTGAATGGCAAAATTGAACTTTTTTTTATTTCTCTATTTTCTCATACTGGTATACTGTATTATATTACTTCTTATAAATAATTATTAATTTTAATATGTAATTATAATTACATATTAAAATTAATTTGTGCATGCATCCTGTGAATGAAACTAACAGAAATAACTTTCCAAACAGTAGAAACAGACTAAATGCATGGGTAGGTTAAATTTGGTTTATGTAAAATTCATGTTATGTAAAGATTTGTGGAAAGTAATTGTTCATGGATTATCCAAATATTAATAATAACATGGAAATTCACTGTGAAAATGCTCTGGATATTTGACTTAATATCCAGAACACCCTCTGTCCAAAAAAGAAACCAAACTTTTTGAAAATAGAAGAAACTAGTGGCGCTACCTGTTGTATCTTTTTGTTGTCGAAAGTGGCAACCTTCATTAGTGTTGTGTCAACTGTTTATGACATTTGTTTCATTAGAAGCTGAGTTATAGTGCCAAGAGTGACAATGTGTTTTGACAAACAGTTGGAAAATGAGTTCCAAACAGAGCTGCGATTGACTTTTGTGTTAAACTTGGTAAAAAATTTACCGAAATGCATCAAATGCTTCATCAAAGCATATGGTGATGAATGCTTATCCCGTATACTGAAGTTTACGAGTGGTTTAAGTGATTTCAAAGTGGTTGTGAGACGCTTGAGGATGACGAAAAGCCGGGCCGTCCAAAAACTGGACTGAGCGAAATTAACATCAAAAAAGGGCGTGATTTCATCAAAGAATACCCAAAGTCGTCCATGAGATTGATTGAAGATGAATTGAGGATTCCAAGATCAACTGTGCACAACATTTTGACTGAGAGTTTTTGGGCATTCGTAAATTGAATTTGTGATCTGTTCCCCACAAGTTGACTGACAACCAAAAAATATATCGAATTGAACACTGCAAGGACCTCTTAAAACCTCTCGTAAGGACTCAAACGTCCTTGAAACGATTGTTACTGGTGAAGAAATGTGGTGTTTTGAGTATGAGACCGAAACAAAGCGTCATAGTGTTGAGTGGAGACCACCAGAAGAGGGACATCCGTAAAAAAGTCGCTTGGAGAAGTCAAAAGTAAAGACAATGCTGATTTGTTTCTTTAATTCCAAGGGCATTATCCACAAAGAATTCATTTTCTCCTGGCCAAACGGTCAGTGGTGAGTTTTATCTCGAAGTTATGAAGTGATTGATAGTGAGAATTTGTTGTGTACGGCATGAATATCGTGATGCAGGCAGCTGGTCACTTTTGTACGATAATGCACCATCTCATCGTTCGAACATTGATTTAGCACCCTGTGACTTCTTTCTCTTCTCCCGATTTCATTTGCCGATGAAAGGAAAGCGATACGACACCATTGAAAATGTTCAAGTGGTAGTAACCACGATCCTCAACAGTATCCCAAAAATCGATGTAAAAAAACTCATTTAACGAATTAATTGACTATGGCAAATGCTGTATCAAAGATGAGGGAGAGTATATTGATTGAAATAAATGATTTCAATAATTATAATTTTAAGGCCTGTGTAGGTCAGTGGAAGTGGCGCTTGCGTCCTCTGCACTTGGCCACTTGAAGTTAGACTTAGGTTCTAGTCTAGTCGCTGACTGGAGGAACTTTTTCTAAGCCTGTCTTCAACCGGTTCCCGAGTTAGTTGATCTCTGGCACAGGCAAGCGGGTTTTTCGTCCCGTAAACTCAAGAAAATCGACCGTAGTACCTACATTATTTCAGACAGTGACATATCTTGTTAGGGTTAGGTACCAAGAGATGGCAGCACTTGTTTGCCAGCCTCTTCATCGGTGGCTGCTATAATTAGTGATAGACATGGGCCAGCTATCTCTGATTGGCTACCGGTGGAGATTGAACTGCCCACTCAGTCTCCAAAAGCTAGATAGGGTATAAAGGCCTCACCTACTCTCTATTAGGGAATAAAAAGTGTTAGTTGATTTGATTTTTGATTAATTATAATTGGCCTGTGTTTTATTTTCTATCAAAAGTTTGGTTTCTTTTTGGACAGAAGGTGTATATTATAACTTTTGATGATCACAGGATTCAACATAATGCACTAATAAAACATCCATTATAGTGATATCAGCATGGTTCCATTTGTGTGTGTGTGTTAATTTTTCTCAAATGAAAGGGAATCTTAAATATCAAAAGGTTTGATATTAATTAAACTAGATTTAAAAACAAAAAATAATATGAGGGAGTTTTTAGTGATACCAAAAACTGCTTTGAAAGGTGCAGTAAAAGTGCTCGTGAAATGTAGTTAATTGTTCCTTTTTTTATTTTAATACTATTAAAATACCTATATTAAGCTGGAAATTGATATTTCTTAATGAAAATTTATTGAAATACAGGTTATTAAATTTGTTTTTCAGCATTTTGCCATTGGTATGATGTATCAAAGAAATGCTTAAATTATATTATTTATATTATATTATATTGATTTTCTAAAATTATTCAGATTTTTTTTTTAACATTCTGATTTTGTAGATATATTTATTATAAACACACACAGGCACACATAATTTGAAAAAAAGAAATAAACTCAGAGACTTATTAGCAAACTCTTAGGAAAAATTTGATTCACTGCAGAGGAAGTATAGTGTTGTTTGCTGTGATTTAAAAACCTGAACTCCGTGGTAGACTCAAGTTGAAGATGCAATCTTGGAAAGGAAGAAAGTATATCAAAAATAGCTTGTTAAACTAAGTTAGCAGGTGCCCTCATAGAATACAAAGAATAATGTAAGAAAACTAATAGTGAAGCAAAAGTTATTTGAAGAATTTTCCAGCATTGTACAAGATAATGAGGAAGGTTGGAAAATGTTCTAGAGGTTGTTGCCCCCCTTCCTCTGGCTTTGAAATAGAGAAAAGCATACTGCAAAAAAGAATCAGAATAGTGATAAAATATTCAAGAGGAATACAATCAAGAATACTTGTCAATACTTGATGTAGAGCCAACAGAATATGAAATATTGAAAGGCAGCTGGAGTAGATGATATTTGACCAAAAAATGCTCAAATACAATGGTGTTAGTTTTAGAGTGATTATACTGCATAATTCAGACGACCTGAACAGAAAGTAGAATTTCCGATGATTGGAGTAGAGCACGTACATTGAGGCTCACGGAGGAATATTCATGAACAATGCATTCCAAGGAAGAGTTATACAAATCTTTTTAAAGAATAGGGTAAGAAAAATTGTTGAAGAGAGACTAGAAGTGAGCACAAGCTGGATTTAAACTACATTAGGTTATCATTATCTGATTTTCACTTTAAAACAAATAGTTGAGAAACTATGGTAATATATAAAACTATATTTAAGTTTTGTAAATATGGAAAGATAATGTAATACAACAAGAGAAAATATTTCATAGCCCTGCTGTTCTATGATATAAAATAGGACATACAGAGCAATATATTGCCTATATTTAACAGTTATAAGTCAATATAACTTGGGAGGTACAGGAAGATGATTCAGTATAAAATCAGGTGTATGGTTAGAGTTGACAATCACAACTCTTATCTGTCATCTGTATTTAAATATGACATCATGAAGGAAAGTGGCAGCATAGCTTGATAACAAAATTGGAGATATTTAACCCAGCTCTTTACTTTATGCAGCAGGGTTATACTTCTAAATTAATCCAGTATAAAATTTCAGGATTCTTTAACCAAACTGCATGTTAAGGTTTAAGTGCTAGGTGGAACTCATGTTCGAGGCTTAATGGAGTAAAACAGCATTGGGAAAGGATTAAAATTGATGGTTAATTTTTCCAATATTTTATTTCAGTCACATTTTATATATCCTGGCATAAAATTATAACATACAAAGGCAACAACACAAAACTAAGCAACCCTCCATAGGCAAAACACCAATTCTTTCCTGGAAGCATTCTAGGAAAGGAAGATCTGGGGATTAACATATTTTTTGGCTAGGTGATGCAGACCACCGCATTAGGGAAGATAAATTTCTGTCTTTTTATTATGAGAGATTTTGCTGACTGTTCTATCTTCTTAATTAGTATTCTTATGATCAACTGCACTGCAAAGATGACTGGAGAGCAATCCTAGGCACTTGAAGGGCAACTCAAGGTAATTTAGAAAAAGCTAACTACTTGGTGTCTCTGAATTTTGAATTTTGGTTCTAATTTAGCATTTTGGTTATTTTGCTGTATAAGACTGTTGAAAAAGAGAAATATATACTTTCTATATATATATATATATATATATATATATATATATATATATATACTTCCTATAATGCACAGCAGTATATACACTTTCCAAAGGAAGTGTGCTGTGCATTATTGGGTACTAAGGCAATTGATATGAAATCAGTAGTCTCTGTATACAATTAGTCTAGTAATGAAGATACCTTGCATGTAAACTCAATTTGCATATGCTTTGAGTTAAGGATTAAAACAAAAATAGACTACTTGTTAATGCAGTACTTGAATTAAGTGTATGTTCATTGTTTGGAATGGAATACCAGAATGAAACAGACTGCAGGTGGATTCATGATGATAATAATCAGAGAATGTTTTGAGAAGCCTTGGATGGTAGTTAGAATGGTTATCTCTCAATGTTTCTGTGATTTCTTATTTTAGGATAATGCTATTAACTTTTTCATCGTTGGGCATAGGTGGGAATTAATAGCAGATTTCTTTGTTCATGCGCATATTAAGTACAGCTAAGTAAAGTAAATCACTTTTTATACTAGGAGAAGATACCCATGAAAGAACAATTATGTTCTTTCAGAGATGGTAGGCGAGAAAACTGTACCATCATAGTCTTAAACTTTACTGAAAAAAAAAGTCAACTAAAATTCATCTTTCTTACTTGAGATTTGAATTATCCTCTTTCTGAATAAATAATAGATTAAGCCGTACATATTATGATCTTTTTCTTGACCACTAGTATTAATAAATTAAAGACTAAATTCTGTATGTTAGTCAAGTAAATAATAGTTTAATATCTGTCAGCATTTTCAAAGGATACACTGGTAAGCAATAGAAAGTAACAAAAACTAGGAAACTAACCAACAATTCTAAAAATTATATAAAGTTATCACTGTGCATGATACAATGATATAATACGTGTGTCGCAAGTACAATGTTTTATTTGTTGAGATATTTATTGTAATTTTCATGAAAGTTCATTTCTTTTTGGTTAAAACTCTAATCAGATCTGATTAGAGTTTTCCATATATCTGGTAAGATTAGGCCTTGATTCTTATTTAAGTTACCTGTTGAATGGGCGACTGTAGCAGCTTCATTGAATGTTCTGGAATGGTAGTTCTCTTCTATGTAGGGCATATGACTCATATCCCATTCAATATTATGGTTGGTAGAGGCAAAGTGGGAAGAAAAGCCTGATATATATATCCTGTCTGTTATTCCTTACATAGCCTATGTGTTCTTTCTTTCTTGTTTCAAAACTTCTAAATGTCTGTCCGATGTAATTGATACCACATGAACAGGGTATGCTATAAACTCCAGAGTATTTGTAGAAAGGATGGCTATCTTTTGGTGATCTTATAAACTTTTGAATGGTCTCAATAGGTTTGAAGGTTACTCTGATATTATATGGTTTTAGAAGAAGAGCTAATTTTTTGGATATGGTACTAACAAATGGAATTGTTATAGATCTTTGCGGTATGTCACTAAAGAGAATCTTGTTGATGATTCTTGTAGGGTAGCCATTTAGGGATAGATCTCTGGATATTTTCATTAATTCTTCTTGTAAGTCACCAGGGTCTGTGGTGCACTGTATAGCTCTTTTTTTGAGCATATGAATGATGCTGAGTTTCTGGGATATGTGATGAGACGAGTCGAGATGGAGGTAGTGTCCAGTGTTAGTAGGTTTTCTATATACCAACAGGTTGATGCTATTGTCAGTTTGTTTCTTAATAAGGACGTCTAGGAATGGAAGTTTATTATCTTTATTATATTTATTATTATCTACAAACAACTTACTGGATTAGCCAGGGGTAGCCCTCTCTCTCTCCTTCTTGTACCGACCTATTCTTGGGAAATTTGGAAACTCAAATTTTATCCCAAATTACCCCTAAACCAGCTACATGGTTTAGGTTTGTTGGCGACATCTTCATCATTTGGAATCACAAAAAAGAACTAATAGATTATCTAAACAAAATTAATTGCTTTCACAACACTATGAAGTTCACATTGGAATTAGAAAAAGATAATAAACTTCCATTCCTAGACGTCCTTATTAAGAAACAAACTGACAATAGCATCAACCTGTCGGTATATAGAAAACCTGCTAACACTGGACGCTACCTCCATTTCGATTCGTCTCACCACATATCCCAGAAACTCAGCATTATCCATATGTTCCAAAAAAAGAGCTATACAGTGTACAACAGACCCTGGTGACTTACAAGAAGAAGAATTAATGAAAATATCCAGAGCCACCCTACAAGAATCATCAACGAAATGAAACCCAATACATCAGCTCTATAACAATTCCATTTGTTAGTACCATATCCAAAACTTTAGCTCTTCTTCTTCTATAACCATTTAATATCAGAGTAACCTTCAAACCTATTGAGACCATTCAAAAGTTTATAAGATCACCGAAAGATAGCCATCCTTTCTACAAATACTCCGGAGTTTATAGCATACCCTGTTCATGCGGTATCAATTGCATCGGACAGACATCTAGAAGTTTTGAAACAAGAAAGAAAGAACACATAGGCTATGTAAGGAAACAGACAGGATATATCAGGCCTTTCTTCCCACTTTGCCTCTACCAACCATAATATTGAATGGGATATGAGTCATATACCCTACATAGAAGAGAACTACCATTTCAGAACATTCAAGGAAGCTGCTACAGTCGCCCTTTCAACAGGTAACTTAAATAAGAATCAAGGCCTAATCTTACCAGATATATGGAAAACTCTAATCAGATCATTTAACCAAAAAGAAATGAACTTTCATGAAAATTTACAATAAATATCTCGACAAATAAAACGTTGTACTTGTGACATGCATATTATATCATTGTATCATGCACAGTGATATCTTTATATAATTTTAAGAATTGTCGGTTAGTTTCCTGTTTTTGTTACTTTCTATTGCTTACCAGTGTATCCTTTGAAAATGCTGACAGATATTAGTCAGTGAAACGTCAGATATTAAACTATTATTTGCTTGACTAACATACAGAATTTGGTCTTTAATTTATGAATTTACATAATTCAAATCATGGATGCAAATTATACCACTGAAATTGAAATAATACTATTTACATAACATAGATATGAATCTTGACTTAGATGGTGGATGGTTAGTTTCCTAGTTTTTGTTACTTTCTATTACTTACCATTGTATCCTTTGAAAATGCTGACAGATATTAGTCAATGAAACGTCGGATATTAAACTGTTATTTGCTTGACTAACATACAGAATTTAGTCTTTAATTTATGAATTTACATAATTCAAATCATGGATGCAAATTATACCACTGAAATTGAAATACTATTTACATAACATAGATATGAATCTTTACTTAGATGGTGGATGCATTTTACTTACCATGGCACCGTGATTGGTTAAAATGTTTTCCCTGCATGAATATATCGGAATGTTAAGATTCTCTTGTGAATGTATTTGAAATTGAAGTTTAATAGCTGACTTATAAATGTAAAAATTCTCTTATGAAAATTATCAAGTAGACTCATTTTTATATATTGCAGGGTATCATGAAAAACATTGAGGATCTAGTGAATGAATATGGAGAAAACATAGAAAAATCTATTTTAAATCTCATAACATTATTAGGGAATATTGGAGTTGCTCTTCAACAAATACCTTCTTGGACGGTATTGGAAAAAGTATGTAAAATTGATTAATTTTAGAAACAAAATATCCCAACTGCTTAGAATCTTTCTACTTTATATATTGTTTGTTTCCTAATTATTATCATCACCACATTAATTCATTCACAAACATCCATGTGACAGTGGATTTGAAATTTGAACCTATTGATTGGAAAGTATAAGTGTTATCCATTCAGCCAACCAGGTTACAAATAAAATTGAACAATGGTTGAACATTTTTTTGTATTGAACTGAAGACAAAGTAGTTGACTCTTAACTTAGCTACTGATTTACTCTAGGAACTTAAAATTGCCCTTTTGCTCTCCAGTTTTCAGGAATCAAAATTACATGTTGAAGATTCAAAATATGGATTCTCGAAACCTTGGAGAATTGGCAAGCCTAGAAAACATTGATTGAATCAGCCAAAGGCAAGTGGTGAGGTTGTATGTGAGGCTGTGTCCGTTATGGAGTTCTGATTTTTCCATCCTTTGCAAGGATGGAAAAATCAGAACTCCATAACGGACACAGGAAATTAAAGAGGCAGTGAAGGAAAAGAAGAAAGCATATTGAAAGTTCCTGGCAAATAAGTCAGCCTGTGCTGCTCTAATAGAATACAGAGACAAATGTAAGAAAGCTAAATACTGTGTAAGACTAGCTAAACAAAAGTCATGGGAAGACTTTGGTAAGAACATAGAAAATAAATATGAAGAAGGTGGCAAGATATTCTGGAGGTTGTTGAAAAAGCTCAGAAATGGAGGAAAGAATGTTGTAAAAGGAATTAGAGATGATAAAGGTGACACGAAAACTGGAGAACAAGGTATCATTGAAGTATGGAGTAATTACTTTGAAAAATTTCTAATTGAAGCAATCAGTGACAGCACAGTGTTAAAAAAACACTCAATAGGCGTGCAATCAGGAATACATATCCATACTTGAAGTAGAAAAAGCCATCAAAAGCCTGAAATGTGGAAAGGCAGCAGGAGTAGATGATATTCGACCATGATCAAGTATGGAGGTGTAAAAGTCTTACAGTGGCTTCACTGCATACTTCAGAAGGCCCGGACAGAGGAGGGACAAATTCCAGATGATTGGAGTAGAGTTCTCATAGTACCCATATATAAAAAGGGAAATAAAACTGAATGTGAGAATTACGGAGATATTTCCCTAATGAGTGTTTCTGGCGAGATTTATGGAAGTATACTTGAGAAACAGTTAAGAAGGATTATGGAAGGGAGGATTATGGAGTAAGCTCTGATCTCTTTCCTTAGTATCTCAGAATCTGGCTCCCACTGGCGAGACCTCAATAAAGGTTGAAACTGGTCCGGGTAGTGGCCCTTCCTTTAATGCATAGCATCATACATGTTTTCAAAGAGATGTGCTTTGCATTATATGAGATACTAAGGAAAAGTGATCAGGGCTTACTCCACCTTTTACTACGAGTTGCCTCTGACCTAAAAATACTCCAGGCGTAAACTTGACTTAACTGCTTGTTTGCTTACTTAGGCAAAAAGGATTAAAACCAAGTTTATAAAATTGCTTGGTATCTTTAACGTAATCTATTCAGCATGTTCGGGGAATAGGAATATTTGGTATACTTCTCAGATCTAGGAACATACCAGATTAGATGCACAGTAGATATCAGAAAAGAACACAAAAACTACATCCGCCATGGGAAAACAGGCCTTTCTAATCATGCTCTGGAAACGTTCCACACATTACATCAAACAAGAACATGTTATGAAAGAAAATTTAAAGAGGCATGTGACACTATCATAAAGCAATCAAACAAGATGGTTTCAAAATTTCTAAGTTACAGTCAACACATATGCTACCCTGATGCTAATGCCCACCCTCATATTGTATTGTCTAGAGTACAGTAACACTAATCTTTATAAACAAAAATAATGAAGATCACATTAATTATTGGCTACTTGAATGCAAAGAAGTAAAGAAATCTCATCAGTAAAGAAATGGCAACAGAAGCACCAAGGTGTTTTTTTTGAAAGGACTCTAACAAATACAATAATCAGGGCTGAACAAATTATTCATATCTCACTTGTGCATAATTTATCAATAAGAGTTCCATAAAGTTTATAGAAACAGTGGATATTAAAGATTATAACATTTCAAAATATGTAGAAACTTTGGAAGTTTCAAAATTTTGACCAGAGAGCTTATGAGAATTCAATCCTTAGCATCAGGGTTGCCTTGGCTTGCACTGCTTAAAAGATGAGCATTGCCCAAGCATCTGTATAGTCACCTTTCATTAGTTCATTTTGATAAAGGTTTCACTGGCCTGACAGCTGTTTCGAACTGGTTAGTTCTCTTCAGAACGCAAAAACTCTCATTCAGTACCAAAGTAATGTGATATCAGAGTTGTGTTTTTCGTGAGCCCCCGTTGCTCAGTCGTTATAGATGAAGCCCTTTGGTCAGAAAGACCACCTGGGTTCGATTCCCATCATTGACATGAGGATCTGGTCTCTTTAGTCAAAAGAGACCTTTATCTGGTCTTTTTTTGACTAAAGATGAGTTAGCCAGTCTCGGAGGTAGCGTTTTTTTTCACCCGGAAACTAGGGATTTTCATCCCCAGAACAGGCAAACCAGCCCCATATGCATCTACAGACATAGTACACACCGGGTGGCATAGGACTTTAACTACCTTATCCTCAAGTTAGTTGTGAAGTCCGAGAACATAAACTTTGACACTGTAAAAGGTAAAAGAGGAGGATTAAGTAAATTAGTAAAATATTTCATAAGTATGGCTCTTTCTTTGATAGTTCCATACGATGATTAGGGTATATCATGATTAGAAAAGTTTTTTTTTAAATAATTAAGAAGAGCTTCTTGCCAGCTAGCAAAATACACTTGCCATTGGTGAATGGGCAGGCATATTTGTTTAGCACTTGCAACTATTGCACAGGCAAAGAATTAACAGGACTTAGCTATATACTTAATATAAAGTGGCAGGAATAAGTATGTGGGGTTTAATAACTAGATCTCAAAAATAACAATTTTCTTTGATTGGCTAATATAATTTTTTTAATTAATTTATTTTTATTTGATTTAATTAGTTTTCACTATGAAGGTTAGTCTAGAAAAGTTAGTCAGTTTTTAGGTTTAGCTTATAGTGGAGTGAAGTGACAGTGGCTCTTGTCAGTACAGCTATGATCACCTGTTGTGCCTTGCACAGCAGGTGATCATAACTGGATAGAAAAGTAGAGAAATAACTATCAGATCATGACCATGGTAATTGTGATGATCTGATTTCAGCAAGCCTTCATATGAACCTGCCAATTGAAACATGCCAAATGGATTATTGGAGATTATAGAATAAAAGAATTTCTTAACAGATCAATGACAAAGAATAGTTCAGTGTGAGAATATCTAATACTTAATATCAAGCATTAAGTTCACTTTTGAGACCTTGTTATTTAATGTGTTCATTAATGTTTTAAGTTCAGAGGCAGAGTAAATTTATCTTTGCTGATGGTATGAAACTGGGTAGAGAGAAGTAAACTTTATAGACTGATCTCATTCCTATGGACTGTGCATAATTCATCTTGGAGAAGAGCTGGGATGATTCAGTTTTAAAAGAACTTTTAACTGTCATAAATAATTTTCCAGAGGATCTCTCAAATCATTGGCATATTGTAACTTAAAATTACTTTAATATTGTATTGTTTCTCTTTAATAAATATTTGATGAAAGTGATTTAACCTAAGATAAATCGCTTTCATCAAAGCGATTTATCTTAGGTTAAATCTTAGGTTAAATAAATTTTGCAAAAAATATTTGCAAAAATTTGATAAAATTTAATGCAAAAAGATATTACACAACTTTTTATTCATCCTGTATGATACACACCTTGGGAATGTTTAATAAAAACCACATTTTAGAATTGCTGGTTATAACTCCCCATACTGGCTGAAGTTGAGTTGAGGATCATCATCATCAAATTCCTGCCATGTACCCTCAAGGGGTGTACAGGATATGACAGTACTACATGAAAAAATTACATCATTACTAACTTCCTATCTACAATTTTCCTCCAAATCAGTCTTTTACTTGTCAAGACTCCAACATTATCAGATCTTATATTTCTATCATCTAAGGCACTTTGTACCGTATCAATCCACCTATATCTTGGTCTTCCTCTGGGTCGTTTTCCTGCCAACCTGGCAGAGAACACTTGTTTTGCTAATCTTTCCTCTCCCATTCTATTTAAGTGACCATACCACCTGAGATTAGCTCTGCTAACACATTCCTGGATGCTGACAATGTCAAGTTCTTTCCTAATATCCTCATTTTTAATATGATATTGCCATTGGTGCCATCTGTTCACACCTCTAATCTTTCTCAGGACTCTCACATCTGCGGTCTCTAGTCTTTGGTCAAGTGTTTTACTTCTGACGCAGCTCTCAGATCCATAAGTTAAAACTGGTTTGAACACTGTCTTGTATACAGCTAATTTAGTGTTCCGACTAATTTCTTTCTTATTCCATATGAATTTATTCAATTGACTTCCCACCATACCAGCTTTGCTGATTTGTTGTCTATTTCTATATTTAATTTACCATCTTCAGTAAAAATCGTGCCTAAGTAGCTGAAATGCTTTACTTGTTCCACAGTTTCTCCATTCACAACACAGTTGACATTTTCAATGATTCTGCCTATTTTCATTGTCTTTGTCTTTTTATTGCTGACCTTCATACCATATCTATTACAACAGCTATTCAATTTAGTCAGAGACTCTTGCATACTTGTAGCAGATTTATTTAGAAGTATAACATCATCCGCATAAAACAAAGAGCTGACATTAACATCTCCAATTTTGATATCAGATTTAATACCACATTCCTTCATAATGTGATCCATATAGATAATGAATAACAGAGCGGATAATGTGCATCCTTGTCTCACACCAGATTTAACATTAAACCATCTTCCTGTACTTCCTTCAATTCTAACTGCTGACTTAAAACTCAAATAAAGACTAAGTATTGCTTGATATAATGCCCCATTGACACCATATAACTGCAGCGTATTGAACAGCTTCTCTCTTGGCACCTTGTCATATGCCTTTTCTAAATCGACAAAACTTAAATACAGATCTTTGTTGTATTCCCATGCTTTCTCGACTATTTGTCGTAAAGTGAAGATCTGATCCTGACAGCCTCTATTTGGCCTGAATCCAGCTTGTTTTTCGCCAAGCTTTTCTTCCACAATTCTTCTCAACCGTTTCTCAAGTATACTTGCATAGATCTTGCCAGTAACACTCAGTAGGGAAATACCTCTGTAATTCTCACATTCAGTTTTATTTCCCTTTTTTATATATGGGTACTATGAGAGCTCTACTCCAATCATCGGGAATTTGTCCCTCTGTCCATGCTTTCTGAACTATGCAGTGCAGCCACTGTAAGACTTTTATACCACTATACTTCAGCATTTCTGGTCGAATATCATCTACTCCTGCTGCCTTTCCACATTTCAAGCCTTTGATGGCTTTTTCTACTTCAAGTATGGATATGTATTCCTGACTGCATGCCTGGTCAGTGTTTTTTATCACTGTGCTGTCATCACTGCTTGTTTCATTTAGCAGTTTTTCAAAGTAATTACTCCATACTTCAAGGATATCTTTTTCTTCTGTTTTCATGTCACTTTTATCATCTCTAACTCCCTTTACAGCACTCTTTCCTCCATTCCTAAGCTTCTTCAACAACCTCCAGAATATTTTGCCACCTTCTTGATATTTATTTTCTATATTCTTGCCAAAGTCCTCCCATGACTTTTGTTTAGCTAGTTCTACACACTGTTTAGCTTTCTTACATTTGTTTCTGTATTCTGTAAGAGTAAAAGCTGACTTATTTGCCAGGAACTTTTGATATGCTTTCTTCTTTTCCTTCACTGCCTCTTTAACTTCCTGTGTCCACCAGGGAGTTCTGATTTTTCTATCCTTGCACACAACCTCACCACATGCCTCTCTGGCAGAATCAATCAATGTTTTCTTCAGAGTTTGCCACTGAATCTCCAAGGTTTGATTCCTGTTCTCAAACTCTTTCATTTTCTTTTCAATAATATTTCTGTATTTTAGTCTACAGTTCACATCTGAGAGCTGCTCAACTTTTATTCGCTTTAAAACTTTCTTACATGTTATTCTTTTCAATATGAAATTCAATTTTATCCTGCTCAAGACTAAATAGTTATCACTTCCAATTTCAAATCCTCTGTACACTCTGGTGTCCTGCACCAGGAAGAAAACATCACTATCAACAATAACATAGTCAATGAGACTTTTCTTATTCCTAGCCTCTTCTCTCCATGTGAATTTGTGCACATTTTTATGTTGGAACATGGTGTTAGTAATAACCAGTCCATGTCCTGAGCTGAAATCCAACAGATATTTGCCATTATTATTAGCTTTGCTCTTTTCTCCAAATTTTCCCAAAATATTTTTGTATGTCTTACAATCATTTCCTACTCTGCTATTTAGATCCCCAACAAGGACACCAACTTTTCCTTTTTCATTGTGTCAGTTACTTTTTCTAAAGCCTCAAAAAATTCCTCCTTTTCTACCTTAGTAGAATCTTCCGTGGGACCATAGGCACAAAGAAGTCTCATTGTCCAGTTCCCCATTCTCATATTTGCCCACATTACTCTACTTGAGACTGACTGCCATTCAAGAAGATCAGCCTCGTATTTTGTGTTGAATACTATGGCTACTCCTTCTTTTCCTTGATTGTCATTGACTGAATATAACATTTTGTATTTATTGCTCAGAAAGATCTCACCAGTTTTGGTCTTTTTTGTTTCAGTCACCCCAATTATGTCGATCTGGTACTTATCTAATTCCTCAGCTAGCTCCATTTCTTTGCCATTCAGGCTTCTTACGTTGATAGTACCGATCTTCAACTCTGGTGATGTTGAGTTGGGGTTTGTTTTCAGATTTGTTCCAGTAGCTGACTTTTCGCTGTTCGCCCTGGTTCCCTGGCGAAAACAATGGGGACCTTGTTTAACCGGGCAACACCCCAGCCGGCATGAAATTTTGTCATGTTGTACCATCATTTTTTATTTTGGTTTAACCAATAAGAATACAATTTGGTCGGCTAAATCCCAAATTGCCAGCCCATCCTCGTTCGTTCAGTATCAAAGTAGATACCCAACAGGGTGCACCACGAGAAGGTGAGGATTGGACATTAGGTCAGAAGCCCTGGTCGGTTCTCTGCATTCCTTTAAAGGCTATGTGGAGGTCTCCTCTCAGTTATACAGCTTTGACCCTTAAGCACCCCTGAGTTGAGGATTGCTATAATAAATACTTGAAAGGAGAATTATTTGTGTAATTATCTCATTTTGTTTAATTTTATATTTTAATTTGCTTATTCTTTTAATTAGGATCCTCGGTTTGTTCTCAACATTTTTCATGGAGCTCAGGAGTATCTGAATGAAGTCCTTTCTTGCATTTTACAAATTGCTGAGGACTTAGAACTCAGACTGAATGCTATTTTAGATGACAGTTTCTTTGGGGCGCCTCGGGTAAGAATTTTCTTATTTTTCAAAGAGATTTTTAAAGTTCAGATCATCAGCTCTTTTAATTTAAAATATAAGTAGGATATCACTGTTATTTAAGAATCACGGGAAATTTCCTCACAGAAATGCATTGAAAGGAAGGAAGATTATATTGAGAGATTGTATATGAAAATAAGTTGACTTCAAATTGTAATAATGAAGTAGGCTGCGCCTTTTGTGATAATTATATACGTTCTGCTGTCTGTTTCATTTTCCACTACCCTGCTTTGTCTTTGCTTTCTCTTTACTTAATTAGTGTGAATGGGTTCATGTTCCCTGCTTATATATATCCTTACTTTAAAGTAGTTGTGGCTTAAATATAAATCATACAATTTATATTTTAATATAAATAATCATATAAATCTCAAAAAAAAAATAAAAGAAAAAAGAAAAAACATAGAGCAGGAAAGTAAAGCTTGTAATTCTGCTTCCATAGTTTGATAGGAACAAATTGAGAAGGATTGCAAGTAAATCAGTGTATATGCTGCAGATTGTACATGTATGGAGTGGTTTTGATAGACAAAAGAACATGATGATGATTTGCACTTGAATGAATATGAAGTTAGATGTCTAGGCTGGCAGGTGACCTTGAGGCAAATGATTGTGAGAATTATGGGAGGGAAAAATACTGAATGTTGTTATTCAACAAATCATAAATTTGAATGGGACACTCGATACCAGATGCAAGGGTAGTTTGAACCCAAGGAAATGTCGCACTTTTTATTGAGTGTACCATTCAAATTTAAGACTTGAATGCCTGAAACATCTGAAATTAAGGGAAAGAGTTTTAGCATTGGTTAATTTAACTTTGCAAAAATCATTGGCATTATTGCAACTTGATTGATGGACAATGATATAGGAACAGAACATAAGGTATAATATTTTCATGGAACAGAGAGAAGAGGATTGGGAGGGGGGTATGTTTTTTGATGATAAAATATGAAATGCAGCCAAAATGTAGTTCAGTAGATAGTCAAAGATGTGGAAGGAGTTTTTTTTTTTGAAGTTATTTGATATGAAATAAAGGCTGATGGAACAAAATGTATATTGTCAGTTGCTGATATAAGGGAAGATGTGGACAGCATGCATTGACAATTTACCAGCGAGTGCAGGGTTTGTAATTATGGAGACGGGATCAGATTTAAAGGAGAATAGGTCATATGGAAGGAAGAAAATGGAACTTATATAATTACCTGAAACAGCATGTGCTGGATTTGGTGATAGCATCAGAGGATTTGGCCCTAACTATGCAATATTGCCTCTAACTGGAGAGAAGTGAGTATGCAGTTTTGCCCTGAGAGTTTGCTAAATGTTAATTTTTAGTAAAGAAAGAAAGAGATGTCTGAAATTGCTGAGCAGATGATTGTGACAAATTTAGAAAGCAGTTTCTTGAAGCAGTGCCATTGCATAAAAATATGCATGAGAAGGATCTTATCAGCTCAATGGAAATGCTTAAAGAATATTTAAAGGAATTGGTATCAGACAATATACCCTGGTAAGGAGAATAAATCAAATGAAATTTAAGTGGATGCTTACATTAAGCAGGAACTGCAAAGAAGGAAAATATTTAAAGGATATATAATGAGAAAGGGGTGATTTCTTTAGGGTCAAAGCCAAATAACTGGGAGGAGACCTGTATTACCTTTCAGGAATGCAGAGAATTGACTGGGACTTCTGACCTAATGTCCAATCCTCACCTACAAGTGTTGCACTCCATTGATAGGTATCTACTGAGTACTGAACAAACAAGGATGGATCGACAATTTGGGACTTGGCCGACCAAATTGTATTCTCTATTGGCTTAAACTACAAATGCATATGATGAGATTTCATAACGACTGCAACGTCACCCAGTTAAACATAGCTGCTGCTGTTTACATCAGCAGGAGCTTTGAACCAGGGCAAACAGTGAAAAATCAGTTAGTGGAACAAGCTGCAACTCAACATCTAGAAGAAACCCAACATCAGAAGCACCATCAATATAAGGAGTACTAATGGAAAGGAAGTTGAACTGCAGAAGAATTAAAAAAGTACCACGTGGACATAATTCGCATTATCGGAGCAAAGAAGACAAAAAGCGAGATCGTACTAAATAATAAGTATAGTATGTTATATTCAGGCAATAATGATCAAGGAAAGGAAGAATGAGTGATAGCATTTAACACCAAACATGAAGATAAACTTCTTGATCAATTAAAAGAAATGTATTAACCACAGTGAAAATTATTTAATTGTAAATATTTCATCCTAAGTATCTTAGGACATCATCAGTACAATAGTTTTAAACAATAATAGGAATAACATACAGTTAGGGTGCATGATTACAATAGAATCTCATTAAATGTGCTACAGAAGTTTAAAAAAAAAAAAAAAAATTATTTAACACAATTTTGTATGACAATTTCCCATACTTTAGGAATAGTAAGAACGTCGTTGCAGTTTAAGTTTGGTCTGTGTAGTAGGGCTTCAGAACTTTCTTGGTATAAACATTCATGTTTATATAAAGATCTATGTAAAAGTTTAGACTTTTCCCAACCAATCCTATGGCTTGGATTTTCAATTCCGTGTTGAGAGAGGCCAAATTTCTGCGGTTTAAAAAGACGAATGTGGTCTTGATGTTCCGAGATGCGTTTCTGAACAGACCTACCTGTCTGTCCAAAGTAAGATAATTTGCATGAATAAGTCGTAGACTGTATCAGCTGTCCAACGTACAGGTTATCAAGATTCTTATCTAACCTTCTCCGCCCTCACATAGGCTACTCAGCCTCTTCAATCAAAAATTCTACTGAGTTTCACACAAAAATTAAAGACATTCAACTATCAAAAACTGACTTGTTAATCAGCTTCAACATTGACTTCACAACACAACATTCTTCACAAACATTCCCCATAAAGAAACAATAGAATTACTAACTCAAAAATTTCCGTCTGATATAGTTGAATTGTTCAAGTTTGTTATTGCATCAGGTTACTTCACCTGGAAAGGTCAAATTTACAAGCAAGAAGAAGGAACTGCAATGGGATCTCCTTTATCACCAAACCTAGCAAACTTGTTTCTAGAACACCTTGAGGAAAAAAATATTCACTTTTGAACCCAAACCAAAAATTTGGTTAAGATATGTCAACGATGTATTTTCAGTCTGGGATCATCCCAAATGAATTAAACTGTTTCTAGATAAAATTAACCTTCTTCATCATCGCATCAACTTTACGTTAGAAAAAGAATCTCCACAGGGTATCTCCTTTTTGGATTTACACATCCAAGGAAAAGAAGAAGGTTCCATCGCCACGTCTGTCTTTCGCAAGCCTACATTCTCAGGTCGCTACATTCACAATTCTTCTGCTCATCATCCATCTCAGAAATCTGGCATTATTAAATCACTAGTTTTCAGAGCACACAAATTCTGCTCCTCTGAAGAAAACCAGGAATTAGAAGTAATCAAAAATACAGCCATCCTAAATGGATATAATCCTAAAACAACTCAAAAAATCATCAGTCACTTCTCCACACATCAAACCAGACAGGAAGAAGTCCATAGGATTTCCATACCTCACGTTAAAGGCATCTGAAAACGTCTTTCTAAAATTATGAAGAAATACAATTTTGCCACTACTTACAAACCTATCAACCAAATTTACAACTTGTTACCTTCTCCTAAGGACAAACTCTCATCTTTGATGTTGCCTGGCGTTTATGAGATTCCATGCTCATGCAAATTATCTTACTTTGGACAGACAGGTAGGTCTGTTCAGAAACGCATCTCGGAACATCAAGACCACATTCGTCTTTTTAAACCGCAGAAATCTGGCCTCTGCCTCTCTCAACACAGAATTGAAAATCCAAACCATAGGATCCATTGGGAAAAGTCTAAACTTTTACATAGATCTTTATATAAACATGAACGTTTATACAAAGAAAGTTCTGAAGTCCTACTACACAGACCAAACTTATACTGCAACGACGTTCTTACTATTCCTAAAGTATGGGAAATTGTCATACAAAATTGTGTTAAATAATTTTTTTTTACTTCTGTAGCACGTTATGCATGTTTAATGAGATTCTATTGCAATCATGCACCCTAACTGTATGTTATTCCTATTATTGTTTAAAACTATTGTACTGATGATGTCCTAAGATACTTAGGATGAAATATTTACAATTAAATAATTTTCACTGTGGTTAATGTGTTTCTTTTAATTATGATCACACCACAGGTTTCGTTATTTAAAAAACTTCTTGATTGGAAGGCAGTTTCAAGTAGCGTCATGCAGCACACTTCAAAATGGGGAAATGGACAATGAAAAAACTTATTTGTGCCTGTGGTCTTACAGAAAGTTCTACGGAAGGGGTGGAAGAATTTTTCAAGTCATTAGAACAGGCAGCTGCCAAAAAAAAATGGGAAAGTAGTCCTTGTTGAAGATCTGAATAGCAGAATAGGAAATGAATCCCACCAGGCATATAGGAATATTTTGGGAAAAATTTGGATAAAAAAAGACCAAAGCAAATAATGGTAAATAACTGCCGAATTTTCGCTCAGGATATGGAGTAGTCATTACTAACACCATGTTCCGATATGAAGATGTGCACAAGTTCGCTTGCAGAAAAGACACAAGAAATAAGAAAAGTCTCATTTATTACGTCATTGTTGGTAGTGAAATCTTCATGCTGGTTCAAAATGCAAAAGCATACAGAGTATTTGAAATTGGAAGTGACCATTATTTAGCGCTAAGCAGGATAAAAATGGATATTACATTGAAATGAGTAGTATGTAAAAAAAAAAAAAAAAAAAAAGTTTTAAAAAGAATTAAAGTTGAGCAGCATTTATAGGCAAACTATAGACTCGACTATACAAATATTATTGAAGAAAATTTGAAGCTGTTTGAAAACAAGAACCAAACCTTGAAGACTCAGCAAAATGTTCTGGAAGCAATAACCAATAAGCAAGAAATGGAGGAAACAGTACTGTAAAAGAAATCAAAAATGATAAAGGTGACATGAAAACTGAAGATAAGGATATCCTAGATGTCTGGAGTAATTGTTTTGAAAGACTGCTAAATGAACCAAGCCCTGACAGAACTGTACTAGAAAATATTTTAAGAGGAATGCAAAGAGGAGTACATATCAATACTTGAGGTAGAAAAAGTTGTCAAAAACTTGAAATGTGGAAAGTCAACTGGAGTAGATGATATTTGACCAGAAATGCTGTATAATTCAGAGGGAGGGACCTGGTCAGAAGTTCAAATTTCCAATGATTGGAGGAGAGCTCTCATAGTACCCATCTATAAAAAAAAAAAAAGGAATAAATCTGAATGTAAGAATTACAGAGGAATTTCTGTACTAAGTTTTCCAGATAAGATTTGTGCAGGCATACTTGAAAAGAGTTTAGAAAGATTGTGGAAGAGAAATTTTGAGAAGAACAAGTTAGAATCAGGGCAAATAGAGGTTGGCTTGATCAGATTTTATTTTCACTTTAAGACAAATAGTTAAGAAATCGTGGGAAATTGACAAGGATCTATACTTAAGTTTTGTAGATCTGGAAAAGGCATATGAAAAGGTGCCCAGAGAAACAGAGAAAAGTTTTTTTCAAAACCCTTCAGTTATATAGGGTTAATGAAATATTATGCAGAGCAATACATTGTCTATATTGAATTGTCAGTCAGCAGTTAGAATTGAAGGATATACAGGAAGATGGTTTGATGTGAAATCAGGGGTAAGACAAGGATACACATCTCCATTCTTATTCATCATTGGCATTAGACCTGATATTAGAATTGCAGATGTCAAACGTAGCTCTTTGCTTTATTTAATAAAGTTGTGCTCCTAAACACATCTAGAAGAAGTCTCCAGTATTTTCTAATTAAATTGAATAACAAGATACTGTATGAAATTTGATATGAAAATCAGCAATAAAAATACCAAAACTATGAAAATAGGCAGAAACATTGAACACATGAGCTGCATTCTGAATGAAAACCCTATAGAACAAGTGCAGTATTTCAGTCGATGTTGACAAGGAGTTGAAGTTTAGAATTATTTTATCAGACTAATTAATGGTTTAGTTCAAAAGTGAACAATAGCTCATAGTATAACTAGGTTGTTGAAGAGCACAGTGACCAGTAGAGTTAAGGTTATCTCTTGTTGTAAGGTTTAGATTAAGCTGCATTTGTAATTTGCACAGATTTAGTCACTTGGTTTTTTTATAAATGAGAAGACCTCGATGAAAGTGACCAAAATGGTGATAAGGGGAAAAAATTACTACAACCATTGCCTTAAATACTAATCTTTACCATTCTTGGTGAGGTAAGGCTAGTCAATTCAGTGCTATTAAAATCCAGTTATGCCTTTTTTATTGCAAAAAGAACCTTTCTTTCCTTCATTGATACACATTTCATCAGTTGCTTCCTCAGCATCCATAAAAAGTAGGCATTCTTTTCCTCAAGATGTTAATTTTCACCCATTCAGCTACTAATTGTCCAAATCCCAAATTCCCCCTTCCTTAGAATATTGCTCAGATGGGTTAGGTTTAGGTGTGACACCTAAATCCTACTTAAAAATTCCTGATTCTGTCAAGAGAGCAATTCAGCTGATAGATGATCCCTCCCTCACTGACTCACTTCATTGACTATCTTTCATATGGTTTGCTACAGGTGCTGTCTCTTATATATATGTCTTTCATGGATGCTGCTCCTCCAAATCATGAGCAACAGTTGTGCAGCATCCTCCTTTTTAAATCCAGCTACAAATGCAATGAAACTGCTTATCCTCTTTTATTCCATCTACTTCTACTCTCTGAAACAGCCTTTTTCATAAATGATCCCCAACAACTACAATCTCCAGCTTCTCAAGAAAAATGTCAGCAAATTCCTTCTTTCTCACCTCTGCATGTCACTATGTTCCATAGATTCTTCTACCTCTTGTATGGAATTGATATATACAGTGCTTTGTCTGAGATGACACATGATGGTATGCCATATTAGTACCTTTATTAACAGTGAATTGTTGATTTATGGACTCATTTAACATTTAAAATTTTAAATGTACTGAGTAATTTATAGTAATTTTTTTATTCATTTACCTAGTATGCAAATAAACATAGTTATTTGATGAAATTTACATTTTTCACTACATCTATTGCTATCGATATTTACTATATAATTTTATTTTTATATTTGCTTTATAAATTTGTTTAAAAAAAAGTAACCTATTCATTTTGCCTATTTTTTATATACTTGTACATTGTTTTTACTTGTCCATTTATATTGCTTAATAAACTATGTTATATAATTCATTTGCTGTTTTTATTCCAAAAACCTTATCATACCATGGAGTATAAATATCAGTAATATTTTTTTACTTTTCTCTCTCTCTCTCTCTATATATATATCTCCTTTCAGTTTTTAATTTTTCTTGCTAGCAAAGATGGAGTACTACTGCTCTATAAAACAAGCATTGTGTGCGGCAGGTGGGGGGGATTAATCAACAATTATGAGATTTTTACTTCAATATTTCCTTTATATTTATTGCTTATTGCTCACTTTAAATCTAGTATATTCCATATCTTAAACACCTAAGTGACTCTGAAATACACATTCTTCCTTACAAGTCAGTGGTCTCTATTACATGCTTAGTTTACCTAATTTGAGCTTGTAATTCCTTAACAGCTAAATCAAAATTGATTGACTTTAATAGACATGATGTTAGTTTGTGGGGAAAAGTATTCATGGTTATGAATTGCTTGGTTGTGGTTGAATAAGAAGAGTAGTGTGAGATCTGGGAAGAGAAGGGATGAGAATTAGAGAACATTGCAAGACAGAATGAGAAATGGCAGCAAAATGTGTCTTATTAAGATTGTAAGTTAAATTACCAACATGGAGGCAAGAGAAGGTGAAGCTGGGTCTGGCTCCCACTCCTCAGTAGAGGTCAAATCCAGTATAAGTAATAACCCTTCCGATAATGCATAGTATTACACACCCAAAAGGATGTGTACTTTGCATTATGAGATACTAAGACAATTGATGTGGAGTCATTAGCCACTATATACAAATACACAATACAAGTAGCCCAGTTGTGGAGATACTTCATGTGCAAACTTTGCTTGCTTATACTTGGATAAAGGATTAAACCAAGAATATAATTTCTCATCATCATCATCATCATCAAATTCCTGCCATGTACCCTCAAGGGATGTACAGGATATGATAGTACTACATGAAAAAAAATTGACATCATTACTAACTTCCTATCTACAATTTTCCTCCAAATCAGTCTGTTACTTGTCAAGACTCCAACATTATCAGATCTTATATTTCTATCGTCTAAGGCACGTTGAACTGTAACATTTTGTATTTATTGCTCAGAAAGATCTCACCAGTTTTTATCTTTTTTGTTTCAGTCACCCCTATTATGTCGATCTGGTACTTACCTAATTCCTCAGCTAGCTCCATTTCTTTGCCATTCAGGCTTCTTATGTTGATAGTACCGATCTTCAACTCTGGTGATGTTGAGTTGGGGTGTGTTTTTCAGATTTGTTCCAGTAGCTGACTTTTTGCTGTTTGCCCTGATTCCCTGGCAAAAACAATGGGGACCTTGTTTAACCGGGCAACACCCCAGCAGGCATGAAATTGTGTCATTGTTGTACCATCATTTTTTATTTTGGTTTAACCAATAAGAATACAATTTGGTCGGCTAAATCCCAAATTGCCAGCCCATCCTCGTTCGTTCAGTATCCAAGTAGATACCCAACAGGGTGCACCATGAGAAGGTGAGGATTGGACATTAGGTCAGAAGCCCTGGTCGGTTCTCTGCATTCCTTTAAAGGCTATGTGGAGGTCTCCTCTCAGTTTATACAGCTTTGACCCTTAAGCACCCCGAATATAATTTCTTGGCATCTTAATTTGTTACATCTATTATATATAAAATAATATATTCATATTATTTCAGCACCTTTACACCTTAAGTAGGTGTACAATTGTAATATGTATTGTTCTATGCTTAGTTTCACAGCTCTCAACATGAATTAGCTTGGTTTAATTAAATACTTGAAAATTTTACATAATACATTCTTTTTAATACTGTTATTTAAAAAATACAATTACCTTGCAAAGACAAGTCAATGACCGGATCATATTATTGAGTGCCACCTACTTTTTTTGTTTTCATGAATTTTATTATTTGCCTGTCCTTAATAAACATGTTAAATGATTATTCATGGATAATTTATATAAATTCACCCTTCATTATGAACAATAAAGTAAAAAGAAGACACAAACTAAGTTGTGATGAGCTGTGTTGTGGCATATTAAAGGAAAGTGTATTTCTGTATAATTACATGTAATGTACAGTGAGAAGTAAAGATTGTGTTACTTTTTTCATAACATTAGGTTTTATTTTATTTTACTTTATTTTTAACATCATCTATAACAGTATTTATATAAAGTAGACAAAGATACCTTGAGTAATATTTTTCTTTGGCTAGGAGATTTGAGTCATATTTCTGAAGCTCTACCTTAGAGGACAGAAATATAAGATCTTAGTCTTGACAGATAACAGATTAATTTTGAAGAAAGTTGTAGATCAGAAGTTAGTAATGATGTAACTTTTTTCATGTAGTACTATCATAATATTCTGTACTCCCTTAGAGTATATATTAGGAATATGATGATAATAATTTATCACATCAGACCCTATTTAGAGAATCTTGCAGACCCTATTTACTTACCACATAACAAATACTTCAGATTCCTAAGAAGATTAATTAAAGCTAATACTTCTTTCTCTATTGCAGAGTAGTAGTTCTTCTCTGAGCTGCAAAGTTTCCTACTGAAGAATGTCACTGGCTTCAATTTATAATGTCAAAAGAAGAATTCAGGAATGTGCAGTATGGTTTTTTGAAAGGTAGTCATAGTAATTTACTCACTTTTTAATGATAGTGTGATGCAAGTTCATACAGAAAGGAAATAATGACCACATATTGATATGGCTGGATATTGCAAAGGCACTTGATAGGATACCATGTGGACTGCTGTTACATAAGATAGAGAAAATGAGGATGATATCAGTGACATGAATAAGAGATTGACTGATGGTAGACATCAGTATGGGGAGATGAATCCAGGAGAATGTGGATGACCAACAGTGATTTGCACTTGGGCTGTCTGCTATTTAAGTTGTATATCATAATATAGGAAATGATTTAAAGGGAAATATTCAGTAGCTTGCTCATGATGCAAAACTAGATATAGCAGTAGTTTAATAGAAATGATATAAAGATCTTGCACAATGATTTAAATAGACCTGACAGTATTGGTAGAGGATAATGGCTGCCAGTTTAATGCTTAGGTATCAAAAGATTACAAGCCATCTTACTACCTTGATATAACTCAACTGCAGGAAATTAGTGATTCTTATTCAAAATTAATTTCCAAACTGCAACTCTCCTGAATCACTAATTCAGGAGTTGCAATTTGGAAGACATTTTAAAAGTGAGAAAATAGCTCATAAGATCACTTCGTTGAAGAACAGGGACAAGCAGTTATTATGCTATTTTGTTCCCTGTTGTTTAATTGTTTTAGTATCCCATGATGCAAAGCACACATCCTTTTGGGTATGTATAAGTGAGTTAACTCTCAATACCGAATATAATTTCTTAGCATCTTTAATTTAAAGATTATATTTTGATTCCAGCATTTAAACAGGAATCAGTCTGAATAATCATAAAGCGATATGCAAACTTCACTTTTAAGTTTATTTTTAAAGCATTGTTATATCATTAATAACTCATGTTATAGAAAACAAGAATGTACGTTGTGAAAATGAGTGCGATAATCTGATATTGAAATTAAGTAAAGCTAATGAGAATTTCTTGGAATTTTACTTCAGGGTGCTTAAGAGTCAAAGCTGTATAACTGAGAGGAGACCTCCACATAGCCTTTAAAGGAATGCAGAGAACCGACCATGGCTTCTGACGTAATGTCCAATCCTCACCTTCTTGTGGTGCACCCTGCTGAACGAACGAGGATGGGCTGGCAATTTGGTATTTAGCAGACCACATTGTATTCTTATTGGTTAAACCAAAATACAAAACGATGGTACAACATGACAAAATATCATGCTGGCTGGGGCGTCGCCCGGTTAAACAAGGCCCCCATTGTTTTTGCCAGGGAACCAGGGCAAACAGCGAAAAGTCAGCTACTGGAACAAATCTGAAAAAAAAAAAAAAAAAAAAAAAAAAAAAAAAAAAAAAACCCAACTTAACATCACCAGAGTTAAAGATCGGTACTATCAACTGAATGGCAAAGAAATGGAGCTACCTGAGGAATTAGATAAGTAACAGATCGACATAATAGGGGTGACTGAAACAAAAAAGACAAAAACTGGTGAGATCTTTCTGATCAATAAATGCAAAATGTTATATTCAGGCAATGACAATCAAGGACGAGAAGGAGTAGCCATAGTATTCAACACTAAATACGAGGCTAATCTTCTTGAATGGCAGGCAGTCTCAAGAAGAGTGATGTGAGCAAATATCAGAATGGGGAACTGGACAATGAGACTTATTTGTGCCTATGGTCTCACAGAAGGTTCTACTAAGGTAGAAGTGGAGGAATTTTTTCAGGCTCTAGAGAAAGCAACCGACACAATGAAAAAGGAAAAGTTGGCCCTTGTTGGGGATCTAAATTGCAGAGTAGGAAATGATTGTCAGACATTCAAAAATGTTTTGGGAAAATTTGGAGAAAAGATCAAAGCTAATAATAATGGCAAATACTCGTTGGATTTCTGCTCAGGACATGGATTAGTTATTACTAACACCATGTT
The DNA here is from genome assembly GCF_054136105.1 of Typopeltis vanoorti. NCBI lineage: Eukaryota > Metazoa > Arthropoda > Arachnida > Uropygi > Thelyphonidae > Typopeltis > Typopeltis vanoorti. The sequence goes on along the minus strand of NC_143549.1, from coordinate 162,918,434 downwards.
CCAACATAAAAATGTGCACAAATTCACATGGAGAGAATTTGTGCAAGGAACTCATTGACTATGTTATTGTTAATAGTGATGTTTTCTCCCTGGTGCAGGACACCAGAGTGTACAGAGGATTTGAAATTGGAAGTGATCACTATTTAGTCTTGAGCAGGATAAAATTGAATTGAGTTTGAGAACAGGAACCAAACCCTGAAGATTCAGTGGCAAGTCTTGAAGAAAACCCTGATTGATTCAGCCAGAGAGGTATGTGGTGAGGTTGTCTGCAAGGATAGAAAAATCAGAACTCCATGGTGGACACAGGAAGTCAAAGAGGCAGTGAAGGAAAAGAAGACAGCATATCAAAAGTTACTGGAAAATAACTCCGCTTGTGCTCTTAGAGAATACAGAGACAAATGTAAGAAAGCTAAACACTGTGTAAAACTGGCTAAACAAAAGTCATGGGAGGACTTTGGCAAGAACATAGAAAATAAATATCAAGAAGGTGGTAACATATTCTGGAGGTTGTTGAAGAAGCTTAGAAATGGAGGAAAGAGTGCTGTTAAAGGACTTAGAGATGATAAAGGTGACATGAAAAACGGAAGAAAAAGATATCCTTGAAGTATGGAGTAATTACTTTGAAAAATTGCTAAACAAAACAAGCAGTGATAGCACAGTGGTAAAAAACACTGACCAGGCATGCAGTCAGGAATACATATCCATACTTGAAGTAGAAAAAGCCATCAAAGGCTTGAAATGTGGAAAGGCAGCAGGAGTAGATGATATTCGACCAGAAATGCTGAAGTATAGTGGTATAAAAGTCTTACAGTGGCTGCACTGCATAGTTCAGAAAGCCTAGACAGAGGGACAAATTCCCGATGATTGGAGTAGAGCTCTCATAGTACCCATATATAAAAAAAGGAAATAAAACTGAATGTGAGAATTACAGAGGTATTTCCCTACTGAGTGTTCCTGGCAAGATCTATGCAAGTATACAAGAAACGGTTGAGAAGAATTGTGGAAGAAAAGCTTGGTGAAAAACAAGCCGGATTCAGGCTAAATAGAGGCTGTCAGGATCAGATCTTCACTTTACGACAAATAGTCGAGAAAGCATGGGAATACAACAAAGATCTGTATTTAAGTTTTGTCGATTTAGAAAAGGCATATGACAAGGTGCCAAGAGAGAAGCTGTTCAATACGCTGCAGTTATATGGTGTCAATGGGGCATTATATCAAGCAATACTTAGTCTTTATTTGAGTTGTAAGTCTGCAGTTAGAATTGAAGGAAGTACAGGAAGATGGTTTAATGTTAAATCTGGTGTGAGACAAGGATGCACATTATCCGCTCTGTTATTTATTATCTATATGGATCATATTATGAAGGAAAGTAGTATTAAACCTTATATCAAAATTGGAGAATGTTAATGTCAGCTCTTTGCTGTATGCAGATGATGTTATACTTCTAAATAAATCCACTACAAGTCTGCAAGATTTCCTGACTAAATTGAATAACTGTTGTAATAGATATGGTATGAAGGTCAGCAATAAAAAGACAAAGACAATGAAAATAGCAGAATCTTTGAAAATGTCAACTGTGTTGTCAGTGGAGAACCTGTGGAACAAGTAAAACATTTCAGCTGTTTAGGTACGATTTTTAGTGAAGATGGTAAATTTTATAGGGAAATAGACAACAGATGAACGAAGCTGGTATGGTAGGGAGTCGATTAAGTAAATTCATATGGAATAAGAGAGAAATTAGTCGGAACACTAAAGTAGCTGTATACATGACAGTGTTCAAACCAGTTTTAACTTGTGGATCTGAGAGGTGGGTCAGAAGTAAAACACTTGACCAAAGATTAGAGACATGAACAGATGGCATCAATGGCAATATGATATTAGGAAAGAACTTGACATTGTCAGCATTCAGGAATGAGTTAGCAGAGCTAACCTCAGGTGGTATGGTCACTTAAACAGAATGGGTGAGGAAAGATTAGCCAAACAAGTGTTCTCTGCCAGGTTGGCAGGAAAACGACCCAGAGGAAGACCAAGATATAGGTGGATTGATACAGTACAAAGTGCCTTAGACGAGAGAAATATAAGAGCTGATAATGTTGGAGTTTTAACAAGTAACAGGCTGATTTGGTGGAAAATTGTAGATAGAAAGTTAGTAATATCGTAAATTTTTCACGTAGTACTATCATATCCTGTATACCCCTTGAGGGTACATGGCAGGAATTTGATGATGGAATTTTACTGCAGTTAAGTTATGAGGGTACTCATTTCACAATGTATATTGTTGTTTCCTCTGAACATGAATTATTAATGATATAATGATGCTTTAAAAATTAAAACTTGCCATTTGAAATTCGCATATCAATTTTATAATTATCCAGACTGTTTCTGTTTAAATGCTAGAATCAAAATATAATCTTTAAATTAAAGACACCAGGAAATTATATTCTGTAGTGAGAGTTAACTCACTTATGCACACCCAAAAGGATGTGTGCTTTATGGGATGCTAAGGCAATTGTGGGATACATTATGGGATAGTAATGCAATTTATGTGAAATCATCAGTTCATGAGGAGACCACTTTTGAAGCTTAGACACTATTCCAAGTTCTTGCAAATGGTGATGGTTGGTCAATGATGAAGAATTAAAATCTTTTGCTAAATCTTCAACAATTGCATTGGCATTTTTTGCAGTAGCAACTTTCAGCATATCATTATTGAGAGAGACAGGGTACCCAGAGCGAGGAAAGTCTTTTAAGCTAAAGTCCTCTTGTAAAAAGTTTTGGAACTGTCACTGGCATTTCGCACATTCAAAACATTATCACCATACACTTCTTGCACGTTTTTTTTGCAGTGTTAGCGGCATTGTTGTCTTTTTTGAGCTCAAAGCATCGGACAACACAAGGAACTGTAGTCCTAATTGGTGCCATCTATTGTTGGATAAAGAGAGTGTGTTAATTAGATGTTGAAAGCTTTTGCACTTGGTTATACTATAAATTAAAGATGTCAAGAAATTAGATTCTTGGTTAACCAAGTATATATTTTCTACTTGAATCAATATTGTGATATTGATTCAAGTTCTTCCAATGTTATGAAAGCTTAATAATGTCATTTCTATAGAATTCATGAGGTTCAGAAGCAGAGAAGTCGTGTAGGCTCAATTTCAGTGCCTCTAACATACATTATTGTTTTTCATTAATGAAATGTTGCAATCTTCAGAATAAGTGGTAATCTGAAGGTGCAAAATCAGGAGAATGCAGAGGATGTGGAAGCTTTTCCCAGCCGAGTTCCTCAATTTTGCACTATGAGGGCAAACTGTAACAGACAACACAAGGAACTTTAGTCCTGATTGGTGCTATCTATTGTTGAATAGAGAGAGAGAGTATTAATTAGATGTTGAAAGTTTTCCCACTTGGTTATACCATAAATTAAAGACGCCAAGAAATTATACTCTTGGTTTAATCCTTTATCCAAGTGTAAGCAAACAGTTTGCACATGATATATCTTCACGACATGGCAAGTGGAAAAACTTTCAACATTTAATTAAAGAGAGAATTCTATCCAACAATTGTTGGATAGAATTCATTCTTTCTATCCAACAATAGATGGCACCAATTAGTACTAAAATTCATTGTGTTGTCCATCACTATATTTTTTTTAATTGATTCCACTGTTAAAAAAAATTGTTGCTGTTCGTAAACTGTGACAAACAGTTTTTGTGCTCTGAAGATGCTGTTTATAATACAAGAAATATCAACAAATAGTAAAATAAATATTGTTCATTTACTGGCTGTCACTCTCCTATTCTTTATGCTACTTCTGAGCCTTATCATTACCACTCTTATCATAATATCACATTTATGCACATCTCCTTTAAAACGTTATTCATTCATTTAAATCTCATGCAATTTACTCTTCTAACTCTTGTGATGTAGTCAGCTGTACCACATATTTTATTGTTATGCATTGTGAATTAATACCATCAAATAAATTGACAAGAACTGCCAACTCATAAGCCTTTCTATTCCTTTATCATATAATTGGTTGAGTAGATTTATAGTGATCACACTGGTGCCCCTTGTAGGCATTAACATGCTTTTCCAGTTTAAATAATGCTGTCTTGCTGATTCAGAATAATCTGAATCACAATTTCGCATGACTTTTAGTCTCTGAGTATAGCTATGCATGTTTTTTTTTTTTTTTTTTTTTTTTTTTTTTTTTTTTTTTTTTTCATGGGATGTCAAGCTACTCTAATTTATTTGGTTGTGCTATAGCTTATCATAGTGCTACTAGAATTAATTCTCTCCTTCAGTAAGGATACGTTCAAGGATATCTGTATGTACTTCAGATAATAATCTTGATTCTTATAAACTGGTTCTCAAAAACTTCATAAATAGTGAGAGCTTTTCATATGTCTAGACTGAAGTATAGTGAAATTATTTTCTACCATTGTGATATATACACTGTTATTTTGTTTAATTTTTAGGACTACAGAAATTTTCTTCTGTTAGTTCTGGATATAATAAGAAGGTTAAAAGCCCTGTTCGTATGGTTTAGTTGTCAGGTAGGAACATTTAACCTTATTAAATTGTACTTTGTTTTTATAGGCATTTAATCTGATTATCATGGAAGATATTGTATTTTACTCCCTATTTTCCATCCCAATTCCTCATGCTCTGAAAATTCTGCACTTGTATATTTGAGGAGATCCTTTCACAAATATATCTTGATCAAATTCCTACTGAACCTCTGGATATCAACTTTGCAACTATCTCCAATTAAGATTTAAAAAAAAACAAAAAAAAAACAGTCACCTTGTACCAGAACCCTGTGGTTCAGCTACTCATCTGTCATATAATTTTTCATACCTGTCCCTCTGAGAGTGTATAACATTCTTATATGCAGAATCCTTTTAAATGCCTTGACAAGATCCATGTGAGTTGTGGTATTTCATTTCCCTTATTCAGTTCTGCTTTTATTCTGTTATGGAGTGTGAGCAGGTTGATAAAACAATGTCTGTGTTTATCAGAGCCATGCTGTCCTTTATATAAAAGTATAGTGTTCTATCTACCCATCTTTGGATGCAATTATCTACATCCTCTCCAGTACCTTGATGAGATCTTTCTCAGCAATAAATACAAAATATTATATTTGGGCAATGACAAGGAAAAGGAGTAGCCATAGTATTCAATACGGCAATCCCTCGATTAGTGCACCTAATGCGTTCTTTAAAGCAGGTGCATTAATCAAAAACACACTAATCGAATATAATAACCTATGGGAAAATGTATTCGTTTCTCAGATTTCTTTTTTGACCCTTAATTTTTTTTTTATAAAAGAATTAGGGTATGTCTCAGGGCTAGTTAAAGGAAAACCATGAAGCCAAAAGACAATAAAACATATTCAGAATATAAATTTATTATTCTGGTTCTTAACAAAAGAAATGATTGAAAAAAAAAAAAAAAGAAAGAATCGAGCTAAGGTAGTTTGGCAGGCATTCTGTTTCTTTTTATCATACAACTGACGGTATGAACCTATTGCCTCTTCGGCATATTTTATTGGTTCTCTGTTCACCAGGGTCAGTTTCTAAGCATTGCTGCTTAAAAACTGCAATTGTACGAAAACTATTTTCAAATTGTTTCTGTAAAACCTCTTTGGGCTTGTCATTGATTAAATTTTCTTCATATTCTTCAAGATCTTCCCGCTGTGTATCTAAATTTAGCAGGTCTGAATCATGCAACTTCTCAGAATGAGAGTTAATTAACTTAGATTCATTTGAAAAGCCTCTGAAATCATTTGCACAGTGTGGAAGAATGTTCTTCCAAACGGCTTGCATATTGCTGGCAGTAATTTCATTCAACTTTGCGACTTTATAACCAGGCTGAGATTTCTCTGATTTGGCTAGAAAAGTCTTGGAAGGCATTCGCTTCCAAAAAAAGGCCGGTTTCATCGACATTAAATATTTGTTGATCACAATTTCTTCAAAATCTCTGGATATCTCCTTATCTGCACTTGTAGCTTCTCCTGTGATTAGAACATTATGTAGGCTATTTCTCTTTTTTCAAATCACCCAGCACTAACATGGAATTCTTCTTTTCCATCACTGATAGCCCTTTCTTTCCAGGTTACAAAGAGACAATGCTTTTGATTTAATAAGGCCAGTGTTTAGCAGGATCCGTTTTTGGCTACAATCTTCGATCCATGTAAAAAAAAATCTCTCTCTCTAATCCAATCATTGCAATACTTTGATTTTGAGTGCATCCATGATGAACTTGAAGCAGCCTTACCTTTCGCTTTGTATGCAGCAATTGATTCACCATTTTTGTGTTCTTGTCCTATCTTTGCTTTTGGCATACCTTGTTCATTTTTCTTTATTATTCCACGTTTTTCTTCCAATGAGATTACTTTTCTAATCATTTTCACACTTCTATTTTTTGCCCACTAATTCTATTACTCAGGATTAAAGGTTAAGAAAATAATTTAAAATAAAAAAGTAAGGAAAACAATTGCACGTGATATGATCAGCAAAATGCTATGTAAAGCAGACAACATAAATTTTGGCAGTAAATTTGGAACATAGTGTAGTATGCCATTAAAAAATAACTTTGTAAAATGTTTCAAATCAGTAACTAAATTATTTCATCCTGGTGAGTGATTTTTTAAATAGTTAGCCATAAAAAATGTATAGATCAAAAATTTTTAAAATCTGTAACATTTATTTTTAAGATGTATATAGGCGCACTAATCTAATTTGGGTATCGAAAAAAAATGACGCACTAATTGAAAACACACTAACTGGGGGGGGGGGTGCATTCATCGAGGGATTGCTGTATGAGGCTAATCTTCTTGAATGGCAGGCAGTCTCAAGTAGAGTGATATAGACAAATATCAGAATGGGGAAGCCTGACAATGAGACTTATTTGTGCCTATGGTCCCACAGAAGGTTCTACTAAGGTAGAAGTGGAGGAATTTTTTGAGGATTTAGAGAACCTAACTGACACATTGAAAAAGGAAAGGTTGAATCTGGTCAGGGATCTAAATAGCAGAGTAGGAAATGATTGTCAGACATACAAAAATGTTTTCGAAAAATTTGGAGAAATGAGCGTTCATAATAATGGCATATATGTATACCTGTTGGATTTCTGCTCAGGACACGGACTGGTTATTACTAGCACAATGTTCCAACATAAAAATGTGCTCAAATTCACATGGAGAGAAGAGGCAAGTAATATGAAAAGTCTCATTGACTATGTTATTGTTGATAGTAATGTTTTCTCCCTGGTGCAGGACGCCAGAGTGTAAAGAGAAATTGAAAGTGATCACCATTTAGTCTTGAGCAGGATAAAATTGAATTTCATATTGAAAAGAACATATAAGAAAGTTTTAAAGTGAATAGAAGTTGAGCAACTCTCAGATGTGAACTGTAGACTGAAATACACAAACATTATTCAAGAAAAATAAGAGTTTGAGAACAGGAACCAAACCTTGGAGATTCAGTGGAAATCTTGAAGAAAACATTGATTCAGCCAGACAGACATGACATGTAGTGAGGTTGTGTGCAAGTGTTAAATTTGATACAGCAGAAATTTTTTTTCTTAACTTTGCATCAACTTTTACAGAGGTCATGAATATTGTATAAAGAAGAATATTGCAATTTAACACTGTGATTGTAAATTTTGTTATGAATTTTGTATATAAGTTATATATTGACACTGTAGTTGTAATAATTTTGTGATTGAAAAAACCATGCAAGTATATGTTGAAACTGTATGAATGTTAAAATGTATATTTCAAGTTTAGTGCCTTAGAAGGCTGCCCTGCATTTGATGTGGTTCCGATTTAAAAGAAATAGCTTAGAAACTTTGTTTGTACAATGTAAAGTGCTTTCAATTGTGTTCGAGCTTAACCAAATGCAAATCTCAAGGACAGTGTAACAAAAGGCGGCGAACATCTAAGGATGTCCCATGTTTGGTAAATAAAATTGTTTTTGTGTGTTCTGTGGGAAATGGAAGTAATCGACAACTTTGAAGGTCACATCCCCTTTTGCTCGTGAATATTAGGGCTTCTCAACCCTTAATCCAGGGACCCATGAGAAGTATAAGAAATCATCGGAGGTGAATCAATAAGGGAGTCTCCTCTCATAGTGTCTCGATCCATCATCGCGGACAACGGTCCATTAGAAGTCCGGAGAGAAGCAGTGAGTGCCATGAGGCATCGAAAGGAAAGAGAAGTTGGACCAGCATGCCTTGCCAATAAGATAGTCATCGTCTGATGTGCATCGGACGTCGAAAGCCATCAGCTGACCTAGAAAGCATCGGTGTAATATGCCTCAAGCAGCTGGAGTCCTCCACGATACAACGCTGCTAAAGGAAAGAAGCCTGCACAAATGTTGAGGCCCAGGACGGAAAAGCAGTCAGTGGAACCAGTTAATATATATATGCATCAGAGAAGAACTGTGAATAAAATTTTGTGTTTGTCTAACATTACGGAAGATAGACTGATAGTCCATGGGACATTTACAGAGTTTAATTGTGATTGTTTGTTCTGGACTGAAAAGCAGAAGATTAATTTGTATACTTTAGATGCAAGAAACTTGTTAATTGAAATATATATTGCATGAACATATTAGTATTGGGATGAGAACAACGATTTTTGTATGATAGTATTGATGCATGTCTTAATGTGTGTACAATTATTGAGATATTATAATTCTTAGCTTTAGATTTTTAGAAAGAGCCAATTCATTTAAGATACTGTATAATTGCATTGTAGTTTAATAAATATGTTATGTTAAAAAATGTGTATTCACTGAGCCTTAATCCAATGCACTGTTTCTAAGAATAGCCACAACTGTCAATAAAGCTTGAGATAGATCTAGAGAGATTCTGCAGGTAATCTTAATTATATTTAATACCTATAAAGGGGAATCTTGGTGATGCAGTCGTAACATTAAATAAATTTTCCAAGGTTCCCAAGGTATTAGAAATTAGATAATCCATAGTAATTTTAGGTAAAGAGTAAAAGTGCAATAATAGAGTAAATAGAACATAAAGTTAATAATAGCATAATATTACAAACGTGCAATAGACCCTACGTTTACACAAGGATAGAAAAATCAGAACTCCATGGTGGAGTTCTGATTTTTCTCTCTACTTTTCTCTCTCTCTACTCGCTTTACTCCATACCAAGGCAGTGTTTCATTCAGCTAGTTTATAGTAATCAAATACAATTCCACATATGGCCCTGCTTTGTCAAAGTTCCAAGTCCCAGTTAAAATTACATGAATACTCTCAACATTTGGAAGCATATCTCATTTATAGACATTAATGAAAATGTGGTACAGTTACAAAATAAATTATCAAGTATGAAGTAAGGCCTAAAGTTTCACTCACTACAATTATAAATGCTCAATGTGCCTTCATTTGTGGTTCGTAGTTGCAGAGATATACAATTTTCAAAATGTGACATTCTTTTTGAAACACCCTGTGTATATTATTATTATTATTATTCAGGCCTCCATGGAGTCAAAAGACTCATCGTGGGAGGTCCTTCCTAAGAACATAAAGTCTGTCAAGACTCATCGAGGGGAGGTCCCCCCCCTAAGAAACACAAAGTCTATCATACCACTCCTTAAGCTCATTGACCGTTCTCGCTCTCACCACTCCATCAAGCAATGCATTCCACGGTTCAACCACCCTCCACGCAAAGAAACCACTCCTCACCCTCTTGCTCACAGTTTCCTTTCGTAACTTCCAGGATGGCCTTTTGTCATCACTCCTTCCCGCTGTTCAACCAAGCGAAAGAACTCCCCAGTGTCTCAACCCTGTAACCACCTCTCAACAGTTTAAAATTCTCAATCATATCACCTCTCCTTCTATCCACCAAACTCTGCAGTCCACATTCCCTCAGCTGATCCTCGTAACTATCCTTGTACAGTCCTGAAACCATCTTTGTCATCCGTCTTTGTATCTTTTCCACAGTTAATTTATCCCCTTCAAATCCTGGAGAACAAATCTGAGAACAATAGTCCAAGTGTGGTCTGATCACAGACTTATACAACAGAATGATAACCCTCTTATCTCTGCAGGTCAGTGTCCTTCTCATAATTGCAGCAATCCTCTGTGTTACCTTCACCACCTTTGCAATATGTCCCCTAAACTTCAGGTTTCTATCAACCATCAATCTCTTGTCTCCCCTACTTCCTCCAGCATAACTCCTCCCATAGAGTATGCTGCATCCCATCGATGTTTCCCAAACCTCAAGACCTTACATTTTGCTGCATTAAACTGAAACCCCCATTCATTTGCCCATCTATCTAGCTTATTCAAATCCTCTTGCAGGGCTATCACATCTGCACTATTACTAATAATCCTTCCCAGCTTTGCATCATCCGCAAACAACTGAATATCCCCTTGCAATCCACTGGCAATGTCATTGAAAAAAAAGTTAAACAATATAGGTCCTAGTACCGAGCCCTGTGGGACCCCACTTGTAACCCTCTGTCTCCTTGAAACTGCTCCACCATACACAACTCTCTGATACCTATCAGACAGCCAATCCTGAATTCAGTTGACTAATCTGACATCCAGACCCATGTGCTGCAACTTAAATATCAGCTTATCATGTGGCACCCTGTGAAATACCTTTGCTAAGTCTAAGAAAATTGCAGTATATGCCTTTCCCCATCTAATGTTCTTGTAACTTTATTATAAAAGGCTAGCATATTGCTAAAACAAGAGCACCCTTTCACAAATCCATGTTGACTCTCACAGATAACATTACCCTCATCTGCCAAATGTTGTATACGGTCCCTCACTACTTTCTCAATATAATACAATATATATAAAGGAAATGCTACCAAAAGTGCATTTTACACTGGCTCATTAAGTTCTTAATAGGCTTTGAGGAGTATGGTGTCCCACTCGCATCCCAGGCCATGTTGGAATCAAGTTTCCCTTGATTCCAACATGGTTTGGGATCAGTTCTTCCCTAAAATACCTTGCAGAGGACATCGTGGATTACAGACATATTATAAGACAAAAATTAGTTTACTCAGAGGTAATCGTTGCATAGTGAGTACAACAACAAACTATATCAGATTCAGTATAAAATTAAACTTTGGTAGTCCAATCTATACAATGTTTACATAGAGGGAGTTGTTCTTGTTTGGCTCAGCATAAGTCACACTCTTTGTGGTTATATAAAGGATGAGTATTATTCATACGCACTTGCTGTTTACCTTATTTTAATCAACTGCCCTCATTATTTTAATGAGTGCAGTTATTTTACCACTTTTGCCAATCTGCCAAGACCTTATACATTCAGGCAGATATAACACTGTCTTTCTTTAGTCCTGATTAACTTTTGATGACAACTAATTTCCATTCCTCAGTCTTCACTGATAGTGAGCCCAAGCTATCAATGAATCAGGTTTTTTTTTTTTTTTTTTATGTTCTAGAGGGGATAGTGTATATGACAGACTGCCACCATCTCATGGCCATAAATGCTAACACACACACATTGTCAGTTATAGAGGCCTATGTTTTTTGAGATATAGCTAAAGATTTTAAATTTCTACAAGATATTAATTTCTTTAATGTTTATAGTTATATTTTAATTTAGTTTCATACAAGCTGTATAAAAATTGAGCAGAATTTAAGTAGATTTCTTATGTGTAGATTATGTACCAAAGCACCAGAAAAGAGTACATCATCTTCAGCTAAGTACTTTCGGTTTATATGCAATCATCACAAAGAGGTTGCAATAACTTAACAGTGGCATATGTGAGCAAGTGGTTAAAGGGAACAAAGAAAGTTTTTCATTTTGTTTCTTAAATGCCTGGAGATAACACTTCCCTTGGGTGCCTCAAAGAAAAACAGTAGATGGAATGAGAGAGGAGATTGAGATGTTGATTCACTAAGTTTGAAGTTGAACTGTGTATGGATATTGACTAGCAGATGCTTGTATTTTTACATGTTTGGAGGATAGTAATAGATAATTCACTGTAACCCATGTCTGTCCTTCAAAATACTTATAGAAAAACATAATGCAGAAACAGAGAAATCTTTGAGAAAGTGATTGAAGGGAATCTGTAAATGAGAAAGTGTCATCCACTTAAGAGTGGATAGCATTAAACATTCCAACGGAGATTTTTAGCACACCACCACAAATGCAAGAACAATATTCTAAGGTATGTTATTGGGATTTATATACTGTTAGGAGTTGTACAGATGGATAATGAGGTTTTTAGTGGCACTTTCGACATAATGATGATTTTTAGACACATACAAGAATAAAAAATAATTTTATTATTGCAAATACAATCCCTATTCTTCTCAATCGATATAAACCTGATGCCATTGCAAGTACAGGACAGCTTGGATAGGCTGTATAGGATGACAATTAATTCTGGAATACAGATGGGATACCATCTGGACCAGAGACTTACTGATATCTAGAATAATGAGGATTTTTGTGATGACTTTCTGGCAAAGGATCAGGGGAGTTTCATAGCCAGAGGTAATTTGCCTTGGTCTTCAGTACAAAAGTTGTAGGAGAAAACTAATGCCAAGTGAGCAGCATTATTTTTGGTGATATGACAGATTGGTTAGCTAACACATGATGATACAGAAACTATGACCCACACAGGCAGGTATGACTCCATCTAATGAAACCAATATAAGACTAATGGTGAAAGTATAAAAGAGCAGAAGCAAAAATTGTATACAGTAACCTTTGTGAGGAAATAGAAAGCTTGATTGCCATTTGAGCAGGAGATAAGTGTAAGCTGAACTTAAATTTGTCAAACAGATAACAGGAATCTAGCTTTGATGTAAGATTTTTTACCCACCAGTGATCAGGCCAATAGTGTTAACAATTGACTAAATTAATGTGACTTTAGCATACTATGTGTATTTTAGCATAGTTTGTTTCTTTGAATATATGTATATACTTCAGATGATGTGAAGGTCAAAACGTTTGTGATTATTTTGGTTTATGTTAAACTGAAGTTTTACTATAATCTGGTTGTTGTCTCCATAATTTTTAAAAATTTTAATACAAAAAGGAAGGCAGTATAATTTCCTTTCTGATGAAATTACAATACTGTAATGCATTTTACACTAATTATAAACTGTACTATAGTAAAAACCTGCATTGTTTGAAACTGCATTATGCATGGAGTATTGCTGTATTTGTAGATTCTGAATTTTCAATAACATACAAAAAACTATATACAGTTTTTTTTTAATTATAACAGATTAAAATTTCAAAATAAACATGGTTAAAAAGTGAAAAAATTATAATAATAAATTTTTAGGCCACCAACCAGGCCACCTGGCCTGGTTGGCAGAGTGGTCAGCGTATCTGCTCTCCAGCCAAAAGGCTGCAGGTTCGAATCCTGCCGTGGGCATGGATGTTTGTGATTGTGAAAATACTAGTGATTGATGATGGGCGGTAGATGGCACTGGTGTCGATGATGGTGGTTGGTGGATTGAGCAGTGGGGACAGAGTTGTAGAGTGTCCTCCCTCGATGAGTCATTGGACTCTCTGGAGGTGTTACATAATAATAATAAAAGTTAATGAGTGTTTAGCAACCCCCCCCCCCCAAAAAAAAAAAATAAAAAATAGAAAAATCTTGATCATGTGAAACACAAGTCTCTTTGTTCCAAAATAGAAACTCTATCTTTCATAACATTGAACCAACATCTGTTCCCCTTTGCCTACATGTAATTTATCCCAGAGTCATTCCTTATTACTCTTTGGTACTTTGCATCATAAGAAACCAGTTGTAAATCCTCTTCAGACTACTATCAATATGTATTGTTAATATAAAAATTAAATAACTGTAACCTAAGACAGTGCCTTATGTGTTGTATTTCCCTACTTGCTGCATTTGCTCTATTTATCTCAGCTGTCTCCTCTTCTCCTTTAGATGTGTCAGTTTATTATCCATCTGTTCTGTTAAAGACTACTGCAAAATCCAGTAATATTACAGCATAGCTGGCCTGGTTGATTTGAGTGGATAGCATACCTGCTCTCCAATCAACAAGCTGTAGGTTTGAATCTTACTATGTGTGTGAATGTCTTTAGGTAGCAGGTGAATTTCATCACCAGGTATGAGACCATCACCCTGCTTGTCTGAAGTGCTTAAAAAGTTCCATGTTCACTCTTTGGAACATACTTTCTGGATTATCTAGCTGTTACCCCCCCAGCCATGGTTGTATCTTTAAGTTTTGGCAGAGGTTCTGCCTGGTCAAACAGTGGTAGTAGTAGTAGTAGCAGTTGGATCTTGTCATAAATTACCATCCTTCAGAGAATTGGTGATGTGAATGCAGGCATCTGTGTTAGAGAATCCCACTTGAGCAGGTAATACCTTTGTACCACCTGCTTAAAGCTATCATCTTTTCAGCTGCCATCTTAGGTTATTCCTCTTCTCACTCAATATAGTTAAAAGATTTTGAAGAAATTTATCAGAACATTGCTAAATGATGTCTCTATTACAACTAAGTACAATCATTTTTATGAGTCAGCATTTTTCAGGCATCATCCTTTCCTTCTTCCTGATTAATAAAATACATCATGCATCATCTGTTAATCAAGCAGAAAGAAATTCTTTCTTTTAAGGTTACAGAGCATTCATAGTGAGGAATTTATGGAGACACAACACATATTAGAATAATGTGTTTTTTTTACTGTGATTGTTACTTTACTTAACATTAAGCAAGTAACAATCGAAGTTTTTACCTCTGTATTGAGGTCATCATCAGGAAAACATATGTACAATATACGAACTACATGCCACTGCACTATACCAAAGTAAAATGAATAAATGTTTGTTAATCATTTATCCTAGCTTGACCTCTGGTGGTGGGGGGGGGGGGGATACTAACTACATTAAACAATTTCTACAGCGCTCACATGCAGACATTATATAAGGAGAGAATTGTTTGTGCCAAAAAAATAATGGATGATGAATGGAGCAACTCCAAGTGAGATGCACGAGGAGTTCGCTTTTGTCTTTTCCACTCCACCACCATATCTACCTTATTGAGTCCATTTTATCCTAAAAACCATTGGGGAAGCAGAACTTGCCCATCCATCTTGATGAAATAAAATCTTCTCTTTCAACTGCTTCATCAGCTGCAGGACCAAATGATTTTACTACCACTATCGAGCTGTGGTAAGTCCTTATGCTTGTCTTAATTGATTTACTTCCTTTTATCAAATGTATACCATCATATTTGTCTGAATCCTGGTGCCAAATTCTGTCTCTCTTTATGACATCTTGAGCCTCTAGAATTTCTTTGACAGTATCTTCTAGAGATATACAAAAAAGCAAGCTTAATTTTTTTTTTTTTTTTGGCTTTTTTTGAAGAGAAGATATCAAAAATCCTCAACGTTCATTCCTTATCTACCTAAAGGGATAAGAGAAAGCATACCTGCTCCATTGATATCCTCATACTTGGAAGAAATGAACTGCGAGCTCTCTCTCTATGTATATCACGTTGACTGCCGTATGAATCAAATACGATTCACACTACATTTTTTCAATGCATTGTGTGAATCATATTTGATTCGCATAAAGATTTTTCTTTCAGGCCGCGTAGTTCACCCGTGATTCATATCTAAATGAAATGCTTATGGGTAATGGAAATTTTTGGCCTGGTAAACAGGTTTATATAGTTAGCACAGTAGAATTTCAACTACATGTACAACAGGTGTCCTATTGTAAAACAAAAAGAAGTTGGCCTGGGGATCACAAAATTTTTTAACATTACTGCGGTCAATGTGATATATATACAGTATATATATGCATTGAGGTTGATTTACTCTGTTGTTAAACATATTTTTTAAAAGAATATATGTAGAAAGTTTTTTATCTTGTGTATACTATATGTTAAAGATACCAAGAAATTTTATATACAGGTAACTCTCATATAACGCAGTACTTATACAACGTGGTTTCAATATAACGCGATCTACAAATTGTAGTAACCCTTGTTCAGCGTGGTACTTATACAACAAGGTTTCAATATCACACGATATACAAATTGTAGTAACCCTTTATCTTTTCATATATTTTTCATCGCATGACATAAAAAATCAAATTTTATCTTCGTTAAATTTGTGTCTGCCCGTATCGCTCATGTAGTTAATATACCCTTTAGCACTCATGTATGTCAATTTTTTATTGTTGAAAATTGTCTTTGTTTTCTGCCAGGAAAGTGCATTAAAATTCATAACTGTGTTAATCTCAAACTGATCACTTTATTTTCTAGTGAGTTACACACAATATGTAAGGTTTTTTTTATGTAAAAAATGTAATGGCCACTAAAACTGCAACAAAAGGAAAAAAACATGGAAAAGAAAATTTGTTTTTCTCAAAGAAAAAATTAAAATCTTGGATCGGTTGAAAAATGGAGAAAAACCAGGAATTGTTGCAAGGACTTTGAAGTTAAATGAATCAGTATGATTTAGCTCCGCATCCACTGGAGGTGGATGCGGAGGAGGGTTTAAATGAGGAGGAACTGGTACAGTTAATAGATGGCGGGGAAAGTTCTGTGAAGATTCTGATTGTGATGAATCCATTAAAGAGTTCAGTCTAAAGAAATTAGCAGAAGGATTGGACGTGGCAAGAAAGTTAGGAAGTTATTTTACAGATAATGATTCCTCAATGGAGGCCTCCAGAAAATTCACGAGACAATTGGATATTTGTTTAGCTCCATATTATGAACTTAATAAAAAATTGCAGCCGAGTGGTAAGCAAAGTCTTATTACTGACTTCTTGATAACTAAACCAGCCGAAGTATGCAATGAGAATTATACAAATAATGTCCAAGAGATTTCAATTGATGATGACATCCGGCTACTTGTAAATAAAGAACATCTACGAAATGTTATTTCTGAAGACAGTGATGATGATTAAAATATGCACTTTATTTTATTTTGCCTAAAATATTTATGCATTATGTGAATGAACTTTATGTACAATTGGTAATTTTTATAATTTTGTACTATGTATTTGCTTCATAGCTTGTTTTCTTAACCCCTATAAATTACCTGAATTAAATAAAAATATTTTTTTGTTGGATATGTCAGTTTTTTATAATTAAAAAAAAAATGTTGGAACATAACCCTACTTTTTGTATGTGATCTGAGTCTCGCATAATGCGATTTACATAACGCACCATTTCTATGCAATCTAACATCCACGTTATACGAGGGTTACCTGTACTTGGTTTTAATCCTTTTTTTTCCCAAATAAGCAAGCAAGCTAAGTTTGCACCTGAAGTATTTTCAGGTCTGAGGCAATTTGTGGTAAAGGTGGCATAAGCTCTGATCACTTGCCTAAGTATCCCATAATACAAAGCACATATCCTTATGGACATGTATAATGCTATGTATTATGGGAAAGGTCACTACCCAGACTGGTTTCGACCTTTATTGAGGTATCATCAGAGGCGGTGATACCAAGGTTGAAGTAATGCAGAACTTATATTTACCTATACGAGTTGCCACAAGGTGTGCTTTTACCTTATTAATTAAAAATCTCAGGACAAGAGAAAGATGTAGAAAGTTTTTTACCTTGGGTGTACTATATGTTAAAGATACCAAGAAATTTTATATACTTGGTTGAAAACCGGTCTTGGTAGTGACCCTTCCCATAATACATAGCATTATACATATCCGTAAGGATATGTGCTTTGTATTATGGGATACTTAGGCAAGTGATCAGAACTTATGCCACCTTTACCTCGAGTTGCCTGAGACCTGAAAATAATTCAGGCACAAACTTAACTTGCTTGCTTGGGAAAAAAGGATTAAAATCAAGTATATAAAATTTCTGGGTATCTTTAACATATATATATAGTAGCAGTTGTACAGAATCAACACCAAATTGAATTTAAACTTCAAAGCCTGTTCATTCTTAATTATTTCCTTCTTCCTAGATTCTACCATAGGTAAGTACTAAGCCAAGTCTCTCTCTCTCTCGGTACTGTCTTGGATGGATGTAATTATTTACTCAGCAGTCTGTCTTCATTAGGTCTTCCTCAGGATATGCCATTAGCATTTTTCCATGCCACTATAAACTATGTAGGTCTTGTAGGATTCCCAGGTTGCAAAGGTTAGTGCTAGATTGTCTATCGATTAAAAAAAAATTTTTCCTATCCTCTTCAGAATTATGTTTTGCTCCCTCTAGGACTCCATGTTAAGGATGAATTCAACATATGAGGGTGGTTCCATAAATTTACGGCCTGACTAACTTTGAGAGGTGATAGAAAGAAAATAACTGTCACAATAGATGGTTGTACAGTCGATGTTCAATCTCTTGGAAGCCACAGTCCTTCACTACAGCCTTCGCAACATTTGCTGTATGGACTGAAGCATTGTTGTGAAGCAGGAGAATGCCATGACTCAACATTCCTCATCTCTTCTCCTTTATGGCATCGCACAGTTTGTGCAGGAGTGAAGCATAATATTCTGCAATCAAGAGACTTCCTCAGCAATCCCAAAAGATTGTTGCCATGATCTTGGTGGATTGAGACCTTGGCTTTTCTCAGCAGGTTTGTGCTACTCCATGGATTCCCTTTTTGAAAGAGGATTATAATAAAGGATGGGATTCCTGCACTTCTCACTGATTCCCGGCAAAGCTCTAAAAACTTGCAGAACAGATCACACGATACTGAATTGAAGAGAGGTCAGGGCACCCACCTTGCATGGACCTTCATCATGTAAAGCTTCTCGTGAATGATGCGAAAGATAGTTGTTATAGAAAGTCCTAACCTTGCTGAGATTTCTTTGAGCTTCATCTGTCTGTCATTGAGCAGTTCCTCTTCAACAGGAGAGATATTTTCCTCAGTCATCACTTCCACAGGCCGACCATCATGAGGATCATCTCTGATGCTCTCTTCCTGGGCGAAACTCTTCTTCCCATTCCTTCACAGTGGAATATGAAGGAGAAGCTTCTCCATGAACATCATCCAATCGCTTTTTGATAGCACTTGAAGAAAGCTCTTCTTTAGTGAAAAACTTGTATCATAGCACGGTACTCAATTTTTAACATTACAGCCACTTAGCATACTATGTGTTAGTCTAAGTGTCTCCAACTGAATGACAGAGGTAGAGATTTGAAACTGGTTTACTAAGCTCCTCCACAAATGATGCTATCTATCATGCACGGTGTTTTAAAATTGGCACAGATTTTATATGTCAGGCTGAAAATTGGAACCTACCTCTTCTGGATGGGTACTTGATGGAAGAATACCAATTACAACTGTCTTGGCTAAACAAAGGAGATGGGCTTTAATGCAGCACCATTCAATTAATGAAGCTGCATTATAAGAATCTGAACATGTCCCCTCCAACATCAATGGTTGGAGATGGCATTTGTCTCCTACCTGTATTTGAATATATTGATTTAATCAAGATAAGAATCAATGCTCTGCTGATTTGAGCTCATACAATATGTTGTTAGAGTATATAAATTTGCCTTAAAATTCATAATAGAAACATTGAATTTGCTGTTAGAGGAATGCATGATTTCTATTACTATACTATGTAGTAATAGGAATGCATGAGCCATGTGCTTCCAAGTAACAAAGTGAGTCAGTTTTGATTTTGTGGTGGACTCCATGAACTTTATTATTATTTCGTGACACCTCTAAGGAGTCCAAAGACACCAACTACAGCAATCTGCATCATCTACACCAATGCCATCTGCTGCCCACCACCACTAGTATTTTTAGAGACAATCACAAACATCCATGGCCACAGCATGATTCGAACCTGTAACCTTTTGACTATAGAGCGGATATGCTAACCACTCTCCAACCAGGCCGGCAAAAAATTAGTGACCATATGTATATAAACAACAAAGATTTGAAATTTATCGTAGGCTTCAGTTTTCATTCCTCTGCACTAGTTATTAAATTTATTAAAGGAAAATTTACGTAAAAGAAATGGATTTAAGTCTTCCCTTATCTCCTTTAATTATGAGTCCAAGATTGATTGTACTGTTCACTTTAATAAGATTATGAATGTATTTAATGAATTTCATCAAGGTAGCATTTTCTCATGACTTGAAGTAGTGTCTTGCATATTTCACATCTTGAAGTATTATTTAAGTAAAACTATTCTTATGTCTACTTTAGGCCTTTAAACCAAAAGATTTTTCTTATGAAGAATACAGTGACTATATGTATTGTGTGCAGCACTTAAAATCATTAGTTCACTTGGCTCACCAGACAGTGGAATCTGTAGAGACAGTCTCAAAGGACTCCATGGGTAAGATATTCCATTGACTTTAAACTACCTTAAATTTTCATTATTAGTTCTTATAACATTCCTCTTACAACTTTGCTGTATCTTAAACATGTAAAACACAAACAAAAAAAATTTTAAACTTGGGATAAATCGACTTCGTCTTCATCGTGTTGAGTCAGTGTAACATAGCTCAGATATTACAGAAAGGATTTTTTGGCCATAAGTACTAAAATTTAGTAACTTTATTTACTTTTCAATAATATAAAACAGTAAATAAGTGTTTTCCTTAAATAATAATGTTTCTAGTTCACTAGGACTATCATATTCATTTGCAATAGTGGACCCACAAACCAAATCTTGCAAAATTTTTTGACAAGATCGGGAAAAGGATAAGGTTACAGTGTATTGCTTCATCATTACACCATTATTTTTAGAAAAATGTCAAAAACATTGCTTTTTGTTCATCAAATTTCTCTCAACTTAATTTTAAATTAATTTATTTAAAAAGATTAGATGTCATAATTAACTTTCTGGTAAATAATGTCAATTTAAAGTTATTTAACTTAGGATTTCTTTACAAAATGCAATCAGTATGAAATATTTATAGGAGGTGAAAATGCATCACATTTATAGATTTTAAATATCCTTACAAAATAAAAAAGGGAAAAGTTACATTAAATTAAGTAGTTAAATTGCAAAATTTTTGTACATATATCGTAAGTATCCCCACTATGCAACATAAATGAATTAAGAGAAAGATTTAAAAAAAAAAAAAAAAAAAACATGCAATGCCAGCTTTTGCAAGGTAAGGTGACTATCATCATCATGAATTTCCTGAATATGTATCCTCTAGGAGTGTACAGGCTACTATGACAGTATTATATGAAAATGTTTGCATTGTTATTAATCTTTTCCTATCAACAGGTTTTTTTGCAAATTAGTCTATTTGTCAGCACTCCAATATGGTCATATCTAACATTTCTTTCTTCTAGGTCACTTCTGACTGAACAAATCCACCTACATCCGGGTCTTTTCTTTTTTCTGTTATTAGCATTAAACACCTGTTTTGCTAACCTTTCCTCTTCCATTCTGTTTAAGTGACCATACCACCAACTTAGATTAGCACTGAAGTAGTTGAATTGAATGCTAACAATGTCAAATTCTTTCAGTCTTATTTACTGCTAGTTTAGTGTTTTGGTTAATTTCCCTCTTATTCTGTATAAATTTATTCGAAACCCCCACCATGCAATCTTTGCTTATTCTATTTTGCCATCTTCACTAAAAACTGTACCTAAATAGCTGAAATATTTCACTTGTTCTGTAGATTTTCCATTGAGAACGCAGCTGAAGTTTTCTATATTCCTGCCTATTTTCATAGTGGCCTTTTTATTGCTGATTTTCATGTTCAAATTTCACAGCTATTATTCAGTTTAGTTGGTGAATCCTGGAGTCATGCACTAGATGTGTTTAGGAGTACAACATCATCTACTTGCTTTAGCAAGTAGCTAAGTTCGATATCTTCCAATTCTAATATCAGGTTGCTTTCTTCCATATTGTAATCCACATAGATGATGAATAAGAGTGAAGATAGTGGGTACCCTTGTCGTACCTGATTTCCCATCAAACTATCTTTCCTATGTTTCCTTTAATTCTTACTGTTGACTTACAACTTAAATATATAGACTATGTTATTCCTCTGTATAATGTTCAATTTACTCCATTAAATTTTTGAAAAGCTTTTCTGTAAGCACCTTGTCATATATCTTTTCTAGATCTACAAAATTTAGGTACAGATCCTGGTTGTGTTCCCATGATTTCTCCACTATTTGTTGTAAAGTGAAAATCTGATGTTAACAACTGCTATTTGGCCTGAACCCAGCTTGTTCTTCTTCAATTTTCTCTTGCACAGTTTTTCTTAGCCTTTTCTCAAGTATAGAGACATAAATCTGAATATATTACCTTAAAATCTTAATGTTAATAAGGCTGTAAGACTTGATGACGTATCCCATATTTTGAAGAAATGTACCAAGGAATTGACATGTTTGTTTAATATGAGTTTTACACTGGGTCAAGTTCCAAAGGAGTGGAAGGAAGGTACTGCTTTATAAATCAGATGATAGAACTCAAGCATCAAATTATAGGCCAATCTGTGTGTCAGGTGTTGTGGTTAAAGTGTTAGAGGCTGATGTGAACCAGGATTCAGAATTGGGTTGACAACAGTGGTATTATCTTTGATCAAGCAGATTTGCTAAAGAGCGGTCATGTTTAGTAATCTGCTTACTTATTACAATAAGGGAGATGTAGTATATGGAATATATAATAGTATAGACCAGTGTATTGGATTGGCTATCTGATAGGTATCAGCAAATTGTGTATGGGGAAACAATTATCCTGGAAGAGGAAAGCCACTAATGGTGTGCCTCAGGGGTCTGTTTTAGGGCTTTAAAGTCTGAATTCATTCACACTGCTTGCACACAACATCCAATGGAAATCCATTCTAATCACGCACCACTCTATGAGAGAAAAATCTATTATATAGGAGTACACGTCAAAGTATTGATGTGTACTCCTGATTACACACTGAATATTTTCTACTATCATTGTATCACTGCTTCTATCACTTTCATATAATTGTCTGCAAAGTAATCACATCAGACATCCAGAATATCTTCATCTTCTATTTTTTGTCAACATTATCATTTCTTATTCCTTTTACAGTACTCTTTCCTCCATTTTTAATAACCTCCAGAAGATAGATAAATTGATATCTATCTTCTTACCAATGTTTACTCCTGATTTTTGTTCAGCTGTTTTTACACTTCACTTCATGTTGCTTAATAGCATATTCTATCATCTTAGTCTTGGAATGCAGTGTTAGTAATGGCTGGTTTCCAGAATAGAAACCCAGCAGGCACTTAACCTTATTAGCTTTGCTGTTTTCTCAAATTTTTCTGAAATATTTCTTGGTGTCTGATATTCATTTCCTACTCTGCTGTTTAAGATCTTCAGCAAGAACCAGCTTTCCTGTTTTCTTTACGTCATGCCTTCTCTAAGGACTTGGAAATATTTCTTCCACTTGTTCCTTAGCAGAATTTCTCAGGAACCACAGGCACAAATGAGTCTCATTGTCTAATTTCCCAATTGGAAATTTGTTCACATTGCCCTACTTTACACTGCATGCTATTCAAGAAATTTGTTTTGTTTAGGGTTGAATGTTATACCTACTCTTACATTTCGATGTTCAGTGTTGCCAGAATATAACATCTTATAGTTATTTTTCAGCTTGATTCCACCTGATTTAGTCCTCGGTAAAACCAGTTAAGTACGCATTATACATCTAATTCTTCTATTAATCCTTCTTCTTTTCCATTGCCTCTCTGCCATTTTGATGGGATTTAGTTTGTTCCAGTACTCTCCTGACAAAAAAAAAAAAAAAAAAAAAAAAAAAAAAAAAAAAAAACAGCAGCAACATTCTTATTTAACCAGGCATCATGCTTTCCCCCAATTTGGCATAAATTTATCATGTACTATCATTCTGTTTGTGGTTTAAGCCAATTTAGTCTATCGAGTTCGAAAGTTGCCTGCCCATCATGATTAATTAATCTCCTCACAGATACCTGATAATGGGATACACCACAAGAATGAAAGGATTGATTCACTGCATTCCTTACAGGTTTTGTGCAGAGCTCCTTCTAACTTTGACCATTATGCAACTCATATATGATACCAGTGCATTGGTTATTAGTGTACTGAAGTGACCAAAACCATATATAAGGGTGGTCTGAAAAGTTCTCGGCCTCACCCATAGATGGCAACACTATCGGCAAGATTTTTTTTTTTTCAAAGTTGGTTTATCTGTCATAAGCATCAATGTGAAATTGCAAGTCATTCTATCAGGTAGTTTTTTTATACAGCTGTCTGAAGCAAAAGCATTGTCTGTATCCCTTGAAATGGATAAAATTGAGTATCTTGTGGTTATAAAATTCTTTGTAAAAGAAGGTTCAGCACCAAAAGAAATTCATTTGAAGTTCATAAAAGTTTATAAAGTTTAACTCTTCACCTTCGTTTTCAACAATTAAGAAATGGGCTGCTGAGTTTAAACATGGCCATACCACGTGATGATCCATGTGAAGGACGTCCAAAAAGTGTAACAACACCAGAAATCATCGATCGAGTGCACAATATGGTATTGGATGACCGGCGAGTTCAAGTGCATGAAATTGCTGAGACTATAGGCATTTCAAAAGAATATGTAGGATATATTTTGCACGAAGAATTGCAAATGAAAAAGTTTGTGCAAGATGAGTGCCATATAGCAGATGAAAAACGCACTCACATGAAAATCACTGAACAGTTCTTGCAGTGTTTTAACAAGAATAAAAGTAATTTTGTGCATCACTTTATTACTATGGATGAGACTTGGATTCACCATTACACACCAGAATCCAAACAGCAGTCAAAACAGTGGACAGAAGCCAGTTGTTCAGCGCCAAAGAAGACAAAGTTGGTTCCATCTGCAGGAAAGGTCATGGCATCAGTGTTTTGAGATACTAAAGACATTTTGTTTATTAATTATCTTGAAAAGAGTAAAACAATAACTGGGTTATATTATTCTGATCTCTTAACCGGACTAGACGAAACAATGGATCTGCACTATGAGTTGTTGGAACATCCACCCTATTCCCCAGATTTGGCTCCCTCTGACTTCTGTCTCTTCCCAAAACTAAAACTCTTCCTTTCTGGTCAGTGTTTTTCTTCAAGGAGTGTGATTGCAGCTGTAGAACGGTATTTTGCAGATCTTACTGAGAACCCCTACAGGGACAGGATAATGGTGCTGGAGCATCGCTGGAATAAATGTATTAGTCTTAAGGGAGATTATGTTGAAAAATAAAAACAATTTTGAAATTATAAATTCCTTTTTGCATTGTTAGGTCGAGAACTTTTCAGACCACCCTCGTATAAACTTCAGTCCCATAAATATTTGTTAACTGAACAAGAGTCATGGAATATTTATTTCCATTCAGTTTAATATTTTTTGTTTCAATCTTTTCTCTTTAGCATCCATGAACTGAGATATGTCTTCCAGGCTATTTTGAACTGAAACTGATTTAACCACTTTTGGGTTTAAAGAGGCTATGCTTTGAAAAAATTGGATTTTTTTCCCTGCAGAACCAACTTTTAAGTGATCACATGCAGTTGACCACTGTAATATACTCCTAATGGCCTTTACTGTCTTAGTTTTATTTCTAAATTATCATAACTCAGATTTTTGGAAAATATAGTATATACAAGTAACCCTCGTATAACGTGGATGTTAGGTTTCATAGAAATGGCGAGTTATATAAATCGCGTTACGCGAGACTCAGATTACATAGAAAAAGTAGGGTTAAGTTCCGAAATAGTTTTTTTTTAATTATATAAACAACAGTGACATACCCAACAAAAATATATTTTTATTTAATTTTTGTAATTCATATAAATTAAGAAAACATATAAACTATGAAACAAATATATAGTATAAACTTATAAAATAAAATTACAATTTGTACATAAACTTGATTGCACATAATAAAGTGCATATTTTAATCGTCATCACTGTCTTCAAAACAAACATTTCGTAGATGTTCTTTATTTACGAGTAGCCAGAAGTCGTCATCACTTGAAATCTCTGGGACATCATTTGTATAATTCTCATTGCATACTTCAGCTGGTTTAGTTATCAAGAAGTCAGTAATACTACCTTGCTTACCACTCGGCTGCAATTTTTTATTAAGTTCATAATATGGAGCTAAACAAATATCCAATTGTCTCGTGAATTTTTCAGAGCCCTCGTTGAGGAATCATTATCCGTAAAATAACTTACTAACTTTCTTCCCGAGTCCAATCCTTCTGCTAATTTCTTTAAACTGAATTCTTTAACGGATTCATCACAATCAGAATCTTCACAGAACTTTCCCCGCCATTTGGTTCAACGTCATCTATTAATTCTACCAGTTCCTCCTAATTTAAATCTATTTCTCCATCAATTAATTCACTAATTTTGTTTTCAACCATATCGCAAAAGCCCTCTAAGTGGCATTACTATAAAAATAAAATTTTTACCTAAAAAGCATTACATATTGTATGTAACTCACCAGAAAATAAAGTGCTCAGCTTGAGATGAACACACTTATGATTATTAATGCGCTTTCCTGGCAGAAAACGAAGACAACTTTCAACAATAATTAACACTTTACATGGTAAACAGTTGATGTACATGCGTGCTAAAGGGTATTTCCCCTAAAATTCGCAACTTATGACTACATGCGCAATACGGGAAGACACAAATTTAACGAAGATAAAATTTGATTTTTAAGTCCCACGATGAAAAAAATATGAAAAGATAAAGGGTTACTGCAATTTGTAGACCGCGTTATATCAAAACTGCATTGTATAAATACTGTGTTGAACAAGGGTTGCTACAATTTGTAGACTGTGTTGTATAAGTGCATTGTTATACAAGGATTACCTGTACTATAATATTAATTAAAAAAATTTAATTAATACTTCCCATATTTCGGTAATGTTACGTTACCATCTTCAGGAAACATAAAAATAATGTGATGTAACATTACCGAAATATAGGAAGCATTAAAGTTTTTTAATTAATAATATATGTTGTCTTTTCCAAAAATCTGACAGTTATGTATTACCAACCTATAAGTTTATCTACAAGAATTCTAAATTATCATAAGCTGAAGATTTAAAATTCTGTAATCATTGTATTTATAGCCATCTGATTAAATTGTACATGTTTTTGGTCATAAAATGTTACAATATATAAGACTTATTGTTATATTGACCATATATTTAAAATGTACTTATGTTCGTACAAATTGTCTACCAGTTTCACTAGTAACTGACTAGCTTTCTCAAGGCTTGCACAGTACAAAAAATGGTAAATGCAAAAAGGTTTAAGAATACAAAGAACCGTTAGTACCTGTTAGGTAGCTAAGGTAACACGTTCGCGTGACATATCTACTCAGCATCATGAACACGTGTTACATGCAAACACGTAATATGATTATTCGCGTACTGTAGCTCTGTTGAACTGAGGGAATTAATTAGATTTTTCCAAGTATCGTTCAGTATGGCCCCCTTGATTTCTGTTTAGGTTATTGCCCGTATGTAGTACAACGCGTTACATGCAAACGCATAATAATCATATTACGCATTTGCATGTAACGCGTGTTCATGATGCTGAGTAGATATGTCACGCGAACGTGTTACCTTAGCTACCTAACAGGTACTAATGGTTCTTTGTATTCTTAAACCTTTTTGCATTTACCATTTTTTGTACTGTGCAAGCCTCGAGAAAGCTAGTCAGTTACTAGTGAAACTGGTAGGCAATTTGTACGAACATAAGTATGTTTTAAATATATGGTCAATATAACAATAAGTCCTGTATGTTGTAGTCATCTGATTACTTATCAGTTTCTTTTCTTTCCAGGTAATGAAAAAAAAGCTGCAAATTAATAGTTATAATAAAATATAAATATCATGCAGACTATATTATTAATAGGTAAACTTTACTATGCAGCATGTTGACAGAATTGTAAATATATAAATCTCTCTCTTATAGATAAAAATAATTTGGCAATTAAAGAACTGTCATTTGTGACTAATCAAATGAAGGACAAACTTAATATAAATCTCTCATCATGTGAAAAGACTGAAAAACTGAAACATTTACAACAAGATGTAGTATTTGCCGTTCATGTTCTTCAAGGTACAGTTGAAAAGTAAGTACTTTTTTTTTTTTTTTTTTAAATTTAGATAATATCTTGTTCAAAATCTGATCATTTGGTCACTCAAGTCAGATAATTAGGAAGTTAGATAATCTGGAGCCCTTGCTTTTGGAACCAAACAAGAACTTCTTCAAGCTACTCAAGACTGCTAATACATGGTGTAAGTGGTCTCACACCACTAATCTGCTTATTGAAAGATAATCATCTCACACTAGGCAGTGAAATTCATATATTACTTAAAGATATTCACAAATATCCTTGTCCATGGTAGAATTTCAACGTACAATGTGTTAGTTGGGACTTAGTTGACACTCTCTATTGGCTTAAACCACAAATGCATATTTGTGGTTTAAATCATGTTATACCATCATGCACAAATGCATGATGGTACAACATGATATTTCATGCCAGCTGGGGTGTCACTCAGTTAAATAAGGTGGTCCCCACTGTTTTTGTCAGAGAACCAGAGTGAACAGTGAAAAGTCAGCTACTGAAACAAGCTCCAAATCAACATCTAGAAGAAGGAAGAATAAATCTGATATCAGAAGAACTGAAGATAGGAACTATTAATGCAAAGGAAATTGAACTTAAAGAAGAACTGGAAAAGTACCACGTGGATATAATTGGCATTACTGAGACAAAAACAAAGTAGTCAATGGTGAGATCTTACTAAATAATAAGAATAGGATGTTATTTTCAGGCAATAATGATCAGTTAAAGGAAGGAGAAGTGATAGTGTTAATTGAAGGAGATAAGATATTGAGGTTATCATCATAATATTAATCCTACCTATAGAGATGATCTCTGTCAATTTTTAATTTATTTTCGAGTGTACCTATATATTATATGCACAAGGGTTCACTCCGGTTGGTGCAATGACTTTAACTCTTCCTTTCAGAATCCAAAAATCACTGACTCAAGACCAAAATACAAAATAAACACATTTAATAAAACACAAACAATATATATACACTTCAAACAACTTTTACAAAACTATAACTAACTGCAGAATTAATTGGATCCAAGGCCTTTTAAAAATAAAACTTACACTTTAGTCTAGTCTTAACACTTTGTTTTCACAATCACAAGATGTTCATAGCCAATTTCTTTCTCTATCAAGGCCCTTTTCTGAAGATATATGACTTTATTCTTCATTTTCACAGGATCCTTTCTCATCACTCATGTTGCACACAATAATTCTTCCTAACTCAATTCTGTCTCTTTTTAGTATAAATAATAGTTAGATCCGCCGTCCTTAAGACAGATGAAACTTCCCAATTAGCTTTTCCAAGAACATTCCTTTAGAAAGTAAATAGCAACTTCTTCTTGCCTATAGCAATATTTTATGTTATTTACCAATACTTATTCCACTTTAACTTCATAGTTCCATGATTCCTTTTTTTGGAATATACTATTAATTTTCCTCCGACTGTCACATAAAAAACTTAAGTTCCTTCGAACCTAAATGTCTACCGACTTGGGTTCTAATTTTCTCCTGAATGCTATCTTGTTTATTTTCTCGTTGTTTCAATACCGAACTTGTCAGCTGTCAATCACACATCAAACTTCTCCGCGAGCATGCACACTCCATGAAAGTGGCAAGCGAAAAACTAAATACGATGGCTGACATGGTGTCTCCGTTAGCGACAAGAGAATGTCTTCATAAAACAACTTAATATTTTAAACTACAATAAAAATCTTTATAAAGTAATACAACTCTTCAAATCTGGTAAGTACATAAACTTTTTAAATGCTTTACATATCACTTTGACAAAATAATTTCAATAACGGGCACATCGCAAATGCTAACAATGTGTGTTATGAAACTAAAACTAATAAACATACTAACATAAACAATACATAAAAATATTAAGAATTTTAAATTATGATTATTTTTACAATAGCATTCAATACCAAACATGAAGATGTTTGGAATTGTTCTTGATTGGAAGGCAGTTTCAAGTAGAGTTGTGTGGACAAACTTCAAAATGACTAGTGTACAATGAAACTTATTAGTGCTTATGGTCCCACAGAAGGCTCATATAAGAAAGAAGTGGGAGAATATTTTGCATAGTTATTAGAACAGGCAGCTGAAGCTAATTTGTCAAAAATCAAAGCTAATAAGAGTAAGTACTTACTGGACTTCTACTCAAGAGATGGACTAGCCATTACTAACACCACATTTCAACATAAAGAAGTGCACAAAAGAAGACAAGGAATAAGAAAAGCTTCATTGACTACATCATTGTTGATAATGATATCATTATGTTGGTTCAAAATACAGTGTAAATAGGATTTGAAATTGGAAGTGACCATTACTTAGTATTAAGCAGGATTAAAATGGATATCACATTGAAAAGAACTATGTAAGAAAATTTTATAAAGAATTAAAGTTGGGCAGCTTTTACAGGTAAATTGTAGACTTGATTGCACAAACATTATTGAAGAAAAATTAAACAAATTGAAAACAAGAACCAAACCTTGGAGTCTCAGTGGCAAACTTTGAAGAAGAACATTGATTCAACTAAAGAGATATATGGTGAAGTTGTTTGCACAAGAAGTTAAAGAAGTACTCCTGGAAAAGAAGAAAGCATACCAAAAGCTTTTACAAAATATACACAGAAAAATGTAAGAGAGCTAAGCTATAAAAGTAGCTAAAAAAAGTCATTTCAAGACGTTGGTAAGAGTATGGAAAATAAATATCAGGAAGGTGGCAAAATGTTCTGGAGACTATTAAAGAAGCTTAGAAATGGGAAAAAGAGTACTGTAAAAGGAATCAAAGATGATAAAAGCGACATGAAAACTGAAGATAAGGATATCCTAGATGTCTGGAGTAATTACTTTGAAAGATTGTTTAACAAACCAATCAGTGACAGAACTATACTAGAAAATTTTCAGGAGGAATTGTAAAGAGGAGTGCATATCAATACTTTAGATAGAAAAAGTAATCAAAAACTTGAAATATGGAAAGGCAGCTGGAGTAGATGATATTCAACCAGAAATGCTTAAGTATATAAAAGTGGCTGTACTGCATGATTCAGAGAGCCTGGTCAGAAGGTTGAATTCCCAATGATTGGAGTAGAGCTCTCATAGTATCCTACCCATATATAAAAAAGAGAAGAAAACTGAACGTGAGAATTACAGAGGAATTTTTGTACTAAGTGGTCCAGGTAAGATTTATGCAAGCATACTTGAAAAGAGGCTGAGAAAGATTGTGGAAGAGAAACTTGGAGAAGAGCAAGCTGGGTTCAGGCCAAACAGAGACTGTCAAGATCAGATTTTCACTTGAAGACAAATAGTTGAGAAATCATGAGAATATGACAAGGATCTGTACTTAAGTGCCTAGAGGAAAGTTTTCAAAACATTTTACAATTATATGGAATGAATGGAATATTATACAGAGCAAGGCATAGTCTATATTTAAGTTGTCAGTCAGTAGTTAGAATTTATGGAAATACAGGAAGATGGTTTGATGTAAAATCAGGGGTAAGACAAGGATGCACATTATCTCCATTCTTATTCATCATCTATATGGATCACATTATGAAAGAAAGTGGCATCAAGCCTGATATTAGAATTGTAGATGTCAAACTTAGCTGCTTACTTTATGCAGAAAATGTTGTACTCCTAAACACATCTATTGCAATTCTCAAGGATTCTCTAACTAAACTGAATAGCAGCTGTAACAAATTTGGCATGAGAATTAGCAATAAAAAGACCAAAACTATGAGAATTGGCGGCAACAGTGTAGAAAACTACACCTGCATTCTGAGTTGAGAACCTATGGAACGAGTAAAATACCGGGTGATTACAAAATAACGTCAAGTGTTCAGAGCGTTCTAGCGAGTAATGTATTGGATGAAACACACCAATATTCAGTAGACATACACAGTGGAACATGGGAATTCGATTTAACGGGAAAAAAATAGTACCAAAAGTCGCCAACAGGGGAAATTTTGGCGCAGCCAAATTAATTTTAGTAGGTGTGACTAATGAATGACTAAATGGCAAATGAGAGACAGCACACATCAATTTCATGACGTTTATTGTTAATTACAAATGAGGTTCAATATGACCACTATTCTGATGTTCCAGGAACTACATACAGTGCACGACATTTTCCACAGTGGCTCGCAACATATCGGAATTGATTTGTCTCATGTGTAACGTTATTCGATCTTTCAAAGTTGGAATATTGGGTACATGTCCTTGATACACAATGCTTTTAAGAAATCCCCACAGCCAAAAGTCACAAGAATTGAGATCAGGCAATCTCGGTGGCCATGACGTGGAAAATGCATGATTAATGATTCTTCTGTCAGAGAAATGTTGTCCCAAAACACGCTGTACCTAAAGTTCAATGTGGGGTGGTGCACCATCCTGCATGAAGATGGTCGAATCGAGACATCCTCTTTGCTGCAGTTGTGGAACCACAAAGTTCTGTAGCATATTGGCATACCTGTTAGCATTGACGTAACAGATCACTGGTCCATTTTGGCGATTTTCCTCGTAAAAGTATGGACCGGTGATAAAAGATGCCGTAAATCCGCACCACACTGTGACTTTGGGCGAGTGGATAGGCATCTGCAGACACACGTGCAGATTAGTTGCAGCCCAAATGTGACAGTTGCGTGTGATATCGCCGTTCAAATAAAAGTACGCTTCATCACTTCGTAAAATCTGCCACGGCCATGCATCATCTACTTCCATGCGCGTTAAAAATCTCAAAGATAAGTCTATTCGTGTAGTCACATCACCAGGGGACAATTCTTGAACATGACTGATTTTATAGGGGTAAAACTTCAACATCTGATGTAAGATTTTCCACACCGTTGTGTTTGCGATATCCGTTTGCCAGGATATTGTTTGTGCACTGCTGGTACCCTGCACATTCGTCATCTCCTGTTCCACAATAGCAGTTGCAAGTTGTTCAACTTGTTAGTGATTGATTGGTTTGCGTCCCTTGCCTACCTGCACTGCTAGAGTTCCAGTAGTTTCAAATCGCCAAATCAGTTTTCGTAAGTTTGTTATGCTAATCGGTCCTTTTGGTAAATTTTTCATGTGCCGAAAATCATGAAGACAAGCACTGGCATTATTGTTGCGCTGATAATAGAGTTTGACTAACAAAGCACGCTCACGTAAGGTAAGAGGCATCAAAAAGCAGTTCATCTACGAATGATAAGAAATCTCACAGGCTTTCCTTTTATTGCATGATCGCTCACAAGAAACTGAGTATTAATGCAAATTAATGCATTTTACTCGGTAAACAGCACCAAAATTTCTCCCTGTTGGCGACTTTTGGTACTTTTTTTTTCGTTAAATCAAATCCCCATGTTCCACTGTGTGCATCTGTAGAATATTGGTGTGTTTCGTCCAATACATTACTCGTATTAAGAGGGCTCTGAACACTTGACATTATTTTATATATAATCACCCGGTATTTCAGCTATTTGGGTACAGTTTTTAGTGAATATAGTTTAAATATAGAAATAGGCAACAGTATAAACAAAACTGATATGATATGACAAGATGGTGTTCAAACCAGTTTTAAGTTATGGATCTGAGAGTTGGATTAGAAATAAAGCACTTGATCAAAAACTAGAAACCACAAAAATTGGGGGAGTGAAAACCAATGGCATCAATAGCAGAATTCTATTAAAAATGAAGATAGAAAAGAAAAACATGACATCATTAGCATTCAAGAATGTGTCAGAATAGCTAATCTAAGGTGGATTAATATTTAAGGCTATTTAAATAGAGTGGTTGAGGAAAGATTAGCAAAGCAGGTGTTTGATGGCAAGATTGCAGAAAAGAGACCCAGAAGACTACCAAGATTTAGGTGGATTGATTCAGTCAGAAGCACCTTAAAAGCATGAAATGTTAGATATGGCAATATTGGAAGTCTCATAAGTAATAGACTGATTTGAGGAAAATTGTTGATAGAAGATTAATAATATTGTAAACTTAATCATGTAGTGCCATCAAAATAGCCTAAACATTCCTTGATGAGACGTGTTGAAGAGCAGTTATCCAGTCCTTCATGTGTAAGGAATATTGGAAATACTAGAAGGCCTATGTAGTGTTAGTCCATTCAAAGGAACATTATTATAGGTTTAGTTCTAGTTGGTGACTAGAGGAACTTTTTCTCTAAGCTTTTGTAAATTAAAGATGCCAAGAAATTATATTATTAGTTTAATCCTTTATTCAAGTGTAACTAAACAAAGTTTTCACCTGAAATATTTTCAGGACAGGGAAATTCATATATAGAGTACTTCAACCTTGGTCATCTCTGGGTCTGGCTCCCACTGATGAGACCTCAATAATAGTTGAAACTACTCGAGGTAGTGACCCTTCCCATAATGCATAGCATTATACATGTCCATAAGGATTATGTGCTTTGCATTATGGGATATCAAGGCAAGTGATGTGAAGGCATGAGCTTCTATATATGAGTTGCCCTGTCCTGAAAATACTTCAGGTGCAAACTTTGTTTGCTTACACTTGAATAAAGGATTAAACCAAGAATATAATTTCTTGGTGGCATCTTTAATTTATAGTATAACCAAGTAAAAAACTTACATGTAAGCCTTTCTGTTGTGGTTTTGAGTTAATCTTTGGCATGGGCAAGTAGGGTTTCCTCTCTGAAACTTGTTTTGAATCCTCACATCTCAAAAATCAATAGTAGAAATGGTAGGATTTATGGCCAAGAGTGCACAAGTTATCTGCTGTACTCTCTCTCCAAAAAAAAAAAAAAAAAAAAAAAAAAAAAAGCCTTCATTCATTGAGCTGGTCTCCTTCAAGCCTTTACTAGTAATGAGCTCAAGCTGCCCATCTTCAAAACTTTGGTTAATGAGAAAGGAGCTGCTCTTCTAGGAAAATAAAAGATGTTAGTTTTTTTTAAAAAGAAGAAAAATGCCTTTCATAATGCATTCCAAGACACTGGCTTGGATGGCCAAGTGGTTAGTGTATCCACTCCAACCAGCTGGCTGAAGGTTTGAATCCCACTGTGGGCCTGGATGTTTGTGATTGTCTTTAGATGAGAGATGAATTTCATTGTCTTGTGTGAGATCACATCCCACTTATTGGACGCCTGAAGTGTCTTGAAAACATATTTAGTCTCTGGAGCAGAGTTCCCTGAGTAGGTAAAAGATGACAATTTTTTTTTTTTTAAATTAATTAAATCAGAAAAAAAAATCCTTACACTCACTGCGACATTATGTACTGTTGTTTACACCCTTTCATGAGTGGGAGTCACAGAAAAATAGACATACATACAACCTTGATACTGCTTTAAATCCCTCACAAAATTAGCAATTCCAAAGATCACCTAAAAACTATTGTCCCATCTAAAGCATCAAATGAAGTACACCTATTATTTATCCTACTTAGAGTAAACAGGATTTATAATACCTATCAAAAAAAAAGGAACATAAGTCACAAAAAATATATATATATAAAGAATATAGATTTATTAACCATGGGAAAACATTGAGCATTCCCAATCATGCCGTGGAAACTTTCAGTAGAATCAACTGGAAAAGCACTTGTTACTAAAACATGGTTCGAAATGAGCCCATGAGATCCTAATAAGTTGACTTCACCAAAAAAAAAGCTGAGGTAGACATATCTAAAATTTGGATGTCCCTCACCCAAGCCTTGCAAATAGTGATAGCTGTGAACATGCTTCTACATCACTGTGTTTTATAAAATAAAAATAAATTCACTAATGCCTTTTATTCCCCAAAGGGAGCAAATTAGGCCATTCAGCCCTAACTTACTTTTGAAGCTAGTCTCCATTCAAATATCATTGTTTTAATTTTTTTTCTGTGTTTGCTGTCAATCCATATCTCTTTCCTTAACATCCACACTGCTCTAATTCGATGTCTGTTATCTGCAAATCTTAAATTATTACTTCTTATACCGTGAAAAATTCCTCATATATTTTCCTTCATTCCTCCAAATGCATGATAAAGATTCCGATGGACGTTAAGTCTCATTGTCTGGAACCATCTTCCTGTTTTTCCACAATTTCTTAGAGAAGTATTTTCTTCTCTTAGTTTCCTTATTTGGAGTGCTTAAGGGTCACAGCTGTATAACTGAAAGGAGACATCCACATAGCCTTTAAAGGAATGTGGAGAATAGACCAGGGCTTCTGATGTAATGTCCAATCCTCACTGTTGTGTCGAGAAAATGTGATGAGTCATCCCCTTTTCCGACCCAACATAAGGTTGCCTCAGAAGGAGTAGATAAGGACATACTTATGCCTCCAAATAGAAAATGTGCTCATTAATGACCCAACAAACGTGTATATCCAGATTTGTGAATTCTAAGCAATGTTCAAGTAGCCTACAAACTAAATGGAGAATGATTGTAAATTTGTTAAGGTAGAAAATCATGTATAAATTCTAAAAAGATGTGTAAAAGTTAATAATAGTTTTAGGCCATGTCAGAGGCAGTTCGTGGCTACGGTATCCAATCGGCAGCCGCCGTACGTATGATGACACCACCGAGTGAGGGCGCTGTTTTGTAGTATATAGGTTTTGGCAGGGATTTGAATCTCTATCTTTTCTTCTCGTTTCGTCGATACCTGGTTTTCCTGTGCGGAAGGCTGCATAGTTGTGATTAGCTTGCCGCCATGCGTAGCGAGAGTCTTCCCTTGCTATGTGTGCTACGTGGAACAAAGCTGCAGCTATAATGCGTCCAGATTCCCAAGAAGAAAGGGTCACTGATGATTTAACATCAGTGTATAAGTCAGTGTAAGTTTGTTCCATTTCGTGTGGAACAAAGGAATGGTGAAGCCGCCATTAAAGAAAGTACAGTAAGGAGATCCGAATATCCAGATAAAGCAAGAACGGTAAGCAGAAATCTTTTCATATTAATATCGGAGTAACCGTGGAGTAAGAAGAACTGATCTTTAAGAACACAGCCCATTTCTGTGAAGTGTTACAAGAACTGTCTGCACTTTGGACACTTTGTCTGTATCTAAGAAAAGGCATCTTAGGCTTGAGCCGAGTAGGAGACCGAGGCTACGAACTGTTTGTGTCTAAAGGACCTAACTAAAATTTTGGGGGAGGATTAAGTCTAAAATACAAGAAGGAGCATTGCCTCAAGAAATCTATGTCAGAGTTATAGAATTGACTTGTATATATGTGTAATTTGCATGTGTGATAGTAAATAAGTAATTTAGCATATGTTGTCAGAGTCTGAGGATAGTTATATATAGATGTGAAGGATTTGTGTTAATATAAAGGATTACAGTGTAGAAATTTTCGATGTGTTAAATTAAGATAAGGAGAGAACCCAGACTCTAATTTAATTAAAGATTTAACTAACATGTATCTTTATGTTTTGTGCTAAAATAAACGTATTTCTTTATGTGTAAATCAAATGAGTTTGTCATGCTTTCTGTGGATTGAATTACCGTTTGGAAAATTACGAACCGTGTATAAAAGGGAAATCCACTAAGAATATAAGAAACAGGACCACGACTGCATATTTCATGATCCCTGCATTTTCTTTCTGAATAATCTTGGATAGCGTATCAGGATTCAGTTGTCGGCTGGCACAGTCATTAATTAATACAAATTTGTCGGCAAACGAGTTAACTGATAATAAGTAAAATAATAAATTAATAATAACTAAATTAAGAATAAAAGAATAAGACACAAAGACGAAGATATAACAAACCCCAAGATATAACACTCACCTTCTCGTGGTGCACCTTGCTAGGTATTTACCTGGATACTGAACGAACGAGGATGGACTGAAAATTTGGGATTTAGCTGACCAAATTGTATTCTTTTTGGCTTAAACCACAATATCAAATGATGGTACAACATGACAAAATTTCATGCCAGCTAGGCATCATCTGGTTAAACAAGGCCCCGTTGTTTTTGCCAGGGAATCAGGGCGAACAGCGAAAAGTCAGTTACTAGAACAAATCCTAAAAACCCACCCCAACTCAACATCACCAGACTTCAAGATCGGTAGTATCAACATAAGAAGCCTGTTAGGCAAAGAAATGGAACTAGCAAAAGAATTGGATAAGTGCCAGATTGACATAATAGAGGTGACACAGCATGTACAGAGGATTTGAAATTGGAAGTGATCGCCATTTAGTCTTGAGCAGGATAAAATTGAATTTCATATTGAAAAGAATAACATGTAAGAAAGTTTTAAAGTGAATAAAAGTTGAACAGCTGTTAGATGTGAACTCATCTCATCTTCCTTTTTCCCCTCTTTTACGTCGCAGTGTCGAGGGTTTATTAATTATCGGACCTCAAAATGTTCGTGGGATAAGGTGATCAGCCCAACTCCCCGGTGTATCCTATGTCCTGTAGTATTGAGTTCTCAAAGGCAGTTTTCGGGATAAAAAACCCCAAGATAAACTGGGGAAAAAACGCTACTGTCCACACCCAAGACCGGCAAATTTGGCTATGGCTGAGGAAGATCCTTCAGCTCCTCACATCACTGACGGGAATCGAACCTAGGACACTCCTTCCTCTGGCATATGGTTGCGAAATGCACAGCCACTGGACTAGTCTACAGATGTGAACTGAAGACTAAAATACACAAACATTATTCAAGAAAAAATGAAAGAGTTCGAGAACAGGAACCAAACTTTGAAGATTCATTGGCAAGCCCTGAAGAAAATATTCATTGATTCAGCCAGAGAGGCATGTGGTGTGGTTGTCTGCAAGGATAGAAAAATCAGAACTCCATGGTGGACACAGGAAGTCAAAGAGGTGGTGAAGGAAAAGAAGACAGCATATCAAAAGTTCCTGGAAAATAAGTCTGCTTGTGCTCTTTGAGAATACAGAGACAAATGTAAGAAAGCTAAACACTGTGTAAAACTGGCTAAACAAAAGTCATGGGAGGACTTTGGTAAGAACATAGAAAATAAATATCAAGAAGGTGGCAAAATATTCTGGAGGTTGTTCAAGAAGCTAGAAATGAGGAAAGAGTGCTGTAAAAGGACTTGAAAAAAAAAAAA
The DNA here is from genome assembly GCF_054136105.1 of Typopeltis vanoorti. Lineage (NCBI taxonomy): Eukaryota > Metazoa > Arthropoda > Arachnida > Uropygi > Thelyphonidae > Typopeltis > Typopeltis vanoorti. The sequence continues at coordinate 162,879,397 of NC_143549.1, read as the reverse complement.
AAAAAGCTAACGCCTTTTAATTCCCATAGGACTTAGAGATGATAAAGGTGACGTGAAAAATGGGAGAAAAAGATAACCGTGAAGTATGACATAATTACTTCAAAAAATTGCTAAATGAAACAATCGGTGACAGCACAGTGGTAAAAAAAAAAGCACTTAACACGTGTGCAATCAGGAATACATATCCATACTTGAAGTAGAAAACACTATCAAAAGCAAATGTGGAAAGGCAGCTTGAGTAGATGATATTCGACCAGAAATGCTCAAGTATGGAAGTATGAAAGTCTCACAGTGGCTGTACTGCAAAGTTCAGAGGGCCTGGACAGAAGGACAAATTCCAGATGATTGGAGTAGAGGTCTCTTGCACCCATATATAAATATAAAAAGGGAAATAAAACTGAATGTGAGAATTACAGAGATATTTCTCTATTGAGTGTTCCTGGTAAGATTTATGGAAAGGAATCTTGGTGAAGAACAAGCTGGATTCAGGCCAAACAGAGGCTATCAGGATCAGATTGTCACTTTACTACCAATAGTTGAGAAATCATTGGAATATAACAAAGATTTGTATTTAAGTTTTGTAGATCTGGAAAAGGCATATGACAAAAGAAAAGCTATTCAGAATGCTACAGTTATATCAAGCAAACTCAAATAATGATTAAATATTGAGTTGTAGCTCAGCAGTCAAGGAAGTACAGAAAGATGGTTTAATGTGAAATCTGGTGTTAGACAAGGATGTACATTATCCAATCTCTTATTCATTATCTATATGGATCACATTATGAAAGAAAGTGGTATTAAACCTGATATCAAAATTGGAGATGTTAATCTCAGCTTTTTTCTTCATGCTTCTAAATAAATCCGCTATAAGTCTGCAAGATTCCCTGAATAAATTGAATAACTGTTGTAATAGATATTTTATGAAGGTCGGTAGTAACAAGACAAAGACAATGAAAATAGGTAGAAGTATTGAATATATTAACTGCATTGTGAATGGAGAATCTATAGAACAGGTAAAACATTTAAGCTACTTAGGCATGATTTTTAGTGAAGATGGTAAATTAAATATGGAAATAGACAACAGAATCAACAAAGCTGGTATGGTAGGAAATCAACTGAATAAATTTATATGGAATAAGAGTGAAATTAGTCAAAACACTAAATTAGCTGTTTGTTGGGGCATGAACAGATGGCATCAATAGCAATATCATATTAAAAATGAGGATTATTAGGAAAGAAGTTGACATCGTTAGCATCTAGGAATGTGTTAGCAGAGCTAATCTGAGGCGGTATGGTCACTAAAGCAGAATGGGAGAGGAAAGATTAGCAAAACAAGCCATCTCTACCAGGTTGGCAGGAAAAAGACCCAGAGGAAGCCCAAGATATAGGTGGATTGTTATGGTAAAAAGTGCCTTAGAGGATAGAAATATATCTGAGAATGTTGGAGTCTTGACAGGTAACAGATTGATTTGGAGGAAAATTGTAGATATGAAGTTAGTAATGATGTAAATTTTTCGTGTAGCTATCATATCCTTGACATATACCCTTGAGGTATATGTCAGGAATTTGATGAGTTTTCTTATTCTTTTTATTAATAATATCATCATGGATACTTCGCCCATTGTTTTGGTAATTGTTCTGAATTTGAAGTTCATTCTCCTTCCTTTTTATGAGTGGATATTAAAATTTATCTTTTCCTTGTGTAGTTTGTCATCTTGCTGCCATAGTTCAGTTCAACATTATGCCAATGATTTCATCATTCCATGGGATTTTCTGATCCTTCAGAAAATTCCAAGTTGTAAAGGCAGCACCTGATCCTTCAGGTCTGCTGCTTTTACAACTTATTCCCTCAGTATATCCACTTGCCGTTTGTGCTTGGTTGTGATATTTCTTCAGTTACTTTGGACCTCCTGGACAGATATTACTGAGTAGCAGTAGTATGTTGCCCATCTCTAATTTCTTCTGCATTCATCAAGATTTACTCTGGTATGATTATCTGCTTTTGTTTTGTTTGATGCATGTGATCTTTTTCTTCTTCTGTTCTTTCTTTTCTATGCTCACCATGATACTTATTGATATCGTCACATACTTATTGATATCCTCCTGACCGGTTTGACTTGTTCTTTTTAGCTGCCTTCTTTGCTTTATTGCAATTAGCTTTATGCTATTCTTCTGCTTCCAGAGAAATCTCTCTCTCTCCTAAGGTTTAATTTTTTTTTCTTGAATTAGCTTTAACGTCTCTTGTGAAATCCACTTCTTCTCTGGCTTCCATTGCATTCTTGATTGCAAACACCACTCTGTTGTTTCCATCTTCCTGTATACTTCTTCTGTGATTTCCTTGCTCAGCATCCTTAAATTTCTTTGACTTTGAAACTACACCTTCTTTTGCCATTTGAGATTCAACTTAATGTTGACAGTCACTAAGCTGTGATCCTAGTTCATAATCTGCTCCTTGAAATATTCAACACCTCTGGACTACTGATATTGCCCATCTCTAACTTATGTGCATCATGTCCAACATGTTCTTTTCTTCTATCAGGTGATCATGTCTGCTTTTTGCAGTCATTTTGCTGTAATTTTGTATTGCAAATTACCATTGTGTTTTAAGACAAACTCAAGCATTCATTCTCCTCTTTCACTGCTCTCTCAATATCCATATTTATTCATTACTCTTTCCCATTCCTCACTGTCAGTTCCATTCTTAGCATTATAATATCCTCCAGTGATAAGTACATCTCTCTCTCTCTCTAGTACTTTCTGAAATCTGTGAATAGACCCATTTTGATGTTGAATGGTTTTGATGCAAATTCTTTGCAAATCTTATTATGTGACACCTACAAGGAATTCGAGGCCTCATCATGGGCACTGCACTACTTAATTCTCCATTTACACACAGCACTACTAACCACCATCTACAACATAATGCCATGCCATCTACTGCCCTCTAATAGTATTTTTTGTCTGTAAATTGCATACATTCTCTGGTTGAGTTGCTGCTATCATGGTTTTATTTTCATTTTCTCTTGTGCCTAAAAATGCTTCTCTTCCACTTTTACTTAGAAGAAATTCAAACCCTGTTTTGTATTATTTTTTTTTTAATAGTGGGCCATATGATTTTTCCACCTTTCTTCTCCCTTGACTGCCCAATACATCTCTGCTAATCCAACAATATCACATCTATATTGGTCCATCTCTCTCTGCAAACAAGTAACTTTCCAATGCCCACAAAGTATAGACATTTCACATTCCTATTGATAATGTCTCTTACTACTTTTGATGTGCCACTTCTTATGGTATATGATTGTTAATCCAGTCCAAATCGATCAATTGAGTATGCAGACCTTGTTTGTGCAGGTGACATTTGAGCCAGCATGTTGTACTTTTCCTTTGTGCTCTCATATTGCATCTGATTTCAGTCTTTTTTTTTTTTTAAGTCAGTACACTGATGCTTATTTGACACACCTTCGTTCATTTGGCCATTCCTAACATGGGGAATAGATCTGTTTGCAATTCCACTTTAGATTAGACCTGAGAGGTATTATGTTTCCTCCTCTATGCTCATATCTTGGAGGCACTGCCCCATATACCCCCAACAGACAAGAATGAAGGAAGGAAGGAGGGCAATTCCTACCTCTGCAGGTAGATACCTTTACATTTTGCATCATTCAACTGATTTTGACCAAATTTGGAATATAGTTTGTTACTAAAGGTCTCCTGAGAAATTCAGCCTGATTGGACTTCAATGATGAGGGGGAAGGGGCATACACACATTTTTTGTTGACACTGCTACAGGTGTCATTTTTGGTTTTTCACTAAGTTTAGAATATAGTTGTTTAAGAAGAAATTAATGGAGAGTGGAGAAAATAAAATTCTGTAGACACTGCTACAGGTCACATCGTTCAATTGATATTGGCAATTTAATGCTCGACTATTTTACTTATTTCATCTATCTTTAAAAAAATTGGACAATTTAGAAGTGACTACCTAGCTGACATTATTGTTGAGAAAGTGAATTCTCTGTAATTTGCAGAGCAGCAACAGTATTCTAAATTAATAAAAAATAATAAATAAATAAAAAAAAGTCAGTACCTAGTTTAGATCTTTATGTGTAAGATGTTTTATATGTGACTGTTTCAGCAGAGATGATGACAACATTGAGTTGATTTATTTTTTTAATAAATTATCCATAAACCGTTGTATCTAAATGGTTTATAGATAGAATGCTGTACTACTGTATCAAGAAAAGGTTATATAATAAGATTATCTTGCAACCTGAATTATTTGAAAATGGCATTTTTCTTTGTTAGCAATAATTACACTCTTCCCAATGGAAATTAATTTCATAAGATATACTTGTTTCTGTAGGTGGTGTTATTCCCAAAACATAATACTAAAAGAGCAAAAGTTGTTCTCTCGGGATGAATACACCAACTGGATTGCATTCACTGATAATACCTTAGGAAATAATATATCAGTTGGACATAGTGGCATTCTATCAAATTCAATTTCACAGAGCACTTCTTGGTTTAGTAGTGGAAATGATGTTGTTGATCTTTAATTATGATGTAAATGACAAGATAGAATCAGAGAATACTATTTGAATTATAATATATATATCTTTTTTATTACTATATCTTGATTCAGCTCCTGTGTTCTATGTTACTAAAAAGAAACTTTTCATCTTCTGTAACTTTTTTCTTGTATTGCTGATTAACAGTATATGAACTTCACAGTCAATCATGTTTCTGAAATTTCTCTAAACAGTTAATGCAAAGAAACCAAATCATTGGTATACATAATTACTAGAAGTTAATTTTATTGATGTCTGAGATTTTGCTTCCAACAGTAATTGCTGTGATATGTAGTTATTTTAAAAGATAGCGGAATTTTATATTTTATGTATGATTCTTGTGATTTATAGCCTTTTGAAACTTATGTAGATAAGGTATTATAGTTAGATGTCAGCAGCTGATTTATTTATTGTTTTTAGCAAGAGAACTTAATTACTAGATGAAATAGTGCATCTGTATAATTAAAAGTTCATGCTGTATTTAAAAATGGCAAATAGTTGTTAAAATAGATTCAATTATTTTGTATTAATTTAAGAAATAAAAATTAGAGGTTTATAATAGTTTTCAGCACAAAAATTGAATTACCATATTGACCAAATACTGAAGATATTTCATAATGAATATAATAAATTTAGTTTAATCCTTTATCCAAGTGTGAGCAAACGAAGTTTGCGCCTGAAAGCATCTTCAGGACTGGGGTATGGTGGTACAACACCAGGGCACTCCTTGCAAAGGTGGAGCAAGATACCAACACTCCTATCTCAGTATCTCCCATAATGCAAAACACATCTCCTTGCGGATATGTCTAATGTTATGCATTAAGGGAAGGGCCACAATCCAGACTAGTTTCGACCTTTATTGAGGTCTCTTCAGTGGGAGCCAGGCCCAAGCGGAGACACCAGGCAGAAGCACTAGCAGGTCATCTCCACCTATTTCTCATCTCCATCTCCACCAAAGGATTAAACTAAATTTATTATACTCTAACCAAGTGAAAAATAAACTTCCAACATCTTTCTCTAAATCCAGAGTAATTTATTAAAAAAGGGTGGCACACCATTTGGCAACTCCTATTGGTGGAGATGACCTGCTAGTGCTTCTGCCTGGTGTCTCCACTTGGGCCTGGCTCCCACTGAAGAGACCTCAATAAAGGTCGAAACTAGTCTGGGTTGTGGCCCTTCCCTTAATGCATAACATTAGACATATCCACAAGGAGATGTGTTTTGCATTATGAGAGATACTGAGATAGGAGTGTTGGTATCTTGCTCCACCTTTGCAAGGAGTTGCCTGGTGTTGTACCACCTTACCCCAGTCCTGAAGATGCTTTCAGGCACAAACTTTGTTTGCTCACACTTGGATAAAGGATTAAACTAAATTTATTATACTCTAACCAAGTGAAAAATAAACTTCCAATTTCATAATGAAGTCAACAGTTCTCAGTATATAAATATAAATAGTCAACTTTTATACAGCTAATTCTCTTTTTACACGGCGTTTTTACGCTTTCGAAATAACAAAAGCAATTCTATTTTTACACTGTATATTTTAACACGGTTCAAAGGATGCTTATTTTTAAAATTTCTGTGTGAATTCAGTTCTGTTAAAAAGGGTATTCCCATTATAATTATTATTTTAATCAGAGCCAGCACTAGGGTCTTTCGCGCCAGCATGCAATTTCTATCTAAGCGCCCCTGTAACGATCCAGGAGAGTGTGGTTCTTTTACAATAATAAAAATTTTAATTATTTGAAATTTCTTACATAAATTTTGACGGAACAGCCACACGTTGGTTCGCTAAATGTAACGAACCGGGGGTGTTGGCTGGGCAGGATAATCATTAAAAACCAGAATATTCAAAAAATTCTCAAAAGTTAAAGCAAATTTTGATAAAGCCACTTCACTTTAATCGTTGAATATAATGATACAGGGATTATATATAGCCTTCTCACCGACCCGAATTGCTAACAAAATTAAAATCAATTTTAATTAAAGTTAAAATTTATTTGAACTAAAGTTTAAAAAAATACTTGCATTTTACAAGTTACTAAGAATTTAGTAACTTGTAAAAAGTTTTTAATAATTTTTAAGTGGAACTATCTGTTAGGAATATAAAAGAAACTCAAGATAGATGAGAAAACACTAAAAGAATTCAGAAATAATTAGAACATTTAATATAAGTATTCAAAAAATTACATCTTTACAGAATAATAGAAAATAAATTAAATTACATAAATATACTTGAATTTTTTTAATTAAAAATTAAATTAAAAAATTTTTAATTAAAAATAAAATCAAAAACCTTAAAATTTCAAGGTTTTTGATTTTATATTCACAAAATTAGAAATAATGGTCTTAACGTTTAATTCTGCACATATATCATTTTCAATAGCTATTAACGCCTAACTAACAAGCCTTTTTTGTGACATACTTGTTCTTAAGTAGGATTTAATCGATTTCAACTTGGAAAAGGAACGTTCACTGCTTGCTACACTAACAGGTATGGTTAATAGTATTCTTAAAGCAATTGAAAAGTTATGGAAAGATAAATTATTGGACACAATAAAATTAACAATATCAAAAGGGCTTTTCAATATTTAAATTATCCTTCCGAAAAATATCCCGGAAAGCACATAACTCGTCATATAGTTCTATTGCATTTACGTCTTTATTGTCGCAGTCCTTCAAGAGAATCTCTAAATCATCACAATTTTTTCATAAATCTTCATTATTAATTTGTAGTAATCTACACAAGAAATTGAAATTATCATAATATGTTTTTAGTTGTTCAAAACGTTCTATTAACGAACACATTGCAACGTCTATAAGTGTATAAACACATTCACTCTAAATTTATCTTCTGTCGATTGTGGCATTTCGTCATGATGCTCGTAGTCAAATTGACGTCTTCTTTCGTCGTCGAACTTCCGTACCAGTTTTAAATTCTTGTTCTCCATCCACCTCTTCACTCAGTTCTTTTGCCGTTTTTGGAACTTCTTTAAAATTTGTATCTGATTGATACTCTTGTAAGAATATTTTTAAGTTTTCGATAGATTCTAAAGCAAGTGTATGTCATGTGTATGGCAAGTGTATGTCATGTTCAAAGCATTTTACTCATGGTTTATTCTATTAAGTAAATCATGCCAAGTTATAAGAGAGCAAATAAATTTGTAGTCCTTTATTTTAGCACATAATGTTTTTGCTTGATGCTGAGTTTCTTCATTAAAATTTTCATTATTTAAAATTTCAAAAAGTGCATCACAAATCTCTCCTAACTGATATCGTAGAAGGCGGATTGCATTAATTTTACTTTCGAATCGCGTTTCTGATGGCTGTTTCAATGTTAGTTTTTTTTACAAACTTTAAAAGGATTGCCCAACGTTTGTAAGAGAATGAAAAGAAATTTTATATTTCTTGAATAATTGCAAAGAAACTAATTGTATCTGCATTCACTTTGGCTGCATCGTTAATTATTAAATTTAGAGTATGAGCAGCACATGGCACTTAAAACGCTTGAGGATTTTTGTTCAAAAGCAAATTTTGGAGCCCATATTTTTTTCTCTTTCATATTTGCCCCATTTTCATACCCTTGATTGCATGTCTTCAATGGGAATGTTCCATTTTTTCCAGTTGTTCCATTATTGGTGCACATAAACCTCGTCCGTTCAAATATGATATATCTGCAAAACCTAAAACATTTTCCCTGATCTTGACAATTCCATTGTCACAGGAAACAAAGCGGATATTAATGGTCATTTGTTCTGTTTTACTTGCATCAGGTGTACAGTCTAAAATTATGGAATAATATTTAGATTTTCGAATTTATAATAAAATTCTATCCCTGATTGCATTACTTAAAGTTTCCAATATTTCATTTTTACTGTCTCTACTCAAATAGTGTACCCTATTGTATTCGTTGTAGGGCCCTTTCAACATGAGTTTCCGTAACGGGATCAAACATAGCAAACAGTTCGACTAATTTAAAAAAATTGCCGTTATTCCTTTCATATAATTTATCACATGATCCGCGAAAAGCTAAATTTTGGCTACCAAGAAATTTTATAATTACAATCAAGCATTCTAAAACACTCGTTCAATGTTTCTTTTCCATTTCATACATGCTTTGAGTCTGGCAATCAATAGTAGTTTTGTTTTTTAAAATTTTATCAAGTTCCTTCCATTTTAAGAAATTTTTCATGTGAGTTAAACTAGTCTCATGTCCATGCAAAGTTGTACTTACATTTCTCCAATCGTTATAACCTTCTACAAGACTACATGATTCAGTAGGTGCTTAAAGTTTGCAACAAAAGCAAAAAACAGAATTTAAAGTTTTGGAATAAATGAGCCATGTTCTTGGCACGAGCTCCCGTTTTCCATTTTTCTATTATAATATGTCACCAAATTTACAACCATATGTATTTCTGGGATATATATTGTATTTTTCTTTTGAACAGACCCCATTTCAATTAAAATAGCTCATAATTTTTCATCAATATTTCCCCATTCACTTGGATCTTCTAAATTTACAGACTACCAATGTGTTAGTTTCGTGGTCAACTACAACTAAATCTTGTTGTAGTTTACTAAATCCTAATTATTTTTCACTTAAATCATGTTCAGTTAACTTGTTCAATAGTTGCAATAGTACTTTCATGCAAACTGAATGATGTGCGCGGTTCATCAATTCTGATTTCTGATGTATCGAGTTGGTTACAATCTACATCAGAATATTTTAACAAATTTATTAAGAGCCCCAGTTTGTTTCTTAATATCTGCTTCTTTTGCAGCATGACGCTTACGATTTTGTGCACCGAATAACTTTTTTTTAAATTTTTGAATCCAATTCTATTTTATACCCACAAGAAATTATTACACAACATGACACAGAGATGAAATAATAGTCGGCACTGCGCTACTGTCAGTAGCCTACCGAGATGCGTACCATATGACTGGTTAACTAGCAACAAATGTTTTGTACGAAAATTTGTTTCTGCACATAAAAACTGTTCATTGTTTCACTTTAGATAGATTACAGTAGAGACAACATTCTGCAGGCAAGCATTTAGCCTGCTCTAGCTGCAAATTGTAAGCAGCCGCCTGATCAAAGAGGCGGCAATATACATTTTTTTAAAATTTTATTCGGTGTATCCAGCCTTATTTATTTTAATATTGATCATTTTAAGAATTTTTTGTTTTTATGATAAAAATTTTGTTTCTTAAAAATTAACTTATGAACTGCTCCCTGGCAGTGGCGCCCCCATCATAGCGGCGCTCGTATGCCCGCTTCTGCCGGCCCTGATTTTAATTATAATGAATTTTGGGGATTCCCCCCCCCCCCTTGATGCTTTAAATATTGGGGATTACTCTATGCTACCCCGGCCTTTTGCCTAAAATTAATAATAGAGAAAAGAAGAGAATACGATTTAGAAACACATATTGCATTTATTGACTTTGAGAAAGTTAAAAGAAGCATTTTAATTAACATATTAAAAGAAAGAAATATAGCAAATAATATCCTATCCTAAAAGCTATCACATATGAGAAAGATAAACCAAGGGGTCCGACAGGGATGTCCCCTCCCAGCAACTCTTTTTAATATTTACCTAAATGGAACAAAAATTTCCATCGAGGTATTAAACTTTCTCCTACTGTGAACTCTCCTTTTTGCCAATGACCAAATAATAATTACAAATTCTGAAGATAACTTACAGAAAGCCATTTTAGATCTAAATGAGATAGCCAAAGATTATGGTATGATAATATCAACAGAAAAATTAAAAACTATGACCTTTAAAGGACAAGATCCAGTAAGAACTAAAATAGTAATAGATAACAAGATCTTAGAACAGGTGAATTTATTTAACTACATAGGATGTATGATCACATATGAAAAAGATATAAACCTAAGAATTGCAAAGTATTTAAAAATAATAGGTGTAATTAACTCTATATTTAAAACCTAGTTCAAAAACAAACCAGACTAAAAGTATACAATACATTAGCCCTACCAGACTTATTGTATGGAAGTGAAATCTGGACAATAAAACAAAATTCAAACAAAGATTAATAACAGCAGAAATGAAGTTTATGAGAAAAACTGCAAAGTATACTCTATTTGATCACAAAAGAAACGAAGAAATTATGAAAGAATTAAACCAAAAATCAGTAATAGATAAAATTAAAAAAATATAAATATAAATGGATGGAACATGTTCAAAGAATGAAAATAGAAAGATTACCAAAACAAGTCTTAAAGTACAAGCCATTAGGAAAAAGAAAACCAGGACGTCCTCTTAAAAGATTCAACAATGACTTCTAAGGCCGGAACAGGTCACGATAGGCCTAAATCCTTGATATGCATGATGATGTGTTGGTGGCTTTAAAGCAGCTAAGGATCATGTGACTACTATTTTGCACCAATGCTTCAGGAGATCATATATTAAAACTATTACTCAATCCCTATGACTGCGGGCAATGAAAGTTATGGATTTTAACACGTTACCAGTGCAGTGCATTGGAAGGCAAGTAAAAAAAGTTGGGTTACAAATGATTTTAATGAATGGTTCTGTCAATGTTTTGTTCCAGAGGTTAAATGCTATTTCATGGAAAAAAATCTGGACTTTAAAGTTTTATTGATTATAGACAATGTGCCTGTTCATCCTGTTTTAGAACACCCGAATGTGGAATTTTTTCTGCCACCTAATACAACCACTAGACCAGGGTGTGATCACTAACTTCAAAAAACCTACTACATAAGAACAACATCCCAATACATTTTGGATAAAAACTAGATAAGGATAATTTACTGACAGTTATTGATGTGAGGAAGAAATTTTCTATTTTGGATTGCATCAAACTTCCTAAGTTGGCATTATCAGAATTGAAACCATCAAATTTAAATGCATGCTGGAAAACTACTTGGCCAGAATGTTTGAAAAAGAGAAAATCCCCTTTGCATACAACTGAATATCCCAATATAATCACTTTAGCACATGCAATTGGTGGAGATGGATTTGATAATTTTTCATCTACAAATATTAAAGAATTGATGGTTGACAAGGTACAGTTAACAAGATAGTTGTAGGGTTGTGTCAATGGGGCATTATATCAAACAATACCTAGTCTTTATTTGAGTTGTAAGTCAGCAGTTAGAATTAAAGGAAGATGGTTTAATGTTAAATCTGGTGTCAGACAAGGATGTACATTATCCTCTCTGTTATTCATTATCTGTATGGATCACATTATGAAGGAGAGTGGTATTAAACCTGATATCAAAATTGGAGATGTTAATGTCAACTCTTTGCTTTATGAGGATGATGTTATACTTCTAAATAAATCTGCTACAAGTCTACAAGATTCCCTGACTAAATTGAATAACTGTTATAATATATATGGTAGGGGGTGCTTAAGGGTCAAAGCTGTATAACTGAGAGGAGACCTCCACATAGCCTTTAAAGGAATGCGGAGAACCGACCAGGGCTTCTGACCTAATGTCCAATCCTCACCTTCTCGTGGTGCACCCTGTTGGGTATCTACTTTGATACTGAACGAACGAGGATGGGCTGGCAATTTGGGATTTAGCCGACCAAATTGTATTCTTATTGGTTAAACCAAAATAAAATGATGGTACAACATGACAAAATTTCATGCCGGCTGGGGCGTCGCCCGGTTAAACAAGGCCCCCGTTGTTTTTGCCAGGGAACCAGGGCGAACAGCGAAAAGTCAGCTACTGGAACAAATCTGAAAACAAACCCCAACTCAACATCACCAGAGTTAAAGATCGGTACTATCAACGTAAGAAGCCTGAATGGCAAAGAAATGGAGCTAGCTGAGGAATTAGATAAGTACCAGATCGACATAATAGGGGTGACTGAAACAAAAAAGACCAAAACTGGTGAGATCTTTCTGAGCAATAAATACAAAATGTTATATTCAGGCAATAACAATCAAGGAAAAGAAGGAGTAGCCATAGTATTCAACACAAAATACGAGGCTAATCTTCTTGAATGGCAGTCAGTCTCAAGTAGAGTAATGTGGGCAAATATGAAAATGGGGAACTGGACAATGAGACTTATTTGTGCCTATGGTCCCACAGAAGGTTCTACTAAGGTAGAAGTGGAGGAATTTTTTGAGGCTTTAGAAAAAGCAACTGACACAATGAAAAAGGAAAAGTTGGTCCTTGTTGGGGATCTAAATAGTAGAGTAGGAAATGATTGTGAGACATACAAAAATATTTTGGGAAAATTTGGAGAAAAGAGCAAAGCTAATAATGGCAAATATGTGTTGGATTTCTGCTCAGGACATGGACTGGTTATTACTAACACCATGTTCCAACATAAAAATGTGCACAAATTCACATGGAGAGAAGAGGCTAGGAATAAGAAAAGTCTCATTGACTATGTTATTGTTGATAGTGATGTTTTCTCCCTGGTGCAGGACACCAGAGTGTACAGAGGATTTGAAATTGGAAGTGATCACTATTTAGTCTTGAGCAGGATAAAATTGAATTTCATATTGAAAAGAATAACATGTAAGAAAGTTTTAAAGCGAATAAAAGTTGAGCAGCTCTCAGATGTAAACTGTAGACTAAAATACAGAAATATTATTGAAAAGAAAATGAAAGAGTTTGAGAACAGGAATCAAACCTTGGAGATTCAGTGGCAAACTCTGATAGGAAACATTGATTGATTCTGCCAGAGAAGCATGTGGTGAGGTTGTGTGCAAAGATAAAAAAATCAGAACTCCCTGGTGGACACAGGAAGTTAAAGAGGCAGTGAAGGAAAAGAAGAAAGCATATCAAAAGTTCCTGGCAAATAAGTCAGCTTTTACTCTTACAGAATACAGAGACAAATGTAAGAAAGCTAAACAGTGTGTTAAACTAGCTAAACAAAAGTCATGGGAGGACTTTGGCAAGAATATAGAAAATAAATATCAAGAAGGTGGCAAAATATTCTGGAGGTTGTTGAAGAAGCTTAGGAATGGAGGAAAGAGTGCTGTAAAAGGAATTAGAGATGATAAAGGTGAAATGAAAACAGGAGAAAAAGATATCCTTGAAGTATGGAGTAATTACTTTGAAAAACTGCTAAATGAAACAAGCAGTGATGATAGCACAGTGATAAAAAAACACTGACCAGGCATGCAGTCAGGAATACATATCCATACTTGAAGTAGAAAAAGCCATCAAAGGCTTGAAATGTGGAAAGGCAGCAGGAGTAGATGATATTCGACCAGAAATGCTGAAGTATGGTGGTATAAGAGTCTTACAGTGGCTGCACTGCATAGTTCAGAAAGCCTGGACAGAGGGACGAATTCCCGATGATTGGAGTAGAGCTCTCATAGTACCCATATATAAAAAGGGAAATAACACTGAATGTGAGAATTACAGAGGTATTTCCCTACTGAGTGTTCCTGGCAAGATCTATGCAAGTATACTTGAGAAACGGTTGAGAAGAATTGTGGAAGAAAAGCTTGGTGAAGAACAAGCTGGATTTAGGCCAAATAGAGGCTGTCAGGATCAGATCTTCACTTTACGACAAATAGTTGAGAAAGCATGGGAATATAACAAAGATCTGTATTTAAGTTTTGTCGATTTGGAAAAGGCATATGACAAGGTGCCAAGAGAGAAGCTATTCAACACGCTCCAGTTATATGGTGTCAATGGGGCATTGTATCAAGCAATACTTAGTCTTTATTTGAGTTGTGAGTCAGCAGTTAGAATTGAAGGAAGTACAGGAAGATGGTTTAATGTTAAATCTGGTGTGAGACAAGGATGTACATTATCCCCTCTGTTATTCATTATCTATATGGATCACATTATGAAGGAATGTGGTATTAAACCTGATATCAAAATTGGAGATGTTAATATCAGCTCTTTATGCGGATGATGTTATACTTCTAAATAAATCCGCTACAAGTCTGCAAGATTCTCTGACTAAATTGAATAGCTGTTGTAATAGATATGGTATGAAGGTCAGCAATAAAAAAACAAAGACAATGAAAATAGGCAGAATCATTGAAAATGTCAACTGTGTTGTGAATGGAGAACCTGTGGAACAAGTAAAACATTTCAGCTACTTAGGCACAATTTTTACTGAAGATGGTAAACTAAATATAGAAATAGACAACAGAATCAGCAAAGCTGGTATCATGGGAAGTCAATTGAATAAATTCATATGGAATAAGAAAGAAATTAGTCGGAACACTAAATTAGCTGTATACAAGACTGTGTTCAAACCAATTTTAACTTATGGATCTGAGAGCTGGGTCAGAAGTAAAACACTTGACCAAAGACTAGAGACCGCAGATATGAGAGTCCTGAGAAAGATTAGAGGCATGAACAGATGGCATCAATGGCAATATCATATTAAAAATGAGGATATTAGGAAAGAACTTGACATTGTCAGCATCCAGGAATGCGTTAGCAGAGCTAATCTCAGATGGTATGGTCACTTAAATAGAATGGGAGAGGAAAGATTAGCAAAACAAGTGTTCTCTGCCAGGTTGGCAGTAAAACGACCCAGAGGAAGACCAAGATATAGGTGGATTGATACGGTACAAAGTGCCTTAGACGATAGAAATATAAGATCTGATAATGTTGGAGTCTTGACAAGTAACAGACTGATTTGGAGGAAAATTGTAGATAGGAAGTTAGTAATGATGTAATTTTTTCATGTAGTACTGTCATATCCTGTATACCCCTTGAGGGTACATGGCAGGAATTTGATGATGATGATATATATGGTATGAAGGTCAGCAATAAGAAGATAAAGCAATGAAAATAGGCCGAATCATTGAAAATGTCAACTGCATTGTGAATGGAGAACCTATAGAACAAGTTAAATGTTTCAGCTACTTGGGCACAATTTTTAGTGAAGATGGTAAATTAAATATGGAAATAGATAACAGAAACAACAAAGCTGGTGTGGTAGGAAGTCAATTGAATAAATTCATATGGAATAAGAGAGAAATTAGTCAGAACACTAAATTAGCTGTAAACCAGTTTTAACTTATGGATCTGAGAGCTGATTTAGAAATAAAACACTTGATCACAGACTATAGAGACCGCAGATATCAGAGTCCTGAGAAAGATTAGGGGCATGAACAGATGGCATCAATGGCAATATCATATTAAAAACGAGGATATTAGGAAAGAACTTGACGTTGTCAGCATCCAAGAATGCATTAGCAGAGCTAATCTCAGGTGGTATTGTCATATAAACAGAATGGGCGAGGAAAGATTAGCAAAACAGGTGTTCTCTGCCAAGTTGGCAGGAAAACAAGCAAGACAAGATATGGGGCAGGGGTGTTCAACCCGTCGATCGCTGATCGATTTTTGGTCGATCTCTTGTGTATTCCTTCTTATTTACAAATTTAATTAAAACTGAAAACATATTTTATTTATCATTATTTTGTATTTTTTTAAATTCAAAGCTTATAGCTATTTTGACCACATCTTTAAAACATTTTAAGAAAATCTACTGCTAATCTTATTCAACAGCTAAGGTCAGTGCAAAAGTAATTTTTATTAGTAATATCTGCTTTAATTAAAGCAAAAGTTTTCATTTCATTTAATAATTATGCTACTCTCTTATATCAGGAACTTGTCTTTGTTGAGATACCTTTTAAACACTTTTTGCCTGAGCCAAATTATGCTGTTCTTGAAAAGTATTCTTTTCAAGACGTTGAGTTCTTTAATATCAGGAATCTATATTTCCCAAATAGTCCATCTTCATATTAGTGGAAATTTATACACAGTTTGGAAAGAAATCAATGGGCAAAATACATCGTGCCATGTAATGAGTCACTTGTTTGTACTCGGTCTAAGTGGGATGAATATGAAGCACCCAAGTCAGTGCAACTGAGTTTATGAACTGACAGATTTTGAAACAGGCATTGTGATAGGATACCATGTTGCAGGCCTATCTGTTTAGATAAATTAAGCAATCCCAGATCAATAATACCATACTGAGATGCAAGTGCAGTGAGTCAAGTGCTACACACAGTGGACCACCATAATCACCGAACGTGGCTTTACGATACTAAAACCTTGGAGGTTATATCGTAGTGAGTAGTGTTCGTGCAAGCTCCTGATAAGTATTATTTTCAGTTATCGTTGATAAAATTACTTAATATTGCGTAGTTTTGTTTGCCTTGCGTATTTTAGTGCATCTGTTTGTGACTGATGTAACTGAGTCTATTAGAGAGCAAAAGGAAAGGGTGAAAGAAATGATTGTGTGTTTTTGGTGTGTTATAACCTATAATTTGATAAAACACATTGCAAATAAGTATGGCACCTGTACGATGGAAAATGGCGGCCAGTAATGATGGTTCGCCATCTTTATCAAAGAACGGTAGTATAAAAGAGATGAATCAGTGTACTAGCTGCGAAATGTACGCTTTGAGGAGTGTGGTTAGATGATAATAAAGGAGTGAATGTGTGTAGAAAATGTAGGGAGAATGAGAAATTGAAGAATATTTCGGATCGTGAGTGATATTTTTGTCAAACTTCAGAATGAAGAAAATAGGGATATGACAAGAAACAGCGAGGTTGTACCAGAGAATTGTGAGAGTGTGAATAATAGTATTAATGGTTTTACCAAGAATAAAAAAGATGAGATAGGTGCAATGAGTGAGATCGCGTTGTTGAATGGTGCAGCTAGAGCGTATAAGCAAAAGTCGACTGAATGAACCAGCCAATAATAAAAAGTATGACAGGAAAAATAGACGTATGAGTGTGAACATGAACAAAATGAAGGATAGAGTGCTGTATGGAGACTCGTTAGTACGAGGTGTGATAGTAGAGGGTTTGACAAAATCGTACCAACCTGGTGCAACCATAAAGGATGTAACTGAGTCTATTAGAAAGCAAAAGGAAAGGGTGAAAGAAATGATTGTTGTGGCAGGTACGAATGATTTGAAAGGAGATAAAATGGAAATGATAGAAGACCTGAATGAATTGTTTGAGGTAGCAAAAGAAAAGAGTGAGAGAGTTAGAATGATTAGTCTTTTGCCATGGTATGACAGTGAAATGTTTAAAAGGAGGGCCATAATTGCGAAGGACTTTATGCGTGGGTAATGTATGATGAGTGGTGTGGACGTGTGGAGTGAGTTTGATGGGGGAAATGATCTGTATAAGATGGATGGCTTGCATTTGAATGGTTATGGTGTAAGAAGACTTGAGAAAGTGTTGCTGAATGTAGTGGATGTGCCAATTCAGGGAAACTATATTTGTTAAGTGGGGGGGAAGTAGATATACAGTCCTTAGGGAGGCAGTTGAATGTAAGAATGAACATAATATGCCAGAGCAAATAAGGACAACAAATCAGAGTGGGATAGTTAATATAAGGCATCAAGGTAGGGTTGGGGCTAATGGGGGTCTTAAATTCATGTACACTAATGTTAGGAGTATTAGGAACAAGAAGGAAGAGTTTTTGGCCATGGTTGGCACTTCCAGACCATAGGTTATTGGTATTAGTGAGACATGGCTGACTGTAGATGATATAGCCAGTGGGAATGAATGTGATGGGTATAGTGTGTTCAGGAATGACAGAGAGAATAAAATGGGGGGGAGGAGTATTGTTGATGATAGCTGATGAGCTATAGCCAAGGAGAATAGACGTTGAATTTCAGGATAGAGAAAAGAGCACATTTGAGGCCATTTGGTGTGAGATTGTGGCTAGCAGAACTAAATATACAATTGGGTGCTGCTATAGACCAGGTGATGGAAAAGATGGTGGTGACAGTATGCACAAGCAAATAGAAGAAATGAGTGGAAGGAGGGTGATTATTATGGGAGATTTCAACTATGGTCGCATTGATTGGAGTGAGGAGAGGAGACACGGGGAGAAGGAATTGGATTTTATGCGGTTATTAAGGGTTAACTATCTGCGACAGCATGTAATGGAAAATACTAGGGGGCAGAGAGTGCTTGACCTAGTAATTACATCTCAGGATTTGGCTGTAACAAATATGACCATATTGCCACCAATTGGTGAGAGTGATCATAGAGTCTTGACTTGGGAGGTGGCTAAAGGTGTAGAATTTTCAATTAAGACAGGGTACATGTGGAATTATCGGGCTGGAAAGTATGACAAGCTTAGGAGTTTGATTGGTTCAGTGCCATGGCATGTACAACTGCAAGGACTAGAAGTTGATAGTGCATGGGAGGTAGTTAAGAAGTGCTTGCATGAAGCAATGGCTGACTTTATACCTAGAGTCCGAATAATAAATCAAATAGGGGTTAAATGGATGAATAAAACCATTAAGCTTAAGCTGCAAAAAAAGAAACAACTATGGAGGGAATTTAAGGAGAAAGGTGACCGGCAGGCACATGAACGGTATAAAGCGCAGGCCAGAAGGGTGACGAGTGTGGTAAGAAAAGCAAAAAAGGATTACGAAAGAACATTGGCCATACAGGCTAAAGAGAATCCTAAACAGTTTTTTAGATATGTAGCAAGTAAAAGGAAAAATATACATGGCAGAATGATTTTAAAGAATGCCGATGGTAGGGAGGTAACTGAATCAGTTGAGATAGTTGAGTTATTGAGTGAGCACTTTGCAAGAATATATCATCCAGGTGGTGACATTGCAGAAACGAATAAACCAGTAGATTATACGGGAATTGTGGTGAATGAAGTGGAGGTGAGTAGTCTATTGCATAACCTCAATGTCAATACATCTGTGGGATTGGATGGTATACCAGCTCGTGTTGTACGAAAAGCAGCTAAAGAATTATCAGTACCCTTGACCATTTTGTTTAATTTGAGTCTCGGGTCTGGGTTAGTCCCGAGGGGGGTGGAAAGAGGGGAAAATAGTTCCACTGCATAAAGGTGGTTCCAAGACTGCTGTTGTAAATTACTGACTGATTAGCATGTCAGGAATCATTGTCAAGGTCTTAGAGAAATTAGTCAAGAAAAGAATACAGGTTTGGATAGATGAAAATGGGATATTGTATGGGTGGACAACATGGTTTTGTGAAGGGTAGATTATGCCTCGGTAACTTGCTCACGTTTTATAACACAGTGACGGCTGAACTGGATAGCGCTAATGGGTTTACAGTGATACTACTGTACTTTGCCAAGGCGTTTGATAGGATACTACATGGAACCCTAATCAGTAAACTGGAGCAGATGGGGATAGATATAGGGTTGGTGAGATGGATGGGAGGGTGGTTGAAGGAGAGATTCCAGAGAGTGGTTTATTCAGAAGTGGAGTCTAAAAGATGTCTTGTGACTAGTGAAGTGCCGCAGGGCTCTGTTCTTGGACCACTGCTTTCAATTTGTTCATCAATGATATTGGAAAGGATTTGAGAGGAAGTGTTCACTTGTTTGCTGATGATGCAAAGTTGGGTAGAGCAATTGAGAGTGCACAGGATGTCAAAATTTTACAGGATGATTTGGATAGTTTGGAGGACTGGGCTCGGAAAAATGGATGTCAATTTAATGTGGCAAAGTGTAAGGTTATGCACTTTGGGATGAAAAGAATAACAGCAGTATATCGCATTGGTGGAACCATACTCCAGGAGATTGATGAGGCCAGGGATTTGGGAGTGTTGGTGGATAGGGAGTTGAAGTTTAGGGGGCACATTGCAAAAGTGACTAAAACAGCTCACCAAATCACTTGGCTTCTGAAAAATACTTTAACATGCAGAGACCAACAAGTTGTTGTACCTCTGTATCGAGCCTTGATAAGACCCCATCTGGACTTCTGTGCCCAGTTATTGGGCACCAGGGTTTCTTCGTGATGGGGAGGAAGTGGAATGGACCTTATGAGAATAGGTTGAAGATTTGTGGGTTGCAGAAATTGGACGATAGGCGAAGGAGGGGTGATATGATTGAGACATTCAAATTACTGAAGGGTTTTTATAAGATTGATCCAGAAGATATTTTTTAAAATATGACTGGTGGTGGGAGGACTAGGGGCCATGCATGGAAGCTGGGCAAGAACGTGGTTGACAAGGATGTTAGAGCTAGGTTTTTTTCTTGGAGAGTGGTGAATGAGTGGAATAAGCTTCCAGAGTCTGTTGTGGGTGCTTCGACCGTGAATGAGTTCAAGGCAAGGTATGATAGCTACTGTGTGAATGTTGAATAGTTGTTCTTGACATGATGTTAGGGTCTCCCTCGATGAGTCTGTCGACTCCTTGGAGTTTCCCGGAACACTAATAATAATAATAATAATAATAATAAAAAAACCTCAATTCAATTGGTTGAATGCTGAGTTCTGGCATTGACTGGAACACGAATCTGCGCAAAAACATTCGCAACCGAGACTCTCAACATAGTTGTTTTCCATGGTAGGACCACAATATACAAAGATTAAAAACAGCAGAGTGTTGCAAAAGACCTAGTGGATCGTCCAACCAACAAGCTGAGGGAACGTTTTTTAACTTGGAAGTTTATTTTTCACTTGGGCAGACTATAATAAATTTAGTTTAATCCTTTATCCACGTGTGTGTGCAAACAAAGTTTGCGCCCGAAAGTATCTTCAGGCCAGGGGTAAAGTGCTACAACACCAGGCAACTCCTTGCAAAGGTGGAGCAAGCTACTAACAATCCTATCTCACTATCCCAGGTTGCGCCACTGTGTGTGTGTGTGTGTATATAAAAGAGGAAAAACTGATCACAGTAAACACATATATAAACACATATATATATATACTGTATATTATTGAGACCTCCAGGGAGTCCAAAGACTCGAGGGAGGGCATCTACTCTACAACTTTGTCTCCATCACTCAAACAGCAATACCATCTGCTGTCCACCACCACTAGTATTCCCACAGACATTGGCAAACATCCATGTGTGATTCGAACCTGCAACCTTTTGGCCAGAGAACGGATACACTGACCATTATCTCCTCTATCATATCACCTCTTTTTCTCCTATCACAAACTTCTGCAGTCCACACACCTTCAATCCATCATCATAAGGAACATTCCACAGGCCACTCACCTCTGAATCCTCTCCACTGTTTTCTCATCTATGGTCTGGTCCTCTGGAAAGAAACCCAGGGGACCAGACCATACTTCCCTTCAATAACCAAGCAATCTTATGGATTACCTTAGCAATATGGCTTCTTAACTTTCTCTTTCTAACCCCCCCCCCCCCAAATCTCTAGCTTCATCTATTTTCTGGAGTACAGTGCCATCAATGTGATATATAGCATGTAATCTGTTTATTCCAAAATTCATAACTTTAGATTTCTCATTAAACCGTTACCCATTATTATGACCTTTTTCTTAACCAGTTAATAAATTAAAGACTTAATTCTGTATGTTAGTCAAGTAATTAATAGTTTAATATCCGACGTTTCACTGACTAATATCTGTCAGCATTTTCAAAGGATACACTGGTAAGCAATAGAAAATAACAAAAACTAGGAAACTAACTAAGGCGTAGGTTTTTTTGAATAGAGGCCTTCTCATTAATTCAACACGCAATAGCCAGTGACTTACCACTCCCGCGAGATATTCTCACACCAACTCGAGCACTATGGAAAGAAAAGTACAACTGAAATTAAAGAACAAAGAAATCATACTGAGAGCGGACAAGGGCAACAACACGGTCATCTTAAATACTAAGGAATATGAAGAAAAGATCAATAATCTATTATTGGACACATCTGTCTGTGATGTTCTTAACACAGATCCTACCCACAAAAACCATCTTGATACCAATGAACTATTATGTGATATGACCAACTGGCCTGTGGACTTAATCAAAATACTAAAATCTATGCATCCGTTAACTCCAAGACTATATAGTGTTCCCAAAATCCATAAAAAAGTACACCATTACGTCCAATAGCAGATGGTATCCATTCCCGTACTTAGACTATCAAAATATCTTGCCAAAATGTTACAAAAATACATTCACAACACGGATTCTTATATTAAGAACTCCCAACATTTCTTGGAGAAATTAAAAAACATCTGTATCTCTGAAGATAATATTATGGCTATCCTGGATGTCGCATCTCTATTCACAAATATCCCAGTTTCAGAAGTCATCGACATCTTAGAAAACTTGCTCCCACCAAACATCACCAAGTTGTTCAAGCATTGCTCAACTTCGAATGCCTTTACATAACAAAAAACCTACTACAAACAACTTACTGGATTAACCATGGGTAGCCCTCTCTCTCTCCTTCTTGTGCCGACATATTCTTAGAAAATTTGGAAATCAAATTTTCTCCCAAATTACCCCTAAACCAACCACATGGTTTAGGTATGTTGATGAATCTAAATCATTTGGAATCACAAAAAAGAACTAATAGATTATCACAACACTATGAAATTCACATTGGAATTAGAAAAAGATAATAAACTTCCATTCCTAGACATCCTTATTAAGAAACAAACTGACAATAGCATCAACTTGTTGGTATATAGAAAACCTACTAACACTGGACACTACCTCCATCTCGACTCGTCTCACCACATCCCACAAACTCAGCATCATCCATATGCTCAAAAAAAGAGCTATACATTGTAACACAGACCCTGGCGACTTACAAGAATTAATGAAAATATCCAGAGATCTATCCCTAAATGGCTACCCTACAAGAATCAACAAGATTCTCTTTAGTGACATACTGCAAAGACAACGAGATAAAACCCAATACATCAGCTCTATAACAATTCCATTTGTTAGTACCATATCCAAAAAATTAGCTCTTCTTCTAAAATCATATAATATCAGAGTAACCTTCAAACCTATTGAGACCATTCAAAAGTTTATAAGATCACCGAAAGATAGCCATCCTTTCTACAAATACTCTCCTGTTCATGCGATATCAATTACATTGGACAGACATCTAGAAGTTTTGAAACAAGAAAGAAAGAACACATAGGCTATATAAGGAATAACAGACGGGAGATATATATATATCAGGCTTTTCTTCCCACTTTGCCTCTGCCAATCATAATACTGAATGGGATATGAGTCATGTGCTCTACATAGAAGAGAATTACCATTCCAGAACATTCAAAGAAGCTGCTACAGTCGTCCGTTCAACAGGTAACTTAAATAAGACTCAATGCCTAATCTTACCAGATATATGGAAAACTCTAATCAGATCATTTAACCAAAAAGAAATGAACTTTCATGAAAATTACAATAAATATCTCAACAAATAAAACGTACTTGCGACGTGTATTATATCATTGTATCATGCACAGTGATAACTTTATATAATTTTTTAGAATTGTCAGTAAATTCCAAGTTTTACTTTCTATTGCTTACCAGTGTATCCTTTGAAAATGCTGACAGATAGTCAGTGAAACGTCGGATATTAAACTATTATTTACTTAACTGACATACAGAATTAATTTAATTTATTGATACCCATTATCTTTTGCTCATACTGGCAGCCTATTTAAGTCATCCTACAAGTACTCCAACATTGCCGTGATTAACTATTACTCTACCTAATTGTGCATCATTAGCAAACAATTGGATATTTCCTTTCAGGTTATTTCCTATATCATTTATGTAGAAATTAAATAGTAATGGTCACACCACTAGTCACCTGTTTTCACCTTGATTCTGTCCCTCCCTATACCACTTTGATATCTGTCCAGCAGCCACCCTCTTATCTATCCCCATTTGTTCTAATTTGCATAGCCAAGTTCAATATGGTATTCTGTCATACCCCTTTGCAAAATCATTGTGTAGACATTTCATTTATCCAACTCAGCTGTCAATCGATTATAAAAAGCTGATAAATTACTAAGGCAAGACCGACCCTTCACAAAGCCATCTTTACTCTCATATAGTATTATATTTTTGTCTACCCCTTCTTGAATTCAATTTTTTTATCAATTTTTCTAGATACTGATTGATCTATAATTTGCTATATTTAAGGCATCTTAAGTAAAACAGTTACAATTAACAAATGGTCAAGAAATTCCTATTTAAAAAAAAAAAAACTTTGAAAGGTTAGGAGATTGAAAATGTAATCTCAATAAGAAAGATTACCAGACATCGCTAGATCTATTTAATAATATTACAACTTATGAAGAAGTATAATGTTTTTTCCATCTGATCTACAACACAAAAGGTTGAGACCTATAGCATCTATATGTGTAGGCAGTTTCCTTATAGAAATTGTAGTTCGCTACACAGAGTAGACAAGCAAGGCTAGTTTGTGCAAAAGACAGGAATCACAAACGCCTAGAAAATTAAGTGAGGAAGCTTGTCTTTTGGTGGAGAGAGAGAGAGAGAGAGGCAGGGATTTTTGAGAATTGCCTGTCTGGCATGCCATTTTTTACTTTTTTCCTTTTTTTTAAAAGTGAATTGCCCAGTAAAGGATGTAGCCTATAGTATATTAGTATTAATGGATGGGTTATAGGTTAGACAGTCCAGAAAACCTCCACTAGAGACCAAACTCTTTGAAACCACTTCAGGCCTCAAATAAGCAGGGTGGTAATTTTAAACCAAGTGATGAAATTCGTCTACCACCTAAAAACATTTAAACTTACAGCTTGCCAGATAGCATTTTGCAAAAATTAAATATGGATAAACTACCATAAAAGTGAATAGCAGAAAAAATATATGCATATTAAATTAATGAAATATAAGGTGACAATGTAATTCCTGGAATGCACCTGTAAAAAACCTGCATTCGGAGCTACACATAAGTGGCTACTATTGCCTTCGAAATAGTTCAAGACAATTCAAAAAAAAAAAATCAACTAATGCCTTTTATTCCCTAACAGGGAGTAGGCGAGGCCTTTATACCCTCTCTAGCTTTCGGAGACTGAGTGGGCAGTTCAATCTCCACTGATTGTCAATCAGAGATAGCTGGCCCATGTCTATCACTAATTATAGCAGCTGCCGATGAAGAGGCTGGCAAACAAGTGCTGCCATCTCTTGGTACCTAACGCTAACAAGATATGTCACTGTCTGAAATAATGTGGGTACTACGGTCGATTTTCTTGAGTTTACGGGACGCAAAACCCGAGTTTCCGGGAGGAAAAACCTGCTTGCCTGTGCTAGAGATCGACTAACTCCGGAACCAGTCGAAGATAGGCTTAGAAAAAGTTCCTCCAGTCAGCGACTAGATTAGAACCTAGGTCTAACTTCAAGCAACCAAGCACAGAGTACGCAAGCGCCACTTCCACTGAGCTACACATTCACTATTAAAATATTATTCATATACAAATCGTTTCATAAGAGAATATCAATTCTGCGCATAAATATCGTGTAAACCTCAAGATTTCAAAACTTAATATTATTGCATAAAAAAGAACAAAATAATAAAAGCTTATTACTTATGATGCAAGCGACATTAAACGAAAAAACAGCAGCCAATCTTACCCAAAAGCAATTTAACTACTCAGGAAAAACAGGATCTCAAACTACTATAGCATATAGCTAATTATCATTAGAATAGATATCAGCACAACTTAATATCAAGCCTAAATTACTTTTTCTCAGAAACTGGATCCAACTTGGTCAACTCCTAGGATTCAACATATAATCAGCTTGTCTATGCAATATAAAATAAATCTTGGAATACAAAATATCTCTCTAAGATGTACGCATGTCAGCTCAAGAGACAGTCTCAAACTGACTATGAAAGACGATCCACTAATAGTGTTTGTTCTGAAAGCATTAACTCAGAAATAGATCAGTAGTGTATGATTTTAAGCGTTTTAGGTTTGAACCCACCAAGTTATCAAAGCATGCAGTTTAAAGGTCAGTGCAAGAGAATAACGATGACGTTAAGAAACTTCAAGATGTAGAAATATTGAAGTTGAACTTTTATTCAAGTTTAATCAAATTCAGTTATAACTTTTCATTTTTGGAAAGTTACAACTGTCCAACCGGACCAGTACCTAGGTCGTCTGCAGACGATTTGGTGTCCACACATCACACCCGAATGGTGCGCCGTAGAAGGCAGTTACACTCGCAGACTGTGTGGTTACCTAAATTTCACAAATATCACTTCTATCTCCATATATGGATTGCATCAGTTCATCTTGCATATCTATCAAAACACTTGCTCAAACTTAGATTTATATACATATGGGTAGGTGGGTGTGTTTCACGTGCGCTAAAACCTGAATTTTTAATTCAATAACATTAATCGCCTTGTTGGTTGTCCCACCCCCACTGCAAAACTATACAGCAGAGACATCTGACGAGCAGTTGCTTGTCTCCAGCCATTCAGTGACTGTCCATGTGGCCAAGTAACATTTATTCCTTTCCATTACAGCTGGAAAGATGCAAATATTTATTCTCCGATTATTTCCAATATCAGTAGAATACAAATTAAACAGTAAAAGCCCAGCGACATGCCACTAGTCACAGACCTACTGGACTATTGAATAAACTACAGTGGTATGACATCCTTTTCATCAACCACTCTCTTTTCCATTTCACTGAGTCCAGACCAGAGTCTGGTCCTCTTCAGAGGTCCAGTTTTGATGGTCCCCACACTAGGCAAGGCAAAGCCTGATGACGACCTGTCAACAGCAGTACACGATTAGGGTGTCGGCTTCCGTAGCTCATGGTGTGCAGGGTATTCTGTACTATTCGCTCTCTGACGCTGCTTGGACCTCCGACATTGAAACTGAATGCAATTTGTGCCCCCGTTGCCCTTGAGGTTAGTCTGTATGCGCCTGGACCGTCTACATCGACCTCATTCATAACTTTTTCGCTGGTATGTCCATTGGTGGTATACTCGTGGCAGACCTTTGATACAGTTGCCCTTGAGAATCCTGAGATTCTTACCACTTGGGTAATAGAATGACCAATCTGTCTTCCGCCGATATTACGTCCACGATCAAAGTCGCTAAGGTCGCCACATTTGCCCATGTTTGTCGATTGCGATACACTATTGGGAAGCCCTGATGTCTGCCTATTTACCGTCTGTGTTTGGTTTGGGTACGTTTCACACTGTGCGGAGGACCAGTGTTAACTTTCCATCACCCCTCTCTCTAATGTTTTGTCCATTGAGTATATATGTTGATCGATTAAATGGACACAGTTGGAGAGTAAAGTGTCCTCCCTTGATGAGTTCTTGGAGGTGTCATGTAATAATAATATATTACTACTATGTGATCTATGAATATAGTAGGTTTCAATTATTTTATGTGGTATTTTTGTAATTTCTTTTTGATATAATATCAAAACGAATAAATAGGCGTTAGATGATTTTTTTTTTATTTTATCAAAACGAAATTCTAATCCCCAGTTAGTCGATCTCTGGCACAGGCAAGCGGGTTTTTCGTCCCGGAAACTCAATAAAATCGACTGTAGTACTCGCATTATTTCAGACAGCAACATATCTTGTTAGGGTTAGGTACCAAGAGATGGCAGCACTTGTTTGCCAGCCTCTTCGTCGGTGGCTGTTATAATTAGTGATAGACATGGGCCAGCTATCTCTTAAAGGCTACCAGTGGAGATTGAACTGCCCATTCACTCCATTCAAAATTCTCATCCAATATGCAAGCCATGGTTTTCCAAGAGGCTTGACATAAACTCTAACTTCATACACAGATTACATCAAATTCTTCAATCTTCTAAAAAGGTCACTTGCAAGAAAAAAAAAAGTTAGCTGCAACTTCTGCCCATATGTCCTCACACCTCTCTCTCACTCAGGTTGCAATATTGTAATATTAACTAAAGATAAAGCTGACACATTCTTCTCATCCAAATTTAATTGGAAGATTGCAATACCTCCTGCAGATGTTAGAATAATCTTGAACCTGGATACCAAAAAAAAAAAAAAAAACTGGATCCTGATGGTATTATTACCATTACCAGAGATCTCCAGTAAGTCAAGATTCACCAATAAAAGGCTATATATCACCTGCTCCAAGACCAGTCCTCTGCCTTTTTCTTGAATTCATTCCCACAACTTCCAAAGGCAACTGATTCTAATCGTGCATTCTTTGAGAGAAAAATCTAGCTGTTGCTCCTTTCTTAACTGCATTAATTATTCCATGGATCATTCTATCTCTGTCCATAAAATTTGAAGGTCTATCATCACCCCTTCTTCTCCTGTTTCCTAATGTCTGCATTTTCACTGATTCTCAATCTGTCCTCAAGATCTACTTTGTATTATCAACTTTATTTATCTGAACAGCCCTCAGTATCTGCATCAGTAATTTTTGCCTCTTTACAAGATTTTTATTTGATCTCACTTGGAGTATTGCACTCGGACCTAGTCTCGGTGCAGTACTCCAAGTGAGATCAAATAAAAGCCTTGTAAAGAGGCAAAAATTACTTATTCTTACATTTGAATGTTCATTAGAATATTGCAATTATCCTCTGAGTTGTAATCACAATTTTTGCTATCTGGCCCTTGAACATCATCTTTCAATCAATTAAGATCCCACACTTCCAACTTATTCAACTCATTCTGCAAGCTGTATGTCAGTCACATTCATGATTACGTTGTCTATCTCTGCATAATCAGAAAACAGCTATATGATACCAGTCAAATCCTTCCTAATGTCATTAATGAAAAACTGAATAACAATGGGCCAAGGACTAATCCCTGTGGTACATCACTGGTTAACCTTAAATATTGCAAACTTATTTTGCAATGCATTCCACTGTCACTAGCAACTAATCCACTAGGCCTGTAGCAACAACCCACTATGTCTTTGATCTTGTGAGGCTCCATCTCACACCATATAGTTTAACTAGACTCAAATCATGATATTATCCTTCTTTCTAAAAATACTGTACCCTTAGCACTCTCATTACCAGTTAGTATATCTATCTCTAAGAACCAACTCTCACTAGTGCCTACAATCTGAGGTATCCCAACTTATTCATCAAGGCCACAAAACTACTCCTTTGTTCACAATACTCTTGGCATTCATGTGCAAACATAAGCTACAATTCTCTCCATTTTTTCGTATACTCTCTGTAGTCTGTGTGACCTAGCTGAACAAATTACAGATCTCTATTTGTATCTAAAACTTGCATTCACACACACATACTTATTAACTCCAAACTAGATGAACACATGATCATCTTCATGATATCCAATCAACTTTGCCCAAGAGATATTTTCTGAACTAATGCCTGTCCTTTTATTATCTCCACAATATATATTATACTCAGCCAGCACTCATTCTGTTGCAAAGGATCAGGTCCACACATAGCTGATCCCAAAAAGGAGGAGGAGACAATATATACCATCAACCTATTGATATACTGCTCTCAAATCAGTACTGTCAAAAGTAATGCAGATTATCAACAGTCAACTTTTTCAAACCTGAAAGCCTGAGAAACACTCACACCATAACACACAGTAAATGGACTGCAAATTTTCGCCATGATCAGTCACTGTGTATTATGGTGTGAGTGTTTCTCAGGGTTCTTATTTTCCCCACCTTTTTCCTGATCTCTCACTGACAAATTCTGATAACAGTTTTGTTGATGATAGCATTCTCCATTGCTGCTATTCATATGACAAACCTTACAAAGTTCAACCAGCTGAAGTTTCAAGATCTATTAGTGCCTCATTTAAACACTCCCCCCCCCCTTTTTTTTTTAGAGAGAGAGAAAGAAGAGACAATCCTTTATAATTCGCCCACCGTTTGTAGATCTCTCCTTCGCATTTTGCGAAGAATAGTCGATTCATGCTGAAGGGGAGAAAGAAATGATGTACGTACGAATTGGTCGCCAACATGCGAAATCACGTGCTTTCTTGTCTGTCGCTGTACTATTATTATTATTATTCCTGACACCTCCAAGGAGTCCGAAGACTCATCGCGGGAGGACATCTACAACTGTCTCATCCACTACACCGAACCTCTACTACGAATCAACGCCGTCCACCTCCACCACAACTGGTATTCTATGTAAATTGCGTGTGTTCTGAAGGGCCAATTTGTCTGTATGCTGAATGGAAAACCCGAGTTTCTGGGAGAAAAAAAAAACCTGCTAGTACTAGCGTGATTTTTTGTCGTTGTTTTGCATTATTTTTTTATTATTAATTTGTATGATGGATCCGGTACAGTCAACAAGTTCTGTTGTTAAACTTTTCAGTACCTCTTGCAAAAGAATATTGAATAATGTCCTGACATTCTGCGAAAAAAGAATCGTCTCCTTGTTCCCCTTTCTCAAAACATAAAACGTGAAAGTGCAATTGCGAGCGTATCGGGGTCAACTGTTAAAGAATTCGTAGGGAATCAAAAGATGAAGGTAAGCCAAAATTTAAATCTCCTAAAAAAAAAAAAAAAAAAAAAAAAAAAAAAGCGCCAGAGTAAAGAAAACCATCGAAACCGTAGCTTTGAATGATTTTGATGTAGACGTTATAAGAACTATTCATGAATTTTACGTGGTCGAGAAAAGAGTGCCAACTGTCCCGAAATTGATTCCTGTGCTTAAAGAAAAAATTAATTTTCCTTGGAAAGGAGAAACTTTAAGGAAAATACTTCACGAAATCGGATTTTGTTTTAAAAAGTAACAGAATAAAAGGAAACTTATCATGGAGCGAAGTGACATTGTTTTATCTAGAATGCAGTATTTGAGAGCAATAAGACGTTTCAGGGAGGAGAAAAGACCGATTGTGTATCTAGATGAAACTTGAATTGATAGTAATTTAATTTATGGAAAATGTTGGCAGTCTAAAGAAGAATGTGGAGTGCTACAAACCGGAAATGCCTCGCGGCGCATAATAATTTTGTGTGCGGGTGGAGAAATGGTTTTTTTTACCGAATTCAAACTTACTATACAAAGCCAATTACCATACGCAAATGAATTCTACGATCTTCGAAAAGTGGGCAGAAGAAAAACTGATTCCAAACCTTCCTAAAAATGCTGTTGTTATAATTGATAACGCTTCATATCACTCTACTCAATTAAACAAAGTTCCAAATTGGTCTAATAAGAAGCAAGTTCTTATGGATTGGCTCTCTGCAAATTGCATTTCTCATTCCCCAGATATGCGTAAAATTGAATTGCTTAATTTGGTCAAAAGAAACTTGCCCACAACTAAACTATTTAAATTCGACACGATGCTCAAAGAGCATGGATTTCTAGCTTTGAGGCTACCACCATATCATTGCGATATTAATGCTATTGAGTATGTTTGGGCAGAAGTGAAAAGTTTCATTCGCCATCGCAGATATTAACATGTCGAAACTTTTTAAACTTTCAGAACAGGCGATTAAAAGTATTACAGTTCACAACTGGGGAAAATATTGCTTTCATGTCACCTCATTGGAAAATATGTATTGGGACAGAGACGGAATTATCGAAGAATTATGCGAACCTTTGGTGATCAGTTTAAATGAAAGTGATGGCGATTCAGATGACTATGAAGATTAAAAGGATTTGATAATGGTATTTTTTTCCAACCTTTTTTTGCATGGGTTTGTTAAAAGAGTCACGACAAGTCATAAACAATTAATCGGTTTAGAACATTAAAGTGTCTCAGTTCTCTCAAATGTAAGTTTAGAATATCTAATTTCATTTGAAAAAATTTCTGTTTTTCTGTATAATTATTTTTATTTTATAGAAAACCCTTAAAAAGAGCCTGTGTAGCTCAGTAGAAGTGGTGTTTGCGCTTGACTGCACGAAGAAAGGATTTGGTGGTTCAAATCTAGTCGCCGACTAGAGGAAATTTTTCTAAGCCTTTTTTCGGTCGGTTCCCGAGTTAGTCAATCTCTGGCACGGGCTAGTGGGTTTTTCGTCCCGTAAACTCGGGTTTTTCGTCCCGTAAACTCAAGAAAATCGACCGTAGAACCCACACTATTTTCAGACATTAAAAATATTGTGTTAGGGTTAGAGACCACGAGATGGCGGCACTAGCTTGCCGCCTTCTTCACTGCATACCGATGAATCAGTGATAGCTCTCGGCCAGCTATCTCTCTGATTGGCTACCAGTGGAGATTGAACTGCCAACTGTCCATTCCGATAATAGATTGATTACCCTATTATCGGAATGGATTCTCCTTTTTCTGACATGCGCAGAAGTGTCGATGGACCTATAATCGGTGGGCGAACTATACCTTTGATAATTCTCAGTATAACAGACAAAACTAGATCTCACTTCTTGAAATGACTTATCCTAGCCTTTCCTACTATAACCACACCACCACCTGTACAGCAACCAAGAGCTTAAAATAAAAAAAAAAACAGGTAACAATTGAATACAAATCAGCTTAACCATGCTCTCACGTTTTTAGTGATGTGTATCTAAGACCTCTCCAAAAATTCTTGATTCACTTCAGAAGAGGGCAGTTTGATAAACTTTCCCTCACAAATGGTCACTTTTAGCAATAAGTCGCTTTTACAGATATTTCTATGGCTGTTCAACAGAACTGGCTGGCATTCATCACATCCCTATTTCTGTTTAATCTACAATAATCATGAGCAAGGTGCTCATCATTACAGCAAAAATGCTGGCTCATCAAACCTTCTCCCATTCACTTCCCACCTAGGTTATGTGGAACACCCACTGAATGAAGTATATTCCCCAAAGAATGCAACCTCCAGTTCTTCAAAAGAAATTTCAATAATAAATTTTCTCTTTACTCAACTCCACACACAGGGAGAGAGAAAGCATTCATCTGCTATAAGTTAGCCTCATGTGTGTGTAGCAGTCATGTTAAAAAATAAATTCTGATGAACATAGCAGCATGAATTACCAAAAATCAAATTAATAAGATTTTCTTAAAACTGTAATCTAATGCAACAGTGAAAGATATGTAGATATTATTACTACCATGGCACCCCAACGAGTCCAGAGACCCAAAGGAGGGTACCTACTCTACAACTCTCTGTCTCCACCACTCAAATCCATCAAATACCACTACCAGTGGCGTATTTAGGTATATCCCGCTCCTAGGCCCGAAGATAGTGCCGCCCCTCATATTTAATGAACATGTTGATTTACATGCATAACCTATTTATATCGTAAATTCGTAATATAAATATATATGTATATGACTCACCCGAAATGTCCTAGAATATTCTACGTCTTGCCGCTCGCTCGGCGAAGGTATTTATCACCTCCTCGTAGTCCAGTGTCCTTGTAATATCGCTCTCAATTTGTAGAACTGCCAAGTTGCTGAGCCTTTCTTCTGTCATAGTTGTTCTATGGTAGTCTTTCAACCTTTTGAGGGTGAAAAACGATCGTTCAGCTGAGCAATTTGTTGCCATCTTACACAGAAAAATCGCAACAGGAGTGTCCAGATTAGCATATATACACACTGTAGGGCTTCCTGTCAAATTTTCTGTGAAAGTTGTAGGAATGTATTTATTTCTGGGCCACTTGATTTCAGGTGCGCTCTGAAGTGTAGACATTGGTTTACAAATTCGGGTTCAACATCAGTCGAAAAGTATTCTTGAAATTTTTTCCCCACTTTTATGGCTTTCTTTAAAGATATCACATGCATTGTTGTGAGAAACCGGAACTCTTTCGAGAGGTTTTCATACGACACTTTTCTTCGATTCATTTCGCATGAGAGACTGCAAAGCTGTGTCATAAGTATCAGTTTTGAAACTGACTGATGGATTGTACTCGTCTTCATTTTCGTTACTTTCATCTGCGCTATCGTCAAAAAACCTGGTAGGCTTTTTCTCTTCCTCATACATGTCAACTCCACTAAGTTTCTTGCTCTGTTCTTCATAGGATTCATAAAGTAACTCTTGCCATTTGAAATATTCTTCGAGGGACCCGTACAGTTCACACACAGTTCCTATATCAATGATTACACTTTGCAATTTCTTGCTTGTGGCATTCGTTCTTGCTAGAATATCACCCCATAAGCAGCTCATGATTAGGGATCCCAGATACATTGGAAAAAAATACAGCACTTATAACTGAGAGTGAAAGTTTAGTATGCGCATCCATCACATATGTCAGTCTTACAAAATGAATCTAACTTTCCAAGTGTATGCGTGGTAAGGTTTACTATGCACACACTTTACTAAGAATAAGTAAACAAATAGTAAATCCAATTGTTAGGCTGCATATTTTCATTAAGCCACTTCAAGTTGCCTTCAAATGATTCTAACTTACTATTATAGATACAAAATAGATTGTTAATACAGTAATGATCTTCTCACCTGACAATATTGTTATTAATCAATCAGATCTTGCAAGAGTGAGAATCTTTCTCACTCTTGCAATACTTTTCTGAAGAATGAATTTCGTAAAACGATCGTAAAATACGGGATCGTCCCGTATTTTGCGGGATGTCTGGAATCCTAGACGTCATGATCCCAACCCCCAGTGACTAAAGTTGCTGTGGAATCCCACTTGCTTCACATCGCGTAATTTTCTTCTGGATGGTGTCATTTCAATTTTGGACAAAGTGGAACTTATTTCCTTCCATCTCTCACGAAGACTCCGACAGGCATCATCACGAGCTGACCAACGAGTAGGCGAAGGACATTTGATTATTTTTGAAGAAGTTTCGAGGTGCTTTTTTAGAACACTCCACCGGTGCGTTGAAGATGCGAAAAATACGTAGTTTCTGAAGGACATCAAAAAATGCGGAAGAGTACCGACAGGATTCGGCAGCGCAAGTACCAATTAGAAACAGAATGCCCAGCGCATGGTGTGAATTCTGCCAATGGATTCAAGAATTCTTGCTCGCGGTCCTGTGTACTTGCCTGAAATGTTACTAGCATTATCATATGCCTGCCCTCTGCAATTTGCTACATCAATTCCAAGCTCGTTTAGTGAAGTCAATACCGCCTCTTGTAACTCTTCAGATTTGTGACTTACGTTAGGAATGAAACGCAAGAAACGCTCCACAGGAGTTCCATGTGCTTTCACATATCATACAATGAAGGACAGCTGATCAACATGAGACAAGTCTCGTGTTGAGTCAACATTTATGGAATAGTACTTAGCTATTTTAAGTTCTTCCACAATAAATGCGATTACTTTTTTTGCCCACTATTTTAATAAATTCCTCATATGTGGCAAAGGACAGATAGGAAACGAAACCTTTTCCTCCCCCCCCCCCCGCTTTTGGCAATGTGCTCAGCAAGAAAGAGATCAAATTCACTAATTAACTCTATACACATCATTACATTTCCATTATGCACAGAACCGAAAATGTCATGCGTTCCCCTCAAAGCAACTCCTCTACTGGCCTATGTTTTTAACTACTCGTTTTAACACCGCCTTCCAGTACTTAAGTTTTTCTTCCAGTTGCTGAGTTATTTGTAAGTCAATTCTCCCTGCAAGATTTTCTCCTTGTTTCAGAGCTATCAGACAGTTCATATGACTAGTTGCGATGAGGTGCACAGATCTTTCCTGTACTAGGAGAGTAAACAAGAAAATTTCTTATTATTTTGCCATTAATCAGATTTCTCTCAATGAGTTTCTTAGAAACATGTCTTACTTTGTCAGGATAAGCCCTTTTCGATTTTGAAAGGATACTAAATTTTGTGGAAACCTGTTAACTGTGATATATAATCGCGTGTTACGTCATTTAGAATCCACTCAGCTGGGTTATTACTCACTATTGACTGTTCTGCAAATTGTTGGGATTTGTTGTAGGCATGTCATTCGAAATAGATTCAATTTCGTCTCCTCAACCACTTGTACTTTTTCCAGATCAATTACTATTAACAGATACCGACGCAAAAAAACTGTCGTTTTCTTGTCTTTGATACTACTTCGTTAATTTTCGCTTCCTTTTCTTCTATCCTCTCCTTATATTCACTACCACTAAGTCGCTTTCTACCGTCACTCGTTTTAAAATTTAAATAGTAATTTAAAACACGCAGGAAGTATCGGAATGATTTAAACAATTTACAACTTTTTAAAAGCAAAACAATAAAACAGTATTACCTTCACTGTGATGACAACATATGACAAAGGCACTGAAAACTCTAAAAATAATTTCTGATTTAGTACGTCTTAACTGCCACAGAGATATCAGAATATTATTATTCCTGATACCTCCAAGGAGTCCGAAGACTCATTGAACTAAATAGTTGAAGAGCAACAACTAACAATCTTAATTTGAATTCGAAATAATCAAGAAGGAAAAGTTGTTAGTAAGAATAATACCCACACAAAATTAATTTGCATCAACAGTATCTTTCCGTGCACGTCTCGGTCTGTATAGTTATGCAGAATCTGATTACATGCCAATATGTTTGCAGCTAAACTTACAATGAGGAATAGAAAAATATTTCTCTATTTGTGAGTAGATGTGGAATATAAGAAACAAGTTATAATTACAAAAATGAGAGCCTGGAAATTTCTGCCACCGCTAAAAATTTGCCTCTCTAGGCCCGGGCCTATACCTAAATATGCCACTGACCTCTACCATCCTCTAAACCAGTGTTTCTCAAACTGTGGTCCACAGGCAGACTTAAATTAATTAAATAAATATATTTTTTAAAATTATCTAAACAAATTAAAATTGAATAAGTAAAAATTATCGTAGTCAAATGGAGACTTAAAAAACAAAACAAATATCGTCAGAATGTTCAAAGGCGGAAGCAATAAAACTATATTGTTGTTCACTTCACCCTTTTTATCAGCCATTCTGCAGAATGACAACAATAATAATAAAAGAGGGGTGAAGT
Source organism: Typopeltis vanoorti (assembly GCF_054136105.1). Classification (NCBI taxonomy): domain Eukaryota; kingdom Metazoa; phylum Arthropoda; class Arachnida; order Uropygi; family Thelyphonidae; genus Typopeltis; species Typopeltis vanoorti. The sequence continues at coordinate 162,842,306 of NC_143549.1, read as the reverse complement.
GAACAATAATATAGTTTCGCTTCTGCCTTCCCTTGCTGTTTTGTCAGATTTGAAGTGAAAATGTGTTATCCATATATATCAACCAATGGCTTGTTTATTGATTTTTATTATTATTGAAGGTTTCCCTCCTTCAACCAAGACTCAGTATATCTTGAGAAGTGCCAAGTGATACTTGGACAAAGTGTGTCCTGAGTTAACCCCAGTATTATATATTTTTCGGAAACAAAAAATATATAATACTGGGGGAAAATATATTGTATATTTTTTGTAAACGAAAAATATATAATACTAGGACTTTGAAAAGAAGGGCAAATGAAACAGGTGATGCTAACCCTAATTGTGATACAAGTGTTGTAACGGCAAGTAAATCTGATACTATTAAAGAAACAAGCAGTTCAAATAAAAAATACAGTTGGAAATATAAATTCATATTTGGAATTCGGGTTTACTTGGTATGAAGATGAAAGCGAACAGAAACATCAGTGTGTTTCGTGTTATGAAATGTTGTCGAACGAGTGCATGAACCCTGCAAAACTCCGACGACATTTAGAAACTAAACAGTGATTCGAAAAATAAGCCAATTGAATTTTTTTCAGCGATGCTTAGGCGCATTAAATCATGGGAAAGATATAGTTTTGGCCATGGTTTCCATTAATAGCAAGGCACTGGAAGCGAGGTTTCCCTGTTTTCGCTATGCGTAAACAGGGAAACCTCGTTCTATTGAAGAAAATTTGCTACTTCCAAGCTATAAAAGATGTGGTAAAAACGATGTTGGGCAACAAGTTACTAAAAGATGTTGATTTGATTCCTCTTTCAAATGACACTGTCGATCGCAGAATTAATCATATGGCAGGTGACGTAGAATCTCAGTTAATTGAAAGAGTTAAGAGCCCTTATTATGCGTTGTAAATAGACGAGACTACTAATGTTACAAGTAATGTGCAGTTAATATGCTATGAAAGATATGCACATAACATTCATGATGATATTGTTTTGTAGAACTTTGCCATCCTGAATAACTGGAGAAGAAATATTTCAAACTCTTAATAATTACGTAATACAGAAAGGGATCCAATGGGAAAAATATATGGGTTTCTGTTCGGATGGAGCTCACGCCATTACAGGCAGGCATAATGGGGTTGTTTCTATGGTCAAGGAAGTAGCTCCGGATATGAATTGGGTACACAGTTTCATACATAGGAAGCGTTAGACACCAACGGAATGCCACCAGAATCTAAAACTATGCTATACAACGCTGTAAAGCTAGTTAATATTATTAAAGCTCAACAGTTAAATAACAGGTTATTTTCAGTGCTCTGCAATGAAATGGGCAGTGAATATATACAACTTTTGCTTCATTCTGAAATTCGCTGGCTTTCCAGGGGTATTAAGAAGGTTATTTTAATTGAAGCACGAAGTTTTATTATTTGTAAATGAACATAATTCTGATTTTGCATCACTCCTTGTTGACGAAGCATGGTTATGAACACTCTCCTATCTTTCAGACATATTTTCGAAATTAAATGAACTAAATCTCTCCCTTCAGGGAAATTCTTTAACCGTTCTTGATGTCTATGACAAAATAAAGGAATTCAAGAAAAAACTGCTTTTATGGATTATGTAAAAGACAGACAATTTACATCTTTTCCAAGATTGGAATCCTTTTTAGTGGAAAATGATATTTTTGTTGATTCTGAGTTTCTGGAAAAGGTTTGTGACCACCTCAAAAATCTGAAACGGAATTTTGACTTGGGATTTACTTGGGTTCGAGGTTATATGGTGAGTGGTCGGTGTAATTTAGGGCTCGTGTAAAATTGGTGATTTTTGGTGTTTTTCCTTAGAAAATTGGTTTTATAGTATATTAGAACGATTTTCGTATTTTTAGAGTATTTTGTGCATCTTTATAACATATTTTATTGGGCTGTCGCCGCTAGAGGAATTCGTAGTGTGTAGTGTTCATGAAAGCTCCGGATAAGATAAGTATTATTTTCAGTTATCGTTGATAAATTTATTTAATATTGCATAGCTTTGTTTACCTTGCGTCTCTTAGTGCATCTTTTTGTGTGTTTTAGGTGTGTTATAATTTATAATTTGATAAAATACGTTGCAAGTATGGCTCCAGTACGAAGGAAAATGGCGGCCAGTAATGATAGTTCGCCATCTTTATCAAAGAACGGTAGTATAAAATAAAAGATGATTCAGTGTACTAGCTGCAAAATGTAAGCTTTGAGGAGTGTGGTTAGATGATAATAAAGGAGTGAATGTGTGTAGAAAATGTAGGGAGAATGAGAAATTGAAGAGTATTTCGGATCGTGAGCGTGATATTTTTGTCAAACTTCAGAATGAAGAAAACAGGGATATGACAAGAAACGGCGAGGTTGTATCAGAGAATTGTGAGTGTGAATGATGTTTTTTTACTGAGAATATCAGTAATGATAGTTCGCCATCTTTATCAAAGAACGGTAGTATAAAATAAAAGAGATGATTCAGTGTACTAGCTGCGAAATGTAAGCTTTGAGGAGTGTGGTTAGATGATAATAAAAGAGTGAATGTGTGTAGAAAATGTAGGGAGAATGAGAAATTGAAGAGTATTTCGGATCTTGAGCGTGATATTTTTGTCAAACTTCAGAATGAAGAAAATAGGGATATGACAAGAAACGGAGAGGCTGTACCAGAGAATTGCGAGTGTGAATGATGGTTTTTTACTGAGAATAAAAAAAGATGAGATAGGCGCAATGAGTGAGATCACGTTGTTGAATGGTGCGATACAAAGAGCAAAACAGCAGCTGGAGCGTATGAGCAAAAGTCGACTGAATGAACCAGCCAATAATAAAAAGTATGACAGGAAAAATAGACGTATGAGTGTGAACATGAACAAAATGAAGGATAGAGTGCTGTATGGACTCGTTAGTATGAGGTGTGATAGTAGAGGATTTGACAAAATCGTACTAACCTGGTGTGACCATAAAGGATGTAACTGAGTCTATTAGAGAGCAAAAGGATAGGATGAAAGAAATGATTGTTGTGGCAGGTACGAATGATTTGAAAGGAGATAAAATGGAAATGATAGAAGACCTGAATGAATTGTTTGAGATAGCAAAAGAAAAGAGTGAGAGAGTTAGAATGATTAGTCTTTTGCCACGGTATGACAGTGAAATGTTTAAAAGGAGGGCCATAATTGCGAATGACTATATGCGTGGGTTATTTATGGCGAGTGGTGTGGAATTTGTCGACGTGTGGAGTGAGTTCGATGGGCAAAAGGATCTATATAAGATCCTTTCTTATATAGATGGCTTGCATTTGGATAGTTACGGTGTAAGATTTGAGAAAGAGTTGCTGAATGTGGTGGATGTGCAAATTCAGGGAAACTAGGTTTATTAAGGGGAGTCTTAGGGAGACAGTTGAATGTAAGAATGAATATAATATGCCCAAGCAAATAAGGACAACAAATCAGTGTGGGATAGTTAATATAAGGCATCAAGGTAGGGTTGGGGCTAATGGGGGTCTTAAATTCATGTACACTAATGCTAGGAGTATTAGGAACAAGAAGGAAGAGTTTTTGGCCATGGTTGGCACTTCCAGACCACAGGTTATTGGTATTATTGAAACATGGCTGACTGTAGATGATATAGCTAGTGGGATTGAATGTGATGGGTATAGTGTGTTCAGGAATGACAGGGAAAATAAAATGGGGGGAGAGAAGTATTGGTGATGATAGCTGATGACCTGCAGCCAAGGAAAATAGAAGTTGAATTGCAGGATAGAGAAAAGAGCACATTTGATGCCATTTGGTGTGAGATTGTAGCTAGCAGAACTAAATATACAACTGGGTGCAGCTATAGACCAGGTGATGGAAAAGATGGTGGTGACAGTATACACAAGCAAATAGAAGAAATGAGTGGAAGGAGGGTGATTATTATGGAGATTTCAACTATGGTCGCATTGATTGGAGTGAGGAGGACACACGGGATATAGGAATTGGATTTTATGCAGTTATTAAGGGATAACTATCTGCGACAGCATGTAATGAAAAATACTAGGGGTCAGAGAGTGCTTGACCTAGTAATTACCTCTGAGGATTTGGCTGTAACAAATATGACCACATTGCCACCAATCGGTGAGAGTGATCATAGGGCCTTGACTTGGGAGGTGGATAAAGGTGTAGAATTTTCAATTAAGACAGGGTACATGTGGAATTATCGTGCTGGAAAGTATGACAAGCTTAGGAGTTTGATTGGTTCAGTGCCATGGCATGTACAACTGCAAGGACTAGAAGTTGATAGTGCATGGGAGGTAGTTAAGAAGTGTTTGCATGAAGCAATGGCTGACTGTATACCTAGAGTCCGAATAATAAATCAAGTAGGGGTTAAATGGATGAATAACACCATTAAGCTTGAGCTGCAAAAAAAGAAACAACTATGGAGGGAATTTAAGGAGAAAGGTGACTGGCAGGGACACGAATGGTATAAAGCGCAGGCCAGAAGGGTAACGAGTGTGCTAAGAAAAGCAAAAAAGGATTACAAAAGAATATTGGCCATGCAGGCTAAAGAGAATCCTAAACAGTTTTTTAGATATGTAGCAAGTAAAAGGAAAAATTTACATGGCAGAATGATTTTAAATGCCGATGGTAGGGAGGTAACTGAATCAGTTGATATAGTTGAGTTACTGAGTGAGCACTTCGCAAGAATCCAGGTGGTGACATTGCAGAAACGAATAAACCAGTAGATTATACGGGAACTGTGGTGAATGAAGTGGAGGCGAGTAGTCTATTGCATAACCTCAATGTCAATACATCTGTGGGATTGGATGGTATACCAGCTCGTGTTGTACGAGAAGCAGCTAAAGAATTGTCAGTACCCTTGACCATTTTGTTTAATCTGAGTCTCAGGTCTGGGTTAGTCCCAAGGGGGGGGGGGGGGGGAATAGTTCCACTGCATAAAGGAGGTTTCAAGACTGCTGTTGTAAATTACCGACCGATTAGCATATCAGGAATCATTGTCAAGGTCTTAGAGAAATTAGTCACGAAAAGAATAAAGGATTGGATAGATGAAAATGAGATATTGTATGGGGGCCATGGTTTTGTGAAGGGTAGATCATGCCTCAGTAACTTGCTCACCTTTTATAACACAGTGACAGCTGAACTGGATAGGGGTAATGGGTTTACAGTAATACTATACTACTGGACCTTGCCAAGGCTTTTGATAGGATACCACATAGAACCCTAATCAGTAAACTGGAGCAAATGGGGATAGATATAGGGGTTGGTGAGATGGACAGGAGGGTGGTTGAAGGAGAGATACCAGAGTGGTTTATTCAGGAGTGGAGTCTAAACAACGGCTTGTGACTAGTGGAGTGTCACAGGGCTCTGTTCTTGGACCACTGCTTTTCAATTTGTTCATCAATGATATTGGAAAGGATTTGAGAGGAAGTGTTCACTTGTTTGCTGATGATGCAAAGTTGGGTAGAGCAATTATGAGTGCACAGGATGTCAATTTAATGTGCCAAAGTGTAAGGTTATGCACTTTGGGGTGAAAAGAATAGCAGCAGTATATTGCATTGGTGGAACCATACTCCAGGAGATTGATGAGGCCAGGGATTTGGGAGTGTTGGTGGATAGGGAATTGAAGTTTAGCGGGCACATTGCAAGTGACTAAAACAGCTCACCAAATCACTTGGCTTCTGAAATATACTTTAACATGCAGAGACCAACAAGTTGTTGTTCCTCTGTATCGAGCCTTGATAAGACCCCATTTGGATTACTGTGCCCAGTTATGGGCACCAGGATTTCTTCGTGATGGGGAGGAAGTGGAGAGGATCCAGAGACGAGTGACCAAGATGATAGCAGGTCTGTGGAATGAACCTTATGAGAATAGGTTGAAGATTTGTGGGTTGTAGAAATTGGTCAATAGGCGAAGGAGGGGTGATATGATTGAGACATTCCAATTACTGAAGGGTTTCTATAAGATTGATCCAGAAGATATTTTTGAAAATATGACTGGTGGTGGGAGGACTAGGAGCCATGAATGGAAGCTGGGCAAGAGCGTGGTTGACAAGGGTGTTAGAGCTAGGTTTTTTACTTGGAGAGTAGTGAATGAGTGGAATAAGCTTCCAGAGTCTGTTGTGGGTGCTACGACCGTGAATGAGTTCAAGGCAAGGTATGATAGATATACTGTGTGAATGTCGAATAGTTGTTCTTGACATGATGTTAGGGCCTCCCTCGATGAGTCTGTCGACTCCTTGGAGTTGCCCGGAACAAAAATAATAACTTTTATTTCAGGACTGCAGTCAAGAGACCGACCTTTCGTTATCGAAAAAAGAATAGTTATTTGAGCTTTCAAGTGACAGTGAACTTAAAAATGCAATTCCATTATCTTGGTTTGGCTCAATTTTGGATCTCTCTTTCAGTGAGAAGTGATTTCCCGAATTATCTGAAGCAGCGTTGAAAATCATCATGCAGTTCTCTACAACCTATCTTTGTGAGAAAGGATTTTCATCGCTCCTTCAAATAAAAACAAAATACAGAAATCATCTTCGTGTGTGTGTGCCGATCTTTGACTGCATTTGACCAATATTGAGCCAGATATCCAGCAAGTCTGCAAGGGTCAACAAGCTCAACTATCTCATTAAAAGTAAGTAGTAACATAATTAATATTTGTTTAATAAAAATTAAAACTTTGTTCAATGATGATACTTATAATCGTTTATTTCCAATTTAATTATGTTTCCATATGTATTCAAAACATGTTTTTAGATGTTAGATGGTACTGTTTTTCTGAAATGTTGGTAATTCCTACTTAGGTTTTTAAAAAAATTACGAAAAGTCAAACTGATGTATAGGGAAATAAATTAAAAACACTATGTTTATTTTTGAAGCAAAACTTTAATTCCAACATTCTAAAAAGTTATTTCTCTTGCATTTCTGTTCGTAAAATCGTCAATGGCACTGTCGAAATCTATTTCATCATTCAGTTGCTGTTTTATGTTTTATAGACAGTAAGGCAAGATTTGCTGCATATGAAAATGGATATAGGGTTGGTGAGATGGATAGGAGGGTGTTTGATGGAGAGAGATCAGAGAGCGGTTTATTCAGGAGTAGAGTCCACAAGACAGCCTGTGACTAGTGGTGTGCCACAAGGATCTGTTCTTGGACCACTGCTGTTTAATTTGTTCATTAATGATATAGGATAAGATCTGAGAGGAACAGTTCATTTGTTTGCGGATGATGAAAAGTTGAGTAGAACAATAGTGAATGCAGATGACATCAAAATTTTGCAAGATGATTTGGATAGATTGGAGGTCTGGGCTAAGGAGAATGGATGTCAATTTAATGTGGCAAAATGTATGGTTATACATTTTGGGGTCAAAAGATTAGCAGCAGTTTACTACATTGGTGGAACTGTACTCCAGGAAATTGACGAGGCACGAGATTTAGGAGAGTTGGTGGATAAGGAGTTGAAGTTTAGCGGTCACATTGCAAAAGTGGCCAAATCAGCTCATCAAGTTACTTGGTTGCTGAAGAATATGTTGACAACAGAGACAAGCAGGTTATTGTTCCTCTGTATTGAGCCTTGATAAGACCCCATCTCGACTACTGTGCCCAGATTTGGTCACCTAGGTTTCTTCTTGATGGGGAGGAGGTGGAGAGGATCCAGAGGTGAGTGACCAAGATGATAGGTCTGTGGAATGAACCTTATGAGAACAGGTTGAGGATATTTGTAGGCTGCAAAAATTGGTTGATAGGCGGAGGAGGGGAGATATGATTGAGACATTCAAATTACTGAAGGGTTTCTATAAAATTAATTCAGAAGATATTTTTGAGAACAGGGCTGGTTATGGGAGGACTAGGGGACATCCATGGAAACTGGGCAAAAGTGTGGCTAGTAAAGGTGACATCAAAACTGGGTTCTTTACTTTTAGAGTAGTGAATGAGTGGAATGCACTCCCAGAGTCTGTGGTGGATGCTGTGACAGTGAATGAGTTTAAGGCGAGATATGATAGATACTGTATGAATGTCGAACAGTTGTGATGAATATGATTTGGGGCCTTCCTCGATGAGTCTAATGACTCCCTGGAGTTGCCCGTAATAATAATAACAATTTCTTAAACACCAAAAAAGTGCTGCCCAGGGCAGATCAACCCCCCCCCCACACACACACACACAGCTACGCCTCTGTAACTTAGTTGTCTGTAGAATTGTTTTCAGAATTTTACTGGTCCTTGGCCTTAAAGGTTGAGAAATGCTGCTCTAAACCAATGCCATCTACTGCCCACCGCCACTAGTATTTTTTTGTCTATGAATTGCATGTGTTCTCAAGGCCGATTTGTTTATCAGGATAACATTAATTTAAGTTTAAGGAATTTAATTTAAGCTGTAATAGACTTGCTTTTAAGATTCAAAAGCAAGTCTATTCATAGTTTATTCAGGTCTTGAATAAACTATTATTAATTGTTATGTGCGTTAAATATCCCCAAAAGAAGGAATAATGGAAATCATAACTGCTATCACTACATTTTAGTAATAGCAACTGTAAAATAATGGTGGTTTATAATGTTAAAAATGACAGATTTCTGAGGAATTTTGATGCAAAAGTCAGATGAATGAAATGATGAAGACAGAATACCACCAAAATAAGCATAGGAGAGGTGGACATTGATGGTATACTCCAGAAATGTACACCACAGGTGGTGGTGGTAGACAGAGTTAAAGTTTACAGGACATATTGCTAAGGTAGCCCATAAGATTAACTGACTACTGAATAACACATTAACAATTAAAGATATGAATAGAAGGCCTTGATATGTCTACCTCTGGATTATTATGTATAAATATGGTCTCCTGGGTTTCTTGCAGATGAGGAAGCAGTGGATAAGATTCAAAAGCAAGCAACCAGGATGGTGAGTGGTCTGTGGAATGTTCACTATGAGGATAGAATGAGGGTGTGTGAATTGCAGAAGTTGGTTGATAGGCAAAGAAAAGGTGGAGGATATGATAGAAATATTTATTTATGTTACTTAAAGGCTTTTACAGGATTGTTGCTGGGGAAATGTTTCAGCACATGGGTAGAGGGAGCAGAACAAGAGATCATTTCTGGAAGTTGAATAAAGCTGTGGTTAGTAGAATTGTGAAGACTAGATATTTTGATTGGAGAGTTATGAACGAATGGAATGGGTTGCCAGAGTAATTTGCCTATTAATGATTTCAAGGAGAGGTATGAGAGATGTTGATAGTTTGGGTTTCCCATGATAAGTCTTAGGACTCCATGGAAGTGCTCATGCAATAATGCACAGCAGTTTCTAATTTCAAATATTTTTCATAATATTATGAATTTTGAAGTCTAACACCATTTAAATATACGTAGGGAATAATGTACATCCTTGTCCGACACCATATTTAACATCCATCTTCCTATACTTCAATTCTAACTGCTGACTTAAATAAATGCATTATCATCAGAGAAGTAGGTGTAGTTCATCAAATTCCTGACTCTCAATGGGGTATGGGATATTATGACAGTACTACATGAAAAAAACTTACATCATTACTAACTTCCTATCAAAGATTTTCCTCCTAATTAATATGTTACCTGTCAAGGCTCCAACATTATCAGATCTCATATTTCTGTCTTCTAAGGCACTTTTTACTGTATCAATCCACCTATATCAGAGAACACTTGATTTGCTAATCTTTCCTCTCCCATTCTGTTTAAGTAACCAAACCACCTGAGATTAGCTCTGCTAACACATTCCTGGATGCTAACAATGTCTAGTTCTTTCCTAATATCCTCGTTTTTAATATGATATTGCCATTGATGCCATCTGTTCACGCCTATAATCTTTCCCAGAACTTTCATATCAGAGTTCTCTAGTTTTATCAAGTGTTTTATTTCTGAGCAGTTCTCATATCCATAAGTTAAAATTGGTTTAAAAACTGTCTTGTATACAGTTAATTTAGCGTTTGGACTTCTTTCTTTCTTATTCCATATAAATTTATTCAGCTGACTTCTTACCATACCAGCTTTACTAATTCTGTTGTCTATTTCCATATTTAATTTGCTATCTTCACTAAAAATTGTGCCTAAGTAGCTGAAACGTTTTACTTGTTCTATAGGTTCTATTTATGATGCAATTCATATTTTCAATGTTTCTGCCTATTAACATTGTCTTTGTCTTGTTATTAGTGCTAATTTTCATACCAAAGTTATTACAATGGTTTTTTAATTTAGTCAGGGAATCTTGCAGACTTGTACCAGATGTATTTAAAAGTATAACATCATCTACATAAAATAAAGAGCTGACATTAGCATCTCCAATTTTGATATCTAGTTTAATACCATTTACCTTCATAATATGATCCATATGGATAATGAATAACAGAGGGGATAATGTACATCCTTGTCTGACACCAGATGTAACATCCAACCATCTTCCTGTACTTCATTCAATTCTAACTGCTGACTTACAACTCAAATAAAGACTAAGTACCTGCTTGATATAATGCCCCATTTCCTATTGCCTGCCCGGCTAATTTCTTCTCACAATCTTATTTTGCCTTCCTTAACATGTTGGTCACCTTTCTTGCCTGATCCTTTTATCATTCACGAGTTAGCTAGTCAACCTTTCTTATATACCTGCACTTTTTTTTTTCAAGCTCATGCTTAATGATACTACTCATCCGTCTAACTCCTACTCAAATTTATCCTCCTGACTTTTGGTACACAATGTGATATTACTTCCTCCAGATATCTCTTGATTATCCCGCAAATTGATGCTTAAAAACTAAAAAGCATGCAAATCACTTTCAAGTTCTTTGTAATAATGCATAGGTACTTTTCAGAATTTTTTTGTCCATTTCCAAATGCATATAATATATCTGTTCTTGACAGACATTTTAATAAAATATGGTACCTTGAATTTTTTTTACATCTCCAATTTTAATTAGACTATTTTTAATAGCAAAATTATTCAGAACATTACTCAGAAAAATATAAACTAATAGCACTTTTCTGGAAGTTAATAAAATTTGCATTTAGAATTTGTCATCTTAATTTTGGTATAACCAAAATTAAAATGACATTAAATTCTAAATACCATTTTTATTGAAAGGCAAAGTATTTCTCAATGATACAAATACTAACTGAGTTTATAGTAGATTAAGTCAAAAATTCTCAGCTTCAACTGATCTGTTAATGAAAGATATAACCATACAAGAATGGTATGGGAAATATACTCCATTTTTATCAATTATTTTTATAAAATTTACAAATGACTCAGGGGAAAAAAAAACATCACTACACAGTAATGGAAAGCACATCGCTGAAAGGATAATAACTGATATTTAAAAACTGATGGTTACATATACTTTTTTTAGCATAATTACTTATTTTGATTTCCCCCCTCTTTTAAGATACTGAATTGCACATACCACACGTTGAGTGACTAATTAACAGCACTATTTTTAGCTTTTTAAAATGATTTAACTTGCTTTACTAGTAGAAAGTATTTTTAACTTGGGTATAGTTATGTTAAAGATACCAAGCAATTTTAAACCTGGTTTTACTCCATTTTTTCCCAAGTAAGCAAACAGACAAAATGTCAAGTTTGCACCTGCAATTTATGCAAGACTAGCTGATCCCACAGGTAGTGCAAGACCAAGGCAACTCGTGGTAAAGGTGGAGCAAGCTCTGATCACTAATCTTAATATTTACCCTTAATGCCAAAACACATCTCCAAGAATACCCAAGTTAAAAATACTTTCTACATTTATATCTCCTCCTGAGATTTTTATTTGATAAGGTTATAACACCTTATGGTAACTTGTTTTGGTAAAATACTTACAAGCTCTGCATTACTAAATCTTGGTATTTCTAGCCTGGCTCCCACTGATGAGACCTCAATAAAGGTCGAAACCGGTCTGGGTAGTGGCCCCTTGCCTTTAATACAAAACATCATACATCCCCTTTCTTGGAGATGTGTTTTGGCATTAAGGGTAAATATTAAGATTAGTGATCAGAGCTTGCTCCACTTTTACCATGAGTTGCCTTGGTCTTGCACTACCTGTGGGATCAGCTAGTCTTGCATAAATTGCAGGCGCAAACTTAACATTTTGTCTGTTTGCTTACTTGGAAAAAAATGGAGTAAAACCAGGTTTAAAATTGCTTGGTATCTTTAACATTGCTTTACTAGTTTCTGTTTAAAAATATTTTATTTTTAAATTATGAAGGAATATCACAAGTGTGAAGGAAGTCCAATTAAGAACTGTTTCCAAACTTCAGTTTCTATGTGTTATCATTTGGATCTATCTTCAAATAACTAAATATATCTCAATCAGCTTTAAAAAACTACCAAACTAAAAAGTAATCATCATAATACATACAAGTATAATTGCCATGATTCTAGAAGCAAAAAAGTATATTAAGCAACAATGACATTATACAGCAAAGCAGTGAAAAGCACTGCAGTTATTGTGAATGTTGGAAATGTGCCATCATATTCTGTAATAAAGGCTGCAGAAATAATCACAGGATATTAATTCAACTAGTTATCAAGTAAGAAGATTACAAACAACATATCACTGCAGTGGTAAAGAAAAATAAATGAAGTTACAGTACTTAATTTCACTGCAATTAAATTAAACAGTGCAAAATTAGTTGAAACTATTTCATGATGACAACAAAAGAAAACAACATGGGCATATAAGTTTGTGTGTGTGTGTGGGGGGGGGGGATTATATTCGTTATTTTCTCATTTTCATTTCTTATTCAAAATTTACCATGAGAAACATAACTTCTGGTAAGTTTTAATACTACTAGAGTATCATACATTTTTACTTGTGCATCATGAAGCACACACGATAACATGTGCATCATTAGAAGAAACTACTTAATTTCACTGCATTTAAAGGCACATAAATGAAAAGCAAAGTATTTCATGATAATAAATAAAAACATACGTGCACACACATAACAAGTTAATGCTTGTTTTCTAGTCAAGTTAAGCATGGTAATTTTTTTAAGGTTAAATACTGAAAGACCATCATAGCCCAGTCAAAAGATCTGTACGTTATCAGAAGAAACTATGCATGAAACCCCATTTAAAAACCTTATACAGGAAAATCAATTGTTTTCAGAGAACAGTTTTAATTTAATAGTAATTCATCCATCATGGCATTTTCATGAATACTGAATTTTTCTGAGTGCATGACTAGTGGTTTCAAGGACCAGTACCAATAAAACTAGATCACTGAATAGGTGCAACAATCACTTGTGATAAGCAGCAGTTTCTCACCAAACTACAGTCACTTATGAATCGCATATGTTGAATAAGGCTAGCTTTTAGGAACAGATACATGTTTCTGTTGTCTACAGTCATTTGGGATAACCATTTTGTTTAGGAATGTAACAATTGTATGTTATTGAGATATAATACTGAATGAACTTCATTTTGGTATTCAACATACACTTGTACTAATTTAAAATTTTAAAACTACAAGAAAACTTTGATATTTGGCACCTTTCATAATTTATACATAGGCAGTTGCTTATGCATAAACAACCCAAAAAACATGCAGAATTGTGTCTATCACTTGTTCCATAATATTCATATCAACAGAAAATAAACAAGGCAAGAAAAATGCTTAAACAAGACTGTATCAAAAAGCACAATAACCTGTAAATGCAATATTTTAACACTTTTAACACTTGCTATTCACCAATGATTAAGGTTTATAAATTATGCTTTTTGACAGCAATTAATTCTTACACGTATCACTTTCTGTTAAAAAGCAGGTGCAATTATTCACAGATAAACTAATAATTAGATTAGAATATCAATAAAGTGTTAATTAAAAAAATAAATTTATTTTAACCAGAATAATCATGCTACAGAAGGGGTAGCAAACCTTCATTTTGAGAACATCTGCCAAAATTGCTGAAAGGTGAATGGATAAAAGTTTGTTGCATGCCAATGAAAATTCTTAACAGAAAATTGTTAAAATTGGGTTTATTTTATTATCATCATATCCTCTGAGTTAGCAGACTAATCGTGGGATGAGTTTGCTATTTATTAATTTAGTCAGTTAATTCATTTAAATATTATTTTGAAATACATATATAGTTTTTATCATGAACATATTTAAAACAATATATAAAGAAATTTTTGTTTACTTTTAAAAACAGTACATGCACAACATAGGACTCAACTGTAATCTCTTTCTCTATACATACATGCATACTAACTCTCTAAATAAAAACTGAAGTACATGAGTAGAATGGAACCAACAACCCCAACTCCTGTCATTACCAAAATGCTAATATTTACAACACAACCACATGTTAATATGGGCCTGTACATCATCATTAGCAGAAATCAAAACTGCTTGGCAACAGCACTGCCATATGGGTGAACTTTATAGGCATATCATGCACTGTTCGCCTAGATTTATTTACTTAATTGACAGGTAAAATAATTTGGGAGAATGGTGCATGCTGCATGTCATAGGTCCACCAGCTCTATACTAAAGAGTACTAATTTGAAGTTAGTGAAACTTGGGTTTTATGATATTCGTATTCTTTAATCCTATAATACTCAAATGCTCAACAATTAAAAGATAATTTTAAATGACATATGAAGGGGTACAGAGGAAAAACAACTTCAGTCCAATTTTTGTGAATTCAAGCTAATTGCCATTTGTTTTTTTAATTTTTAAGTACTATTTAAATTAATTATGCTTATTATACATGAATGTACCTTAGCTATTATTTTTTTATTTTGTTATGCTATGTTTACTTGCATTTTGACAAGGAAAATTTAATTACGTTTTTTACGGAAGTCAATATCGTGGACTGAAGTTGTTTTTCCCCTGCACCCTTCATATAATAAACATAACTTTACTAGCAGGCTTTCATCATTGTGGAATAAGTTGCAAGAGCATTAGTAGAACTGAGCTATAATTCTGTTTCCACTTTTGGAAATGATTTAGATGTATTTCAAAAAATGAAACTTGAAAAAAATTGATAGTGAAAGTAAAATATACTTTTTAGGGAAGCATAAAAAGCAATTCAATACTCACATGGAATTTCAAAAATGTGTTGAGGGATCAAAAAAGAATGTGCATTAAACATATATAAGTAGATAAAATATACATTGCAGTGAAATGGCTGGTTCAATAGTGATCATCATCAGAGTGAATACAAGCATATTATTCTTAAGCTATTAAGAATAATCTTCACTTTCATTGCAACAGGTTACAAATTGATACTGAAATGCGGGAAGGGAGAAAACAATCCATATTATAAATAAATTAATGCTCACCAGATCACACAATTGGGATCACTTAAGGGTCAACACCAAATAACTGGGAGGAGACCTCCACAGCACACCTTTCAGGAATGTGGAGAACTGACTGGGGCTTCTGACCTAATGTCCAAACCTCAACTTCACATGGTGCACCCTGTTAGTAGGTATCTACCGTGTACTGAATGAATGAGGATTGACTGACAATTTGGGACTTGGCAGACCAAATTGCACTTTCTATTGGTTAAACCACAAATGCATATGGTGGTGCAACATGATGAGATTTCATGCCGGCTGGTGTGCCACTCAGTTAAAAGGTCCCCCACTGTTTTTGTAGGAGGAACCAGGGTGAACAGTGAAAAGTCAGGTACTGGAACGTGACAATTCAGCATCTAGAAGAAGAATAAATGCAACATTAGAAGAACTGAAGATAGGAACCATCAATATAAGAAGTATTAATGAAAAGGAAATCGAACTTGCAGAAGAATTGGAAAAGTACCACATGCACATAATTAGTATTACTGAGACAAGGTGAGATCTTACTACATAATATGTATAGGATGTTATTTTCAGGCAATAATGATCAAGGACAGGAAGGAGTAGCAATAGCATTCAACACCAAACATGAAGATAAACTTTATGATTGGAAAGAAGTTTCAAGCAGAGTTATGTGGGCAAACTTCAAACTGGGGACATGGACATTAAAACTTATTTGAGCCTATGGTTCCACAGAAGGTTCTTCAGAGGAAGAGGTGGACGAATTTTTGGATTCATTAGAACAGGCAGCTGACAAAGAAAATGGAAAAGTGGCCACTGTTGGAGATCTGAACAGCAGAGCAGGAAATGAATTTCATCAGGCATATACAAACATTTTGGGAAAATTTGGAGAAAAAGGCAAAGTTAATAATAATGGTAAGTATTTACTGGACCTGCTCAGGACATGGACTAGTCATTATAACACTTGTTTCAACATAAAGATGCATACAAGTTCACATGGAGAGAAGCCTTATTGACTACATCATTACTGATAGTGATACCTTCATGCTCATTCAGGATACAAGAGTGTACAGAGGATTTGAAATTGAAAGTGGCCATTACTTAGTACTAAGCAGGATAAAAATGGATATCGATATTGAAAAGAACAGTATGTAAGAAAGTTTTAAAAATAATTAAAGTTGAGCAGCTTTTACAAGTAAATTGTAGACTCAACTATACAAACATTATTAAAGAAAAAAGTAACCAAAATGAAAACAAGAAGCAAACCTTGGAGTTTCACTGGCAAACTATGAAGAAGATATTGATTGGTTCAACTAGGGAGGTATGTGGTGAAGTTGTCTACAAGGAAAGAAAAATATGAACACCATAGTGGACACAAGAAGTTAGAGAAGCACTCCTGGAAAAGAATTACACCAAAGGTTTCTAAGAAATAAGTCAGATGTCCTAAAAGAATACAGAGAAAAATGTAAGAGAACTAATCTTTGTGTAAAAGTAGCTAAACAAAAGTCATGGGAAGACGTTCTGGAGGCTACTGAAGAAGCTTAGAAATGGAAGACAGAGTACTGTAAAAGAAATCAAAGATGATAAAAGTGACATGAAAACTGATGATAAGTATATCCTTGATGTCTGGAGTAATTACTTTGAAAGACTGTTAAACAAACCAAGCAGTGACAGAACTATACTAGAAAATTTTCAAAAGGAATGTAAAGAGGAGTATATATGAATACTTGATTTTAGAAAAAGCCATCAAAACTTGAAATGTGGAAAGGCAGCTGGAGAAGATAATATTTGACCAGAAATGCTTAAGTATGGCGATATAAAAGTGGCTGCACTGCATAATTCAGAGAGCCTGGTCAGAAGGTTGAATTCCCAATGATTGGAGCAGAGTTCTCATAGTACCCTACCCATCTATAAAAAAAAGGGAAGAAAACTGAATGTGAGAATTACAGAGGAATTTCTCTACTAAGTGTTCCAGGTAAGATTTATGCAAGCATACTTGAAAGGAGGTTGAGAAAGATTGTGGAAGAGAAACTTGGAGAAGAGCAAGCTGGGTTCAGGCCAAACAGACTGTCAAGATCAGATTTTCACTTTAAGACAAATAGTTGAGAAATCATGGGAATATGACAAGGATCTGTACTTTAATTTTGTAGATCTCAAAAAGGCATACGACAAGGTGTCCAGAGAAAAGCTTTTCAAAACACTACAATATAGGATGAATGGAGGATTATACAGAGCAATACATAATCCATATTTATGTTGTCAGGCAGCAGCTAGAATTGAAGGAAATACGGGAAGATGGTTTGAAAATTTTAGTCTCCATAATTTATTGAAATGAATACTGATCCATGTAACATTAAAGTAAAGGAAACAGTTTTATATATTCTATCCACTTAATTTTTTTTTACCACTCACACATACTTCATTTTCTTCTGTGTAAGAAACTATATTTCACTACAATTTTCTGAAATTCCATGTTGGGATAGAATAGCTTTTAAAGCTTATCTAAAATCCTTTTAGGAAATGTTTTATACATTTTGTAAAATGTATATAAAACATTACCTAAAGTGAAAATAAAATAATTGTATAATTTTGTTCTACCAATGGACTTGCAACTTAAAAGAGTCATCATATTTAACATACAACATATCCAATAGGGATAGCACTACAAATTTTGGGCTTTGCTAAAATTAAAATAAGTGCTGAATAGTATTTGCAAATAGAAAAACATTAAATGCCTTGTGTGTTTGGGCAAATTTTTCTCGCACAAGTTTTTTTTTTTTTTTTTTTTTTTTTTTTCACACACACACACACACACACCACTTGTTTGTTAGTGGGTAGCAATGATGATGTGGTAGTCACTTTGGGCAGCTAAGCTTATAGCATGTGAGTTGATCCATTACATTCGTTATTCTAATAAATGGAGTATAAAAGTTCACACTATCATCATATTTAACATACAACATATCCAATGCCTGAGAAATTCTGAGTTTTATGAAAATCTCTCTCTCTCTCTCTCATATATGTATAATTACTGAAACATAATGATAAAGAAACATTCAATACTGCAAACACAGTATTAAAGTAAATGAACAGATATTTAAGTATATTGATAATAAATTAAGGCAACGATAGCATACACACACATTGAAATATTGTTGAAGTAAAATGTTCCATCAGAGAGGTAAAATAACAAACTTATCAATGATAGCTGTTTTCAAGCAGAAGTACTGGGAGTCGACAAACTTGGGATAAACAGAACTAACAGCTGTATCTAGTATTTATGAAATATGCAGAGAAAGAGAACAGTCATCAATTATGAGGTCATTAATTCAAGTGTTTTTAATCAATAATTTTAAAAGCAATTAGAAAAAATACAAACACTTTATATGCAGAGTTGACAAAATATTATAGAATATGAAAAATACAGAAATAAAAAAATAAATTACCATGAAAGTAATAAGATTTCCTCAATAATACCTGATAGGCATTTTGAAGAGAAGACTGTAAGCTATTTAGATTGAACAATTAAATAATAAGATGAAAGTTTCATGGCTTCTCACAATGCAAATAAAGATATTTTATTAATGATATAATAATTATCAATGCATGAAAATCTCTATAGGTACTGAAAACTCACTGTAAGTGGCCTAGTATATCCACAAAATAGCTATAGTACCTCCTGCTTGAAAGCACTCACAACACATTCCACTTGTTCATCACTTCCCAAGTGAAAAATCTAGTCCTCATACCTTTGTTAACCATACTGTTACTCAATTTCCAGGGATGACTCTTTGTTCTGCATCCCTGTAGTCAATTACTGAAAAATTTCCTCTGTATTGTATTAATATAAAATCCTTTCAGTAATTTAACTGTATCTAGCATATCTCCTCTTTTCATCTATCCATCAACTTGTGCAACCAAGAAAACCCCAGTCTACTCTCATAGGGAGCAATCCACAAACTCTACACATACCATCTTGGTACTCGATTCTAGATCCTTTCCACCCCTTCCTTATCCCCAAGAAATCCAGATGGCTAGAGCTGTGCACTAGCAATCAGGGTTTCTTGCATTAGGCTTCACTCCCAGATGGCTAGAACTTTAATCTAGTTGTGGCCATATCAAAGCCTTAAGGAAAATGATAATGTGCATGTTAGTGTGTTTTCTTCAATAACGAAGTAATCCTATGAGTGACCTTTTCTACTTTTGCAACATGCCTTTTGAAATGCACCTGCCTATCCAACAATACCCTAAACTGCAGTACTTTTTCAGTAATATGATACAAATCTACGAATGTACCGTAGGCTTTAAGCCTACAGTACATTTAGTTCCATGAGTGGGCTAAGGATTTCTTCCTCTCTATTTTATATATATATATTGAGATATGATGTAGATTTCAGAATCCCCCTGCTTTTGATCTTCTCTGGCTAAAGGTTTCCTTGTCTTATTTAGTAACATTTATTTGCTACATTTACAGGTCTCTAAACACCCATAACCACTCAGACCTTTCATATTCCTGTCCACGAGACTCAACCATTTGCAATCCTTTCTTTCTTTTTTTCTTCATCTTTCCCTCTTTTACCTTTACGGTGTCGAGGGTTTCTATTAACTGCAACCATTATATGAGGATAAGGTAGTTGGTCCTATGCCTTCCAGTGTATCCTATGTCTGTAGAAGCATTATGTTCTCAAGGCTGGTTTGCCTGCTTGCAGGAGGAAAAACCCCATATAAACTGGGGAGAAAAACCTTGCAGTCTATTCCCAAGACTGGTTAACTTGGCTATGTCTGAGAAAGATCCTAAACTCCTCATGTCAATGACAGGAATCAAACTCAGGACACTCCTTTCCCAGGCATATGGTTGTGAAGCATAGCCACTCAGCTAACTGCACGGACCCATTTGTGATCCATCTATCCAAACATTAAGGTTGTCTAGGAATAGTGAGCGCATCTTCCTAGGCAACCTTAATGTCCACAATTTCAACCGGCTTCCCTTTTCCAACACCACTGACCAAGATGGATGAGAAGCAGAAGTCTACACTTTCCAAATACTCTCTCTCTCTTTTTTTTTTACCAGTTCTCCTTCCAGACACACTGTATAGGTCACCTTTTGGCAACTGAGACCACAGTTTTGGGCATGTCTCCTCTCTCACAAAATGCTCTTCCTCAAACCACTCCTGACCTCTCATCCTTTGGCACTATAAAGGTGGCAATTGAGATGAGCTCTGAAATTTCTATTCCTCTTTTCTATTGCTTCCATTTATCCAACTCCTGCTCTGAATGAGTTACAGAAATTATCCTCACTGGCAAGAAGGCCTTCAACCCAGACTCCGCATGTGCTCTCCAAGCAAGGATTCAATAGAAACTATATCATGCCAGTCGAAGAATAAACTTCAGCTTACTGTAGGTAGCTCACATCAATGACTCCAACTTCATACTCTATACATATACTAAAGCATACAACAAATGCAAAACGGTCATCAGCATATCCAAATCAGATTTTATAAAGGCCAACCAACAGCAGAAAACTTGGTTCCTGTCCAAAGGCCATACCTTCTGGTCCCTTACCAAAGCCTTAGGACACAACTTCTACTCACCTGCACTTCCACCTCACTGAAAGAAAAATCTGATCTCTTGTCATCACTCCTCCATTAACTCCTGACATACATATTGGAATGCAAGCACCATATGCCTCCTGTAGTTTTTTGATAAAAAGACATCAAAAACCTCAGGATTAGTAGTGATTGACAACAGGTCATTTACCCAATTACAGAAGGTGGGATGGCAGGGAGACCAAAGGATGACAATTTGTTTAGCAGCCCTCGTTGCCATATGTGGCATCGAGGGCTTCTAAATTTTCAAAAGCAACAGCATGTTCCCCAAACCTTTCCATGGCAAATGTAAGCTAAGAGGTCATGGCTGATCACTGATTAATTGTTAAGCCTCTAAGTAATGAAGTTGGATATTGATAAGTTTCTCCATCATTTTGGAGAGGACAGAGGTGATGGCAGTTTGATGGTTGATTTCTATCTCCCTTTTTTTGGAATAGGCTGGATATGACATTGCCACCACACATTGGGATAAGCACCAGCTAAATATAGTAGATTGTAAATGCGATGTAGGACATGTGTTAGCTCTGGAGCAAAATGTGCAGAGAACAATTAAAGAGATGCCATCAGAACCAGAAGACATTTTAGTCTCTCCAAGTTTAGTATGTTTCTCAACTTATTTAGTAGGTTTCTGATGTTTTTTTTCTGACAAAAAGACATCATTCAAGATGACCTCTTCGCTTACATCACTCACTACTGGACACATGGCATGAAAAGGTTCAGAGAAACATGTTGTTGCTCTTGAAATTTCCAGAGTTTTTAACCATGTCTGCCATCCCTTGGTCTCTCTGCCACCCTCTGTAATTGGGTAAATGGCCTATTGTCAATCACCACTAATCCTATCCACAGCTCTTCCTGCAGACAACAGTACTCTTCATTCATCCTAATTTGACAAGTCATACATTATTCTGACATCCCAAGTTACAAGATCATCTATCACCAGTGCCTTAAACACTGATCCACATACTATCATTCAACGAAGCAAAAATAATCTTGTCAATGTCAAAAAAAACACGATCTTGCCTTTTCTCTAGCAAAAGAGATCTCAACTCACCTACCTTAAGTAATACACAAATCACCAGAGAAGATCAGACATCTCTGCTTGGATTAACATTTATCGCCATTCTCTCCTGGCATTAAATACAAACACATCAATAGCTTCCTTGGAATCCAAAAAGCTATGTGCATTTTCTTTTGTTCAAGATGCTATTTTATGCCCAACCAACTCTTAACTGCATAAAAATTCCATATTTGCTCATGCTTAGAATACTTTAACTTAGAATGCTGTAATTTTTTAGGAAATGACAACATAAACTAAATTATTAATTAATAACTACCTATATTGTGGTAATTTTACACTGTTTCATGATCCCTGAAGATAGCAATGATATGTGCATGCAGACATTCACACTAAGCAAATGAGGCTGAAGAAAGGCAACTGAAGTCCTATAGTCCTAAAAGATGCCCCCTAGTAGGCTAAATTCATTTGTCTTGACATTGGTTGATTGACTTTCTTAGAATGTATGCTTTCTAAATTTAGGGCAATCTCATGTACCCAAATTTGTTGAGGTTTGGGAAGTTTTTCAGACCTAAGGCCGATTCAAGGCATAATTTTTCGTACTTGTTGCTGCCATAATACTGTGTAATAAAGTGGCCTTCTTCCAGCTTATTCTGTATGAAAGATTATTCCTTGAACCAGCCTCAGCTCTGTAAAACTTCCCAAACTTCAACAAATTTGGGTGCATGAGACTGCCCCAAATTTGGGAAGCATCAGCACAACAGCCAAGAAAATCCAATTTAGTCCACTAGGGGACCCCTTTTAAGACTCCAGGAATGACTTTAGTTGCCCTTCTACAACCTCGTTTGCTTAGCATGAGTGCCTACGTGCACATATCATTGATTTGTAATCAATGTAGATGGCAATGTAACATTGCCAAAATATAGGTAGTTATGAATTAAAGTTTTTATGATTAATAATTTAGTTTACGTTGCCATTTCCTAAAAAATTAGAAGTATGTCTAACCAACATACAAGCTTATCTACAAGAATTATGATCATCCAAGGATGATTCCATTGCATGCAAGGCCTGTCAAGACGGCAAGTTAAAGCTGAAGATATCCAGACAACTAAATTGGTTAGTTTTTTAAAATGCTTCCAGGATAATGTGATCCTAAATTGTATAAAACTGAAACACCTATTTACATAATCGAAGGCTCTCCACATATACAGATGCACAGATGAACTAGCTTCACTGTTCTACAGGAGCAGATTGCAGCCATCTGCATTCTCTTGGCAGACTCCAACAAAACTATTCGTGTGTTAAAAGTAGAGCTTGCCGCTGCACTGAACGTCAATCTTTGGACAATCCTTTCCGATGACTCAAATGCTTCAGCAGAAAAAGAATTTCAAAGAATATGATGTTAGCACATTAAAAAATGTGAAAGTTTACAAAAGAACTCAGCTTACAAACCTCAACTACCTCTCAACATGGCAATAAACCTATCATTTCTTACCCTGAAGCAATCAGCGCATTCGAGCATGGCCACAACTTTGCTATAGCACCTAAAAAAATCATTGCAGAAGAAATAATGATACAGGTAGGAATAGGTATCTGCAGCCTTCCCAACCATATTGCCAACAATATCAGATTGGATGTAGCCAGTGTTCTTACCCAAGCCAAACCACAAAAAAAAGCAACCTATCAAAGAAGAATTAAGCTCTGCAAGAAATGAAAAGCTGCAAAAAAAATTTTAAAAAAATAAAAATAACTACTAAAGCGGATAAGGGAAATGCCATTGTGGTTCTAAACCAATCAGATTGCACAGGTAAGCTTGCCTCTTTATTTCTAGATCATTCTACTTACCTCCCTATAGAACATGATCCCACAAACACCCAAATGAGAACACTCCATAGGCTCCCCCACAGACCAAGAGGTAACCTTAAGGTTACCTCTTGGTCTGTGGGGAAGCCTATGGAGTGTTCTGATTTGGGTATTTTCTGTGGAAATAACTAACAGACTAAAACCTTTTAACTTTATAACTCTAGACCCCTCCTCCTCCCTAGATATATGGACTACCAAAAATTCATAAGCGAAATGAACCATTACATCCCATTGTGGATGGCATTGATCCCCCACCACACACACACACACACAAATTAGCAAAACATTTAGCCAAAGTGCTCACACAATATACTGGTGTGTTACCTTCACACATAAAAAACTCAGCCCACTTTAAAGCCAGAATAGAAAACTTCTCACTCCAACACAATGACATAATGGTCAGTTCTGATGTCTCCTCCTCCTTATTCACCAATCCTATCCCAGTGGCTTTAACAGGCCTTTAAGGCCCTCAATCTTCCAAGCATGCTTGGATTTCATAACCGAAATACGAGGATAAGATGGTCAAACCCTATGTCTCTAAGTATTCCTGACTGTATCCCTGTCTGTTCACGGGGCCGGTTTGCCTGCTTGCAGGATGAAAAACCCTGCTGTCCACACCCAAGACCAGCTAACTTGGCTATGGCTCACAACGATCCTTAAGCTCCTCACGTCGTTGACGGGAATCAAACCTAGGACACTCCTTCTCCAAGCATATAGTTGCGAAGCACAAAGCTACTAGGCTAACGGCGCAGACCTTATTCACCAATGTCCCACTCAAAGATACCTTAGACCTTTAGATCTCATCCAAGCCAAATTTCCTCCTGATACCTCAAGCCCTATTTCAGCTCACCATGAACTCAGGCTATTTTGTTTAGCAAGAAAAATTCTACAAACAGATAGAGGGAACAGCCATGGGTTCTATCCCCCTTCCCCATCCAACTTCTTTATAGAGACCTTTGAAGAAAAAGCTTTAAACTCTGTCCCACATAAACCCACTGTTTGGCTAAGCTATGTGGATGAAGTGTTCGCCATTTGGCTGCATGGCCTGGATACACTCCACAATTTCTCAACACTTAAACAATCGATACCCCCCCCTCCCCAAGATCCAGTTTATCTTGAAAAAGAAAAACAACAACAGTCTCCCCTTCCCTGGCTTCTCTGTTTACAGAAAATTTACACATAAAGGTAGATACATTCACCAGCCCCCTCCCAACAATATGGGATTATAAAAACCCTATATATAACAGGGAAAATTATTCAGATAACAATGCTTTAACTACTGAACTTAACCATATCCTTCTTAGCCAATGGTGCCAATCCCCCCCAAAAAAAATCCAAAAAATATTAAAACCAGTTAACCACACCCCTCCCCCACCCCTTCATAGCAGAGATTACTCTAAATCTATCACCATTCCATATATCTGGGGTACATCCAAAAAACTAACAAGAATCCTAAGAAAGTATGACCTCACAACTAGTTACAAACTACATAAGAAATTGGCATCTCTTATCCACTCTACCAAAAACCAGCCACTTCACATAGACCTAACTGGAGTATACAAGGTCCCTTGCAGTTGCCAAACAAATAGGACAGCCAACATCAGGATATCCGAACAAGCACTACATCCAGTTCCACCACTACAGCTACTCAGGCTCAGGGCTTGTTGACTTTGCATTGGATACCCACCATAGAATATGTTGGACGAAGGCCACTTTTTTACATCACAGTAAGTGCAAGTGTGAAAGATTATTCCATGAATCAGCCTCAGCTCTGAAAAACTTCCTAAACCTCAACAAATTTGGGAAGGATACATTCTAAGATCATCAGCCTCAACTGCCAAGACAACTCAATTTAGCCTGCTAGGGGGACCTTATGAGATTCTAGGATCAAACTTCAGTTGCCTTTCTTCAGCCTCCATGTGAGTGGTTGTGTGCACATATCATTGTTTTGTGATCCCTGAAGATGGCAATGTAACACTGCCATAATATAGGTAGCTACTAATTAAAGTTTTTATAATTAATAATTTAGTTTACGTTGTCATTTCCTAAAAAAATTAGAAGTATGTCTAACCAACATATAAGTTTATCTGCTCAAAAAACTGCTCGCACGTTTGGGGGTGGTGTACCTAAAACTTTTCTTAAAATCTTTGATGCTGTCCAGCGCTGAGCAATTAGGCTCATAGATGATCCGTCTCTTACAGATTCACTTCAACCTTTATTTCAGAGAGGCAACGAAGTACTTCAATGGTCATTGCTCTATTGAACTAGCAACCACCATTCTGTTGGTTTAACAGAAGAACAGCAGCAGCTACCCAGCATCCCTTTATTGAGCAACTGCAAATATATCGAACCTGCTTCTCTTTTATTCCATCTAGCTCATGCCTTTCTCACAAAGTGTTTTTAAACAACTACAATTGTCAACTCTTGAGGGGAAGGGAAAAAAAAAAAAAAAACATTAATAAGCTTCTATTTCAGTCCTCAAGCAACTGCACCCCCCCACCAGTTCTGATGTGTTTATAGGTTCTTCGACTTCTCACATAAAGAATGAATATATATAAATATATATATATATATATATATATTGTATTTTTATTTATTTATTTATGTTTTAATATAGTCTGGAAACTCAGCTCTAGGTACCAATGGAACTTTTTCAAGCTGCTTCAGGCCAATAAATAGGGTTGTGGTCTCATAGTAGGTGATGAAATTCATCTACACTTAATCAAAAACGTCCATGGCTACAGCAGGATTCAAACCTACAACCTGAGTGGATATAATAACCACTCAGCCAGCCAGGCTAGCCAATCAGACGTCTTCTATTCCAATTACAATTTGTGCGATGTCATTCATAATAAAGAGAGAAATGCATACTTTTGTGAAATCAGACATTCCTTGCCAAAGGATATCAAACCTGGAATCATTGTTTTACAATCAGTTCTGGCTCTAGATTTCTTTCTCCCTTCATAGATTTCATTTCCTGCCTTTACCAATCACCTAAATCAGACAACCAAGCTGCACTTTTTGCTTGTCTCTAATTTTTCATACAATGTGATTACCAAAACTGTGAGAGAGTACCTTCTAAAAAGACTAACACACATTACACAAACTGGCTCTCATTCTGCAAACAGATTAAGCAAGAATGAAAGCTGAATCATTTGCTATCAGTCATGATCAAAAGCTACAGCCAACCATAATACTACATTCTTTCTTAATCCTCCTCTTCTACCTTTTATGGTGTCGAGGTAAGTATTCTTGTAACTGTAACTGAAGGAGGTTAGCCCTATGCCTCCCGGTGTGTCATGTCTGTAGATGCGTGTGTTCACAGGAGCCCGGTTTGCCTGTTCTGGGGGGACAAAAAAACTGAGTTTCCAGGTGAAAAAACTCCCTACCTCCATATGAGACTGGCTAACTCACCTCTTGTCGAAAGAGACCAAATAAAGGTTCCTCACGCCACTGATAGGAATTGAATCTAGGTCTTTCCAACCAAAGGGCTTCGATCTATACCGAATGAGCTATGGAGGCTCCATAATTCTTCTGACACTGTACCTTTTCTCAACCAGTTCTCCCTCCAAATACAGTGTAGATGACTGCTCTCATCTTGGCAACTTTAACCATAATGTTATCTGCATCTCCTTTACTACACATCTACCTTCTTCCAGCCAATCTCAACTTTGTCTATGGTACTTATAAAAGTAACATTTATGGTGCTAAGTGGGATGACCTCTGGAGATTCCAGACATTTGTGCTGTCCCAATTCATATACTTATTCCAAATAGCTGAAATACACCTCACTGGAATGAGAGCCTTCATAACCCACCCCAGTACAAATCCTCAACCTCTATCGAAGCTGTGGTTCTCTAAAAAATGTGTTTTTCAGTCTCTCATAACACATCACACATTTGATGGCTCAAGTCAAAAGCTCCAGCTTCTCACTCGGCTTACATTATAGACTGCAACAATTGTTAGAAAATCATCAAGAAATGCAATGCAGACTTCACAAGGGACAAATGCAATAATCTTCCCTCCTACTTAGATGGAGATGAGCTTTCTGGTACCTAGCACTATCAGTAACTTTCATATTGTTCGAAAGATTGATACCTTCCTTTCCTCACTTAAAAACAAGCTTTCTTCATTCAGTTGTCCTGGCTACCAGATCCCTTGCTCCTGTGTTTGCCTTACTTTGGCAGTCTGGAAGATCTGTAGGGAACATTGCCATGAGGGAACATAAATTGTATATAGATTTATACCTTCCTTTCCTCACCTAAAAACAAGCTTTCTTCACTCAGTTGTCCTGGCTACCAGATCCCTTGCTCCTGTGTTTGCCTTACTTTGGCAGTCTGGAAGATCTGCAGGGAAAATTGCCATGAGAGAACATAAA
Organism: Typopeltis vanoorti; assembly: GCF_054136105.1. Lineage (NCBI taxonomy): Eukaryota > Metazoa > Arthropoda > Arachnida > Uropygi > Thelyphonidae > Typopeltis > Typopeltis vanoorti. Next base: position 162,814,156 of record NC_143549.1, on the reverse strand, counting down.
TTGTATAGTCAGTATCATGAAATTGAGCAGCCTGGCCTAGCAGGAAATGCCATCCTGACTAAATATAGGATTCTTTGGAAGAAAACTAAACTCTTACATAAGATTGCATGAAATAGATTCTTTGTAGGATTCTTGTATGACCATACAAGACCTCTACACTGACCAAACTGAAACAGATCTGATAGCCTACGGTTATCCCTTTCATGAGAAATATTATTGTATCAATCTTATGTAGATTCCTGATTATTATCTTATTATATTAATTTATTTTTTAATTAGGAATTTACTGATCTCTGCTATCTTACTTATGTTGTATTGGCACTTTTAAAATTAATTACTGTTATTACACTTTATGTTGTGTTCCATTGTCAGCATACTGAATATGCCCCTGATACTTCGGCAAAAAATTTTACATCTGGCCGAGTGGTTAGCATATCTGCTCTCCATCCAAAAGGCGTTCGAATCCCACCATGGGCATGGATGTTTGTGTTGTCTGTAAAAATACTAGTAGCAGTGATTGGCAGCAGATGGCATTGGTGTAGTTGCGATCAGTTAGTGGATTGAGTGGTTGAGACAGAGTTGTAGAGCAGGTGCCCTCCCTCGATGAGTCTTTGGACTCCCTGGAGGTGTCAAATAATAATAATAATTTACGTTCACATAAGTTTCAGTTTCCATCTTTAATATTTTGTAACAGACAATAATTGCAATGAGTTGCTTCATAATTTTTCATTTTTTAAAATGTTTCCAAACTTCAACTGATTTATTTTCATTTATAGGCTGAAATGAAATATTAAAATTATAATAAGAAAAATTAAAATTATAAATACTGTTTTTATCTAACCAATATGTTATCAAATGTGATAATTTAAAACTAAAAATAAAGAATAAATTAGCCATACATTACAGCCTGTTTGCAAGTCCGTTTGCTATTAGTAGTTTTTAACTAATGGAACCACCTAATAACAGGGTCATTCTGTGAACGGAACTGACTCAAATCAGCTAAGTGTAATAAAAATGTCTACTAAGAGTGGCTGTTTCAGTTCACTTGATTTATAGTCACATAATATATTATTGTATAATATTTAAGATAAACACAAATCAATGTATAAAATAACAAATAACATATTTATTGCAATCATTAAACAGTTTCATTAATTCATAATAAAATTTTAATCATAATTAAAAAACTATACGATCCAATTCTCATTTTGTTAAAAGAATTACAATAAATCAAAATGCTTTTCTGTTTCAGGTTTCTAAATTCAGGACTTGGGACTGGATACAAGAAAGATTACATAATTTCCTGGGACAAAATTTGGGATTAAATGGTGATAAAATACCTGCAATCCTGCCTTGCTGTATTATAGTATGCCATTAAACTTACATAGTATTATGTATAATCAATACATAAGCCTAAATACACAAGCAATTAAAATTAAATTCTGCAACAAAGAATGGAAAGAAAATTAGTACTTTATGGTAATAACTGCAACTCACAAAAATACAAAATACCTCTATTTCACATAATTTGCATAAGGATCGTTTACAAATGTTAGTATATCACATAGCAAGGAAGGAAGAGAATTCATGATTTATTTATAAAACTTAAAAATAAAATTAAAGATGATAATCCTTGTTAATTCAAATGATTCATTTGAATTTCTTCATTAGTTTTTCACTTTGATTAGTGAAATTAATCTCTTGCTTCAAAAGGTTTTTCAAAAACTACAGTTTATATTCTTGCTCCTTATTCAAGAAGAGATTTGAACTAATAATAATTCCATGTCTACATTACAATAAAACTATTCTTTCACAGAAGCAACCTTCAAGGTAATGACAATGCATACACTTAAACAAACACCATTACACAAATTTTTATTTGTTCAGTATTATGAAAATAGGAACTTTGCTATTATAAAAAGTGCTGCTAACTGATAAAGAGAACTGAACAATTTCACAAGATTATTCATTGTAAAAAATAGTTAAAATAGCAAAATGTATTTTGTACAAATTATTACAGCCTTAATCAATTCTCTGATCATTATTTCAAATATCACTATTCAAACTTTTTTTTTTAATATCTAAATTCTCTCATTTAATATCTATGAAACTTGGAATGTAACTGTTGCAACATTACGATTGTTATAACAATCAATACAGCGAATCATCATAAACCTTACAGAGTTTTGCACACATATGTACTGTGTATTCCTTTCCAAACAGAAGGAGATATATGGCTTCTGAAATTAAATATATCTACATGTAAATGGTCAAATTACGAAAATTAGGTAATCATAACCAATTTTTTCCAAAAATCAACATGTAAACTAAAATCAGGGAAGAATTTTAAATTTCAGTATGAAATAATGTTTCGATACTTAAAGCTGGAAATCATATCTTATACGACAATATTACACTATAACAAAATCATTTTATTTTCACCGAAAATTGTAGAATGATTTTCAATTATATACAAAACATGAAATTATATTTCACATTTCATTATATGCTTATTGCACTTCAGAAGTTCTTATTTTTCTACAGTTAAAAAGCAAAAAAAATAATAATAATATATATATATCCTATGTTAAGTTTTCTCCTGATTCTGACAGAAAGGATTGATTATTTGTTTGCACATTGCTATAACAGGAATAGCAAACCCTCACTGGATAAAATAACTGCTCACTGGGTAAAGGCATCATTTGGTTGGAACAGTGTGCACAGAACACATGGCCACACTTCCTGAAACAGTTTGAACAATGTTACAGAAAATAAATCACTTATTGATATTAGATAAAAAAAGAATTTTTCACTTAAGTTTTGACTTGAGCAATGATATAAAACAGATACATAAAAAACCTTTAATCAAGTTTTGATGATTAATAATGCTTAAAATTTTTTCTAACCTGCAATGATGTTTACGTTTTGCAACCCAAAATTTAACACCACAGCCCATACAGGATGTAACTGCATGATCAGGTATCCAAAGAGTTCTTTGGGAGTCATTCAAATCAACTTGTTCCCAGCTGATATCTGATGATCCTGCACTACTTTCTAAAAGTTCACCACTGCAAACCGAATCTGGTAATGAAGCCTGTAAAAAATAACATGGTAATCTGAACCTTATTAATTGATCTAATCCCAATTATGGTTAGGAATGCCAAGTTACTTGGTTTTAATAGGATATTTGGTGTAATACATAAGAATATTTCAATATCTTATCATATATCTTGCAAGGAATTCTTGTGAAGTACTCAAACAATGCGGTCATCACAACAAATTGCTCTAATAAGCATCAGAGAGATAATTTAAACTACTTAATATAATTAATATCAGGGACGTATATTCAGGGTGTGATAGGTGTGTGATACACACCCATGGAATAGCAATATCACTGATATTATATTTCTAAATTTATTCCTGTTAAAAACTCATTATCAATCCTCCCATAATTATTTCCTGGCTTTGCATGATTCCTACAATTAAACATAATTTATTTATTTATTCTTATGGCAAAAGGAATACAGAACAGCTACAGGTCAATGTCCAGTCTGGAAAGCCAATCTAAGGCCTCATCCGTCACCTTGTGAATGTCCTGTATATATCGTGAAATTAGCACCTTGGGCAGTCGTTCACAATATGAGTAAAATCGTCTGAGCCACGGGAGAACAATCATAATAAGGGTGGTCTAACAGCTTCCATTTATGTAGAGGGTAGCAACATCTGCCCTGGTTAGTTTGATCCTGTTGAAAATGACCAAATCTTCCTAGGAAGAGCAAACCCAGGCTGCAGAGCACAGGGATCTTCTACCAGGAAGCCATTTGTTGGGAGATTGTTGGACCAGTATTCTCTCCACATGTCAGGCGTTGATGGCAGGGCAGCTGAAGAGAGTTCGTCCATGGACCAGAAAGGCTTTCTAGATTTTAGGCAAAGACTAGGTGGATTTATGAGAGAGTGGTACAGGAGCAGGAGTGGGTTGCTCATTGCTTCATTAAATTCTTTAATTGAGGCTTGACTTCTCCGTAAGTTTGGTGGAGCAATGTTAAATAGGACAGGCAGCCAGGAGAGAGGGAGTGCTTCTCACTGTCCCACTAATTGTGCACATCGTAGAGTTCAGCAGGGTGTCTATAATGTTAGTGTGTGCACTTCTTTCCCAGACAGGAGCACAATATTCTGCTGCAGAGAACGTGAAGGCTAGTGCAGATGACCTTAGGACTTCTGCACCACAATCCCAGGTTGTTCCAGCAAGCCTTGAAATGATATTGCTTCACGTTTTAATTTTGTTGGACAGGTTGGTGATGTGCCTTTTATATGTTAGGTTCATTCCAAGGGATCTCGGGTGAGGCTCATGTTCTAACATTTTTCCACAGAAAGAAAGGTTGAGGTGTCAATTAGCCTCTGAACTGTTGAAGTGAAATACCGTGGAAACAGTTTTTGTTGGATTTGGCTTCAAGTACCACTGCTTGAAGTACTCTTCCAGGATGTTCAGGTCTGTGTTCAAGGTTGATTCCAGGTTGGCAAAGGAGGTAGATTGATGTAGGATCGCTAGGTCATCAGCGTACATATACTTGCTTGAGCTGGTATGTGGTAAGTCATACACTTAGATGTTAAAGAGTAAAAGGGATAACAGAGCCCTGTGGGAGATCGTTGTGAAGGAATCTGGGCCTGCTCTTTTTTCTGCCAATATGGACCCAGATCTTTCTGTTGGAGAGAATGGATTCAAAAAGCTGGAAAGTTTTTTTTGCACCTTATATTTCCTAGCTTTAGGAGGAGGCCCCTGATCCAGACTGTGTCATAGGCTGATGTTAGGTCAATGAAAGTGGCTCCAGATTTTTCTTCTGAAGCCTGCTTCAATCTGTGTTGTCAGGGCCAGGACTTGGTCACAGCAACTTCTTCCCGGCATGAAGCCAGCTTGTTCAATCGGGCATGCTCTTTTGATGAGTGGTGAAATTCTTTTAAGGAGAATTCTTTCAAAGAGCTTAAACATGGAGCAAAGCAAGGAGATAGGTCGTAGATTTTTGACATCATTTGGATCATTCCCTGGTTTAGGCATGGCAATTATTTTGGCTTCCTGTCACAAACTTGGTAGTTTTCCAGTTATTATAATTTTTGAGAGAAGAGCGGCTAACCATGTTTGGCCTTGTTCACCAAGATGTCTTAGAAACTCGGGGAGGATACCATCCACTCCTGCAGCCCCTGCAGGAGTGGATGGTATCCTCCTGGACTTGTACACCCAGTATCTAGGGATACTGGGTGTACAAGTCCAGGAAGCATGGGGCCCCGTCTTCAGGATGCTTTGTGAAGCGGACACTTTCAACATGTAAATATTGCATCACATTCACATTAATAGCCCAGGTGTATGGTCACAAACATGGACACTTTTGAACAGACATACAGATGGTGCAGCTTAGCGTTCCAGTGGTTTTAAACCATCCAGAAGACGGCAGGGCATGCACTGAGACAATAGCACCAGAAATCAATGGCTGTGATCGGTTAATATGTCAACAAATCCAATTGATGTTGTCTTTTTTCATGAGTTGTGGTTTTAGTTTTCTGAGATTCATATGTTTTGTGTGCGTGAAGTGTGAACTGACATGTTTAGGACACTGATATAGACAAGTTTTTAATATATAATTTTTTATAAATAATTTATAACTTTTTTGCTCATATTTACAATGGGAAACTGTTGACAATCTATTGAATGTGCTGTTTTCTGCCATAGCTTTTGCAGATAATATTGTAGTCAAAAGAAGTAAGCCTCATCCCATTCTTCCAAATTTACTATTATATTTACTCCCATCCCATTCATGTGCCGTCCCTTATCCAGGGATTATATTTATACCTTTGAGTAATTCAAAAATACCAACCAAATACAGAATTCTCCTTCATTATTGTTTTCTAAATATATCTTAAAACAAAAACACATTGTCGTCCACTCTATGCAGATTTGGCTACAATTAACTGATAAAATTAAAATATTCAGAGTTATCCTACAATTGCTTCCATTGGACCAATTAAGATGAGCACTGATGTGCTATTCACTCTTAAAACTTTCATACATTGATAATAATGCAATCGTAGTCAAATTGACATGAATTTTGTAGTGTGGGTTGCATAAGCCACACGACACCACTGATGAATATAATTATTTTTCTAATGATAAGGAAAGCTACTTTTTTTCTTTTTTTTTTTAAATTTTCATGTTTGGTTTAGTTTGATTGGAATTAAGGTCAAAACAATTAAAGTTCAAGCTATGAAAACAGTTATGTTTGTTAACTGCATATATGTTGCCTGGACATTCCGCTTGTTTAACTGCATGAAAATTGAAGTTTCAGATGGAAAACTCTACTATCTCCGTAAACTGAAAATTTCTTATAAAAGCACTTCATAAGGGTTCTGTATTCCTCAGGGATCTTTCCAACCAAAGAATAAATGTTGCAGAGAGCCTTGTGTCTATTATGAAACAGTTATCTATACATTGCTAAACTTGCAGTCACTGTGGATGGCAACATACTGTATGCTGTGAGTCACGCAAATTAAGTAGGAGTGAATGGATGAATAGCAGAATTAGGCAAGCATCATCATCATCATCATCAAATTCCTGCCATGTACCCACACGGGGTGTACAGGATGTGATAGTACTACATGAAAAAATTATATCATTACTAACTTCCTATCTACAATTTTCCTCCAAATCAGTCTGTTACTTGTCAAGACTCCAACATTATCAGATCTTATATTTCTATGATCTATGATCTAAGGCACTTTGTAACTTATCAATCCACCTATATCTTGGTCTTCCTCTGGGTCGTTTTGCTGCCAACCTGGCAGAGAACACTTGTTTTGCTAATCTTTCCTCGCCCATTCTGATTAAGTGACCATACCACCTTAGATTAGCTCTGCTAACGCATTCCTGGATGCCGACAATGTCGAGTTATTTCCTAATATCTTCGTTTTTAATATGATATTGCCATTGATGCCATCTGTTCATGCCTATAATCTTTCTCAGGACTCTCATATCTGCAGTCTCTAGTCTTTGGTGAAGTGTTTTACTTCTGACCCAGCTCTCAGATCCATAAGTTAAAACTGGTTTGAACACTGTCTTGTATACAGCTAATTTAGTGTTCCGACTAATTTCTCTCTTATTCCATATCAATTTATTCAATAGTCTTCTCACCATACCAGATTTGCTGATTCTGTTGTCTATTTCTATATTTAATTTACCATCTTCAGTAAAAATCATGCCTAAGTAGCTGAAATGTTTTACTTGTTCCACGGGTTCTCCATTCACAACACAGTTGACATTTTCAATGATTCTGCTTATTTTCATTGTCTTTGTCTTTTTATAGCTGACCTTCATACCATATCTATTAACAACAGCTATTCAATTTAGTCAGAGAATCTTGCAGACTTGTAGCGGATTTGTTTAGAAGTATAACATCATCTGCATAAAGCAAAGAGCTGACATTACATCTCCAATTTTGATATCATGTTTAATACCACTTTCCTTCATAATGTGATCCATATAGATAATAAATAACAGAGGGGATAATGTACATCCTTGTCTCACACCAGATTTAACATTAAACCATCTTCCTGTACTTCCTTCAATTCTAACTGCACATGACTTACAACTCAAATAAAGACTAAGTATTGCTTGATATAATGCCCCATTGACACCATACAACTATAGCATATTGAATAGCTTGTCTCTTGGCACTTGTCATATGCCTTTTTCCAGATCGACAAAACTTAAATACAGATCACTATTATATTCCCATGATTTCTCGACTATTTGTCGTAAAGTGAAGATCTGATCCTGACAGCCTCTGTTTGGCCTGAATCCAGCTTGTTCTTCACCAAGCTTTTCTTCCACAATTCTTCTCAACCGTTTCTCAAGTATACTTGCATAGATCTTGCTAGGAACACTCAGTAGTGAAATACCTCTGTAATTCAAGCAGTATAGAAAGAAAGTTGTCATGGATGATATAAGATAACAGGCAATGATCAGATGTGTGAGGAATATAAAATGAATGTTAAAAAAGTGATAAGCATAATGGAATGAAAAGGAAATTCAAGCATTATCTTCTGCTCTATGGTGAGCAAGAGAAAAATAGTGACAGAAGGATGGCTCTAGTAGATAGTGAAGATGGCAAAGTGACACTGCAAAAGATATATAAGTATTCAATGTTATTATGTCAATGTATATCATAATGATGTGAATGTTGGTGTGCAATACCCAAAACAGAAGCAAATACTATAGTAATTAGAACGTAACGAAAGAGGGTTGTTATGCAATGTTAACAAAGCTCAAGGTTACCCAAATCTGTGAGGCTGGATAATATATTGCCATGTTTTGAAGAAATGTGCAAAAGCTCAATATGCCTTTATCTGGTCATATGAGTAGTTTGTTTCATTTTTCCAGTATCCCCTTAAAATATAGTGGATACCGGAAAGAAGATAAATTAATGCCATTGCACAAGAGTGGTGTTAAAATAGAAGTTTCCAGTTATAGACCAGTGTGTGTACACACACTGTATAGAGATCTGCAGTTGTTGCTAAGGTACTGAAGAGATTGGTTAAGAAGAAAACAGTGATTATACACTGAGATGATAGATATATTCTCCATGATAGTCAGCATGGGTTTATAAAGGGTAGAATTCTGAAAGAATTTTATGAAAAGATAACAAAAGGGGATAGATATTCGATATTTTTGGAGAAGACAGCTGATAAATCCACACATGGTAAGTTGATGTACAAGCTGAGGTAAATGGGGATGGATATAGAAAAACGATAATACAGTAATAGAATAGTGCTGAAAGCTAAGGAAAATGATAATAAAAGAGGCTATGGAAGAGATATAAGGAGATAGGTGAAGAGAAGATGCATGAAGAATATAAGACACAGGCCAGAAGAGTGACTAGTGTGGTAAGGAAAGCGAAACTGGAATATGAGAGGAGATTGGCCCTAAGATCCAAAGAAAGTCCTAGGGAATTTTTTAGCTATGTGGCCAGTAGGAGGAGAAATGACTGTGGAAGAATGATATTGTGGGATAAAAACGGGAATAGAGTGACTGATGCAGAGGACATAGTGGAATTGTTCAATGAACACTTTATTGGAGTATTTCATCCTAGAGATGTCAGTTTTAATGCTAGAGGGATAGGGCTGGTTCGAGGTTTAGAGGTACAGGAGGAGAGTGTGTTTCAGATACTGAGTACTCTGGATGTCAGTAAAGCTTTGGGACTGGATGGTATTTCACCACGAGTTTTGGGAGAATGTGCTAGGGAACTGACAGTGCCTTTAACCTGGCTTTTCAATGAAAGTCTGGCTTCAGAAAAGGTGCCCAGGGAATGGAAGGAAGGTAAGATAGTGCCATTGCATAAGGGCGGTAGCAGACTAGAAGTGTCTAATTATAGACCAGTTTGTGTGTCATCAGTAGTTGTTAAGATCTTGGAGAAAGTAGTGAGGGACCATATACAGCATTGGGCAGATGAGGGTAATGGTATCTGTGAGAGTCAACATGGATTTGTGAAAGGGCGCTCTTGTTTTAGCAATATGCTAGCCTTTTATAATAAAATTACAAGAACATTAGATGAGGGAAAGGCATATACTGCAATTTTCTTAGACTTAGCAAAGGCATTTGACAGGGTGCCACATGATAAGCTGATATTTAAGTTGCAGCACATGGGTCTGGATGTCAGATTGGTCAACTGGATTCAGGATTGGCTGTCTGATAGGTATCAGAGAGTTGTGTATGGTGGAGCAGTTTCAAGGAGACAGAGGGTTACAAGTGGGGTCCCACAGGGCTCAGTACTAGGACCTATGTTGTTTAACCTTTATATCAATGACATTGCCAGTGAATTGCAAGGGGATATTCAGTTTATTCCAGATGATGCAAAGCTGGGAAGGATTATTAGTAATAGTGCAGATGTGGTAGCCCTGCAAGAGGATTTGAATAAGCTAGATAGATGGGCAAATGAATGGGGGGAGGAGTGTCAGTTTAATGCAGCAAAATGTAAGGTCTTGAGGTGTTTGGGAAACATCGATGGGATGCTGCATACTCTATGGGAGGAGTTACACTGGAGGAAGTAGGGGAGACAAGAGATCTGGGATTGATGATTGATAGAAACCTGAAATTTAGGGAACATATTGTGAAGGTAGTGAAGGTAACACAGAGGATTGCTGCAATAATGAGAAATACACTGACCTGCAGAAATAAAATGGTTATCATTTCGCTATATAAGACTCTGATCAGACCACACTTGGACTATTGTTCTCAGATTTGGTTCCCAGGATTTGAAGGGGATAAATTAACTGTAGAAAGGATACAAAGATGGTTTCAGGACTGTACAATGTTAGTTATGAGGATCGGCTGAGGGAATGTGGACTGCAGAGTTTGGTGGATTGAAGAAGGAGAGGTGATATGATTGAGACTTTTAAACTGTTGAGAGGTGGTTACAGGGTTGACACTGGGGAGTTCTTTCGCTTGGTTGAACAGCGGGAAGGAGTGATGACAAGAGGCCATCCCTGGAAGTTACGAAAGGAAACTTTGAGCAAGAGGGTGAGGAGTGGTTTCTTTTCGTGGAGGGTGGCTGAACAGTGGAATGCATTGCCTGATGGAGTGGTGAGAGTGAGAACGGTCAATGAGTTTAAGGAGTGGTATGATAGACTTTGTGTTTCTTAGGGGGGGGGGACCTCCCCTTGATGAGTCTTGACAGACTTTATGTTCTTAGGAAGGACCTCCCATGATGAGTCTTTTGACTCCATAGAGCCCTGAATAACATGGAATCTAGAAATAAGAAGCTTTGTATTGATGACATAAATAAAAAACGTTAACATATGAAATTTCCAGACTAAAAGGAATTATGAGAAAATTGACCAGAGAGAGAAAAAACAGAAATGTTTGCAATAACTAAGACTAGAAAGGAAATATAAAGAGAACAAGAGGAAGAAAAGCATGGAAATTCATAAATTATCAAAGAATCAGAGAAGTTTAGTAAGATGATGACGATAATAATACTAGCAAGGTAAGTCAATCAGAATATAAAAAAAAAGAAGTAACATGGCACAATGATTTCAAAATTAAATTTGTGCTTAACAGTGGAGTCACTACATTGAGCTTCCTGAGAGCTAAAATAAAGGATGTGACAAATGCAACAGAGAAGTAAAACTGATGGTAGTGCTCATTGGTAATAATGATTTAAGTAATAATAAATATAGTATTAGAGAGGATATGAAAGACTTGATATATGAGAACATAAAAATGGTTAATTTATTATTGAAATATGATAGCAATGAGTTAAGGAGGAGGCTATGATAGCAAATGATTCAATGTGCAGACTACGTAAAAGAACCGGGTTTGAGTTTTTTGTATGTGCAGAGTCAGTTTCATAGAAAAGATGGTTATATGAGGGATGGTCAGCACTTGAAGAGATTTGCCAATGCAGGGAAACTAGATCATCTTGGGAGGAATGTTGAAAATGTATATGCAAGTTCAGCTAAGTTGGGAGATGTGAGAGTGATACAAATAACAATGAGTGCAGTTATGAATCTGCTGAAAGGATAAATAATTTGGGTTTGCCCATTTTGAATGTGTCTAGGAATAGAAAAGAGAAAGCTGTCAAACATAGCCAAGCAGACTGCAAATATAAGCAGATGAAAGGGCAAGGAGGTAACTTGTTATGTCTATACAAATGCCAGGAGCAACATGGTTGAGTTTGTTGCTTTGGTAAATACGTTGTGGACTAAAATTATTCGCATTAGTGAAACCTATCTATCAGAGCTTGATGATGTGGTAACTGGAACTGAGTTTAAAGGGTGTAGTATGTTTAGGAATGGCAGAAGACATAGGAAAGGAGGGGAGCTACTAATATATCAAATGACTTAAGACAATTAGAGTAGAAACTCACAAAAGAAATAATGGTAATGATGGCCCATGTTGCAGTGAGTGTGAGGAATTTGAGGTTTTCTATCTGGTGTGAAGCAAAGGCTAGTAGGATGAAATATATGGTGAATATATTTCATCCTACTAGCCTTAGAATAAGGAAGATGGATGCTAAACGAGTAATTATGGGTGATTAAATTAACCAAACACTGATTGGATAGTAGAGAAAACTCATGATAGGAATGAATGAGAGTTTATTAAGTGCTGTTGCAAGACAACTTTCTCTAGTAACATGTGAAAGAAGCAACTTAAAGCAAAAGAGTGTTAGATTTGATCATAGCAACAGAAGGTGTCTGTTAAGGATATGACTGTTTTGTCACCAGTTAGTGAGAGTGATCATGCCATACTGACCTGGAAAGTAGCCAACTATATGGATGATCCAATTAGGACATCAACATAAACAGGTTACCGAACTAGAAAACTGGAAATTGTGACAAACTCAAACGAGTATTATCTTTAGTTCCATGGTAATGTCAGTTACTGAATAGGGAATACATCAGCAATGTATTGGAAGATTTTGAAAAGGTGCTTAAATGAAGTTGTATCTGGGTGTGTCCCTAGTATTTAAAGAACAAATAGTGTGGGAGTGAAATTAATGTATAACCTTATCAAGCAAGAGATCAATACGATGATGATGTGGAAGGATTATCAGGAGAATAAGACTGAGAGGAGTTATGAAATACATAAAGTGCAGGTCAGAAAAGCTATGAGTATTGCATAGAAAATTAACTTCGGGCATGAAAAATAACCTGCACAGACTAAAGGCAACCCAAAAGAATTTTATCATTATGCTGCAAGTAAAAGAAAGAATAAATGCAGAAGAAGATGCAACTGTTCAAATAATGTGTGCTCACTTCATTGAGATCTATCAATCTGGTATATGTAACGTAGTACATAATTCTACAACTACACTGAATGAAGATATAGATGTGTGAGGAGGTTCTGGAGCTATTCTATGTTCTCCCCAGGACCTTTTGAATGAGCAAACTGCCCGGCTAATTAATGTTGTGAATTGACATGGCTAAATAATGAGCAAGAATGGAAAAATAATTTAAGACTTTTTTTAATTAATAGTGATGAGAAATCGAACTGGAGAGTCTTGATACTTGTGAGACCAGCTCAATTTCTTGCATTGCAAGCCATGGACAGTCATACAAAAATCTAGATCTAAGACAAATACTGCTGAAATTAGCAACAACATCTGAGCTCAAAGAGTCTTTTCCAAATTTAGCAAAACTAGCTGCTGTTGGACTGGCCATACCTGTGAGCACAGCTGAATGTGAAAGGGGTTTCTCTGCATTAAAAAAACCTGTACGAGGAATTACATCAGCCAGAACACTAAATAATCTGATGCTGATTTCACTGGAAGGACCAGATCCAACAGATTTTAATTACGAAAAAGCTGCTGACAAATGGGCTTCTAAGAGGAAGAGAAGAATTAATGTATAGAATTTTAAGTGAGCATTACAAGGTTTTTCATTACTTAATGAGAAAATAAGAGAAATCCTATTGTTTGTTATAATTACTATATAAAATATTATCCTTGTTTGAAGTAATTTCTAATAAAATTACTATTTTAATTTGTTATGAAAAAGGGTCTTTCTTAACTCATTCAAAATTTTTGTATGCCTGGCTAATGCTTCATTCCACCCAGCTGGGTGGAATGAAGCAGTGTTCTCCCTAGAAATTTCTATGGAGAGCACTGCTATTGCATAACTTGTATAAGAATTAAGTAATAGGGACAGATGGGATATCGGCATGTATGCTAAAGGAATGTTCATATGTCCTAGGCCCTTGACATAGCACATTCGTTTTCTTCCATCTAATCCTATGTGAAGGGGTGTCCAAAGAGTGGTCTGCCAGTCCTGACTTCCAATATAATTTGAGTCTCAACTCAGGAAAGATTCCAGAGGAATGGAAAGAATGTATGATATCCCAATGCACAAGTATGGTGCAAAAAGCAATGTGTATAACTACTGACCTATAATTATGATATTTCTCTGGAAAGGTGGTAAAGATTTCAGAGAAGTTTAGTAAGAACTTGCATATAGAAATGGCTAACAAAAGAGCTATACTTTGCAAGGAACAGCATGGGCTTACAAAGGGAGGTAATGCCTGAACAATATGCTCTTATTTTATAATTTTATAGTTGAGTTGGATAAGGGAATAGAATACATATGAAAGGTCAATCTAATAGATAAGTTTAGGTGTTGACAGTTATTCATGAGTTAGTTTTAACAGTATTAATAACACCAAAACAATTTTAACAAAAGATGTTTTATTAACTGCTTATATTTTGTTTTATTTTAAATCAGCATCATCAGAGCACAACACAGCTTGTATACGCAACAATGAGTAAGTGAAACAATACGATTGTAATGGACAAAAGATCTAAAGTCCTATTCTGGTGTCCTCTATTGTAAAAAAAAAAAAAAAATACAGCTATACGGGAGTTGCTATAGCACATTCGTTTTCTTCCATCTAATCCTGTGTGAAGGGGTGTCCAAAGCGTGGTCTGCCAGTCCTGACTTGCCAATATAATAATAGCGAATGTATTTTTTATGTTCTTCCAGGGAGATGTTAATCGATCTTCCTGTTTGCCCATAGTAGGCCAAATCACAGTCACAGGGAACTGCATACACTCAAGGGTGTGCTAGAGGGTGAAGTTTATCCTTAGGCGAGCAGATCAGAGTTGCTTGTTTAACATGGGGTTTGAATGTGGTGCAAAGGCCATGTTTCATCAGTATTTTGGCTATCTTTTCTGATGTAACCTCTGATGTGGGGAATAGAAATGGTAATGTTGTGTTCCTGTGTCTTAGGGGAGGGAGAGGTATTGTGACTATGTAGTATTTTATTTTGTAGGAATTGTAGCCGTTGACCAAGAATATATGGCACAAATATTTGACTTCTATGGACAGAGCTGCATCGTTAGAACAAATGGCTCTGGATCTGTGTGTAAGTGTTTTTAACACGCCATAACTGTTGGACTGGATGATGATGTGATTGTTTGTCTTTATCTTCCTGTGTGTGTGTGTGTTGGCTCTCTGTAAATGGAAAAGATAGCGATCCATCTGAAAGGTGGGTGACTAATGTGTCAAAAAATGGTAGACAGTTATTCGATTCTTTTTCTACTGTGAAGTGGATTTTGGGGTGTTGGCTGTTTAGGTAGGTGACAAATGCATCCAAAGTGTCTTGTCCATGAGGCCAAATGGCAAACACATCATCAACATAGCGTAACCAAACTAGGGGCTTGTATGTAGCTGTGTAAGTACTTTGTTTTCAAAGTGTTCCATGTAAAAGTTTGCTGGGGGGGGGGGGCATGGCAGTACTATTAATCTGTTTGTAGATTTTTCCACCCCATGTAAAGTAACCCGCATACATAATAAATTTGAATAATTTAAAGATATCAGAGGGAAATTTAGACTTCAAGTCAAGAGCGTCTATAAGTGATACATTTGTAAATAAAGAGGTGACATCAAAACCAATATTATGATGATGCATTTGTCATTTGGCACCATGGATAAGTTATTAGATTCTTTTTCTACTGTGAAGTGGATTTTGGGAACAAGACACTTTGGATGCATTTGTCACCTACCTAAACAGCCAACACCCCAAAATCCACTTCATAGTAAAAAAATAATCTAATAACTGTCTACCATTTCTTGACACATGGGTCTCCCTCCTTTTAGATGGATCACCAACACACACCGGAAGATACCTATATAAACAATCACATCTTCATCCAGTCCAACAGTATGGCATTTTAAACAACACACACAGAGCCATTTGTTCTAATAATACAGCTCTGTCCACAGAAGTCAAATATCTGTGTCATATGTTCTCCCCCCCACAATACACAGGAACACAACATTACCATTTCTATTCCCCATGTCAGATGTACATCAGAAAAGATAGCCAAAATTATTGATGAAACATGGCCTTCACACCACATTCAAACCCATGTTAAACTAGCAACTCTGATCCACTTGCCTAAGGATAAACTTCACCCTCTAGCACACCCTGGAGTGTATGAAGTTCCCTCTGACTGTGATTTGGCTTACTATGGGCAAACAGGAAGATTGCTTAATATACACCTGGAAGAGCAAAAAATACATTCATTACTATTATATTGGCAAGTCAGGACTGGCAGGCCACTCTTTGGACACCCCTTCACATAGGATTAGATGGAAGAAAACGAATGTGCTATTTAGAAGTCATTACAGATCTGAAAGATTCATTTTTGAGTCAGCCATTGGTTTGAAGAATTCTCCTAACCTGAACACATATGGTTGCAATAATTTGCTAAAAATTTGGGAAATGGTGATCTTAAGAGCAACTCCCACATGGCTGAATTTTTTTTTTACATTAGAGGATGCCAAAATAGGACCTCAGATCTTTTGTCCATTACAATTGTATTGTTTCACTTATTCATTGTTGCACATATACAAGCTGTGTTGTGCTCTGATGATGTTGATTTGAAATTCAGCAAAATATACGCAGATTGTAAAAGATCTTTTGCAAAAATTGTTTCGGGTTGTAAATATCGTTAAAAATAAGTCGTGAATGGACATATTATATTATTACGGGTAACTCCAAGGAGTCGACAGACTCATCGAGGGGAGGCCCTAAGATCATGTCAAGAACAACTATTCGTCTTTCACACAGTATCTATCATACATACCTCGCCTTAAACTCATTCACGGTCATAGCACCCATAACAGACTCTGGCAGCTTATTCCATTCATTTACCACTCTCCAAGTAAAGAACCTAGCTCTAACACCCCCTGTTAATCACATTTTTGCCCAGCTTTCATGTATGGCTCCTAGTCCTCCCACCACCAGCCCTATTCTCAAAAATATCTTCTGAATTAATTTTATAGAAATCCTTCAGTAATTTGAATGTCTCAATCATATCACCCCTTTTCTGCCTATCAACCAATTTCTGCAACCCACAAATCTTCAACCTGTTCTCATAAGGTTCGTTCCACAGACCTGCCACCATCTTGGTCACTCGTCTCTGGATCCTCTCCACCTCCTCCCCCATCAAGAAGAAACCCTCACGCCCATATCTGGGCACAGTAGTCCAGATGGGGTCTTATCAGGGCTCGATATAGAGGAACAATAACTTGTTTGTCTCTGCTCGTTAAAGTATTTTTCAGTAACCAAGTGATTTGATGAGCTGTTTTAGCCACTTTTGCAACGTGGCCCCTAAACTTCAACTCCCTATCCACCAACACTCCCAAATCCCTGGCTTCATCAATCTCCTGGAGTACGGTTCCACCAATGTGATATACTGCTGCTAATCTTTTCACTCCAAAATGCATAACCTTACACTTTGCCACATTAAATTGACATTTTCCTTAGCCCAGTCCTCCTAACTATCCAAATCATCCTGCAAAATTTTGACATCCTGTGCACTCACAATTGCTCTACCCAACTTCGCATCATCAGCAAACAAGTGAACACTTCCTCTCAGTTCCTTTTCTATATCGTTAATGAACAAATTGAAAAGTAGTGGTCCAAGAACAGAACCCTGCGGCACACCACTAGTCACAAGCCGTCTTTCGGACTCCACTCCTGAATAAACCACTCTCTGGTATCTCTCCATCAACCACCCTCCTATGATCGCTCTCACCAACTGGTGGCAACGTGGTCATATTCATTACAGCCAAATTTTCAGATGCAATTACTAGGTCAAGCACTCTCTGACCCCTAGTATTTTCCATTACATGCTGTCGCAGATAGTTATCCCTTAATAACCGCATAAAATCCAATTCCTTCCTCCCATGTGTCCTCTCCTCCTTCCAATTTATGTTACCATAGTTGAAATCTCCCATAATAATTACCCTCCTTCCACTCATCCCTTCTATTTGCTTATGCATACTATCTCCACCATCTATTCCATCACCTGGTCTATAGCAGCACCCAACTGTATATTTTGTTCTGCTAATTTCAATCTCACACCAAATAGCCTCAAATGTGCTTTTATCTCTATCCTGCAGTTCCACTTCTATTCTCCTTGGCTGTAGCTCATCCGCTATCATCAATAACACATCTCCCCCTATTTTATTCTCCCTGTCTCTCCTGAACACACCATACCCCTCACATTCAATCCCACTAGCTGTATCATCTTCTGTCAGCCATGTTTCACTAATGCCAATAACCTGTGGTCTGGAAGTGCCAACCAAGGACAAAAATTCTTCCTTCTTGTTCTGGCATTTATATACATGAACTGAAGAAGCCAATTTGTTCCCATCCCTATTTTGATGCCTTATACTAACTATCCCATTCTGATCTGTGGTCTTTCCTACTCGTTTGGGCATATTACACACATTCAACTGTTTCCCTAAAATCTGCATATCTACTCCCCCCCCCCCCTTAATAACTCTTGTTTCCCTGGTTTTGTACATTCACTTCCACCACATTTGACAACACCTTTTCAAGTCTCCACACACCAAATCCATTCAAATGTAATCCATCCATTTTATATAAATCCTTTCGCCCATCGAACTCATTCCACACATCCACAAATTCCATACCACTCAAACATAATTCACGCATAAAGTCATTAGCTTATGGCCCTCTTTCTATACTCTTCACTGTTATGCCGTGGCAACAGCCTCACCATCCTAATTCTCTCACTCTTTTCTTTTGCTACCTCAAGCAATTTCTTCATATCCTCACTCATAGCCTTTTTGTTTCCTTTCAAATCATTTGTAATTCCTTCACCCGCTGTTTTTGCATTCTAATTGACTCGCTTACATTCTTTACAGTCACACCGGGTTGGTACAATTTTGTTAAACTCTCAACTAACACACCTCTTACTAGGGAATCTCCATACAACACACGCTTTTTCATTTTGTTTAAAATGAAAGAGTGCGTGTTGTATGGAGATCCTCACTATCATACCCTTATTTTTTCTATCATACTTTTGCCGATTATTAGTTGGTATGCTTGTTAAAGATTTTTGCCAACGCAGAGCGTTGGCAAAAATCTTTAACAAATGTAATAGAGCTATTACATTGCTCTGCGTAACAGAGCTATTTCACTCATTATATCAGTGTCATCATTTTTATTTTCCGATGATTCATTCAATCGTTCTGTATGCTTAACTTCATTCTCTCTTACAACGCCACTCTCACAGCTATCAGGTACTACCTCGCAAATATCCTCATTCATACCTCGAATATCGCTGTTATCTAGATTCCCACTTTCGACAATGTTATCACTCACACGACCTGAAACACTCTTTAAATCCTCACATCTTTACACTTTTTTGCACGCATTCACTCCACATTGTTTAACCAGATTCCAACTGCTCTCCTCGATGCATACATTTCGCAAATGGTACAGTGAATCAAGTCTTTTAAGTTAAGGTTTTCAGACAAATATGGCGACCTGGATGTCATCTTTGTATTCCTCTTTATGGGAGCCATGTGCACAGATAACCGATCTATCAATTTACTATTAAAATACTCAAAAAACACACAAAAATCACCCAGACACATTAAAATACTAAAGTAAACAATACTATGCAAATTCATCAATTTTTACTCAAAATATCACTTATCTGGTCAGGAGCTATCCTCAGACACTACATACTATATAGCCCTCTAGTGGCTTGAAAGGCTGTTGCATAAAGTGGAGAAATGCAAGCTATTGCCTTGGATAAGCAGGTGGATATATCATAATTCCAAAGTTATGAACTTTGGAATTATGATATATCCAATGGAATATTATATTCCGTTGGAGATATCATCAAACGGAATAGGTGAGGCTACAGATCTTGTAGCTATGGTGGATAGGAAGTTGAAGCTCAGAGTTCACATAGTAGAAAACTGCAAATATAACTCAGAGGATGAGTTATACAAAAGAGTTTAAGAGCAGGCATGACAGCTGGGTAATGTATGGCCTCCCTTAACAAGTCCTCGGCTTCTTGGAGATCTGATGCTAGTAACAATAAATTACTTGATAGCTAGTAGTATGGAGATGGAAGGGAAGAAAACATTGTCATAGACAATACTACATAGTTCCATTACCCCTCTCTCTCTCTCTCTCTCTCTCCCTAAGACACAGGAACACAACATTACCATTTATATTCCCCACATCAGAGGTACATCAGAAAAGATAGCCAAAATACTGATGAATGCAATGTTCCAAACATTGACATTTAAGGATGTAGAAACCATTTTGCCTCTTTAGAAGGCCTTGATATGACTGGAACTACTTGCACAGATTTGGTCTCCTTGGTTAGGAAGGGATAAAGCTGCGGAAAAAGGAGAATAATTACAAAGATAATATTAGAATTATAGAATGTAGGTTATAAGGATACGGCAAGCGTATATGAACTGTAGACACTGGTAGACAGAAGAAAGCGAGGTGATATGATAAAAGTCTATGAACTTCTATATTATTAGACTTGAAATTTTTTGAATGTAGTAATATAGAAGCAAAGATGCACAGGACAATCAGAGATGACTGCAAAAATAACCATTATGGGCATCCTTCGAAATTAAGTTTGTGGGCAGTTTAGAAAGGAGGGGAGCTAATTTTTTTCCCTGAATGGAATAGTTTGCCTGCTGATAGTGAATGCATCTAGTGTGAATGCATTTAAGAGAAGGTATGACAGCTGGGTGATGTATGGCCTTCCTTAACAAGTCCTTGGCTTCTTGGAGATCTGATGCTAGTAATAATAAATTACTTGATAGCTAGAAGTATGAAGACGGGAGGGAAGAAAACATTGTCATAGAAAAGTTAAAGGGGTTCTGTTGATCAGGCCTTTGTAATGGTGTGATGAACAGAAAATTTCAATCTGAATCTAACATATCAACCTCCCCACCCCCAATGTGACAAAACTACTACTAATGACTGATAAGAATAAAATCAGAGAACATGATTTTCCCATAGTTCCTAAGAAAATTCCTTATACCAATCACACAATACTAGTCAGAACTTATCCACCATCAGTTGTGATGATGCCAAAAAAACATCATCCAGAAGTTCTACATTAATTAAGTCTAAACTTCTGCCCTCCTCAAAACACCACTCCTGCAGAAAGCCTTAAAATTTCTAAGGTGAAATTACTATTTAGCTATTACCAATGCTAACAAGGAGAGAGCCACTATAATTATGGATACCTCTTCTATACAACAGAAAATAACCATTCTGCTATACAACAGAACCACATATCATAAAGTTGACTGCAATCCCATTAACAGCCAAATCAACAAACTAAATTTTCTATGAAATTCCCTGTGATTGACATCTCTTGTACTTTGGACAAGCAGGACATTCTGTGCAGAAAAAACAACAAGGATAACAATTGTAAATTTATATTGCCTATAATAAGCCTAAGAATTGTAGTTTAGTACAGCATGGAATCAACATTGACAACAGAGTTTTTAATTTTTCATGAAATGGCAAACGTATAATAGAATATTAATTAAATCAATTTAATCAATATTCTAGTATACGTTGTCATTTCCTGAAAAATTAAAAGCTACATATAACCAACGTATAAGCTTATCTACAGATATGGTTTACTTGTTTACTTCATTGTCACTGCTATAAATTTGAATGCTTATTCAAGGAGAGTGCTAAGGCATTTTTCTACACAACCCAAATTTGAATTTTAACAACTGCCTTTCATTACAAAAAATTTGGGAGTCTAGTTCTTATGAGTCATTAGCAGTATTTTTTTTTTTAAAAATAACATCTCACTGTCTATTGTACTGTATAATACAGATGTGCAGTTGATATAATTTTGAACTCCATTGTTATTGTTCTGTTCCACCCTTGTTTGAAATGTCACTGAGGACTATATGTTAGATTCAGATCAAAATGTTTTTTTTTATAAAATTTTTTTTTTTAATTTTTTAATCAATTTCTTATGTCTATATGTTTCAGTAATCAGTATTCTACACGATGAGTCTGGCTTATCATGTATTTTGCATGATGAGTCAGACTCCATAAAGGTCTGCTAATAACAATCTTTTTACCATAACTCCATCCACCGAGGTAAAAGCAAAATAATTCAGTTTGCATATACATACTTAACATTCTATGTATTGAGAGCAATATAATAGCTGAATTGTAATATTCCCTCCCTCTCATTTATATTTCTTTTGCCAGCAGTGTGCAATAAACCTCTTAGAAACTAAGGGGTACACAACAGTTTGGCTATCGAACCAAACACTCAGTTTGGCTCAACAGCCTGTCACAGACAAGTAACTTACTTTCTTTGAAACCTAATTAATGCTCTTATAGGGCAGTTAATCATACCTGCATATTATATATTATGGCTGTCAGTTGTGTGCATTTGTTAGAAAGGAATACCTGTTTTTTTGTAATGAAAAACCAGTTTCTGATAGGGGAAAAAACCTTGATAAAGGTTCTTTGTATACACAGATGGGATCTGAACTCAGTTCTTTACAACCAAAGATTGTAAAATGTATTGACTGCTTCTGTTATATTATTATTCTTATTACACCCACCTTGGAGTTGGCAGACTCATTGTGGGAGGTTCATTCAACTGATAATAAATCTATCATAATGAATTTTAAAATCCTTAACACTTCCTTGGATTAACAACATACTCTGGTAATGCATTCCATTCATTCGCATTTCTCCCTATAAAAAAAACCTACTCTTTACACCCCTCTTCACCACACTCATACACAACTTCAGGGATCACCTCTGGTTCTTCCCCTCTCACCTTCTACTCTTTTTATAATCCCTTTTGGATTATGCTGCCACCACATCTTCAACCTCATATCCATCTTTCTCCTGTTGTACAATCAGTTTAGCTTGTGAAGCAGGATAGTTTAACTATCCTGCTTTGCAGGATACCCATTCAAATGTAATCCAACAACCATAAACCATTCCAACTTTCTTCCAATTCACTCCACAGATTCACATACTGAACCCCCCCCCCCTTTGTTTCACCACAATTCAACCATCTTGCTATTCGTTATCTCTATTCTCTTTTCAATTCACTAATGACCTTTCCAACAACATATTATCCTTTATCCGCTGCAACAACTTCAAGTTTCTATTAATATTCTTTTTTCACCAGCTAAGTCATTTGTGTCCACAACTATCATTAATCCAATGTTTGCTCTTTCCTTCTCTGCAAAGCGGTTATTTGTTTCATTGTTCCACCAGGAAAGCATGTTTTGTGTACTTTATTAGTCATGACACCTCTAATGATTGAATCCTCATGCAATGATATACGATTATCTTTTGACTCTTTCTTCATAACAGTAACCTCCTCCTTCTCATTCACACCAGCCAATCTCTTCTTTAGGTGTTTAATTTCATCTTCTAGATGTTTCTGTTCACCTTCCATTATTGACTAACTCTTGCCTAAGCTCTTCTACGATGGTCCCAACTCAAGCTCCCATTGCTAATCACTCTGACCTATCAATAGAATTTTCACATACATTAACGCTTTCCACCTTTTCGTTCACTCTAACGGTCAAGAAATCTTTCATTTTTCAGTGCATACATGAAGCAATTTTTGTAATGCATCCAATGGGAAATCTCCAGGGCAGAACTTGATCTTTGTACTGAAACTTTCTGTGCCGCTGACATGCACTTCTTTACAGATACTATTTTCAGAAGCAGTAGGTACAAGTAGCAAAAACAATAAACAAACACCACTGAAGGCCACTTGTATCTAGCATGAAAAAATGCAGCAATTTACGATAAAAAGACACACTAATACACTATTTAAAAAAGCCTTTCTTAGCACAGCTCAAAACTGCTATATGCAAGCGATTCATTTACAAGTAATGACATCAAACTATCACCTGTACAGTAAGGAGTGGACTACTTATTATTGCTGAAAATTTGATAATGGATTCAGAGAAAAATCATGACTTTTTAGATGACAATTATTTTGAAAGAATCAAATGACCATGTGGATTTCCTGAAGAGATATCATATCAGCAAAATGGATCAAAGAACATAAGCCCCACTCCCAAGTAAATGCTTTTGCTGTAACTGGTCTCGTGAAAAACTTTGTTCAAGCATTAGATAAAAACAGGCCTGTGATCCTACACAGAAAAGAATTAAAGCACGGGAAGACTCAATATACCCGGAACGGTGGTGTCAGGGTGATATAGCAGACCCTGCTGTATTGTCAGTCCATGACTGCTATAAAGAAACTCGACACAGAAATTGCTTGAATATTGCTAATTGGAATGTAAGAGGATTGAATAAATGCAGGAAATTGGCTAATGTGATGAGAGAGATGGAGAGATTGAGTATTAGTATACTAGGAATAAGTAAAACTTTTTGGAAAGGATCATCAGATTTTGAGTCAAAACTTCCAAATGGCAAGATATATAAAATATATATGTCAGGTGGTGAAATATCAAGAAGAGGTGTAGCGTTTATTGTAGAGAAGAAAACTAATAAAAACATTATCCATATAATCAATCAGATAGAGTAATGACAATTCTAGTGAAATTTAAACCTAGAGATATGCAGATCATTCAAGTATATGCTCCTACAAACAGAATGAGGAAGCAGAAATAGAATGGTGTATAAAGAAAAGATGGAGGCAAGAAAGATCGAGTTATTTATGCAATGGGTGACTGGAATGCAGAAGTTGAATCAGAGAGAGAACATCTATACACGTGGGTCCATTTGGACAAGGAATTGGGAATGAGAGAGGACAAAAGCTGATTGATTTCTGTAACAAGCACAGTCTCATCACAACTAACACTTATTTTGAGCAAAAACCAACAGCACATTATACATGGGAAAGTCCAGATGGAAGATACAAAAATCAATTAGACTATATTGTAGTCAGTAAACGTTACTTCAATGGAATACGGAACTCAAAGGTGATGCCAAGTGCTGACTGTGGATCTGATCATAGACTGGTCTTAATGAAGATGAATATTCGGCTGAAAACAATAAAATTTAAAAGAAGTCAACCCCTAAAATGGGATCTGCAAATGGTACAAAATCCAATAATAAAATCAAAATTCAATGAAAATATTTCAGAACTGCACAGTTGCAGAACAAAAATGAACCCTCTCAGTGGAATAGACTACACGCAGCTATCATAACATCAGCTAAAAACCACATCAATAAACAAAAAGAAAGAAAAACCATGGATAACTCAAGAGGTAATCAACCTTATTGATGAAAGAAGAACATGGAAAAGAGAAGCAAATGAAGATGAAAGGTTAAGATATAAAACTTTGGATAAAAGAATCAAACAGTTATGTAAAAGACTGCAAGAAAACTGGATAAATAGTACACTGAGATAGAAGAATTACAAAATAGGAACAAAACCAGAGAAGCATTCCTGAAAGTGAAAGAACTTAATGGAAAAGCAAAACGTACACAGTCTAATAACATCAAGGACAAAGATGGAAACATACTCATTAATAAGGAAAAGATAAATGGAAGATGGCGGAGTATTTATCAGACCTCTATGATGATAATAATGGTAACATGTTAGATGATTCACAACACCTTAAGTTAAACGTAACAACAGATACCACTCTACCCATAAGAAAGGAGATAGAACATGCAATCAAGAATCTTCCTAATAATAAATCCCCTGGGTGCGATAATATTCCGGCTGAGCTGTTGGAAGCTTTGACTGGCAATAATAACAACTATTTAGTGGAATCCATTCAGGACATCTACAAAACAATGCAATTACCTGAAGTTTTTACAACATCTATCTACATACCAATTCCAAAGAAACATAATGCACAAAATTGTGAGGATTACAGAACTGTGAGCCTAATATCCCATGCATCTAAAATTATTTTAACCTTCGTTAACAAACAAACTGAAAGAGCCATAAGCAGCGAATTGAGTGAACAACAGAAAGGCTTCAGAAGAGGAATGAGAACCATTAATGATATCCTTGAACTAAAAATACTAATAGAAAGATCACTTGAAAGAAATAAGAACATTTGCATATGCTTCATAGACTTTCAGAAGGCTTTTGACTGGGTAAAACATAATAAAATGTTCAATATATTAGATAAATTAGACACAGAAGATCATGTACTTGATCATGTAAAAATGATTTACACCAAACAGAAAATGCAGCTGTTTAACAATGAGACTTCTGCAGTGAAAATAAAAAGAGGAGTTAGACAAGGTTGTATCCTTTCACCAAATCTATTTAATATTTATAGTGAGACAGTGATGAAAAAGATTGAAAAACAAAAAACAGGAATTAGTATCAATGGTATAAAATACAACAATCTTAGATATGCTGATGATACCATTCTAATAGCAGAAAACAGGACATCACTGCAGATGATACATTACTGCAGCTGCTAATTGAAGAAGGTAAAGAATTTGGATTAGATATAAATGCAAAAAAGACCAAATTTATGAAAATCACAAAAGAAAGATCCGAGCCAGAAATATTCATAAACAATATGAAAATTGAACATACAACAGAATACAAATATTTAGGCACCTACTTTACTGCAGATGGAAAGCAAGATAAAGAAATAAAAATAAGAACAGCCATAGCTAAAGATGCATTCTGAAAAAATAAAGATCTGCTCAGAAGTTCTGTAAGTATCGAGACAAAGAAAAGAATGATAAGAACATTAGTGTGGCCAATTTTTACATATGGAAGTGAGACCTGGATATTCAAGAAGAGAGTAAGGCAACAGATAATGGCCTTTGAAATGTGGTGCTATAGGAGAGCTCTGAAAATCCCCAGGACAGAACATGTGACAAATACAGATGTCCTACAGAGAATGAGAACACAGAGATCTTTATTACAGGAAATGATCGAAAGAAAGATGAGATTGGCAGGACATGTACTAAGAGGTTCAGCAGGCCAGAGGATACTAACAGCTTTAGAAGGAAAAATTATGGGAAAGGGATCAAGAGACAAAAACGAAGGACATGGCTTAAAGATATAAGATCATGGACACGATTACATGGTTATGCAGAAACAAAAAGGAAAGCCACCAACAGAGAGAACTGGAAGAATATGGTGCTGCACCCTCTCACTGAGGACGCTACATGAAGAAGATCTTATACCAAGACTTCAGAAAATTTCCAAAGCCAAACTCAAAGAAGATATAAGAATGTTGATCCACAAATTCATATGAAAAGGTAACTTTCTAGTCTTATTGAAATCAAAAATGTAACACAAAAGAACTAGATGATCAACTTATAATGAAATACAACAATATGAAAGCCAGTATTCACCAGAGCTTAACTTCATTCTCATCTAGATTTCTGTCCTGAAACTCTGAAACTTCTGGTGCTGTGGGTGATGAGCAAGAAGGGACAGTTCTGCTAGGATCATGGTAATGGAACAATAATACCAAGAAAAATGGAAATGATCAACTTTTAATGAAGTACTACAAAATGGAAGTCTGTATGTCACTAAAGATCCACTTCACTCACCTGAACTTTCTTTTTGAAGCCTTTTATGCTATGAAGATCAGTTCTATATCATGGTGATAAAGAACTACCGATGGAAGCCTCCTCTAACTTTCTTCAAAGTTTCATCCCAGGAGAAAATAAGTACAGGAATACTTCGATTATCGCAGCTTATAATTTGATACCAAAATTTCAATTATTGCACTCCAAATTCGAATTATTGCAGCAGCGAGATGTAGCCCACTACATATGCAACCAGTTCGAGTCGCCACTCTCCAGGTATCGCTCTCTTGTAGCACTTCGTTTTTATCCGACGGCACCTGCTCACCACTCATCAGTAACTGTCTGCCTTTGCCTGAAGTACATGTGGATATTTATTAAAAAAAAAAAAAAAAAAACACAGGCTAAATGTGGATATTTATTTCTCTTCTTATTTACCCCTACAATGAATGCTAAAAGAAACAAGGATGATATGAAGTTAACAGCTATCAAGAAGAAATGTAGAGTGATCAGCTTAGAAGATAAGTTGCATATGATAAACAAGTATGAAGCGGGCATAACCAAAACTAAAATTGCAAGAGAGAGTACGGTCTAAATTAATCAACTGTTCGCCATATTTTAGACCATGCTGCAAACTACAAGCAACTAGGACAAAGTGCATCGACCTTATCTAGGTCCCAAACTACGAGAAACAGAAGCCATCTTATGATTGAAATGGAAACGCTATTGTCAGTGTGGATAGAAGATTGTAACCAAAAGAGAATTTCTCTGTCAAATGACTATAAAAAGAAAAGCATTGAATTTGTTTGAAACATCGTAAACAATTAGAAAGCAAAAATGATTCGGCGTCAGTAGTGGAAGAAACTTTCTCTGCATGTTCAGGGTGGTTTGATCGGTTCAAAAAGTGATAGAGCATTCATAGTATTCATGTACAAGGTGAAATTGCAAGTGCCGATGAAAAACAGCAGCTAGTTTTCCTGGTGAATTGCAACAGATCATTGAAGAAGGAAATTATACCGATGATCAGATATTTAATGCTGACGAAACAGGCTTATTATGGAAAAAAAATTGCCCACTAAAACATTTGTAGCAAAAAATGAAAAATCATAGCCTGGCTACAAGGTTTCGAAGGAGCGTGTAACACTTTTACTATGTGGAAATGCTTCTGGAGATTACAAGATGAAGCCTCTCTTTATTTATCATTCACAAAATCCTCACCCGCTTAGAAGTTTAGATAAAAATTTTCTCCCTGTTCATTGGAGATTCAATAGAAAAGCTTGGATGACAAAAACTATTTTTGAGGATTGGTTTAATGTTTTTGTCCTGAAGCTGAAAGGTACTGCAAGTCATTAAATTTTGATTTTAAAATCTTGTTGATGTTAAATAATGCACCTAGTCATCCAACAGCACTGAATGATTTGTGCAAAAATGTAAAAGTTATTTATTTACCACCTAATACCACTTCCATCATCCAGCCAGTGGATCATGGTGTAATCGCATAGTTTAAGGCATATTACCTACGAAGAACTTTTCACAAGCAATAGAAAAGACTACAGAAGATGAAGCTATGACTTTGACAGAATTCTGGAAGGCAGTCAATATCAAAAATTGCATTGAGAATGTCAAGGAAGCATGGAGTGAAGTAACATCTAGCAACCTGAGAGCAGCATGGCAAAAGATTATTCCTCATTGGTCACTTCATTTTCAAATCCTTTAAAATCATTTGCACAATGAGGAATAATCTTTTGCCATGCTGCTCTCAGGTTGCTAGATGTTACTTCACTCCATGCTTCCTTGACATTCTCAATGCAATTTTTGCAATGACACAATTAAGCTTGGCTTCGATCTAGGACTAAAAGAAATTGAAAAAGATGATGTCCAGGACCTGCTTCAGTCACATGATAAGGAGCTGGATGATGAAAACCTAATTAACCTCGAGAGAGAATGTACTTACGATGCTCAAATTGATGATGATGATGAACAAACTCATGTGGCACCGAAGGAATTTACCCTCAAAGAAATGGATGAAATGTTTAGAATTGCTGAAAATTTTAAAGAAAAAAATCTTGAATGGCGATCCTAATCTCGAGCGATCAATGAAAGTTTGTCAGGAAATTGAATATTCCATCCATGCTACCGAGTTTTATACGAAGAAAAAAAGAAAGAAAAAATTCCACCAGACAACTCTACACCAATTTTTATCCAAGAAAGAATAATTGTATGTACTGTATGTACTCCTTATATATAAATAAAGATTAAAGAATAATCTTGTTTTTCTAAATGAACCTTCATTTTTTACTTAACACGTTTAACACATTTCTTTTTTTTTTACTTCATATATAAAATTTAATTAATAGATTTGAAAAATCCTTGGCAATGATCACCCATTTTACATGCATTATTTATCCTGATTATCGCGGATTCGATTATTGCGGTATTTTTCATGGGAACAATAACCATGATAATCGAGGTATTCCTGTACTTATATAAGAGTAAATATAAAGACACATGACTAAAGAAACTCAATTAAGAATACATAATATGACTTCTAAAATACATCTCTCAAATTTGGAAGTGAAACTTGGATTCTAAAACAAAGAAAGAAACAGAAAAAACAAAGAAACTGGAAGGAGCACAGATGAAGTTTCTATGACCTCTCCTGGGACTCACTAGATTAGATAAAAAAAACAGAAATAAGAGAATAATTAGATGCAAAAACCATCATACAAGAAACAGAAGAATACCAGCAAAATGTAACAGAAAGAATGAATAACAATTTGATTCCTAAACACACTAGAATATAAACCACAGGAAGAAGAGACTGTGGACATTCAAAATTAAGATAGAAAGTTCAACCTCATCTGCAGAGTGGGAACAGGACACAAAAAGCCTATACTTAAATTTGTTGAGACAACAAACGAAATGTTTTTTTTTTTTTTTTTATTTCCTTCCTTATGTATAATAAAATAAACAAGTACTTGAATTTTGACTGCTTATATTCATTGTACATTTTTTCCAATAGTGTTCATTATAACTGGGATGTGGTCAAGTAGGGAAAATGTCATTATATATATAACTATTAGCAAACAAATTAAACTGGACTTTCGTCAAGTTTTTGGTTTGGTTTTTGTTTCACTTCACAATAATTCTGGTTTACTATTTTCAGTTTTGGTTTTAGGTCACTATTTTGGTTGAGTGCTGTGTGTGTTTTAACAGTCACTACAATGTTTATTAATAGTGTAAACAAGATGACATTCATAGTGTTTATTCATTTTCTTTATTATTTAGGCCTCCATGGAGTCAAAAGACTCATTGCAGGAGGTCCTTCCTAGGAAACACAAAGTCTATTAAGACTCGTTGTGGGAGATCCTTCCTAGGAAACACAGTCTATCATACCACTCCTTAAATTCATTGACCGTTCTTGCTTTATCAGGCAATGAATTCCACGGTTCAACCACCCTCCATGCAAGAAACCACTTCTCACCCTCTTGCTCAGTTTCCTTTCGTAACTTCCATGGCCCCTTGTCATCACTCCTTCCCACTGTTCAACTAAGCAAAAGAACTCCCCCCCCTGTGTCAACCCTGTAACCACCTCTCAACAGTTTAAAAGTCTCAATCATATCACCTCTCCTTCTTCTATCCACCAAACTCTGCAGTCCACATTTCCTCAGCCGAGTCTCATAACTAACATTGTACAGTCCTGAAACCATCTTTGTACCTTTCCCACAGTTAACTTATCCCCTTTAAATCCTGGGGACCAAATCTGGGAACAATAGTCTAAGTGTGGTCTGATCAGGATCTTATACAATGGAATGATAATTCTGATCTCTGCAGGTCAGCATCCTTCTCGTTATTGCAGCAATTAAGATTATATAACATGACCTCTATTTTGCATTCAGAATCAAGCCTGTCTTTGTGAAGGGAAATTAGCAGCTGCATTAAAATGCATATTATTACAAGTAACTTGAAATGCATTATGTCCCCTGAATTTCAGGTTTCTCTCAATCGTCAACCCCAGATCTCGTCTCCCCTACCTCCTCCCTCCAAGAAAGCGTTCGAAAATATGTATTCATTCTCAGCACACATTAATGATTCAAGGACAAATTACCAATTAGTGTTTGGGTACTTTTAACATGATTTTAAATAGGTTTAGGTAGACAGGTGCCTTTTCTCCTGACAGTAAAGGAAAATGTGGGTGAAAAAGGAAACTACACTTACACAATATCATTTACTAGTTAGGGAAAGCAAAATTAATCCAAGATTGCTGCTGTAGACTTAAATAGAGACAGCAGCTAGTGGGATTAATGTTTCTGACATGACAGTCTGTCTAAGATTATTGCAAGCAGGGAGGCTATGACAGCACCAAACAATAATTATTAACTTATCAAAAATTCCTTTTTAATTAATCGGCTATTTGTCAGGAACCGAATATTAACAGATCTTATGTTTCTATTTTCTAAGACACTCCTATATCAAACTGCTTAGATGTTTATTTCCACTGGATTTACTTTTCCTACTACCTATATGGGCATCAAACATCTGTTCTGCTAACCTTTTCACCTCCCATTCTGTACGAGTGGCCACACCACCATAGATTAACTCTGATCACATATTATGAATGTTAATAATGTCAAGTTTCTTCCAGATATTCTCATTTTGCTGTTTCTAGTCCTTGATAACCCAACTCTCAGATCCACAAGTTACAACTGGTTTGAACACTTTTGTATTGTGCTAGTTTAGTTTTTTGACTAAATTTCTCCTTTATTCCATATCAATTTATTCAGTTCACTCTGCACCATAACAGCATTGCCTTCAATTTGTCTATGTTCATATTCAATCTGTCAACTTCACTAAAAAATGTTTCTAAATAGCTGAAATATAGTACTTCTAGATATTCCACTGAGAAAGCAGTTGATGTTTTCCAGG
Source organism: Typopeltis vanoorti (assembly GCF_054136105.1). Taxonomy (NCBI): domain Eukaryota; kingdom Metazoa; phylum Arthropoda; class Arachnida; order Uropygi; family Thelyphonidae; genus Typopeltis; species Typopeltis vanoorti. The sequence continues at coordinate 162,781,899 of NC_143549.1, read as the reverse complement.
TTCCACGTTGACAATTTGCTTTCTTATATTTTTCACTATTTTTTCAGCATTCTGCTGATTTCTTCACAAGAAATACGCATTCTTCTTTTCCAGGATTGCAACTCTGACTTCCTGAGTCCAGCATGAAAAATTTCTCAACTTCTTCTTTAATAGCATCTTCTTTGGGACAACAGGCACAAATAACTTTCATTATACAATTTCCCTTTCTGAAATGTGCAATATCGCTCTACTGAAACTACTTGCCAATCAAAAAGTTTCTCTTCATGTTATTGTTGAATGTTACTCCCTCCTTTCCTTGATCAGTATTACCAGAATATAACATCCTGTAATATTTACAATATTTGTTAACTGAATTAATATCATAACATGAAATATTTATCATATTTCATGTTATGATATTAATTCAGTTATGATTTCAATTGTTTCTGCAATTTCTAATCAAGTGCCGTGTGTTTACCACAACTATAATTTTTGCTCCAAAGATGCTGGGTAAAAAACAAACAAAATATTAGTAAGTTCAATAAATTAATATTTTATTCTCTTGTAGTTTATACAATGAAGTCCTGTTACGAATAACCAACAACACCTCAGCTCAATGATTCATTTCCCAAACACAGACCTGTGCCTTTCTTCTTCTTCTCTCTTCCATCATCTATGTGGATGATGATGAGGCCGAATGAACTCTTTCCACTTCTGTCTGTCCCAGGAGAGTCCGAACAATTCTGTCCAGTTTGGTGTCGCTTGTTGCGATTTGGTTTACAGGTCCTCTTTTATTATGTCTATCCATCTAATTCTGGGTGTCCTTTGGATCTTTTTCAAAGAACATGTTATAGAAATATTCTTCCAATTCAATGGGTACAAAAGGTAAGGAAAAAAAACTGTATTGCAATTGTAATTACAACACTCTATCTTGCTAGATGAAAAAGATGAGATTTTCTAAAAAAGGAGACACTTCCGAATCAGGGCTTTAGATGGTAGTCTTTCTGTTCCCATTTTGGTCACATGGCCAAAACTATCGCAGCCTTCTTTCTTGGATTTTGTCTATTATTGTTATTTCTTGTTTTAGTCGTTTTCTTATGTCTTCATTTCTTAGTCGATCCAGCAGCAGAGATACTCCAAGTAATCTTCTTAGCCAACCCATTTCAGTAACTAATTTTTTTTTTTTCTAAACCCATGTCACCTGACTATGCTGTACAACACTCAAGTATGCTTCTAGGCAAAAGTAGGTGATTTAACAATGACACCATACTGTCATTGTTAAATGACAGTATGGTGTCATTGTTAAATCACCTACTTTTGCACCCCTCCCCACACTTTCTCTTCACACACTCTCTGCTGAAGAAATTTCTTTTGTAATAAGTCTACAGCAGCATCGAATCAGTTCAAGGTCAACTTCTCAAGGATAAGCAGGTACAAAAGGATATAATGAACACATTATCTAATATCTATATATGCCAAGATCACTGTCTACTAAAGTTGTTAAATAGCATTGTGCATTTCAAGTTACTTGTAATAATATGTATTTTAATGCAGCTGTTAATTTTGCTCACAAAGACAGCCTGCTTGATTCTGAATGCCATCGTAAAGTTGCAGTCGCATATTACCCTGTGAGTGTAGGAAATGTATTCAATTTTGCTATAAGTGTGAGGAAAAACATTCACTCTACTAACTAAGCAAATGCGTGAGAAGTAATTTGGATACAAAGTAGATCAAACCTGGGATTCCTAATGTATGTGTGGCACTCAGAATGGTCTGAGGGTTTTATCATTTGCTATCTCAACAGGTATGGAGGGGGCCTAAAGCTCATGCACTTCTATGCTACCAACACTTCTATCTCAGTATCTCCCATAATGCAAAACACATCTCCTTGCGGATATGTATAATGTTATGCATTAAGGGAAGGGCCACTACCCAGACTAGTTTCGACCTTTATTGAGGTCTCTTCAGTGGGAGCCAGGCCCAAGTGGAGATACCAAGGCAGAAGCATTCTGCAAGGAGATGGGTTTTGCATTGAATACAACAAACAACTTTGGATTCTTTACTAAATTAAACCTCTAATAAAATATCCAAACATGCAGCCAGCAACCTCAGGATATTTGCCAGTTCCTAAATATCCTTGCAACAGTGAAAGTTGATGAAGGCAAACCAACAGAGCAGATATTTCAACACCATAACAGAATTTGTAAAAAAATAGAAATTGAACAACTGGAGATGTTTAGGATATTACAAAACCTTCATGCGAACATGGCTAGAGCAGATGGCATATTGATCCGTGTATTACGAGAATGTGCAAGAATTATCAGCTCCTCTGACTAAGCTGTTCGATTTAAGTCTCTGTATGGAAGGTATTTTAATCCATGAACACGTGATTGTATACATAAAGGGATTCCAATTTAACGAATGTGTTCTACTGTTTTGAAAGTTTATTTTTCACTTGGTCAGACTATAATAAACTTAGTTTAATCCTTTATCCAAGTGTGTGCAAACAAAGTTTGCGCCTGAAAGTATCTTCAGGACTGGGGTAAGGTGGTACAACACCGGGAAACTCCTTGCAAAGGTGGAGCAAGCTACCAACACTTCTATCTCAGTATCTCCCATAATACAAAACACATCTCCTTGCAGATATGTATAATGTTATGCATAAGGGGCACTAGCCAGACTAGTTTCAACCTTTATTGAGGTCTCTTCAGTGGGAGCCAGGCCCGAGTGGAGATACCAGTCTCCACTTCTCAAAACCCATCTCCAGGCAGAAGCATTCTGCAAGGAGATGTGTTTTGCATTATGGGAGATACTAAGATAGGAGTGTTGGTAGCTTGCTCCACCTTTGCAAGAAGTTTCCCGGTGTTGTACCACCTTACCCTAGTCCTGAAGATACTTTCGGGTGCAAACTTTGTTTGCACACACTTGGATAAAGGATTAAACTAAATTTATTATAATCTGACCAAGTGAAAAATAAACTTTCAACATCTTTCTCTAAATCCAGAATAATTTAATAAAAAGGTGGCACACCGTTTGGCAGCTCCTATAGGAGGAGATGACCTTGCTAATGCTTCTGCCTTGGTATCTCCACTTGGGCCTGGCTCCCACTGAAGAGACCTCAATAAATGTTGAAACTAGTCTGGGTAGTGGCCCTTCCCTTAATGCATAACATTATACATATCTGCAAGGGGATGTGTTTTGCATTATGGCAGATACTGAGATAGGAATGTTGGTAGCTTGCTCCACCTTTGCAAGGAGTTGCCCGGTGTTGTACCACCTTACCCCCAGTCCTGAAGATACTTTCAGGCGCAAACTTTGTTTGCACACACTTGGATAAAGGATTAAACTAAATTTATTATGTTCTACTGTTTCTTTATTTGATTCCTTATTGTTTGATGTTTGACCTGATGATGTCTTACGAGATATAAGACAAAATATTCACATAAATTTATTTTTACTGTGGTATTAAGTGTTATTATATAGTCATTAAGAACCATATTCTTTACTACCCAGAGACCCACTAATTAATTAGTGATCATCTCATTAACAGTGATACTCCATTATCAAAAGGAAGGAAATCTTTATCCAGTTTGTTTCTAGAAATAGAGATGTCATTCATCAAATTACCATTCTGCTACTCTTGAAAATACTCGAGAAGGCTGTTAAGAGCCAACTTCTTCACTAACTGTAGGCTGACCAATTAATCAATGATCACCCAACGTGGATTAACAATTTTCATTGCACAGCAGATCTATCCAATCAGATTTGCATCTGGACAGATACCATGGAAAAGTTTTGAGAAACGTGGTTACTCAATGTATTTGGAAAGCCTTTGCCATAGAGGACTTCTTATCAAGATACCGCCTTCTAGTTTCCCTCCTACCTTTTGCGATTAGGTCACTGTCTCCTCTCTTGTGGTTCATGCATGTTGTGCATCACATATCTCTGTAAATTTGGGGTACCCTAGGGCTCTATGCTTTCACCCATACTCTTCCCTCTAAACATTAATGACCTTCTCTCACTAACCTCAAATCCTACATACCCCATTTCACTTCTTCATTCAAGAAACCTTGTAGTGCTCAAATGATTCAAGATCTTCCATAACCAATGTCATAAACACAGATCTTTTCATCATTCTCAAGTAAATTGAAGATGGTGAACTTCACTTCTACCAAAATGTAAGTTGTCCTCCTTCACTTTCCCTTACATTTGATAATATTCTTAACTCCACTCAAGATCAATTTTCTCTTTTTGAACTGATTTTCATGTCTAGACTAATCTGGCATAAGCACATTACAGCTACAGCCTCCTCAAACTTCCAAAAAAAAACTGGATGGCCTTTTTCATGCAAATAATACTTCTCACATGCAAAACACCTAACACTTCATAAATCCCAAACCTGCTAAAACTTAAAATACGGTACTCATGTTTGGGATGGTACACCAAAAACCTTAAGAATGCTTCATACCATCCAGAAGAGGGCAATATACATAACACCACTTATCTCTCACAAACTTCCTCATAGATACAGACACTGTTTCTGAATTGTCTTTTTTTTATAACTTTTTAATGGACACTACTCCACTGAACTGGCTGCCAACCTTCTTCTAACCATAAGAACATAGGCAGCTATTGGGCAATATCCACACATACGCAAACACTCGCTCACTTCAGGTTTAAACTTATCAAAGAATCCTTCCCAAATTATTTTCTCCAAAGAATAAAAAAAATAAAATAAAAAATTCAGCCCTAATGACTTATCCATATGAGGAACTTTTGTATTGACAGTGTTTTGACCTCTTGTGTGTCAAATTGGTGTTAAAAATCAGTTTGATTTACAGCCTACATACTGTACACTATAAGTCAAACATCCAAACCAGTTTCCACCTTTAATGAGTTTTCATCAGTGAAAGTGAGATTCATGAAGATAGTGACAGCCTAATCATTGGCAGAAAATGTTTCTACATATGTTGAGCTGATTTAGGTGTGTCACAAAATCGGATATTTTTGAAGATTAATTTTTAAGATAATACTTAATTTTTATTATGCAGTATCAAACTTCACTGATGTTTTTTTTAAATAGAATTTAAGAGTGATCTAACAATATTTAGAAGCAGATATTGGTGAGTAATTAAATCATCATGGATTTTTTTTTTTTCATGTTATTGGAAAATGCAAATGAAGAACATAAGTTTGTTTTAATGTGAATACAGTCACAGATCCAATCATCTTTCTTTATGTAATACCAGAGAAATCACTACTTTTTTTTTTCTGAGAAAGTCGAAGTCATTGTTTTAAAACTTTTTGTTAAATTTTATATCCATAAAATTTGTAATGGCTTCTATCAGAACCATAAAAAGGAATACAAACAATATTTTGTATTTACAACGTGGTGATCTATGTTGCAGTTAACAATGACATCACACACACACTGCAAGGAATTCTGCATAAGCGCTGAAGAGCCTAGTTTAATCAGACTTCTTGGAAATTGATAGGACAACTACCAATTTACTCGACTGATATACCATCCTATTTTAAAATCTGAAAAGAAGCAATCTGTAGATCACATGGAGCCACACTAAAATAAGATCTAAGATCACCCAAATGTAGCTATTTTTGAAAGTTTTTATCTTGCTCAGGCTATAAATGAGAGAGAGAGACATTCCTGATAGCAGTAAAATTGGATTCAAAAAGAGATTGTTGTTTGGATGGAGAGTGGGTATGCTATCCACTCAACCAACCATGCCAGAAAGTTTTAGTTTTACATTACTATTTATATTAGTAAAGGCTCCTTTGAAGATATATAAAAGCCTTTTGAATGCCTCAATCTTCTGAGTTGTGGAAGAAAGGTATGCTAATGTTGAAAATGCTCGAGTCAGATGCATCAATATCACTCCAACTCAATATTTTTTTTTGTGCTCATCAAGCTGAGTTGATTGCAGAACTACACATACTCTTGTGCATGTTTGATTATATAACTCATTCATATTTTGAGTGTTGTTATTGTGAGAAGGGTTTGTTTGTAATGTGTTTAATGGTGCAAGGACAGTTATGGTCATACTGTGCCAGTACACAAAGTAATAAATAAGGAGCATGAACATGTATAAAAATCAGTACAAATTGGTAAAAGGTGTGTAAAAACAAATGTAAAAAAAAATATAAACATAAGTATAGAAAACTCCAAACAGCATCTAAAAGTTTCTATACACTAAATTAAATTAGTATGTACACAATTTCTATAAGATAGTATACAGTGATATTCTGTACAAATTTTAAAATGAGGATGTCACTTAATAAATCTGATAAAATAAAGAGAGTGCCTGTGTAGCTCAGTGGAAGTGGTGTTGTTTACACTCTTCAGTGCTAAACGACCTAAAGAAAGTGCATCACGAGTTTGATTCTTGTCACCAACTAGAAGAACTTTTGCTAAGCCTTTTGCCAGCCTGGTTGGCCGAGCGATTAGTGTATCCTCTCTCAAGCCAAAAGGTTGTGTTCGAATTCTGCTGTGGACATGGATGTTTGCGATTGTCTGTGAAAATATTGGTGGCGGGTGGTAGATGGCATTGGCGTAGTTGGTGGAGACAGAGAGTTGTAGAGTAGGTGTTTTTCCCTCGGTGAGTCTTTGGACTCCCTGGAGTACATAACTTAATAATAATAATAATAAAAATAAAATCTGCCTGAGTGCATAGGGCTCAGACAGATTATGAATACCATTAAAAGTGACTGCACTTGTTGATGAAATGAGGGTAGTAGATTAAAATGTGCTAGTCTGTTATTGCACTAAAGCTTCTGTAGCTCAGTAAGTATAGACAAAGCCCTTTGGTTGGAAAGCCTGGGTTCAATTTTCATCCATGACATGAGGATTATCTGGTCTCTTTCGACTAAAGCTGAGTTAGCCAGTCTCATACATTCATTGGACTGCCATACAACCCTTTGATATAATACCTGATATTAGAACTGGAAATATCAAACTTAGCTCTTTGCTTTTTTTTTTTTTTTTTTTGATATATCATGTTGTACTCCTAAACACATCCAATGCAAGTGTCCAGGGTTCTCTAACTAAACTGCATAACTGGGGTAAATGGAACATTATACAGAGCAATACACATTCTATATTTCAGTTGTAAGTCAGCACATCAGAACTGAAGGAAATATAGGAAGATAGTTTGATGTAAAATTGTGAGAGAAGGGAGGTAGAAGGGATGCACATTACCTCCACTCTTATTTCATCTTTAGGATCATATTATAAAAGAAAATGGCATTAGACCTGATATTAGAAATGGAAATATCAAACTCAGTTCTTTGCTTTTTTTTTTTTTTTTTTTTTTATTTTTTTTTTGTAGATCATGTTGTACTCCTAAATACATCCAATGCAAGTGTCTAAGGGTTCTCTAACCAAACTGCATAACTGCTGTAACAAATCTGGCAGGAAAATCAACAATAAAAATACCAAAACTATCACAGAAACTTTGGTTGCACTCTTAATGGAGAACCTACTGAATAAATAAAACATTTCAGCTTTTTAGGTACAATTTTTAGTGAAGATGGCAAATTTAATTTGGAAATAGACAGTAGCAAAGCTGCTATGGTGGGGAGCCAGTTGAATGAATGTATAAGGAATAAGAGAGAAATTAGCAAAAATACTAAACTAGCAATGTACAAGGCAGTGTTTAAAACCAGTTTTAAGTTATAGATCTGAGAATTGGGCTAGTAATAAAGCACCTGATCAATGACTAGAAACCACAGATAGTTGCAGAAACATTAAAAATGAAGATATTAGAAAGAAATTTGCTGTTTTAAGGATACTTGTGACATAAGACTGAATGATATATGCACGTAACCACAAGAAAGATATTTATTTAACCAAATATTTCGGTCTGGAAATAGCAGACCATCCCCAGTGGTATTACAAGAACAGTTTAGAAAAATACAAGCTAGAATACTAACAATAGATCGTTAAAAATAGAACACGCTGCGTGATGTTATATCACTAAGTATGAAACGGAATATTTTGAAGTAGAGACATGATTGGAAAAAAAAATAATAAAATAAATAATTAATGAGTAATCTTGATTAGACTTTCCCAGATTTTTGATATAGATATACAGTCATTACGATTCAGGTTGGGACGATGGAGCAAGGCCTCCACGCTTTCCTTGAACAAACGTTCGAACCTATAACGGAATCTATGTAAGAGGCGAGTCCTGGACCAAAAGATGCTGTGGTCAGTTTCAATCCAGTGTTGAGCCAATCCAGACTTTTCAGGTTTGTTGTGAAGAATGGAGGATTGATGTTCTTGGATTCTTTTTTCAAGAGAACGTCCAGTCTGTCCAAAATAGGAGAGATCGCAGTTGCACGGAATTTGATAAACTCCAGGAAGAGATAAAGTTGAGCGTTTGTCTTTAGGAGAAGGAAAATGAGAAGACAATTTGTTAATAGGTGAATACGTAGTTGTTAAATCATATTTTTTTTAAAATTCTTTTGATAGGTTCTGAAATACTGGAGATAAAAAAGAATTAGAGTTGCCAATGTAAGATTTCAATAATTTAGCTAGATATTTGGCTATACGGTAAGTAGGAGAATCAATACAATCTACTATTGGATGAAAAGGATAGTCAATCTTATGGATTTTTGGAAGGCCATAAAATGTAGGAGGGCTTGTAAAATGAGTTTTAAGTCTTTTAATTGTGTCTTTATCTAAACTGATGACTTCATCTAAAAAAAAACTTTAAAATTAAAGTTTTTTTTTAGATGAAAAACTTGCTAACATCTTTCCTCAAGACATTATAAAACTATTCGATTTCGTAATACATTCTGGATATTTCGTATGTCAAAATAAATTTTACAGCCAAGTAGAAGGAACGGCCATGGGAAGTCCTCTTTCTCCGGCTTTAGCCAACTTTTATTTAGAAAAAGTCCTCTTCTCATCTATTTTCCCTCAACCATCTTTACTATTTGGCCTCACAGCAAAAATGCTTTACCTTCTTTTTTAAACAGTATTAATTCCTTGCATCATCGTATAAAGTTTACTATGGAAATAGAAGAAAACAACCAGTTATCTTTTTTACATTCTCCTCATCCGGTCACCTTCAAATATTCTTACAACTACAGTATACAGGAAACCAACATTCACAGGTCGTTATATTCTTAAAGAATCAGCCCATCATCCATGTCAAAAAACAGGAATTATAAAATGCCTCATCAGAAGAGCCAAAACTAATTGTTCTACTTTTGATTATCTACAGAAAGAACTTTCTACTATCCAACAACACATGAAACTCAATGGCTTTTCTGAAAAAAAGTACTCAATATCTTCTCAATTCTTATAATCCTCCACAAAACAACAAAGTTTCAATACGTTGAGTGCCTATTCCTTATATCTCCGGTATTTCAGAACCCATCGCAAGAATTTTAAAGAAATATGATTTAACAACTACGTATTCACCTATTAACAAATTGTCTTCTCATTTTCCTTCTCCTAAAGACAAACGCTCAGCCTTATCTCTTCCTGGAGTTTATTAAATTTCGTGCAACTGTGATCTCTCCTATTTGGACAGACTGGACGTTCTCTTGAAAAAAGAATTCAAGAACATCAATCCTCCATTCTTCACAACAAACCTGAAAAGTCTGGATTGGCTCAACATGGGATTGAAACTGACCACAGCATCTTTTGGTCCAGGACTCGCCTCTTACATAGATCCCGTTATAGGTTCGAACGTTTGTTCAAGGAAAGTGTGGAGGCCTTGCTCCATCGTCCCAACCTGAATCGTAATGACTGTATATCTATATCAAAAATCTGGGAAAGTCTAATCAAGATTACTCATTAATTATTTATTTTATTTATTTATTTTTTTTCCAATCATGTCTCTACTTCAAAATATTCCATTTCATACTTAGTGATAAAAACAGAATACGGCGTGTGATGTTATAACGATCTATTGTCAGTATTCTAGCATGTATTTTTTTAAACTGTTCTTGTAATACCACTGAGGATGGTCTGCTATTTCCAAACCGAAATATTTGGTTAAATAAATATCTTTCTAGTGGTTACGTGCATATATCAATTAGAAAGAAGTTTGATATTGTTAGCATTCAAGAACATGTGAGCAGAACTAATCTAATGTGTACAGCCACTTAAACAGAATATGAGAGGAAAGATTAGCAAAACAGGTATTTGATGCCAAGATGACAGGAAAGAAACCCAGAGGAAGACCAAGATCTAGGCAGACTGATTCAGTCAAAGTGCCTGAGAAGGAAAATTGTAGATAGGAGATTAATAATAATGTAAACTTAATCATGTAGTGCTATCATAGTAGCCTGAACACCCCTTAAGGGTACATATCAAGAAATATTCCCTCTGAGGCCAAAACTGCATCAGTCTTTCAATATTCCCAATCTCCAAGCAGTATTGTATGCTTTTTCTATGTACTTTAAATACTTGTGTATTAGGCATCTAGGGATGGATACTTTCAGTCAGACTAGACAATCAGTTGCTGAATGATATTCAGAAACTGATTGTCTAGTCTGATTGGCTGATAGTTCATTGGGGATTTTGGACCTTTCTGGCTCTGGAAAGGCTATGATAATTGCTTTTTTTTTTTTTTTTGTGAAGTATCTGGAAAAACATTGGCAAAGAAAATTCTATTCAACAGGTGCACTGATCAATCACTGGCAGTTGGTGGCAGATGTCTGATCATTTCATAATAGATGTTGCTTTGTTCAACAACAGTTGAATGACATTTAAGCAAATATAGCTTCCCATGTCTTGTTCTGTGAATGCTATATTCTTCAATAATGCTCAAACAGAACAGAATTTGTTTTTCTGCTTTACATTTTTTATGGCAAGGAACTTGTGTGCGTGTGTGGAGGGGGGGGGGGAGAGGAAGCAATAATAAAAAGATATTGCTGATGTTTTAGCAAAAATCTCCCTAAGCATGCTGGCAATTGTACATCCCTTATGTTCAAGAATGAAGAACTGGTGACTAGAATATCTAGGCTTCATTTTTCCATATTTTGCCCCAGATTTCTTTACTGTTAGCTGCTCATGTGTAGAAGATGTGTATTGGATCCAGGATTTCTTTTGGCTCCGACAATGGATGTATCTTGCTCGAGCATGTTGATGGAAGTTGTTGTAGAGTGTTGTTAGTAAGAGTGTGCAGACTAGGTTCTTTACCTCAGGCAGGTTTGCTATTGATGTCAACAGACGAAAGCTTGGAATATCTTCCTCTGCTGCTGGACGATTATTGTTCTATCACAGTTTGGGGAAACATGAAAACTAGTCAGATGTTGTGGGAATTGCAGTTGCTGGATCGTATTACACAATCTGTCACATGACTAACTGCATCACTGATGATGCTCACTGTCATAGAATAAAATTCTGCTAATAAAGAGAAGGTGAGCGAGTCAGCTTGTTCAATTTTCCATCGTGATAGCCATGATGTAGTACATGGTTGCTCATGGATAAAAGTGAATATCACTGAGAAAATGATCTTTTTCAAAGAAGTTCTCATTAATTTTCCACTTAAGGAGTGAGAAAAGAGAAGTGGGCAGACAGTTAAGTTGATGGCAGTGAATATTTGGATAGGCACATTGAAGACGTTCAACAACTCTTCCTCTGATATTAGTTTGGCACTACGTCATATAATGTTGTATTAATTAAACTCATTAAAAGTAAAGAAGATGGTAACTGCAATATGATGTCATCAAGGTCATCCTGAGATATAATCTGCAACAGGAGGTAATTAGATGCAGCATACTTAATACTATTATAATCTCTTATAATAGTATTGCCACCTCTGGCAATGCTATTATAAAAGATCCGATTGGATTTCAACTGCCTCCATGTTTGTATTAAGTAGGACTAGCTGTAAGGGAGTATATGACCAGGTCCATCCCCTCTCCTATTCTTACAAACAATGATTACATTTCATAATGCTGGATCATCATCAGGCTTCAATATGTTTCTTCCAGGCAAAAGCAGCCTGGTTTATACTTCTGCATGAGAACCCCAATGTGATTAGTGTTTTTGATGGAATCCATAACATAATTATAGATATTTTTGGATTTCGGATTTTGATTTGATTTTTATGGCACAAAGAAATCAAAAGTAATATTGTGCCAGAATACGTTACAGCAGTAACATATGGTAAATGGTTAATATAACAGTTCATTATTTTGCTATGGGAAGCCAGATAATACCACTTTGTGGTGGTATCACATGGCTTCATATGTTGAAAGGTATAGTTTCATTAGCCTAGAATTTTTTTTTTTTTTTCTGGAGCATTGAGGATAGCCAGTGTCCATCATTTCTTCTTCATCAGCAAAACCACCCAAAGCATCATCAAATTGGACTGCCTCTTGGACACTAGGTATATTAATTGTTTTATTTCCTTGTGTGGGGAAACAAAGGCATCCATGTTATCTATTAATGGATCCAGAGGCATGTCTGTGATCCTTTGTGATGCATGTTCCATTATTTTTTTAACTTAGTGGATTCTCGTGCAGTGGGACCTTCCCCCCCCCCATCCCCTTTATAGAGACAGCAAGCAAATAATACTGTAGAGATGTAGTTATGAGAAGGCAGGATGAACACAAGTTAACATCCTTAATTACTTTTTACAGTTGCCTTCTCAGCATAAAAGGGTTTATCACTTGGTGCTGCAACTTTTGTGATATAGTGCCTCTTTGCCTCCTGGTATAGGATGCTCTGCTCAGTTTTCTTTTTTGAATCTCCTTTCCATCTTTCCACCTTTGGCATGCTCAGAAGTAAGCTTAGTGATCTCTCTCACAATTAGGGCATTTTGATGTTTTGCTCTTAGTCTTTGTTCTCATGATATTTACTGTGAGATCTAGCACAAATGGCAGAGCCACAACAGGCAGTTTGAGAATGACTATTATTATTATTTATATGAGTACTCCATGGAGTCAAAAGGCTCACTGTGGGAGATCCACACTATCCAATAGCACAATACCTATCATACATCTCCTTAAACTTATTTACTGTCTGGGCACTCACAACTATCTCTGGCAATCCATTCCACTCATTTATCACTCTCCAAGTAAAGAATCTAGTCCGCACACCCTTATTAACAACACTCTACGACAACGTCCATGTGTGACCCTTTATTTTCCCCCTATTCCCCATGTACTGAAAAATTTCTTGTGTCAATCGCATAGAATCCCTTTAATAACGTAAATGTTTCTATCATATCCCCTCTCCTCTGCCTTTGCAATCCACATACCTTCAATCTATTCTCATAGGGAATATTCTACAGACCTGACACCACCTTGGTCACCTGTCTCTGAATCTTCTCAATCACCTTCCAATTCCAAAGAAATGCAGGTGACCAAATATGTGCACAGTAATCAACATGTGACCAAATCATAGCCTTATAAAGAGATAATTACCTCCCTATCTTTACTTGTCAATGTATTCTTCAACATCTAAGTAATCTTATGAGCTATTTTGCCAACTCTTGCAATATGTCATCTAATTTGAAATCTCTACCCACCATCACTCCCCAAATCCCTAGCCTTATCAATTTCATGTGCACTAGTACCATTCACATACCAGAAACATATACACTGCACTTATAGTGTGTATGTATATTGCGAAGCCTGTTTTCATCCTGAAGTGCATTACCTTACATTTTACAACATTGAATTGACAACCACTGTCCTTTGCCCACACTACCAATTTATTTAAATCATTGTGTAAGATATCTATATCACCATTATCAACTATTGCCTGCCCTAGTTTTGCATCATCGACAAACAACTGAATGACCCCTTCAAATCTTCTGCTCTCTCATTAATGTACAAATTAAAGAATTTAATTTGTACATTAAACTCTTTGCTTAGTTCTAGTCAGGGGTGGCTCGTGCATAGGCATTGCGGAACTGCAGCACCTCCAATTTTTCTTGATATGTAAATATATTTATTAATTTATTTATATTTGCTTGTAATATTTAATTTTATCATCAAGAATCCTATACAATTCTCTTATTTTGTATAAAAAATAATAAAAATCCATTTTATAGCACTTAGGAGGACAAAGGATGCTAGCATCACTGTTTACCAGTGTCATATTGCTATGCGTGCAAGCATATGCACATCATAGTGAGGTGCGAGCTACTAGCGTAACGCGCCACTGTCCGTAATTCAGTTCCACTGCTGTTTATATGCAGTTTGCACCAGTAGTAGAGTGTTCGTAGTGCTTATCGTGTTTACTCTGTCTCTCTTTAAATATTGCTTTAATTGTAAGGTCTAAAAATTGTAAATCCATTCCTTTAATTACAATTAAAGGAATGGATTTTATTTTTAAGTAATTTTAAATTATACCAAACTGTATAATTTTATCAATAATAAACAATACTTTTTCATGTTTAATTTTTTAAAAAATATTTTACCATAATTTTGATATTTCATCCAAACACTTATTATACATTGTACTTACAGTGTGTACGCATATTTCGAAAGTTGCAGCACCCCCATGATTTCAAGCCACGAGCCACCACTGGTTCTAGTAAAGAGTCCTGGGGTACTCCACTAGTCACCCTCTTTCACCTTGATTCTACTCCATGATACATCACTCTCTGATGTCTATCAGTCCCCCCCCCCCCTTCACATCCATTCCCATTTGCTCTAACTTGTGTAATAGTTTTCTATGCAGTCTGTCAAATGCCTTTGCACAGTCCAGTATCATGGTGTAGCTATTTCCTTTATCTAATTCCACTGTCATCTTATTATAAAATGTGAATAAATTACTGAGGCAGGACCTACCTTTTACAGATCCATACTGCTCCCTATAGAGTATTATATTCCCATCCACCCATTTCTGAATTGTACTTTGAACCAACATTAACAATACTTTAACCACCACTCCAGAGGTACTAATTAGTCTGTAATTTGCTACTTCTGTCTTGGAGCCACCTTTATGTAATGGAACTATCTTACTCTTCTTCCACTCTATTGGAACCTTGCCAGAGCTGACACTTAGATTAAACAAACTTCAGAGGCACTCCCAGTTCACTTTTCTCTTTTGTTACTTTTAGTAACTCTTATGTCCTCTCTCATACCAAACTTTCAAATCATCCTTTCCTGCCAAAGCACAACTTTTTCACTTTATCCTTCTGCATTCTAATAGCCTCGCTAATCTTTGCACTTGAGAAGCATGATTTTGTCGCTATCTTGTCAAGCACACCCCTTATAATGAAATCACTGTAGAAGACTCTCTTTCCTTTTTTCCTTTATTTGAGTATTCATTTCTCTTTTCTTGCACCTCTTTTTTCCTGTTCTCAGCTGAGCCACTCGATAGACATTTCTGCATTTGCTTATGTTCTATCTTCTGAAGACGTAAGCAATATGGCCAAGTCTTCCTTCTGAACATCTTTCTCACTACTATTCTTCTGATCATCACTTCTGCGCTCTCTCTTAATCCTATCTTCCACTACACTATCACACACATAAAAGACTGCGATGGTTTGGCCATGTGACCAGAAAGACTACCATCTAAAGCCCTGAATACAACGATGGAAGGTAAAAGATCCAAAGGATGGCCCAGAATTAGATGGATAGACAAAATAAAAGAGGACCTAAAAACCAAATCACAACAAGCGACACCAAACTGGACAGAATTTTTCGGACTCTCCCAGACAGACAGAAGTGGAAAGAGTTCATTCGGCCTCATCATCATCCACATAGATGATGGCTGACTGACATATCAAATAGTGGTATATGGGGGGGGGGGTGAATCTGCAAGATTAACCAATAGTGTACCACAAGGATCAGTCTTTGGTCCACCGTTATTCAATCTGTACATTAATGACATCGGGAAGGATTTAAATAAGATAAGTAAGAAAACTGCAGATCAGCCATTTGCTGATGATGCAAAGATAGGTAGGGTGATCAAGAATGCAGATGATATGCAGTACATGCAGAATGATTTGAACAGTTTGGGACTGTGGGCATGGGAAAATGGATGTGATTTCAATGCCAGTCATGCACAATTGGCATGATTAGATATCCAATGTCATATTACAATGGTGGCGTTATGCTAAAAGAAGAAACTGATCATGCTAGGGATGGATCTTGGAGTGTCAGTATATAGGAAGTTAAAGTTCAGGGGCCATGTAGCAAAGACTGCAAATACAACTTAAAAGATATTGTGGTGATGAAATGAAATTTGACATGTAAAGATAAGGATGTCATTTTGCCTCTTTATAAGACCTTGATAAGACTCACTTGGACTATTGTGAGCAGGTCTGGTCTCCTGGTTTTGTGATTTTGGTTGTGCAATACTGATTATGAAGATAGATTAAGAATTTGTAGACTGCAAACAATAGCAAACAGGAGAAAGAAGGGTGGTATGATTGAGATTTATAAATTTCTGAAAGGACCATACAGAATTTCAGTTGATGGAATGTTTCATTTTATGGAGGGTGGAGAAAGGACAAAAGGGCATCCTTGCAAGCCGAGAATGAATGCTATCAAGAGGGGGGAGGTGTAAGATCTAGATTTCTCACATAGTGATGCATGATTGGCATGGATTGCCATTGGATGTGTGTGTATGTGCGCAAGTAGTGTAAATGAATTCAAGAACAAGTATGACAGCTGGTGTATGTAATATGTGGCTTCCCTCAATGAGTCCCCGACTCCCTGAATGCCTCACTTAATAATACTAATTTACTGCTCTAGTCTCTATTTGTTATGCACTTCTGACACTCACTTCTATAACATTTTTGATGCACTCTCTGACCACTCTTGCTTTCGAACCAAAGTTCCTTCATCTTCAGTAAGATACATTTTGCAGATATTGCACTGCACAAAGTCCTTCAGGCTGAATTCCTTAAATAATGTTGCATTGGATGCTACTGTTATATTTTGCATTGGTGCCATGCTACAAAACTTACCATACAAAATAACTTATATTTCAGGACAAAACTTACTTAAGTCTAATTAACACCAAATATAATCTACTTTTACAGTTTCTAACTAATATCACTTGTTTTTTAAAACAAACTACTTAACTTAAAGAGAAAACTTAAACACAGATGTGGCTACTAGACACCACCTATTGGCCTTTTCAAATTTATATGGAGTAAATGGGAGAAGCAGTATACTAGACAGTATTCAAACCAATTTTAACATATGAATCTGAGAGTTAAGTAAGAAAACAGCACATCAAAGACAACAGATAACAGATGGTGTCATTAGCAAAATTATATTAAAAATGTAGCTATAATAATCGAGGAATATATTTTTAGTATTGTGGGTTAGCAAAAAAAAGTTTATTAGAAGAAAAAAAATTATAATATAGAGGAAGATTAAGATCTACATGAACTGATGCAGTTAGTAGTAAGACCAAAATAAAAAGCTTAAAAAACAGGAAGACAATTTATTTTGATAGGATGCAAGTAGTAATGTAATTCTAATCATGTAGCACTATCATAGTATCCTGTATATTCCTTGAGAGTAATAACAGCAAATGATGAAAATGTGGAATGTGAGAGGAAACAATTGCAGAATGGTTATAAGAATGCTGATAATAGCAAAGTCGTTAACTATATCAGTACTATTTCAGTGTACACCATACCAGTGTGAATTATGCCTGTGCAGCACCTAGTAGAGAGTCAAATATTACAGAAAAGAGAATAAATGTGAAAGAACCAAAATAAAACAGGTGTTAATAAAGCTATGAGATTAGATGATGTTCAAAATGTATTTTTACAGAATGTATGACAAACTGTAGAATTTGCCTTACCAAATGAAATTATCCAAGTTTGTGGTGAAATGAAACTGGAGACAGATTCCCTCATTCATGTGTTGGCTCCTATCTAGGAGGTTGACTACCATGATGTGACTCATGGTTAACTATGGGCACAACGACATGTGGTGATGACCCTATCTCTTCCACATAATGTCGTAAGTATTCATGACTGTAATCTGTGTGTATTCAATAGGGCCGGTTTGCCTGTTCTGAGGGACGGAAAACCCGAGTTTCCAAGTGAAAAACCTCTCTACTTCCATATGAGACTGGCTAACTAACCTTTAATCGAAAGAAACTAGATAAAGGTTCCTCATGTCTTGGATGGGAATCGAACCCAGGTCTTTCCGACCAAAGGGCTTTGGAAACAGATTATTGGTAAGAAATTCAGCTAGGATTTGTTCAAAGTGTCTTTAAGTGAAAAACTGATGATGACAAGGAGATATCAGGAAAACCTACTTAACCTGGAGTGTTTTATTGGATAACAATTTGACATGATTAACTCGCATCAAAATCAATTATATGGGATAAAGCTTATGCAACTACTTCAAGAAAATTACTGATTAGCTGACCACAAAACACTTGGTAGTACCAAGAATGTATGGCACTCCTCAATTACACCAGGCTGATATTTCTTTATGTTCCAATGTAGATCTGACAGGCTCCCCCAACTCTAATCTGTCCAAATTTAAAGGCTACTAGTTCCTCATATAAGGAAGAAGTCTTATGTGAGAAATTCCTTGCCATTCATTGAGTATAAAAAAGTTAACACTGGCCTTCTAGAAGGCCTTGATATTGTTAGTATATTCATAATTTTCAGGGATAATTCCTTAAGCCTTTTACAGGAACTCATCTTGTCCTATATCAAACTCAATGTTTCAAAGTTCAACCTACACTGTGGGGCAGCAGTTGGACAAGAGGTGAAACATAGCCCAGTCTCTGCTGCAGAATGCAACAATGTTAATTTTCTTTTCTGATTCCAGGTGTTTCTATAAGAGAGGTATATAAACACCTGGAACCAGAAAAGAAAATTAACATTGTTGCATTCTGCAGCAGAGTTACTTTAATCTTACTTTAATAATGATTACTGAAGAAATAATGAACTTAGGAAATGCAGTATTTTCTTTTCTGATAAAGAAACTATTATAGAAGACAATTCTCCCCCCCCCCCCCCAAAAAAAGACAGACTGTTAAAATTGGGTTCTTTACTTGAGAGCACTTTGTCAAAATGATAAATCAAGACTGGACCTCATTTCTTACTAATATTAATATCATAAATAGTACTTGGAATGAAATATTACATGAGGTTAAATAAATATAAATGCTTTAATCTTTTTGTATTATTTAAAGAATCAATTTGTACATGCCAGCTGCATTATTCCTGGAATTCCAAAGTAACATGAGATTAGCAGACAATCTACAATGACAAAGTCACTCTGCACATGACATACAAAACTATACGAGAAATGGACATCAATCTTTCTACTTTCAAGTATAATATTAAACTAAATGGTAGGAATAAAAACCGTGCCAATTAAATGTAAAATTTACTTATTTTCATTTTACTTTCAGATTCACATTACTCTTTTTGTACAATCTTTACACATTTACAATTTATTACTGAAAACGAGCATTTAAGCTGTCATATAAGAAAATAATTTATAAAAAAAATTATACAATTAGATATAAAAACAAAAATTTGTTTAACAACGGTGCACAATACAAATGTTTTATATATATATACACACACACACACACACACACACACACACACACACACACACACACACACACACTCATGAGTAGTTGAATTAGAGATACCTGCCTAGTAGCAGGTAGCACCCCCCCCCCCTTTCGCCTTGATGACAGCAGCAATGGAGCGTGGAATGGAATCCACAAGGCACAGGAAGCGTTGGGGAGCCAAACTGATCCATGACAAATGTTTTTATATATATATATATATATATATATATATACACACACACACACACACACACACACACACACACTCATGAGTAGTTGAATTAGAGATACCTGCCTAGTAGCAGGTAGCACCCCCCCCTTTCGCCTTGATGACAGCAGCAATGGAGCGTGGCATGGACTCCACAAGGCAAAGGAAGCGTTGGGGAGCCAAACTGATCCATGACCACTGCACAGCCTCCCACAATGCACGGAGATTGGTCGGAGCAGTGTCCAGGGTGCGTAACTCTTTCTCGACAGCATCCCAGATGTGTTCAATAGGATTGAAGTCAGGGGACCTCAGGGGCTAGCCAAGCATCTTCATGTCTGTGGAGTGTTCATCCACCCACTCGGCCACAATTTGGGAGCGGGAGGCCAGTGCATTGTCTTGCTGTAGGTACAGGTCTCCTGCAGGATGCTGTAGGCACAGAAATGGGTGCACATGAACTGACAGCAGGTCCCCGTATCATTCGCTGGTGAAGGACGATGGTAGATGTACCAGGGGACCCATTTCATCCCACATAAATAGCCCCATATGAGGATACCACCACTGGCCTGAACTGTATTCAGCCGGCACAATGAATCCATCGTTTCATGTGCTTGGCGACGCACTTGTACCCTGCCATTGGCATGTACCAACATATACCTCAACTCATCAGTCCAGATGACCTTTTTCCATGATCCGAGAGTCCAATGGCAGTGTTCCTGTGCCCATACTAATCGTTGTGCCTTGTGACGTGCAGTGAGCAGAGGTACCCTAGTCGGGTGGTGGCTTCTGTACCCTATAGCGAGGAGATGGTTCTGGATGGTGTGGTTGTTCACACGTTGTTGTTGTTGTCCAGTATTGAACTGGCGAGTGATCTGTGGTCCATCTATCTGCTGTTACCATCCGAGCTAGCCGACACCATCCCCTGTCATCGACACATTGTACACCATGACAGTTTTCCCTGGTGGCTATGGTTTTACCCGATTCCATGTACTCATGACACACTCTTGACACAGTGGCCCGTGAAAAGCCCAGTGCCTGCACAACTTCGGAGATGGAATGCCCCATATGTCTGGCCGTGATCGAATTCGCTGAGATCTCGAGTCTTCCCCATTCTGTGCTCTACTATTACTCAGACAGTCAGTACAAGGTCTGACGACATCACGTGCCACAATTCCATTCGCCAGAGCGGCCACAGCACCATTTTGCCAACACGACAGGTATCTCTAATTCAACTGCTCACGAGTGTGTGTATATATATATATATATAACAAGAATGTATACAAAAATACTGTATATATGACATTCATGTAAAATGATTAAATATCTCTGAATATCAATATTTTCTACAGAGATCCTCTGTCCATATTTTTAATATGCATAACTGAACTGTATTTATAACTAATAATATAACTAATATTATTAGTTATATATAAAACAAAACCTCAATAGTATGCATCTTGTATGAGGACAATATACAAAATAGACCAATGCAAATGTTTTTGAGGAGTTCTCTGATAAAATTAACATTTGAAAGCTTCCACAAATATCTATACTGAAAAACAGCAAACTTTTTTTTTGGTATGCTATTAATAATATCCTAACCACAGTTCATCAATAAGATCATCTTATTAACCCACACAGCATTTATTTGCTGTAGTTGCAGCTGCCTTGTGTGTGTGTGTGTGACCTACACACACACACACACACACACACACACACACACACACACACACACATTGGAAAGAAGTCAACTGACACCTTTTTACATGGCAAGGTGCATGATGCCATTTAATATGTCACATGTTTGTAGCTGATATAAATTGGAAGACTATGATGCTCCCAAGTCAAGCAACTCTATCCAGGTGAAACTGCTGCAAGAAGTGAACTGACAGAGCATAAAAGAGGCACTGTGTAGGATGCCATGTTTTTCAGGCATATCTGTATGGCAAATTGGGCCATTCCAGGTCAACAATCGGTGATACCATACTGAGATGGAAGCACAGGGACTCAACTGCAAGTACTACCCACAGTGAAAGACCCACTGCACATGACTGTAGGGCTACGAAGGATAATATGTAAAAAATGCAATTTGTCAGCCAGCATGTTGAATGTGGAGTTCCAGACATCGACTGGAAAATCAATCTGCACAAAAAGATTCAGAACCAAGGTTCACAACATGGGTTTCCATGGTAGGACTGCAACATGCAAGCCATACATTACCCAAACCAACATATATCATAGTTTTCAGTGATGTAAAGAGAATGTATAGTGGGATGTGAAAGCTTGGAAAAGTTTTACGGAGCAATGAATCATGCTACCCCCTCCACTGAGCAGATGGTAGATACCTGGCAACATTCTTATCAGAGTGCATAACCACAACTATGAAATTTGGAAGTGTGGCGATGTGATGTGGTGGTTGGTTTAGCCTTGTACCTCTGATTGTGGTGCTACAAACATTACAAAACATTCTGGACAATGCAATGCTTCCTACTTAGTAGCAGTTTCCACAGAACTGACTATTGTCTCTTTCAGCGAGACAATGCACCATGTCATAAGGCTGCTGCTGTAACTGCATGGTTTGTGGACATGAACTTCACCACACTTGACTGGCTTCCACAGAGCCCTGATCTCAACCTTATCAAATATTTGTTTAGTGAACTGGAGTGTCAGATGAGGTCACAAAGGACGTCTGCTCCCACAGCAGTTCAGGACCTCATTATATGTCTACAGGAAGAATGGTCCAAAATTCCCATTGATCACTACTGTATGCTTGTGGAAAGTATGCCTCATATGATTGCTGTAGTCATTGCAGTGAAAGGAAGTCCTACATCTTATTAAGTTGGGTGCCATGGCTGTCTGTTCCTCATTATGGTGTCCATTGATTTCTTTCCAAGCAGAGTGAGTGAGTGTGTGTAATGTCAACCATTAACAGTTTAAACAGTAACAAAAAATTTTTCAATCACACAAATTCATAAAATTTAAGACTGAAATAATTATGTACAGCATTTGAAACCTAATGTAAAATGAAGTATGTAATGCCTTATTTGCTTCCATGTAATCTAAGTGGATTTCACTCTGTCACTAAAGAAAGTGGTGCAGTAAGGGTGGAAGGTGGCTAAGATGATACATTTTTTTTTGTCATGTTTTTATTTTTCAGTTGCTTCATATTTCCAAATCTCCTCAAACAGAAAATCACATTTCTTCATTTTTTCAGTGCCACATAATATCCATTACTTACATTAATAAAGTAATTCCTAATTGCTAAAATACTTCAAATTTTTCAGTTTATTATATTAGAGACTGCTGCTTAATGAGAGGACAGAAAATCAGATTCTCAATTTTTCAACTTACATATCAAAATATTCTTTCACGAGATTTGAAGCTGCATAAAATGAGGGCAATTCATGTTTTAAGAAAGCGTTTTAAGAAAGCATTTAAAGAAAGAGGTTAAAAAAATAATTAACTTAATTGTTAACAATAGTTCCACACCAGCAGATCACTGCTGGGATTAATACCCTCAGTCATTAATAATACAAATATATATATATAAAAAATTAAATACATGCACACTTAAGGTAAGACCAAATAAATGAAGATTTGGATGTAGTTTGAGCTTCCTTACATGCAGTTCTTGCTGGAATACTGCAAGAATTTGATAAAAACTGATCATTTGTAGTCACATTGATTCAGATCATTGGATCTTCAGCCAAAGTAAGTTAATTTACATTAATGGAAATGTACTTAGTTATAATAATTTCTCCCAAAAGAAGATATATTAAACAAAAGATTATACAAAATGGATTCTTTTTTGTGAGAAAGAGTACTAGTTTGATTCAGAAGGATTTGTTTAGTTTATCTTCAGCCCACTGAAGAAAGTTAACAAAATCAGCATTTAAGAAAGTGGTTGAGTGTTGATATCCATGTGACATTTTAAAACTCTGCATACTAAAAGTTTTAAAAAAGCAGCAGTGCAGACAGCAAAAGAAGATAACTGTTTTACAGTAGGGGAAAAAATGAAAACAAAAGACAATGCACTTTACCAATGATCAAGAATTTAAAGGATAAAATCTTTCTACCCTTCAGAAAATGAGTGACCACAGAGGAAAGTGGCTGATGAATACATGTGCAGGAAGAAAAGTACAGAGCAGATGTGACTAAGCAAGCTTTCATGACAGCTATGATCAAATGCATTTCTCTGAAGATAAATGAAATAACATTTCTGCATGTTAAACTCACCAAGGAGAATGAAATGATCTCACTAATAAGATAGCTGAAGTGCAGAAAGTCTATATTTGGAAAAAAATAAAAGAACTTTTCAGTATTTTGTTAAGTTAGAAAGGTGTGAAATGAAGTAAGGAAATTTTATGCAATAAAAGATCAATAAAGGGTGAGTCCATATTATGCTGCTATTTTGAATTTACAGTCAAAGCAAATAAGGCCAGCATATTATGTCTGTTAACTGCATGTGGTCTTCTGGCTGGTTTGCCTGTCCGTATTATGCATGCTGAAATGCAATATCAGAGTAGATGCACATATTCCTCTTTTAGAGCAGAAAGAATCCCAAAAGAAGTGAGCGGGAAAAGTAAGTTTTGTGGGAGGAGGGGATGCAGAGAAAACAAAAAATGGGAAACTTGACGATGAAAACTTCGTTGAGGTTGAAATTTAGGACATATACACTGGAATACAGGTTTATTTTTGCAGTAGATTTTATTTATATTTTTTTTTATGCTGGTTTATTTAGAGAGAACATGAAGGTTGGTAGAAAAATACACAGAGAGCAAGGGTTAACTTTTTGAATGCATGAGTATGTGAAACACCAGACTCCTTCAATGATTGGGTGAAAGAAGACACCTGTGCATTGAAGAAACCTTATAATTTGCATCCCACCAACGAAAAGGGGATGGAGATTCAAGAAAGGAGAATGGGGGGGGGAGAAAGTCAGGAAGCTACGACATTCCAACAGTCATACTGGCTTCATAGCTGTTTTTAAATAATGCTGTAAGTTCTGCATGTTCAAAATGACAGTGAACAAGTAAAATTATAATTTTACTTGTTCACAGATAGAACAAAAACTCAAAACTTACCGACACAGTTTTACAATAATAGTGTGTACTGTTGATGTTTATAGATGTAAAATATACTGAATGATAAATAACAGAAGTGAGCTTTTGATGCATATAAACATGAAGCCCAGTACATATATAGAAAGCATGTTAAATATGAGAGCTCATCTTTAGTTGCAGTTTTTTGCAGTACTACATGTCTCAAAGGCAAGTCAAATTGTCACATAAAATATAGACTGCATAACTTCTGTATTCTGAAAAGCTTAAAAAAAATAAATAAAAGTATATGTGATGATTATTTTGCTATTATTTATTTTTAAACCATAACATACCACTAAATGATGAAGAAAATTTATATAGTCAATTCTCACAACAGCAAATTACTTAAATCTCTTGGCTGATTCCTGAAACAACAGTACTGCTTTATGCCTATGGAAATCATAGGCATCAATCTGATGAATGATTTTATACCTTTAAACTTAAACCTAACTTATTTAAGGATGGAAGGCAATAGAAAATGTAAAGATCACAGTCAAAGTAGTTGATGTTGACTGAGGTGAATCAACATTGTGCTGTAAACTATAATGACAAAAATCTTAAATCATATTTCTGCCATTATCATATAATGGTTGAAATTTAATTCAAAACCTTGACTCAAGTGCCAGCCATACTGTCGAAGTGGATAACACTTCTGCTCTCCAAAGAGATATGGGTTCAAATCTTAATGCAGACATGGATGTTTGTGAATGTCATTAGGTGGCAGGTGAATTCCATCACTTGGTGCAAGACCACCTCTCCAGAGATTGGAAGTGGCATAAAAAAATTCCATTTTGATCTCTTGAATAAGGTTTTTGAATTACCTGGCATTTAGACTACCCAGAGTACTAAGGTATAGTATGTTACAACTTTCCTTGGGCATAATTCATTAAAAATAAGTTCAAAATTTGCAATTACACAATCTGCAAGTGATTTATAGCACTTGGGCTAATCATGTATTCTTAAGTATTTCTTTGTTTAAACAAAGCTAACACCAAACAACAGGAATAAAAGTGAAGAATTTTTGGCAAGTAGTAAAATTAAATGGAACCAAAAATTACTGGTATTAGAAAGTCCTGGCTAACAGAAGAGGTGAGGATACCCTTGTAAGAATAGAATGTGATGGGTACAGTGCATTCAGGAAGGCAGAGGAGATAAATCCAACACCCTAGTAGTGATCCCAAATAGTGGTGACAATAATATGAGTTTGAGGCCATCGTCATATGAAAAGAACTTAACTACACAGAGAGAATAACTTTATTAATGATAAAGTGGGACAATCATTATGAGTGATTTAAAATTGATATGGAGATGTTGATTAGACGAAGAAGAGGATGGCATGCAAGAGAAAGAAAAGAGAATTCAACTAAGCTGATGAGGGATAACCACCTTAAGCAGTATGCGATGGAAGGGACTTGTGGCACAGGAATATTGGATCTAGTACTGCAGCCAAGAATCTGTTAAAAAAAAAAAAAAAGGGTGGGGGAGATTACTGGTGTCTCCATATAAAGAGACTAATAGTAGACTTAACTTGTGAGGTGACAAATCAAGTGAAAACACTGAATGAGAAAAGATATATTTGGAATGCATAGTAGAGAAATTAGCAGTATATGATAAGTGTCCAAAGAATGCCTGAAGAAAATTGACTACATTCCTAAAGTTAAGAGCAAAAAATCAAATGGGAGTTAAAATGAGTGAATAAGACTGCGAAAAAAAGAGTTGTATAAAAAGAAACTTTTGTGGATGTAATGCTGAGAGAAAAGAGATGACTAGGTTCAGGAGAAATATAAAACAGCAGGCTAGGAAGAATAACAGCTATAGTGAGCAAGGCAAAATCAGACTACGACAAGCAGTTAGTCTTACAGGCAAAGAAAAATTCAATAGAATTCTCTTGATATGGGATTAGTTAAAGATAAAATTACTATGGAAGAATAACCTACAATGCAGAAGGCATTAGCATCTCTTTTCACTCATTAGGAAAAGTGCTAAACACATTTCCTAATTAGTACAAAGACAATCAAGATAATTCCATTACACAAGAGCAAAACTAAAACAAACTAATTATAGACCAATTAGCATCTTGAGAGGCCATTAAGGTGAACGAGAGGTAATTACAATCTGAATCCAGAGGTGAGATGGCCCAGGAGAAGCATTTTGATCTTTCACAGAGGACATGATGAGTATGTTAAATATAAAACTCTTTAGCAATCTGCAGACATTTTATCATAGTAACTGCAGAGTTTGGATATGGGAGAAGTAGATATACCATAATACTTCAAGATCTTTCCAAGGATGAAATAGGCTTGTGACAATGGACAGGTATTACAGAGGAGCAATGTATGAGAATGCAGAGTCTAAACAAAGGAGATGACCAGGAGAGTATCACAGGGTTCTGTACTTGGATCACTGTTTTTAAATGTATATTAAAGATACTCAGTTTAGTCTGGTTAGTAATTACAATTATTGCTTTGTTGATGATGCAAAGTAATGACATCAATAAGGGACATTTCTGGTACACAATCCTTGCAGGCTGATCTGAACAAAATGGTTGTATGGACATATGATAATGAATGTCAGTTCAATATTGCTAAGGTACAAGGTTATCCATTTTGGACTAGATAATGCTTAGGGCTAGCAACTCAGTCTCAGAAAAAAAATTTTGCTATGCAAACTGAAACCTTCCAAAATGTGAGGTAAAGAAAATAGAATACGAACTGCCACAAACATGACACACCTCTGTGAAAGCCCTTCTGGGGAAGCAAAGGTGTGGAAGAAAATGACAAACACCTTATCAAAACACAAACTTAGACTGGAATGTTGGAATGTTAGAACATGTTTGAAACTGGGAAAACATATCGTCTCGAGAGTTCTAGAAAAAATGGGATTAAGTGAAACGAGATGGATAGGAAATGGAAAAATCAAATTAAACTTTGGTCACTACTTAACCTACTCTGGGAACCAAAATACAAATGACCACACAAAGACAGTTGCACTAATGATGAAAAAGAAAGCTCATGGTGCACTAATGGAGTGGAACCCAATATCAGAAAGAATACTAAATGCTAGATTTAAAGCTGGCAAGCAGAACATCACAATAACTGCTATATATGCACCAACAAACAATGCGATTCAGCAAGAAAATTATAATTTCTATAATATGCTAGAGTGAAGTATAGAAACAACAAATAAAAAAGATATGCAACATATTTCGAGACTTTAATGCTAAGGGCAGAAATGATAATACTAATAAAGAACTGTTATGGGGAAAGTATGTAGAAGGAGAAATAAATGAAAATGGAGGGTTAATTATAGACTTTTGTATGTTCAACTAGCTTGTAATAGGAGGGAGTCTCTTCCAACAACAACAACAACAACAACAACAAAAAAAAAAAAAAAAAATACTTAAGTGGACATGGCTAGCACCAGACAGTAAGATGAACCAAATAGACCATATACTTATAACAAGGAATTGGAGGAAATCACTCCTGGATGTCAGAGTTAAAAAAAGGAGCCAAGGCATATTCAGATCACTTTCTCCTAACAGCTACAATAAAAGTAAAAATATTTAAAAATAAACAAACAATGATAGGAAGAGGTTTAGAACTGAAGAACTCAAAAGCAAAGAGATTAGAAATCAATTAACAACAACTCTACAGGATAAATGGGATAAACTTGAAAAAAGAGGAGAAGATAACATAGAGGAAAAATGGATAAAGACTAAAGACATACTAATAAGCACATCAGAAAAAATATTGGGATTTTGAACTAATACACATAATGCAAAGGATGGATAACAGAAAACACTAAATTAAAAATAGAGGAGTGAGAGATAGAATAAAAGAATTACAGACTGGCGAACATAGAGAACTTGTTGTTGAACAAGAAGAAAGATATATAGAGCAATTAACAAAGAAATAAAATGTGCAAGAAACGATAAAAGAAAATACACAGAGAATCTAGCACAAGAGGCAGAGGATACTGCATATATAAATAGTACTAGAAAGTTATATGATATTACAAGGAAATTAAGTGGAAAAAGAAATAAATGGATAGTTCCCATATACAATAAAGAAGGAAAACTATTATTAAATGCAAAAGAACAGATAAATAGATGGATAGAATTCTTCTCAGAGAAATTTTAAGAAACGACTGATGGTGACCAGAGCCTAGAATTAAATGAACAAAATGCATTGTTGGATATAAATTTGAATGAAATAAAAATAGAAATTACAAAAGCAATAACTCAAATCAAAACAGGTAAAGCGCCGGGAGCAGATAACATACCAGGCGATATACTAAAAGCAAATCCAAAACTTATAATACAAAATATTATATCCCTTACTAAATGAGATATAGCAGAAAGAAGAATGGCCTTAGGAATGGAATAGAAGATTCCTGGTTAAATTAAATTACCCAAAAAAGGGAACCTATCTGAATGCAAAAATTGGAGAGGTATAACATTGCTGAGTGTTATAAGTAAAATACTAGCAAAGATAATATTAGAAAGAATCAAAAGAGAAATAGAAAAAACAACTAAGACCAGAACAGGCAGGATTTAGAGCCAATAGATCATGCACCGACCACATTACTACTTTATGAATTATCATAGAACAATCATTGGAATGACAGGCAAGCTTATATTTATATTTTTATTGATTTTAAACGAGCTTTTGACAGTATAAACAGATCTTCCTTATGGAAACTACTTGGACATTATGGACTCCCCAAAAAAAATAAGAAGAATAATTAAAAATTGTATGAAGATTTCAAAATTAAAGTAATACATGGAAATATCCTCTCAGAACCATTTAAAACAAAGACAGGAGTAAGGCAAGGTTGTACACTCCCCCCCCCCCCCATTATGTTTTTAATTATCATAGAGTGGTGATGAGAAAAGTATCACATGAAAATACAGGATTACAATGGTTATTTCAAAACCAACTTCATGATCTAGATTTTGCAGATGATGTTTGCTTACTTTCACAGAAACACCAACATATAGAACAAAAAAAAACACGACACTTCTAGAAATAGCCAAAAAAAAGTTGGTCTTAGGATAAATAAAAATAAAACAATGTTGATGAAAATAAATACAAAGCAAAATAAACAAATAACAATATAAGAAACACTGATTAAAGAAGTAGAACAGTTTTCTTGGTTCAATAGTATCAGTAAAAGGAGGAACTACTGAAGATATAAATAGAAGGAAACAGCTGGCTTATTCAACTTTCAACCAACTTCGAAATATTTGGAAAAACAAGAACTTGTCTATAAAAACTAAAATGAGAATATTTAACTCAAATGTAAAGGCAATACTAATATATGAATCACAAAAGTGGATGTTAAACAAAAATATAGTTAACAATGTCCAGGTCTTCCTAAACGAGTGTTTAAGAATCATACTGGGAATATATTGGCCAAAACAAATATCAAACAAAGAACTACAGCAGGGAACAAACCAGAAACCCATGTTGCAACAGATACACAAAAGGAAATGGAGGTGGTCGGAGCATGTGTTGAGGAAAGAAGATAAAATAATAGTAAAACAGGCTCTGGATTGGAACCCACAGGGTAAAAGAACATGGGGAAGGACAAGAGAAACATGAAAAAGAATAATACTGAAAGAAATAACAAATATTAATAAAAACTGGAACCAAATAAAAGCAGAAGCACAAAACAGTCCAGTGGAAAATGGTGGTGGAAGACCTATGCTCCCAGGTGGAGTGAAGAGAATTAAGCCTAAGCCTTTAACGTAAAGAGAGATAAGTATTTTGTTACTGGAATATGTTCCCTTGAGTCCTTGATTCTATGGAGGAGCTGCCTGCATAATAATATAATTCTGAAGCTAAGTTACTACAATGCCCATCTTTGAGCTTTAAAAATTTCAAAAGTAATCAAGAAGTTATGAAAGTATTAGGATTTGTTGCAAGCATCATGAATTCCAGTCAGGAATGTGTACATTTACATTCTGATTAATGGTTTCAGCCTGACAGTAACTATATGCTTATCAGAGACAAGACAAAAAAACTCTGAAAATCATAGTAGTTCTCAGTTTAAAAAGTTATGTATTTATCACAAACAAGAATCACGAGTTCAGAAACAAATGAAATCAGAAATAACCAGAAAACTTAAGCAGGCAGTTGACTGGTCACACACAGAAAGAAGGGAAGGGACACATGTGATGAACAGCTGGCATGTACAAGTTAGCTGCCCAGTTACTTTCCCCTACCCACAGATGTTCATTAATTTATGTCCCTTCTCTCTTTCTAACTGGAGGTGCTCAATTATAAAGATGACTGACAGATGAAGTTTTCAGATTATTTTTGACTTTAACGGTACACATTGCATATATTTAGTTAACTGAAAATTCTCTAAGTGACATAAATTTAAGCAAACTTAGCATTTTGAAAATTTAAATCAGGATTTTCAATTTTTATAATTTCACACTCTTCTTTCTTATATGTCTCCTATTAATGTTTACATTTGCACTTTTTTCATGCTCTCGTTTTGTGTGTGCTTTATGTGGTTCCTGCCAATCCTGTATTCTGTTGTCAATGGCTGATTTCTACCATTTCTTCTTTATTCTATTTTCTGTCATTCTATCATCAATGTATAATCCCACATTTCCTTTGTTTCCTGACCTCAGCTACATTCTTCTTCATTTTCTAGTTTTAATACAAAAGCAAATAAATTTTATGCAGTATATTCAAAAGGATTACTTCTAACAGCTGTATTTTTTACAACATGGATTGTAATCTTATTTGTGAGGAAATTCAGTTCCCCCACTGTGAAGATTTTGAGCTTTCGCTGTTTGCAATTGGAAACATAAAGAACATTAGTTCTATGGGACTTTCCTAAAATTCATTAAAGTAGCAATTTTGCAATAGTTGTGTTTATCGTGTGTATCTTTTGTATAAAGAACAAAAAAAGCAGGAATTCTTGTTGAAAACAAAAATGACAGTGCTGCAAACAAAATGAAGCAGTGGCATAGCAAATGAAGTTTGAAAAGTTTTGTTTCTGTGAGAAAGAGAATTAAATTAGAACTGCCAGCAGATTTTGACACGAAACAGACATAAATATCTTGAATGTAGAAACCTGTGCAAAACTGTACATGTGATAGTTATTCAAAGAGAGAGTGAGAGAACACTTGAAACAAAGAAACTTCTCAAAATAGCAATTACTTTCTGGTAATTAATAAAATATGTATTTTTCCTAGGTAAATAGTTTAATTGTAAAAAAGAAATACAGTTAAATTCGCTCAAGCCAGATCATTTTTTTAAGTAACTCTGGTTAAAACTCACAAACACTATGGGTGTCAGCTTAACATGACACTGCTTTGCTTGATCTCCACATTGCTGTGGAGAGTGTGTTAAAACAAAACACACAAAATACAGTTAGACTTTAAGATGAAAAGCCAAACAGCTATAGTTTCTGGCAAAGTTAATTAAATTAAGGGGTTAAAAATCCCTTATTATTTTACAGCCAGTATGCGAAACTCTAAGATCGAAAACTACAATCTACGAGTTTCATGCCGAAGAACTATCGGCAAATCCAAGTGTAAGTGACCACTTATGCTTGGATTCGCCGATTCCTAGGAGTTGTGTTTTCACATTATGAAAAAATGTCAAGGATAGTGAGGGAGCTTGTTCCACTTTTGATTCGCTTTGCCTTGGTGTTGTACTACTAAGTGCTCACTTACGCTTGGATTCGCCGATAGTTCTTCGGCAGAAAACTCTTAGATCGTAGTTTTCGATCTTAGAGTTTCGCATACTGGCTGTAAAATAATAAAGGATTTTTATCCCCTTAATTTAATACAGTTAGACTTTGTTGTAACAAGCATGGAAATAACCAGCTGTAATAAGCAAAAATCCATAATGATTTGAATTTATGTGTATTCCCATACAAATTTTGGTAACTATGAAAACATTCTTAATTTCTTGGATAGTTCTTGGAATATGCAAAAATAAAAGGAGTGACTTAGCTTTTATGACCACCTGCATCAGATTACAGGTCAGCTTATAGCCTAATCTTCGTCTTGGGAGCTATCCTCATTCTACCTACCTCTCTGGCATCTAGTCCCCCCCCCCCTGCCCACTTTACCCAAGCATTGCCACAACTGTAAAATCAGTTTACATACTAGCAATAGAAAACAACATAAAAAATAAAAGAAAAAGTGCACGCTTACAAATGTTGACAAGGCATTGTTTCAATAGTTCACTACCCAAAGAAGTGCTGGATTATCAATAAACAGTCCAATCTTGAAGGCTTAAGTGGAAAAATGACTTTTTCTAAACAATTTAGATGTAAAATTTGGCTGGATTGATTTAAAAATTAACTTATCATTTATGCAAAAATTAGTGGAGAATCTTGACCTGCAGATTTAATAATGGCAAATGAATGAACTGACCATGTATGTACAGAAATCAGAAAACGTGATGAGTGGGGAAATGTGAGAAACATTAAAGTGAAATCTTTACAACAAAGATCAATTTTAAACTTTATAAATAAAAAGACTAATTGAAATTGTTTATTATTAATTAGTATTGTTTTTAAAAATGGACAAATAAAGTGTGTTTAATATTAAGTGCATACAAGAATATTCATAGAAAAAATATCTAGGTATGTAATTATATATTTCTCTCTCTAAACTTCTTTTGTTTATTTTTGAATATATTTTTTTTTACCAAGTTATTGAAGAAACGGCTGAGAAGAATTGTGGAAGAAAAGCTTGGTGAAGAACAAGCTGGATTCAGGTCAAATAGCGGCTGTCAGGATCAGATCTTCACTTTACGACAAATAGCAGAGAAATCATGGGAATATAACAAAGATCTGCATTTGTTTTGTTGATCTAGAAAATGCATATGACAAGGTGCCAAGGGAGAAGCTATTCAATATGCTACAATTATATGATGTCAATGGAGCATTATATCAAGCAATACTTAGTCTTTATGTGAGTTGTAAGTCAGCAGTTAGAATAGAAGTACAGGAAGATGGTTTAATGTTAAATCTGGTGTGAGACAAGGATGTACATTATCCCCTCTGTTATTCATTATCTATATGGATCACATTATGAAGGAAAGTGGTATTAAACCTGATATCAAAATTGGAGATGTTAATGTCAGCTTTTTTGCTTTATGAGGATGATGTTATACTTATCGATAAATCTGCTACCAGTTTGCAAGATTCTCTGCCTAAATTGAATAACTGTTGTAATAGATATCATATGAAGGTCAGCAATAACAAGACAAAGACAATGAAAATAGGCAGAAACACTGAAAATATCAACTGCGTTGTGAACAGAGAACCTGTGGAACAAGTAAAACATTCCAGCTACTTAGGTATGATTTTTAGTGAAGATGGTAAATTAAATATGGAAATAGACAACAGAATCAACAAAGCAGGTATGGTAGGAAGTCAACTGAATAAATTCATATGGAATAAGAGAGAAATTAGTCTGAACACTAAATTAGCTGTATACAAGACAGTGTTCAAACCAGTTTTAACTTATGGATCTGAGAACTGGGTCAGAAGTAAAACACTTGACCAAAGACTAGAGACCGCAGATATGAGAGTCCTCATATTAAAAACGAGGATATTAGGAAAGAACTTGACACTGTCAGCATCCAGGAATGCGTTAGCAGAGCTAATCTCAGGTGGTATGGTCACTTAAACAGAATGGGAGAGGAGAGATTAGCAAAACAAGTGTTCTCTGCCAGGTTGGCAGGAAAACGACCCAGAGGAAGATCAAGATATAGGTGGATGGATATGGTACCAAGTGCTTTTAGAGGATAGAAATATAAGATCTGATAATGTTGGAGTCTTGAAAAGTATCAGACTGATTCGGAGGAAAATTGTAGATAGGAATTAGTAATGATGTAAATTTTTCATGTAGTACTATCATATCCTGTACACCCCTTGAGGGTACATAGCAGGAATTTGATGATGATGAGTTATTGAAGAAAAAATACAGGAGGTAGATTTTACTCATCACTGATATAGTGAGTGGTTATAATAAGGAAATTTTGTTGGTCCCCTGATGCTCATTATAACAAAGTTTGACTGTAATAATCAAATTTGCTTGATCCTGAATTTCCTAGTCCTTCCCCCCTTAATTTAATTGAGAACAATTTGCAGTTCTGGTGCTTTGGAGTAAAGCAATTAACTCACAAGATGTCCAGCCATTAGATAAATGTCATAATTAATATATGCAGTCAATAGATTTTTTCACATTTTTATCAAATTTTAAGTCTCTTTTTGTGTATTTATGCATTAGATATTTGTTCTTGTTTCCAATTTGTCAAAGAGAAAGAGCAAATCTTCAGATTTTTTTGT
This sequence comes from Typopeltis vanoorti, assembly GCF_054136105.1. NCBI lineage: Eukaryota > Metazoa > Arthropoda > Arachnida > Uropygi > Thelyphonidae > Typopeltis > Typopeltis vanoorti. The sequence goes on along the minus strand of NC_143549.1, from coordinate 162,746,777 downwards.
CTAGTCTCATGTAATATAACAAGAAATATTATGTGGGTAGTACCAATGTGAAAAAGAAGTATACAGAAGAAACATTCTAGTCACATGCTGAACACCACATTCAGAATACAAACAGAAGTGTTATGGACAGATGGGACATCATTAATAAGAACTTGCACATAGAGCTTTATGAATGCTTTGCATGCATAAAGCTCCATTTGCAAATCCTTTTTATAATACAGTGACAAGATACCACATGGAACTCTATTGTGCAAATGGCAACAAATGGGGATGGATATGAAACTGGTGATATAGATAAAAAGGCAGCTGATGGACAGATACCAAAAAATAGTATAGGGAGGAGCAGAATCCAGGAAAAGGCTGGTGACTAGTGGTGTTTGTGCCACAGGGCTGTGTGTTGGTCTATTGCTGTTTAATTTGTACATAAATGATATAGGAAATAATGTGAAGGGAGATATTCAGTTGTTCTGATGATGAAAAGTTGGGTGAGATGATAGTTAAGGTGACAAAGAGCTTGCAATATGATATGTTGACGGCATGGACAAAACATAATGGATGTCATATTTGAAATTATTATAATTCTTGACCACTGAGATTAATGAATAACTAACTCTTATTTAGAAGTATTGGTCAAGTGTTAATAAATTATTTAATCACCAACTAGTTTTGCCAGCTATTGCTGTCGGCTTCTTCAGGATACAATAAGGTAGGCAAAGTAAATTACAAGCTACACGTTAACTGACAAGTCTAATTCAATAACAAAATGACCTTAATCAGATCACTAAACACACATGAAATGCACTTTAGTGCCAACTACAAAATGTTTCTCAACAAGTAAATCATGTATCTGTGATACGTGTATTGTTTCATGCTCAGTACTATTTTGTTATTGAATTAGAATTGTCAGTTAAATCTAGCTTGTAAATTACTTTGCCTACCTTATTGTACCCAGAAGAAGCCGACAGCAATAGCCGGTGAAACCAGTTGGTGATTAAATAGTTCATTAACAGTTGACCAATACTTCTAAATAAGAGTTAGTTATTCATAATGGATGTTAATTTAATGTGGAAAGTGTCAAGTTATGCATTTTGGGATACGAAGATTACAAACTGTGTACCATTGAGGGAACTGGATACTGATGAAGACAGGAATTTGGGGATAGCAGTAAAGTTTGTGGATTGTAAAAGTTTCCTATCAAAAATGTGACAGGAAAAAAATTTCAGCATTTGGCTAAAGGGAGCAGAACAAGAGGTCATCCCTGGAATTGTTAGTTGAAAGCCCACACAACTGAGTTAGTTATGAGAGCTTTATCTGTTAATGATTTCAAGGAGTGGTAAGACTGATATTATGTTGATAGTAAGGGTCTCCCACAGTGAGTTTTAGGACTTCATGGAGGTGCCCATGCAATAATAATAATAAAATGCTGAAGATACTTGCAGATAGATGTGGTGGCAAAAATTATTTGTGAAAGATGTGGACCATACATATTTCTGAAAAAAGGCAATCCTAGTTTCACATTCAAACTTAGAACAAGTTTTGGATGGTTGGCATTTTAAGAACAGAACAGGGATCAAACCAACTGGCATGGAATGCAGCATCACGAGACAGAACTAGCAAATTCAAATAAAATTTTGAAGAACTTTTCCAAATGTTAAACATCAATGAAACTGGTTTCTTCTGGAAAAAGATGCCCAAAAGAATATATATCAAAAAGGACAAACATGCTATAAGGGAAATGTCATCAAAAGATCACCTAATGCTGATGTTGTTTTAAGGATACTTGCGACATAAGACTGAATGATATAATCACGTAATCACAAGAAAGATATTTATTTAACCAAATATTTCGGTTATCACCGAAATATTTGGTTAAATAAATATCTTTCTTGTGATTACGTGATTATATCATTCAGACCTAATGCTGATGTTGGAATCAAATTCCTTAATAGATGTCAAAACGAAACCACTTCTTATTCTTATTCTTATCTCAAGGACACTGAAGAATGCAATTCTTGAATCCTGGTGATTTTTTAACTGAAAGGCAAAGGTGACCTGTGAAATTTTTCAAAACTGGTTTGTGAATTATTTCATGCCAGGAGTAAAGCAACATCTTCGGGCCAAGAACTTCCCAGAGAAGAATTTCCTATTTTCTGATAGGAGACCCTTCACTAGGAAATGTAGATCTTGGGTATTCTCCAGGATTCCCAGTGGAATTCATGCCTATGAACACTGCTCAATGATTCAACCAAAGAATCAGCATGTTATCACAAATTTCAGGAGAAAGTATACAATAAGCTCACATTTCACATAATGTTCTGCAGTGAGTAAATGGAGAAGTGAAGATTAAATGAATTCTAATAGTTATAACATCAGAGATGCTGTGCAAAATATTGGCATATAACAGAATGTGAGAAAGAAATCATTGTCAGCTGCACAGAAAAAAAAATCTGTGGACCAAAATTATACCTAATTCTGAAGACTCAAACCCACTGAACAAATAAAAATAAACTACAGAGATGGCACAGCCTGAAGCAAATCTTGGCCTGGAGACAATGTTAGGAGATGAGGAGGAGCTCGAATTGCCTCATTCTGAATATCTCTTTGAAGAAGAAATTTTTCACATCAATAATCAACTCAGCCAGCCAGCCTAGCTGGCCAAGTGGTTAGCATATCCGTTCCCCAGCCGAAAGGCTGCGTGTTCGAATCCAAGCCTGTGGGCATAGATGTTTGTGATTGTCTGTGGAAATACTAGTGGTGGTGGTGGTCGGTGATAGATGCCATTGGTGTAGTTGCAGTCAGTTGGTGTATTGTGAGTGGTGGAAAAGAGTTGTAGAGTGGATGCCCCCCCCCCCCTAAATGAGTCTTTGGACTTACTGGAGATGACAAATAATAATAATGAAGTTGCAACAGTATCAGTATATACAAAGGCTACAAAAGAACTCAAGATGCACAATCTGAAGGAAATTGTTGGAGAGACATAAACTGAAGTCAGTAGTAAAGGTCTGTAACAGTCAGGATCACATGAAGACATACTGTCTTCATGTGATCTTGACTGTAACAGATAAAAATTGATTGCTTAAGAAGTATCATAACAAGCTTCTCTCTGCATTGACAAAAATGTCAAAAATCTATCCTCTCTGCATCAGACATCCAAAATTTTTTTTAGTGTTTGTTGCAAGCGGACAACATTAGAAGACCAGGACAGTGTTCTATGCCTTTCTACCTATAAAAATAGACTCTGATCCCCAAACTGCAATAAAAATAAAAAATGATTTTAAAAAATGTTTTGGGGTAGCCTGTTCTAAAACAAAATGTGATACCCGCTCTCACCAAACAGAACAATGCTGTACATTTAATGAGACAGATAAGTAGTTTTCCTAAGAAAAAGTCAGTTTCACCAGATGAAGTACTTTGGTCTTTTTTGTAGCTGTTTGGGGATCAGTCTCTCTCTCTCTCTCTCTCTCTCTCTCTACTTATTTTTGCAGGCAGAACGTCACTGCTACCTCTACACTGGATGAAAAAACTCAGGTGTATGAGAGAGAGGTATTAGAACTATGGCATAAATCAAATAAAAAATCAGCAACAGGGTCTGGTGGAATATCAGCATAGATGCTGAAAGAGTGGTCAGCTGAACTTTGGCCTGGCTGTATAATTTGAGTAAGCACATGGTTGATTCTGCAGGACAAAAGATTATTATTATTCAGGACTCCATGGAGTCAAAAGACTCGAGGGAGGTCCTTCCTAAGAAACACAAAGTCTATCAAAACTCATCGAGGGGAGGTCCCCCCCCCCCCCCCAAGAAACACAAAGTCTATCATATCACTCCTCAAACTCATTGACCGTTCTCGCTCTCACCACTCCATCAAGCAATGCATTCCATGGTTCAGCCATCCTCCATGAAAAGAAACCACTCCTCACCCTTTTGCTCACAGATTCCTTTAGTAACTTCCATGGATGGCATCTTGTCATCACTCCTTCCTGCTGTTCAACCAAGCGAAAGAACTCCCTAGTGTCAACCCTGTAACCACCTCTCAACAGTTTAAAAGTCTCAATCATATCACTTCTCCTTTTTTTATCCACCAAACTCTGCAGTTCACATTCCCTAAGTCGATCCTCATAACTATCATTGTACAGTCCTGAAACCATCTTTGTTATCTGCCTTTGTACCCTTTCCACAGTTAATTTATCCCCTTCAAATCCTGGGGACCAAATCTGAGAACAATAGTCTAAGTTTGGTCTGATCAAGGTCTTATACAATGGAATGATAAATGTTTTATCTCTACAGGTCAGCATCCTTCTCATTATTGCAGCAATTCTCTGTGTTACCTTCACCACCTTTGCAATATGTTCCCTAAATTTCAGGTTTCTATCAATCATCAACCCCAGATCTCTTGTCTCCCCAACTTCCTCCAGTATAACTCCTCCCACAGAGTACACAGTGTCCCATCGATGTTTCCCAAACCTCAAGACCTTACATTTTGCTGCATTAAACTGACACTCCCCATTCATTTGCCCATCTATCTAGCTTATTCAAATCCTCTTGAAGGGCTGCCGCATCTGCGCTATTACTAATAATCCTTCCCAGCTTCGCATTATCTGGAATAAACTGAATATCCCCTTGCAATCCACTGACAATGTCATTGATATAAAGGTTACACAATATAGGTCCCAGTACTGAGCCCTGTGGGACCCCACTTTTAACCCTCTGCTTCCTTGAAATGTCCCACCATACACAACTCTCTGATACCTATCAGACAGCCAATCCTGAATCCAGTTGACCAATCTGACATCCAGACCCATGTGCTGCAACTTGAATATCAGCTTATCATGTGGCACCCTCTCAAATGCCTTCACTAAGTCTAAGAAAATGGCAGTATATGTCTTTCCCTCATCTAATGCTCTTGTAACTATCATAAAAGACTAGCATATTGCTAAAACGAGAGCGCCCCTTCACAAATCCATGTTGACGCTCACAGATAACATTACCCTCATCTGCCCATTGCTGTATACGGTCCTTCACTACTTTCTCCAATATCTTACTAACTACTGATGACACACAAACTGGCCTATAATTAGACCCTTCCAGTCTGCTACCGCCCTTATGCAATGGCACTATCTTACCTTCCTTCCATTCAATGGGCACCTTTCCCACAGCCAGACTTTCATTCAAAAGCCAGGTCAAAGGCACTGCCAGTTCCCTAGCACATTCTCTCAAAACTTGTGGTGAAATACCATCCAGTCCCAAAGCTTGACTGACATCCAGAGTACTCAGTATTTGAAACACACTCTCCTCCTGTACCTCTAAACGTCAAACCTGCCCAATCCCTCTAGCATTAAAACTGACTCTTCCAGGATGAAATACTCCAATAAAGTGTTCATTGAACAATTCCACTATGTCCTCTGCATCAGTCACTCTATTCTCATTTTTATCCCACAATATCATTCTTCCACATTATATGATAATTCCATTGAAAAAGGATAGTGTAAAGACCAGTGTATCTAATTATTGCCCTATTAGTATCTCTGGAGGGGTGGTGAAGATTTTAAAAAATTTCGTAAGAGCTTGTGTACAGGTGTGACAAAGAATCTGTACTTTGCAAAACACAGGTTACTAAGGGAAAGTCATGTTTGATACACCATGATACTTTCAGACTTTGCTAAGGCATTTGATAGGATACAACATGGAAGGCTGTTGCATAAGTTGCAGGATATGGGATTGGATTAGATAAGAGGATGCCTGAATGACAGACATAAAAAAAGAAACATATAGTTCATTGTTATTCAATCTCTACATTAATGACACTGGGAAGGATTTAACAGGAAATATACAACTATCAGTCGATGATGCAAAGATAGGCAGGATAATGAGAAATGTGAATGATAATGAACAGGATGGAACTGTGCGTATGCAAAGAAATGGTTGTCATTTTAATGTTAGTAAATGTAAAGTTATGAAGTTTGATGCAATGATGTTTTATTGGTGAGATTATGCTAGAAGAAACTGATCAGGTTATAGATCTTTGAGTCTTTGTAGATAGAAAGTTGAGGTTCAAGGACCATCCAGCCAATATTGTGAATATAACTCAGAGGATACTGCAATGCCTAAACTAACAATGACATGTAAGGATACGGAAGTCATTTTGCCTGATACAACCTAAACTGGACAAATCTGGTCTCAGTGAAAATGCAGACATCGTAGAGAGACAGAGAGCAAAGGAGTGTTATAGATAACATCCAGGCTGTGGAACATAATTATGTGGACAAATTGAGAATTTGTGGAATACAGGCACTGGCTGATAGGAGAAAGAGAGGTGATATGATAAAGATCCTCAATCTTTTGAAAGGATTATATAGGATACTAATAGTTGGAATTTAAATTTTATGGAAAATGGAGAGAAGACTGGAGGGCATACATGAAGTGAAGAGTGAATGGAGTGAAGAAAGGGATGAGAGAGCTAGATTTTTCTGTCAAAAAGCAGTGTGTAATTGGAGGTGATAAGTTGACGTAATTTAACCAATTCAAGAAAAGGTATGATAGGTGAGGTGGGTGAAATGAGGCCCAACTCTCTGGTAACATATTAAATAATAGCAATAATTTACATTCAAATTTACAAATGTTTTCATGTATTTTTCTTTTTAAAATTAATTTGTAATTTATACTTGTGTTTAACATACTTATATAAATGAAAAAAAAATCACAAAAACATTTCTTTATAGATTCTTTATTAGAAACCATCTGTATACTCTATCATTATTATATATAAAAAAAGAACATCTGAATTATTGTATAGAAAAACCTGATCCTATTGCCTGTTGATTGTGAATTCACTTACTGTAATTTTTTTGGTCCCAATTAATCGTGGTAAAGGATGACCCACTGTATCAAAAGAATACTGTGTATACATACACAATATTGTATTTTTTCACTGATTAATTTATTACATTTATTATTCAAATTAATATTTTGTATTCAAATTAAAATTAATATTTCAAAATAATTAGTAGAAATACAAATATAACACTGTCCAAATTTTTCAAAAGTGTCCATACCACTGAGAAACTATAACATATTGGTAGAACAATGTGATATTATTATTATTAACAGAGACTAAGTGATAAATGCAAATTAGAATTTGCATTTATCACTTAATCACTTATCATTTAAACACTGCCCAGTGCATGGGAAGTGTTTAAACAAAACTTAAATGATGCACATTTAAGTAGGTGAGGAAAATCTATTTTGTGGTATTTGCTTTTTGCCAAAATCATGTGTCTAGGTAAAGTGAATATATAAAACATGCTGAAAAAAAAAATTATAAACTTATATCACAAGAAACAAAAATGTCGTATCTAGCATACAACAATTAAGAAAGATGTTGATGTTGGAAGTCACTTGGATAAAGGATTAAACTACATTTATTATATTATAAACAATTAAGAAAGTTTAAAGAAACAGACAGGATGCATATCAGCTCAACAGAACAAAAATTAAGGACTTATATGACCAACTAAGGAGAATGCTGGATTCTGCGGCATGGTATCAGTGCCCTGTCTAACGACATTTGTCAGTTGTTAGACAGTGTAAAAATGTTTATGTAGCTATTACAAGTCTAAATATTTTTACATAAAGTTCACCAAGGTCAAGCCCAGTAAGAATTGTGACTTGTAAATAGATGTATGTTATATGTAAATAATCCCAATGGGAATTTGTATATTGCTCTATGCCAAATAAGGGAATATTCTGGAAGGTGTAGTATTAAGGCAATACCTTGCCAATAGTAAAGCAGTATATTTTTAGATTTTGTAAAGATGTCAAACTTTGTGTGTATTCTACATGGGAAGCTCAAGGTCAGTGCTAGGTGGACCGACAAAAGCTTCAAACGAATGTCCGCTGCCAGAACAAATAAGATTTAGGGAATGTAGGAGAAAAACAAAGGAAGGGTCAGTCAGAGAAAAGGATCAAGGGATTTCGCCAAAATGTTCAGGGTTCATTATCTCTGCACAAGGATTCGGAAGTGACCGAATAAACGGCGTAGGTGAAAAGATCGCATCATCGGTTCGAGAAATTTGTCAGAGATCCAGAGGTCAGGATTGAGAAGTTGCCAACGGTTGTCCGGCAGATGTAAGCCATTGAGGACACAACGTCGAGAGAAATTATGCCAGTGATCTGAAACAAAGATGACGAGGAGCCGATCCGTCAGATAAAACTGATAGTTGATGACAAATTGATGCGTCTTCGCCGGGAGCTGCCGTCAGAGGGAAGAAATTGCTCCATTAATCCAACGCGCATGCAAGCATTCCACAAGCTGATAATCTTCGCTCGAAGTGCAGCAGGACAGAGTATCCTAGAAACATCAGTAGATCCACTGCTGGCGTAAAGAGGGATTGAAAAAAACCTGACACAGAACGGAAGTCCAGTTCGAAGCCAAGTACACAGAGGGTAGCAGCTATAAAGTGAGTTGACCCATTTGTTAAATTTCCTTGAGCTTATAAGAGAACACTTATTAATGGACTGTAAGTAGATGCTGATCTAAATAGGCAAATCTAACAGTTAAAGAATAGTTAAGTGTCAGGAATTTGTAGTTTGAATTAAGTATTTAATTCAAATGATTATTTAATAAAGTATTAAATAATCATAATATAACTGTTTGCTGAAACTTGCCTATAGAATATTCCCAGCATAGAAGGGAAAGAGCAATTGAGTGTAAAAGATATTGTTTGTGTGTTCAATGAGTAAGATTTAATAATTTAGTAACAAGTACCATTGCTCAGTATAAATGACTTATGTTGCATTAAGAAAATTAGTTAAATATGTGACATGATTTTGCGCGAGATAATGCAGGAACTTAATTAGTCTATTTATGCAGATTTAAATTGTGATGTTTCCTTTTTTTTATTGAAAATGCAGTGTAAAAATGTATCTTATGTGAATTAAATGTTTGTTGTTTAAATATTAATAGAGTGTTGCCTGATAATTTAATTCTTTGATGCACTGATCTAAAAAACAACCGAGCTCGTGAGCGGGGAAGACAGATAATTAATACGAGAATTAGATAAAGGGATAGCCACAACTGTATATAAGAGTAGGGAATGATATCTACCGAAAGTAGTAATATTTAATGCCATAAAAGGATTTCCGGAGGCGCAGTCACTAATTCAAATAAATATCTAGAGATCCTTGGTATAATAAAAAATAAGAATACTGGAGGTAGAAATAAGCAACAGGAGGATATAGGGTTAAAGTTAACCCTATATCCTTATACAACTATTAAAGTTAATAGAGTTGTATAAGGGAAAGAGACATAAGTCAAAGTTTGGGAATTGATGATAAGATATAGAAGAGAGATCTTCTTCTTCTACGCGTTATTTCCTCTTCCTATGCAGGGTCCGCGTGTTACTTAGATGCGACTTCTTGTTAGTACTACTCCCAACCGACCCGTCTGCCGCTGGGGGGGGGGGGGGGTATATTTTTGACTGTAGAGGCGTATGTTCACGGGGCCGGTTTGCCTGTTTGCGGGATGAAAAACGCCAGATAAAATGGCGGAAAAAACCCTACAGACCGCGCCCAAGACTGGCTAACTTGGCTATGCCTGAGGAAGATCCTCAAATTTCTCACGTCTACAACGGGAATCAAACCTGGGACACTCCTTCCCCAGGCATATGGTTGCGAAGCGCAAAGCCACTAGGCTAACCGCACGGTAAGATATAGAAGAGAGATATAAGATATACAGAAATAAGATAAAGTGAAATATAGATAGAAAAACCTTAAGATGTTACAACAGGAAGGATATCAACAGTGCATGGGCAGTGTTTAAACAACAGAGAATAAATAGAGCAGGAGTGAAATGGATGTGTAATGTTATCAAGCAAGACATTTTGTAAGAAAAGGATGATGTGGAAGGAACAGTGTGTGCATAAGGATGATGTCAGTTATGATAATTATAAGCAGTAGACCAGAAGAGTCATGATTATTTTAAGCAAAGTCTTTTGAGTATGAAAAGAAACTGGCTCTGCAAGCTAAAGAAAACCCAAAAGAATTCTATTGTTATGCTGCAAGTAAAAGAAAGAATAAATATGAAAGAATAAATACTGAATGTAGATAGTGTGAGGGTGACAGGTGCATTTTTAGCTCATTTTGCTAAAAGCTATCAACCTGGAATAAGCAGTGTTGTGCTCACTGCTACCTCTTCAATGAATGAAGAAAGTCAGGTGTATGAGGAGGAGGTATTAGAGCAGTTGCACAAACTGAATAAGAATTCAGCAATAGGGACTGATGGTATATAAGCAAGGATGTTCAGAGTGTTCAGCTGAACTGGCTATTCCTTTGACCAGGCTATATAATGTGAGTTTCAGGAAAGGGAAGATTCCACAGGATTGGAAAGAATGTATGGTAATCCCATTACACAAGGTTGGTGTAAAGACTGATGTATCCAACTATCGACCCATTAACAGAGATTCTCTGAAGTGGTGGTGATGAAGATTTTGAAAAAGTTGGTTAGGGTTTGCATTCAGAAATGGGATGACAGAGAATCTCTACTTTGCAACAAATAGCATGGGTTTACTAAGGAAAGATGTTTTACCAGCTTACTCACATTCTATAATAATGTCACCACTGAGTTAAACAACAGGAATGGATACACTATGATAATTTTAGATTTTGCTAAGGAGCTTTTGACAGAATACGGCATGGAAGATTGTTGCATAAACTGGAGAATATAGGTTTGGATTATAGAAATAGCATGGATAAGAGGGTAGCTGACTGACAGATATCAAAAAGTGGTATGTGAGAGTAATGTAAGTCTACAAGATTTAAGGCAACCAGTGGTATTTAAGACAATCAGTCCTTGGTCCACTGTTATTCAATCTTTACATTAATGAAAACAGGAAGGATTTGAACAGGTGAAATGCAGCTATTTGCTGCATTTCACTTGTCATAAGGGTAATCAGGAATGCAGATGATATGCAATACTTGGAGAATGATTTGAATAGGCTGGAATTATGGGCATGGGAAAATGGATGTGAGTTCAATGTTAAGAGTTCAAATGTAAAGTCATGCACTTTGGTCTGATTAGATATCCAATGTCATATTATACTGATGCGATTATACTAGAGGAAACTGATCAAGCTAGGAATCTTGGAGTTTGGTAGATAGGAATTCATTTCAGATAAATCATGGAGACTACAACTTTGTTAGAATTAATTACTTTCTTTTCCCGACATTTCTTTTCCCTTCATAATAATGTCATCATCTGGAGTAAACACACGCATATATACAGAGACAAGCTATATTACATTTCAAACAGTATGTCAAAGATACAATGATGTGATCAACCGTTACTCTACTGGCCCGACCTCTAGTGGAAAAAAAAAAACTACATCAAAGTTATATTCTGTTTATAACATCATCAGAGAACAAATTCATATAGATAGTTTTATTACAGAAAAAGTGGTGTCCTAATTTAACATGAGAGTTGTTATATTATTATATTAGTCACTTCTTGGTCCAAGGATACAGTTAAGAAACTATGGTTTACTCAAGATTTGCACTCTGGATTATAGTTGAAGGTATAGACAGCCCCAATTATCATCTAGCCAAGAAACTAGCATCAACAAGAAGTTGGTAGGTCATTCCCCCCCCTGTTGATATTAAAAACAAACAATACTTTGTAAACAAAATTAAAGACATCACCCTGGAAATAATGATTTATTAGTCAATTTTGATGTCTCTGCCCTCTTCCCAAATGTACCTATCAATTCTTTTATAGGACAAATTCCTATAAATCACAACACTCTTTGCACATGTACTATGTTCTGACTATTTGGTGTGGCAAAACACTTTCTACCTACAAAAAGAAGGCACAGCCAGGCTCACCATTAACTCCCCCCCCCCCAATCGCCAACTTTTATATGGAAACTTTTGAGCAATGTGCTCTAGATTCCCTTTACCTTAAAACCCAAAATCTGGCTTAGATTCACTGACGAGGTTTTCGATATCTGATCCCATGGCCCCAGACATTAGACACCTTCCTCAGCTACCCAGACAAACAACACAAATGCCTACATTTGTATGCATTTGTGTTGTTTGTTTCTAGATACATTTACCACACGTCTTCCTTCTGGCAGTCTTTCCTCCTCTGTTTACCGGAAGCCTGCACATACTGGCCAACATATACACAAACTCTTACCACCACCACTCTACACAAAAACTAGGTGTCATAACACACTAAAAAACAGGGCTTTGAAGATTTACTCCAGTGAATAAGCACTTAAAGATGAATTAAACATTATCAGCAATACCATCCTGAAAAATGGCTACAGCCAAAATAATATCAAAATAATTCTTTAAAGACCCACTTAATAACCAAAATAAACTGGATTACAATAAAACTGTAACCATTCCGTACATTAAATGGATAGCAGATAAAATAAACGAAATACAACAGAAATACAGCATCTTTAAACCTCATGAAAATTAAAGAACTTATTCAAATGCATCCAAGGACCCACTTTGCTGGCCCACCTTGGAGTATACTGTATTCATTGCACCTGTAATCTACCATATATAGGGGAAACAGGATGCACAATTCCTATCCAAAAAAAGGATAAATGGCACATTAAATATAATAACCTTGGTCAAGCTAGCCTTTCTGATCATGCCCTGAATACTCTACATAGAATTGACTGGAAAGGTACCTATTGTTTATGTCACACCAAAACATGGTATGAACATAAATTTAAGGAGGCCTGTGAAATTCTTTTCAATCACCTGATCTTAACAATGATAGTCTAAAAATCCCAAGAATATGGAAAGCGCATACTCTATTCACATAACCTTTTCGTCTAAGAGTTAATTATAAATAGGACTGTAAATAATCCAGGATCTTAACTCTAATATAACAACTCACATGTTAAATTAGTACACCAATGTAATAAAGCTATCTATATGAATTTGTTCTCTGATGATGTTATAAACAGAATATAACTTTAATGTACAGCAATCCCTCGATTAATGCGGGCCCCGATGTGTGTCATTTTTTTCGATACCTGAATTCGATTAGTGCGCCTCTAAAATTCAATTAATGCACCTACATACATCTTAAAAATAAATGTTACAGATTTTAAAAATTTTCGATCTATACATTTTATGGCTAACTATTTTAAAAATTCACTCACCAGGATGAAATAATTTAGTTACAGATTTGAAACATTTTACAAAGTTATTTTTTAATGGCATACTACACTATTTCCATGTACACTATGTTCCAAATTTACTGCCAAAATTTATGACGTCTGCTTTACATAGCATTTTGCTGATCATATCTCGTGCAATTGTTTTCCTTATCTTTTTATTTTAAATTATTTTTCTAACCTTTAATCATGAGTAAAAGAATTAGCGAGCAAAATATAGAAGTGTGAAAATGATTTGAAAAGTAATCTTATTGGAAGAAAAACGTGAAATAATAAATAATAAAGAAAAATGAACAAGGCATGCCCAGAGCAAAGATAGGACAAGAACACAAAAATGGGTGAATCAACTGCTGAATACAAAGCGAAAGGTAAGGCTACTTCAAGTTCATCATGCATGCACTCGAAATCAAAGTATTATAATTATTGAATTAGAGAGACGTCTTTTTACATGGATCGAAGATTGTAACCAAACACGGATCCTGCTAAACACTGGCCTTATTAAATCAAAAGCACTGTCTCTTTGTAACCTGGAAAGAAAGGGCTATTGTTAGATCGTGAATGAACTACTTTCACTATAGAAATAATTCACTCAAGATTTAACAAATATAACAAATCAACAAAGAGATACCTCTGTTTAAATAAAGAAGCAAATTGTAAAAAGGGGGCTATAAATGAATGCCATTAAAATGGAATTACAAAAATATATTTAAGTAAAGTGATCTATTTGTAAAGTGTAACAATTAAAAGGTGTTTTATGTGAAGTGTTTATCAAAATGTAAAAACAAAAGTTTGAAGTCCGCTGGCGAGATTTCAGGTGAATGCTTGGCCTACGGCAGTAGCACTTGCACAGCGAGTGGCACGCTCATATTTCTCAGAAGATGCTGAGGAGAAGATCAACCCGTGTGCATAAGAAGATGCGGTATGGAGAAACGTCTCGCGTGAAAAAAAAAAGATTGGTGCTGAGCGGAAAAAAAACGTAGCTGTAAAGGGGGCACAAAGTGTGCAACATAAAAGGAGTCTGCACTCCTTTCATAGGCTTTTTTTTCCCCTTGGATGTTGGGTCACTCTCTCTCCCGCCTCACCGAGGGTTCTGGATTGCCTTCTGCTATTTGATGTCGACACCGGTTTGTTCCAGAGTCCAGGCTCGGTACGTCTTCGGAGAGGAATAGCTGAGTACGATAATCGGGACGGCAATGCAGACGAAGACAAGCAACGATGGAGCACGCCAAGCACGGGCACAACAGCAGCTTTCGAGATAACCAGATCGAATGACCTCCTTGAGTGACCACGTGGATCAAAGCCAGAATGAGACATCTAATCACGATTTGAGAGAAAAGGATAGAGCAATGCAAGCTGAATTATGAACTAAGTAACGAATTCGCTGAACATCACAGGAGTTGGTAATATACAGTTTTTGATTTCCTTTTCCGTTTGAAAAGATGAAATGCTGTGAATTAATGTACAAAGACATCCTAGTGTAGGACTTTTAAGTGATTGGTATAGGAAGCAGTGGCGTAACTCCTGTGATCAATTCTTTAGAGGATGTTATATTAGATGAATTGTGTCAAGTATGTTATTACAAGGTGATTGATAAATCTTAGTAGAGTAATTGTTGATGAGAATTTAGATCCTGTATATTGTATGAAGGTAGTGTTTAATTTTATAGAAAGGTTACATGTTGAATCTAATTGATTTGAAACTCAGTTGTCTTAAACAATTCCCTAACTTAGAATGACAATAATTTAATAGAGTGTATGAATGCAAATATGTATTCTTATGACTTCAATAAATGTACTGCATATTTTACTTGATTCTTGGCCTGAGAATGAATTCAATGCCCCACTCTTTTTTTAATCGGAACCTGAGCAGAACAGAATAGCATGTTTAAAACCACGACCGCAAATGATAGTTAACAAAAGTGATATAGATAGATTGATTATCTCTGCTTATTATCTGAGAGTTTTGCCTTGGTTAAGAGGTCTTTCTAACCTAATGGTATTGGCTGGCATAGCGAAACAAATAAATTTGCCAGTATCTTATCGGGAAGTAACTCCAGACAGTCGAAACACAGGATTTGTCTTCTGCCCGAGGCATACCCTTTTCTAAGTAATTAATGCACTTGATCAATCTAGGAATTGGCCAAATTCTGTAGATAGCATTTCTGCAACTAGCACCAAAGCCAAATTTTAAATTAGGATCTTAAGTGTAGAGAATAAATAAAATCAATAAAGGTAAAGTTGTGAGATATATACATACAAGGTGTAAACGAGTAATTAAGAAAAAATCAAAGAAACACAATTAATAATAAAAAGGAACGACACTATCAATGATGGAAAATAAGAAGAATTCCATGTTAGTGCTGGGTGATTTGAGCGTTTCAAAAAGAGAAATAGCCTACATAATGTTCTAATCACAGGAGAAGCTGCAATTGCAGATAAGGAGATATCCAGAGATTTTGAAGAAAATTGTGTTAAAAAGGGGACTATTATGGTCAACAAATACTTATTGTCGATAAAATTGACCTTTTTTTTTGGAAGTGAATGCCTTCCAAGATTTTTCTAGCCAAATCAGAGAAATCTCAGACTGGTTATAAAGTCGCAAAGTCGAATGAAATTACTGCTAGCAATATGCAAGCAGTTTGGAAGCACATTCTTCCACATTGTGCAAATAATTTTAGAGGCTTTTCAAATGAATTGAAGTTAATTAACTCTCATTCTGAGAAGTTCAGTGATTCTGACCTGCTAAATTTAGATGCACAGTGGGAAGATCCTGAAGAATATAAAGAAAATTTAATCACTGACAAGCCCAAAGAGGTTTCACAGAAACAATTTGAAAATAGTTTTTGTACAATCGAAGTTTTTGAGCAGCAATGCTTAGATACTGACCCTGGTGAAGAGAGAACCAGAAAATTTACAGAAGGGGCAATAGGGCCATACCGTCAGTTGTATGAAAAAAAGAAACAGAATGCCAGCCAAACTACGTCAGCTCAATTCTCTGTTAAGAAGCAGAATAATAAATTTATATTCTGAATATGTTTTATAGTCTTTCAGCTTAATGGTTTTCCTTTAACTAGGCCCTGAGACATACCCTAATTCTTTTATAAAAAAACTTAAGGGTCAAAAAAGAAATCTGAGGAACGAATTATACTTTTTCCCATAGGTTATTATATTCGATTAATGCGCCTGTTTTAAAGAACGCATTAGGTGCATTAATCAAGGGATTGCTGTAGTTTTTTTTTTCCCACTAGAGGTGAAGGCAGTTGATCAAATTATTGTCTCTTTTGCATACTGTTTGAAATGTAATATAGCTTATCTCTGTAAATATATGTGTATACTCCAGATGACGATCTTAATATGAAGATCGAAATGTCAGAAAATCAAAGTAATTAATTCCAACACAGTTGTAGTCTACAAAATTTGTCTGAAATGAATATTGATCCCAATTCAACACTAAAGGAAAGGATATGTAGATAGGAAGTTGAAGTTCAAGGGCAATATAGCTAAGATTGCAAATATAATTCAGAGAATAATTGCAATGCTGAAACAACTTTTGACACACAAAGATAAGGATATCATTCTACCTCTTTACAAGGCCTTGATAAGACCTCACTCAGACTTTTGTGTGCAGATCGTGTCTGCTTGTTTCATAGTGATTCTGATACAATGGAGAAAGTGCAAAGGAGAGTGTTAAAAATGATATCAGGAATACTGGTTAAAAATGATATCAGGGATATGGAATACTGATTATGAAGCCATATTGAGGATTTGTAAACTGCAGAACTAGCAAACAGGTGAAAGAGCAGTGATATAATTGAGAACTTCAACTTCTGAAAGGGTCATACAGGATTTCAGTTGATGGAATTTCTCATTTTATGGAGGGTGGGGGGGGAGGATGAGAGGGCATCCTTGGAAGCTGAGAATGATTGCCACCAAGAAAGGAGTGAGATCTCAATTTTTCTCTCATAGTGGTGAGTGATTGGAATGGATTGCCATTGTTATGTGTGCAAGTAGTGCGAATGAATTCAAGAACAGGTATGACAGCTGATATGTGTAGTATGTAGCCTCTCGATGACTTGACTCCCTGGAGGCCACTATAATAATAATATAATTAAACATATTAGCCATCCCCCTGTTTACAGAAATGTAATGCAGTTTTCTTTTATTACCATGTTGTGACATTTGATTTACCATTATAATTTAATTTAGTTATAATATAATTTATATAATATATAATATAATTTAGTAATTTTGTCTACTGTTTTTCTTCAACTTGAATTTACTCCAGACAGTGGATGAGATTGAAGTTAGAGCATTTTTATTTAGTTGCAAGACAAAGTTCTAATACTGAAGACAAGTAGGAAAGACAAACTTTCATCACTATGAAAGGATTGTACAGAAAAACTGTCAAGCCATACAGCTAAGTGTTTGCTCCTCATGGATAATTTTCTGAAGTACGGTAATTTTCTTGAAAAGATGTTTACACTCAAGTCTACAGAGGTAGAACAAGAATATTTCTTTCAGTAAATAGTTTTAATGGAACATGTGTACTAGACATTTAGGTAACTTTCAGGGCTTATGCATGTAACAAAAAATATATGCAGGTATCCCTTGCTTAATGTGGCGAAATTAATTGAGGCAAGAATTTTGATTAATGAGTGTTTAACCCTCCAGAGCTTGCAACTGATCTGACAGATACATGCAAAATGTTTAACATAAATATTCTTACACAATTCAGTGTATAGCTTGGAGGTCATGAATAGCTGTGCATTCATATGTTACAAGTAATACTATGCACTGTTTTTTATTGTCAGTTTGGTTTAACACATGTTATGTAAATATTTGTGATATTTGACGGTAAATTGTATCTGAGAGATACTGCGACCTCTGATGTCAGTATAGTATGATTTAGTTTTTTTTTTTTTTAATTCTTTGTTCAATAATTTCTAGATTGTAACTGAAAATAAATAAACCATCATGTATTACTGAAATAGAGAGCAAAAGGCTTATTTATCATATATGTCCTCTAGGAGATGTGCTTTACATTATGGAAAATACTAAGGAAAGTGATCTGGAGCTTACTTCACCTTTACTACGAGTTGCCCATAAGGATGCTTATGCTTGCATTCGCATTTCAACTCTTGTAGTTTCTATATTCGGCTGTGAAATAATGTTGCATTCAATATCCACTGAATTTGTATCATCATGTATTATATTTGTAGTGTTTTTTCTTTATGTTTTATTGCTTGTTTTCCGAGGTCTGGAGAGTCATTTTGCTTGTTTTCGTAGAATTTATGCCGATAAGAAAAAAACTAAAACTGTTCAAACGACTCTTGATAACTTCTTTTGATAAAAAAAATTTGCAGTAAATAATGTAGGTAGAAGCATTTATTAAACATTTACTTTGCATTCATTTTTTATCTTTCCTAAAAGAGTACCATATAAAAAGAATTATTAATACAGTAATCGATCATGGACGAATTGTAATTTTTACCATTGATTATTAGATTTGATTAACCCAATTTTGATATACGCGGTAACATCGAGGGATACCTGTATAGAATTTAATCAAAAATTTTAATATATTTCATTCAATGTTATGTGGACATCATCTGGGAGACAGACCATGTACATATGTGTCTCGGTCACAGCTGAAGTATATGATTACACTATTAGAGTTCCAAGCAGCAACTGTAAAAAGTTTAAGAGATAAAAAATAGTTTAAAAGTAATTAATAATTAAAAAAAAAAAACGACTTATGAACAATTTATAATGAGCGCTTCCCAAAACTTATAGATTGACATAATCAGATAAACATACATAAATGACATAAACAGACAAATAACAGGTGGTAGGGTCAATTTAAACAGAATGTGGAAAAGGAAAGATTAGAAAAAACCAGGTGTTTAATGCAGTAAGAAATGCTTTATAAGGCTGAAGTATAAGGTCTGACAATGCTGAAATCTTGACAGATAAAAGATTAATTCGGAGCAAAATTGTTTATAGGATGTTAGTAATAACATAAACTTTTCACATAGTACTATCATAGTATTCTGTATACGAGTTGTGACAATTCCCAGAATGCACCTGTAAAAAACCGACATTCAGAACTATACATTAGTGGCTGCCATCGCCTTCGAAGTAGTCCCCTTGTGCATTTATACACTGGTTTTGATAGTGTTCCCATTTTTGGAAACAGGCCTGGAACTCTTTTTCCAGAATACTCTTGAGTTCCTTTATCACATTATGCTGAATATCAGAAAATCGATGTTTTGGTGAGCAATTCTCTCAGGATGAGCGCACTATGGCTTGACACATTGTTGTGATGGATGATCCACTTGTCAGGCCACAATTCAGGTCTTTTTCTCAGAACAGAATCTCGTAATCTTTTCAGCACCTCTAAATAGCATTGCTGGTTGACCCCGGTGAACTCAGGGTTTTCTACTGCATGCTCTGGCATTTTGTTTTGGGATCGTACTGGAAGTACCAGTACAATCTTTTGTCACCTGTAATTACTCTCAGAAATGTGCTTATTTCCAGAAAGATCAGTTGCAACTTGAAGCCACTGCTGCTTCTGTTCGTCCATCAAGATCCGAGGCACAAACTTCGCAGAAATCTTTCGCATACCCAATTCTTCAGTTAAAATTACCCTGACTGTTTCTTGATTCATTTGCAATTCATCAGCCATTAATTACAAACTTAATCGTCAGACTTGACTTTTTCAGAGCATCCACAACATATGCCACTTTCAACAGCTCCAATGTTTCAGTAGCAGTTTTGCCAATTTTCACACAAAATTTGATGTTAACATGCTGCTCCAAATTTCAATCACACATTTTTATGCCAAATTTTCCATGCAGATCTCTACTTTTTTTGCAATAGCCAACTCGCAAATGGTCTATTGGCTTGAGGTTTGCACACACGTTAAGTAAAACATGTACAGAGATGATTACTCATGTGACTCCAACCAAATCACCACACGGGGACACTACAGCCATTCCGGGAATTAAATTGTCACACCTCGTACAGCAGGTATTTGATAATGGCATTTTGTCAGGAAACAAAATATATTTAGAATTAAAAGTTAGCCTCAGGAAAACACCCTAAATTACATATTGTAACATTATGCCGTGCACACAGATACCATAGTGAACAAATGAAAAAGCCAGGAAAATACAGTAGGTTCTCAATATAGTAACCGCTACAATAACAAACTCCAACAAGTAGAATTCACCACGGTGCAACCTTAAAAGAAAGAACTGCTGAAAGGTGATGTTGTGACACACAGTGTGATATTGTAAAATCTCTCATCATCATAAGTAATTCCATGACTTATCATGTTCGGTTTTACAATGGTTTTAATTCAGGAAATGCACAAAAAAAAAAAAAAAAAAACGACATGAAAAAAGTTCAACGAAATATAATTCCTTGTAAATTATTGTGTTAAGCAAAAAGGAATTTTCTTTGTTACTATAATGTGGCACACGAATCAGCAAATTTACAGCAAGATTAGTGAAGAACAAAGAGGATTACCATGAGAAAAAAAATTAAAGAGACTTGCAAAAGATGACATCACCCCATCAAAAGGTCAGCAAGTACCAAAGACAAAGAATTCGAAAAGCATTCAAAGATGACATCAACACGCCTGGAGGTAAGCACGTGGCAAGTTCGAAAAGCATGCGAATTTGAAAACAAAGGAAGCCTAGACACATTAGGCACCGCAGTAGTAAGTAAAATTATTACAGGATTTTCAATGCTTGCTCTTGCCTGTAATCACCGCCATCCGTGGTCGGAAAAAGAAAGATGGGCTTCGTGTATCTGCCTTCAGGATTCTCAAGATGTGCTCGTATTTGAAGATACATAGATTTAAATCGTTTGTGATCAAAAGGAATAGAATTGTGATCAGAGAGGCTTCGCCTATTGTCTATGTGGATCGCCTACTTGAAGGAAACATTGTGACAAGACGTTAGGAAGGAAGAGATCAACACAGTGAATGAAAGAAAGGTTAGGACAATTCCTGTAGAACATTTTGATTAATGCAAAGGATTGTTTGTGAAGAAGAAACTTGTAGCTATATCTCTGAAAACTGTGTAGAATGTGCATGAATCTATTGTATGTAATATGCCAGTGGGATATTGTATAGAAAATAGTTAATTAGACTACACCAGTGTGTGTCTCACGATCATATAATGCTATATTATGATAATTCAGAATCAAGAATTAGAGGAATGAGGAATTTGTATCTGTCTAGTGTGTATATCATAAATATTCTTTGGGCCTAAATAAATAGTTTGTAAACAACACACTGAACTGTGAAGTGTCAATGCACTATCTCCAAAAAATTCTGAACCTGTGTGTGAGTATTATGTACAATTTTTATGTAATTGCCATGACTGACTGAAAGGGATAAATTTAAAATAATGCGGGGAACGTGCATGCGATCTCAGAAACCTGAATTGTCTTTGAATAACGTCTTACACTCTCACTCTCGATACATAGTCTAGCTGGCAAAGTAGATAAACAAATATATTTGCTAAACTATAGAGAGTGAGAGATAAGACATAAGCATATATATGGCAGCAGTTGGAGATGGTCGACCATAGTAAGAAAGTTAAAGACAAGGCAGGATAGACACGGATATAAGAATTTACAAATGGAGCAGACAACATATATGTAATATGAATTTTACAATATGAGCTTATATAAAATCTTTAAGTGAGATTGTAATTTGAATGTTCTTTACAAAAACTGTACTAATCAGGAGAAGGTATCAAAACTTTACCATCTAAATTAAGGATTTGCAATTCTTAAACTAATATATTATGCCATTTTTAATTTCTTAATCGTACGTTACTGATACTGAATAGACTTCTTGCCTTAATGGCATACACTGCAGCAAGCTTCTTCCCATACTACATAAGATATGGAAGGAAGGGCAGAAACAGAAAATTATCAATTTTTAAAGGGATTTTTACCAATTCAGCTTAACATATAAAGCCATTATTTAAATATACTTGAAATATAACTTCACTAAGTGAAGTTATATGAAATATGAAAATATGACATGCTATATGAAATGATTTTAAAAAAAAATAGTGATTTTATCTCATAACTGTATCCCAAAGAGATGTGTGGTTTTGTCTTCTTATGTTTTAATAGTTCCCCCTAAATTAAGGAAAAAATATTTACTGTATTTTTCTGTGCATAAGATGATACTTTGAAACCAAAAATTGGGGACAGTCTTATACACGGAGGGGGGTAAGAGGGTAACCAGTTGAGAGGCCCGGGGTTGCCGTGGCAAAACTGCCGGTATCTTGTCTCCGTGAACAGGCTTCCGCCAATCACTAGCCTTTCTTAACTCTGTCGATTAAAGTCATTAACAACCGATTCTGAATAAACCAATCAGAACTACGAAAGCATTCATATGTCTGCAACTCTTTGGCAGGGTAAGTTAATGCAATAACAATATTTTGAGCACTAGCCCATAAAAATGTCTGAAAATAAAATACGACTGTCATATGATTGTCTTCAAAATTCAAGTTAAAAGTCATCAATTACGCAAAATGTTAATAGTTTTAAAAAAGTACCAGGGCGTTGCCCTGGTCCGACTACACTCCTGCATTTAACAGAAAAGACAAAAAGGGTTGCAGCGGATTTGCGAACATGGCTAGCAGTTATTCCTGGTGGACTTATAGTTCAGCTACAGCCACTAGATATTTCTATTAACAAGCCTTTCAAAGCTCTGATGAAAGAATGGAATAAATGGATGCAAAAAGCAGGTAATAACTTGACACTGACAGGAAGAGTGAAAAAAAAAAACAACCATTACTGCAAATGAGTCCTAAACTCATGGAATGGAGTCAAGCAAGAGGTGGTTGTGAAGTCCAAGAAATGTGAAATCAGCAATGCCATGAATGGAAATGAGGATGATCTCATATATATAGACAGTGACTCAGAAGACAGTAGTCAATAAACAGAGGTTGAAGAAAATGATATGCCCGGAACTGAAAGTGATGCATAATTTCTTAGTATGTATCTTAAAAATATTACCTAATTATTAAATATACTTTGAATATTTAAAAAAACATCAAATGTGTTCTATGTTTAAAATATTGATTTCTTAATTTTGGGTTCAAAAAGGTAGGATTCATCTTATACACGAAAAAATACAGTAAATCTTTTATTGACAGGTTACATAAAATGTTGTTGATGTAGCAAAAGTTACATACTAATAATCGAAAAATACTTATTTAAGCTAGAGTAATTAAAATCGCATTCATATGTGGAATATGCAAAGTCCATTCAGCAGTTATTCATCTACACTTTCAAAGGCAACAAACTGGGAATAAAAAAGCAGTCCCCAGCCAACAGAGTGAAGGCATCAAACTAGTGCTAATCTTATTATGTTTGGCCAAGTTGGCAAGGGGAGATATAATAGTTACTTTTCAATAAAGAAATCATGAGTTTTAATCCCAATGTGGGCATGGTTACTTTTAACTACCTTCTGGTGATATATGAATTTCATTGCAGTGTGATGGTCTCAAATCAAGCATAAAATTCATATGCCAACTTGTAAAACCACCATCATTTAGTGGAGACTTAGCAGCTTAAAAAAATTCTACACTGTTCAAAATTTCCATTCAGTATCCAAAAAAGTGCCAGTGTAATCCAAGAGAGCTTATTTTACATATGTGGCTTGAGACGAGAATTCCAGCTTCATTACTTACCAGCCTACATTGTTGTTGGGCTGTAGGGCGTAACATCTCTCTCACCCAAATGCAATACCACTTAAAGATAAAGCTGACCTCTTGGCATCTTTCTTCTCATCCAACTTTTGCAGAGATAAACCATCTCCTTCTTTAAATGGAAGACATGTGATACAGCATCCCAGATAAAGAAAAAGATGATATCAGAACAATTCTAAAAAATCTGGATACCAGAAAGGTTCTTTATAACATCTTTTTTTTTAATCATCTCTACACTATATTATACTCAGTTGTCATCTACCCTAGAGCACAGAAGAATGTCCTTATACACCAATTCCAAAAAAAAGTGATCACTGTTTACCATTGAACTATCAGCTTATTGTTTTCACCTTGGTGTTGTCTGAGGTTTAATGGAGAGGGCTGTCAACAGCCAACTTCTTTGACAGATGAAGAACTGACAACTAATTAGTGGTCATCAATAAAGATTCCAAAAGTACAAGATCCACTTCTAGACAAGTTCCAATGAAAGGTTTGGAGAAAACTGTACTGTTGCACTTGATATTTCCAAGGCATTTAAAGATGGTTTGGCATTGCCATTTTATGATCTGGATTCCTTCCTTTATACTGGATTGGTAGTTTTCTCACAGTGCATTATAATATAGGGTGTTCTCTCCATTCAGATTTTTCAACTAATGTACATGTTTCTCAGAATAGTATTTTTTACCTATCCACTTTCTCATATACATAAATGACCATTCTCACTAACTTCATCCTACTTATACATGCCTTATAGCACTAGAGCATCTGAAGCTACAAGATCGCTATAAGAATCTTAAATACCAATCTTGACACTGCTCTTCAATGGGGTGATAAAAACACAGTCACTTGCAATGGTCCATAACAAAGTTCTGTTTCTTTTTCTAGTAAAAAAGACCTTAGATAATGATCAATTTAATAGCTAAGAATAGATCTCTCCTCTCAGACTGATTCTTACTCCTAGACTTTCCCCTTCCATGATCGCATCACTTCTATATCATTATTGCTCAAATCACTTTCCATCTAGCTAGCTACTTATTCTGTACACATCTCAAATCCACCCAATTACAAAATACTGCTCTCACATTTGGAGTGGTGTATGTAAAACTGTCCTCAAACTTCTTAAAGCAGCTGTTTAAAAGAGGGCAGTTCAGTTGGTTGATAACTTTCCTCTTAAAGATTCTCTTCAACTACTGTCTCATACACAGTTTCTGCATTATGTCTCTTCTATAGATATTTCCATAGGTACTGGCACTGTTCACAGCAGAACAGAAATTCATCATACCTCCCCAATTTCTGCTAAATCTACAATAAGATATGATTCTTTAACGATACTTGTGACATAATGATTAGAAATATATACATGTTTACACAAGAATAATATTTAATTTGCCAAATATTTCGGTCTGAATATTACAGACCATCTTCAGTGGCCACATAGGAATAGTTTTAAAAAACAAAGTGGAATACGAACAACTGATCATTCACACATAGAACGAGCCACGTGATGTCATATTGCTAACTATTAGAAGAGTAAACATTTTTAAAGTCATAATTAAAAAATATCAAAACAAATTTTACAACCAAGTGGAAGGAACAGCCATGGGAAGTCCACTTGCTCCTGCTTTTGCCAACTTTTATTTGGAACATCTAGAAGAAGTCCTGTTCTCATCTATATTCCCTCAACCATCCTTTTGAGTTAGATATATAGACGACATCTTTGCTATATGGCCCCACAACAAAGACTCCTTACTTTCCTTTTTAAGCAGTATCAATTCCTTACATCCTTGTATAAAGTTTACCATGGTTATGATTTTTAGACGTCCTCCTCATCCGTTCGCCTTCAGGTATTCTTACAACAACAGTTTACAGAAAACCAACTTTCACATGTCGTTATATTCTCAAAGAATCTGCCCATCATCCTTGTCAAAAAACAGGAATCATAAAATGTTTAATCCGCGATCCAAAACTAATTGTTCAACTTCTCATTTATTACAGATAGAACTTTCAACTATCAAACATCACATGAAACTAAATGGCGTCTCCAAAAAGGGTACACAACATCTTTTCGATTCTTACAATCCAACACAGAACAGCAAAGACTCAATACGTTGAGTTCCAATTCCTTACATTTCCGGGATTTCAGAAAAAAATTTCAAGAAATTCTGAAGAAATATGATTTAACAGCCATTTATACACCTATTAACAAATTATCCACCCATTTTCCTTCATCTAAAGATAAGCACCCAAACTTGTCTCTACCTGGTGTGTATCAAGTTCCGTGTAACCGTGATCTTTCCTACTTTGGACAACTGGACGTTCTATAGAAAAAAGAATTCAAGAGCATCAATCATCAATTCAACACAACAAACCCGAGATATCTGGATTAGCTCAGCATGGATTAGAAACAAGCCACAACATCCTTTGGTCCAAGACTCTCCTCCTACACAGATGTCGCTAAAAATTTAAATGTTTATTTAAAGAAAATGTGGAGTCCTTCAACGTCCTAACTTGAATCGTAATGACTGCATATCTATATCAAAAATTTGGACAAGTTTAATCAGGATAACACACTAATTTTTTTTTATGTAAATTTCCTATATTAGTCTAATGTTATTTAAGATTATTACAAGAATTTCTGAATTAATATCTTTAATTATGACTTTAAAAATGTTCACTCTTCTAATACTTAGCGATATGACATCACGTGGCTCGTTCTATGTGTGAATGATCAATTGTTTGTATCCCACCTTGTTTTTTAAAACTATTCCTATGTAGCCACTGAAAATGGTCTGTAATATTCAGACCGAAATATTTGGCAAATTAAATATTATTCGTGTGTGTGTGGGGGGGGGGGGTTATCAAATGCTATCTTTTGTGGGTGGAATTCTTCACACACACAAAGCAAGTGTTCTATCCTCTTCTTAGAATAAAAGGCATGCTTAAATAGCTTCAACTAAATGTTACTCTCCCCCCCACTGATGCTGAGATGTTAGTAGATGATTAGATCTAACTGAAGAAAACTGATTGCAATATTTACAGAGCTCTCTTCATGTTCAGTTTTTAGACATTAGCATACATCTTCTTGTGAATGCTACAGGAAAGCCACATGTAAGAAATACATTACATCTAGCATATAACAGCTATACTAGTAAACAGCTATCACTACAGTTACATTAAGTGTATTGCACTCTCTGGAAAATATAATTCCATTATTTATGCATATGATGGAGACAACCAAAGTATACCCAAGTTTTCCCATACAGAACAGAATACAATTAGATATTACGATTTGTATAACAGATACACTTAGTGATTACCTTATCAGTTTCCATCCCAAATTTAGGGCGAACTAATATATATATATATATATATATAACACTTAAGAATTAAGACATAACAAAAACATGATGTCAAGACCTTAAATATGACAGCTAATATGATATTCATCCTGCAAAATGAATATCCTACAACTATGCCAAAAGATCATATAATGTACATGCTATGATGTTTTATACCAGTTTTCTAACTGGTTACCTAAGAAAGCCCTTCGCATAATTGTTTCCAACTTAAGATTATACAAGTTTCAGAAGCTGCTGCCTGCTGCTATCTCTAGGCTTTCAAATTCAGCAACTTATTAGTAGTTAATTACATCTGATGATGAAAAAAGCCTGCACAGCATTCTTAAACATTACCTGAACATCTTCCCTCTCAGTGAATAGATTAGCAGCAATGTTTCCGAAAAGATTCAGACAATAACTGTATTTCATATGTGTCTTTTGATGTATAGCTCTGCAATACCCTCCTCAAGAGGCTAATTGATTAAATAATCATCTGTATAATAGATAAAACAGAAAAATATAAATAAAAATGATGCTACGGTCCGCTTATAAAATACATAACACAATCAGATTACTATGTTACATAACATAATACTACAAAAGATAGCTTATCACATTCATGAAGTGTTCTAAATGTCAGGAGAAAAAAAAAATGGAACAGATTAAATATGCTGCATGGTAACAAGGTCAGCATATACCAAAATCACATTTTTATAAATGAAAGCTAAATATGCTACTCTGTTTAAAATAAACAAAGTGCAGCAGCAATTCCAAATAACTTTATCAATGACATTTAGCCCATTAAGAAAGAGTAAGAAAATAAGTTAACATTGATAACTCAAAATGGCTGCAGCAATCAGTGCAGTATATAAACTCAAAGCATGATAAGATGATCAATAAGCCAAGACTTAAGTAATATTGTTCTTGGCAACGGCAACTAAGTCCATGATGTAACACATTCAGGGGGATTAATACAAATTATCTTTATGCTCTTAAAACACTTATTACAATAACAAAACTACTAGCTTTACTGAGATAATTAACTATTAAGGAGAAAGACTGTCGTTATCAACAAATATTCAATATGAGAACTACTGTTCATTGCAGATGTGGTAAGAGTGAAATGATTTCTTCCTGCTCCATCATTTTGCACATGAAACAAATCATTAAAGAGCTATATTTTTTCTTTTAGATTACCAAGATTAGTTTGAACTACTATAAGAAACAATCTTTTACCCCCCTCCCCCCAAATCATGGGGTAAATTCCTGATAAACCTGGGACCAATCGACAGACTGAATAGTTTCTCACTGAGAGAGTCATGTCATGGTAGTGTTTAAACTAGACATGCATATTTATCCAGTAAAACAATTTCCTGTGTACATGTAAAGTTCTTTAAAATATGATCAGAAAACAAAATTAGTTATAGTAATAGTAAATAGGCTTTCCAAAATTCTTAACTTTGGTTAAGTTGTAAATTAAAACCAGATGTTTAATTTATTTCCTTTACATTTCTTAACTCTTCAACAGTACAGGTTGTGAAAAATGACTGGCTATGAGAAGTCAATTAAAAAAAAATTTCAAGTCAACCTTTAATGAAAAATGAATGTGCAAGATCACATAAAAACAAGTAACTCAATACATATCATTAAATATATTTGTGCTCATTTACAGAGAAAATAAAATAAAATTAAGAAAACATTAACCACAGTAAGATTTTACTTACTGTGGTTAATGGTTAAATTACAGATATTTCAGTTTATCATAAATCATTCTGAGTGTAGAAGAATAAAAACAATGAAAAATTCAAAAGCAGCCAATTAACGGATGATTTTTGATGCATTTGTTAATTTGTTGCACTTAATATCTGAAATGTACCAGTTGAAATCTGTAATTTTATGGAATATTTCTTAATAAAATATCTTTAGTGTGGTTATTTGTTATTTTCTTTATTTCAACAGATTTTACTTAGTTATATCTCCATCAAAAAATTTTCAGAAGCTTTATTGTAGCCTCATTCTCTGAATCACAACTTAAAGGAAATACTCCAGTTGGCTTTAAAGATAGTAATCAACCTTATCTAATTTTCCAGGTTACAATTAATATCAGGCTATCAGAACTTCTCTTAACACAACAAACTTCCCATGCAAAGATATCTCTTATTTGCAACCAAGCAATTTAAAATAATAAAAATTTTGGGAATGCCAATGAGTTTAATATATAGAGATCATAAGGTCCTTCACCTAATAATTTTCTTTTAATTAACAATCTACATTAAACTGGTTTGATGGGATTTACCAAGTTATTCATATTCAAAGAAAAACAGACATGAAATTAATTTAGACTGATTATACTTCACTGAATAACAAGGAACCAGTTAGATTACCAGTTAGATTACCAGTAGTCTTTTATTATTTTGAATATTGATCCAATATTCAAAAAAGGAAATGCACTTTACTGACAATGCCTGTCAGTAAAGTGCTAAATTTTATTATTGTCAGTGCACACTTATGCTACTGGACTTGCACTTTGCACTTGAAATCTCTAACAAATTAGAGATTTCAAGTGCAAACAATCTGTTTCTTGAATTATTTCCTTTCTTCAAGCAACTGCTGTTTTATACTTACAAAAATAGGATAAACTTATCAGTTTTGAGTCAGCTCCTTGGTAAATTTTTTCTTAGTCATTAAGTAGAATTTAGCACAATATATAGTATACGCTGTATAAAGTAATTAATGTTTAAGCAACTGATTCTGGTTTGCCAAATAAGCAAATGTTTCTGCTGTCCAAGAAAAACAAATAAAAATCACCAAAAAGCAAGCTTAAGATTTTAATACTCTTAGAACTTAGTTCAGAACTGCTTAATTCAGTTCTGAAATATTCTCGTCACATTCACACTACTAGCAACCTGTAAGTAGGTAACTAGGTAGCTACTCCACTGCACAAAAAATTTTTGTGCAGTGGAGTAGCCTAAAAAATTTCAGTGCTCTTGGCAGTTTTACAGCAAGTCAGCCATAAGCTGAGAAATTCCATAATCAAAATCATTCTAGTAAAAAATTCTATTGTGTAAAAGTTTTTTTTTCTCCCTTTCATAAGTATTCCTATAATCCAACCCATGAACCATGACTACATATGCCATAATTCTTTGAGAAGAGAGAGAGCAATGTTTACATGGGCACAAATGAAGCTTCAAAGCAAGTTTTATGACATTTTTCTGATAATGCACTTATCAAAAATTTGTCTAAGCTGTTTTACGATTCTTATCAATAGTTATACTTCATTTTCCTAAGTTTAAAACAGAACATGCAATCCTCAGGTAAACAGAGACTATGTGATTCAGCTATGTGTTTACTCTGAGAATATATACAAAAGAATTCTCATCAAAGCTCAAAAATACAAATGATATACTAGAAGCAATTCTCTAAAAAATTAATTATTTAATTTTCATGTAGAATATATGAAACTACAAACATTCTTCCACAGTACCAATGGGAAGGCGCCTTATTTCAGAGCAATAATTTCAGAGAAATCTTGTTTTGTAACAAAAATATAGTTAAGGTATTCAAAGTTGCTGCTGCAGCAGTAACTATGATCTTAAGCATGCCCTGACAGACTAATCTTTTTCTTCTTCAGAAAAAGAAGAAAGCACAGTACACTTTGTTATAGTCGGTGTGTGTAACACATTAAATGTGTACTTACTGCCTATAGATACCTTCAGAGCTCTAGATCCTCATATCATGCCAGTTAAATATTCCTGAGGATGATTTGCTTAGATTGGAGGTCTGGGCTAGGGAGAATGGATGTCAATTTAATGTGGCAAAATGTAAGGTTATGCATTTTGGGGTGAAAAGATGGGAGGCAGTTTACTGCATTGGTGGAACCGTGCTCCAGGAAATTGATGAGGCACGAGATTTAGGAGTGTTGGTGGATAAGGAATTGAAATTTAGGGGACACATTGCAAACGTGGCCAAATCAGCTCATCAAATCACTTGGTTGCTGAAGAATACGTTGACAAGCAGAGACAAGCAGGTTATTGTTCCTCTGTATCGAGCCTTGATAAGACCTCATCTCGACTACTGTGCTCAGATTTGGTCACCTAGGTTTCTTCTTGATGGGGAGGAGGTGGAGAGGATCCAGAGGCGAGTGACCAAGATGATAGCAGGTCTGTGGAATGAACCGTATGAGAACAGGTTGAGGATTTGTGGGTTGCAAAAATTGGTTGATAGGCGGAGGAGGGGAGATATGATTGAGACATTCAAATTACTGAAGGGTTTCTATAAAATTAATTCAGAAGATATTTTTGAGAACAGGGCTGGTTGTGGGAGGACTAGGGGACATCCATGGAAACTGGGCAAAAGTGTGGTTAGTAAAGGTGTTAGAGCTGGGTTCTTTACTTTTAGAGTAGTGAATGAGTGGAATGCGCTCCCTGAGTCTGTGGTGGATGCTGTGACAGTGAATGAGTTTAAGGCGAGGTATGATAGATACTGTATGAATGTCGAATAGTTGTGATGAAAATGATTTGGGGCCTCCCTCGATGAGTCTAATGACTCCCTGGAGTTGCCCGTAATAATAATAATAATAATAATAAATTAAAGGTAGGCTCACAAGAAGAACAACAGCACCAATGAAATTTTCATCATCATCTAACATCGTCACTTCAGAGCAAAAAATAGTATCAGCTTATCTTATTAGTGGTAAATATAAACTTGGTTTGATTAGATTTGCTTTATTGCATCCACTTCTCAGTTTTTTTTTTTTTTTTCATAGTTTGATACAGCATCAGGAAATTCCCAATGCTAGTTAAAGTACAGGTAAATATCAGGTATCTGAGAGTTGCCTTGTATATCTTGAATTTGCGACACTAATACTTTTTTGGGATGAAAATATACTAATCTTTTTTAAGTGCTTTCTTTTTAGTGAGAATATTTTAATGTACCAAATAAAATAAGATAAACAAAGTGAGATACACGTGAACCCCCAACTTACGAACATAATGCATTCTTGGAAATGTGTTTGTAAGTTGAATTTATTTTTCTCATATGATATATTGTTAAAGTGTTTCTGGAAGAACTTACCTTATAACAAAGATAGCAAAAATGCATAACTGAAACAATTAATTTATTCTAAAAACGTTAATTGTAAAAATACATAATTTAATTTCCTTCTCAAAGTAAATGAAGAAGAAAAAGATTGATCTTTTCAGTATATAGAAAACCTACCACAACTGGAATATTTTTACATGCTGCTTCATACTACCATCCATTACAAAAGACAGGTATGATTAAAACCTTATGAGTCCAGTATGTTAAAAAAAACAAACAAAAAAAAAAGTAAAGAACTGCACTGAATCATATTCTTGCCCTCAATGGGTACAAACCGAAGACAACTAACAAAATTCTTAGTACACCTTTGACAGCACCTTTACATAAACAAGATTTCAAGAATGTAGTCACATTACCTTACCTCAAGAATGTTACAAAGTTGCAATGCTGCTTCATGATTACAAAGTTAAAGTGGCTTTGGTGCTGTATAAGATGTTGATGTTCTTGCATCCTCCAAAGAAAAAACAAGGCGTTGACAAAATTCACTGCTCTTGTGGCATTTGCTATGTAAGCCAGATGGGAAGGTCTGGGGGAGATTCACATGTCTGAACATGTAAAAGATTTTGAAAAAATATGACAGCACAAATCAGGATTAGCCTTCTATACAATAAACACAAGCCGTAGTTTGGAAAGAAACAGAAATGCCATACATTGATCATAACTGTTTCACAAGAAAGTTCAAAGAAACTTCAAGAAATACTCTGGATCCCCACACAATGTAACAAAAACCAAGGCTTAATCCTACACCAAGTTTGGTCTTTCATCAAAAATCTAACAACTGCAGTCCTGGGATATGACGTGTCATGCTACAGAACATGACAATAACAACTGGCATTGTTCCAACGTGTATAGAACAATTAATACAACAGTTTTTCTGGCCACTTGTTTGTGTGTACTAATTGAGATAATGCCTAATGATTTAAGTCCAATGACTTAGGAAACTTGTGGATTATATTGTTTATTTTATTAAAACTGTTATATGTTAAGAAATGTAGTCTCAATACTGAAAGTTAACTGAAGAATTGCTAAACTACAAGCATTCACATTCAATTAATTTTTTTTTCCATTTTTTTTTCTTCTTGTACATTTGTTTGCAGCAGGCCCTCTCTACTAACAACTTTGCAATATAGGAAAACCAATCATTAGTTGTTTCTTCCACTTCCCACTATTGTGATCCTGAAACCTAATTGTAAAACAGCATTCAATTTCTTCAGCGATATTTCAATTTTTAGAAATGTACGGACTGAACAGAGCTTGCATTGTGAGTATAATCACACATTTTTTTCTTTTAAAATTGTTTCAAGTATTGGAATAATTGATGTTATAAACATAACCAACTGAAGCAAGTAATTTACCATTTGCAGAATGCTTACTTATATCCATTTTAGTATCTATTGAAATCAATGAATTTTTTTTTTGCCACTTTTACAATCACTACATTTCCATTTATTTTCCATACGAAATATGAAAATTAGGTATCAAAAAACAAAATGACATATATGTCATTAACACATAACATTAACGTGTGAAATACATTCAGCAACTGAAGAACATTCAATATAATATACTGGCTCAGAAAGGGGAAGGAATTATTGGACCAAATATTTTTCATGCATCATAAAATATCGGTGAACTTCACATGGTAAAATGTTGTAAGTGCAGGATTCTGTATTCATTAAAGGAATTGGGAGTCGCGATTTGTTAATCCATGCAATGTTTGCAAATATGAATTGTTCATATCTTGAAAGTTCATAAGCAGAGGTTGGCCTGTATTTTCAAAAAAAAAAAAAAAACCTTTTGCATTTTTCCAAGATGACAATAAGAACTCAATTCTGATATACACTATGACTGTAGTATGTTAATTAAAAAAGTATAATGTGCAACTGTCCTATAATACAGGAACCTAAAACTGTAAATTATTTATTAATCATTTAATTTTTTTTTCCTGAAAGAATAAATCTATTCAGTGACATAAGGACTACAAACTTGTTTAAACCATTCAAGGAAGGTACTGTGTGACAAGCATGATATGCATAACAAAAAGGGAAGATGGAATGAAACTTAACACATGAAAACTAGAATAATCATATAGTTAAAAACTATATGATTATTCTGAAATTATACTTGCATGTACATCCTAATTGTATTACTAATGATTTAACAGCATGCTTATTGTACAAAGGCACATTCTACTTAGCCAACCTTGACTGTAGTGGAGAGGTATAATTAAGGAACAGAAAACTATTGAATACTTGTGCTAATACAAATCAAGGAAAAAAATGACTTGTATTTTTATTAACAGTAAAACCTACCCACAAAACTATATTGAAAATAAAAAAAAAAAGTTGTGATCTTTACTTCATTCTTTTACTATGATTAGTCAAAGGTACAAGCTAACAGACTGAATGTGAAAATAATACCCAAATATAAAACCACAAAGAAAAAACTCAAAACGATCAATATAAAATGTGAATTAGTCAAATATATTATATATATTTGACTAATTCACAGAATATATTATAAATAGCTAAAAAAAAACAACAAAGATTAAGATGACTGGAGGGAAAAACTTATGGCATTAAATAAACAATGGAATAGGAAGAAACAAATTATAAAAAACATGGTGTGCGAGATGTTTTGAGCACTGTATCATCTTCAAATAAAAAGGGAAGATGAATGAATAAACAAACGATACCCATGGAAGATAGGTGGCAGAGCGCACTAAATAGACAGTCTTGAGCAACAGAAGCTTTATCACTGGTTGAGGACTTAACATGATCACTGCTATTTAGGATCAAAATCTCGTACACTTTTAGCAAAAATCAAACATCATTCAATTTCAGGTAATATAACAGTGATCAGAATAAGTCTTCATACTAAAATGACTTCTAAGAATGAGTTTTGTGTCTTTGTAACTGATGTCCAGTCCTCAACGTTCATGCCTCACTAAAGACTGGACATGAATGAATCGCCATAATGGGTGTATTTTGGTGTCCACTAATCCTCTTCTCAATCAAATAGCAGTTTGTCCAAAATACAATAAGTAACAGTGGCAGGAGACCCAATACAATATGATGATGGTTTACAAAAAAGTTTGTTTCTTCTTGTAAGTGTAAATGACTCTGGATATTATGGGAATTTTAACTATTCAGATACATTAAGGTTTTGATGATAAGGAGCTCCCAGTTGTTAAGCAGTACCAGATAAATAAATAGTGCTACCTCTGGTAGGTAGTAATTTTATGATACTGTACTACTGTGAAGGAGGGCGAGTTGACTTTTAATGTATATATCTGCCAGTTAAGATTGTTTACAGCATACAAAACTGGCACAAGTGTCTGTACGTGTGAATGAGAATGATGTTTAAGGCAATTTACTATCATTTGCTTTTGTTGTAGAAATCTGCTATGGGAGTAAAGATACTTTTTGCAGGATAGTGATCAAATTATATTCTGAATAAAGCCAAATGACAAAAAACACCATCAATGTAGTTGGATAAATTTTAAATGACTAAGGTATTAATATAGTTGAAAAGATGACCTGGAGAAGGCATTTATAGCAATGCATTTATATCTGTGTATAGATTCTGTTCATCCAAATGAAATAACCAAAGTGTACTACAAGATCTCAACAATATAAGCAAAGTCATGGACAGCAGATCTAAAGTGTCAGCAAAAGAGATGTTGGTAAACAGACAAACAATATCAAAACTAACTATTACATCTCTGCTGGTTGCAGAACATCACGTTTCTATATTATGTCTCAACTATAGTTATCCTTAAAAGTCTAAGTAACTCTGACAATTTTTGTAACTTAATGAAGTTACAAAAATAGTTTTTTTGTTTTCGACTATCTGCTACTTTCTCGCTGCCGCAGTTTGAATGAGAGAAGTAGAGTAGCCTATACACTACTTGGAAAAAAACTCAATGGACAATAGTGTGAGGAACAAATAGCCATGGTGCCCAATTAAGATGTAGGAATTCTCAATCATTCTTCTTGTAGGCATGTAATGAGGTCCTGAACTCTTGTGGGGGGGTAGATGTCCCTTGACCTCACCCGACATTCCAGTTCACTAAACAGATGTTCAATAGGGTTGAGATTAGGGCTCTGTGGAGACCAGTCAACCATGTAGTTACAGCAGCCTTATGACATGGTGCATTGTCTTGCTGAAAGACACAATAGTTAGCTTTGTAGACACTGCCACAAAGTAGGAAGCATTGCATTGTCCAGAAGGTTCAGATACTTCTCAGTGTTCAATGTTTGTCGCACCACAAACAGAGGTGCGAGTAAACACCAGGAAAAAGAGGACCATACCAACACACTGCTACCCCAGAATTTCATAGTTTGGGTTATGCACTCTCGTAAGAGTGCATCCACCACACAGAAACCATGCTCACAGCTGTTCATCTGCTCACGAGTGTGTAGCATGATTTGTTGACCATAACAGTTTTCTAAGCTTCCATGTCCCACTGTAAAGACAATGCTGCATTGTCTTCAGTGGTGCAAAGACAATGAAGACAATGCTGCATGTTAGTTTGAGTAATGTGGGACTTGCATATTGCAGTCCTACTATGGAAACCTATGTTGCACATCTCTGTTCTAAATGTTTTTATAGAGATTTGTGTTCTAGTTGATGACCAGAAGTCTGTCTTCAATGTGTCTGCCAACGAAGGGAAGATTTTACATATCATCCTTCATAGCGACCTACAGTCATGTTTGGTGAGTGTGGTGGGTCATCCACTGCAGTAAGCACTTGAAGTTGACTTCCTGTGCACTAATCTCAGTATGGTATCACTGATTGTTGACCTGAGATGGCCCAATTTGTCAACAATTTGCTGAACAGATAGGCCACGACATCTTATCACAATGGCTCTTTCAAACTCCGTCATTCCCTTCTTGCAGCCATTTCACCTGGATACATATGCACTGGATACACATGGGAGCATCATATTCCTCCAATTTATACAGGCTACAAACACATGACTAGTTACATGGCAGGATACATCTTACCTGTGGGAGTGTCCGTTGACTTCTTTCCAACCAGTGTATGAGCAATTAGCAGTTGTGATAAGAATTTGGTAATTATATTGGCAAGCACATTAAATGCAATTAAAAATAGGTATCAAAGGAGAGCTTTGATTCCATGATCTACTTAAATGTGTAGAATTTAGGAAGATAATAGAAACAAAGTGTTCCATGGTCAGGCAAGTTGGCTGCATTTCTGTTTCACAATCAAAGGTTGTGAAGTTTGAATCTCACTATAAAAATTGATACTGGAAATGTCAGGAGAAGAATTACACTGTCCAGTATGTGTGACCACTAATTTGCTTAATGGAGGCCTGAAGTAACCTGTAAAAGTTCAATGCTTAGTGTCTAAGCAAGGTTTCTTGATTATGTAAATCCGGCAAAGGTTGGTCGATTGGTAGAGCCTCTGCTACTAATGGCTCAGTTAAGTAAGTTTGAGCATGGTTAGTAGTTGAAAGTGGGCCAATCGTTCGATGCTGTTGGCACACTCTCCCTCGATGAGTCTTTGGACTCCCTGGAGGTGTCAAATAATAATAATAATAATAATTTCATGTTCAGTTTATTTTTATTCAGCTCCTATAGTGATTAATTTCTTGATAGGTAGCTCCATTCACGAGAGGGAATGCAGTTTTTTTTTTTAAATCAAATATATTCATAACAATAACTTTTCATTTATCAGCCTTCTCAATAACCTTAACACATCAGAGATTGCAAAGGTCAGTATTGGAAGTATTAGATGAAGGAAGTTTGACCTTAAATAAAACAGGGGCTACTTAAGAACCTGCGATTTAGCAGAAGTCTCCCTGACATGTTCACTACCTATTTGTAAACATGGGCCTAACCATAACAACTCCTGATGGATAGTGAACAAGGACCAAGTGAACCAAGGATTCAAATTTCTAATTTAGTTTTCTTTTATAGTTCTCAGGGGACTATACTAAAGACTGGAAATATACAAAACAATTTCCAGAAGCTCAGCATTAAAAATTTCAGGAATGAAAGTTAAAGCCCTGATGCTACCTCTCACTAAGAACCAAAGATTCAGTGGCAATTAAAAGCTTCTCTCAGTGCAATCTGCAATGAGAGAGGGATTTTGATTCTGTATCTATTTCTATCATTTCTGAGAAGATTGTCAGAGTTCTGATGAGGTTTGGGCTTGTTTTCACTTTTGTACCTTGAAACAAACTTCCTTGTTTTTTGCCTTCAAGAAATTTTTATCCTCTTTACCTGTTGAATCGATTTCCTCTATATATTTTCCTTCTTATATTCTGAAAAAAACTTCATTTGAAAATCATTTTGACAATTCACTAATACACTAAGAAGAGAATTAGTGAATATCTCTAGGAAACTATTATGATGAATTGCTCATCAGGTTGCTACAATAGTGCATTCTACAACAAAGGATCCTTTGAAAAGACATGAAGCTGATATAGAGAAGCTATTTTAGGCATGAACTTATTCAATAAGAGTTTGAAGCCCTATTAACATATCACTCTAAATGTAACTGGAATGATGATATTGGAAGTGTGGGAGATTCCCATCCTAAGTGGTAACAGTGTTCTAATATCAGTTTCATGTGTTTTCATTCTATCCAACTTCTTTCTTTCAGTACATCCTCTGGCATCAAGCAGAAATGAATACTTTTTAAAAAAAATTTAACACATGTAAGGGAAATTAGAATTTATTAGCAACTCCTATATATTTCACTCGCTGTAACACGAGTATTATTTAGGGAGAGAGCAAAAGAATTGGTTACAACATTCAAAATATTAACAGAAAAATGAGACAAATAGCACAAGTGTCTCAGCTGCCAAATAATTTTCAACAAAAATGATAAAAACTGGGTAAGCTATTTGTATATCCTACAGAGCAGCAGTCATGCATATTAATTTAAGAAAATGCAGTTGGCCTGCTTAAATCACATAAATATACTATTCTATCAGAAATCTTCAATATGATAGCACCTTTCACGACTCCCCACATTGCAGGCACAAAAACACATACTTCATGGAAATCTATAAAGAGGATGGGGAAATCATTTTGACAGTGTATGCAAAATAACGAAAAAAAAAAAAGTTAAAAGGGAGGAGTGCTAGCTGGTCATTTGAAAAAAGAAATATCTATATATATTATTGCATAGTACTTATGTATTCCTAAAATATACACAGTTGGCAATGTGTCAGAGAAATGGAAATCTGAAGTGAGAATGAGTCCAAGATATTGCCCGACTGGTCTAAAATGCTGACTGACAAGAGCTAAAGTTTTCCTTGAGAATAATGATACTTCATCTCATGTCTGACCACAGAAAATCAGCAGCATGTGAAGTCAGGATTCATGAGCAGTCTCTCACCATGCAATTCTATTAATGTTTCCACCAACATAAAAAGCTTGTTATGAATTTTCCCAGAACAACCAGCCTGGACAAGCCTTTGTTAAGTACAAACCTGTAAAGTGACATGTAACCCTGTAAGTTTTTTTTCATTTTGATATGTTTGGAAATGGAGAAAACCAAAGAATATTTTTTATCAGTATAATGACGTGGAAGTTTGCTTCCTATATTATGGAGTGGATGGAATCATTACTGCAAAATTTGATACTGATGTTCTACAGAATTTTGCTTATGTCTAACATTGTAGCAGATTTTACAGTAATGTGTCCACTTTTCAACATGATCACGATCCATGTCATGTTTGAAAACAATGACATCCAACCACTGGAATAGCAATCACAAAGTCCCAAAACAAGCTCAAAAGAATCGGAATTAATTAGAATGCAAAAATAGGAAATGGCAAGGTGGCTCTCACAATTTGTGGAACTTACTATTGATGTCAATTTGTTGTCAATTTCTGTCAATAAATACAGATATACCTCGATTAATGAAGAGGATGCGTTCCACAAAATTACTTTGTTAAGCAAAACTTTGTTCTCAGAGGTATAAATACTACGGCCATAATAGGAATACGTTCGTACATAAAGAAAATGAAAGACTTTTTTTTGAAAAAAGAAAAGCTTTATTAAATAAAAAGTCAATATTACATACCTAACAAAGATAAAATCATGACATTTTAAAATATAAATCTAAAGTTTATTGTTTATGCTTTTTTTTCTCTTTCATTTAATAATTGCCTATACTTAACAATAACACTTCTTCCTAAATCAGGATCATTTTCACTGAAAAAATTTTAATGTTTTCAATGTCATTCAAGCACCTAAATCTTTGGTTGCTAACACTTTTTCAGTAGGATCTTCTTTAATTTCATCTTCATTTTCTTTGGCTTCATTGCTAACAAGTTTTTCTAAATCTTCCACTGAAAAACCATCATCTTCTGCATTTAATAAATTTCTTACATCCTCTACGTTGAAATTTTCGAAACCTATTGATTGAGCCATCTGGATAATTTCATTTCTAATTTCTTGAATGTTATTTTCTTTTAGTACAACTTCTGGCCATAATTTGGGCCAAACTCCATTTAAGCATTTCTGAGTGATTCCTTTCCAAGAGCTATTAATGTTTTCAATTGCTGCTTTAATGATGTGGTTTTTCCAAAACGTTTTAATTGACATTTGCTCTTTATCTTCTAGTTCAATTAAATTGCTTAATGTACCATGCAGATAAGAAGCTTTAAATGTTGCTATTACTCCCTGATACATCAGTTGAATCAGGGAAGTTGTGTTTAATGGAAGAAAGACAACTTTGACAGGAATGCATGTGTCTAAAGTAATAAGATCAATAGGATGATGTCCTGGAGCCTTGTCCAACAACAAAAGGGCTCTTTCTTCAAAATTATTTCTTTGGCAATATCGTTTCACTTCTGGACAAAAATTATTAACAAACCAATCAGTTAATAACTCCTCGGTAACTCACGCTTTTCTATTAGCTTTCCATATTACATCTAAATTCATTTTTATGTTACTTTTTAATGCCCTCGGATTTTCCCTAATGGTAAAAACTGATAACAATTTTAATTTAAAACCGCCAGAGGCATTTGATCCAAAGAGTAATGTTAAATAGTCTTTGGCTGCTTTTAACTCAGCTGCTGATTTTTCTCCAATAGAAATGAAGCTTTTTGATGGCAGCTGTTTCCAGAACAAACTGCTTTTGTCAACATCGAACACCAAATTTGGTGAAAATTTTTCATGTGCAATTATTTCCTTTAGTTTTTCTGGAAACTTATTTGCAGCTTTTGCTGATAATTTTACAATACAAATTCTGGCCCATTTTTTAAATTTCTCAAACCAACCACGAGAAGCCGCGAAATTTTCTGCAATTTCTTCAGTTTGTTTAGTGATTAAACAAAAATAATTATTTTTCTTGAGTCACCATTTGAGTTAAAGGCATATGATGTTGTGACATGTCATCTATCCACAAACAACATTTTCTCCACTTTTTTTTCTAAAATTGGACTCCTTAAGCAAGTTAATTTTGATGCTGTAACATCTGTACAATTCTGAGTAGACTCTTTCATTTATTCTGATTGACTAAGTATGGTTGTTAAAGTTGATTGCGCTAATCCTAAAGAATGTGCCACGCCGGATTTTCTTTCACCCCTTTCAACAAATTGTACGATATTTAATTTATTTTCTAAAGAAATTGCTTTTCTTTTCCTTGATTCGGACATTTTTAACTATATGGGTATAAAAACAAAATATCAACTAATATTTACAAAATCTACAATAATGCTATCAGAGAACATATGCCATTTATTGCAATGCACACACTGAAACACACCCTACAAAGTGTAAGCAAAGACTAAATTACAGCGGATGACGCAAAACTGTTAAAACAGACACACAACACAGCTTGGAAGTACATGATGAGTGGCTGTCGTTTGCCAAACGGATGATTACCGGGCGTTGACCTTAAAATTTTAATATTTTTACGTAAAATGGGGTTGAAATTGCGGACTTCGTTACCATAGATAATGTTAACCGAGGTACACCTGTACATGGTTTACAAATAGTTTCTGTAGTTAAGCAGTTCTGTAGGAGGTTTTTGGTATTGAGATCACATTGTAATATAAAGAGTTTATTAAAAATAAACAATTAAAACCTGACAAGTTTTGTGCATCGTAAGACTCACATAAGTTTTAAACAACAAAAGCCAATTACCAATTAATTACACATATTACATGTTTTTGATAACTTCACAACTGTTAAATAATTGATAAACCAGAATTCAAATGGTAAATTCATTACTGTATGCATGTTGGAACATTACATTGCTAGTTGTTGCTATGACGTGTGCTGTATCCTAGATCTGTGGCAGCTAAATTTTTTGGTAAAAGAAGATCATACTTGATGTAAAATTAAGCCTCAATTTTTATTGCATTGTGTAGGGATACTAAGGATTTGTGAGGCTTAGATCCCTACATAATTGTTAATAATCTTTTGTTGTGTAAAACTTTTATGTACCATTACTCAGATGATGTAAGTCTTACGACACATGAAACTTCTCAGATTTTACTTATTTTTAATAAACTCCTTATATTACAATGTGGTCTCAATGCCGAAAACTTCCTACGGAAATACGTTTAGTTTATATATGCCCATGTTCCATAACGTTTGGAAGGAAAATGTATACAGGCATATTGAGAGCTTTACAAATCAGTAGAAAAACACAGAATGAACTCCTAATATATATATATATATATATATATATATATATATATATATATATATATATATATATATATATATAACTGCAAATGGATTCACTATCAGATAATATATAATACAGAAAGAAATGGATTGAACAATTTGAGACTATCCAAAATTACAATTAAATTTCAGCTGGAGGACAAAGAAGTCACTGACAAACAAGGAAAATATGAAATGAAACCAGAACAGGCTAGCCACTGGGTCTAACAGTGGATACATTAATGCAGTGGTCGCCAAAGTCGTCAATATCGATCCCCAGGGGTCGATATAACATTGTTAGGTGTCGATTCGGGCTCAGGAGTGTCGATAGAAAAATATAAGACATCATTGTATGGGTAATATTTAATTCAGTTAACTTGGATTACCTCCATCCTGAATGACAACGCAATTAAGAGTGAATCGTAGGAACAGTGACATGAACAAGACCTGTAAGATGGTGCAAGGTCATGAAAATAGTTACGGAGGCCAATCAAGTAGGCCAAAATGACGTATTTACCAATAAATGGATGTATGTGGTTCCCGCTTGGCCAGCGCGGCGGGGAGCGAGATGGCAACACATGCGCAGTCACTTATTTACTTATACTTACACGTATTCAATCCCAGTCTCATTTTTGCCATTTACATACAAGTGAGTCTTAATGTTCTAAAATTCATCAACATACATATTATAATTCAATCGTTATTCATTCACGAACTAAACTTCTCTATGCTGAAGAATTGAGAAGGGCTGGTAGTAATACCAGTGATATTAATACCAGTAGTTTATTAATATCACTAGTAATATCAGTGATATTACTAGTGATAGTAATAGTAGTAGTAATAGTAATATAATAATATATACTATATTATACATACAATAACACTAACTATAAAATAAACAATCTAAAAACTCACATAAGCGTCTTTTTTGCTTATGTGAGTTTTTATTATTACCTCCTATTATAATTACGTAATAGTAAAATAGAGGGGGGTTGATAAAACATCAAGAAACACTTGAAAGGGTCGACGGTCAAAGAAGTTTGGCAACCCCTGCATTAACATATACTAAACACTACTTGCATGCACATCCAAGGAAGAACTCAGAGGTTCCTTCTCAAGGACTGAAACAAAGCTCGTACATTCAGCAATGTAAGAACACTATTTTTACTCTGACATCAATTAGCATCACCACCATATTGGCAATGACTAAAACACATAAAGATAGGCTCTGGGTCAAATACATTTTTAGCCCTCTAACACTTTTGAGTTCTGGTATTGTTGAAGAATGATTTGCATTCATTGCAGCACACATACACTTTCAAGAAGCTCAGCAATAATAAAAATTAGCAGTGTTACATGGCCAAGAAATGTATCCAGCTGAGCTTTATGTTTATGTGCCAGTTTTAGACACCGCAAATAACTGGGATAATGAACAATCTATAATGTTCAATATCCCAGTTATTTGCAATACAATGAAATATTGATACCTAAACATCAATATCTTTAATTTGCAAGTCATAATAGGATCCATTTCAATTTTACGAATTTAACGTTACTGGGACTCGCTATACTATTACATTATACCATCAGCATAAG
Source organism: Typopeltis vanoorti (assembly GCF_054136105.1). Taxonomy (NCBI): domain Eukaryota; kingdom Metazoa; phylum Arthropoda; class Arachnida; order Uropygi; family Thelyphonidae; genus Typopeltis; species Typopeltis vanoorti. The sequence goes on along the minus strand of NC_143549.1, from coordinate 162,702,153 downwards.
CACAGAAGGGAAAGGGAAGATATTTTCAATCCAGGACCCCATGATCTTTTCCCCTTGTGTCTAGATCAAATCCCCTTCCCAGGAGGATACACTAAGAGGATAGTGCACCAATTTAACATCATCATCTTGGCAAATTTGTTCATCATATTGAATTTCTTATGTGAATCCCATTAATGAAAGGATATGAGCCTATGGTACATTTTGTATTAATACTGTGAGTGAGCTTGACAGCATATTTATAAATAAGTGTACAAAAAGTTAATTTAAGAAAAGTCAATTCAACTTTTTAAAATTAACTTTAATATTTTAAAATATCCAGCTATATGCAACTTTATGAAGCTATTAAGCTTAATAATGTAAAAATTTCACATTTTACAGGGCTAATTTATATGCAGGCTGTATAAGTGAACATATATGCAATCAATAATGAGGAAAGATAGCTCTCACCTTTTTTCTGATAAAGAAGCAGAGGTATTTGCTGTATGGTCTGAATATCCAAATTAAATCACAAGTCCTTAGCAATATCAAGGATAAAAATCAACAAATTATATGCTGAGCTTTTGGAAGTTCAGCAGTTAGACCTTAAAATCAGTTATTCTTGAAAAGTAGAACAGAATAGCAGACTGTCTCTCAAGATCTATCTCAGAGGGAGATGATAAAAGGAAATACAAAAGTCATTATCAAGTGAATCCTATTTCTGAATACACAAGTGGGAACACATAGCAGTAAATGCTCAAAAGGAAGTTGGGGAAAAATTTACTTGCATCTTCAAGCTAGTAAGATTCCTAAAGATTTTTCTGTTAATTCCGAAATCCTTTGCTTTCATAGGAATGGAATGAGATATCTCAAGGATGCATCTATGAAAGGTAGTTTTCTTCAGGTGACTGTTCCTCTTGTGATGGTGTACGTTTCATTCTTCTCATTTTGTTGAACAAACTAGAAGAGTGACATATCACTCTACATGTCGCTCTTCTCATTTTGTTAAATATCCTGGGTTCATAACAAACTTGAGTTGTACAGTGTCTGATGGTAACAGAGGACAGAAGTTCTAAGGTAAGGAATTTAGAGGTATGTTGGTGAAGGCAAAGTAATGTCGAAACCAACTATTAAATCACAAAAGTTGTTTGATTTCTCCAAGTTTTGAAATAAAATCAGATTTTTTTAACATTGTATATAATAGTATAACAGATCCTAATAGTACAACATTTACCTGGCACTCTCTCATAACTGCAAGCAAAGAGACAATTCTCTAAGTGGTTACACTTTGTTTTTGAATTTCCAATTATTCACTTTCTAACATGGCCAATGCGTTTACAATATTTAAACCAAATTACCTATGTAATTATTAAACATTTTATTATACACACTTTTTTAATTATACTTTTTATAGATACTCCATATCATAGAATTAATCTAAACTCTTCTGAGGAAATGCACTTCAGTTTTTTTAATATCAAGTATGTAAGTACTGAGAGTCAAGACACTGTTGACTACTCTGTAGTGATTTAAATGCAAAGGTCTTTGTGAAAGGCTGAAATTTTGCAGTTCACATAGATGATAAAGGAAACCACTCTCTCTGCTTTTTTTTTTTTATGTTATGTTAAATGTTTCTTTTGTTATTTTCAGTCTACTTCACCTAGATTATGCTACCAAGATACTGTTCATTACCTACAGAAAAGTAATATAACTTGTTAGTTAGTAAAAGAAGATAGTGAGTCAGTATCTAAGGGGTAAAAAAAAGGGGGGAGGGAAGGACATTCATAGATGAGCTTAGAGAGCAAAAAGGGAAAGAAAAAAACAACAACTAATAATTAGTTTTATTAAAGAAAGAACAATTGAAAGCAACGATATTTTGGTTCCGACATAGTTTTGGAATGCTTATCTGCAACAAATTACAAAATACACTAAGAGCTTTTTTTTTATAGTCCTCCCACTCTGGATATGAACTCCAATCATATCTATCTAGAGTAAATCTAAAGATGTTACATAATAAAGGCTTTATCAAAGAAAAAAATAAACAAACTATTATAGTTTATCAAAGTCTACTCCGAAGCTTCTGCTGCTATTGAAAAACTAATATCCTGTTCTTCAAGCAACTGTAGGAGTAAAAATTATATTTATAAATAAATTTATTGAAAATAATTGTTCTAATGAACCTGATACAAAAACATTTAATAAAAACTATCAATATATATATATATATATATACACATTATTCACATAAATTAACAGAAAGCTGCATATACAAATTCATAATGAGTACATACAGCATCATCTGAAGATCCTAAATGCTGGCCATCTTTAATTCTACAGCTATGGCATACTTGTTGACATAACTCTAACTGGGTCACATATAACTCTCGACGCAAACTTGCAACTTCTTCCTGTAATATTAATAAATATTCAAAACAAATTTTTATCAATGAAAACAAGTATTTATAATGCTTTATTCCATCAACATGCATGTGAGGGGAAAACCAATACACCAGGGGAAAAAAATTTTAAATTTATCAAGTTAATGAAAAAAAACATTAACATTTATGAGATTAATGATAAAAGGAAATGTTTCCATCTCCTAACTCTTGCCATTTATTATTCAGCTAATTGGATCCAAACCTCTCTCTGAGATATCTCAGAGCCCATGCCAATGACATGTGTAAATTATTTCCATTCTTCATAAATAAGAGTTTGCATGCAGCACTTTAATTTATCTTCCACTCCGTCATAACCACATCCATTATATTTCTAACTCCAACAAAAAGTTTTATCAACCACATAGAGGAGGCATGAAACTTCTGACTTGGAGCTTTCAATAGGAAGTATACTTATGGTAACAATTATGACTCAATCGCAAGTATAAAAATCATTAATTGAAAGGAAGATGCATAAATGCTGCTATGTATTCTGCAGTACTGACAAATTTCATTATATGTTAGTGAGGATGAGCTTCAGTTCAACATATGATTACAGAAGGTAAAGTGTTATCATTTTTAATTGTGAGCAAGAGTACTAGATGGAAGAAAGGGAAAAGAAAATAATTTTTGGATGTTAAGAAGTGGAATAAACACAAATCAAAATCAATATTTAATTTATTTAAGTTTAACAAGTTTAGTAAATGGAGATGAAGAAAAATGCCAATGTGTTGAGAGTATGGAACTTAACAGTCTATAATGTAACTTTCATATCAAACAATGTACAATCAAGCAATCACAGCTTGCAGAGTTAACTGATCTGCAGAAATTCAAAATGTTTTGTACATGGAAAAGTCAAATTGGAATAAAAACCAAAGATGGCATGACAATTTTTTTTGCAAAGTTTTTGATTTTAAACACTGAATTTCCATAATATTCATCAAACAATCACTGAGGATTAACTTCTATACCGAAAGCTAACATGTATTTTATGTTTAATAAGTGTTGCTTATGTAATTTGCAAAATGTAGCTAATAAAAATTGATATATTTATCATTCCTTAGTTCAAATATTCTTTCTCATAAAAAAAAATAGTCATGGTAAAAAAAAAAAATTATATATCTATAATCTCCACAAACCAAGAGTACAAATTTATTTTTAATTATTTTGAACTAATTTACCCCTAACAAACTTTTGGAAATTGGTAAGCAGCCAGTCACCATTTCTTAATCACCAGCGATAGTTGAGTTCATGGCCACTGAAGATTAGAAGGCTTTAAAGTGAGAGTAAAAAAAAAAATTTTAAAAAAATAAAAATAAATAAAAAAAAAGTGCTAGCCATTTAATGTCCCTACATATTAATATCTTAGTGTCAATTTTTCAGTGGCTAATTCCTCTAACTTGTGAAGTTCAAAACTCAAGTTTCCGTGCAAAAAATACTATTTCCATGGGTCCAAAATCAATTAACTCTAGAACCAGTTATAAAAAAGGCTCAGAAAAAATCTACTTGGCAACTAGAATCAAAGTTATAATGGTGTTTCCTGTGGTAGTGATCTAGCATATGGAACCAGAAATGTTCCTAGAAGATTATACAAACAATTTGAGTGAAATAGCTAAAACAAATTTCGCGAATTAAAAAGTTATTACGCCAAACATGAAATTAAAATTTCACCCTTTTAAAACAATTCAGTGAAATAATTTTTTAAAAAAATCAGTCAAGTTATTTGGACTGCAGTATACCAATGAATTTAAAAATTCTTCTTGGGGGGGGGGGGGGGGGGGGGGGGGCTTAACAGTCAAAGCTGGATAACTGAAAGGAGAATGCCATGTAGCCTTTTAAGAAATGGAGAGAACTGCCCAGGCTTCTAACCTAATGTGCAATCCTCACTTTCTTGTCGTGCATTCTATTAGTAGAGATCAACCTGGATGCGAACAAATGAGGACACACTAACAATTTGGAAAACCAAATTGTATTATTATTGGCTTAAACCAAAATAACATGATGTACAACATTACAGAATTTTGTGTCGGCCTAGACATTCCAGTCAAAAAAAGCCCTCATTTTTGTTAGAGGAACAAGATCTAGGTGGAATGATACAGTAACAAGTACATAGAAGATAGAAATATAAGATTTAACCCTTTAACTGTTGATTTTATATTCTACTGACATTGTCCCATGTGCTGAATTAATTTTGCAAAAAATTTATAAATAAAATCAATTAAAATTCTTACTGAAGTAAGAAGTCTGGATAGCATCACACATTCTTGATATACACTTTCACTCACACAAATGGCAATAATAGCGTTTTATAAAATTTGCAAAATCAAGGAGTATCCACTTGATTATGTAAATTACATTCATTTATGTAGAAATTAATCAAAATATATAAAGAGCACTACTATTTACAACACAGTTATTACTAAGCCTACCAAGTGCCAGGGTATGAAAATCCTAAAAATTTAGCATGGAATGATATTTTTCAAAACAGGACTGTACACATTCCAGCATCACATTTGGTGCACACATACCAGCACTCATGACGCCTCTTCTGCTCAAGAGTGTTATTGGAACAGACATAACAAACTCGAGCTGCATTCTTCTTCTTCTGAGTAGAAGGTACAAGAGAAGGGAAATGCCTTTCTTTGAGATGCAGTGGTTGATCTCCAGGTGATGGACGTCCTTTCAACCTCCCTGTTGTTCTGGGGATATGGTACTTTTGAATTATTTCCCTGATAAGCATGAGTTGGTGGTCTGCTAAGTTTGTGTTTTTTCCAAATTTTACATTATAGAGACAGTGGGAATTTAGAGTATGGCCATATCCAGAAGGCATAAAAATAGTTTTTTGTAATAGCTAGAAAAATGTAAAGTTCTTGAGGAGTGGCATTTTTCCACTGCTTTAGTCGTGAAGATGGTGTAGATGGTCTATTATTATGTAGATGTTGCATATGAAGGTATGAAACTTGTTTGTTTCATCAGCTATTGTTGTCATTAGTTCTATGGTAAAAAATTGTTCAAAAATATCTAAAGCTGAAGAATCATCAATGATATTACCTGTGATTATTCCTGAATTACTGCTATCAAATTCGTGTACACTTGGAGTAAATGCATCATCATGCCACTTGAACAATACATCTTCGGTACGCATTCGCTTACGCACGTTCGTATCGAGACTTTTGTCACTATCTTGTTCGCTCGTTCTTCTTCATCTAAGTACACAATTCACTTAACTCGGACAATTCTTCTCCCGACTCATTTGTTGTTAATGATTCATCAATTTGATCATCAGTAAGATAACGTGGATATTTACTGGTAGACGCCATATGACATCCCTGAAATCCCCGCAGTCATGTGGTTTATGCATTGAGCTGCATATGATTAAGTTGTACCAGTTCAAATTTTTCTCTTTAGAGAAAAATTTGAAGGCGTCATACAAGGACAGAAACCCAAGTCAAATAAACTTCAATTGGTTGGCAATAGATGGAGGAACCTATTCACGAAGTCTGAATATCTTACGACGATTCTTTCCATACTAAAAAATGTGCATTTCTGAGCCCGTAATAATACGTTCTCAGAAGTTAAGGGGTTAATATAAATCCTGACAGGTAATAATTAATTTTTCATGTTACCAATTTGATAACTTTTGAGAAAAATTGATAACTTTTTCATGTATTACTATCCTAATATCCCATACACCTTCTGAGGTTACACAGGAATTCAGTGAAGATAAAAATTTCTCCACTTCATAAAAACATTTGGATGCTACTATATTTATACGAGGATAAATCAAAACAGTAAAAGCAATTTTGTACACACAGGATTATTTTTCAAAGTAATTCTCTTGCTTCTTCCAACTCTTGTTAAAGCTATTTTGAAGTAAACTTAATAATAATAAAAACTTAAGATACAGCAAGTTCAATAGCATTCATGTTTAACTGTGTCTATGGTCTACAGCAATATACATACTTTAGATTTGAAAAATTACTGCAGGGAAGCTTGTAACAATATAAACATAATTACGTATTACTATCATGGAATGTAAGTAGTGTTCTGATGCAATTTATTTAAATTGTACATTATGATTTGAAACAGCCACCAAAGCTCATTCAATATAGACTATCCTTCATTTGGAAAGATCTGAGTTGGAATCCAATCTAGAAGGTGTGTAGAACTATTTATAAAGGCTTTTCAACTGAAGGCAAGTTAGCCAATCACTGAGACTTTTTCCTCATAGAAACCCTGGTTTATTATCCATCAGACAGATCGTATATGCAACTGACAGAACAAAGCACACTATGCAAATAGGATTAATTGCCCTATTGAACCATTCATTTGATTTTTACGGAGCCAAATTACTTGGTTGTGACAAGTTCACAGGTCCAACATGTAAAGGGAAGATGGGATTATTACTTAAATCCATTCATAAACTTATTTTTTGGTTCTGGCAACCAAGTGTACTTATTCTTTAGCTCATCTTCACAAATTCTTCCCCCACCACATTTACGGTGAATAGGTTTCTTCTTGTTTTCTGAACTTTCATTTATCTATCTTTATTTGAATCATACATTTCTCACAGCACACTATACTAACTGTAAATCACAGATAGTGTGATTACTTCTGATTACCAAAAACTCATTTACATCAAACTGTTCATTAATAGTGCAAACAGGAAATGAATCTGGCATGTTTACTTCCTGACTGTATGAGACATGACGAACACTGGTAACTAGAAAAATAGAAAACTACCTTTACTTTTGGATTTTCTTCGTAGTTCAGGGATCTAACAGAGAATTTTTCCAAATGATTTGGTTCCTAATAACGAATCACTGAACCAATCATAACATATTTAGGATCTACTTTTCACAGCACAATAAAAACAAATTATTATATTACAGTTTTACTTATATGAACCACATGCAGTACAGCTGCTTTTCACTAGAGCAAACACCATTATAACCAACTAACAGAAAGTAAAAAAAAAAAAAAAAAAGTACCATGGGTACAACACTATTCTAAAAGAAATTCACTACAGTAAATTATTTATATGGTCTCCACAAGTTCATTACAGAGTCAACCATGTATTTACAGTAAAGTAAGGCACCATCTTGAGAAAGTTAATACATCTTACTTGGTGAAAAATTTTATCTGTATTTTAATTAAATATTTAAATAAAATAAATACCTGATAATGAGTGAATAACTGGTGCAAATGTTCTTGAATTTCATCTCGTATCATCATTAATCCATCAAGATCAAGTTTATGAGGAGGAATAATGTGACTACAGGAAGTAATACTTTCACAAGAGTGATCTTCACATGGTGTTGCTGGAAAGCCTGAACTTGGGGTTCTAGAAAGATGGCGATTTAACGGCCTTTCATTTTCTACAGTTTGGCTACATGGCTGTTTCACAACAACATCTTCATTCCCATTTAATTCTGGTTGTGATTTTAATACAGGAGAAATAGATGAACATTTTATCTGTGCATGACAGTCAGTAAATACAGGAGACGAGATACAATTGTTAGTATGAGAAATATTCATATTAGTTTCTGCAACAGTACTGGAATTTGATTTCTGTAATTCAATACAACTATTACCAACAATCTCAACTTGATTATTCTCCTCGCTAAGAAATGCAGAAGCACCATTTTCATTTACTAAAGTGTCTGTTGAGTCATCCACAGATGCACATGGATGTGTCTGAAGCTTAGTACTATTTTCTGCTTTTAGGTCTGTATTAGGAACCAAATTAATTTCTTCTTCACTGCCAGTGCCATGAGAATTACTTAAAAGAGAATGTTCCAAGTTGATGCCATTTGATTGCAACTTGGCAGCAAAGTTTGTCCCTCTATCTATTACAGGATCACTAGAATGTCTGTATAATTTGGAATGATGATCTATAGCAGAAATAGTATCATAGGAGTGAGTTTTTGTAAGTAAAGTACTATCTCTTTTCTGCAAAATTTGCTGTAATTCACGACTTGCTTGACCACTTACAGGAGAAAGCATGGTAGGCAAGTAAAGCTGGGACCAAAACACAAGATCCTTTAATTCACAAGATGGTTGTAAAACCTATAATGGAGGGAAAAAAACAATACCTCAAACTGCTAAAAAAAAAAAAGTAATTACAAGAAATGTAGCACATTAACAAAATCTTTAAATTCCTTGAAAATGCTAATAGTGAAGTGTTATAACAAGATTTTTTTTTTTTAAATTACAATAATTACTTACACAACTTCTGCCAAATTAATTCAGAAGTGTTATAAAACCTAGTTATTAAAGCCTGATCATAATATACAATACACCTTTCAGAATACATAGCAGAAAATGAAGGTCATTATAAACATTATCTGCATGATATAAAATATACATGGTGTGCCCATTGAATAAAAAGACAGATTATTTATGGCATACTGTAAATAGAACTAAGCCTAGTAGTATATCATTTTAACTCTTAGTGTGCTCTTTCAATGAGCAAATGCATGTTGCAATAACTTCATTAATTCTCATATAGCTGCTGTTTGAGCATTCAAAAGAGAGAGAGAGAATCTTAATTAATAATGAAGATTTATCCTGTTTTTAACTGCTTTCCAACTGAAAGATTATATTGAAGACCTCAATATTTTGTATGATGTAGGTAATTTTCACAGGTATTGGACAGACACAAGTATTACAAACGTGTAGCCAGACTTATGTGTTCGTTGAACATGTTGTTTATTTTTTAACGGTATATATTAGAACACAGAAACTAAGTAAATAATTAATTTATTAACTTATTGCTGATATTTCGCTGGTGTTATAACCAGCATCTTCAGAGCACAACACAGTTTGTCACAATACGCGAGATTATAACAACATAGTGAAATCAACGGACTAGTTAAACAAAATTGTAGCAGCAACACAAAGACTAGAGTCCTGATTTTTGATGCCCTCTATCTGAAAAAAAAAAAAAACTGTAGCTATCACATAAGACTAGAGTCCTAAAAAAAAAAAATAGTTTTTTCTTAAGATGACTGTCTCCCAGATCTTAGGCAAGTTAATACAGCTATATTTATTGAGATTTGGAGTGTGTTTCAGGGCTTCTGTGTAGTACTTTTGTGTTTTCCCAGTTGGTCCTGTGTGCAGGGGGTATCGAGAGCATGGTCTGCTAGGCCTGGCTTGCCATAGTGCTAATTCCGGACGTATCTTTTGTGTTCGCTGATGCGGATGTTCACAGTTCTTCCTGTTTGACCGTAGTAGGCTTGATTACATGAGCAGGGTACTTGGTAGACTCCTGGATGTGATAAAGGGGGAATGCTGTCCTTGGATGAGCGGATAAGGGTTGCTAATTTGCTACATGGTCTGAATGTAGTGCGTAGTGTATGTTTATTGAGAATTCTTGAAATCTTATCAGATGTGCCTTTAATGTATGGGATGGTGACTGTTTTGTTGTAGTTCTCTGTGGTGGATGGTGGGAGGGGTTTCTTAGGAGTGTTTAGTATTTTGTTTATCTTATGTGGATTATAGCCATTGGCCAAGAAGGTGTGGCATAAGTGAGCCAGTTCAGCAGCAAGAGCATTGTCATAGGAACAGATTGCTCTCGCTCCATGGGTTAGCATTTTTAAAATGCCATGTTGTTGAGAAGGATGATGGTGTGATTGTTTGTGTAAGTATCTCCCCGTATGTGTGGGTTTTCTAAAAACTGAAAATGATAAGGAACCATCTGGAAGACGTGTGATAAGTGTATCCAGGAAGGGCAGACAGTTATTACCAGTTCCATTGTAAAGTGGATTTTTGGATGTTGGCTATTTAAATGCGTTAAGAACGTTTTCAGTGTCTCTGGGCCACGTAGCCAAATAGCTAGCACATCATCAACATAGCGTAGCCAAAGTGTTGGAGAGATTGTTCTTAAAGGAACAATCTCTCACAGGACAGAAGCCCTGAAACACACTCCAAATCTCAACAAATATGGCTGTATCAACTTGCCTAAGATCTGGGAGACAGTCATCTTAAGAAAAAACTATTTTTTTTTTTTTTTAGGACTCTAGTCTTATGTGATAGCTACAGTTTTTTTTTTTTTCAGATAGAGGGCGCCAAAAATCAGGACTCTAGTCTTTGTGTTGCTGCTATAATTTTGTTTAACTAGTCCGTTGATTAAATCATGTTGTTATAGTCTCACGTATTGTGACAAACTGTGTTGTGCTCTGAAGACGCTGGTTATAAAACCAGTGAAATATCAGCAGTAAGTTAATAAATTAATTATTTACTTAGTTTCTGTGTTCTAATATATACCGTTAAAAAATAAACAAGTATTACAATAAATCAGTTCATCTTATTTTTTATTCTTATTTGGATATTCATGCTAGTTTTTCATCAACTTTTCTGTAGTATCAGTTGTAGTTAAATAAAGGAGTTCATAAATATTCTACATGTATGGTATCTATATGTATTTTCAGTGTAAGACAGTTATCTTGATATGCACAACAAAGCAACAATAGAGCAACAGATTACTATGTCAAGAAAATAAGCTATTTGGGATCTGGAAAAGGAATTAAGAAAAATACTACAGAAAAATTAATTTTCTGTAGTACCACAGTTGTAGTTAAATAAAGGAGTTCATAAGTATTCTACATGCATCATATCTATATGTATTTTCAGTGTAAGACAGTTATCTTGAGATGCACAACAAAGCAACAGATTACTATGTCAAGAGAATAAGCTATTTGGATCTGGAAAAGGAATTAAGTAATAGATGCTTAAACAAAAAGCAAGTGATTAATCATTTCAGGATGAGTGCTCTGCTTATTTCTGAAAAACACGGAATGTCATTAAAATTAAAAATTTAAGTGCAGCAATGCCGCACTAGTTTCTTGTTTTGTTTAAAAAAGACAAGTCTTATAAATTCAAGGAACCATACAAGCAGGCTTTTACAAACACCCATACTCACAGTGGGACTCCAGCCCACAACCTGCTGGTTGGAGATCAGGTATGTTATCCACTCAAACCAGGCCAGCTTTCTTTAAACAGCCTTTCAAGTTTGAAGTAATGGTATAAAACATAGTATTTCTCCATTGTATACTGTGGATATTAATTCAATGCTTAACTGCGTGAGTTCCAGACTTTCTGCATGGAATCAGAACAAACCTTATTCAAAGATTCTTAATTCAGTAAATATCCAGATCACCTAAAACAAGTACATGAAATTTTATCAATTCCTGAATGTGAGAGAGGAAGAATCTCATCTTTGACTTGAGGCATGAAGCCAGCAATTTTATTGACTTGTTCAGAGATATGCAGGATGAATATTCTTCTCATGTCCAATGTAGTAGGAATCAAAGAGATATCATCAAAATTCCTGATACAACATACTTCCAGGAGTATACAGGATACTATGATAGAGTAAACACAGACTATAGTGAAAACCACTATAAGAAATGATGTGCTATAATGAACTACAGAAAAGGACTGGCCTAAGTTCCACAGAACCAATGCCATTTTAAAATCACTATTACAAACAGTAAAAGCTGAAAAACTCCACTAAAGCAAACTGAATTTCTCAGCAAATGATGCTAGAGTCAGGAGATAAAGGAAATGGCAGAAAAATAAAATAAAATAAAATAATATATATATAAAAAAACAGAAAATCGTGGAAAATATAACAAAAGAATATCGAGGAAAAAGAACAAAAAAAGGTAGTAAATCGCACATTGAAGAAAAAACACATGGAACTGGACATTAACTACACAAAATGACAACTAAATTGAAATATATATTGATCTTTAATTGACCATGATTTATAAACATCTAATACCAATAAGTTTCGCTGTCCGGCTTCTTCAGGTCTTATAACGGTAAGAGAAAAAACTCAAAGTGACTAGTACAGAGAAAATGGAGTAACACTATCGTATAAATTAAACATTCAAATAGAATGAGTAACATTACACACATGGAGCATGTTGTGCTAGTCACTGTTATGAGAGCATGTTCTGTAGTTTTGAGCGAAATTAAATTCTGGCAGGCTGAGTGATCTTATTAAGGTTTTCCATATATCAATTATTATGGTTTCTGTTAAAATTTTCTCCAGAATGGAGGACTACAATGGCTTCTTTGAAATTTCTACAATGGAAATCTTCTTCTACGTAAGGCATGGAGCTGCTATCCCAATCAATAGTATGGTTAATCGCAAAATGATGGGCTAAGACCTGAGTTGTCTGTTCTGTTGTTATTAACATCTCTCCTATATGTTCTTTTTTTTCTTCAGATTTTGAGGCTTCTCGATGTCTGTCCTATATAGTTTAAACCACAAGCACATGGGATGCCGTACACTCCAGCATGTTTGAAAAAAGGATTGATATCTTTTGGCGATCTTAAAACATGACAGACAACTTGACCGGTTTGAATGCAACTCTGATGTTGAAAGGTTTAAAAGGTTTTGCAATCTTCTTGGACACCGCACCTGTATAAGGAATAACTAAGGATGAACTGTATTGAGTGATGGTAGGTTGTTGTTGTTGTGGGGGGAATGTTCTATGAAGAATCTTGTTGATTAGATTCTTTGAATGGCCTTTTTTTTTATTAATGTCTCTGACATATGAGTAATTTCATCATAGAGTTTTTTTTTTTTTTTTCTGAGATGATGTTCGTAGCTCTATTTTTGAGCACATGTATTATGCTGAGCTTCTGGGAAATATGGTGAGTTGACTTGAAATGAAGGTAGTGTCCAGTGTGTGTTGGTTTGCGGTAGACTGTTAGTTTGACGTGACCATCTGCTCGTTTCTTGATTAGGGTATCCAAAAATGGTAGTTGATCATCTTTTTCCAGTTCCAAAGTGAATTGTATTTTTTGATGAAAAGAATTAATTTTGGTTAAAAAGTCCAAAAGAGCTGTTTTTGTGTCCCTCCAAATTATGAAGATATGGTCTACATACCTCCACCACACTAAAGATTTTGGATCTAATTTTGAGAGGATGTCTGATTCTAGCTAGGGAAGCAAAAGGGGATTGCCCATAATTAAGCCATTTAGTTGCTCATATATCGTTTCATTCCATTTGAAATAATTAGATTTAAAGCAGTGATGAAAAAGGTGAGCTGTATCTTCAGGGAAGAGATTGTATAGGATACTGATAACTTCTTCTACTGGGATGTTGGTAAATAAAGATATCGCATCCAAGCTAGTGAAAATGTCTGTCTTTAAGATCGAGATGTTTTTCAATAAAGTGCTTTGAATTCTTAATGTAAGTGTCTGATTTTCTGATATGTCCTTTTAGGAGGCTGGAGGGGTGTTTGGACAATAAATATGTGGGAGCATTTCTTCCGTCAATGATCGGGCGTAGTGGAACTCCACTTTTGTGGACTCCATACAATCGTGGCGTCAATGGGTGTAGTGGCTTCAGATTCCGTTGCAAGTCTGTGGACCAACTAGTCATGTTCCATAATAAGTTGTTAGTGTCCTTGTGGTTTTTCCATGTTGGGTCTGACTTTTTCCATCCGACTCTAACAGTGATGGGTCTGATAGTAATTCTGCAATCTTAGCTATGTAGTCCTTAGTGTTTAAAATTACTGTAGCATTACATTTGTCTGCTTTTAAGATAGTTATTGACAACATGAAAAATTACAAATTTTAACAATAATAAAAGACAAAAACAACTACAACTGCAAAACATTATAAAAATCTAGAACATTTATATTTTGAAAGGTTACATTAACTTAAATTAATGCCACTTACCTGAAATACTCTTAATAAACTATAATAAATATGTGAAACTGTAAAAATGTAGAATTTACAATTAAAATTGAAAACTGTCAAAAACTTAGAAATTCTTAACCAGAGAGTTAGAATTTTTAACTTATAGAGAATCTTTCAAACACAAAGTGAGCTGCTACCTAAACAAATTTCATAACTTATACTTTCATAATTCTAAATTAAAGAAATACTGTATATAGTGCAATTTTTTTTTTTTTTTTTTAATTTTCAGTTTGAAGAGAATAGCTTTAAATTATGTATATCATTGGAATCTCTGTCCAATTGGAAATTTATACTCACACCAGCAGTTCTGTCTATTACTTTTCCCTTCCCTTCAAGCAGACTAATGCAGGCTAATGTTCATCACTTCTATTCCCTTGATCTTTGTAACTGGAGATGACCAAGTTTACTGACTTAACTACTGAAATTTTCAGGTTATTTTTGATTTTAATGGTAGACTGCACATATTTAGTTGATTGTGATGATTACAGATAATTGACATTGCTCAATTTAAACTAATTCTAGATTTTCTTTTTATAATTTCATACTCTTAGTTCTTTCCTTTGTCTCCCATCATTGTTTGCATTTTTACTTTTTCTTGTTATCATTTTGTGTTCTATGTATAGTCCCTGCCAAACTTTTGTGTTCAATCATCAATGTACAATTTCCTGCCATTTTCTTTGTTACATAATCTGTAACAAAGACAAGTAACAAGGAAATTTCAAAGACAAAGTAACAAGGAAATTGCAAGAAACAAAATTGCAAAGACAAAGTAACAAGGAAATTGCAAGAAATAGACCAAAAGAAATCCAACGATTTCTTTTGGTCTATTTCTTGCAATTTCCTTTATTCTCTTTCTCGTGATTTTCTTTATGAATTTTGCAATTTTTCTTATGCTCTTTCCTGTGTTTTCTTTTATTTCTTGTAATATGTTATGTTCTGGTGGTGATTTCTTTTGTTATATTTCCTACAATCAACCCCATTTACTTTTGTTCTCTTTCCTGTGATTTCTGTCTTTTGTTGTGTTATTTCCCATGATTTCTTTTATTTCTCATGATTCTTTTGGTTCTATTTCTGGCAATTTCCTTTGTTCTGTTTACTGTAGCTTTTCTATTGTTATGGGTTTTGATTTCTTTTGGTTATTTCCAGTGATTTATTTTATCTCTCATGATTTCTTTTGCTACATGGGAGAATGAATGTAAAGTACTATATATAAAGCATACATCCTGTGTAACACAAGTGTCATATGTTAATTGATTCAATGAACTGAATGAAAATTGGGAACTGAAAGTGAAGAATACTAGACAAAAGGCAATGAATGGATGTAAGACCAAGAATGATAGCCAGAAGAGTGGCAATGTGAATATGAGTGGGGAGAATGTTATTGCAAATATAGAAATGATTAAAAAAAAAATGAAAAATTTGGCATATTTAAAGAAGTGAAAGTGGGCCTGACTGAAAGAAAGAGCTGGTGTGACTGTGGAAATGAAAGAAAGTATGATTGATTGAGCAATAGCTGGAATGCAAGAGCTGAAGAATGAAATTAGGCATGTACAGAATGAAATTAAAGATAGTGGAGAGAAAGAAGTAGCACATGACTCAAGAATAGTACTGTATGGAGATTCTATCATAAAAGGTGTAGCCAAGTGGTTAGCGTATCTGCTCTCCAGCCAAAAGGCTGTGGGTTTGAATACTGCCACGGACTTGGATGTTTGTGATTGTCTGTGAAAATACTAGTGGTAGTGGTGGGCAGTAGATGGCATTGGTGTAGTTGTGGTTCATTGTAGTTTTTGGATTGTGGGTGGTGGAAATAGAGAGTTGTAGAATAGATGCCCTCCCTCGACAAGTCTTTGGACTCCCTGGAGGTGTCAAATAATAATAATAAAAAAGATGAGGGTGCACAAGGTATGTTTACCAGGAGAGAGAATGAACACAGTGACTGTGGCACTGGATACGAGAAATAAGCATGCAAGGGAATTAGTGGTTGGGATGAATGATTTGGTAGGACATAGGGAAAATGTGAGAGTGGATATCAGGAGATCGAGGATAGTGAAAGTCAAAAGTGTCATAGGAAGGGTAGGTTGTGTGTTGCCCAAGCATAAAATGAGCTGCAACAGAGAGCAAAGATCTTGAAGAATGTTATCAGAAATGTGTGAAGAGAAAGGAGTGCAGTTTGTGAATGTTTGAGACAAATGGAACTGTATAAGAAAGACAGACTGCATCTGAATGGTTTTGGAAGGTTGCTGCTAGAAAGAAGCGTAATAATTGATGCAGAAAAGATATCAGTAGAAGTCAAGATAACGTGAATGAGCAGGAGAGTGAACCAGGTGAGATTGAGGTAGTTGTGAATGGAGAATAGAATGTGAGAACAGGAATGCAAGTAGGAGAGGGAAATGGAGTGGGCCAGGGATACATGGCATAATGAGAATGGATTATGAAAGTGTAATGGATGCACGTATGTGGACAGTCAGCATAAGAATGGAATGGTCAGGAGTACATTTGGGGTTGGGTCTGGGAGGGGCTATGTGGGACCGGTTGAGTATGAAATTGTTGCACTAATTGAGATCATGTGTCCGAAAATAGTTGGAATAAGTGAAACATAGTTGGATGAGAATGACATCTTGAAGAGAATAGAAATGGAAGAATATGGCATTTCTCGCAAAGCTTGGAAAGACAAGAAGGGAGAGCAAGTGCTGCTGCATGGGAATTATATCTGTGCACGGTTGAAATACAACGAGAAAAAAGTAGCAGTGGTTTTGAAGCGGTACAGTGTGAAGTGGAGATAGATAGAAAGACATATTTGGTAGGGTGTTGCTGCAAGCCAGGGAATGTGAAAGGTGGAGACAAACATATAGGCAACTTGGCTTATGTGTTTAATTACCCATAACTGATCACCTTCTGCTAGCTTAGTGAGCAAGCAAAGGGCGATCAGTTTTGCATAATTTCAACAATGCCAATATTAATTGAAATGAAGAGATAGCATCAGGGAATTTCTCAAGTTCTTAAGGGACAACAATCTTAGGCACATGAGAGTTAAGTCTTACATCCAACGAGAGTAACCACAAAGATCAACCTGGGTTGCAGCCAGTCACGTGAGAACTTCTATAAAGAAGGGATATATATATATGTAGAACTAAGGCTGGCAATTATGAAAATCTTAGGAGACAATTGGGAACTACAGTATGGAAAGAGGAGTTGAGTGGGAAGGATATAGACACTGTGTGGGCATTGATTAATAGCTATTTAACATCAGCAATATCCAAGTATTTCCCAAAGGTGAAAAGACTAAATAAGACAGAAGTAAATGAATGAATGAAGAGATTAAGTGTGAAATCTTGAAGAGACAACACAAGATGAATACTGATAATGATCAGTTGCATAAAGAGTATAAACAGCAGGTCAGGGAGGAAACTTGGTTGGTAAAGGGAGCAAGAGTGCAGCATGAGAAGTTAGCCAATCAGGAAAACAAAAATCTTAGTGAGTTATTTTGATGTGTGGCAAGTAGAAGGAAAAATTACTACAGGAGGATGATGCAAGCTGATAACACTGGCAGATTGGTATTGGTAACCAATGCACAGGATATAGTTGAATTATTCAACGATCATTTTATTAGCGTATTTCATCCTCATGATGGCAATCTCAGGAGAAGCTGAAGTGTAGAGGGTATAGTGGACGAGGGACTGATGGTGAATTAGCAGAAAGTATACGAGGAATTAAGAAAAACTGCATATCTTTGTCACCTACTTCGTAATGAAAAATATAACATACTTCAATTGATTATAAAAGGGAAGATAAATGGAAGGAGGAAGATGAAGAAAATCTTGGCTGGCAGACTTCGACAGTAGTCTGACATGAGCTCTGAGTAACTCTCCACAGTGGCTGAGGATTGCTCAAAAATTGCCAAAGTGGTCGCCGACCTCTGACAGGAGATGGTGCTCGAAGAAGAATATGAGAAATTAAGTAAACTTGATATTAATAAGGCAATAGGATTTGAAAGTATACCATCATGTGTCTTGATGGAATGCTCTATGGAATTAATGTCACCTTTGGTGCAACTATTAAACCTGTCTTGTGACAGGATAGGTCCTGAGAGGGTAGAAGGTGGGAAAAATTATTCCACTTCACAAGGGGGGGAGGGGTAAGGCTAAGGCTACAAATCATAGGCCAATCTGTGTGCATGGGATTGTTGTTAAGGTATTAGAGAAGTTGGTGAAGACTAGGATTCAGAAATGGGTTGAAAATGGCAGTATCAACCCACTTCTGAATCCTAGTGGGTTGGTAATAGCAGTATTCTTTATGGTCAAGTATGGATTGGTTAGGGGACGTCATGTTTCTTCAATCTGCTTATGTATTACAAGGTGACCAATTCACACAATAAAGGAGATGAATATATGATGGTGTACTTGGATATTTCAAAAGTCTTTGATAGACTGCCACATGACAAGCTAGTAGCTAAACTGAAACAGATGGGATTAGATAACAAACCAGTAAGTTGGTTAACTAATTGTTTATGTTATGATCTGCTCTCAATTAGGACCACTAATGCAAAATATCAATGTATCATCAGTGTAGGTATACATACCAGCTTACAGCAAATAACATGCATTCTGCCATTCTGCAGACAAAACTGGTCCTCTGGAATGGAAATGTGCCCTGTTCCCATGCCCAAACTTGACAGAAATAGTTTAATGAACACATGAAAGACATCACCTGTTCTGAATGGCAAATTCACTGCATCTCAGCTGAACAGAACACTAATGGGACGTTCTGGAATGTACAGTGATACAACAACAAAACAACAACATTGCACTCTCCTCCATTCAGGGAATGTGGAATATCCTGCAGACAACGTGGCTATAGATCTACATTGAGATCATTAAACATTTGGTGAAGCTAATGCCACAGCAGATAGAGATCGTTATCCATGCCTAATAGTAGCTCAAGATGATATTAGAAAGATAGTCATAATTCAATATCATAAAAACCATTCAAGTTGAGTGTTTCCATAAGGCCAGAAATGACTCATCTTAGAGAAGATATGTATTTCTAGTTCACAAATTACTTTCTCATACTAAACACAGATGACCTGAACTTTGAATTATCTAAGTCCCCTTTATCTAAAAAACCATACACTAAATTAAATATGAACTACTCCATCTTTGTTTGGATTGGCTATCACAAAATTATTTCACCTCTACAAGTTTTTTTTTTTTTTTTCAACTCTACAATATAAAAAACCTCAGAATATTACATATATTTTGAAGTATTCTCAAGGAAGTATATTTGATAATGCAATTTTACTTTTTATTAATACATAGGGAGAAATAGGTCAATATGCGTTACTACTGAAATCCTCAATACCAACTATACTGCTAAGTAAATACACATATATGATGAAGATGCTTTGTGCATATGAAAGTGAAAAATAGCTCAAAAGCAGATCAGGAGAAACTCTGGTGAAAACACAGGAAATTGTAGCAGTCTGGTGTTTATGAACTAAATTTAGCTGGTTTCACTTAATTTACTTTATATATTATTATATGACTGAAAAGCTAAACTATTTTTGTCTTCTTGTATAAATGTGTTCTTGAGAAGGAAACACATTGGACAATAAATAACTTCAATCAAATTAACCAAATATTTTGTACCAAAACCAACAATATATCACCAGTGTGGAACAAATGAGCAATTCAAAGAGACAGAATACATAGTAAATATAAGAAAGAGTTAACCAATAGCAGCATATGCTGTCCATTAGAAGGATCATATCAAATCATTTCTGATATTTACATAGGATATACAGTTCCATGCATTGGTTGACAAAATACCAGAAGCTGTAAATTCTCAGAACACTTCTTTTTTTGTGATGAACAGAATACATGGATGTAGGCTATTGATTTGATATAGAAAGATGGTTGGTTCATTTCCACAATGAAACCAAATTTCAAATATATCAACTACATAACAAGCCCAAAAAGAGGGTTGAGGATAAATGGCTGAAAGCAAAGTATCTTCTAGATGATTTAAATAATAATTATCATGAGTGGAGGGCAGAGGGACCTAAGGATGAACTCTCAATGTTCATAGATGCTATTTTTCCAGCTAAAATATCCTGACTGTATAACGAATTTGAGCATCTTTACAACATCCAGAGAGAAATTATCATACAGGAGTGTCTGCTAAGGGGATGTTAGTGAACAGTGAAATGACGTAAAACCTGACAAAAATATCAGAAGACTGTATGGAAATATCCTTGATTTTCTCAGGAAAATGTGTAGAGTTATCGATAAATAATCCAGATTAAGTGATGAGTGCACTTAATAGACAGAAAAGGAACACACACACACACAGATTTAATATATAGAGTCAATACAATTCACAATGG
Source organism: Typopeltis vanoorti (assembly GCF_054136105.1). Taxonomy (NCBI): domain Eukaryota; kingdom Metazoa; phylum Arthropoda; class Arachnida; order Uropygi; family Thelyphonidae; genus Typopeltis; species Typopeltis vanoorti. The sequence continues at coordinate 162,681,639 of NC_143549.1, read as the reverse complement.
GTCTCACATGCCAGACTTCATTTTCAGAAATTATATAAAGAGTCCATCTAAAATACTGATTCTTACTGTATTGCATCCCAGCTGACAATTTCATCAAGGAGCTTCTTCAACTGTCTGTGTTTTGGTAGGTTATAAATTATTTCTTGATAAGTAGGTGTATCCTGTGTCTCTCTTATTCCTCCCATGGTCATCTTTATCTCCTATCACAAAGGTTTTACCTTTCTCTGCTTTCAAAATAGATACAGTCAACTTCCAAGCATAATGTTGGCATTAACACTTGGAAGATCGGAAAGACTGCATTTGATATTATTTGATATCGTTATAAACCCTCGTATGTCAGTACGAGTTTTTATAGTTTATAGTATATTTGTGTTATGTTGTCTTTGGCAACAAATATTTTTCTATGCAAATACTTCTCAAAAGAATGATTGTTGATTCATATCTCTAAAAACAATCATTAATTTGCTCTTTTCTCAAAAGTCACAGGTTCCATTAAAAAAAAATGCTTCAGAAAATTAATTTGGGCTAGTTAAATTCAAAAGTTGAGTATAATTATTATTTTTTCCCCTTTTTCACTGGTTGCACACAGAAAGCATCTTCATGCAGTATTTCAGGTTCAGGGCGAAGAGGTGGGTAAGCATTCTGATCTGTAAATCAGACAACCAGTCACTTAACACCATGCATTACGTGACATGATTTCTTAAAGCTACCTTTGCATATTTTTTGCACCATCATCAAATTCCTGCCATGTACACTCAAGGGGGGGTGTACAGGATATAATAGTACTACATAAAAATTTACATCATTACTAACTTCCTATCTACAATTTTCCTCCAAATCAGTCTGTTACTTGTCAAGACTCCAACATTATCAGATCTTATATTTCTATCGTCTAAGGCACTTTGTATCGTATTAATCCGTCTATATCTTGGTCTTCCTCAGGGTCATTTTCCTGCAAACCTGGCAAAGAACACTTGTTTTGCTAATCTTTCCTCGCCCATTCTGTTTAAGTGACCATACCACCTGAGATTAGCTCTGCTAACGCATTCCTGGATGCCAACAATGTCAAGTTCTTTCCTAATATTCTCGATTTTAATATGATATTGCCATTGATGTCATCTGTTCATGCCTCTAATCTTTCTCAGGACTCTCACATCTGTGGTCTCCAGTCTTTAGTCAAGTGTTTTACTTCTAACCCAGCTCTCAGATCCATAAGTTAAAACTCATTTGAACACTGTCATGTATACAGCTAATTTAGTGTTCCGACTAATTTCTCTCTTATTCCATATGAATTTATTCAATTGACTTCCTACCATACCAGCTTTGTTGATTCTGTTGTCTATTTCCATATTTAATTTACCATCTTCACTAAAAATCATGCCTAAGTAGCTGAAATGTTTTACCTTGTTCCAAAGGTTCTCCATTCACAACACAGTTGACATTTTCAAGCTAATTTTCATTGTCTTTGTGTTTTTATTGCTGACCTTCATACCATATCTATTACAACAGTCATTCAATTTAGTCGGAGAATCTTGCACACTTCTAGCGAATTTATTTAGAAGTATAACATCGTTCGCATAAAGCAAAGATCTGATATTAACATCTCCAATATTGATATCATGTTTAATACCACTTTCCTTCATAATGTGATCCATATAGATAATGAATAACAGAGTGGATAATGTACATCCTTGTTTCACACCAGATTTAACATTAAACCATCTTCCTGTACTTCCTTCAATTCTAACTGCTGACTTACACCTCAAATAAAGCCTAAGTATTGCTTGATGTAATGCCCCATTGACACCATATAACTGTAGCATATTGAATAGCTTCTCTATTGGCACCTTGTCATATGTCTTTTTCAAATCGACAAAACTTAAATACAGATCTTTGTTATATTCTCATGATTTCTCCACTATTTGTCGTAAAGTGAAGATCTGATCCAGACAGCCTCTATTTGACCTGAATCCAGCTTCTTCTTCACCAAGCTTTTCTTCCACAATTCTTCTCAACAGTTTCTCAAGTATACTTGCATATATCTTACCAGGAACACTCAGTAGGGATATACCTCTTTAATTCTCACATTCAGTTTTATTTCCCTTTTTATATATGAGTACTATGCGAGCTCTACTCCAATCATCTGGAAATTCGTCCTTCTGTCCAGGGATTCTGAGCTATGCAGTGCAGCCACTGCAAGACTTTTATACCACCATATTTCAGCATTTCTGGTCGAATATCATCTACTCCTGCTGCCTTTCCACATTTCAAGCCTTTGATGGCGTTTTCTACTTCAAGTATGGATATGTATTCCTAACTGTATGCCTGTTGAGTGTTTTTTTATCACTGTGCTGTCATCACTGCTTGTTTCATTTAGCAAATTTTCAAAGTAATTACTCCATACTTCAAGGATATCTTTTTCTCCTGTTTTCATGTCACCTTTATCATCTCTAACTCCTTTTACAGCACTCTTTCCTCCATTCCTAAGCTTCTCAAACAACCTCCAGAATATTTTGCCACCTTCTTGATATTTATTTTCTATATTCTTCCCAAAGTCCCATGACTTTTGTTTAGCTAGTTTTACACACTGTTTAGCTTTCTTATATTTGTTTCTGTATTCTCTAAGAGCACAAGCTGACTTATTTGCAGGAACTTTTGATATGCTTTCTTCTTTTCATTCACTGCCTCTTTAACTTCCTGTGTCCACCATGGAGTTCAAATTTTTCTATCCTTGCAGACAACTTCACCACATGCCTCTCTAGCTGAATCAATCAGGGTTTTCTTCAAGGCTTGCCACTGAATCTCCAAGGTTTGGTTCCTGTTCTCAAACTCTTTCATTTTTCCTTCAATAATCTTTCTGTATTTTAGTCTACAGGTCACATCTGAGAGCTGCTCAAATTTTATTTGCTTTAAAATTTTCTTACATATCATTCTTTTCAATATGAAATTCAATTTTATCCTGCTCAAGACTAAATAGTGATCACTTCCAATTTCAAATCCTCTGTACACTCTGGTGTCCTGCACTAGGGAGAAAACATCACTATCAACAATAACATAGTCAATGAGACTTTTCTTATTCCTTGCCTCTTCTCTCCATGTGAATTTGTGCACATTTTTATGTTGGAACATGGTGTTAGTAATAACCAGTCCATGTCCTGAGCAGAAATCCAACAGGTATTTGCCATTATTATTAGCTTTGCTCTTTTCTCCAAATTTTCCCAAAATATTTTTGTATGTCTCACAATCATTTCCTACTCTGCTATTTAGATCCCCAACAAGCACCATATTTTCCTTCTTCATTGTGTCAGTTGCTTTTTCTAAAGCCTCAAAAAATTCCTCCACTTCTACCTTAGTAGAAATTTCTGTGGGACCATAGGCACAAATAAATCTCATTGTCCAGTTCCCCATTCTGATATTTGCCCAAATCACTCTACTAGACACTGCCTGCCGTTCAAGAAGATGAGCCTCGTATTTTGTGTTGAATACTATGGCTACTCCTTTTCCTTGATTGTCATTGCCTGAATATAACATTTTGTATATTAATATTTGTATATTGTTTATTTTTATATAAATTGTATATTTGTATATTGTTTCAGTCATCCCCTATTATGTCGATCTGGTACTTATCTAATTCCTCTGCTAGCTCCATTTCTTTGCCATTCAGGCTTCTTATGTTGATAGTACCGATCTTTAACTCTGGTGATGTTGTGTTGGGGTGTGTTTTCAGATTTGTTCCAGTAGCTGAATTTTCGCTGTTCGCACTGGTTCCCTGCGAAAACCGGGCGACGCCCCGGCCGGCATGAGATTTTGTCATGTTGTACCATCATTTTGTACTTTGGTTTAACCAATAGGAATACAATTTGGTCGGCTAAATCCCAAATTGGAAGCCCATCCTCGTTCGTTCAGTATCCAGGTAGATATCCAACAGGGTGCAGCACGAGAAGGTGAGGATTGGACATTAGGTCAGAAGCCCTGGTCAGTTCTCCGCATTCCTTTAAAGGCTATGCGGAGGTTTCCTCTCAGTTTTACAGCTTTGACCCTTAAGCACCCCTATTGCATATCTAGAGCAAAAGTAAGACTGAGACTCCAAAACCTTCCAAGCAGGGCCCATCCTGCAAAATGGTTGGACAATCTTTTTGAGACTAGCAAGGAAAACTTACCCGAAATGCTATGGGAAGGGGTCAAGGTTATAATAGAGGATACAGTCAAGAAGTATCTAGGACAGATTAGAACTAGAGACCCATGAATATCAGATTCAATATGGGATCTGATCAAAAGGAGGCAGTTGGAGAAACAAAGAGACACAAGAACTGAAGAATATAGAAGATTACATAGAGAAGTTAAAAAAAAAACCATCAGACAGAACAAGGAAGAATTTTATGCTAATAAGTGTGAAGAGATAGAATTCCAGATGAAGAGGCACAATTATAAAAGGATGTTTATTTTAGTTCATGACCTAAAGTACAAGTTTAAGCTCAAACTGAATGCCATCAAAGACAGGAACAGAGCAATAACAGAAGAACTGGAAAACAAAAACTGATGGAAAGAGTAATGTGAGGAACTGTACAGCAGACAGAATAAGGAAAATTTGGAGGTTGCTCTTATCAAAAAAATTTTGATTTGGAACTTCCTCCACATAGGCATGAGGTTGAAGAAGCAATTAAACAGCTTAACAACAACAAGGACTTGAGTGCAGATGGAATCCAAGCAGAGTTAAGGCCACGGGGGGGGGGGGGGGGGGATTGAAGGATAACAGTGTTTCATAGACTGATTACAAGGATATAGGAGACAGGATCATAGCCTAGAGATTGGAAGAAGTCATTCTTCATACCACTGCACAAGAAGGAAGATATGAAGGATTGCAAGAACTAAAACTATTAGTTTAATCTCTCATGTAAGCAAGATTTTATTAAAGATCATTCTAAATAGGATTGAGTCCAAAGTTGAGGCAGAGATGCCTGAAGAACAAGTAGGTTTTAGGTAAAGAAAGGGTACCAGAGATCAGATCCTTTGCCTTAGACAGGTCATTGAAAAGTATAATTTAGACTCATTATGGTTGTTTCATAGACTACTCTAAAGCTTTTGACTACATTCTGCATGTGAAATTGTGAGAAGTAATGTAATTAATGGGTTTTCCTCAACATATCAGGCTGATAGCTAACTTGTATGAGCAGGAAGCCATAGTAAGAACATGTGTTGGATTAACTGATTGGGTTCAGGTCAGCAAAGGAATCAGCAAGAATGCCTCTTTCTCCTCACTTATTTAGTATCAATGCTGCATGCATGAAGTATTGGATGAGCTTAACATAGGAATTAGGATAGGTTGCAGATTGATCAGTAATCTGAGGTACACTGATGACACAATACTCTATTGTAATGACAAGGAAGAACCAGGATGAATCCTTAACAAAGTTAATAAGATCAGTAGGAACAGAGGACTTCAGCTCAATTCTAGCAAGACAAAGATTATGGTTCTCAAAGGAAATATAGACAGCAAAGCTCCTGAGAAAGATGTGTACTTTAATGGAGAAAGAATTGAAGTAGTCAGCAAATTTGAATACCTGGGATCTGTTATTAATGTGAAGAATTGTTGTTCAGAAGACATCAGAAGAACTAGGAATGGCTAAAACAACAGTCAGAGACTTGTCTAAAATCTGGAAAGATAGATATATCTCTACAGGAACAAAGTTGAGGATTCTGGATGCAGCTGTTTTTCCAACAGCACTTAGGGATGTGAGACCTGGAACCTAAAGAAGTGTGATAGGATAAGGATAATTGCTTATGAGATGTAGTGTTACAGAAGGCTGGGTGCTAGAAAAGATCAGTAGAACTTTAAGGCTCCTAATAGATATTGACAGAAGAAAGCTGAAATACTTGAACACACTGAAAGGATGGAAGGAGGAGACCTTCAATGAGATGGGTGGATGGCGTGTCTGGAATGACTGATCTTTAGAGAGCTGATATCTCCAGAAAGGCATTCGACAGGGCTACCTGGTGAGGAACATTACCAAGGAAAGCAGTGACCATATGGCATCAGTCTTGTCTTATTCTTTTGGTTATTTTAATTTCTTCAGTCTGTCCATGTTCTGTATTTATTTACAACTGTTATCTGTGTCATATATATTCTTAATTAGTTCTAAAATTTATTCTTTTTCTCATTTTTAATGTGGTTATTATTGTATTTTAACACGTTCACTGTCACGCTACTCGGGCATAGTTTGTTACTGTATGCCAAGCAATTTCACTTCAAGGTCAGTACGAGTAATCTCGTTGCCGGCAGTAATCGACATACGAGTATATTCGTAGTTGGTTTGTGAGGCTCATATACCATCTACAAGTATATACACTTTCGCTGCTAGCTCTGCATGCCAAGCATTTTCGCTTCTTCAAGGTCAGTATGGGTAATCTCGTTGCTGGCGGTAAGCATCATATGAGTATATTCTTAGTTGGCTTGTGATGCTCATATACCGACTACGAGTATACTTGTAGTTGGCAGCGAACGTGTTAACTGAATTATATCAAATTTTAGTTAAAACAATAAAACACATGTAAAGAGGTTTATTGCTTTCTAATGTGTTCTCCATTATTTACTTTAATATAAATATTGCATCTGTCATTGATCTATTTTTCTAAATCTTTGATGCTCATTAGATAATTATTTCTAACTATTTTTGCACATAATTTTAACGTAGTGCAAAGTAGATTTCCTCTGTAGTTCTCTGGGTTTGCCCTGTCTCCTTTCTTAAAGATTATATTTCATGTTAAGCTCTTTTGCAGGCAATCGGTATTTTTCTTTCTTTAAATAATGTATTGAAAATATCACATAATTCTTTTATTAATTGTTGCCCTCTATCTTTTAATAATACATTCTGTATCTTATCTATTCCAGCTGATTTTCTGATTTTTATTTCTTTAAGAGTTTGTTCATTATCGTTTCTGTTATTTCAAAAGTTACATCGTATTCTTTATAAACATTATCTATGATCATATTATCTTTATTCTTTTCTGGGTACAAATTTTGAAAATAATCTTTCCATTTATTCAATCCAAATTTGTTAGTTATATAGTCAGTTAGTTCTTTTTGAGTTTATATTATTTTTCAGATTCTTCTCTGAGTACCATAAAAACCACTATAATTCTTTGGAGTAGTTATTCCAATATTCCTGTTTAATTTTCCTTATCCCACTATTTTGTATAGTTTTATATTATTCATACACTAAGGTATTCAATTTGATCTGTAGATATCTGTGAAATGCAGTTTTGTTTTCTTTAACTAAGTTTTTACTTCTTATTTTTAACCATGGTATCCATCTTTGATTAATTTTTGTACTAATTGTTTTTTTTCCCCCTAATGCCTCTTCTGCTGATTCATATACAACGCCTTTAAAAGATGTTCAGTTCTCTTCTGTTTGTTTTTGTCTTTTAAGGTTTCCATTTTATCTAAGAATCTTTTCTGGTATAGATATCTTATACTTTCTTCTTGAAATAATTCTATTCTGCATTTTGTTCTTCTCTGTGTCTTGTGTTTTCTTTAATAGTTTTATTTTTCCAAGAACTAACTTATTGCAACTTCCTATATCTGCTGATGTTAGAACTCTTATACCAATCATTTTTTCTGGCATAATTCCTCCATTAGTTATAATGTAATCAATTGCAGATTTTTATTTTATATGTATTTGATGATCAAAGAATGTACTATTTATTCTACATTCACTATTTATGCAAAACTGTAACAAATTTATCTAATTTTTATTAATTAATCCTGTCATGTAGCAATTCCCTTTATTCAAATCAACTATTACTATTATAAAAAGTGAGTAATGACCTACCCTTTTCAAAGGTGCTATGACACTCATGGAAAAGTAAGTGTTCTTTTCACTTTCTCCTTAACAAATTGCCGATTACACAGCTCTATCCTTGCAGTATGTACAGCTGTGCAACCAGCTTTTAGTAGTTCTTTACTCTATTTAAAAAGGAGCTAAGCTGAATTTTTGAACGTCAGAATGAAATAGTAGTAGAGATTCTAGCAATACTTTCTCCTAAGGGTGTCTGCAATTGCTTTAGGTTCAGCAACTCCACTTCCGTTATGTACAAGGATAGACAAATGGTGTGTTCTATATCTCTCCTTCATTCTTATGGATTTATCCCATACTACTTTTGCACTGCCTGCATGACTGATAGATGATGAAATCAAATCCAATACTGTATCTGACTTTGACATCCAATGTAACACGTTTTGGCCAGAACATATTTAAAAGCTGTGAAAGAGTATCTTCAAATATATATCCCATACTCTGTCTTCAATTTTTTTTTGCTGCCTGGCACTCAAAGTTCCACCCTGGTTTTGGATAGAGTGGAAATAAAGATGACATTTTTGGAACTGTTGTTGTTGCTGCCACTGACGAGACCTCAATAAAGGTCGAAACCGGTCTGGGTAGTGGCCCTTGCCTTTAATATATAGCATCATACATCTCCGCAGGGGGATGTGCTTTGCATTAGGGGAAAATACTAAGGAAAGTGATCGGAGCTTACTCCACCCTTACCATGAGTCGTCTCAGACTTGAACTATGTTCAGGTGCAAACTTGACTTACTTGTCTGTTTGCTTACTTGGGAAAAAGGATTAAACCTAGCTTATAAAACTGCTTGGTATCTTTAACGTAGTATATACCCAAGGTAAAAAACTTTCTACATATATTTATTCTCTTTAACAACATGAACATGCATAAACAGTGGAAGAATGACAAGGGAACAGAATGTAAGATGCACCACAAAATATGAGTAAATGGATATATTAAAGAAGGTACCATGTCCCTTATTAAGACAGATGTTATCTGACATGCATACACTCAACATTATAGCCTTGAACATTCATGTTAGCACTATCCTACAGAGGTAATGCATCCATTAAAGTCACGAATAAGAAGCATGAAGCAAGACAGTTACAATATAAGATTATCATGGACAGTCTAAGTTAAATCAGAACCCAATGTTAAGTAAATGAAACATAAAATTCTATTTATGTTTTTTTTCCCCCCTGCAATTCCTTAAGGCAGATCCTCACTTGGTTTTAAATGTCTCTGGCATAGAAATAGGTTATGTTACTACATATGGACCTTGATATTACCAATACACTGGCAGAATTCAAAGTTCCACTAAGAATTTCTGCATTCCTTTGACTTAGTAGAAATATCCAATTTCCAAGTGGCTGAGGTTTTACCTCTAGTTTGTGTTTGTTATTTGATTTTGGAAAGCCAGTATCCATCTTTTCCTCTGGAAAAAAGTAACATCTAATATTGCCATGGTCAGTTCTTATGCAAGATGTGAAATTTCTCACATTTTGCAGCAACAGAAGTATCCATTTTTTTTTTCTTTCTTTTTTTTTTTTTTTTTGAGGCAGTATATAGTGGTTTTTCTTTATGTGCAGCTCTTTCATGAGTTTTTGACAATTAGGTTTTGAATTTAGCAGGATCATTTTAACCATTTTTTTTTTCAGGTGTAAAACTATAATAAAATTAGGAATGCAGAAATCGCTGAATCACAAGACAGACATATAGGTTTGTGTTCCTTTTGATATTTTCTTAATTGCCACTTTTCTGAGCACAAGAGGACTTCATGACAAGTGCTGTAGTGGCAAACTTACTCTTTGCACCAAAACATGAAACGCTTGGTTTGGTCTTGATCTTACTTATCTTTTTTCATTCTTCTATCTTTAGCATGCTCAGAAGTAGGCTGGATGGTATCTCTCACTGTTGATGCAATTAGGTTCTTTGCAAAGCATGATTTATCATCATGCACTTTGCTAATGTGTTGGGCACAAATGGCAGAGTCATAACAGGCACTTTGAGTATACCCATATTTCTGTCATTTACAACATTGAAGTGAATTAGAGAGGTAGAGCCAAACAGTGTTTCAGATAATTCTTCTACATATGCTAAAGGTTTCAGTATGTCAAAAGATAATACTGCTGGTTGGAAACAGAACATCATCCCTATGTATCAGGATGTACCAAATAGCTGACACTCCTTCTTTAAACTCTGAACATATCTGCTGATTTAGACAATCAATATCAGATCCCATTTGAATATCACTCTTCTAGAAGAGTGTTTTATGTGGTGTTATCATAACTGGTATTCCTCCAGAGAATGTTTCTGAGTTTGCAGATATGGTCTTTCCACAAGAATACCACCAGAACATAATACTCTAACTGCTTTGGGAGATCCTCCAATCACTTCTAAACACTTCTTGAAAAAAGATGGGTAGCATTTTCCCTAGTGGTCACTCCCTTGTTACAAGAAAGAGAAACATTTATATGAGTGTCAGATGTTTTCTGTTTCTCTTTCTGTTATCAGGTGATGTATCTATCTGCATCTGGTTAGAGCTTTGTAAGAGTTTCTAAAAAATTTGAGAATGAAGGATTCGTGCTCAAAGAAATTTATTATTATTATTATTCGATGCCTAAATCCCCACTAGTAATACAGCAAGCCTTAAACCTGTCCTTAAACCATGGGGAAGGAGACTTAATACAACCATTGACCCTTCCAGGCAAGTCCTCTAAGCACAATGACCTTAGCCAAAAACCATTCAATATCACCATTGTTAGATCCTGAATAAAGGAATCTTGCAAAAGAAATCATTCATTCAGAGTCTAACATACTAAACTTACTAATAAAGAGAAATATCTGCACATCAGCTGAAATCAAAAGTGAAACTTCTTCACTTTATGTATAAATTTACAATTTTTATCTTATATTCCATGTACTGTAATCTTTTCATCACTACTAGAATTAAATTAGAGAATGCCTTAAAGGAAGAATTTTGTTAATATTAATTTTAAGCCTCACTTAAGCTGTATAGATTAACTGTGAGTCACCAAATAGTTACTAAATTATAATTCTTGGAAGGTATAAAACTACACGTGTACAGCGTAACGCTGGCGGCAATAGCACAAGCGGAATGCATAGTGATGCGAATTCTGGGAATAGAAGAGCATAACAGCATCGGGAAAAAGCAAGGGATGAACCCAAGGGGTAAAAAGATATGGGCCATATGCAAAGGGAACCCCAAAAAAAGAGGGCGCTCTATCGATCGAGGGCTCTCTTGTCGTATCGTTTTCCTGTTTGGTGGCTCGGAAGTTAGTAGGAGTTTGCGTAAGGGGGGGGGGAGAAGCGTCTGTGCTAAGATAAGATGTCGGACAGCAGGCTTTCTTTCTGGAAATTGCAGAAGGATTCTATGCAGAGCTGAAGGTAAAAAATTTCCAGTCCTAGCAGAATCAAGCCGTTGCCGAGAAGTCCCATTGAGTTGTTCCTGAAATGCAAAGATTTAAGTCTGTTTTCTGCAGAAATAATGAAGATAGCGTAACTCCTACGTTGGCATATGAACAGCCAACAGACAAGAAGTAACCAGACGTACACGTAGTGCTGAAAGACATGGGAAAAGTTCAGTAAGAAATTACTCTATTTTGTGTATAAAATTCATTAGAAGAGAGAAGATTGTTTGCGATTGTAAAATTTAAGAACAGTACTCTAAAGAACTTTGTGGACAGTCTCTAATTAGAAAGTTAACCTCCTTTGAGAGAGTAAGAAGAATTGTTTGGAAGAGACCTTTAGTATTGTATGTGATAGGATTAACTTAATGAGATCAGAATTGTGGATTTTAGTAACTGAGCAACATTAGAATGTTTGTTTATATTATCTTATGAATAGCATTACAGAAAGAAATTTTAGATTAACTTCATATCATTTGCTATTTATCCCAATATGCAGTTATTGTGTTTCGCACGCTTTATGACCTTTAATTAATTTAGAATATGTTAACCTCTTTAATCGAGTCTTTTCATTTAGTATTGAGTCATAATTGAGTGTATGAATTTTTGTGTATTCTGTTTAAATATTCCAATAAACATGTCATATTTACCTGAACCTGAGTCATGCCTGATTACAATTCCAAACTACCACTTATAAAAATAGAACCTATTTTGGTGGGAAGGAATTAGAAAGTGTATACAATTATAGATTTAGGTCACGACTGCAGTCTGAATCTATACAGCCGTATTAAAGTAAAGTATTGTGTAAGAACGCCTCAGAATCTAGTATTGTCTCCCTGAGTAAGGATCTTTTCTGCTAGAGGATACTGGCTGGTGCAGTATAATATAAATTTGCCAGTATCTGAAAAGGAAACAATCCTAGATGTAAGCATATTAGGCCCGATATCTGAAGAAGTAAAATAGCGATAGACAGATAGAATAGATATATATATAAAACAGAAAATATTGAGAAAGCAACGACATAACAATAGAGCAGCTGGAAGGATTTTAATTGAATAAGGTTTTGAATAAGAAAGGATTTAATCAAGTAACAATCAAATCAAGTAAGCAACTAATTAAGTATAAATCAATAAATCATATAAAAATATATAAAATATTTAACACCATCTTGTGAAGCAGAGGCCAAAGCAGCACATAATCATGATCCGCCTTTCTAGATATTCATGGTTTGTACCACACAGCAAACATAGCAGTAAAGGATTTAATCAAGTAATCAAGTAACAATCAAATCAAGTAAACAACTAAGTATAAATCAATAAATCATACAAAAAATATATATAATATTTAACACCATCTTGTGAAGCAGAGGCCAAAGCAGAACATAATTATGATCCACCTTTCTGGATATTCATGGTTTGTACCACAGAGCACACATAGCAGCAAGGTTCCCAATAAACTCTGTGATGGTGGGCTGGAGAGCAGGAAAGCAAAAAAATACTCAGGAAAAGGGGAGTAAAGGGCAAGCACCTTTACTCCCCTTTACTCCAAAACATCACAGGGAAGTTTTCACCACCCCCCCTCACCATGTACAGATGCCCCACGTGAAGGCGTGATTTTCAGAATTTGAGAGCAGTAAAGACAGCTGATGAATATAATGAATTGAGCAATGAAATCTTAATGCAAGAAAGAACAAAAAAAAAGAGAGGTTTCCAGATATGACATTCTCTGGCATATGGAACACTAGATGCTGAAGACATATATCATCCTTGTGCTGACCAAATTGTATTCTTATTGGCTTAAACCAATATAGAAAATGATGGTACAACATGACAAAATTTCATGCCAGTTGGGGCGTCGTCCAGTTAAACAAGGTCTCCGTTGTTTTTGCCAGGGAACCAGTGCGAACAGTCAGCTACTGGAACAAATTTGAAAGCACACCACAACTCAACATCACCAGAGTTAAAGATCGGTACTATCAACATAAGAAGCCTGAATGGCGAAGAAACGGAGCTAGCTGAGGAATTGGATAACTACCATATCGACATGATAGGGGTGACTGAAACAAAAAAGGCAAACACTGGCGAGATCTTTCTGAGCAATAAATACAAAATGTTATATTCAGGCAATGACAATCAAGGAAAAGAAGGGGTAGCCATAGTATTCAACACTAAATACGAGGCTAATCTTCTTGAATGGCAGGCAGTCTCAAGTAGCGTGATATAGACAAATATCAGAATGGGGAACTGGACAATGAGACTTATTTGTGCCTATGGTAGCACAGAAGGTTCTACTAAAGTAGAAGCAGAGGAATTTTTTGAGGCTCTAGAGAAAGCTACTGACACAATGAAAAAGGAAAAGTTGGTCCTTGTTGTGGATCTAAATAGCAAAGTAGGAAGTGATTGTCAGATATACAAAAATGTTTTGGGAAAATTTGGAGAAAAGAGAAAAGCTAATAATAATGGAAAATACCTGTTAGATTTCTGATGAGGACATGGACTGGTTATTACTAACACCATGTTACAACATAAAAATGTGCACAAATTCACATGGAGAGAAGAGGCAAGGAATAAGAAAAGTCTCATTGACTATGTTATTGTTGATAGTGATATTTTCTCCCTGGTGCAGGACACCAGAGTGTACAGAGGATTTAAACTTGGAAGCGATCACTATTTAGTCTTGAGCAGGATAAAATTGAATTTCATATTGAAAAGAATGATATGTAAGAATTTTTAAAGCGAATAAAAGTTCAGCAGCTCTCACATGTGAACTGTAGACTAAAAACTAAAATACACAAAGATTATTGAAAAAAAAAATGAAACAGTTTGAGAACAAGAACCAAACCTTGGAGATTCAGTGGCAAACCTTGAAGAAAACCCTGATTGATTCAGCCAGAGAGGCATGTGGTGAGGTTGCCTGCAAGGATAGAAAAATCAGAACTCCATGGTGGACACAGGAAGTTAAAGAGGCAGTGAAGGAAAAGAAGAAAGCATATCAAAAGTTCCTGGCAAATAAGTCAGCTTATGCTCTTAGAGAATACAGAGACAAATGTAAGAAAGCTAAACACTGTCTAAAACTAGCTAAACAAAAGATATGGGAGGACTTTGGCAAGAATATAGAAAATAAATATCAAAAAGGTGGTAAGATATTCTGGAGGTTGTTGAAGAAGCTTAGAAATGGAGGAAAGATTGCTGTAAAAGGAGTTAGAGATGATAAAGGTGACATGAAAACAGGAGAAAAAGATATCCTTGAAGTATGGAGTAATTATTTCGAAAAATTGCTAAATGAAACAAGCAGTCATACCACAGTGCTAAAAACACTCAACAGGCATTAAATTAGGAATCCATATCCATACTTGAAGTAGAAAAAGTCATCAAAGGCCTGAAATGCTGAAGTATGGTGATATAAAAGTCTTACAGTGGCTGCACTGCATAATTCGGAAGGCCTGGACAGAGGGATAAATTCCTGATGATTGGAGTAGAACTCTAATAGTACCCATATATAAAAAGGGAAATAAAACTGAAGGTGAGAATTACAGAGGTATTTCCCTACTGAGTGTTCTAGGCAAGATTTCTGCCAGTATACTTGAGAAACTGTTGAGAAGAATTGTGGAAGAAAAGCTTGGTGAAGAACAAGCTGGATTCAGGTCAAATAGAGGCTGTCAGGATCAGATCTTCACTTTACGACAAATAGTTGCGAAATCATGGGAATATAACAAACATCCGTATTTAAGTTTTGCCGATCTGGAAAAGGCATATGACAAGGTGCCAAGAGAGAAGCTATTCAATACACTACAGTTATATGGTGTCAATGGAGCATTATATCAAGCAATACTTAGTCTTTATTTGAGTTGAAAGTCAGCAGGTAGAATTGAAGGAAGTACAGGAAGATGGTTTAATGTTAAATCTGCTGTCAGACATTATCCCCTCTGTTATTAATTATATATATGGATCACATTATGAAGGAAAGTGGTATTAAACATGATATCAGAATTGGAGATATTAATGTCAGCAGTTTGCTTTATGCGCACGATGTTATACTTCTAAATAAATCCGCTAGAAGTTGGCAAGATTCCCTGACTAAACTGAATAACTGCTGTAATAGATATGGTATAAAGGTCAGCAATAAAAAGACAAAGACAATAAAATAGGTAGAATTGTTGAAAATGTTAACTGTGTTTTGAATGGTGAACCTGTCGAGCAAGTAAAACATTTCAGCTACTTAGGCTATGATTTTTAGTGAAGATGGTAAATTAAATATGGAAATAGACAACAGAATCAACAAAGCTGGTATGGTAGGATGTCAATTGAATAAATTTATATGGAATAGAGAAATTAGTCAGAACATTAAATTAGCTGTATACAAGACAGTGTGCAAACCAGTTTTAACTTATGGATCTCAGAGGTGGGTCAGAAGTAAAACACTTGACCAAAGACTAGAGACCACAGATATGAGAGTCCTGAGAAAGATTAGGGGCGTGAACAGATAGCATCAATGGCAACATCATATTAAAAACAAAGATATTAGGAAAGAACTTGGCATTGTCAGCATCCAAGAATGCGTTAGCAGAGCTAATCTCAGGTGGTATGTTCACTTGAACAGAATGGGCGAGGAAAGATTAGCAAAACAAGTGTTCTCTGCAAGGTTGGCAGGAAAACGACCCAGAGGAAGAACAAGATATAGGTGGATCGATACGGTACAAAGTGCCGTAGATGATAGAAATATAAGATCTGATAATGTTAGTCTTGACAAGTAACAGACTGATTTGGAGGAAAATTGTAGATAGGAAGTTAGTAATGATGTAAATTTTTCATGTAGTACTATCATATCCTGTACACCCCTTGAGGGTACATGTCAGGAATTTAATGATGTGACAGAATGAATCATACAAAGTGTAGCTGAGAGAGATGGTGTGATATGCACAATGATTACTAAGGGCGACATTTCAGGTGTGGATATCTGTAAATGATGAAGCACATCATTTATGATGTGAATGTTAGTGAAGTGGAAATGGAAATTATGTCATCATCAAATTCTTGACATGTATCCTCAAAGGGTTGCACAGGATATGATAGTACTACATGAAAAATTTACATCATTATTAACTTCCTATCTACAATTTTCCTCCATATCAGTCTGTTACTTGTCAAGACTCCAACATTATCAGATCTTATATTTCTATCGTCTAAGGCACTTTGTACCGTATCAATCCACCAATATCTTGGTCTTCCTCTGGGTCATTTTCCTGCCAACCTAGCAGAGAACACTTGGTTTGCTAATCTTTCCTTTCCCATTCTATTTAAGTGACCATACCACCTGAGATTGGCTCTGCTAACACATTCCTGGATGCTAACAATGTCAAGTTCTTTCCTAATATCCTTGTTTTTAATATGATATTGCTATTGTTGTCATCTGTTCGTGCATCTAATCTTTCTCAGGACTCTCATATCTGCGGTCTCTAGTCTTTGGTCAAGTGTTTTATTTCTAACCCAGTCTCAGATCCATAAGTTAAAACTGGTTTGAACACTCTTGTATACAGCTAATTTAGCGTTTTGACTAATTTCTCTCTTATTCCATATAAATTGATTCAGTTGACCTCCTACCATTCTGGCTTTGTTGATTCTGTTGTCTATTTCTATATTTAATTTGCCATCTTCACTAAAAATTGTGACTAAGTAGCTGAAGTGTTTTACTTGTTCCATAGGTTCTCCATTCACAACACAGTTGATATTTTCATTTTTTCTGCCTATTTTCATTGTATTTGTCTTGTTACTGTTGACCTTCATAAAATATCTATTACAACAGTTATTCAATTTATTCAGGGAATCATGCAGACTTGTAACAGATTTATTTAGAAGTATAGCATCATCCGCATAAAGTAAAGAGCTGAGATTAACATTTCCAGTTTTGATATCAGGTTTAATATCACTTTCCTTCATAATGCGATCAATATAACGATAATGAATAACAGAGGGGATAATGTATATCCTAGTCTGACCCCAGATTTAACATAAAACCATCTTTCTGTACTTCCTTCAATTCTAACTGCTAACTTACAACTCAAATAAAGACTAAATATATAATGCTTGATATGATGCTCCATTGACACCATACAACTGTAGCATTTTGAATAGCTTCTCTCTCTCTCTCTCTCTCTTTGCGCTTTGTCATATGCCTTTTCCAGAGCTATAAAACTTAAATATAGATCTTTGTTTTATCCTCGTGATTTCTCAACTATTTGTCATAAAGTGAAAATCTGATCCTGACAGCCTCTATTTGGCCTGAATCCAGCTTGTTCTTCACCAAGCTTCCCTTCTACAATCCATCTCAACTGTTTCTCAAGTATACTTGCATAAATCTTACCAGGAACACACAGAGAAATACCTCTGTCGTGCTCACATTCAGTTTTATGTCCCTTTTTTATATATAGGTACTATGAGTGCTCTACTCCAATAATCTGGAATTCATCCCTCTGTCCAGGCGTTCTGAAGTATGCAGTGCAAGTGTAGCCATTGTAAAACTTTTATACCTCCATACTTGAGCATTTCTGGTTGAATATAATATACTCCAGCTGCCTATCAACAATAACATCCAATGAGATTTTCTTATTCCTTGCCTCTTCCCTCCATGTGAATTTGTGCACATATCACACATTTCAGGCTTTTGATGGCTTTTTGTACTTCAAGTATGGATATGTATTCCTGATTGCATACCTGTTGAGTGTTTTTTTTTTACTAATGTGCTGTCACTGATTGTATAATTTAGGAATTTTTTGAAGTAATTACTCCATACATCAAGGATATCTTTTTCACCAGTTTTCATATCACCTATATCATTTAATTCCTTTTACAGCACTCTTTCCTTCATTTGAGCCTTTTTCAACAGCCTCCAGAATATTTTACCACCTTCTTGATATATATTTTCTACGTTCTTACCAAAGTTATCCCATGATGTTTGTTTAGTTAGTTTTACACAGTGTTTAGCTTTCTTATATTTGAGTCTATGCTCTAAGAGCACAAGTTGACTTATTTCTCAGGAACTTTTGATATGCTTTCTTCTTTTCCTTCACTGCCTCTTTATCTTCCTGTATCTACCATGGAGTTCTGATTTTTCTAATCTTGCAGCCACCATATGTCTCTCTGGCTGAATGAATGTTTTCTTCAGGATTTGCTACTGAATCTCCAAGGTTTGGTTACTGTTCTGACACCATTTCATTTTTTCTTGAATAATGATTGTGTATTTTAGTCTACACTTCACAACTGAGAGCTGCTCAACTTTCATTCACTTTAAAACTATCTCACATTTTCTTCTTTTTGATATGAAATTCAATTTTATCCTGCTCAAGACTAAATGGTGATCACTTCCAATTTCAAATCCTCTGTAAACTCTAGTGCCCTGCACCAGAGAGAAAACATCACTATCAACAATAACATCCAATGAGATTTTCTTATTCCTTGCCTCTTCCCTCCATGTGAATTTGTGCACATTTTTATGTTGGGCCATGGTGTTAGTAATAATCAGTCCATGTCCTGAGCAGAAATCCAGGTATACATATATGCCATTATTATTAACTTTGCTCGTTTCTCCAAATTTTCCCAAAACGTTTTTGTATGTCTGACAATCATTTCCTACTCTGCTATTAAAATCTCCAACTTTTTCTTTTTCATTGTGTCAGTTGCATTCTCTCAAGCCTCAAAAAATTCCTCCACTTCTACCTTAGTAAAACCTTCCGTGGGACCATAGGCACAAACAAGTCTCATTGTTCAGTTCTCCATTCTGATATTTGCCCACATCACTCTACTTGATATTGTTTGTCATCCAAGAAGATTGGCATTATATTTTGAGTTCAATACTATAGCTACTCCTTCTTTTCCCTGATTGTCATTACCTGAATATAGCATTTTGTATTTACTGCTCAGAAAAATCTCACTGGATTTTGTTTCAGTCACCCCTATTATGTCGATCTGGTACTTATTCAATTCCTCAGCTAACTCCATTTCTCTGCCATTCAGGCTTCTTATGATGATTCTAGTAGCTGATTTTTCGCTGTTCGCCCAGGTTCCCTGGGCGAACAGCGAAAGTCTTGTTTAACCAGGTGATGCCCCCAGCCGGCATGAAATTCTGCCATGTTATACCATCATTTTATATTTTGGTTCAAGTCAATAAAAATACAATTTGGTTGGCTAAATCCCAAATTGCCAGCCCATCCTCATTCATTCAGTATCCAGATAGATACCTAACAGGATGCACCACGAGAAGGTGAGGAATGGACATTAGGTCAGAAACCCTGGTCGGTTCTCTGCATTCCTTTAAAGACTATGTGGAGTTCTCCTCTCAGTTATACAGCTTTGACCCTTAAGCATCCCCTTTAATAGTTTTGTTTGGTTTTCATAACTTATCTTGTGTATGTACCTGTGTGCAGTGTGAATTTACTACTTTGTGCTCTGAAGTTGCTGCTGTGACAATAAAACCTAAGCAGTAAGATGATCCTACCCAAGAAAGGTTAAAAACCTACAGCCCATTACTGCATGGGATAAGGGTAAGATGATGTGCAAATACTGCTAAAGAAATCAAACAAGATACATAACCAAATCATTTCAATCCTAGAATGCAGAGTGGTGATATCACATTCTCATATCAGATAACAAACATCAGCTATAATCTGAATTATCATTAAACTTATAATAAATGTAACTAAATATAAGAAATAAGACACTTATTAATTTTAAAACACTGTTACACTTTCTGAATTTTCAGCAAAGCAATCAAGCAGAATTGCTAAGCACTTTACCCATTTACAATAATCAAAGCAGTTACCTTTATTTAACTGAATACAATCTATGAATAAAATATAGTTTATCTATAGCTTAAATAATTAGTTATAAAAGTATTATTACCTTTTTCCGTGGGACGTACAGAAAATTGTGAAAATGTGATACAGAGTGAAGATAAGCCCAAACAGAAAAAGTTTTATCATGCACATTATACTGCTTCCTTTCTTGACTATTATTACATAAGAATGTTCCAAACAAGCAAGAGTAAGTATGCAGAACTAATTTTATCTGAAAGTAAACACAAATAATTTAAAAAAAGACTTTGACTTGCAAGTATGAGGTTTCTGTGTTTTTTTTTGAAGATGTTCACATCACGGTTTTGGTATAATGACTACTTGACAGAATAAAAAATTATACTTGTATTCAATTAGAAATCTCTACTAGTTTTATGAACAGACAGAGCCCACTTCATCAGGAGCTTACTGATGTTATAAAAAAAACAAACAAAACTCACCAGAGAAGGTAAACACATAACATCAGTTAATTAAAAAATACAATGAATTGTTACAGTCTGCAATATAATATACATTATAGATAAGATCTTAGGATAGCAGATTAGCATTGGTTTTTAATGAACTGAGTAGGGGTGCACATTTCAGAAGTCTCCTTGACTTTCTTTACAAATCAGTTATGTTCAATATAAGATATTTCTGTTTTCTGCTTAAGTGGTTTACACTTGTCTGAAAAAGTAATCCTGATCTGTGGTGCTTTTCTTTTCAACATGAAGATCTCTCCAGGCATCCTGTTTGGCTAAGATAATGAATGTCACAACAGTAAATCTTGTGAATGATGATGATGGGGAAGGGGGGAAATAAGAACTTGGCACCTTGTAAAGTGGAGTGAAAGCTACTTTTATGTCACAGTTCCAAAGCAAATAAGAGATTCTGTCAGTGACATTGCAGATGGAAGGGAGGACAACTGTATCTTTGAATTCCAAATATTGAGTGCACCCAAGATATCGACTTGTTAGTCGATATCTTGGGTGCACTCAAGCCTGTACCAATAACGTTAGATTATTCATGACGTAACAAAATCTTTTATGATACTAGAGATGAAGACTCTGTTCCACCATATTTTGATCATACCTACCTACCTACTGTGAAGGGCGGTAGTGAGAGGAAGCATGTTGGAATCTAGCAGGATTGGTAGGCTTACTGTACACCGAGATTAATGATGTGACTAATTGAAATGTAAGCCATAATAACAATAATTAATACAGATTTGCTTACAAAATTTATTTAGTAACCATAAAATTTGTCTAGTTATCAAGCGCATGTTCAGTATGATTTTTAAATTAAACAACTAAAATGGAAACGGGAAGACCGAACAATGAAACGTGAACTACGTATACATGATATAGAGTGACAATCTCAAATAAATACATTAAGATCCTTGATAAACAAATTTAAACAAAAGACTACTAATTCATTAAAAAAAAAAGTAATTGCGTTTGGATGTGGAGAAATACTATTTCCTATAATAGGGATAATTTTAGTCTATTTCTGTTCATATTTGGATGCCATAGCAAGGCCTCACAACACATAGGCACTTTATCAGATTACTTTTATGAAAGACCTTAATCTTCCTCCAAATGACTATGTTTGGTGGCAATATGTTCTACAAGTCCTGATTGTTCAGGCTCATTGGATCTAATGCAAGCCAGGTGTCCATCACAGTGTATGGCAAAAATATGATTATCCACACTGGCAAGAAATTTCATTGACTCCAGGGTGGGCCAAAAGTCAAAGTTTATCATTTTCAGAGTGTAAATAAGTAGAAATCTTGTTCATAGGAGAAAAGAACATCTGCAAGCCAACAGATCTAAGTAGTTCTGTTCAGATTTGGATGGTGAAGCCTTGCTACACCATCCAAATCTGAACAGACAACATCATCATCATCATAATCAATACTTATCTGTCCAATACTGGATGATGATCTCCTCCATATTTTTCCACATTTCTCTGTCTCTGGCCCAGAAGCTCAGTCATTTCCCATTGAATGATGAAGTTCATCTCTCCACCTTGCTGATGGTCTGCCATGTCTTCTTGTACTTGCCATTCTGTACAAATTTTTGTCCAGTGGTTCTCTCCCTGTCTTGCAGTGTCCTGCCCATCTCTATTTTTTTTTAATTTTTTTAATGATGTCTTTTAACCTCGTTTTTTTTCTGATATCTGTTATTGACTTTTTTTTTTTTTTATATCTAACATTAATCTTTCCATGTTTCTCTGTGCAGCTCCTAATTTATTTTCCAGTCTTCTTGTGATGCTTCAAGTTTCTGCTCCTTATGTCATAGCTGGTATGATGCATTGTTCATATGCTCTTCTTTTTAGACAGATAGGTATGTTTTCTTTAAAAATTAAACACAGAACAGACATAATGGACTAAAATTATCCCTATTATGGGAAATAGTATTCCTTAACATATTCTGAAAGCAATATATATATATATATATATATATATATATATATATAATTGATAAGGGTCTCTTGTTTAAAGTTGTTTAGCTACAGCCTTAACGTATTTTAGATTGTGACACTTTACATTGTGTATATGATAGTTCATGTTTCAAATTTTCTGTTTTTTGTTTAATCTGAATGTTATGTGCCCTCAATATGAGTAAAAATGTTACATTTGCTAAATAAAATACTATGCTAATAAATCCATATGTTATTTACTGACTAAGAAATACTGCACCAGGTTGAGTCTTTATTTATCAAAAAAAGTATTACAGAGCTATGCTATAACAGGCATTATGTTACAGAATGTGGCAGTACCAACTGTTTCTCCTACCTTTACTCAATCATTGTTTAATTTTTTTTAATACTTTGTGTTTTTTCATTGCCTAATGTTATGTGTTACCTCTTCTAGTGTTTTCCAAACAATTTTTCTGAAAGATCAATAAGCTCTTGATGAAGGGAGGCCTGTTAACTTACAAAACTAGTAGAGATTTCTAGTTGAATAAAGTATAATTTTTTTATAATCTTTATGTCATTATACCAAAACTATAACAAAAGATTAATTTGTTCTGCTGCAAAGAATTAATTATTATTTTTATTATTTACAAAAACTAGTTCATATTTTATAGATACAATAATACTATTAAATTAAATCTTATGAGCAAATACTTTTGAGGTTTCTGAATTTCAATATGCAAGGATATTCAATGATTTTAACGAAGCACAGACTACTAGAAATTGTAGCATGTTTATATAATCTTGAACTTCACAATTCCTTACCTTTAGAAGAATCATTTTCATTGTTCACATGAAATAATAAATTCTTTAAACACAAGAGAAACAATTATTCCACAGACTTATTTACCAAAGAGTGCTTTACAAAATATTTAAAGGATGGAATTGTCTCAATTAAGCTAATAATGATCTATTAAAACTTTTGTAACACACATAAACAAATAGATATTTCATTATTACGAATGCTTTATGATTCAGTTTCAAAACTTGAATAATGAAGTATTAAGTTAGGATAGTTGAACACTAAGTTAGTTAAAATCCTGTAATACAAAACTAAAGAGATGAAATGTGAATAAAAATAGAAATATATTTACTCTAAAAACAAATAAACGAAATAAAATATACCAACAAGCAATATAGACAACAATTTTAACATAACATGTGCACATTATGTTACAGTTGTCCTATAGATCCAGATAGTTGTGGACTTGTCACAGAAATAATCCATATTGGAATGAGGGCCTTTGTTCCCCCAATCTGTTCAAAATTTCCACCAAACAAGTCCATAAAAAGTTTATTGCAAGTGGCTTGAGATAAAAATCCATCTTTATTCATAACCTACACCTTGCAAAACTATCATTAACAAGGCTAAAACTCTCCCTCATCCAAATAACATTGCAACATCACTAAAAAATAGTATGATCCTCTGGCATTATTTTTCTTGTCTAACTCTTGCACAGAAAGCAGGGCAAATCATTACCCCCCCCCTTTTATGACTTCCACTCACAAAAGACTGTAAGCCTGTAGTATGCTAATGCCATGAGAACTTTTTCAAGCTACTATAAGCAGGGTAGGTGATCTCACACTAGCCGATGAAATTCATCTCCCACCTAAAGACAATTGCAACCATTCATGATTCATGCCTAGATTTGAACCTTCATCCTACTGGTTCTAGAGTGGATACACTAACCATTTGGCCAGCCATGCCTCCCTGTGGCCTTCCCAAAAGACATCAGAGAAACCATGAACAACCTGGATGAAAAAAGGTCATATAAGTGCTGATGGCATCTCACCAATTGTACTCAAGAGATATGCTCTTCTAAAGCACTAGTTCTTTATCATCTCTACATTATATTATACAATGATGTCCAAAAGTTAAGGACGAACTATATTTTTATCTGTATATGAAAAAATTTTGACTACATCCAAGTGTGAACATAAATTTATTGCCATCATACTAATAGAGCCTCCGTAGCTCAGTTGATGAAGCCCTTTGGTAAGAAAGACCTTGATTCAATTCCATCCAAGAGATGAGAAATCTTTAACTGATCTCTTTCGACTAAAGTTGAGTTAGCTGGTCTCATATGGAGGTAGGGGATTTTTTCACCTTGGAATATACTTGAAACATACTCCAAACCTCAACAAGTATGGTGGTATAAATTTGCCAAAGATTTGGGAAAAATTCATCTTAAAATCTAATTAATACCTGCTTTCTCTCTCTGTTTTTTTTTTTTTTTTTTTTAATGTAGATGCCACCTAATTAGGACTTTAGTCTTTGTGTTGTATGTTACAATTGTGCAAACCAGTCCTATTGTTATACCGAATTGTTGTCTCGCATACTGTGACAAACTGTTATGTACTACTGCTTTGAAGATGCTGGATAGAATACTAGCAATAAGTTAATAAATAGATATTTTCTTATAAGTCTGTGTTCTCATCTAACGTTAAAATTAATCAACAAAACAACTGCAGATACTCTCAAGAAGAATCTGTCAAAACATTAGCAGTATGCCTTCATCCCCTCCTTGAATTCCTGGCTCTGAAAAGCAAAGCAGAACATCAAATTACTACTTTGAAAGGCATGGAACTGGCATTCATGAAACAAGAAAGGAAAGCAGCTCCGTTTTAATGTTAATCAACTCCTATAGGGCCAGATGACAGTCATTATGAGTTGGTTAAACATTGTCACCATCTTCCATGGCTCAACTACTCCTCTTTAACAAAATTCACTGTGGACACAAATTTCAGATTACTGGCAAAGAGCGATTAACTTCTTTCTAGCCAAGAAAGGGTCTAAAATCTCCAACAAATTAACATTCAGTTGCTCTGACTAGATGCCTGTTCAATCTCTTGTAAAAAATGGTGAACTTTCTGCTTTCATGGTTTCTAGAGAGTAACCACCTTTTTTCAAAGATACAATCTGGCTGTTGAAAGCATCTAACATTGTCTCAACATTAGATCACTTCATTAGACTGGAAACATCCATTAGAGATGTTTTCCTTAAAAAGTATTAGCACTTAGTATTATCTTTCTTTGACATAGAAAACAATTTGAGACAGCTTCCATCTTCGATGGAATCTTCCTCTTTTCATCAAAAACTTTAACTAAACCTTTCAAGTCCACAAGGAAACTACCCTGCCCTATTTTTTTTTTCTCCCAAGAGAAGGGAGTCTTGGCAAGTCAATGTTAAATGTCACATTATTTCCAATATGAAGGTGATTAGAAAGACAGTTACAGCAAGCCGGTCATTAACTTTCCACTTGGATGCTTGCAAACAGGTTAAGGTTTCCACCAAAGAAGACTTTTTATGTGTACACTTTTGATGCAGATGTAGCTTTCATATGACCAAGGGCTATGACTAAAACCAATAATGATCCCAGTTAAAACTAAAACAAAGTTCTTGTGGATCACATGCACATATATATAAAACACTCTTGCCCCCCTCTCTCTCTCACACACACACACAGTTACAGGATAAGTGCCAGAGAGAAATGGACATCCTTCATACCTACTTCTGCCCAGGGTGCAGACCTTAGGCTGAAGCACAGATATGTACTATTGCTCAAGTCTACACTTCATTGGTCAGATCCCATCCACCATCAGTAACTAGAATCACAACTGAAAAATTTCAGACATCAACTTTTCCTAGTCTAAACATCAATGCATATGCCTCTAATTTCAATGACAACTGTCTTTGCAATCCTCTTTCTCTTCTCTCTCATCTGTCAAGTGATGGGTAGAGTCCTCTGTGAAGAAATTGTTGCCATCTGATTCTGTCTCTGGTCATTTCTATCATCTCTCTGAGGCTGGAAAATTGTGACCTCTCCTTCAATGACTGTAGCCAAGGTATTTTTTTGGTTGTCTTCCTCCAATGATTCTGTTCGAGATTACATTCTGCAATCTTTGAGATATTCTCTAGAGATGTCCAAAATATCTTGATTTGTCATTTAAAAATTATATCCCTGATATCTTTTCTGTAGTTTAATCATTTTTAACTTGCTCATTTGTTTTATATTCTAACTGGTGAGTCTTAATTATTTTTATTAAGCATTTTGAGTGATCTAACTATTTCTTTATGGCCAGCCCATCCTCAATGTGGGCAAAACCTTCTCCAAGCCCTTGGTGGTGAATCTCCTGGGTTCAGGGGTTGGAACAGTTTCCTCCTCCTCAATCAGCTGCTTCTCTAACTGAATGAGTCCTTCTGCTGACAACTCCTCCCCATGAGATGCCAGAAGCTCTGCGACATTTTCGGCCTCCACTTCCAAATTCATCTGCTTCCCCAGGGCAACAACCTTCTCTGTGACAGTCTCAACTGTCTCCTCATAGCCATGGAAATCATTCACAAACTGGGGATACAGTTTTTTCCACACACCATTCAAATTTGTTTGCTTCACTTCATCCCAAGCATGCTCAATGTTTTGTATGGCATTATAAATGCTATACGATTTCCAAAAGTCTTTGAGGATTAAGTTCCTGTCTTTTTCAGTTGCCCTGAAAGCCATAGCAAATGTCCTGAAGAGGAAGAAGGCCTTAAAGGAAGCAATATCACCCTGGTCCATAGGCTGCAAAAGGGCTGTGGTGTTTGATGGAAGGTAAACCACCTTAACATTAGGGTGGAAGTCATCCAAGTGGGCAGGGTGACCAGGGGCATTGTCTAGCACTAATAATGCCTTAAATGGCAGACCCTTGGCTGTACAGTACCTCTGAACTTCTGGCACAAAATGGTTGGTAAACCAGTCCTCGAAGATTTGAAATGTCACCCATGCCTTCTTATTGGACCTCCAGATGACACACAGTTGACCCTTCCAAATGCCCTTGGATTTTCAGCTTGATAGACCAACAAGGGCTTCAGTTTTAAGTCGCCAGCATACATTTCCGAAATAGGCCTGTCTCGTCCACATTAAACACTTGAGCACTGTAGCCCCCCCCCCCTCATTTATTATCTCAGTCAACCCCTCAGGAAACTCACCAGCTGCTTTATCACCACCACTAGCAGCTTCACCTTGCACCTTAAGGTTATGTAAATTGCCCCAAGCTATAAACTGCATAAACCAACCTTCACTAGCATTCACCTGCACTCGTTTCCCCCTTTCACTTTTCGATGCCTCAAACAATCTTTTCGCCTTTTCTTGAATTAACATGAGGCTAATTGGGATACAACGTTAATGCTGGTCTTCCTGCCAAAGAACAAGAAGCTTTTCCATCTCAATCATGAGCCTACTATGTTTTTTCATAATCACAGTCGATTTCATGGGTGCCAATCCTTTCATGTGTTCAAGGATGCGAACTTCATCCTTGATAATAGTCCCGACAGTGGTACGATTTAAGTTCAACGCATGGCCGACGTTCCTTGCGTTCCTCCCTTTTTTTGCCCTTTTAATAATGACTAATTTCACTTCTAATGTAATGGCTTTCCTTTTCTTCGACACGCTGCCATCAGAAGAGTCTGCCTTACGTTTGGGAGCCATATTGAATGGTAAAAAGTCACAAAAAAAGCACAAACACAAAAGTGAGAGCGTATGTAAACAAAGCACACGGTACCCAAAGAGTGTATGCTTGGACCCAAGCGACACCACTTCTCCCAAACAAATGCCGCATAACGGCATATTCTTCTGCCATGCTCACAAACAAGTTCGCCCGCGACGTTTGAATTTTACGTCGCACTGCTTCGAGTCGAAATTTATTTTTAAAATTATTTATGGGATTACCGCCATAAAGTCGAAATGGCGCATGTCAAGGACCCCCTGTAATTTCTTTTACTTTTAATCTAGTTATCAATCTTAGATCATGATGTTCTATGGCAAAAATCGAGTTTGTAACTGATTATTCACTTATTGTCTTATTGGACAATACTATCACTATTAATTTCTCCATTCTAACGTTTGCCCACATTGCTGGACTCGATATTCCATTAAGGTTTTAAGGATACCATAGTACTGTATTGAGTAATGGTGAGTTATTATTTATTTATTTTTTTTTTTTTTATGTAGCAGAACAATGCATGTTGGTTTCTGTAAACAGAAAATACTAGGACCATTTTGAACTATGAATAACTAATAGTTCCTAGAAGTTTTTCCACTTGGTTATACTATAAATTAAAGATGCCAAGAAATTATATTCTTGGTTTAATCCTTTATCCAAGTGTAAGCAAACAAAGTTTGTGCCTGGAGTATTTTCACTTAACACGGTAAGCAGGCGATACATCGCATAAAGTGTGACAACTTTTGGCTACTCTTAAATGGAAATGCGACTTCTGCATTACTTCAACCTTGGTATCACCTATGGGTCTGGCTCCCACTGATGAGACCTTAATAAAGGTTGAAACCGGTCTGGGTAGTGACCTTTCCCATAATGCCTAGCATTATACATGCCCTTAAGGAGAAGAGCTTTGCATTATGGAATACTAAAGCAAGTGATGTGAAGTAATTAGCTTCTATATACGAGTTGCCCTGTCCTGAAAATACAGTGGAATCTCTGTAATCCGAACTAATAAAAACCGTGCTCATTCGGATTAGCAAATTTTCCCAAGAGACAACAATAACTAGCGTTTAAGACAAAAATAATCAGATTCTAATGTACATCAATTTAATTCTGTAAATTAATGAACCGATAAAAAAAAGCTACTGTACTGTAATGTAATACAAAAAAATAATATAGTACACGAGTTTATTTCAGTAAAAAATTTAATTTGTATGTACCTGTATTGTTGTGGATCCTTTCTGAAAGCCTTTCTGAAATGCAATTTAATAAAAGTGCATTTCAGTAAGGCTTTACGCAAGTTAAGTAAGCAACTTAATTTGCGTAAAAAATATCACTTTCTTGTACACAACACAAAACAAAGTTTCACAAATTAAGAGAAAAAAAAAAGTTTTTTTTTATTTCTTTGTAAAAAAGTCACTGATTTACTTTTGCTTCTAGGAAGCTAAACTTTTTTCAAATGCTTCTTCTCGGAGCTGCATTAGCAACAAAATTTTGTGGAATGCCATATCATTCTGCTTAGTCCATTCTATACACGCATTAAAACTGTCAGCTGCCTCTTCATGTTTTACTTTTATTTCTTCGAGTTCTTTCGAATTCACTTTCCATTCTACCTATAATCCATTCCGTAACATCTGTTTGTGAAATTTCAACATCTGGATTTATACAGTATTTTTAACCAAATTATGCACGTTTTGAATTTCCTCTTTTTGTGTATATTTGTGATTCTTGCCAACAATACAGTACGTACTGTACTGCATAAAAAAGCAAACGTGAATACACAATAAATCAAAATAGCCCTCCAGTATAACCGTACAATCGACAGTATGAAAAAATTCTGTACTACTGTAATAATAAAATAAATAATAATAATTAAAATAATAATTATTAAATAAAAATAATAATACCAAAATAATAATAATATGTAATAAATATTTTTGTTTTTCTTTCAAACTGCCGTTCGGATTACTGGAGGGGTTTGGATGAAAGAGGTTCGGATTAGGGAGATATCACTGTACTTCAGGTGCAAACTTTGTTTGCTTACACTTTGATGAAAGATTAATCCCCCTACTGGCTGAGGTGGATAAATAGTGAGATCGAATTGCACTTCTTATCTATGTTATTCAATAGGTGTTACAGAATAGTATTCAGATTTAGCTGGACATCTATAGTTGTCCTGACTGGTTGCGGGGTTAAACCAAGAATATAATTTCTTGGAATCTTTAATTTACATTGTGTCTGGGAGTAAAGAAATTGATTAGAGGGGAAAAGAAATGGGGTAATATCCATGGTACCATCTAGATGCTTGGATATTTTTTCCCTTCTTGTAAAATAATTATCATGAACATCGAATGTAAACAATTCAAATCACAGCCAGAAAGAGGGAGAAACTTAATATTGATTAGTAGTCTCTTTTAAAATACTATAAAAAAAAAGGGGGGGTATAATATCAAAGCTGATCAATAGCTGTTCAGCTTTGTTATTAAACAATTTTTGTGGGTGATGCTTTCTTAACTAGTTAAAAATGAAATGTTTTTTAAAGGATGCCACATGGGTGAACTATTTTTCATTTTGCTAACAAATGGGATTGTGCATGTTATTGACTATTGGATGAATGGAGTACTAGATTAGTCAATATTTGGAATCCTGTAAATCTAAGATGTTTTAGCATATAAGTTTCATCTTGATAGAGATTTCTTCGGGTCAATAATATATATATATATTTTTTTTTTTTTTTAATAATAATTTGTAATTTTGTGTGTGCATGTAAATTTAGTTGCAAATATTGTAACTGAATTCTCGCAGTGTTTCTATAGCATTTTGTTCAGCATTCAGGAAAATGTCTGATTGAAGAAGCAGTGAAAAAAAAAATGGAAAGAATATGTAGAGGATTTGTACAAGAAAGATAATAATATTGAAGGAGAATTTGAAAGGAGAAGATTTGTTGAGGAACCCATGATAATGAAAAGTGAAGTGATATGAGCAATGGAACAGCTTCCAAAAGGAAAAGCTCCTGGAGCTGATGGAATGCAAGTGGAATTATTGAGAGCAGCTGGAGATGAAGTAGTGAATAGTAGTTGATTGAAATTTGTCAACAGGTTTGGAAGAAATATACTGGCCTAAAGACTGGTATTCATTATAAAAATTAAGTGGATATTAGATCCAGCATTATTTCAAAGCTGAATGTAGAAACTATGAAAGTTTCATAAAAATAAGTTGACCAGAGCTTAAGGGAATACACTAGCCAGCATTTACGAGTTGCCCTAGTGCAGACCATTTAGAAAGTATGAACACTGCCCAGGTGTCCATATATTCGCTTTCTAATTAGTCCATTTTTGATTTTAATAAATGAGTATTCATCCCAATTAAAAAAATTAATTAAACAATTTAATTGTTTAAATTTAAATTTATTAAAATTAAACAAAAACAATTTAATTAAACAATTAAAAACACCCTGTTTTTGATTTTGGTAAATGAGTATTCATTCCACTTAAAAAAAAAAAAAAATCCCAGAGATTGTGAGAATTATAGAACCATCGCTTTAATTTCACACGAAAGTTAAGTTATGCTGAAAGAGATCCAACAAACGTTGGAGCAATATGTGAATAAAAAATGCCAAAAGAACAGGCAGGCTCTGGTAGAGGAGCTAAAAACCAAATAGTAAACATGAGATGGATTATGGGAAGAATAAGAGAATTTCAGAATGAAGTATTCATGTGTTTTATTGATTATAAGAAAAGCTTTTGATTGTGTATATCACAACAGACTTTGGATTGTAATGATATCAATGGGAATATCTGAACATCTAATTTTCTTGATAAGAGAGCTGTATAACAATCAAGAAGCTTCAATAAAAAGTCTCTGAGGAAACGGAAGTGTTCAAGTGGAAAAAAAGGGATGCAGCAGGGTTGTGTACTGTCACCCCATCTTTTTGATGTTTACAGTGAGAATATTATGAGAATGGCTAATTCCAGCTGGAATTAAGATTGGTGGCAGGATAATAAATAATTTAAGATATGCAGACGATACAACCCTCATAGCAGAAACTAAAAAGATCTGGAGCAGTTGATTCTATTGGTTAAAAGGGAAAGTAACACAACCAGGATTAATTTAAGCATCAGCAAAACAAAAGTGATAGCTTCTGACAATTTAAATGAATTTATAATAGAGAGAGATAAAATAGAAATCGTTAAAAGTTATGATTTACTGCGATCAATCAAAAATGATGATAAATGTGAAGATGAAATTAAAAGGATAATCGTGGGGGAAAAAGTGATGTTAAACCTGTCAAAAATTACGAAAGATAAGAGGTGGGAGTAAGGCCACGAAAATTAGATTGTTGAAGCAATGGTATTTCCAGTAGTGATGTATCGATGGGAAAGCTGGATTATTAAGAAGAAAGCGAATTGATTAATTTGAATTATAGATGTGGAGGTGACTATTAAGAATCCCATGGACTGCAAGAATGACCAATAAGAAGGTTTTAGAGAATATAAAGACAGAATGCCCTTGAAGGTAATGATCACTAAACAGCGGCTGATGTACTTTGGACATATTATGCAATCTGATGAATCATTGGAAAAGGCAGTTATGTTGGGGAAGATTGAGGAAATGAGAAGAGGAAGGCCACAAAAGAGTTGACTTAACTTAAAAGAACTTACCAACTGAAACTTACAAGTGCTGAAAGAAAGGACAAGAGTCCTGTGGGATAGGGAGTGTTTGTGCACAAGATGACCAAGAGTTTAAAACGACTGAAAAACGGATTCCTCCTTACTTACAAATTTAATTAAAACTGAAAACCTAATATTTTATTTATCATTATTTTGTATTATTTTTTGTTAAAATTGTCAAATCAGTAATTTTCTTATAAGTCTGGATAAATGAATTAATTTGGATCAGTGGAAGTCAAACAGGGAGCCGAGAGAATACGATTATAAGCAATGCACATCTTATGCATTTCGTTTATAACTGTGTTTACTCATACCTACATCACACACTTTCCACTACCCACTCTTAGAATTTCAGTTGAGTTTCAGTTGCTCTAAATTTATCATTGGATTTACCATTATTTTGTTCGCTAATTGATAAGTCATAAACATTTTTTATTTTAATAAAATATTTAAAAGTTTTTTTTTTTTTTTTTTTAATTTGAAGATAATCATGAGTGTAACAAAGAAATCAAAGATGTATCATTTTCACAAGGAATGGGAAATGGATTATTTCTTTACGATGATAAATGGAAAGTGTTGTTTGATTTGTAATTCATCTGTAGCAATTCCAAAAAAAGGTAATATTGAGAGACATTTTCGATCGCTACATGCAAAATATGAGAAGATTTTCCCAAAAATTCTGAAATACATGAATCAAAAATTGTAAATTTAAAGGCAGGACTTTCTGGACAACAAAATATGATTTCAAAAGTAATAAATAAACCAATATCAGCTACTATTGCATCTTTGAAAGTGTGTCATTTATTAGCAAAAGCAAAAAAAGCCTTTTACTGATGGAGAGTTAATAAAAGAATTGTTTCTTGCAGCAGCAGAATCTTTATTTTCTGATTTTAAAAATAAAAATGAAATCATTTCGAATATTAAAGATTTACAACTTTCCAGAACAACGGTTATGAGAAGAGTTGAAATTTTAAGTGCCGATCTGAATATTCAGTTATAGTTCACCCACCGTTTGTAGGTCCCTGCTTTGCGTCTTTCCAAGAATAGTCGATTCATGCTTAAGGGGAGAAAGAAATGAAGGACATCCGAATTGGTCACCAACACGCGAAATTACGTGCTTTATAGGTAAAATTTTCCAACTGTTATACAAGCAACATAGTTAACTACAATAATCATAAAAGAGAAGTTAATTTTCCGACCGTAATAATAAACAACTCATCCCACAATAAGGACTGATTACCCTATTATCGGAATGGGTTCTCCTTTTTCTGAGATGTGCAGAAGTGTCGAGGGACCTCTAATCGGTGGGCGAACTATAATGTCAGACATTCACCAGTGTATTGCATTTTCATTACAATTTGATGAATCAAACAACTTCACTGATACTGCTCAGTTAATGGTATTTATTTGCATGGTATTTCAAGATTATTCAAGTAAAGAACTTTTGAAAATTGTATCATTATTGGGATAGACTAATGGTGAAGATATTTTTTCAGCATTTGATGAATTTGTGAAACAACACAAACTTCTGCTTTTTAAACTTGTGTCTATTACTACTGATGGTTCTCCTGCAATGATAGGTAATAAATCAGGCTTCATTATATTATGTAAAAACGATGACAAATATCCATATATTTTAACATACAACTGTA
This sequence comes from Typopeltis vanoorti, assembly GCF_054136105.1. Lineage (NCBI taxonomy): Eukaryota > Metazoa > Arthropoda > Arachnida > Uropygi > Thelyphonidae > Typopeltis > Typopeltis vanoorti. Next base: position 162,647,273 of record NC_143549.1, on the reverse strand, counting down.
TTATCCACCAACAAGTACTGTGTAATAACAGATTAAACACAAAAGATGTTTTGGATATTACATTTAAAATTGTAAATTCTGTTCGAGGAAAAGCCCTGCGATGGCGGTTATTTAAATTATAGACAGATGACTGGAAGCAAAATCTGGACAATAAAACAAAAAGACAAACAAAGATTAACAACAGCAGAAATGAAGTTTATGAGAAAAACTGCAAAGTATACCCTATTTGATCACAAAAGAAACGAAGATATTATGAAAGAATTAAACCAAGAACCAGTAATAGAAAAAATTAAAAAATATAAACATAAATTGGATGGAACACGTTCAAAGAATGAAAACAGAAAGATTACCAAAACAAGCCTTAAAGTACAAGCCATTAGGAAAAACAAAACCAGGACGTCCTCTTAAACGATGACTTCTAAGGCCGGAACAGGCCATGCTAGGCCTAAATCCTTGATACGTATGATGATGATAGACAGATGATGATAGGGAACTTCTGTTGTACAATAATGTTCGCTGGCTCAGCAAAAGTCAATTTTTAGAAAGATTTCTTTAATTAACAATATAAAAAATTTTCTTGATGAAAAAGGAGATATTTATCCACAGTTGAGTGATAAAAGATGGTTGTTACACTTATAATTTTTAGTAGATTTCTGTACAAAATTAAGCAATTTAAATTTATAGAGTTACAAGGTAGAGATAAAAATTTAATTGACATGTTAAGTTCAATGAAAATTTCCAATACGTACTTTTATTAAAGAAAAATATAAATAACCGCAAATTTAGACATCTCCCATATTTATTAAAATTTTTTGAACAAAATCAAGAAATGCTTCGCTGTGATTTAAATTAATTTATTCGTGAAATAGAATTAGTTGAGGAAGAAATAAATTCAAGATTTAAAGATTTTAATAAAACTGAAATGATTGTATCTTTTATCAATAATCCATTTCAAGAAAACTTGAACATCACAGAAATTTCAAATAAAGTTAGTGGGCTGTTTGATATAAACCAAGCTGAAGTAGAACTTGAGATAACAAACATTCAGAATAGTTTACATTTAAAATCAATAAACAATGAAGTAATTTGGAAGTACATACATGAAAAATTTCCAATATTAACTGATACTGTGCGAAAAATTCTGTCGTGTTTCGGATCGACATGCTTGTCAGAATCCGCTTTTTCAAATATGAACGTCATATAAAATAAATTAAGAAATCAAGTTACAGATGATCATTTGGATGATTGTCTGCAATTGGCCACTTCATATCAACTTATGAAATTATTGCGAGGTTCAAACAATGCCAAATTTCACGTTAACTTTTTCTTTAATCAACGAGCATTTCCTGTAACTTGTGAGTTTGTAATCAATCTGTTGTTTTTTCTAACTTTGGTTTTCCAAAATAGAGAAATAAATATTTTATTCCAATATATTTGCTTTATTTGTTGTACTAGAATAATTAAAAGTGATAAATAAATTTTTAAATACACAAAGTTTTTAGGGCTGGGAGAGTGGGTCCTCCGAAGTGAGTGAGTGCATTTAACTGAATAGTTGTGTGCAATCAGATATCAGGTTGGGGGAACGTGATCTATATAAGAGAGTAGATTGCCGAATAACTTAGTAGAGAAAAGTAGTTCACATAGTAAAAAAAGGTTGAACGCCACTGCCCTATGCTGATTTTTTGGATAATCATCCTACATTGCTGCAGTTCATCGTCATCATCAAATCCTCCCTGATAGGTATCCTTTAGGGGGTACAGAATATGATATTACCACATGAAACTTAAATCATTACAAACTTCGTATCTACAATTTTCCTCTAAATCAATCTGTTACCTGTCAAGACTCCAACATTCTAACATCTTATATTTCTATCTTCTAAGGCACTTTTTACCATATCAATCCACCTATATCTTGGTCTTCCTCTGGGTCTTTGTAATGTCAACCTGGCAGAGAACACTTGTTTTGTTAATCTTCTTTTCTCTCCTATTCTGTTTAAATGACCGTATGGTCATTTAAACAGAATACACCTGAGATCAGCTCTGCTAACTCATTCCCGGAAGTTAACAATGTCAAATTCTTTCCTAATATCCTCGTTTTTAATATGATTGCCATTGATGCCATCTGTTCACACCCCTAATCTTTCTCAGGAATCTCATATCTGTGGTCTCTAGTCTTTGATCAAGTGTTTTATTTCTAAATCAGCTCTCAGATCCATGAGTTAAAACTGGTTTGAACAATAATTTAGTGTTTTGACTAATTTCTCTCTTATTCCAAATAAATTTATTCAGTTGACTTCCTACCATACCAGCTTTGTTGATTCTGTTGTTTACTTCCATATTTAATTTACCATCTTCATTAAAAATCTTGCCTAAGTAGCTGAAATGTTTTATTTTACTTGTTCTATAGGTTGTCTATTCACAATGCAGTTGATATTTTCAATGATTCTGCCTATTTTCATTGTCTTTGTCTTGTTATTGCTTACCTTCATACCATATCTATTACAACAGTTATTCAATTTAGTCAGGGAATCCTGCAGACTTGTAGCAGATTTATTGAGAAGTGTAACATCATCTGCATAAAGGAAAGAGCTGAGATTAACATCTCCAATTTTGATATCAGGTTTAATACCACTTTCCTTCATAATGTGATCAATATAGATAATAAATAACAGAGGGGATAATGTATATCCTAGTCTGACCCCAGATTTAACATAAAACCATCTTCCTGTACTTCAATTCTAACTGCTGACTTACAACTCAAATAAAGACTAAATATTGCTTGATATAATGCTCCATTGACACCACACAACTGTAGCATTTTGAATAGCTTCTCTCTCTTTGCACCTTGTCATGTGCTTTTTCCAGATCTACAAAACTTAAATACAGATCTTTGTTATATCCTCATGATTTCTCAACTATTTGTCATAAGTGAAAATCTGATCCTAACAGCCTCTATTTGGCCCAAATCCAGCTTGTTTTTCACCAAGCTTCCCTTCCACAATCCGTCTCAACTGTTTTGGTAAGATTTATGCAAGTATATACCAGGAACACTCAGAGAAATACCTCTGTAATGCTCACATTCAGTTTTATTTCCCTTTTTATATATAGGTACTATGAGTGCTCTACTCCAATCATCTGGAATTCGTCCCTCTGTCCAGGCCTTCTGAAGTATGTAGTTCAAGTGTAGCCACTGTAAAACTTTTATACCTCCATACTTGAGCATTTCTGGTCGAATATAATCTACTCCAGCTGCCTTTCCATATTTCAGACTTTTGATGGCTTTTTTTGTACTTCAAGTATGAATATGTATTCCTGATTGCATGCCTGGTCAATGTTTTTTTAGCACTGTGCTGTCACTGCATGTTTCATTTAGCAATTTTTCGAAGTAATTACTCCATACTTCACAGTTATCTTTTTCTCCAGTTCCATAATAATAATAACAATAAGCTAACACCTTTTTATTCTGTTATAGGGAGTAGCAAGACCTTTAAACCCTATCTAGTTTTTGGAGACTGAGTGGGCAGTTCAATCTCCACTGGTAGCCAATCAGAGATAGCTGGCCTATGTCTATCACTAATGATACGTGGCCACTGATGAAGAGACCTGCAAACAAGTGCTTCCATCTCTTGGTACCTAACCCAAACAGGATATGTTACTGACTGAAATAATATGATGTTCTACAGTCGATTTTCTTGAGTTTCTGGGAGAAAAATCCCACTTGCCTGTGCCAAAGATCAACTAACTTGGGAACCAGTCAAAGAAAGACTTCGAAAAAGTTCCTCCAGTTGGCAACTAGACTTGAACTATAAGTTTATTTCTGAGCAGCCTAGTGCCACTTCCACTGAGCTACATAGGCCTCTTGCCACAGTTTCAAGGTACTGGTATCAATTAAAAAGAAAAATAAACAGAAATTGTATGGGAGTTATTTCACATAAAATTTTCAGAAAGGCACAAACAAACCTAACTGAAGATTCAATAGTGTGAAAATGTCACAGTAATATATGAATATAGAGCAGCACAATCCAGTCTGTGCTAGAGACCTAACAATGTTTAAAAATATATTAAACAGAGTCACATGTCAAGAAGAAAACTTTCCTGTGACAGGGGAAATAAGATGTTGAATCTTTAGGTATCCTTGCATGTTCCTTTATTCCATTTTCATGTTTATACTAATTACACTTTTGACAGCTGATTGAAAATTTTATATGCAATAAATCATTTCATGTAAGTTTTCCATTGTTTTTCTTTTTGTCGGTTTTCCATTTAAACAGAAAAAGAAAGAGTAAGCAAATTATTCAGCCAATAAGAGTCAATATATACACGTGTTTAAGAGGGAGAGATTATTGCTGTTTGGCATACACTCCACAATTCTTCTTCATGAGGGATTGTGGAATATAAATCCACCATTATAAGGAGGAGAGGCAATTGTAACGCATGTAGCATATTATTGTAATAAGAGATCTGACTGAGAGCAGCACAGTCCAGCAGTCTATGGAAAATGGCAGCTGCCTCTATATTTGGGGGGGAGGGGGCTTCGTGGAAGGAAGGTAACTCCTCCTCCTTAGGCAGGGGTGTGTCTTTACAATGATGGTAACATTCAATAATGTAAGATCTTCACCAGGGTTTAAGGTATGTCCTCATACATGGAAAAAGCATACAAGATTATACTTCTGCAAGAGGACCTTTATTCCACTTTCTCTTGTGCTATAGGTTTGTCCTGCCCAATGATGTTTTCCACATTCTGGTAGATTAGATGACAATTCTATTGTAAATAAATAACCAAAAATAAATAATTTCATTATTTATTTTTGGTGGAGCCACCTATCTTTCAGCATTATGAGATATTATCATTATCAGTCTAGCATTTTTCCTTTTTGGGGAATTGTGAATGGCCAGCGTCCATGTCTTCTTCCTTACAAGAAATATCCAAGATGTCATTGAATTCTGCATCTATGTCCAGGACAATGGATAGTTTATGGTTTTCTTGTCCTCTGAGGGATGGGGTGGGGGCAGAGAGAAGTGTACTACATCTCATTAATTTGGATATCTGAAAGTATGTTCTTTAATGTACATGGCCCATCATTTTTATTTTTATTTTTTTTTTTTTAACTAGAAGGGTTTTGATGTAACTAAATAATTTTTGTTACTCTATTTACAAGTATATTATACTTGTAATCTCAGTAGAGGATATAGATGCAAGAAGAATGGGAAAATCAAGAGTTCCTCTTTGGTACTTTTTTTTTTGTTGTTGTTAGCAGCGTCTCAGTATATGAGGGTTTTTCACTACATGTTGTTATTATGGTGGTGGTATACTTCCTCTTGATAAGGTACATTTTTTCTCATATATTCCCCTTCAGTGTGTTTAGAAGTATGAAGAATTATTATCATCATTACACATTTGGGTATTTTGAAAGGTTTATTTTCATGCTCCTTAATGTTGCATTGGGCATAGATGGTAAAGCCACAACAAAGCAAAGGATTTGTATGATGTAGGGCATTTCAGAACATTGAGACAGTTTGCTTTCACTGATATTGGGATTTTCGGGTATGTGAAATGTAAGGATGATGTTCCTGGTTGCTACTAGCAGAACAGCATCTGTATATATAAGAATTCTTCTTGTGGATGTCTGGTCTTAATCTTTTAATTCTGAGCAAATTTCCTCATTAGGAACATCTAAGATGTCACACTCTGCTGTCAACCCAATTATGCTGCACAAAAGAGTTATTCTGATTGATTGTGGGAAGAGATTTCAATGACAATGTCTCTCAGTAATGGAGTTTAACAGTGAGATCTTGCTAACCCTTTGGATAAAGAATGTGACATTTTCCTGATCAGAGGTTCACCTACTGAATGTATAATAGAAAAAAAATTTTTTTTTCTTATTATACATCATCATCAGGAACAGAAAACATCAGGTATATCTGATGTTTTCTGTTCCTGGTTCTTATTGTCTGGTGATGTTACTATGGTTTATATATTTGGGTGGAGCTTGTTGAGGGCCTAGACATGCAGTCACAAAGAGTTCATTCTGAAATGAAGAGAGAACTTAGCTCCAGAGCTTCACACAAAGCCACACAGGGATGGACTTCCTCTAACAAGTGACTGTGCTCAAAAGTGGAATGCCAGGCTATCCCACATTGATTGATTGATTGATTGATTTGGGATTTTATGGTACAAAGACAGCAAAGGTCGCATTGCTCCAGGACACAGGTTACAGCAATACACACATGTTGATAGGTAAATAGTTAAATAAATAAACAGTTACACGGAGATAAAACAGTGAATATTATAAAATATATAACAAAGTTTATTACACTTTTTTATAATCTTTGTCAAGTAGCTTTATTTTATCCTCCTACATGTTTTGCCAATCCTTTTCTATTGGCATCCTCAGGGAATACAAACTAGTAAGCTAAAATGAAGGTTACAGACTAGGTTATAACCTAGTTCAATGAAGGTTACAGACTAGGTTATAACCTAGTCTGTAACCTTCATTTTAGCTTACTAGTTTGTATTCCCTGAGGATGCCAATAGAAAAGGATTGGCGAAACATGTAGGAGGATAAAATAAAGCTACTTGACAAAGATTATAAAAAAAGTGTAATAGTCTTATGAATAATTGTCAAGAAAAAATTCAACACAATATAACAAAGTTATCAGAATATAAATGAGTAAATAAAATATATGTACAAAGTTTAGTATTTATAATGCAGTATCTACATATATACAAATTTGTATATATGTAGATACTGCATTGTAAATATCAAATGTCTTTGATATTTGTATCAAAGACATTTGATACAAATCCATAATCAAATGTCTTTGAATAAATTAATGTTTTTTTAAAATCTAAAAACATTGTGCAATCTGAGTCTGATAACATCTGGCTGAGTGAACAGGGCTCAGCCAGATAAGTAAAAATATAATCTCTCTTGTGTGAAGCATTCACACTCCACCATAATGACTAATAGTAAAATGGGTATTGCATTTCCCACACATAGGTGGGACATCAGCCATCAGTAAATAAGGGTGTGTGAGATGACTATGACCTATGATAGCGTAGTAAGAACAACCTTCTCTCTTCCATTCCTACATTGACTAGACTGCCAGTGCTTAATGTCAAGCTTAATCTCATGTAATTTTTTCGTCAGTGCTTCCTGCCATGAATATTGCCATTGTGTAATTAACTTTGATTTTATAGCTCATGTGTAGTCAAGCATAAGGGGCTGTCAAACAGTAGGTCGAGAAAGTGAGCTGATCTAGCAGCTGCATCTGCAATGTCATTTCCCCTAATTCCAATGTGGCTGGGAATCCAACACAACTGAACATTGAAATTAAAGGGTCCTTATTTTGTACAAGGGTTTAAGTACTTCAAGCATTGGATGTGGATTATGCACCACACAAGACACGGCCTGTAAAGAACTCAAAGAGTCTGTATAAATTATACACTTCTGGAAGAAGTTTTCAATGAATGTTCAATGCTTTTTTTTTTTTTGCACTTATTCCTGAAGATGATGAATCTGTGTAAAGAAAGTGAGCTTTCTATCAAAGATGAGTCCCAGAAACTTGGCCTCTGGAACTATGCGGATAATAGTTTGCCCCATTCTTAAATCAGGATTGGATGAAGAATGCATTTCTGGAAGACGTGCACACAGATGATTTTTTTAGCAGATAACCTGAACTCATAAAAGAGCCATGAAGAAATACAATCAATTGCTTCTTGAAGATGTCTTTCAATGACTTGCATATTACAGGAATGACAGTAAATTGTGAAATAATCAAAATAAATTCAAAATAAAAATTGAAAAAATTACCTACTTTGGGAGAAAGCTGTTCAGTAATTGAGTTCACTTTAATAGCAAAGAGGGGCACACTTAAGACAGAGCCTTGAGGAATCCCCTCTTCTTGATGATGTGGTCAACACATAATGTTCTATCCACTCAGACATGGAGCACACACAGCTGGATGGAAATTCTTAATAAAAACAGTAAGGTACCCCCCCCCCTCAGACCAAGATTAAATAGTCCTTTAAAATGCCACATCTCTATCCAGTGTCAGGATTTTTCCATGTCAATGAATAGTGAAATCATATGTCTTGTTTCAGGAAAGTGTTTATTCTACATGTTTCTAAATGGACCAAATGGTTCAAGGTTGACTGGTGTCTACGAAAGCCACACTGCATGTTAGAAAGAAGTTTGTTGCTTTCTAAGAGTGCCAGAGAAGCTTTGTGTTTACCATTTTTAACAAGACCTTACAAAGACAGCTAGTCAGAGCAATGGGACAATAATTGCTGGTTTGGGCTGGATCCTTGCCTGGCTTTGAGATAGCAATGATAACTGACTTATGCTAAAAGTATGAAATAATTTTGGGATCAGCAATAATACATCCAATAAATTCAAATGTAGACAATTGTGTGCTCTGTATTTGTCTTGCATCTTCCTGATTTTATCCCACAGTTTTTACATTGGTTGTTTGATTAATCAATGATGTAAACCTGGATCCAGGATTTTTTTCACTTTGACATCTCACATGATGTGCTTTGGCCTGAGCAAATTTAAATGCTGTTAAGTTTGTTGTGGTAAGGTATCTACAAAATATACTCAATGCTCTATCTTGATCTTTTTTTGGCTGCTTGGTATTCTGGGTTCCACCAATGCTTTGAATATAGTGGAAATCAGGATGATGTTTTTGGCAATGCTGCAGTTACAATAAAATCTTTTATTAATGTTTAGCTGACTGCTTCAGTATTGAATTTTGCAAGATAGGAAAATGTATTCCAGTGAGCCTGCCTGGTTGATTTTCCACATGAGCATACAGCTAGGATGACATCATTCCTGTGAAAGCATAGTATTAATAAGAGAAAAATGATTGCTTCCATATATATTTTCATCAACATCCCATGTGAGCAGTGGAAAAATGATAGGGGAGCATATTGTGAGATCAATTGCCAAATAAGAGTGGGTAAGCATGTGGAAGAAGGTATTTGTGTTGCTATTAATAAGGGAGAAGTCATGGTTGTTGAGCATTTGCTCAAGGATTATACGACCTTGTCTATTCACGTTGGGGAGGATTTAATATGCACCACCCCACAGAGTGATGCACATTAAAGTCACCCAATAAATTAAACATGTCAAGAAATTATATTTTTAGTTTCATCCTTTATCCAGTAAGTGTAAGCAAACAAAGTTTGCATGTGAAGTGACTGCACAAATGAACTACTTGTATACAGAGGATAATGACTTCATATCAATTGCCTTAGTATCTCATAATGCAAAGCACATATCCTTACGGACATGTATAATGTTATGCATTATGGGAAGGGTCATTATCAAGACCTGGCTCCCAGTGACGAGACCTCAGTAAAGGTCGAAACCGGTCTGGTTAGTGGCCCTTCCTATAATGCATAATATACATGTCCGTAATGATATGTGCTTTGCATTATGGGATACTAAGGCAATTAATGTGAAGTCATTAACCTCTATATACAAGTAGCCCAGTTGTGAAGTTACTTTGCATACAAACTTTGTTTGCTTACAAAGTGGTTAGTGGCCCTTCCTATAATGCATAATATACACGTCCGTAATGATATGTGCTTTGCATTATGGGATACTAAGGCAATTAATGTGAAGTCATTAACCTCTATATACAAGTAGCCCAGTTGTGAAGTTACTTTGCATACAAACTTTGTTTGCTTACACTTCAATAAAGGATGAAACCAAGAATATAATTTCTTGGCATCTTTAATTTATAGTACAGGGTGTTTCAAAAAGAATGTCCTGATTTGAAAATTGTATATCTCTGCAACCACGAACCACAAATGAATGCACATTGAGCATTTGTAATTGTGGTGAGTGAAACTTTAGGCCTTACTTCATACTTGGTCATTTATTTTGTAACTGTACCACATTTTCATTATTAAATATAATTATTTGAAATCGGGTCATTCTTTTTGAAACACCCTGTATAACCAAGTGAAAAAGCTTTCAACATTAAAGTCAGCCATTAGGAGTATGGGCTGAGCCAGTTGCATTATGAGATTAAGTTCTGTTTCATTTAGTTCAGAACCTGGGGGTAAATGTATTGAGACTACCATGATTAGATGCCCCCCCCCACACACACACAGGCAAATCGCTACTGCTTCCACAGCATTATTAAGCTGAACATGATGGAATGGAGTATGACTGCCATGTGAATGGCTAATCCACCATGTGCAGGACCATGTCCAGTTCAGTTCTGTCCTTGCTTACAAGACTGATATTTCTGATGATGGGATCCTCACTGGGTTTTAAATAAATTTCCTGCAGACAGAAAAAAAATCCTGCCAGCCCTTCTGCTTGATATTATTAATATTGTGGCAAAACCCACAACATTCCACTGAAAAAATTTTCATATTGTTTAGGATTTGTAGATTTGTCTGGTTTCCGGGAGGTTGAGGACTTGCCCTTATCATGTTTATATTTCTCATTAGGTTTTGGGATGACCAGTGTCCACCTCTTCCTCTGGAAAAATATCCATTACATCATCAGATGAGTCAGGATCACCAGGTTATAGTTCAAGTTATTTACAGTGGATACTGAAGTATCCATTTTTTTTCTGTGGAAGGGTCTGGTGGTTTGTCTTTAAGTGTCACCTTGCCACAATTTTTTTTCCCAAGTGGATTCTCATCAAATGGAACCATTTTCAGAGGGCCGTACATTGTACTAATGATGTGCTCAAAATAGAAGCACTAGTGACCATAAAGTTCAGGTATGGTGAAATTATTAAATGGTGAAATAGACATGTGAGTTTGAGTTGCTGTTGGCATTTTCTTTACTGCTACCTTCTTGGCATAAGAGGATCTCAGAGTGGTTAACTTTCTTCTTGCATCCTGATTTATGTTCTCTTTCTGTTTTTATTTTTTGCATTTCTTTCTCATCTTTTCACTTCTGACACAGAGTACACTGGCTGATCTCCCCGATGGTTTACACATTTATTTTTCTTGGCAGAGCAAGATTGGTTATCATGCACTTTACTACCACATCTGGCACAGATGACAGAACCATGACAGGCAGTTTGAGTAGGTCCATATTTCTAGCATTTGAAGCATCTTAGTGTATTAGAAATGTACAGTTGAACAGGAGAATTGAGATACCGTGCTTTAACAGATGTTGGAGGCATAGGAGCATCAAATATAAGGAAGATGTTTCTAGTTGGAACTAAGTGACTATCCCTACGGATAATGATGAACCACACATGTCACACCCTGATCTTTCAGTTCTGAAAATATCTCCTCATCATGGACATCTAGGAGATCTCACTCTGAGATCATCCTCTACAGGAATGAGTTTTATGGGATTATTGATATTCAACCCATTGATGTTACTCTAAGTTGTTTTCCAGAATGTTGTTGATGTATGTTTCTACAAAGACATAATAGCAAGAAAATAGTTTCTTTGCTGTTTTGGGAGAACCTGCAAGCCCTTCTATACCCTTCTGAATGAAGAAGGGTAATTTTCCTTATTGGCTTTTTACCTGTAACATGGATGATTAGAAACTCTGGTGTATTTATACTGGTGTCATATATTGTGTCTTGCTTCTGTTGTTGAATGGTGTATCAATGGTATCAATACTTGGTTTGGGCTTTGTTAGGGTCCCTGAAATGACTAAGAATGAAGTATTCATGCTCAAGTGGTTTTTGGTTCAGCACCAGAAGCAAGCAATGACTGTGCTCAGGAGTGGAATGCCAGGGTTACTCTGGACACCATACTAGCACCAAAGGAAGTCTTGGGCACTGCTCCAGGACCATGGAAAAGGAGCCTTACTGTGACATCCTTGACCCTTGCAGGCAAGCCCACTAGCCAATTGATCCTGGCCAGGCCAACCAGGACCGTCCATCTTGCTGAGGCAGACAAAAGTAGTGCAAGACTACCAGGATTCTCCTTTCCAAATGTCCACAGTTCACACCGTATGGCAAGCACAGCAGTAGCAAGGTGTTGGATTCCAGTGATGGTAGTCTGGAAGACAGGATAGTAAAAAAGGACTCAGGAGAAGTAGAATGATGAAAAGCAAAGAAACAGAGGAAGAATGAAAGGGGTAAGTACCATCACTGGTAGGGTCCCTTCTGCCATGAACAGCACCTCATGTGGGAGGGGGAGGGGCTATCCCAGATACCATGCAGCCACATTACTAGTCATGAGCCTCGTCTCAAGAAAGAGGCTTAGTGCAATATCATTTACTTTGCAGGCAAGCTCACTAGCCAACTAGTCCTGAGTGAGCAATTCAGGACTGCCTGTTTGGTCAAAGCAGTACAAGGCTACCAGGATCACCCCTCTTTTTTTTTTTTTTTTGCTGTGAGGTATGTCTACAGGTCATACAGGTTGTAATGCTTAATTATCAGAAGATTAAGCATTACAACCTGATATCATGTTGTATTTCCACAAGCCAGTTGAGAGATCAGGAGGTGGAGAGATATCCCCAGGGCTAGTGGAGAAGACTCTGGAATGAACTACAAACAAGTACCTGATCACAGATCGAACTGTCCAACCTATTGGATTCAATCTACCTCAACACCTCTGGAGCCAGCAAAACAGATATAGAACTGGACAAGACTGCTATGGCCATTTATTACACCTGTGAGGAATTTCACAGTCACCCTATGTGTGGCACTGTGCAAATTATGAATCATATCACTGATGACCGCCCCACACCCCCCCCTTTCCTTGAAAGCCTCAGGATCTTGCATTTACCTCCCAGATAGTGTCATTTATTGGTTAACTGAACTGTCAATCTGTATGTAGTTTTGCTCATTAAATTCATTACCCATATACTAAATAATAAAATAAAACCCATCTTGTTCTTTGGTGACTTTTCATTCTCTTGGTAATCATCCACTCAGCACTTAATAAGGTCCATCTTCCATCTGTTAATCTACTAATATAGCCAACCTAACTCTATTTACCACTTTAAAATACTTCACAATGGTTCTAGGAAAATTCGGCGCAACATTTACGCTGAATGTTGCGCCGTAACATTCGGCGTAAATGTTACGCCGAATATTTACGGCATTGTTTTTAACTTAACACATCATCTTCAAATTCCTGCCATGTACCCTCAAGGTACATAACACATCATCTTCAAATTCCTGCCATGTACCCTCAAGGGGTGTACAGGATATGAAAAATTTACATCATTACTAACTTCCTATCTACAATTTTCCTCCAAATCAGTCTGTTACTTGTCAAGACTCAAACATTATCAGATCTTATATTTCTATCGTCTAAGGCAGTTTGTACCATATCAAACCACCTATATCTTGGTCTTCCTCTGGATCGTTTTCCTGGCAACCTGGCAGAGAACACTTGTTTTGCTAATCTTTCCTTGCCCATTCTGTTTAAGTGACCACACCACTTGAGATTAGCACTGCTAACGCATTCCTGGATGCAGACAATGTCAAGTTCTGTCCTAAAATCTTCGTTTTTAATATGAGGACTCTCATATCTGTGGTCTCTAGTCTTTGGTCAAGTGTTTTACTTCTGACCCAGTTCTCAGATCCATAAGTTAAAACTGGTTTGAACACTGTCTTGTATACAGCTAATTTAGTGTTCAGACTAATTTCTCTCTTATTCCATATGAATTTATTCAATTGACTGCCTACCATACCAGCTTTATTGATTCTGTTGTCTATTTCCATTTTTAATTTACCACCTTCAGTAAAAATCGTGCCTAAGTAGCTGAAATGTTTTCTTGCTCCACAGGTTCCCTGTTCACAACACAGTTGACATTTTCAACAATTCTACCTATTTTCATTGTCTTTGTCTTTTTAATGCTGACCTTCATACAATATCTATTACAACAGTTATTCAATTTAGTCAAGGGAATCTTGCAAACTTGTAGTGATTTAGAAGTATAACATCATCCGCATAAAGCAAAGAGCTGACATTAACATCTCCAATTCTGATATTATGTTCAATATACCACTTTCCTTCATAATGTGATCCATATAAATAATGAATAACAGAGGGGATAATGTACATCCTTGTCTCACACCAGATTTAACATTAAACCAACTTCCTGTACTTCCTTCAATTCTAACTGCTGATTTACAACTCAAATAAAGACTAATGCCCCATCAACTGTTACTTATCAAGACTCCAATATTATCATGTCTTATATTTCTGTCATCTAAGGCACTTTGTACCATATCAATCCACCTATAGCTTGGTCGTCCACTGAATCTTTTTCCTGCCAAACTGGCAGAGAACACTTGTTTTGCTAATCTTTTCTTGCCCATTCCGTTTAAATGACCATGCCACCTGAGATTAGCTCTGCTAACGGATTCCTGGATGTTGAAAATGTCAAGTTCTTTCATAATATCCACATTTTTAATATGATATTGCCATTGTTGCCGTCTGTTCACCCTCTAATTTTTCTTAGGATTCTCATATCTGCGGTCTCAGATCCATAAGTTAAAACTGGTTTGAACACTGTCTTGTATACAGACAATTTATTGTTCCTACTAATTTCCTTTTATTCCATATGAATTTATTCAATTGACTTCCTACCATACCAGCTTTGTTAATTCTGTTGTCTATTTCCATATTTAATTTGCCATCTTCACAAAAAATCATGCCTAAGTAGCTGAAATGTTTTACTTGTTCCACAGGTTCCCCATTCACAACGCAGTTGACATTTTCAACAATTCTGCCTATTTTCATTGTCTTTGTCTTTTTATTGTGGACCTTCATACCATATCTATTACAACAGTTATTCAATTTAGTCAGGGAATCTTGTAAACTTGTAGAGGATTTATTGAGTAGTATAACATTGTCCGCATAAAGCATACATTAATATCACCAGTTTTGATATCACGTTTAATACCACTTTCCTTCGTAATGTGATCCATATAGATAATGAATAACAAAGGGGATAATGTACATCCCTGCCTCACACCAGATTTAACATTAAACCATCTTCCTGTACTCCTTTCAATTCAAATAAAGACTAAGTATTGCTTGATATAATGCCCCACTGACACCATATAACTGTAGCATATTGAATAGCTTCTCTATTGGCACCTTCCCATATGCCTTTTCCAGATCTACAAAACTTAAACAGAGATCTATGTTATATTCCCATGATTTCTAACTATTTGTCATAAAGTGAAGATCTGACCTGACAGCCTCTATTTGACCTGAATCCAGCTTGTTCTTCATCAAGCTTTTCTGCCATAATTCTTCTCAACTGTTTCTCAAGTATACTTACATATATCTTACTAAGAACACTTATTAGGGAAATACCTCTGTAATTCTCACATTCAGTTTTATTTCCTTTTTTATATACATACATACTATGAGAGCTCTACTCCAATCATCAGGAATTTGTCCCTCTCTCCAGGCCTTCAGAACTATGTAGTGCAGTCACTGCAAGGACTTTTATACCACCATACTTCATCATTTCTGGTCGAATATCGTCTAATCCTGCTGCCTTTCCATATTTCAAGCCTTTCATGGCTTTTTCTACTTCAAGTATGGATATGTATTCCTGACTGCATGCCTGGTCAGTGTTTTTTACCACTGTGCTGTCATCACTGCTTGTTTCATTTAGCAGTTTTTCAAAGTAATTACTCCATACTTCAAGGATATCTTTTATTCCGGTTTTTATGTCACCTTTATCATCTCTAACTCCTTTTACAGCACTCTTTCCTCCATTTCTAAGCTTCTTCAAGAGCCTCCAGAATATTTTGCCACCTTCTTGATATTTATTTTCTATGTTCTTGTCAAAGTTCTCCCATGACTTTTGTTTAGCTAGTTTTACACAGTGTTTTGCTTTCTTACATTTGTCTCTGTATTCTCTAAGAGCAAAAGCTGACTTATTTGCCAGGAACTTTTGATATGCTTTCTTCTTTTCCTTCACTGCCTCTTTAACTTCCTGTGTCCACCAAGGAGTTCCGATTTTCCTATCCTTGCAGACAATCTCACCCTATGCCTCTCCAGCTGAATCAAAGTTTTCTTCAAGGTTTGTTCTCAAACTCTGTTTTTTTTTCTTCAATAACCTTTGTGTATTTTAGTCTACAGTTCACATATGAGCTGCTCAACTTTTATTTACTTTAAAACTTTCTTACATGTCATTCTTTTCAATATGAAATTCAATTTATCCTGCTCAAGACTAAATAGTGATCACTTCCAATTTCAAATCCTCTGTACACTCTGTGTCACCTCTATTATGGTCTCCTCTCAGTTATACAGCTTTGACCCTTAAGCAACCTGCCATAACACTTTGATCCTTAGGCATGCCGCTGAAACACATTTTGAATTAAGTGCTATAAATAATCAATGGATGATAAAGGTATTATAAATTCATTAAAAAGGCCAATTTTTATTAATGTGAATTTCAGTGATATAACATAATAAAATCATTTAAAAACTGTGCAAATTAAAAGAGATGCTTTGTAAATAATTAATTTTTTGCTGCGGATTGTCAATTCAACAAATCCATCAGTAACATCGCTCACTGGAAAAAATGCTAATGCTGTGAAGTATTTAATTTTCGTGTTGAATTCAGCATCTGTTTGATAGCGTAACTTCAAACCAATGGCAACAATTTTGCGATAAAGATTTTGTGCCATATGAAATAAACAACCTGTTATAGCTGTTGATGTAAATATGTTAGATAAAGCGTCGATAGTTGCTTTCTTGAAGTCAACCATTAATGTTTTGGGATCTAATGATGAACATAAGCCCTTTAAGGCACTGAATAATCTGCTGTAAGTTAATTCTGATTTGCCATGAAGCAAAGCAATAAGCTGCCATGGAATTCTTAGTGGTCTCATGCCAGTCCCAAGCCTGGATAAAGGAGGAGGATCAGTCAGATGAGTGTTGATACTCTGACCGTAAAGGAAACACACGATTGTTATCTGATGCATATATGATCAACAGCCACAATATGCTGGCTCGGATGTTGCCCAGATCAACAGGATCTGCGATACCAATTGCGCGATTGGAAGTTGGATCGAAAAGTGTGATACTGAAAGGAAACAAACTATCAGAACTATTATCAGTAGGAACATGGAATGTACAGACACTTTTGATGGCAGAAAAATGAATTACTTCACGAGGAAATTAAGAGATATCGGTGTGATATACTAGGACTGGCTGAGTTGCGATGGATATCAGCAGGAAAGATAAATAGATGCGAATTTATGGCACGACACCAAGCATGAAGCAGGAGTTGGTTTCCTTCTTGACAAAAAACGCTAGAAAGGCACTCTCAGTTAACAAATCGGGCAATGAATGAATCATAGCAGCAAGTTTTCAAACTTAACCATTTAATATATCAATAGTCCAGATATATGCAACCACATCTGACAGCACAGATGAGGATATTGGCTTATTTTACAAAGATCTGATAGAGACAATAGAAACAATACCAAAACAAGATGTACTAATTATTGAAGGAGATTGAAATGCCAAAGTCAGAATATATAAAGAGATGGACAGGTATAAAATTAACATCTTGGGATTTACTCAGGTGGTGACTCAAAACATCATGGAGTAGCTGTGATACTGAAGACAGCTCAGGCAAGAAGCCTTCTTGGTTATAACCCCATTAATGATAGGATACTCTCCATTAGACTTAAGGCTCAGCATACCAATGTATCAATTGTGGTAGTTTATGCACCCCACACAGATAGGCCTGAAGAAGAGAGTGAAGAATTCTATGAAAACTTACAAACTGTTTTGGACTGCCTACCAAGGAGAGGCATACTGTACATCTTAGGAGACTTAAATGCAAAAGTGGGAAAGAATATGAGAGTCAGGCTGGAGTGTGCAATGTTTGGTCTGGGTGAATGTAACACCCATGGTGAAAGACTGTTGGGATTTTCCCATGCTAACAGATTAGTTATTACCAATACCTGTTTCCAGAAACATCCACGACGGACCTATACTTGGACATCCAACATTGATAGGTCAAGGCACCAGATTGATTACATCCTGGCTCTCCAGTGGTGGAAGACAAGCATCTCTGATGTGCACACTTGTCCTGGAGCAGATTGTGGTACAGACCATCAGCTGGTAAGAGCCAAAGTAAGACTAAGACTCCGAAAACTTCCAGGTCAGGCACATTCCACTAGATTGGATGTTAGAGTAATTCCTAGTGCATTCACAGAAGAAACATCAACTCAGCTGGATGATTTTTTGGAGACCAATGAGGAAATCTCACCAGAAATGCTTTGGGAAGAAGTCAAGATGATAATACAGGATACAGCGAAGACGTATCTCAGCCCAAGAGAACCAAGAAAACCAAGAGACCCATGGATATCAGATTCAACATGGGAACTAATCAAAAGAAGGCGGTTGGAAAAACAAAGAGACACAGGGACCGAAGAATACAAGAGATTACATAAAGAAATCAGAAGAGCCATCAAGCAGGAAAAGGAAAAGTTCTATACTAATAAATGTGAAGAAATAGAGTTCCAGATGAGAAGGCATAATTATAAAAGGATGTTTTATTTAGTTCGTGACTTAAAGCACAAGTTCAAGCCTAAATTAAATGTCATCAAAGACAGGAATGGATCATTACTAACAGAAGAGTTGGAAATCAAAAACAGATGGAAAGAATACTGTGAGGAACTGTACAGCAGAGTGGATAAAGAAAATGTGGAGTCCTCCCACCAAGAAAATTTTGATTTGGAACCTCCTCCACTTAGGCATGAAGTTGAAAGAGCAGTTAAGCAGCTCAACATCAATAAGGCCCCAGGGGATGGATGGATAAGAGTGTTTCGTAGATTGATTACAAGGATATGGGAGACAGGATCATGGCCTTGAGACTGGAAGAAGTCAGTTTTCATACCACTACACAAGAAAGGTGATATGAAGGCATGCAAGAATTATAGAACTATTAGTTTGATATCTCATGCAAGCAAAATTTTATTAAAGTTCATGCTAAATAGGATTGAGGCCAAAGTTGAGGCAGAGATGCCTGAGGAACAAGCAGGTTTTAGGAAAGGTAGGGGCACCAGAGATCAGATCCTTTGCCTTAGACAGATCATAGAAAAATATAAAGAATTCAGACTCTCTCTGGTAATGTGTTTCTTAGACTACTCTAAAGCTTTTCACTGTGTTGAGCATGTGAAACTGTGGGGAGTAATGAAAAGAATGGGTTTTCCTCAACACACTATCAGGTTGTTAGCCAACTTGTAAAAGGAGCAAGAAGCCACAGTAAGAACAGGTGTTGGATTGACTGACTGGCTTCAAGTTGGAAAAGGAGTTAGACAAGGATGTTTACTTTCTCCTCACTTGTTTAGTATATATGCAGAGGACATCATGCGTGAAGCATTGGATGAGCTCAGGACAATTACGATAGGAGGTAGATTGATCAGTAATCTGAGGTACGCTGATGATACAATACTCCTTTGTAATGACATGGAAGAACTAGGACTAATTCTTGACAAAGTTAACAAGATCAGTAATAACAGAGGACTTCAACTCAATTCTAGCAAGACAAAGATCATGGTTCTCAAAGGAAAAACAAACAGAGAAGCTCTTGAGAAACAAGTGTATCATAATGGAGAAAGAATTGAGGAAGTCAGCAAGTTTAAGTACCTGGGATCCATTATTAATGTGAAGAATTGCTGTTCAGAGGATGTCAGAAAAAGGTTAGGAATGGCTAAAACAACAGTCAGAGACCTGTCTAAAATCTGGAAAGATGGATCTATCTCCATGGGAACAAAGTTGAGGATTTTAGATGCAGTTGATTTTCCAACAGCAACTTATGGATGTGAGACTTGGAACCCAAAGAAGTCAGATAAGAAACGGATATCTGCTTTTGAGATGTGGTGTTACAGAAGGTTGTTGAGGCTAACATACACTGAAAGGCGTACAAATGAATGGGTGTTAGAAAAGATTAGTAGAACTTTAAGGCTCCTTAAGGATATTGACAGAAGAAAGTTAAAATATTTTGGACACATAGAAAGGATGGAAGGAGGACTTCTCAGAACAGTAATAGAATGTAAAGTTCCTGGAAAAAGAGGCAGGGGTAGACCATCAATGAGATGGATGGATAGCGTATGTGGAGTGACTGATCTCCAGAGAGTTGAGGCTGCCAGAAGAGCAAACAACAGGACTACATGGTGAGGCCTAGTGAGGACATCATCGAGCATCGGAGTGACCATACAGCATCTGTAGATGCCCAGTGAACACAGACGGGAAAGAGTCGTGGGAAAATATGATTTCGGAGAAAGAAATGAATGAGGTGAAAAAATGTTAGAATTTGCTGTGGACCACAATATGATGATCTGTAACACAAGATTCCAGCAAAAGGAGTGTGGAAAATGGATGTGGTGATCAAATGATAGGAAAACCAAGAACATATTGTAAAATCTTGTATAGAAGGAATTTAGAATGAAATTTCTTCTATATCAATTTTACTTGGAAAATGAAATCAATATAATATACTTGTAATTTGATTAATACTTAACTCAATTATGCTGTAATAAACCTGAAAAAGAATGTTAGAATAAATTGTAATAAGAAAATTGTACAAACAAAGAAATAACTCAGATGGGATTAAAACCCCATACTTCGAAGGTCAACGAAGTATGGGGTTTCCTGCCTTAACACAGCAACCACAGGGTGGTGGAGAAGATCCCTCCAAGAAAATCCGGGCAATTCAATATGTAGGAGTTCCAAAGTTGGGAGAGCAAAATAAAAGGGGGAAGAATCGATGGAAAAGAGGCTTTTTTGGTTTCTGCTCTCACCACGAGGAGTTCCAGTGTGTCCTGCCATTCCAAGGACGGGGATCCACGTCCCACCAGCCAAAGCCCGACAATGATAGGAAGTTTGTAATAGCAGTGATGGTCTATTCCAGAGTTCCCACCACTAAGTTCCTTGATGATCTCTGAATGTGAAGTATCATCGATGTTGTAAAAAGTACCCATGTCTGAATTTTACCGGAAAGTAGAAGAAAGTGTCAACAATCTCTAGGCGCTTGTATAATGAACTCGATGATAAAGAAGTAAGACTTTTTGTGTAGGACTTTCCTAGATGTGAAATTTATGGCAAAGATTGCCGATTTTAGAGATTGTTAGCATAAAGAGCAGTAGTAAAGACGGAAAGCTGTTTTGTTAAATTAATTGTGAAGTAGTTTGCAGAGTTACGAGAAGTTAGCTACTAATGTCACATATTGAAATGGTATGTGAAAGTTTTAGTTAAGCTTAATATTTACAGTCTGAGTGAAATTAATACAAGTCTGCTTTCCACGTCTGATTTTTTTTTGTGAGCATATTTATTGCATTAGTCATTGAGCTTAAGCAAGAAATGTTTAATTAACCTAGTGGAGAACCAGACACGTGATTTTTATATCCATTCCATGTCATTTTATTTAGTGAATTTGAGTTAGATTATTTTAGTATGTGTACTGTTACCCTTTATGCGTATTTTGATTTAGCATAAATAAATTGTTTTGTTTGTCAAATAACTTGCCTGATTCTGACTTACCAATGCACTTCTCATAAAAAGATAGAACCAGTGTGACCTTAAGAATAAAAATAGCCACAACTGACGAATAGTAGATTTACATATTGCTTGAGTTAGAGATAAATATTAGATATATTTTCGTGTTGTGCTGGGCGCTTTTCTTGCATGTACAGGAAAGATATACCATTCCTTATGCAATTTCTGATGCCACAGTTGTATATACAAATAAATTTTTCAGAGATCAGCGTGGGAAAAAGCCAGCTATTTAGACAAAGAAATTGGCTCCAGCCAGAGGCAATTCCTAAATTCTAAAATATGTGCACGTGAAGTAGCATAGTCACGATCTAGAGAGAGAGAGGGGGGGGGGATTAAATTGATAGACTGAAAGGATTAAAGGAGATAGACTATTTCAAGCAACGAGATTATGACTCAGAGTTATGATTGTTAAGTAAGTTGATATAAATAAGATATAAAAGTAAATAAGACAAATAAGCAAAGAGAAGAAATATTGAATTTTGAAGTACAAACATTTTAAAGTACACATTAAAGAACAACATAAAAATCATTTATTTTTACAATATGATTATGATTAAAAGAAGATGGATAACATCAGTACAAACTTTTCAAGGAGCGGATATAGACTCGGACCATAGTTTAGTGATTGCAAACATCAAGTTGAAATCAAAAAAGAAAATATAAACTCCATCATCAGAAACGAAGACAGCAAGAACAAGAGAAGCAGAAATAGGAAGAAGGTACAGAACAGCGTTAGAGGAGAAACTTAAAAGTGTGGACAAAGAAAAAAATTCGAATCTAAGAGTGAAAGGAGTAATGAAGGCGATAAAAGATGCAGTTGAAGAAACAGTAACAAAAGAAGAGAAGATAAAAAAAGAAATGAATTAGACAAGAAACGTTGAAGTTAGTACAGGAGAAAATAATGCTGAAGATAAGAAGGAATATATCAGAACAAATAGAGGAGCAATATAGAAGAAAGTGTAATGAGGTGAAAAAAGCAGTCAGCCGGATAAGATGAAATGGTTAGAAGTCCAATGCAATAATACAGAACAGTACTATGGAGAGCATAAAACTAGGGAGGTGTACAAAATGATTAGAACCATTTAGAAGATGGCAACTAAAACAGAATACAGTTAATGATGAAAAAGGCAAAATATCGATGAATAAAGATAAAATTGTACAGCAATGGAAAAGATACTGTAGTGTTATATGAAAAAGCTAGATTTAGATAGCGTTGGGAAGCTGATTGAAGAATTGAAGCAGATATCGCCACTAGGTAATGATATGGAATCGCTCGATTGGTATCGCAAACCTTGTTGATCCAGGCGACGTCCGAGCTGGCATGTTGTAGCTGTTGATCGTATATGCATCAGATAACAATCGTGTTTTTTCTTTATGGTCAGAGCATCGACACTCACCTGACCGACCCTCCTCCTTTATCTAGGCTTTGGACTGGCATGAGAACCCCTAAGGATTCCATGGCAGCTTTTTACTTTGCTTCATGGCAAATCAGAATTAACTTACAGCAGATTATTCAGTGCCTTAAAGGGCTTACGTTCATTATTAGATCCCGAAACATTAATGGTTGACTTCGAAAAAGCAACTATCAATGCTTTTTCTAACACATTTACATCAATAACTACAACAAGTTGTTTATTTCATATGGTATAAAATCTATATCGCAAAATTGTTGCCATTCGTTTGAAGTTACACAATCAAACAGATGCAGAATTCAACATGAAAATTAAATACTTCACAGCATTAGCATTTTTTCCAATGAGCGATGTTACTGATGGATTTGTTGAATTGACAATCCGCAGCAAAAAATTAATTATTTACACAGCATCTCTTTTAATTTGCAATTTTTAAATGATTTCATTATGTTATGTATCACTGACATTCACCTTAATAAAAATTAGCCTTTTTAATGAATTTATAATACCTTTATCATCCATAGATTATTTACAAAAATTAATGCAAAATATCTTACGCCGTAAATATTGCGGAGTTTTCCTATGGCAAAAATGGTGCATTCTTCTCTCCAAACACTCTGATCATAACAAGCTGTCTCACTTCCACAAATAAACAGTGGAATGGGACACATATTAAATAGCTTTCTTTTTAAACACGGTTAAATTTCCTCCTCTACTAAATTTTGTAGAGGATTTGTATCTGTTTTTCTGCCTGTGCACAGATCCCTATAAAACACCATATATTTTCATTATTTTTTCCTCTATTGTATATACTGTACCATTCCTTGCTTGTGCTTAAGGGTCAAAGGGGTGCTTAAGGGTCAAAGCTGTATAACTGAGAGGAGACCTCCACATAGCCTTTAAAGGAATGCGGAGAACCGACCAGGGCTTCTGACCTAATGTCCAATCCTCACCTTCTCGTGGTGCACCCTGTTGGGTATCTACTTTGATACTGAACGAACGAGGATGGGCTGGCAATTTGGGATTTAGCCGACCAAATTGTATTCTTATTGGTTAAACCAAAATAAAAAATAATGGTACAACATGACAAAATTTCATGCCGGCTGGGGCGTCGCCCGGTTAAACAAGGCCCCCGTTGTTTTCGCCAGGGAACCAGGGCGAACAGCGAAAAGTCAGCTACTGGAACAAATCTGAAAACAAACCCCAACTCAACATCACCAGAGTTAAAGATCGGTACTATCAACGTAAGAAGCCTGAATGGCAAAGAAATGGAGCTAGCTGAGGAATTAGATAAGTACCAGATCGACATAATAGGGGTGACTGAAACAAAAAAGATCAAAACTGGTGAGATCTTTCTGAGCAATAAATACAAAATGTTATATTCAGGCAATGACAATCAAGGAAAAGAAGGAGTAGCCATAGTATTCAACACAAAATACGAGGCTAATCTTCTTGAATGGCAGTCAGTCTCAAGTAAAGTAATATGGGCAAATATGAGAATGCGGAACTGGACAATGAGACTTATTTGTGCCTATGGTCCCACAGAAGGTTCTACTAAGGTAGAAGTGGAGGAATTTTTTGAGGCTTTAGAAAAAGCAACTGACACAATGAAAAAGGAAAAGTTGGTCCTTGTTGGGGATCTAAATAGTAGAGTAGGAAATGATTGTGAGACATACAAAAATATTTTGGGAAAATTTGGAGAAAAGAGCAAAGCTAATAATAATGGCAAATATCTGTTGGATTTCTGCTCAGGACATGGACTGGTTATTACTAACACCATGTTCCAACATAAAAATGTGCACAAATTCACATGGAGAGAAGAGGCTAGAAATAAGAAAAGTCTCATTGACTATGTTATTGTTGATAGTGATGTTTTCTCCCTGGTGCAGGACACCAGAGTGTACAGAGGATTTGAAATTGGAAGTGATCACTATTTAGTCTTGAGCAGAATAAAATTGAATTTCATATTGAAAAGAATAACTTGTACGAAAGTTTTAAAGCGAATAAAAGTTGAGCAGCTCTCAGATGTGAACTGTAGACTAAAATACAGAAATATTATTGAAAAGAAAATGAAAGAGTTTGAGAACAGGAATCAAACCTTGGAGATTCAGTGGCAAACTCTGAAGGAAACATTGATTGATTCTGCCAGAGAGGCATGTGGTGAGGTTGTGTGCAAAGATAAAAAAATCAGAACTCCCTGGTGGACGCAGGAAGTTAAAGAGGCAGTGAAGGAAAAGAAGAAAGCATATCAAAAGTTACTGGCAAATAAGTCAGCTTTTACTCTTACAGAATACAGAGACAAATGTAAGAAAGCTAAACAGTGTATAAAACTAGCTAAACAAAAGTCATGGGAGGACTTTGGCAAGAATATAGAAAATAAATATCAAGAAGACGGCAAAATATTCTGGAGGTTGTTGAAGAAGCTTAGGAATGGAGGAAAGAGTGCTGTAAAAGGAGTTAGAGATGATAAAGGTGACATGAAAACGGGAGAAAAAGATATTCTTGAAGTATGGAGTAATTACTTTGAAAAACTGCTAAATGAAACAAGCAGTGATGACAGCACAGTGATAAAAAACACTGACCAGGCATGCAGTCAGGAATACATATCCATACTTGAAGTAGAAAAAGCCATCAAAGGCTTGAAATGTGGAAAGGTAGCAGGAGTAGATGATATTCGACCAGAAATGCTGAAGTATGGTGGTATAAGAGTCTTACAGTGGCTGCACTGCATAGTTCAGAAAGCCTGGACAGAGGGACGAAGTCCCGATGATTGGAGTAGAGCTCTCATAGTACCCATATATAAAAAGGGAAATAAAACTGAATGTGAGAATTACAGAGGTATTTCCCTACTGAGTGTTCCTGGCAAGATCTATGCAAGTATACTTGAGAAACGGTTGAGAAGAATTGTGGAAGAAAAGCTTGGTGAAGAACAAGCTGGATTCAGGCCAAATAGAGGCTGTCAGGATCAGATCTTCACTTTACGACAAATAGTCGAGAAAGCATGGGAATATAACAAAGATCTGTATTTAAGTTTTGTCGATTTGGAAAAGGCATATGACAAGGTGCCAAGAGAGAAGCTATTCAATACGCTGCAGTTATATGGTGTCAATGGGGCATTATATCAAGCAATACTTAGTCTTTATTTGAGTTTTAAGTCAGCAGTTAGAATTGAAGGAAGTACAGGAAGATGGTTTAATGTTAAATCTGGTGTGAGACAAGGATGTACATTATCCCCTCTGTTATTCATTATCTATATGGATCACATTATGAAGGAATGTGGTATTAAACCTGATATCAAAATTGGAGATGTTAATGTCAGCTCTTTGCTTTATGCGGATGATGTTATACTTCTAAATAAATCCGCTACAAGTCTGCAAGATTCTCTGACTAAATTGAATAGCTGTTGTAATAGATATGGTATGAAGGTCAGCAATAAAAAGACAAAGACAATGAAAATAGGCAGAATCATTGAAAATGTCAACTGTGTTGTGAATGGAGAACCTGTGGAACAAGTAAAACATTTCAGCTACTTAGGCACAATTTTTACTGAAGATGGTAAACTAAATATAGAAATAGACAACAGAATCAGCAAAGCTGGTATGGTGGGAAGTCAATTGATTAAATTCATATGGAATAAGAAAGAAATTAGTCGGAACACTAAATTAGCTGTATACAAGACTGTGTTCAAACCAATTTTAACTTATGGATCTGAGAGCTGGGTCAGAAGTAAAACACTTGACCAAAGACTAGAGACCGCAGATATGAGAGTCCTGAGAAAGATTAGAGGCGTGAACAGATGGCATCAATGGCAATATCATATTAAAAATGAGGATATTAGGAAAGAACTTGACATTGTCAGCATCCAGGAATGCGTTAGCAGAGCTAATCTCAGATGGTATGGTCACTTAAATAGAATGGGAGAGGAAAGATTAGCAAAACAAGTGTTCTCTGCCAGGTTGGCAGGAAAACGACCCAGAGGAAGACCAAGATATAGATGGATTGATACGGTACAAAGTGCCTTAGACGATAGAAATATAAGATCTGATAATGTTGGAGTCTTGACAAGTAACAGACTGATTTGGAGGAAAATTGTAGATAGGAAGTTAGTAATGATGTAATTTTTCATGTAGTACTGTCATATCCTGTACACCCCTTGAGGGTACATGGCAGGAATTTGATGATGATGATGATGATTTTTTGTATTCTATGTAGCTCTTATTTTATTGTTTTCAGATTTTTTTTTTTTTTTTTTTTCTATTATGTTTTGCAGTGTTATAGTTTCTGATATTTTGATTGCTTTTCTAACTTTCACATTCCTACAAATTCTACATGATCTGTGCAACTACTGTCTCCATTTCCTTAATTCTTCTGTATTTTAAATTAGATCAAGTATCTGTTAAATAAGGAAATGGAGACATTCATCCATGTAAACATACTTCTTTATTTCAACATTCGTTTCATTATTATCTTATTTTTCTTTATGGTTATATCCTCACCTTCTATTGTGGGTTTTTTCATTACCAATTTCGATTTTTCTATCTTATTTTTTTTTTTTTATCTCTGATCGTAGGTTAGATCTTTTTTGATCTAACCTACGATCACTATTACATTAACAATTCTTGTCAACTCCATTTCTTCAAGGACATTTGGTCAATATTCCAGCAAAAAAAAGAACAGTAACAGTGAAAAAATGAAAAGAGCTAATGCCATCACTGGGAGGTCACCGCTACTATCAGCAGGAGTATCCACATGGAGAGGGAGGAGTGCACTATGGAAGAGAGCAACTGGGTTAATTCATGACCTCTCAACCAATTTTCTCCCTTTCTCTCATACACTGCTTCTGCTACCTGCATTTCCTACCAGCATCTCCATACATCTGTTTAAATATGGCAATTCAATATTTCACATTTGAACTCAACATCACAGAACAAATTTTTCTTCTGCACTGACGGCCTGGTTGGCCGGTTAGTGTATCCACTCTCCAGCTATGAGGCTGAAGGTTCAAATCCTGCCAGGAACACAGATGCTTATGATTGTCCTACTAACCATTTACCATATGTACTGCTGTAACCTGTGTCCTGATGCAGTATGATCTTTGATATCTTTCCACCATAAAAATCAAAAATAACTCATCTTCTGCTGCTGTCTTTCAGTCTTTCCGTTATATATTTAATGAAGTGTAAAATCTGTTAAGTTTCAAACCCAGTGCTAACATGTTTTGTTTCTTTCACTTCAATATCTTACCTATCTATGGTATTAATGTAATACAAGAGCAACCTTTCGCGTATGTGATTATCATAAAAAACCCACATTCAACAAACGAAAAGAACTGTTTCCGGAAATATATATATATATATATATATATGGTATTAATGTAATACAAGAGCAACCTTTCGCGTATGTGATTATCATAAAAAACCCACATTCAACAAACGAAAAGAACTGTTTCCGGAAATATATATATATATATATATATATATATATATATATATATAATGTATAAGATTAATTACATAGCATTCCGAGTTCATATACATGTTAGTAGTAGGCCAGTTAGTTGAAGTTATTGCAGGAATCCATGTTTTTATCTATCCTTCATTAATAAAAAAAAAAAATAACACAGCAAAATGCAAGAGCTTTAAGATCAGAATTTTGCTTCTTTTTTTTTTTTTGAAAATATTTATTCAGTCAACCATCAGAAATATTTTAAAAATCATTTATAACAACTCCTTATCCATATAGAATAAATTTAATATAGACATACATGTACACTAATCGCACTCTAAAAAATAGGTTAGCAAAACAAAAAAAACAAACTTACAAGATACTGTTTGTTAAATTCAAAACTACATGGAAATTGATGCAAAAGCTGATATACACAATCCATCCACTGCAAGAAGACAGGACATCGCTCATTGGGATCCACACCACCTGGCTTGTGACCACAACGATCAGCAAATTTATGCCCAAAGTCACACCATTCTCTTTCAACTAACACTTGAAAACCCTGTATTAAAAAGGGGTATTGAAATAAAACAGTGGCCATAATCTAGGTTAAGCGTGGAAACAATGTTATTTCATAAAATTTTCGCTGAGATCTTAGTTCTTAGTTTTTAATATTAAAGAGCAAACTTCTGTGTAGTAATTTACCAATGATCTAGTTTACTGAAAGAATTGAATCTAGTCTATAAGAAGACAGAGAGAAGGGGAAAAAAAAGCATACATTTATCTTTTACTTCTGAAGATAGCAATTCATATTTATTCAGTCAACCATCCACAATTCAGTCAATGGAGGTATCATTTATCAATGATACCTCCATTGTAGTAAGTAGTAAGTTCCCAAGAAGATGGCAACGTGACATTCGCCTAAATATCGGAAAGTATATATTAAAGTTTATTTAATCTATATTTCTAGTATACGCTGTCAATTCCTTAAATATTAGTTATCATGTTTAACCAGCGTATAAGCCTCTCAACAAGAATAATGATCATCCACGGAGATCTCTTCGCACGCAAGGCCCGCCATTACAGCAAACTGAAGCTGAAGTTATCCAGACAACTTAACCGTCTGGCATTCCTAAAACGCTGCCGGGATAATCAAGTCATCCCGAACTGTGTTAAATTTAAACACCGCTTCATCTCACAGAAAGCTCTCCGTATTTACAACTGTGCTAGCCAGGCATTACTTCGGGAGCAAATTACCGCTACATGCGGTTCCCTAGCCGACATAAACAGAGCTATTTCAACGCTAGAAAATGAGCTTTCACTTACGCTGAATCACAAGCTTTGGTCAGTCCTACATGACGTCTCGTGTACGGCAGCTAAAAAAGAATTTGAACGAGTATGGAGCCGACATATCAACAAGTTTGATAAATTAATAAAGAACTCTGCGTCCAAACCTAAACTACAAACCAACACTGTTCTTAACCTTTCGTCAGCCTGAAGCACTCCACGCTCTGTCACGTGCTCACAACTTCGCCATTGCTCCTAAGAAATTACCGGCCGAGGAATTAATGATCCAAATTGAACGCGGGATTCGCCAACTTCCAAACCACATCGCCAACGATATTACATTGGATGTAGCCTGTGTTCTCAATAAAGCAAAACCTCCAAAATCCAACATATCCATTAGTGAATACAAGGCACTACAAGAATTGAAGAGAAACAAAAAAATAGTGATCACCAAAGCGGATAAGGGGAACGCCACTGTGGTACTCAATCTTAAAGACTACACAGGTAAGCTCAAGGCTTTATTATTAGATCGTTCCACTTACCTCCCCATTGATTACAATCCCACCAACTCACAAATTAGAAAACTCCATAGGCTCCTTAAGAAGGTCACTTCTTGGCCTGTGGAGATTACCAACAGACTAAAACCCTATAACTCTAGACCCACCCGCATATATGGGCTCCCAAAAATACACAAAGAAAATGTGCCATTACGTCCCATAGCGGATGGCATTGATTCCCCCACTTACAAACTAGCCAAGCATTTAGCCGAAGCGCTCTCACACTATACTGGCAATACACCATCACACATAAAAAACTCAGCCCACTTCAAAGCCAGTATAGAAAACCTTACACTCCAACATAATGACATAATGGTCAGTTTTGATGTCTCCTCCCTATTCACGAATGTCCCCCTCAAAGAAACCTTAGAGCTAATCCAAGCTAAATTTCCTCCCGATATCTCAGCACTATTTCAGTTTACAATGGACTCAGGCTATTTCGTTTGGCAGGAAAAATTCTACAAACAGATAGAGGGGACAGCCATGGGTTCACCACTTTCACCACCCTTGGCCAACTTCTTCACGAGACGTTTGAAGAGAAAGCCTTAAACTCAGCCCCACAAAAACCTACCATATGGCTTCACTACATTGATGATGTTTTCGCTATTTGGCCACATGGCCCGGATTCACTCCTCTCCTTCCTAACACACTTAAACAACCAATACCCTAGAATCAAATTCACCCTGGAAAAAGAGGAAAACAATAACCTCCCCTTCCTAGACACACTAGTCACCCGCCAACCTGATGGAACCTTGGTTTTCTCAGTTTATAGAAAACCCACCCATACAGGCAGATGCATTCACCAACAATCCCACCATCCCCCCTCACAACAATATGGAGTTATTAAAACATTATTCAACAGGGCAAAAATAATCTGTTCTAATGATCAAGCCCTAACCACTGAACTAAATCACATCCATGACACTTTCTCAGCCAACAGCTACCCTCTCCAAAAAATACTTAACCCAGTTATCCACAACCCACCACCCCCTCCCCTTCACAAAAAAGATTACTCTAAATCCATCACCATTCCCTACATCCGAGGCACCTCGGAAAAAATCAATAAAATCTTAAAAAAACATGACTTGACCACGTGTTACAGACCACATAGAAAACTGGCACCCCTCATCCGCTCCACCAAAGACCAACCACTTCCCCTAGACCTACCTGGTGTATACCAGGTCCCTTGCAGCTGTAAACTGTCCTACTTTGGCCAAACAGGCAGGACAGCAAATATCAGAATCTCAGAACACAAGGATTACATCCGATTTCACCAGTACAGCCACTCTGGGCTTGCAGACCACGCTCTGGATACTCGCCACAGAATAAGATGGAAGAAAGCCAAAGTAATACACCGCAGCAAGTTCAAGTATGAAAGACTATTCATGGAATCAGCCTCGGCCCTTAGGAACATGCCAAACCTCAACAAATTTGGATGCATGAGACTGCCCCAAATTTGGGAAACTTTTATCAGAAGAACTTCAGCCCAAAGGCCAAGAACTACCAATATAACCCGCCAGGGGGCACCATCAGGACTTTAGGAAAACGCTAGCTTCCCAGCTTCAGTCTCATTTGCTGTTATTAGTACTTGTGAGCATGTGTCTTTGTAGTAAGTTCCCAAGAAGATGGCAACGTGACGTTCGCCGAAATATTGGAAAGTATATATTAAAGTTTATTTAATCTATATTTCTAGTATACGCTGTCAATTCCTTAAATATTAGTTATCATTAAAATGATACCTCCACTGATAAATACAATCACTGTAATTTTCAGTTAAAGTATAAGCAGCTGCATTTACTGTTATCTATTTTTAAGTAGAGATTAAAAACAAATACAGGAAATAATAGTACATCATCAACAGTTAAAAGAAGGAATTCAAACTTTGCAAAATATAACACTCAATCGAAAAAAGGCAAGTAAACACATACACATGCTAAAAGGGTTACATTGCACAATTGAATAATCAAAAATTATTACCTTTATTAAGAATGAGAATCTTTCAAATTTAGGAATGGATAAGCCATCATTCTGATTTAAATCAGGATACTGCAATAAGTCTTCAGAGCTCTCAAGCATTCATGTTTGAAACTACTCTTCTATGCATTATCCTTTTAATGAAGGATGTGTTCAGTGTCAACATCTTGACTTGTGAGATTTATGTTAAAAGATACGGCAGTTACATTATTTAATTATTTTCTCCATAGAGGCATTAGTTTCTCAAATACAACAGATGACATTCATGTGAAACCTAATAAATACTAGATAAAGAAATAAGGGAGAGTTTATCCTTGGAGGGTGGTAGAAAACCAGAAAATTTGTTGTGGGAACAGATGCTGGTATACGATGATACCTCCTCAAAATTCTACCAACAGGTTGAGTAACTTTTTTTCCAATGGGAGATACAGCTAAGCATGATGATGACTACTGTGAAACCACAGATGAAGGAACCCATGCTGGCACAGTGCCAAGAATCAATTCATGTTGAAGGGGGGGGGGGAGGAATAAAGCGAGGTATGAATTCGTCACGAACATGCGAAATCAAGTACTTTATACATAAAATTTTCCAACTGTTGTACAGTTACCAACAAAACAGTTACCACTTTAAAAACTAGAATTTTCATAAAAGAAAAGCTAATTTTCATCATCATCATCATCAAATTCCTGCCATGTACCCTCAAGGGGTGTGCAGGATATGATAGTACTACATGACAAAAATTACATCATTACTAAATTCCTATTTACAATTTTCCTCCAAATCAGTCTGTTACTTGTCAAGACTCCAACATTATCAGATCTTATATTTCTATCGTCTACGGCACTTTGTACTGCATCAATCCACCTATATCTTGGTCTTACTCTGGGTCGTTTTCCTGGCAACCTGGTAGAGAACACTTGTTTGCTAATCTTTCCTCGCCCATTCTGTTTAAGTGACCATACCACCTGAGATTAGCACTGCTAACGCATTCCTGGATGCTTACAATGTCAAGTTCTGTCCTAAAATCCTCGTTTTTAATATGATATTGCCATTGATGCAATCTGTTAATGCCTATAATCTTTCTCAGGACTCTCATATCTGTGGTCTCTAGTCTTTGGTCAAGTGTTTTATTTCTGACCCAGCTCTCAGATCCACAAGTTAAAACTGGTTTGAACACTGTCTTGTATACAGCTAATTTAGTGTTCCGACTAATTTCTCTCTTATTCCATATGAATTTATTCGATTGACTTCCTACCATACCAGCTTTGTTGATTCTGTTGTCTATTTCCATATTTAATTTACCACCTTCAGTAAAAATCGTGCCTAAGTAGCTGAAATGTTTTACTTGTTCCACAGGTTCTCCATTCTAAACACAGTTGACATTTTCAATGATTCTGCCTATTTTCATTGTCTTTGTCTTTTTATTGCTGACCTTCATACCATATCTATTACAACAGCTATTCAATTTAGTCAGAGAATCTTGCAGACTTGTAGCGGATTTATTTAGAAGTATAACATCACAAGCATAAAGCAAAGAGCTGATATTAACATCTCCAATTTTGATATCATGTTTAATATACCACTTTCCTTTATAATGTGATCCATATAGATAATGAATAATAGAGGGGATAATGTACATCCTTGTCTCACACCAGATTTAACATTAAACCATCTTCCTGTATTTCCTTCAATTCTAACTGCTGACTTAAAACTCAAATAAAGACTAAGTATTGCTTGATATAATGCCCCATTGACACCATATAACTGCAGCATATTGAATAGCTTCTCCCTCTTGGCACCTTGTCATATGCCTTTTCCAAATCGACAAAACTTAAATACAGATATTTGTTATATTCCCATGCTTTCTCGACTATTTGTCGAAAAACGAAGATCTGATCCAGACAGCCTCTATTTGGCCTAAATCCAGCTTGTTCTTCACCAAGTTTTTCTTCCACAATTCTTCTCAACAGTTTCTCAAGTATACTTGCATCGATCTTGCCAGGAACACTCAGTAGGGAAATACCTCTGTAATTCTCACATTCAGTTTTATTTCCCTTTTTATATATGGGTACTATGAGAGCTCTACTCCAATCATCGGGACTTCGTCCCTCTGTCCAGGCTTTCTGAACTATGCAGTGCAGCCATTGTAAAACTCTTATACAACCATACTTTAGTATTTCTGGTCG
Organism: Typopeltis vanoorti; assembly: GCF_054136105.1. NCBI lineage: Eukaryota > Metazoa > Arthropoda > Arachnida > Uropygi > Thelyphonidae > Typopeltis > Typopeltis vanoorti. Next base: position 162,612,921 of record NC_143549.1, on the reverse strand, counting down.
AATATCATCTAATCCTGCTGCCTTTCACACATTTCAAGCCTTTGATGGCTTATTTTACTTCAAGTATGGATATGTATTCCTGACTGCATGCCTGGTCAGTGTATTTTACCACTGTGCTATCATCACTGCTTGTTTCATTTAGCAGTTTTTCAAAGTAATTACTCCATACTTCAAGAATATCTTTTTCTCCCGTTTTCATGTCACCTTTATCATCTCTAACTCCTTTTACAGCACTCTTTCCTCCATTCCTAAGCTTCTTCAACAACCTACAGAATATTTTGCCGTCTTCTTGATATTTATTTTCTATATTCTTGCCAAAGTCCTCCCATGACTTTTGTTTAGCTAGTTTTACACAGTGTTTAGCATTCTTGCATTTGTCTCTATATTCTCTACGAGCACAAGCTGACTTATTTGACAGAAACTTTTGATATGCTTTCTTCTTTTCCTTCACTGCCTCTTTAACTTCCTGTGTCCACCAGGGAGTTCTGATTTTTTTATCCTTGCAGACAACCTCACCACATGAATCTCTGGCTGAATCAATCAATGTTTTCTTCAGAGTTTGCCACTGAATCTCCAAATTTTGATTCCTGTTCTCAAACTCTTTCATTTTTTTTCAATAATCTTTCTGTATTTTAGTCTACAGTTCACATCTGAGAGCTGCTCAACTTTTATTCGCTTTAAAACTTTCATACATGTCATTCTTTTCAATATGAAATTCAATTTTATCCTGCTCAAGACTAAATAGTGATCACTTCCAATTTCAAATCCTCTGTACACTCTGGTGTCCTGCACCAGGGAGAAAACATCACTATCAACAATAACATAGTCAATGAGACTTTTCTTATTCCTTGCCTCTTCTGTCTCCATGTGAATTTGTGCACATTTTTATGTTGGAACATGGTGTTAGTAATAACCGTCCATGTCCTGAGCAGAAATCCAACAGATATTTGCCATTATTATTAGCTTTGCTCTTTTCTCCAAATTTTCCCAAAATATTTTTGTATCTCACAATCATTTCCTACTCTGCTATTTCGATCCCCAACAAGGACCAACTTTTCCTTTTTCATTGTGTCAGTTGCTTTTTCTAAAGCATCAAAAAATTCCTCCACTTCTACCTTAGTAGAACCTTCTGTGGGACCACAGGCACAAATAAGTCTCATTGTCCAGTTCCCCATTCTCATATTTGCTCACATTACTCTACTTGAGACTGACTGCCATTGAAGAAGATTAGCCTTGTATTTTGTGTTGAATACTATGGCTACTCCTTCTTTTCCTTGATTGTCATTGCCTGAATATAACATTTTGTATTTATTGCTCAGAAAGATCTCACCAGTTTTGGTCTTTTTTGTTTCAGTCACCCCTATTATGTCAATCTGGTACTTATCTAATTCCTCAGCTAGATCAATTTCTTTGCCTTTCAGGCTTCTTACGTTGATAGTACCAATCTTTAACTCTGGTGACGTGTAGTTGGGGTTTGTTTTCAGATTTGTTCCAGTAGCTGACTTTTCGCTGTTCGCCCTGGTTCCCTGGAGAAAACAATGGGGGTCTTGTTTAAACGGGCGACACCCCAGCCGGCATGAAATTTTGTCATGTTGTACCATCATTTTTTATTTTGGTTTAATCAATAAGAATACAATTTGGTCAGCTAAATCCAAATTGCCAGCCCATCCTTGTTCGTTCAGTAAGTAGATACCCAACAGGGTGCACCACGAGAATGCGAGGACTGGACATTAGGTCAGAAGCCCTGGTCGTTTCTCCACATTCCTTTAAAGGCTATGTGGAGGTCTCCTCTCAGTTTTGAGATATAATAAAAAAACACTCATTACTGATAATTTATTATTGGAACAGATTAACCTTCTTATGCCATGCACAGAAGTGCCAAGGGGTCTTGCATCTGTGGTCTGACAGTAGAAAGGCAAACTACTGGCATTATCCTATTCCCTAGCAAATTTGATTAACCCAGCATTAGAAGGGTGGAGTGTCACAGACCCTCAAAGATATAGAAAGAAATCACTGTGACATTGCCACCTTACTAATGCCAGGTTAATGGACAAAGGCTTGTTGATATGTTATAAATATATGATCAATTCAATTTTAAAATGTGGCCAGATAACAAAAATATCATCCAAGTAACAGACTCAGAGAATAATTCTCAAAAAAAGTTTCAGCAGGGAAGGGAGGTGGGAATTGCTATTTAAATCCATTGTATTTTCAACTTTGTCTTACACCACAGGTTACCACCAGAGAGTTGCTATCTCGCATGTTTCAGGTATAATCAAACATTAGAATTTTGACATATTACTATACTGACATTTATTCTTCTGAAAAAAAAATTTGGCTTTTTTTCCAACAACCACTTAAGAAACTCTCTCCTTTGTATTTACTTGGCTTTTATCAGATTCCATATTAATGTATTCTGGATCAACCACCCACACCGTAGATAAAATAATTAGTGAACATATTGCTCACGCAGCAGGGTGTCAAGGGTGAACAAAAAATCTGGAAGGATATGCAACAATTCATAGAAGTAATTTTAAATATGAATGTTTGTTCTGAAAGTCCTATTACATCATAAATCAGAACGATAGCCTGTAAACTAAAAAATTTGGAAGATATCTGATATATTTATTTATCTATTTTCATAATTATTCAATTGCATGTAACCTAGAGTATGGCACTTACATTTATCAGTTAACCAAGTATTATATTCTGATTATTTGAATGCTTAATCATGGTATGTGTAGAAAGTCTTTCCACTAATGTACAAATGTATATACTTAGTCTAGTCATAAATACTGTTACAACTTGAGCAGTTCATAAATCTTTAATCTATCAGTTTACAGCTATCTATTTACAGCTTTCAGCACACACCAATCACATGCATGATGTGCACGTAGCAGCACTCAATGTTTGAAATGTTACCCTTTTGCCCTCATGCATGCCCAAAGTCTGTGAGGCCACATATCAATGGTAGCATGCACATTGCTTGCTCCCAATCCGCCTTCAGGCTGGCGATGACAGGGTGTTGTTGCTTGCAGGCCACTCTCTCAAGCTCTGACCACAATTTGATGTCAAACGGATTCAGATTGGGACTTCTAGACAAACCAATCAGATTGTGACATATAGTCGGGCACATTTGCCTCCAACCACTGTCGTGTGTTTGGTCCTCACCTTTGGTCCTCACCAGGGAGGGGTGGGGGGGTGGGGTGAGTCCTGTTGAAAGGTCCACTGCCTACCATGAAACAAGGTGTTGTTCAGCGCTGTACGACAGTTTCCATCACGGTGTCTTGATACATTTTGGCAGAGGTTTGGTATCTTTCTCACAGAAATGCAACTTGAATACCCTCCTGATATGTCACCCTCCCCCACCAAACCATCATGATGCAGGGTGATGACCTCTGAATCCAATTTAAAATTCTGAATATTTCTACATATTGTTTATATTAGTATGTTTATTAGTTTTAGTTTCATAATACGCATTGTCGGCACTTGCGATGTGCCCGTTATTGAAATTGTTTGTGATATATAAAGCAGTTAAAAATTGATGTACTTACTGGATTTATTGTAATTTAAAATTATCAAAAGTTGTGTTTTATGAAGACTTCTCTTGTCGCTAACGGAGACAAAGTGTGACATCATACCTAGTTTCTTGCTTGCCACTTTCAAGGCATGCGCATGCTTGCAGAGAAGTTTGATGTGTGATTGACAGCTGACAAGTTCGGTATCGAGGCAATGGGAGAGGAAACAAGACAGTGTTCGGAAAGAAATTAGAACACAGACCAGCAGATATTTAGATTCGGAGGAATTTGAGTTTTTTTATGTGACAGTTGGAAGAAAATTAATAGTATATTCCGAAAAGGAATCGTGGAACTATGAAGTTTCAAAGTGGAATAAGTATTGATTATTAAAAGAAAATATTGCTATAGATGTTTTAAAAGGAATATTCGAGGAAACGCTAACTGGAAGATTAGCAGATTCCGAAAAGGGAATCATAGAACTGCGAGTCTTTTAAAGTGAAAGAGTTGAGACTGTCAATAAACATTAGTGAATAAAAGAAGAAATGTGCTATTTAAGTTCTAAAGGAATGTTTGAGAAAACTCTCATTAAGAAGTTTCATCTGTATTAAGGAGGTCGAATCTAACTGTTATTTCTACTAAAAAGAGAGGAGACAGAATTGTGTCAGAAAGAATTAATGTGTGCTACATAAGTATTGAGAAAGGATCCTGTGAAAATGATCAAGTCAGGGCCCTTTTCTGAAGAATGAATTCATATATCTTCGGAAAAGGGCCTTCACAGAGAAAGAAACTGGCTATGAACATTTTGTCATTATGAAACAAAGCGTTTAGTCTAGTCTTAAGTGTAAGTTTATTTTTAAAAAGGCCTTGGATCCAATTAATTCTGTAATTAGTTATAGTTATGTAAAGTTGTTTGAAGTGTATATATATATTTGTGTTTTATTAAATGTGTTTATTTTGTATTTTGGTCTTGAGTCAGTGATTTTTGGATTCTGAAAGTAATAGTAAAAAGGAGGTCATTGCCCCAGTCGGAGTGAACCCTTGTGCAATAAATAAATAAAAGCACTCGGAAAATAAAAAATAATTGCTGAACAGAGATCATCTCTATATTTAAACAACGGCACAGCCGGTAGGATTAATATTATGATAATATCCTCTATATAAACATATCTCTAAATCTATATAAAAATCTCTAATTATTAACAATGGTGTCATGATACAATTTGGCAGAGGTTTGATATCTTTCTCACAGAAATGCAACTTGAATACCCTCCTGATATGTCTTCTCACAGAAATGCAACTTGAATACCCTCCTCATATGTCTTCTCACAGAAATGCAACTTGAATACTCTCCTGATATGCCACTCTCCCCCATCAAACCATCATGATGCAGGGTGATGACCTCTGAATCCTAGGGGCTATGGCAGGTGTTGTGCAATCATCTGATCAATACTTGATCGTTTTGGTGGTTAAATGATGAAAATCTTCTCATCTAAGAAAAGGATATCTTTCTATCTGTTGTTCGTGTACTGCCACAGTCGTGCCTTTGATTTTATCCCCCCTCTGCTATGTAAGTTGTGGTGTTAGGAAGCATCCAGTGGAATGACGACAGGCTCTCATTCCCAGGTCAGTTAGTACATATGACATCGTTCTCTGAGAAATGTTAATCTCTCATGACATTACTTTCTACGTTCTCACAAGATTATGTAGGAGGCGTGCCTTCACAGCCCTCACAAGCTGTTGCATCCTAATACAGCATGGTCAACTTGTTCTTTGATGATCAGATACGTCTTCTGTATTGTTATGATGGTTAATAGCACCTGGTTGGCTGAGTGGTTAGCACATCCAGCCAAAAAAGGGTTCAAATCCCACCGTGGGCATGGATGTTAGTGATTGTCTGTGGAAATACTGGTGGTGGTAATAGGTGTAGTTGAGGTTAGTTGTAGTTGGTGGTGGAGACAGTTGTAGAGTAGGTGCCCTCGTACCTCAATGAGTCTTTGGACTCCCTGAAGATGTCATGTAGTAATAATAATAATAAGTCCAATACACAAACTACTGATCCCGAGTGTTTTTAGTATGTCGGAAATAAAGGTGGCTGCATTCCAACCTTGTGAAGTGCTATTACAGCTACACAATTCTCATAATCTCCCCACTGCATGTTAACCCATATAGCTAGACTCTCTCTCTCTCTCTCTACTGATAAACATGCAAATATTTGCTGTGCAGGGGTATGTAGAAGTTATAACAGTATTTATGGAAAGACTATGCATACTTGAAGAAAGCAGGTATATTCTTGTCTTAATCCATTACCCAAACTGAAAATAAAGGAAGTTTGCACGTGAAGTTATCTAGTTACAAAGATATTTCACGTGCAAACACTGCTTGCTTATGCTTGCATAAAGAATTGAAACAAGATTATAATTTCTTGTCAAGTGTAATATAGTTGTGCTGATATGTACTGTCATTTTCAGCATGAAATATTTGTGGCTTACTTTCAACAAATCTTTTGGTAATAATTTCTATAAAATTGAAACCCTCTCAAAGAAATGTTCTGTCAGATTCCCCTCCCTCTCACCTTTCTTTTACAGGTACAGGTAGAGGACATGTTTAAGGCATGCTGTTGGTTAATATTTAGATTAAAGACATATATTACCAGATATAATTCGTGATGTTAATAGAAAAAAAATAAAAAATAAAAATGAATGCTCTTGTGAAACAAATGAAAATTTGAAAATGAAAAATACTCATACAGACAACAAATTAGCTGAGTGAACATATGAATGTGTTCAAGGTTAGACATGTATTATAGTCTGGGGGAAGTTTAGCCTCCCATGATGATTCAGTAATTCCACAAAGGACTGGAAATAGTACTGCTACTATATTAGTGTATCAGATTTGGTAAAGTTAACATCCTTACTGTACAGCAATTAAAAATTTGTTCCAAAAGTACACAAATTAACCATCACAGTTTCCTAGTTCTTTACTTCTGGTTTGTTTCTTCAACTGCTTAAGGATCAAAGCTATATAACTGAGAGGAGATCTCCACATAGCCTTTAAAGGAATGGTGCACCTACTAGGTATCTACCTGGACACTGAACGAATGAGGATGGACTGACAATTTAAGATTTAGCCGACCAAATTGTATTCTTATTGGCTTAAACCAAAATACAAAATGATGGTACAACATCACAAAATTTCATGGCAGCTGGGGAGTCGTCCAGTTAAACAAGTCTCCCGTTGTTTTTGCCAGGGAACCTGGGTGAACAGAGAAAAGTCAGCTATTGGAACAAATCCTAAAAACCCATCCCAATTCAACATCACCAGAGTTCAAGATCAGTACTATCAACATAAGAAGCCTGAATTGCAATGAAATGGAACTAGCTGAGGAATTGGAAAAGTACCAGATCGACATAATAGGGGTGACTGAAACAAAAAAAAAAAAAGCGAGATCTTTCTCAGCATTAAATATAAAATGTTATATTCAGGCAATGACAATCAAGGAAAAGAAGGAGTAGCCGTAGTATTCAACACTAAATGCGAGGCAAATCTTCTTAAATGGCAGGCAGTCTCAAGTAGAGTGATGTGGGCAAATGCCAGAATGGGGAACTGGACAATGAAACTTATTTGTGCCTATGGTCTCACAGAAGGTTCTACTAAGGTAGAAGTGGAGAAATTTTTTGAGGCTTTAGAGAAAGCAAATGAAACAATGAAAAAGGAAAAGTTGGTCCTTGTTGGGGATCTAAATAGCAGAGTAGGAAATGATTGTCAGACATACGAAAATATTTCGGGAAAATTTGGAGAAAAGAACAATGCCAATAATAATGGCAAATACCTGTTGGATTTCTGCTCAGGACATGGACTGGTTATTACCAATACAATGTTCCAACATAAAAATGTGCACAAATTCACATGGAGAGAGAGAAGAGGCAAGGAATAAGAAAAGTCTCATTGACTATGTTATTGTTAATAGTGATGTTTTCTCCCTGGTGAAGGACAGCAGGGTGTACAGAAGATTTGAAATTGGAAGTGATCGCCATTTAGTCATGAGCAGGATAAAATTGGAGATTCAGTGGCAAGCCCTGAAGAAAACACTGACTGATTCAACCAGAGAGGCATGTGGTGAGGATGTCTGCAAGGATAGAAAAATCAGAACTCCATTGTGGACACAGGAAGTTAAAGAGGCAGTGAATAAAAAGAAGAAAGCATATCAAAATTTCCTGGCAAGAACACAAGAGGACCAAAGGTGTATTCTCTAAGAACACAAGTCCACTTGTGTTCTTAGAGAATACAGAGACAAATGTAAGAAAGCTAAATACTGTGTAAAGCTGGCTAAACAAAAATCATGGGAAGAATTTGGTAAAAACATAGAAAATAAATATCAAGAAGATTGCAAGATATTCTGCAGTTTGTTGAAGCTCAGAAAAGGAGGAAAGAATGCTGTAAAAGGAATCAGAAATAATAAAGGTGATATGAAAACAGGAGAAAAATGTTTCGTTTAGCAATTTTTCAAAGTAATTACTTTGAAAAATTGCTAAATGAAACCAGACGAACAATTTCCAGATGACTGGAGTAGAGCTCTGCTCTCATAGTGCTCATGTATATATAAAAAGGGGGAATAAAAACTTTTTAACACTGATGGTGTTAAAGGGGCATTATATCAAGCAATACTTGGTCTTTATTTGAGTTGTAAGTCAGTAGTTAGAATTGAAGAAAGAACCGGAAGATAGAAAATAAATATCAAGAAGATTGCAAGATATTCTGCAGTTTGTTGAAGCTCAGAAAAGGAGGAAAGAATGCTGTAAAAGGAATCAGAAATAATAAAGGTGATATGAAAACAGGAGAAAAATGTTTCGTTTAGCAATTTTTCAAAGTAATTACTTTGAAAAATTGCTAAATGAAACCAGACGAACAATTTCCAGATGACTGGAGTAGAGCTCTGCTCTCATAGTGCTCATGTATATATAAAAAGGGGGAATAAAAACTTTTTAACACTGATGGTGTTAAAGGGGCATTATATCAAGCAATACTTGGTCTTTATTTGAGTTGTAAGTCAGTAGTTAGAATTGAAGAAAGAACCGGAAGATAGAAAATAAATATCAAGAAGATTGCAAGATATTCTGCAGTTTGTTGAAGCTCAGAAAAGGAGGAAAGAATGCTGTAAAAGGAATCAGAAATAATAAAGGTGATATGAAAACAGGAGAAAAATGTTTCGTTTAGCAATTTTTCAAAGTAATTACTTTGAAAAATTGCTAAATGAAACCAGACGAACAATTTCCAGATGACTGGAGTAGAGCTCTGCTCTCATAGTGCTCATGTATATATAAAAAGGGGGAATAAAAACTTTTTAACACTGATGGTGTTAAAGGGGCATTATATCAAGCAATACTTGGTCTTTATTTGAGTTGTAAGTCAGTAGTTAGAATTGAAGAAAGAACCGGAAGATGGTTTAATGTTAAATCTGGTGTTTAGACAAGGATGTACATTATGAAGGAAAGTGGTATTAAACCGAGATGTTAATCTCAGCTCTTTGCTTTATGTGGATGATGTTATACTTCTAAATAAATCCGCTACAAGTCTGCAAGATTTCCTGAATAAATTGAATAACTGTTGTAATAGATATGGTATGAAGGTCAGCATTAAAAAGACAAAGACAATGAAAATATTAACTGCATTGTGAATGGAGAACCTACAGAACAAGTAAAACATTTCAGCTACTTAAGCACAAAAAAGAAAAGAAACAGCACAGTCAGACAAGAATTATTATATAAAAAGACAATAATAGAAAAAATTAGAAAACAACAACTGAGATGGTTTGGCCACATTGTACGCATGGACGTAGACAGACTTCCTAATGTCCTAATCAATACTTTTCCAACTGAAAAAAAGAAGACCTGGAAGACGAAGAATTACCTGGCTGAAATTAATAAAGAACATCTCAGGATGCAGAACATATAATGAACTTTTCCGAACAGCAAAGAATAGAGAAGACTGGAAGATCCTGCTCAAGAGAAGACTCAACCCATCTTAGACGGAAGAGAAGAAGGCACGATTTTTTACTGAAGATGGTAAATTAAATATAGAAATAGACAACAGAATCAACAAAGCTGGTATGGTAGGAAGTCAACAGAATAAATTTATATGGAATAAGAGTGAAATTAGCCAAAACACTAAATTAGCTGTATACAAGACAGTGTTCAAACCAATTTTAACTTATGGATATGAAAGCTGGGTCAGAAGTAAAACACTTAACCAAAGACTAGACACCACAGATATGAGAGTCCTGAGAAAAATTAGGGGCATGAACAGATGGCATCAGTGACAATATCATATTAAAAATGAGTATATTATAAAAGAGCTTGCCATTGTCAGCATCCAGGAATGCATTAGTAGAGATAATCTCAGGTTGTATAGTCACTTAAACAAAATGGGAAAGGAAAGATTAGCAAAACAAGTGCTCTCTGCCAGGTTGGCAGGAAAAAGACCCAGAGGGAGACCAAGATATAGGTGGATTGAGACATTAAAAAGTTCCTTAGAAGACAGAAATATAAGATCTGATAATATTGACAGGTAACAGACTGATTTGGAGGAAAATTGTAGATAAGAAGTTAGTAATGATATAAATTTTTCATGTAGTACTATCATATCCTGTACACTCCTTGAGGGTATATATATCAGGAATTTGATGATGATTGTTTCTTCAAAAGTTAATGCAAATTCTTTCCTAATTTTCTATCCTCTTTAAAACAATGATAATGCACAGTATTGATATTGAGAAATTTAAGGAGGAAATATGCATTAGTTTTCCAATGATGCTAAATTGGGAAGGATAATAGTTAATAAAAGTGATATAGAGATTCTGTAATGAATAAATGGACAGTTTGGGAAAAGGATAAATGGTTGCAATTTCAACATACAGGTGAAATTTGACTACGAAAAATTGAGGAGGCCTAAGAATATAAGTCATGGTAGATAATGTTGAAATTCAGAAGGAATATGCACAAGTAGACAAAAATAGCTCAGAGTATTAACTCAATGTTAAGAATCATTGACAAACACATAAAAAGTTATTAACCTTCTTTATAAAGCTTTGATGTGACTATATCTAGTATATTTAGTTGTCTACTCTCCCCTTGGAGAGTAGTAAATTAATGGAATAGGTTGCCAGAGTTGTCAATCGTAAGTGCTTTAAAATCAGCGAAATGAGTTCAAGGGGCATGATTGGCACTATGTAAATAATAAGTGTAACCTCCCAGTATGGACCCCCATGAAGATTATGCAGTATTTATAATAATAAATGCTGCATACTCATATACACATGCACAAATACAAATATAAGTCGTTTCTTTTAGAACTGAAAAGTTATATTCTGCATATGGTTTAAATTTTACATAGTATCTTGGTATGTTGCTCCATTTAAACTTACAAATGATATATGTGCAGTAAATACAAATAAATACAAGTTTCATAGTGTTTCACAGAAAAGACTACCAAATCTGAACCAGCTGGAAAGAGGAATCTTTGCAAACTGTCTAGTGCAAATGGCATGAGAAGTGAGGACAGACTTGTTGGTTGAACATTCCCATCCTTGGGGGGGGGTAATTTATCCTTTGTAGATGGTAAGAAAGAAGACAATTTCCAAGCTGGTTTAAAGGAAGCATGCAGATTGAATTTGTGAAGAATCCATGCTATTTCTTCAGGTTTCTTTAACACAGGATACTGAATTATTTAAGGTTTGTTCTAGTCTAAGTTCAGGATTGGGATTAGGACAATGCCTGCAGCAAAACTGCATGCAAACTATCTTTTGTTATGAAAATCTGAAACATTGACAAGTGCCCATTTAAAGATGGTCAATGACTTTCTGCCACTGTCTTTCTATGACTCATGTTACTTAAATGACAAATGGTTAATTCATCTACATAGAGGGCATTACTCACAGTTTTCGAAAGCTGTTCAGCTACTGAGTTAACCTTGCGTGCAAAAAAAGTAAGACCTTAAACTTGTGGTACTCCCTCCTCTTGAGTATACAGTTGAGAGAGTGCAGAACCTGTTCAGACTTGGAAGATTTGGTTGGATAAGAAGTTCTTTCCTTCTGAGTTCTGTGACCAAAGTTGTGTAAGATCTTTTGATATTCCAAATCTCCAAGAAGTGCTGTGCTTTTTTTTTTTTTTTCATATAAAAGAAAACTGATACTAAATGCTTGCATTTTAGGAAGGCATTTGGTCAGAACAACTGGTTGATAATTTATTGGGAGAGGGGGGGGGCGGGGATCTTTCCCTGTCTTAGGGAAAGGCAACAGTAATTGCCCTTTTGCCTGGTATCCAAAAAAAACATTCTCAGAAAACAATTTTGCTGAACTATAGATATAGTTGATCCTTAGCAGATGTTTGATCATCTCATAATGGATGTTATCTGGTTCAACAGCAGTTGGATGACATTTAAGCAAAGCAGCTTTCATTTCTTGTTTTATGAACAGCCCGTTGTATTCTTCTATACCACTCAAAGAGAGAAGAATTTGTAGTTTTTTTACTTTACATTTTTGGACAAGGAACTCTGGGGAATAAGAAGATACTGCTGATGTTTTAAGAAAAATCTCCTTGAGAGTCAATGACTGTCATTCAGTTAGCAACTGTATCCATTATGTTCAAAGATGGAGAATGGGCAGGCAATATATCTGCCCTTTATAGTCTGGATTTTATCCCATACTTCTTTGATGTTGATTGCTCTTGTTCTAGAAAATTGTACTGAATCTAGGATTCCTTTTGGTTCTGACAATGGATTTGTGTTGCTTGGGCATGTTTGAAAGCAAATAGTTTTTTGTTGTGGGGGTATTTGTAGAAGATACTCCAAGCTTTCTTCTGTGTTTCCTTGGCTGCTGTGCAATCACCATTCCAACATAGTTTAGGGAAAAGTGGAAACCAAATAGATGTTTTAGGAATTGCAGTTGTGGGAACTTGTGTAATACACGCCTTGTGACAAGATAAACTGCATCACTGATAGATGTGCCAAATGTCACAGAATCAAATTCTGTTAAGGAAGAAAAAGTAAGCTAGTCAAGTTTCCTCCAACTTCCACTATGATATCCATGTAGTACATACTTGTCCAATCAAGAACATGGATACCACGAGAAAATGATCACTCCCATATTACCTTATCATTAGACCCCCACTAAAACAATGGACAGAGGAAGGGTGCACAGATTGTTAGTCAATGACAGTGAATGTTAAGCTAAAATGGAAGAGATTACAAATGTTGAGCATATGCATGACAACTGTTCCTCTGATGTTAGTTCGAGCACTACCACACACACTATTGTCTGTTCAAATTCCCCATTAAAAGTAAAAGAGATGGTAAATGCAATATAACATCATCCAGGTCATCTTGAGAGATATCTACAGCAGGAGTTAGGTAGATGCAGCACATTGTTATAACAGATCTGAATGAAAGTCTGATGGGGACTGCCTCTACATTTGTTTAAAGTGAGACTTGCTGGAAAGGGATAAGGTTGTCCACAAGGATTAGTGACCTCTTCATGGGCAGGTTCATTGTCCCTGTCCTGAACTTACAAATGATGGTTATATTTTATAATGTCAGACTGTCACTGGGCTTCACAGATATTTCCTGTAGACAAGAGCATTTGGTATATAACTCTGAAATGCCTCAATGTTTTGACAGAATCCATTACAATTCCTTTGTAGAAATATTTTCATTATTTAATTTTGGTGATGCCATTTGGCTTCCAACATCATGAGGCCTTGTTTTCATTGGCCTTGGATTTTTTCCTTTTTGGAGAATTGTGAATGGGCAGTTTACATCATTTCTTCTTCATTAGGAAATATATTCATGACTTTGTCAAACTGGATTCCCTCTAGCACACTAGGTATATTAATTGTTTTATTTTCCTGCAGAGGAATGGATACATCTACCCCATCTATCAATAGATCAAGATATGTCCTTGATTATCTGCATTGAACCATTATTTTTTTCACTAATGGATTCTAATGCAGTAAGACCATTTTTGGCATATCCTGAAGAGTGAACCCATACTGATTTTTCTCTTGATACACTCTAAAGACAAAGCAAGCATATTGTACCGTTCAGAGATGTAGCTGTGTGACATACATGTTAAAGTCCTTACTGATACTTTCTTTACAGTTGCTTTCTCAGCATAAGAGAAACTTACCACTAAATGTTGCTAGCATTGTAACATACTGCCTCTTCACCTCCTGCTAAGGGATGCTCTGCTTAGTTTTTATTTTTTGGATCTCCTTTTCATCCAAATATACATACTTCTATAGTCCTAAAATATAACATCTTGCATACAGAGAATACTAATCTCCTAGCCATAATGCAGCTTTAATAATGGCTTCCATACACCCCTCTAAGCACCACTGCTGCTGTTTTAAATTATAGCCTAAGTATAACTATTCTTTTTCAGGAAATAGCAGCCTAAAGCCTAAGCAATTAAGAAGACAAGTTATTATGTGATAAGTGTGCACATGTTCTTCTGGCTAGTTTATCTGTTTTGGAACTAAAAAAACCTAAGTTTCCACTAAGAAAACTTGGTCATCTCTATATCAGACTGGCTAATTCTTCTACTTCAGTTGAAAAGTCAAAGATTCTTTAAATCATATCCTATACAGAATTTAAAACTAGGTCTTTCTGAAAGTAAATGACAGAATTATGATTGATGGTCATCCTGATTCATTACTATTAGATTTCATTCCATATACCATCTATATTAAAGGCCAAAACTATGGCCTTTAAAGGACAAGATCCAGCAAGAACTAAAATAGTATTAGATAACAAGATCTTAGAACAGATGAATTCATTTAACTACCTAGGATGTATGATCACTTATGAAAATGAAAAAGATATAAACATAAAAATTGCAAAATATTTAAAAATAACAGGAGTAATTAACTCTATATTTAAACCAAACCTGGTTCAAAAACAAACCAGGCTAAAAGTGTACAATACATTAGCCCTACCGGTCTTAATGTATGGAAGCGAAATCTGGACAATAAAACAAAAAGACAAACAAAGATTAACAACAGCAGAAATGAAGTTTATGAGAAAAACTGCAAAGTATACCCTATTTGATCACAAAAGAAATGAAGATATTATGAAAGAATTAAACCAAGAACCAGTAATTGAAAAAATTAAAAAATATAAACATAGATGGATGGAACACGTTTAAAGAATGAAAACAGAAAGATTACCAAAACAAGCCTTAAAGTACAAGCCATTAGGAAAAAGAAAACCAGGACGTCCTCTTAAACGATTCAACGATGACTTCTAAGGCCGGAACAGGCCATACTAGGCCTAAATCCTTGATACGTATGATGATGATGATCTATCAACTAGCAGAACTGTCTTACTGCTGTATCCTCATATAGGAGAATGTTCTGGATCTCCAATGTTTGCCATATCCATGAAAGATATTCTGACAAGCTGAGGAGCAAAATGATTAGTATCTGTAATCTTCAGCCCCTACAGCTGCCACAATTGGATTTAGCGAAGCAGTGTTTATCTAAATTGTACTAATTCAAAAGTTACAGGTTCTTTTCATATTTTATGAATTCGATTAATACTACTGCAATACCGTTTTTATAGAAGTGCTGTAAATAGTTTCCATGTTTGAAAAATAAAGTAATGTAGCACTCTAAAGAATGCAACATGGAATATAATATACATGGAATTTACACTAACATTAATAAACAGAAAATTAAACATACATACTTCCATAGTCCTATAATATGAATCTAGCATGAGTTCTGCTAAAGCAACAATCTGAGAGGTTCTATCCCATCCATCAGAGCAATGGACAAGCACAGGTCTCCTCTCTTGATCAACAGCTTCAACCACTCTCAATGATGCTTTCAACAACCCAGATATATAATGAAGCCATTTTGTACTTTCAAGTGAGGATAACCAACTGAAATACAGAAAATCTGGATTTAAGATTGACTTGTATACTAGATGCATATAAGTCAATCTTAAATCATGTTATCATATTAAATTATTTATATAGTTAAATATATACGAGGTGAAAACCTCGTATACATAAATAATTAAACTAATTATTTCATAAAATTATATATAAATTATTTAAAGCGGCAATCTGAATTATATACTCTATTTCATATGCCCTACTGACTGACCCATTTACCGTTTATACCCTGAAGATGTTAATCTCATCTTTCTATAGTCCATAATAGAAATGCTGAGCAGATAGCAGGAAATGTTCCTCACAGAAATCTTCCAATAAGTGTTTTTTTTTATGAAGAGGTTGATACCACAAACAAAACAGTGATCTGTTTTCAGTTTTTTTTTGAAACTTTTTTTTTAAAAAAAGTTGCCTAACTTGCAAAAAAGATAAATATTTCTGTTCTTCAGCAGTTGAAAAAAAATCCCATTATACATATCTGATCATTCTTCTGATGATAAGGTAACATTCATTATCTGGTGAAATCACTACCCTCCTTTAATGAAGAAATGCCTTGAAAAAAATACTACGTCTGGTTTCTAAAGCAGTGGTTCCCAACCTTTGTCCACTTGTGTACCCCTTTTAAACCCATTTCTATAAATTGTACCCCTTGTTTTTAAAACAGCTGTTTCAAACTAAACATTTATTGATCCATAACTAACATTTTGCATTTTGTTTACTTTACTTGTTTTTCCACCATTACTGATTATTTTTCATGTACCCCTGAATGGGCCAGCATGTACCTCCAGGGTTACGCATACCACCAGTTGGGAATCGATGTTCTAGAGCAACAGTGAAAGTTACTGGATTTTAACTCTCCATCTACTGTGTTACCAACTTGCTTATAGTGTTTTTTTTTTTTTTTTTTTTTTTTTAACCTTTCATGAATGGAATGTTGAAAAAAAAATATACAGAAATATTAACAATTAGCATTTAATTTTTTTTTTTTTTAAATGATAAAACTCTCCCCACAAAAAAAAAAAATGGAAACTGTCAACAGTTAATGATTAAGACAATCCAGGAATGATCTAAATATGATACTTTTTTCTGTCTTAAATGTGACACTTTTTCAAGCTGCTTCTTCCTTGCTTATTCAATCATCTATGCTGAAACCTGTAATATAAAAACCATTTATGCATAAGTTCACATGGAGAGAAAATGCAAGAAATAAGAAAAGACTAACTATGTCATTATTGATAGTGATATCTTCATGTTGGTTCAAGATACAAGACTATACAGAGGATTTGAAACAAAGTGGCCATCACTGAGTACTAAGTAGGATAAAATGAATATCACATTGAAAAGAACAGTATGTAAGAAAGTTTTAAAAAGAAAGTTGAGAAGCTTTTACAGGTACACTATAGACTCAACTATACAACTATTATTGAAGAAAACATGAAACAGTTCAAAAACAAGAACTAAACCTTAGAGTCTCGGTGGCAAACCCTGCAGAAAAAGTTGATCGATTCAGCTAGGAAGGTACATGGTGAAGTTGTCTGCAAGGATAGGAAAAAAAGAACACAATAGTGGAACAAGATATTAAAGAAGCAGTCCTGGAAAAGCATACTAAAAGTTCCTAGCAAATAAGTAGGCAGATGCCCTAAAAGAATACATAGAAAAATGTAAGAAAGCAAAACTATGTGTAAAAGTAGCTAAACAAAAGTAATGGGAAAACTTCAGTAAGGCTGAAGAATATGAATAAGAATATGAAGAAGGTGGCAAAATGTTCTGTAGTCTATTGAAAAAGTTTAGAAATGGAGGGAAAAGTATCTTAAAAGGAATCAAGGTGATAAAGCTGACATGAAAATTGAAGATAAAGATATCCTAGAAGTCCAGCTTTGAAGACTTAATAAAACAAGCAGTGACAGAACAGAAGTAGTAGAAAATTTTCAAGAGGAATGCAGAGAGGAGTATGTAAAAAAGCAGTCAAAAACATGTGGAAAAGCAGCTGGAGTAGATGATATTTGACAGAAATACTCGAATATGGAGGTATAAAAGTTTTACAGTGCTACACTGCATAATTCAGAAGCTTGGTTAGAGGATCAAATTCCAGATGATTGGAAAAGAGCTCTCATAGTTCCCATCCATTAAAAAAAAAAAAAGGGGAATAAAGCTGGGTGTGAGAATTACAGAGGGATTTCTCCCAGTGTTCCAAGTAAAATTATGGAATTATACTTGAAAAGGGGTTGAGAAAAATTGTGGAAGACATTGGAAAAGAACAAGCTGGGTTGAAACAAAATAGAGGTTGTCAAGATAAGAATTTCATTTTAGAACAAACAATTGAGAAATCATGAGAATATGACAAGGTGCAAAGAGAAAAGCTCCTTAAGACACTAAAATTATATGGGATAAATGGAACATTATACAGAGCAATACATAATCTATATTTATTTAGGTCATAAGGCATGAGTTACAATTAAATGAAATACAGGAAGATGGTTTGATGTAAAATTAGGAGAAACACAAAGGATACACACTATCTCCACTCTTATTCATAATCTATATGGACCACAATAGGAAAAATATGTATGCCCACAGTTCATAGCACTGGGGCTAACAGATGCAGAAGAGGAGAAAGAAATAAAGGATGTATGAATTGGTCACCAACAAGCGAAATCACATGCTTTATTGTCTGCTGCTGGTAGTAGCTTGATTTTTTATTATTAAGTAACTCCTGCAAAAGAATATTGCATAATGTGTTGACATTCTGTGAAAAAGAATCGTTAGAAACAGTCTCCTTGTTCCGATTTCTCATGTCACAATACATGCAAGTGAATTGTGGGCACATCAGAATCGACTGTTAAAAGAACTCATAAGTAATCAAAAGGTGAAGGTAAGCCAAAATTTAAATCTAAAAAGTGCCAGAGAAAGAAAACCATCGAAAATGTAGCTTTGAATGATTTTGATGTAGACATTCTGATGAATTCTGAAGTGCCACCTTTGTAGCAAAAAGAACTATGTAATGTGTAGTTTGGGCAGTTGAGGTTACAAGTTGGGATTCTGATAAGAATAGTAATTCTGGTTTAGATAACTGTAAGTTGTAGTGGCACACATAGTTTATATTGCTGTTTAGGCAACGAATGTTGGTGAAGTGGATGTAAATTTTTTTTTTTTTTTGGTAAGAATTAATATTGGTGGGCTGTTTGGTTGGATTTCTGTTGCTTTTTATGATTTTTCGGTTGAAATTTTTATTGTTTTTTTTTGATTTTTTTTGTGGGAGAATTTTTAAGATCCACAGTAAAATCACATTTCTTTTAGTTGTGGTCCATTGTATTTGGTAAGGAAGAGATAAAAAGGAAGTGGGGCATGCAGTGAGAAGTGACAGACTTGCAAACATACCGTCCACGCAGAGGGAACTCAGTCTCCTGTCCATATGTGGACTTGACAGTTGCCCCTGCAGCCACAGTATTTGGTCTCCCTCCAGTCACAAACTGGCAAAATATGTGGCTGCAGATTTGATGATAGATGATTGGGAAGCCTCGAGATTTGTTAATGATTGGTTTGTCCCCATGCATTAACCAGCAGCCAGCCTGCAGAACCGTTTTATTGCTGCACCCTTGAATGGGGGGTCCATTTATTGCTGTCTTTTTTCTTAATAATCCAGCTCTCACATCCATGCATCATTACTGGAAATACATTGCTTCGAAAATTCTAACTTTTGTGGCCTTAAACCTCTATCTTTCATAATTCTTGTCAGGATTAACATCGCTTTTTTTTTCTTATTTGTGGCTCTGAAAATAGTCTGAGTGAAACAAAAATTGGAATAATTTTATCTCTCTCTATTATATATTCATTTAAATTGCCAAAAAATCATCACTTTTGTTTTGCTGATGTTTAAATAAGTCTGCCTTTGTTACTTTCTGTCTTAACCAATACAATCAACTGGTTAAGACAGAAAGTAACAAAGCTTTGATTTAGTTCTGCTATGAGGGTTGTATCGTCATCGTCATCTGCATATCTTAAATTATTTTCCTGCCAACAATCTTAATTCGAGCTGGATCTTTGTCTAAGTTCATTCTCATAATAAACTCACTATAAATATTAAAAAGATAGGGGGTAACACTATCAACCCTGCTGCACCCCTTTCTTCCACTCAAACACTGTTTGTTTCTCCAAAGACTGTTTTTATTGAAGCTTCTCGATTGTCATACAGCTCTCTTATCAAAAAGATTAGATGCTCAGATATTCCCATTGATATCATTACAATCCAATGTCTGTTGTGATCCACACAATCAAAAGCTTTCTTATAATCAATAAAACAGATGAATACTTCCTTCTGAAATTCTCTTATTCTTTCCATAATCTATCTCATGTTTGCTATTTGGTCTCTAGCTCCTCTACCTCTCCTAAAGCATGCCTGTTCATGTGGGATTTCTCTATTCACATATGGCTCCAATTTGTTGGATCAATTTAAGCATAACTTTATTTGAATGTGAAATTAAAGTAATGTTCTATAATTCTCATAATCTGTGGGATTTGATTTGATTTGATTTTTTTTTTTTTTTAATTGGGATGAATACTCATGTTTTCCAATATCTAGGTCAGTATATTTTCTTCCAAACCTGTTAACAAATTTCAGTCAATATATTCACTACTTCATTCCCAGCTGCTCTCAATAATTCCACTGACACTCCATTAACTCCAGGAGCTTTTCCTTTTAGATATTCCATTGCTGATATCACTTCACATTTCATTATCATGGGTTCCTCAACAAATTCTCTTTCAGTATCATTATCTTTCTTGTACAAATCCTCTACATACTCTTTCCATTTTTTTTTTCACTGCTTCTTCTTCCATCAGACATTTTCCCCGAATTACTTTTTACAACTAAGCGAGGGAAAACTTCCCTGTAACATCACTTATTTTTCTAAACAGATCTCTTGTTCTATCTGTAATACTGCTTTCTTCAATTTCCTTGCACCTTTTGTTTATGTTGTTCCTTATCTTTCCTATTCTGTCATTGGATTCCTGTTGAATATTTTTGGTTAGCAATCCGTGACTGCTAGTTTCATTTAACCATCTTTTAACCACACTACCAGCCAACACGTCTAGATGTCAAGGTTATCATGGATGCGAAGTGCATATTAAAATTGTAATACCACTGATATTACATTGAAATATATGATGGATAGGAAGTGTATGAGGATGCGTACTTGATCCATAATGGCCAGTAAGGTGGTTAAAGTAATTAATCCAATTCTAATTCTAAATTTTCCATTTTAAAAAGTAGAATTTAGTAAGAAACAATGTAAATTGTTTTTTATTTTAAATATCAGTTCCACATACTAATGGTGACAGAACCTGCTGCACAAGAATGCAGCATGTAGGAAAGAAAAAGAACCTATCAATTCTTGAAAAACTGAAGGATGTGAGCATTTCACGAAAGATGGTTCCACAGAGCTGAAACAGTTGGAATGAGAGAGAGAGAAAAGCAGGTTTGGGAAAAGCAGGTTGAACTATAAAAGGGATGTTAGGGCTGCTACTCATGTTTTAACAGGCCCAATTAAAAGCAGAGGAATGACGGATATCAGCTCAGTGGAGCAGTATCCGTGGAAGTCTGAGCAAAAATTAATGTCTAAGAACAAAGACCTTACAGCCTCACTGGTAAAGTAGAGAAAACATTGACTGATTCAGCAAGAGAGGCATGTGGTAAAGTTATCTGCAAGGATAAAAAAAAGCAGAACTTCATGGTAGACACAAGAAGCTAAACAGAGTTCTGGGAAGAGGGGAGAAAAAGCATATCAAAGTTCCTAGCAAATAAGTTAGCAGATGTCCTAATAGAATACGGGAAAAAATGTAAAGGAACTAAGTTTTGTGTACAAGTAGCTAAATAAAAGTTATGAAAGACAAGTTACGTAGAAGGTATTTTACCTTGGGTATAATAAATGTTAAAAATACCAAGCAATTTTAAACCTGGTTTTACTCCATTTCCCAAGTAAGCAAACAGACAAACAAGTCAAGTTTGTGCCTGCAAGTGATGCAAGTCTAGCTGATCCTACAGGTAGTGCAAGACCAAGGCAACTCGTGGTAAAGGTGGCATAAGCTCTGATCACTAATCTTAATATTTACCCTTAATGCCAAAACACATCTCCAAGAAGGGGATGCATGATGTTTTGTATTAAAGGCAAGGGGCCACTACCCAGACCGGTTTCGACCTTTATTGAGGTCTCGTCAGTGGGAGCTAGGCTAGAAATATCAAAATTTAGTAATACAGAGCTTATAAGTATTTTATCAGAACAAGTTGCCATAAGGTGTTTTAACCTTATTAAATGAAAATCTCTGGAGGAGATATAAATGTAGAAGGTATTTTACCTTGGGTATAATAAATGTTAAAAATACCAAGCAATTTTAAACCTTGTTTAACTGACGAGACCTCAATAAAGGTCGAAACCGGTCTGGGTAGCGGCCCCTTGCCTTTAATACAAAACATCATGCATCCCTTTCTTGGAGATGTGTTTTAGCATTAAGAGTAAATATTAAGATTAGTGATCAGAGCTTATGCCACCTTTACCACGAGTTGCCTTGGTCTTGCACTACCTGTAGGATCAGCTAGACTTGCATCACTTGCAGGCGCAAACTTGACTTGTTTGTCTGTTTGCTTACTTGGGAAATGGAGTAAAACCAGGTTTAAAATTGCTTGGTATTTTTAACAAATATAAGAAAGTTGGAAAAATGTTCTGGAGACTACTGGGAAAAAAAAACACTAACAAATAGAAGAAAGAGCACTCTGAAAGGAATCAAAGATAATAATAGTCATATGAAAACTAAAAATAAAGACATTCTGGATGTCTGGATTAATTACTTTAAAAGATGGTTAAATGAAGAAAGCAGTGACAGAATACTACCTGAAAAGATTCAATAGGCATGCAAATAGTAGTACATAGTTGCTTGAGGTAGAAAAAAGCTATTAAGAAGCTTGAATTGTGGAAAAGCATCAAGCAGATGGAATTTGAACAGACATGCTGATATATGGTGATATGTTTTGCAGTGGTCAGAAGGTCAAATTCTAGATGCTTGGAATAGAACCAATTGTAATAATATCCATCTATAAAAAGGGAAATAAAACAATGTGAGAATTGAAGGAAATACTATTTTGAAATGACTATTTCAAAACCCATATCCTTTAAGATCTCCACATAGTTCATACTTCCTTATAAATATATATATATATATATATTTTTTTTTTTTTTTTTCACACACACACACACACAGATTTTCATCAAGGGACAATCGCAACAGCTAAATTAGTGATGAAATCAGTAATTTAGCTAAAATAGAATTTTTTCTTTCCTCATTAAAAATCAAAATATTATTTTTTCTTTTTTTATTCATTTTTTTTTTAATCATTGCACATAAGATAGACTAATTCAATTATTAAAAAAAAACTTACTTTTGATAGTCTAATGATGCACAGAGAGCTCTGACACCATGAAAACTTTTACGTATACTATGAATGTTTGCCAAACTCATAAACTGAATTTCACAATTGGGATATCGTTCTAAAGACTCACAACCTCCTCCTTTCGCTCTGTTAGTCACAGCTGCTGCATAAGAACGAGCATCTAAAATTAGTAATTTCGGCCTAGGAGATTCTGATGTCATAGACTGTTCTGCAGAGAAAAAAAAATTTCAGAAAATATTACTGAATATATATGGAATAGAAAAATTTTTTGCTTTTGATCTGAAAATAATTAAAGTACTAAGTCAGAAAATCACTAAGTTATAATAAAAATTAATTTTAATATGACATAATATTGCCAAACTGTAACACACCTGAGTTAGGATTCATGACTCTCTAAAACTATCAAATTTAAAACATAATTAGATCCCTAGATTTTAATGTTTATCAAATTTGTGTAGTTTTGAAATGCGTGATGCATTAAGCTTGGCTACATTCCTATTCATATGCAATTCAAAAATAAAAGAAAAAAAACTAGAGAATAAGTCTAGAGAATGCAGGTTACAAAATATGTAAGAGATAAAGAACTCTAAGAAGAAAAAAATTTAATAAAATTATCAAAAATAAATAAAATAAATAAATAAATACAACCAATCATTTAACCTCTCTACCAGCTAAGGTGGATAAAATAGACCACCTGAGCATTTTTCATGGATCAAATCATCATTGGCATTCTACCTTTTATCATGTAATTACCCTCCTCGACAGTTAATCCATTAATGGCAATAGTAGTGCCATTAGCAGATTAACTGTAATGGGGGGGTGACCTTTGTGCCAATTGATTTGTAGTCTACTGTTTACTTGGAATATATTTCACTGTCCTTCTATATTTAAATTTTTTGCTGCAAGACATATTGTATCTCATCCCAAAAAATAAAAATGAATGTTTCTTATGTGCCAAAATAAATAATCAATCCTGAAATGACTACAGATCAGTCTTTGGAATGAATTTATTTAGTAGCAGTAAATTTGCTATCTTTTATTCTTCAAATCAGCTTTCATTTTTATTTGAATTAAAAACTATTATGTTAAATATGAGGGTGGTCTGAAAAGTTCTCAGCCTAACAATGAAAAAATGAATTTATGATTTCAAAATTATTTTAATTTTTCAACATCATCTCCTTAGGACTAATACATTTATTCCAGCAATGCTCCAGCACCATTATCCCATCCGTGTAGTCTCAGTAAGATCTGCAAAATACCCCTCTACAGCTGCAATCACCTCTTGACTCGAAGAAGATGACCAGTGAAGAAAAGTTTTTGTTTTGGTTAGAGATAGAAGTCAGAGGGAGTACAATCTGAGGAACAGGGTTGATGTTCCAACAATTCATAGTGCAGATCCCTTAATTTTCCCATTGCAAAACACTTTTGTGGGCAGGTGCATTCTCTTGATGAAAGATGATTTTTTCTTCTGCAAACCAAGTCTTTTCTCACAAATTTTTTCATTTAGTCTGGTTAAAAGATTAGAATAATATTCTACAGTTATTGTTTTACCCTTTTCAAGATAATTAATAAACAAAATGCTTTAGCAATCCCAAAACACCGATGTCATGACCTTTCCTGCTGATGGAACCGACTTTGTCTTCTTTGGTGCTGAACAACCAGCTTCTGTCCACTGTTTTGACTGCTGTTTGGATTCTGGAGTGTAATGATGAATCCAATTCTCATCTATACTAATAAATCGATGCACAAAATCAGTTTTATTCTTGTTAAAACGCTCCAAGCACTGTTCAGAGATTTTCATGGAGTGCTGTGAGCAAGAGCGGCACCCATTTGCAAAGCATTTTCATTTGCAATTCTTCATGCAAATGATATCCTACACATTCTTTTGAAATGCCTATGGTCTCAGCAATTTGACACATTTTGACTCGCCGGTCATCCAATACCATATTGTGCACTTGATCAATGATTTCTGGTGTTGTTACACTTTTTGGACGTCCTTCACGTGAATCATCTTCAAAGCTGGTACGGCCAAGTTTAAACTCGGCAGCTCATTTCTTAATTGTCGAAAATGAAGGAGAAGAGTGCCCATAAATTTTTATGAACTTCGAATGAATTTCTTTTGGCATAAACCTTCTTTTACAAAGAATTTTACAACCACATGATACTCAATTTTATCCATTTCAAGGGATACAGACAACACTTTTGCTTCAGACAGCTGTATAAAACAAACTACTTGATAGAATGATTTGCAATTTCACATGAATGCTTATGACAGATATACCAACTTAGAAAAACAAAACCTTGCCGATAGTGTTGCTGTCTATGGTCGAGGCTGAGAACTTTTCAGACCACACTCATGTGTATACATTTCTTCAAATAACATTTATTGAAATAAATATGAACTTTTGTTTTTTTTCCCTGCAGAATACTATTATATGGATCTTCACACTTAAGTTTTATAAAGCAGTTTTTTGTTTTCATGAACAGTAAATGATGTTAAATTGTATTACTCACTTCCCAATTATGAGACTTCCTTATAATATTAAAAATTCGTATCCAATGATATTGAAAGATTGAGGGAATGCAGCGTGTAAAGCCTTATGAATAGAAGGAAAAAAGAGAGGATGTTATTGAGACATCTAATCTGATAAAAGGTTGTTACCAGGTTAATGTGGAAGAAATTTTTCATAAAATGGGAGAAGAGGATAGAACAAGGGAACATACCTGGAAGTTGTATAAGGAGGGTGTGAGCAGAGGCATATGGAGTAGTTCTTTTAATGGAGGATGGTTAGTCAATGGAATGTGTTTGCCTGACATTGTGGTGAATGCAGATACACTGAATGAATTTAAAGCACAGTTTGAAGGGCTTTATGTGTAACAGTGTTTGACTCCTACAATGAGTATTTAGACTCCATCGAGGTCTAGTGTTAATAACAATAAAATAATAAAAAATATGGAGTATTTTCTTTTTCATTGACTGAATTTACAATGTTCTTTCTTTCTTTGTTTTTTTGAAAAGAAAGTGCACTTTTTGAAAAGTTTTCTTTTCAAAAAACACTTTGAAAAGAAACTGTTTTTTGAAAAGATGATGAATGTGTTGGATAAGGGAGAATCATATACAGTGATATTCTTGGACTTTTCAAAAGCATTTGATAATTACCACATGATAAGCTGCTGTACAAGCTGCAGAGAATTTGGTATATTGGTAAATAAATGGATCAGAGACTGGCTCTCTGAATGATACCAGCAAGTTGTGTATGACAGAGTCTCAGAAAAGGAAGGCGATCACTGGTGTGCCTCAGGTTCTGTTCTTTGGGTCCAAATGTTTGCCAATGATGCAAAGGTAGGTAGAGTTATCAGGAGCAGTGCTGATGATAATCTCTACAGGAAGATTTGAGTAGACTTTTAGCTTGGACAAATGAGAGGGGTTGAAGTTTTAATGTTAATAAATGCAAGGTGTTACACTTTGGGATACAGAGATATAAGACTATGTATTGTATTGTGGAGCTATACTTCAGGAAGTGGATGAGATTTGGGATCTTGGAGTGATGGTGGACTGAAATTCCGAGGGCACATCACATATGTCGCAAAGACTGCACATCATATAGCTGCTATGATAAAAAGTACATTGACATGTAGGGATAAGGTGGTGGTGGTGCCTGTATATAAGGCACTGATCAGACCACGGACTTGTGTTCAGATTTGGTCACCTAGTTTTCATTGTGATGTGGAAACACTAGAGAGGGCCCAAAGATGAATAACTGAAGTAATATCAGGACTCTGGAGTATTGAGTACTGGAGTACAGGGCTATGAAGAGTGTTTGAGAGAATGTGGATTACAGAGGTTGATGGATAGAAGGAAAAGAGGAGATATAATAGAGACCTTCAAGTTAGTTAAGGGATTGTATCAGATTAATACAGAAGAAATTATAAAAAGAGTGGATGTTAAGATGGGAAGAAGAGGCCATCCCTGGAAGTTGTATAAAGATATGGTAAAGAAGGGTGTAAGGAGTAGATTTTTTAGATGGAAAGTTGTTAGTGAGTAGAATGCATAGCCTGAGTGTGTTGTGAATGCAGATAGTGTAAATAACTTCAAAGCTCATTATAATAGACATGCTGATTTTGTTGGCCTCCCACGATGAGTCTGTTGATTTCATGGAGATTACCAAATAATGATTATTATTTTCTTGAGACTTTTGCCAACAGAACATCAGAAATAATTATAAGAATGACAATTATAAGAATTAACTTAACTGTAGCCAAGTTGCAACATTTATGAACTCTTGACTTAGAAGAGTCAAATGTGTTACCTGAAATTTCCTCTAATTGGAAATTCCAAGTAAATATTTTGTTTTTTTGCAAGATATATATCCACTCTGGAAGATGTGTTACTGAAAATATTGTGGAAATTATTTTTGCTCTAATTTTCAAAGTTTGTGTTAAACAATTATTTTAAAATATTCTGAAAAAAAAGATGCTTTAAGCAACATTTATTGAAATAAATATATACTGCTCAAAACAATTAGGGGATATTTTGGTTTTCTTGTAAATTATAAAAATAATTTACAAATGTAACACATTTATTTTAAAATATTCTTAATATACAACAGTGTAGAACACACAACTGCGTACAAAAACATGTCAAGACTTGTCGAAACGTGTCTTAGCCGTATTAGCATGTGAGGGGTATAAAAGCATGGCTTGTTGCGCTCGCTTCTATAGTGCATAATTATCACTTCAATTGTAAACTTGTGTCACCTACCACCCATTATTTTGTTAAAAATGGCAGAGCAACATGATATCCCAGAACCCATGGCTTGGAGAGCCATTGATCAATTAGAAACTGGACAAATGCAGCAAGTTGTCGCTCAAATGTGTCGTGTATCTCTAAGCATAATTTTGGAATTGCTTTCTGGAGACAGAAAATGTTCGAAATCGTCTTCATGCCATTGGTTTATATGCTTGAAGATCAATGGTTTGCATTCCACTTACTGCAAATCACAAAAAAAGGCCGAAGAATTTGAGCAGGAACACTGCAATTGGACAATTGAGGATTGGGCTTGTGTACTTTTTAGTGACGAGTCCAGGTTCAGTCTGAAAACAGATAACCGACATATCTTGATATGGTGCAAAATTGGAACAAGAAATAATCCAGTTTGTTCGTGAAAGACCCCCAACATCAAGGTGGGAGTTTGACATAGGACAAACTGGCAGATCTGGGGAGACATGTCAATTGGAACACATCAAGAACATTGAGAATGAAAGCACAAATGTATCTACCAGCAGTATACAGCAAATCACAAACCAGAAGCCAGCGAATGCATGCTTTCCATTGTTTAAACATTTTCAAATATTTTCACTAGAAATGTTAACTGTTACTTTGCTTGTAATAGTTTAATTTATTTGTGCTATTTCCTGATGAAGTGAAACAAAGTTTTTTCACAAAACTAGTCAAATTAAAGGATAATTTATTTTTGACTTCTTTGTGTGTGGTTTATTACCGAAAAATAGTGAATCTAACATGTACTTTCTCCACAGATGCCTACACAATGAGATAATTATCTTGAATCAAGATAATTATCTCATTTTAATCTTTGAGAATAAAATGCATTATTAGCTAAGATATTAAACAATTAGCACAAAAAATTGATAATGAAATTATTTTATCAAGGTGATATAATATTTGAATCAAGAAAGTATAAAAGGTATAGACGTTGGTTATAAATTCTTAGTAAATAGCTTAAGGAAATTACAACGTACAATAGAATATACATTAAAATAAATTTTAATACACTTCCAATATTTTGGCAATGTCACGTTGCCATTATCACAGGAACTTAAATACAAGACACGTGCACGCAAGCACCAAACACAGTAAATGAGGAACGAAGCAGGAAGCTATTCTTTCTCCTAAAAGTTCTGATGGTGACCCCTAGTGAACAATGTTGGTATTCTTGGTCGATTGGGCTGAAGGTCTTCTGATGTAGGTTTTCCAAATTTGGGGCAGTCTCATGCAACCAAATTTATTTAGGTTTGGATTGTTTCTTAGGGCTGAGGCTGATTCCATGAATAGCTTTTCGTATTTGAATTTACTACGGTGTATTATCGTGGCTTTCTTCGTATTCGATGGCGGGAATCCAGCGCATGGTCTGCGAGACCAGAGTGGCTGTATTGGTGAAGCCGGATGTAGTCCTTGTGTTCTGAAATTCTGATATTAGCTGTCCTGCCTGTTTGGCCAAAGTAGGACAGCTTACAGCTGCAAGGGACTTGGTATACACCAGGTAGGTCTTTAGTGGAGCAGATAAGGGAGGCCAATTTTTTTATAAGGTCTGTAACAAGAAGTTAGGTCATGTTTTTTTAGTATTTTTGTAATTTTTTCCAAGGTGCCTCAGATATAGGGAATGGTGATGGATTTAGGGTAATCCTTGTTGGGAAGGGGGGGTTGTGGTTTATTGGTTTCAATATTTTTTGATTTTTTTTTTTTTGGGAGGGGGGTAGCCATTAGCTAAGAAAAGTGTTGAGAATGTGGTTTAGTTCTGTGGTTAGGATATTGTCATTTGAACAGATAAGTTTAACCCTGTTGTGTAGTGTCTTAATGACTCCACATTGTTGTGAGGTGTGTGTGTGTGGGGGGGATTGTTGGTGAATGTATCTGCCTGTATGGGCGTGTTTTCTATAAACTGAGAAAACCAAGGTTCCATCAGGCTGGCAGGTGACTAATGTATCTAAGAAAGGAAGGCAGTTGTTTTCTTCTTCTTCCAGGGTGAACTTGATTCTGGGGTGTTGGGTGTTTAAGTGTGTTAGGAAGAAGAGGAGTGCATCTGAGCCATGTGGCCAAGCGAACACATCGCAAAACCATATGGTTGGTTTTTGTGGGCCAGAGTTTAAGGCTTTCTCTTCAAAAGTCTCCATATAAAAGTTGGCCAAGGGTGGGGAGAGTGGAGAATCCATGGCTGTCCCCACTATTTGTTTGTAGAATTTTCCTTGCCAAACAAAATGGCCTGAGTGTTCATTGTGAATTGAAATAGGGCTGTGATATCGGGAGGAAATTTAGCTTGGATTAGCTCTAAAGATTCTTTGAGTGGGACATTTGTGAACAGGGAGGAGACATCAAAACTGACCATTACGTCAGTGTGTTT
This sequence comes from Typopeltis vanoorti, assembly GCF_054136105.1. Classification (NCBI taxonomy): domain Eukaryota; kingdom Metazoa; phylum Arthropoda; class Arachnida; order Uropygi; family Thelyphonidae; genus Typopeltis; species Typopeltis vanoorti. The sequence goes on along the minus strand of NC_143549.1, from coordinate 162,582,879 downwards.
GAGTGTAAGGTTTTTCTATGTATAAAAGTATAAAAGGATCTCTTATTCTGCACTGGTATTAAAATTATAATTATACGATAAAAGACGTAGAAAAAAAAATCTCTGTAGGTCTAATATAATTGCATTTCTTGCTATAGGTAACTGAACATAGCTATAAATGTGAAGTAATCTGGTTCAAGATATTGTTGGGATATTTAGATTGGGAGTGAGAAATGAAAGAGGAGATATGTTGTTGCATTTCTGTAGAAAGCATGATTTAGCAATTATGAACATTTGGTTTAAGAAACATCGAAGAAGATTGTACACATGAAAAGCCCCAGGGGAGGATATAAATAGTAGAAGAAATCGGATAGATTATATTTTGATAAACAAAAGATATAGAAACATTATAAAAGATGTGACAACATATCCAGGAGCTGACTGTGATACAGATAACACATTGTTGTCAACTAAGATAAGGATTAATCTAAAAAAGATAACTACAGGGAAACGGAACAAATCATGGAACATGGAGTGGCAGAAGATACCAAGTACGGCAAATGAATTCTCAAAGAAAGTAGAGGAAGACATGAACGAGAGAAATATACAAGTAAATGATGACGCAAGTGAAAATGGAAGATTCTGAAGGAAAGCATAATTACTGCTACAGAATTGCATTTAGTCAAAAAAGAAGAGGAAAGAGAGAAAAGAAAGAAACCATGGATGACAGAAAATATTTTGAGGAAAATAACACAAAGAAGAAAGTTAGTTAATAGTAAAACAGAGGAGAAAAAAAAAAGCAGTATAAAGACTTGGGTAGGGAGATACAAAGATGGATAAGAAGGAAAAAGGAAGAGTGGTTAGATGAAATAAGTAAAGATACAACAGCAAAGGCAGAAAGAAGGGACAAAAAAGGTGTTTATAAAAACATTAATATGATGACAGGAAGGAGAAAGATGCTAAGGACTGGAGTAATCAAGAATGAAAGAGAGAGGTGAAATTCTGATAGAAAAAGAGAAGATATTACAGAGATGGGAAGAATATGTAAGTAAACTTTATGAAGACAGGGAAAGAGGAGAAAATCAAAGGAAAGGACATAGTGGGCAGAGACTGTGCATCATGAGGGAGGAATTGAATCTAGCAATTCAAAATATGAAAGAAGGAAAATCGCCTGGAATAAATGGTATACAGATAGAACTCAAAGAATATAGGTGAAAAAGGTATGTAAGTGTTATGGCAAATTATTAATGGAATTTATGAAGGACAAGAATTACCAGGAGTTTAGAAGATCAATTTTTATTCCCATTCCAAAAAAGACGGGAGTTTTAGACTGTAACAATTTTAGAACGATGTCTTATAACTCACACAGCAAAAATTCTGGTGCAAATAATTTTAGAGAGAATTAGGAATAAAATAGAAAAAGAAATGAATGAGGAACAGTTTGGATTCAGAACCAATAGAGGAACTAGAGAGGCTATAACTTGTCTAAGAATTATTGGGGAGAAAACACTAAACCATGGTGGAAAGTTGTTTTGGGGATTTCTAGATTTTGAAAAGGCATTTGATACAGTGAAACATGAAAGGCTTTTTGACATTCTAGAAAATACTGATATTGACTCTTATGACTTGGAAATTTTAAAGAGATTATATTGGTCACAAATAGCATCAGTATGTGTAAATGGAGAGGAAACAGGAAAATTCCTGGTGGAGAGAGGAGTCAGACAAGGATGCAAGTTATCACCATTATTGTTTAACTTTTATAGTGAACAAATGTTTAGAGAGGCACTTGAGGATGTAGAAGAAGGAATAAAAATAAATGGAAGAATCATTAATAACTTAAGATATGCAGATGATGTAGTGGTGATGGCAGAAAGTGAAAATGGGTTACAACAAATTATTCAAAGAATTGAAAACTTGTAAAGAGTATGGACTAAGAATTAACACAAAAAAGACCAAGATAATGATAATGGGTAGAAAAATAGGAGATGATGTAAAAATAAGATGTGGAGGAAAGATTTTAGAAGAAGTGGAAAGATTTCAATATTTAGGTAACTGGATCTCAGAAAAAGGAACTTCAGAGTTAGACATTAGAAATAGAATAGGCAAAGCTAAATCGGCATTTATGGAAATGAAGAGAATTTTAATAAACAAGAACACTAAAATAGGCATTAGAATTGGAATAGTTAAAGCAACAGTTTGGAGTATTGCAAGTTATGGAAGTTAGTCACGGACTCAGAAAGAGAGATATGGAAAGAATTAATGGATTGGAAATGTGGTGTTACAGAAAGATGGAAAAGATTAGCTATACAGAAAGAATATCAAATCCAGAAGTTTTAAGACGAGTTGGGATGGAAAGAACACTGCGAAAGAATATTATGCAAAGAAAGACCAGATTTGCAGGACATCTTCTAAGAGGTTCTTCAGGACACCTGACAAGAACTATATTACAAGGGAAAGTTGAGGGGAAGAGAAGACGTGGAAGACCAACTAGTGAGGTGGTTTAATGACATCGTGGAATGGACTGGTTTAAGAATGATGGAAGCGACAGACAGAGAGAAATGGAGAAGAGCTGCTCATCTGCTGCAACCCTCTTGCTAGAGGATGCTAACGGCCGACAACAATGACGAATCTGGTTAAATGTTCTCCTCAGCATGAAGGATTATTGCACCTTGGAATGGATATGACAGCAGACTTAAACTTCTTATCCATGTTCTTTCAACATAGAGTATGCATCATATTAAGGTTTTGCTGGATAACATTAATCCATCAATTTGAGTTAAAAAGTCTAATAACTGAAGTAAAGTATAGAGGTTACTTTCTAGAGGGTGAAATAAGGATATGATCAGGAAAATAGGAAATCTGAAGTGACCTACCAAGCTAGAGATCTAAAATCAATCTAGAAATACACAAATAAAATGACAGTAATTAATGGAGGTGGTCCTTGTTATTGTTTTGGTTATTATGGCATACCAACATCTCTGGCTATAATATACATCAAAACAAAAGAAAATTAACATGTTTACATAAATAAGTTAAAATTGGTATATCTGATGTATAAATAAAATAAAAATTAGTATATCAGAATATAGTATAGTACTAAGATGTTATATACAAAGAAAACATTGATTGATTCAGCTAGGGAGATGTTGTCAAAGGATAGAAAAATAAGAACACTATGGTCGATACAAAAGTTAAAGTAGTAGTCCTGGAAAAGAAGAAAGCATACTGAAAGTTACTAGCAAATAAGTTAGCAGATGCCCTAAAAGAATACAGAGAAAAATGTAAGAGAGACAAACTATGTAAAAGTAGTTAAACAAATATCATGTTTTTATTCATTTTCTATATTCAGTAAGAAATTAGAAAATAAATACCAGAAAGGAGACATGGAGACATAAAAACCAATAAGAATATTCTATATCTCTGGATTAATTACTTTGAAAGCCTATTAAATGAAACACATATTTAGTGAAACATATATTTAACATATATGTTGGGAGAATAACATGTATTCAACCAGAAATATTCAAATATTGAAAGTATAAAATTTTTGAAGTGGCTGTGCTGCATAATACCAACAGCCTGGTCAGAAGCCAAATTCCAATTGATTTGAATTGAGCTGCCGTAGTTCCCATATTTAAAAAGGGGAATAAAGCTCAATGTAAGAATTATAGACAAATTTCTCTATTCAAGGTAAGATTTATGCAAGCTTCTTGAAAAAAGGCTGAGAAAATTGTGGAAGAGAAACTTGAAGATCGTGCCAGGTTCAGGCCAAATAGAGGTTGTCAAAATTAGATTTTGACTTTAATTATGGCTAATTATAGCTTGTTTTTGATTAGGAGTGTCCCTTATTTTAAATACATTGGTTATAATTACTCAAAAATGGAGTATACAGGGTGTTCGGGATAAATTTGACATATTTATAATTAATTATATTTTTCCGTAAGTTACATGTATTAACACACACTTCTCTTCATTTAAAAGTTTGGACCCTTCTTCATTCATATACAAGATGTCAGAAAGGATGGATAGCTGGAACCCACCTGAATCATGGAAGAGAATAACTTGTATCATGATGATTCGTGCCCGCCATCAAAATAAGGATATTACGACTGCTGCCCAATGCTCCCTGAATACAGTAAAAACAATCAGGCATGAACTAGAGACTTGCAATGGTGACTACGAGGATGTAGCAAGAAGAAAGATCCCTAGCAGACGATCTGATTGCGTTCGTACAGCAGAATTCCTCGCAAATCTGCAGGAACAGGTGTTGAAGAACCCTTGCATTGGAATTCGGGCTTTGTTCGTGGAGTTGCTAACTGTAGTCAAGCCCTGGATAACAAGGATAGCCAATGCTAGGCCGTATGTATGGCAGCAGGATTCGGCCCCTTGCCACACCTCTGGGAAAAGTCAAAAATGGTTGTCTGAAAATTTCTACGACTTCACCAGTCCAAATGTTTGGCCTCCAAACTCCCCAGACCTTAACCCCATGGATTATTTTGTATGGGGCGCAGTTGAAAAAGACACCAATCGCACTTCCAGTAATACAAAAGCCCAGTTAATGGATAAAATTAAAACAGTTTTTGCGGCCCTTCCCAGGGAGACTGTAGCATCAGCTTGTTCGAGGTTCCGAAGCAGAATTGAAGCTGTGATCGATGCTAATGGTGGTTATTTTGAGTAAATCTTGTTGATAGTATTGTAATTAACTCTGCCTGTAATGATTTTTGTCAATTCATTAAATTTAATAGATACAAAGAAGATTTTCTTTTTCCTTACGAAACTGTCAAATTTATCCCGAACACCCTGTATATGTTTTAGGACATTATGGATGAGTACGCTCCCCATGTTCCTTCCCCCCATTATAAACAACTTTCAGCAGGATCATGGAATTGGAAGACATCCTAGCATCAAAACAAGGTATGTACAAAATTTTTCCAACTCTTTTATTCTGCTATAATTGCCTTCTATACTCGCCCATAATGCCCTAAAATATATATACCCCTTTTCTGAGTAATTATAGCCGATGTATTTAAAATAAGGAACACTCCTAAACAAAAACAGGCTATAATTAGCCGTAATTATAATAATAGTGTTTAAGAGGAGTAGCATGGGAATTTCCCAGAAACTATACCTAATTAGATTTTTATTTTACAAGGTGTGTGAAGAGAAAATCTTTTCAAAACACTACAATTATGAGGTAAATGGAACACTTCACACAACAATACACAGTCCATATTTAAGTTAAATTAAAGGAAATACAGGATGATGACTCCTTACTCTATGAGAAAGGTTCAAGAGAGGATTGCAGTCAGATATAAAGTTTTTAATAAAGATAGGAAGTTTCTCTGACGAAAGTTATGTAAGTCTTTCAATATGCCAAAGTTCTTAAGCTGTGTCACACATTTTTCATGTCAAAAAATACCAAGTACTCATGTTTTAGGAAAGCATCTCTAATGCAGGATTCCAAAAATAGACTTGCCATGGGCAAGTAGCAAAATTTTCAGCCTCTTTCTAAATGCACTCAAAATAATTTATTTCCTTTGCATAATTTACTTCCCCCCAACTTTAAAACATCTTATTTGCTACCAAGTTAGTGATCATAGGTGACTGCCAACAAATTTATTAAAGGAGTTTTATTTCCAGAGATTCAGGAATAAAATTTCTGGATCTGAAATTCTTAATTTGAACACAATGTTTCCTTTTTAAAGAATCACAAAAACATTTGAAAATTTTGGATGTCAGTTGGTTTTGTCTAAAAGTCATAATGTAAACCAATCAGTCTTAACTTTTTTTTTTTTTTATCTACCTGAATTTTTCTTTCTATATGAAAAATTACAAAAACATGAAAAATTCAATCTGACATATCCTTTTTCCCCCAACAGTCCTGTTGATTATCATAACTAATAACTGTGTGGAAAGGCTTATGTGTTCGGTGCACATGTTGAATGGATTTTAACAGTATAGATGTGAACACAGATTGATAAGAAAATAACTATTTATTAACTTAAATGCTAATATTTCGATGGTATTATATCCAGTGCACTCATTTTACAAGGAAAATATACAAACAATTGGATAGGACAGCTATGGGATCACCCCTTTCTCCCCTGTAGCCAACTTCTACATAGAACATCTGGAAAAGCTAGCTATAAACACAGCCACTCTCAAACCCTAGTCTCTGGCTATGCTATGTTGATGATGTGTTTGCTATTTAGCCACATGGCCCAGACACATTGAATGCATTTTTAGTACAGCTAAATAGTCAGCACCCTAAAATCCACTTTACAATGGAACTAGAAGCCAATGACTGTCTGCCCTGGATACACTAATCACAAGTCTTCCAGAAGTTCCTTATCATTCTCGGTTTATAGAAAACCCACACATACAGATATCTACACAAACAATCACACCATCATCCTTCTCAACAATATGGTATCTCAAAAACACTAACCCATAGAGCTAGAGCAATTTGTTCCAATGACATTGCTCTCACTGCTGAACTTTCTCACCTACGTCACACCTTCCTGACCAATGGCTACAATCCCCATATGATAGATAAAATACTAAATGCTCCTCCCCCAAATCCCCCCCCCAATATTTACCATAGAAGACTACAACAAAACTATCACCATCCAATACATCAAAGGCACATCTGAAAAGATATCCAAGGTGCTTAACAAACACCAACTACGGAGTGTATTTAAACCTTATGTGAAATTGGCAACTCTCATCCATTCACCTAAGGACAGATTCTCTCCTTTATCACATCCAGGAGTCTATGAAGTGCCCTTCATGTCATCGAGTCTACTATAAACAGACAGGAAGAACTGTGGACATCCACCTCAGTGAACACAAAAAATATATCTGGCACTTTCGCTATGGCAAGTCGGGTCTGGCAGACCATGCTTTGGATACCCCTGCAGACAGGATCAATTGGAAAAAAACAAAAGTACTGCACAGAAGCTTTTACAAGTCAGAGAGGTTGTTCCTGGAATCAACAGAAGCCTTGAAACATACTCCAAACCTCAACAAGTATGGCTGTATAAATCTACCAAAGATTTGGGAGACAGTCATCCTAAGACCAAATTATTATTATTTTTTTTTTTAACTTAGATGGCACCTAATTAGGACTTTAGTCTTTATGTTGCATGCTACAATTACTCATACTAGTCCCACTGTTATAGCAGGTTGTCTTGCTACTGTAACAAACTTTGTGTGCTCTGAAGATGCTGGATATAATACCAACGAAATATTAGCATTTAAGTTAATAAATAGTTATTTTCTTATCAATCTGTCTTCGCATCTATACCGTGAAAATCCAAACAACATAACTAATAACTGTTAAATGTTTTCCTTTTTATATGAAAAACTTCATAAACATCCACAATAAAGGTTCCAAAAATCATATTCTGTTTGTGTGTCCATAGCACCTGAGATTAGCTCTGCTAACACATTCCTGAATGTTAACAATGTCAAGTTATTTTCTAATACTCATTTTTAACATGATACTGCTAGTGATATTTGTTCACTTCCCTAATTTTTCTCAGACCTTTCAATATCTGTGGTCTCAACTATGATCAATCTAATAAACAAGCTTGAATACTGAATGTTATAACTTATTTTAATCGTATTACAACACTTAACCAACAAATTATAAAAAAGATGTTTATTAACTGGCTTATATTTTGCTTGATTTCAAACAAGCATCTTCCGAGCACATTACATGTTACAGTTAACAAGCGAAAATGAGTAAGTGAAACAACTTATGTTACGACTTCCAATGTTGTAAAAAAGAAGTATTATAGATATGTAGAAGTCAAATCTCCCAAATTTTTGGCAAATGAATGTAACCATAGTTGTTCAAGTCAGGAGAATGCTTGATAGCCATGGCTGACTCAAAAAAAGCAATTTTATTGACCTGTAATGACTTGTATAAGGAATATTCGTTTTCTTCCATCTAATCCTATGCGAAGGGATGTCCAAAGCATGCTTAGCCAGTCCATACTTACCATAATAATGGTAACAAATGTATTTTTATGTCCTCTAAGGCAGATATCAACAGATCTTCAGGTCTGTTCACATTAGACCAAATCATGGCCAGAGGGAACTTTATACACTGGAGGATATGCTAGGGAGTGGGGTTTATTGTTAGGAGAGAGCAGATCAGAGTTGATAATTTAACATGTGGTGTGAGGGTCATATTTTATTATATATACTATAAACAAAGTATATAGTCAGTTAAATTTTAATCTTACAGTGTGTGTAAGATTAAAATTTAACTGACTAGAAACCCAAGAAAGTATAACAAAAACCTTTAATAAATCACGACTAGTTTCACTGGTATTCCGACTTCTTCAGGTGAGTAAGAAATAACGTAAGACTTACTCACCTGAAGAAGTCGGAATACCGATGAAACTAGCCGTGATTTATTAAAGGTTTTTGTAGTACTACAGAAGGTTCTACTAAAGTAGAAGTGGAGGAATTTTTTTGATGCTTTAGAAAAAGCAACTGACACAATGAAAAAGGAAATGTTGGTCCTTCTTGGGGATCTAAATAGCAGAGTAGGAAATCATTGTGAGACATACAGAAATATTTTGGGAAAATTTGGAGAAAAGAGCAAAGCTAATAATAATGGCAAATATCTGTTGGATTTCTGCTCAGGACATGGACTGGTTATTACTGGGTCAGAAGTAAAACACTTGACCAAAGACTAGAGACCGCAGATATGAGAGTCCTGAGAAAGATTAGAGGCGTGAACAGATGGCATCAATGGCAATATCATATTAAAAATGAGGATATTAGGAAAGAACTTGATCCTTTCTTTTAGGCTTGCACGGTGATCCGAATGCATTTTTGGAAATTATGGAGACAACTACCATGTTTGAATAAAAACTTTAGTTTAATATTACTAAAATTTTACAATTCGACGTTTCGACTTTATGTCAAGGTCATCTTCTGGAGCGTACAAATATACACAAGCTATACTACAATCATACTGGTTCGTTAAAGACACTGACTGACCGCTACCATAATTGTTGGCCTGACCTCTGGTGGGAAAAAAAAAAAAAAAAATTATACATCAACGCTAGAGTCCTATTATTTGTGTTGTCTACTATATACATATATTAACATCATTCCAGCCAGTTGGAGTGGAAAGGTTTCTAATACTAGCGGATTGGCTAGAGTCCTGACTTATGTTGAATCTTTCATATTAGGTTGGCTGAATGTGTGCCATCCAGATCCTTGGAATTTTCATACCATCTTTATTGTTGATATTTGGGTGGTTTATCAGGATTTCGCAGGATTCTTTAAATTTTCTTTCGTACCATGTTTTTGTGTGGTGTAAGGAGCAGGTGCTTTTCCAGTTGATTTGGTGTAAGGTGTTAAGTGCATGGTCTGAGAGGCCTGCGTCACCATAATGGTTATATTTAATGTGTCTGTGTTCTTTCTTGCGTATAGGGATTGTCCGTCCTGTTTCACCAATGTACGGTAAGTTACAGGTGCAGCGGATGCAATAGACTCCAGGATGTGCTAATGGGAGGAGAGGATCCTTAGAGGAGCTGAATATGGTTTTAAGTTTAGTGGGAGGTTTAAAGGTGGCATTGAGGTTATAATGTTGTAGGATTCTGTTGATTTTTTCTGATAACCCTTTAATGTATGGGATGGCTATGGTTTTACTGTAATCTAGATTCGTTTTTGTTGTGGTTTTATAGAGTATTTTATTGACAGTATTTTTGTTATAGCCATTGTTTATGAATGTGTCACTAATGATTTTTAGTTCTTGTTTCAGGGCTTGCTGGTTAGAGCAAATAGTTGTGGCTCTGTTTTTAAGGGTGTTTATGACTCCATATTTTTGTGCTGGGTGGTGGTATGAATTCGCATGTATGTATTGGCCCGTGTGTGTCGGTTTTCGGTAGACCGTGAAGGATAGACTGCCTGAAGGTAGACGTGTAACTAGTGTGTCTAGGAACGGGAGCGAATTTTGGTTTTTGATTTCGATGGTAAATTGTATGCGTTCGTGTTGTTTGTTTAGGTGGCTGAAGAATGTGTTTAGCATTTGTCGCCCGTGCGGCCAGATCGCGAACACGTCATCAACGTATCTGAGCCAGATTGTCGGGTCGAAGCGTGGCGGAATCAAGAGCCCTTTGCTCAAAGGTTTCCATGTAGAAGTTCGCGATTGGGGGGGATAATGGTGAGCCCATGGCTGTACCTTTCTTTTGTAGGTAGAATTTGTTTTGCCACACGAAGTAACCAGACTTTAGTACGTGAGCAAAGAGGGCCGTAATGTCGGGCAGAAATTTGTTCTGTAGTAGGAGAATTGTGTCATTGATGGGGACATTAGTGAAAAGGGCAGAAACGTCAAAACTGACTAATAAGTCGTCTTTGTCGAGTGTTATGTTTTTGATTATGTTTATAAAGTGTTGTGTGTTTTTTTATGTAGGAGGGGGAATGACCTACCAACTCCTTGAGTGTTGCCACTAATTTCTTGGCTAGGTGGTAATTGGGACTGTCTATTCCTTCCACTATTGGTCGAAGGGGCACATTTTGTTTGTTTATTTTTGGAACCCCATACAGAAAGAACTTGACATTGTCAGCATCCAGGAATGCGTTAGCAGAGCTAATCTCAGGTGGTATGGTCACTTAAATAGAATGGGAGAGAAAAGATTAGCAAAACAAGTGTTCTCTGCCAGGTTGGCAGCAAAACGACCCAGAGGAAGACCAAGATATAGGTGGATTGATACGGTACAAAGTGCCTTAGACAATAGAAATATAAGATCTGATAATGTTGGAGTCTTGATAAGTAACAGACTGATTTGGAGGAAAATTGTAGATAGGAAGTTAGTAATGATGTAATTTTTTCATGTAGTACTATCATATCCTGTACACCCCTTGAGGGTACATGGCAGGAATTTGATGATGATGATGTAATACTTTCTTGGGTTCTAGTCAGCTAAGTTTTAATCTTATAAATGTATACATCCTGAGTCAATCCTAATTACAACAATATATATATATATATATGTTAAAGATACCAAGCTATTTTAAACCTGATTTTATTCCATTTCCCAAGTAAGCAAACACACAAACAAGTCAACTTTGCGCCTGCAAGTGTTGCAAGTCTAGCTGATCCTACACGTAGTGCAAGACCAAGGCAACTCATGGTAAAAGTAGAATAAGCTCTGATCACTAATCTTAATATTTACCGTTAATGCAAAGCACATCTCCTGGAGGAGATGTATGATGTTTTGTATTAAAGGCAAGGGGGGGGGGGGCACTATCCAGACCGGTTTCGACCTTTATTTAGGTCTCATCAGTTTGAGACAGGCTAGAAATACCAAGATTTTAGTAATACATTGCTTATAAGTATTTTACCAGAACAAGTTACCATAAGGTGTTTTAACCTTATTAAATAAAAATCTCAGGAGGATATATAAATGTAAGAAGTATTTTACCTTGGGTATAATAAATGTTAAAGATACCAAGCTATTTTAAACCTGGTTTTACTTCATTTCCCAAGTAAACAAACAGAGAAACAAGTCAAGTTTGCGCTGATCCTACACGTAGTGCAAGACCAAGGCAACTCATTGTAAAAGTAGAATAAGCTCTGATCACTAATCTTATCAGTACCATTAGTCAGTTTGTAGATTTTTCCCTACTAAATAAAGTAACTTGCATGCATAGTAAATTCGAAGAAATCATTGGGGAAATTAGGCTATTAATTCTAGAATGTCTTTAGTGGTACAAAATAAATAAAAATATGACATCAAAACTAACCACCATGTCTATTTTTAAGGATGTGATTTTTAAATACTGATTTGGAAAGGACAGCGTTTCATAAAAGTTCAGGAGTTGTCATGCGTGTGTGTGGAGGGGGAGGGGGAGTGACTCAGCTAACCGTTGAGTAAGTTTTTTATAAATAGGACTGTCTATGCTATCAATGGGCATAGGGGAATATTAGATTTGTGGAGTTTAAGTACCCCATAATACAGGGTAGTTTAACATGAACAGGTTTTATTTTGTTGATGATTTCTTTGGAACAGGAACTAACTTTTTTCAGTAATTTATGGCCTTTTTTCTTTTGAGACATAGTCAGGTCTCGATAATTTTTTCAATAATTCTCAATAATCTGGTAAGTAGAATTGTCACTTAGGAGATCTTGCTTTTTTTTTTCGTGATAACTGTGGTATTACCCTTATCAGCTTTATCACAATATTTTTTATTCTCATAAAAGCTTTTTAAAGCAATTATTTCATTCTGTGGTATACTGCTTTTAGGTGGATTAGATTTGCTTAGCTATTTGTTTAGATTAGCTATGTATAAAAGTCTGTAGATGCCTCATTCTATGTTCATCATAATTTCTACTTTTGGAACTTCTTTAAGTATAACAATGAAGTTATGTCCACAACTGACAGTGTTCTTTCCTGTAAGTACCTGTGATGATAAATTTATAACCACACAATCTCATTAGAGTTGAGAACAGAAGAGTAAATTAGCACTGTTGTAGGATTTAAAATTTCTTCAAATGTCTGCTTTTTATTTTTGCAAATTATTTTTTTTGCTGAAACTTTGGAGGTGTGATATAGGACAGTCCACAGTTTAGGATTTAAAATGTTAAATATCTTTTCATGTAGAGCCATTTGAATGCTGTTTAACTTGAGCTCTATGCAAGCAGCAGCAATTTATTCCCATAGGAGCACGAAACTCACCTGTTGGTAAATAAGATGTGCTTTAGCTGAATGTAACTTTTCTTTAAATTTGAGAAAAGCAGGAATAATAGAACTATCATGGCATCATTTGGGGAAGGTTAACCTGTTCAAATTGTCTAGCCAATTTCAGTTTCATCTTACAGAACTGTTGTGCTTTGTATACAATATCATCTTCGTGTAGAATCATCAATCTAACAGACAAGCTTAGGTGTTGAATGTTATTGATGACTTACTTTAACACTAAACCAACAAAATTATAAAAATGCTGTTTCTTTCTTTTAAGGTTACATGGTGGTCAGCATTCATAGTTAAGAATTTATGGAGACAAAACACGTGTTAAAATAATTACTTTACTTAATATTAGGAAAGTAACAATCTATGTTTTGACCTCTGTATTCAGGCCATCATCAGGAAAATGCATATGCATGAGATACAAGCTACATGTCACTGCACTTTACAAGGGTAAAATGAATCAAACTGCTTATTAATCTTTTATCTAGCCTGACCTCTTGTAAAAAAAACTAAATTAATAATATTAAATTTTTTTTAAATTATAGATTAAAAAATTAAAATTAAATTAAAATAAACACAAAACATTTCTACGAATTAATAAATTGAAAACAGAACTACATTAAACTTTTCTAAAGTCCTCTCATATTGAGATTTTCTTCTGGGCTTGTTCCAGTTGCTCTAAGGGTTGCAGATGGATCCTCCATATTCTTGGAATGTGTAATCCATCATTTTTTTTCAGGTTTAGATAGTGTTGCAACATTTCAGAGGCTTCTTTGAATTTTCTCTTGAACAAAGTTTTGGTGCAGTGTAGGGACTTGGTGCCTTTCCAGACAATTCTATGAATATATGCATAGTCTGATAGGCCTGTTTTACCATAATGGAGGTATTTAATGTGTCATTTGTATTCATCTTTTCTAATTAGGATCGTGCATCTTGTTTCTCCTATGTAGGATAGCTTACATGTACAATAGATTTTGTAAACCCTTGGGTGGGCAAAGTATGGAAGAACTGAGTAAATTTTTTAATTTTGTCAGGGATTTGAAGGTGGTCTTGATGTTGTATTTATGTAGGGTCCTGTCTATTTTTTCTGAAATGCCTCTAACTTAGGGTATGGCTATGGCATTCTTGTAATATTTTTTGTTTTTAGTGGTATTTTTATGGAGGATCTTGTGAACTGTTTTTTTATTGTAACCATTTTTTAAAAATGTATGGTTAATGATTTGAAATTCTTGGTTTAGGGCCTGTTCATTTCAACAAATTTTTAATGCTCTGTGTTTGAGGGGGTTTATGACTCCTAGTTTTTGTGTTGGGTGGTGGTATGAATTTTTGTATATGTATTGGCCCGTGTGTGTGTAGGTTTGTGGCAGACAGAGAAGGAGAGGAAAAGAAGGAGTAGCCATAGTATTCAACACAAAATACAAGGCTAATCTTCTTGAATGGCAGTCAGTCTCAAGTAGAGTAATGCGGGCAAATATGAGAATGGGGAACTGGACAATGAGACTTATTTGTGCCTATGGTCCCACAGAAGGTTCTACTAAGGTAGAAGTGGAGAAATTTTTTGATGCTTTAGAAAAAGCAACTGACACAATGAAAAAGGAAAAGTTGGTCCTTGTTGGGGATCTAAATAGCAGAGTAGGAAATCATTGTGAGACATACAGAAATATTTTGGGAAAATTTGGAGAAAAGAGCAAAGCTAATAATAATGGCAAATATCTGTTGGATTTCTGCTCAGGACATGGACTGGTTATTACTAACACCATGTTCCAACATAAAAATGTGCACAAATTCACATGGAGAGAAGAGGCTAGGAATAAGAAAAGTCTCACTGACTATGTTATTGTTGATAGTGATGTTTTCTCCCTGGTGCAGGACACCAAAGTGTACAGAGGATTTGAAATTGGAAGTGATCACTATTTAGTCTTGAGCAGGATAAAATTGAATTTCACATTGAAAAGAATAACATGTAAGAAAGTTTTAAAGCAAATAAAAGTTGAGCAGCTCTCAGATATGAACTGTAGACTAAAATACACAAAGATTATTGAAGAAAAAATGAAAGAGTTTGAGAACAGGAACCAAACCTTGGAGATTCAGTGGCAAGCCTTCAAGAAAACACTGATTGATTCAGCCAGAGATTCATGTGGTGAGGTTGTCTGCAAGGATAGAAAAACCAGAACTCCCTGGTGGACACAAGAAGTTAAAGAGACAGTGAAGGAAAAGCAGAAAGCATATCAAAAGTTTGTGTCAAATAAGTCAGCTTGTGCTCTTAGAGAATATAGAGACAAATGCAAGAATGCTAAACACTGTGTAAAACTAGCTAAACAAAAGTCATGGGAGGACTTTGGCAAGAATATAGAAAATAAATATCAAGAAGGTGGCAAAATATTCTGGAGGTTGTTGAAGAAGTTTAGGAATGGAGGAAAGAGTGCTGTAAAAGGAGTTAGAGATGATAAAGGTGACATAAAAACCGGAATAAAAGATATCCTTGAAAAACTGCTAAATGAAACAAGCAGTGATGACAGCACAGTGGTAAAAAACACTGACCAGGCATGCAGGCAGGAATACATATCCATACTTTATTATTATTATTCCTGATACCTCCAAGGAGTCCGAAGACTCATCGCGGGAGGACATCTTCAACTGTCTCTATACCTTACCTCTACTACGAATCAACGCCATCTACCGCCCACCTCCAACACCACCACAACTAGTAATAACTTGAGGTAGAAAAAGCCATCAAAGGCTTGAAATGTGGAAAGGCAGCAGGAGTAGATGATATTCAACCAGAAATGCTGAAGTATGGTGGTATAAGAGTCTTACAGTGGCTGCACTGCATAGTTCAGAAAGGCTGGACAGAGGGACGAATTCCTGATGATTGGAGTAGAGCTCTCATAGTACCCATATATAAAAAGGGAAATAAAATTGAATGTGAGAATTACAGAGGTATTTCCCTACTGAGTGTTCCTGGCAAAATCTATGCAAGTATACTTGAGAAACAGTTGAGAAGAATTGTGGAAGAAAAGCTTGGTGAAGAACAAGCTGGATTCAGGCCAAACAGAGGCTGTCAGGATCAGATCTTCACTTTACGACAAATAGTCGAGAAAGCATGGGAATATAACAAAGATCTGTATTTAAGTTTTGTCGATTTGGAAAAGGCATATGATAAGGTGCCAAGGGAGAAGCTATTCAATACGCTGCAGTTATATGGTCAATGGGGCATTACATCAAGTAATACTTAGTCTTTATTTGAGTTGTAAGTCAGCAGTTAGAATTGAAGGAAGTACAGGAAGGTGGTTTAATGTTAAATCTGGTGTGAGACAAGGATGTACATTATCCCCTCTGTTATTCATTATCTATATGGATCACATTTTGAAGGAAAGTGGTATTAAACATGATATCAAAATTGGAGATGTTAATGTCAGCTCTTTGCTTTATGCGGATGATGTTATACTTCTAAATAAATCTGCTACAAGTCTGCAAGATTCTCTGACTAAATTGAATAGCTGTTGTAATAGATATGGTATGAAGGTCAGCAATAAAAAGACAAAGACAATGAGAATAGGCAGAATCGTTGAAAATGTCAACTGCTTTGTGAATGGAGAACCTGTGGAACAAGTAAAACATTTCAGCTACTTAGGCACGATTTTTACTGAAGATGGTAAATTAAATATAGAAATAGACAATAGAATCAGCAAAGCTGGTATGGTGTGTAGTCAATTGAATAAATTCATATGGAATAAGAGAGAAATTAGTCGGAACACTAAATTAGCTGTATACAAGACAGTGTTCAAACCAGTTTTAACTTATAGATCTGAGAGCTGGGTCAGAAGTAAAACACTTGACCAAAGACTAGAGACCACAGATATGTAAGTCCTGAGAAAGATTATAGGCGTGAACAGATGGCATCAATGGCAATATCATATTAAAAACGAAGATATTAGGAAATAACTCGACATTGTCGGCATCCAGGAATGCGTTAGCAGAGCTAATCTAAGGTGGTATGGTCACTTAATCAGAATGGGCGAGGAAAGATTAGCAAAACAAGTGTTCTCTGCCAGGTTGGCAGCAAAACGACCCAGAGGAAGACCAAGATATAGGTGGATTGATAAGTTACAAAGTGCCTTAGATCATAGATCATAGAAATATAAGATCTGATAATGTTGGAGTCTTGACAAGTAACAGACTGATTTGGAGGAAAATTGTAGATAGGAAATTAGTAATGATATAATTTTTTCATGTAGTACTATCATATCCTGTACACCCCTTGTGGGTACATGGCAGGAATTTGATGTGATGATGATGAGAGAAGGAGAGACAACCTGAGGGAAGATGTGTGACGAGTCATTTTTGTTCAAGCTTGGATAGTGTTCTAACATTTCACAAATTTCTTCTAATTTTCTCTCAAACCATGTTTTGGTGCAGTAGGAACTTTGCCTTTCCAGTCAATTCTATGGTATGTTTGGAGTCCATGATCTGATAGGCCTGTTTTACTATAATGGAGGTATATAACGTGTCATTTGTGTTCGTCTTTTCTGATTACGATCGAAACACTATCCAAACCTGAACAAAAATGACAGATTAATCATTCCAAGAACATGGAGGGCCCATCTGCAACAAGTCTAGAAGAAAATCTCAATACGAGAGGACTTTAGAAATGTTTAATTAGTTATGTTTTTAATTTATTAATTTGTAAAAATATTTTATGTGTTTATTTGTTATTTCTTTTAATTTAATTTTTTTAATCTAGTTATAATTTTTTAAAATTTAATATTATTAATTTAGTTTTTCCACAAGACATCAGGCTAGATAAAAGATTAATAAGGAGATTCACTTTACCTTTGTAATGCGCAGTAGCATGCAGCTTGTATTCCCATACATATGTATTTTCCTGATGATGACAGCAATACAGAGGTCAAAATGTCGATTTGTTACTTCTTAATATTAAGTAATGTAATTATTTTAACATGTGTGTTTTGTCTCCACAAATTCTTAACTATAAAAAAATGCTGTTTATTAACTAACTTATATTTCACTGGATTTTTAAACCAGCATCTTCAGAGCACATTACATGCCATGTTACGGTTAACATGCGACAATGAGTAAGTGAAATAATTCAAATTGTAACAGACAAAAGATCTAAAATCCTAATTCAGCACCCTCTAATGTAGTATAACAGAGAATATTGTAAATGTTGTTCTCTTCTTAATAAACACCTTTTTTTATGTTAAAAAATTTATGTTAAAAGTTATGTTAAAATAAGATCAAGTACTTTATTTCTAATCCAACTCTCCAATTCATAACTTAAAACTGGTTTGTATAATGTCTTGTATATACTAGTTTAGTATTTTGGCTAATTTTCCTCTAATTTCATATCAATTTATTCTCTTATTATCCTAGCAAAGCTAGGATGATAAGAGAATATCTTTCCCTAATTCTGATGTCTATTTCCACATTTAATTTGCCATCTAAACTAAATGCCTATATACCTAAAATGGTATACTTATTTTATATACAGGTTTCCCCATTCATGTTGCAGTTGAAGTTTCCAATGTCGTCATCATCATCATCAAATTACTTGTAATTTGATGATGATGATGATCAAGGGGGTGTACAGGATATGATAGTACTACATGAAAAATTTACATCATTACTAACTTCCTATCTACAATTTTCCTCCAAATCAGTTTGTTACTTGTCAAGACTCCAACATTATCAGATCTTATATTTCTATCACCTACGGCACTTTGAACAATCAATCCATCTATATCTTGGTCTTCCTCTGGGTTGTTTTCCTGCCAACCTGAAGGAGAACACTTATTTTGCTAATCTTTCCTCACCTATTCTGTTTAAGTGACCATACCACCCGAGATTAGCTCTACTAACACATTAATGGATGCTGACAATGTCAAGTTCTTTAATATATTGCCATTGATGCCATCTGTTCATGCCCCTAATCTTTCTCAGGACTCTCGTATCTGCAGTTTCTAGTCTTTGGTTAAGTGCTTTACTTCTGACCCAGCTTTCAGATCCATAAGTTAAAACTGGTTCAAACACTGTCTTGTATACAGACAATTTAGTGTTCCGACTAATTTCTCTCTTATTCCATATGAACTTTCAATTGAACTCTTATTCAATTGACTTCCTACCATACACCAGCTTTGTTGATTCTGTTGTCTATTTCCATATTTAATTTACCATCTTCACTAAAAATCATGCCTAAGTAGCTGAAATGTTTAACTTGTTCCACAGATTCTCCATTCACAACACAGTTGACATTTTCAATGATTCTGCCTATTTTCATTGACTTTGTCTTTTTATTACTGACCTTCATACCATATCTATTACAACAGTCATTCAATTTAGTCAGGGAATCTTGCAGACTTGTAGCAGATTTATTGATAAGTATAACATCGTCTGCATAAAGCAAA
Organism: Typopeltis vanoorti; assembly: GCF_054136105.1. Taxonomy (NCBI): domain Eukaryota; kingdom Metazoa; phylum Arthropoda; class Arachnida; order Uropygi; family Thelyphonidae; genus Typopeltis; species Typopeltis vanoorti. Next base: position 162,563,759 of record NC_143549.1, on the reverse strand, counting down.
GAGGTGACATTAACATCTCCAATTTTGATATCAGGTTTAATACCACTTTCCTTCATAATATGATCCATGTAGATAATGAATAACAGAGGGGATAATGTACATCCTTGTCTCACACCAGATTTAACATTAAACCTTCTTCCTGTACTTCCATCAATCCTAACTGCTGATTTACCACTCAAATAAAGACTAAGTATTGCTTGATATAATATCCCATTGACACCATACAACTATAGCATATTGAATAGCTTGTCTCTTGGCACTTGTCATATGCCTTTTTCCAGATCGACAAAACTTAAATACAGATCACTATTATATTCCCATGATTTCTCGACTATTTGTCGTAAAGTGAAGATCTGATCCTGACAGCCTATTATTTGCAGATGATCAAATTGTATTAGCTACATCAGAAGATGATCTACAGAGATCAGTAAAACCATTAAATAAAATTTCAGAATAATATGAGAATATCAAAAGTAAAGACAAAAACAGACTTTCAAAGGAGAAAACCCAATAAGAAATAAAACAGTGATAGATAATAAAATATTGGAACATAAATATATTCAAATACCTGGGATATAATTTATCATATAAAGATAAAAAAAGATATAGACATTAAAATATCAAATTTCGTTAAAGTAAATGGCATAATAAATAACATATTTAAGACATCTCTGGTACAAAAACACGCCACAATTACATTATATAACAACCTGTCTAAACCAACTTTATTATATGGAAGTGAAACATGAACATAAAAAAAGAAGAATGAAAAACAGATTCAAACAGCAGAAATTAAATTTCTCAGAAAAACAGCTGGATATACCAAGTGGAACCATAAAACAAATGAAAGTTACAATCCCTGAATGTAAAACTAATTACCTACTGTCTAAGTAAATATAAACAAAAATGTTTAGAATATCTAAATAGAATGGACAATAGCAGACTGTTAAAAATACTATACAGATATAAAATAAATATAAAAAGAAGAATTAGAAGACCGAAAAAAAGAGATTGCATGAGACTGGAACAGGCCATTTGGCATAAAATCTATGAAAGGAAGAAAAAGCATCCTCCATGGAGTTCTGATTTTTTCTATCCTTGCAAAGAACTTCCTCAAATAACTCTCTGATTGAATCAGTTTTCTTCAGAGTTTGCCAATTGAATTTCAAGGTTTGGTTCTTGTTTTCAAGCTTTCATTTTTTTTTTTTTCAGTTGAATAACATTTTTATAGTTCAGCCTACAGTTCACCTGTAAAAGTTGCTTGAGTTTACCTCTTTTTAAAACTTTCTTATGTATCCTTCTTTTCACTATGATGTGTATTTGTATCCTATTTAAGACCAAGTAATGATTAATTCCAATATCCCTATATGATCATTTATCCTGATCCAGTATGATGATATCATTTACTGGTACACCACTAATTTTCCAGCATTCTTGCTTCCAGAGTTATGTGGGATTAGCCATTTTGCAGACCAATGGAAGCCAGGTAATAATGATTCATCGCTTTGATGAAATCCATGTCTCTAAAGCATCATGTACCACTAGAAACTTAAATGTGAATTAAGAGATTAAGTGAAATCATCAGTATAAATTATACAGTACAAATGGATATAGACTTGTGCTTACACCACCACCACTCACTGAGAATTGACACTTGCTGGCAATGCCATCTGTGGCAGTCCAGTGAACTAGTCAGGTTGCAGGAATTTCAAGTGCTCTCATAATTTTGTCTGGAATAAAGGAGATGCTAGGCCATCCATTCACAGAAAATTGGTAGTGTATTTGTATCAACAATAACATAAACAAAAGTTTTTTTTGTCTTCTTGTGTGTTCTCTACATGTGAATTTGGGACACCTTTATGCTAATGAAAGATGGTGTGATTAGGATCGTTTCTGAACAGAAATCCAGTAAGTACTTGCTATTAATATTAGCAAGTGCCCTTTTCCCCAAATTTTCCCAAACATTTCTATATTCCTGAATTAATTTCATACTCTATTGTTAATATCTTCAATAAGGATTAGCTTTTCCATTAATATCAGCTGCTTTCCTTAATTGATTTGAAAAATTCCTCTACTTTCTTCATAGAACTTTCTGTAGACCATAGGCACAGATAAGTCTCCTTAATTCTCCATTTTGAAATTTGTTCACATTGCTTGAAATTGTCTGCCAATCAAAAAGTTTATCCTTGTGTTTGTTGTTAAATGCTATCACTGCTCCTTTCTCTGATCACTATTGCCCAAATATAACATTCTATATTATTTAGCAGGATTTCACCTGTTTCAGCCTTCATCTTGGTAATAATTATATCCACATGGTACTTCAACTTTTTTCATTGATACTTATGCTGATGGCATCAAACTTAAATTCTGCAGAAATATGACATGCCTATATAAACTGTTCCAGATTTCAGTTTCATAAACTAAAACAGACTCTAACAAAATATTTGTGCAATTCATTCACTTTCTGAATGAAAGAATATCTGATACCGATGATATCTTATTCATTACCCTCATTTTTTTTTTTTTTTTTGATCAAATTTAATTTCAATTTCAAGATTAGGAATTTACCATCTGCAAATGGAAAAATGAGTAAGTCTTATCCTTTACTTCATTCAAACATCTGCAATATGGAATAACAGAGATGATCAGGTGATTATCAAGGGAAAGAATTCAAAGGAATTACTCACCAGTATTCATTCGTCAATTCAGTTATCATTTAGTAATGATCTGCTTCAACTAAGCTAATTTTTTAATCTAATCCTGTGACATCTTCTTTTGAGAGGGTTGCAGCTGATTAAGCCTCTCTATCTCTTGCTTCTGTAAGACTCTTGCCCACCCAGTCTTTAATGTATTTCCATTGCAGTTGGGGGTCTTCCTCTCCTTCCCCCCACCATCCTCTGCAATACTATTCTGGGGAGCTCGCCAGAAAAATCCCTCATCAAATGTCCTGCAAACACAATTTTTCTTCTTTGGATACCAGCCATATAGTCTCTTTTCACCTTTAATATTTTAAGAACCTCTTCATTGTTGCTCACTCTTTCAGTCCAACTGATACAATCCATTTTTCTCAAGAACCACATTTCAAACACATTCAATTGGTCAGTCATCTCCTTATTGATCATCCAGGACTCACATCCATATGTCCCCATACTACAGATCATTGTCTTGAGGATTCTTACTTTTAACTTTTTGTTCAGATTTTTGTTTCCTGTGGTATATTTGGAAAAATGCTGCTTTTGCTTTTTTAATTCTGTTCTTAATTTCATAGTTAGATCTATTGTCATCTGTTAACCAGCTCCCAAAGTATTCAAAACTTTTTACATTCTCTATTCTTTGTCCATTCAAAGTGATTTCCATCCCATCATTTCCTTTCCTGGAAATCTTCATCACTTTTGTCTTTTGAACATTAATTTTCATTTTATATCTCTCATTTCCAACCCTATTCTGTCTATTCAAAATTCTTTGCAAACCTTCTTCTGTTTCACTCATGAGTACAATATCATCTGTGTATCTTATATTATTTATCAGATGTCCTTTTATCTTTATTCCATCCTTCAGGTCTTCCAAGGCCTCTCTCATCATCCATTCACTATAGTCATTAAAAAGGAGTAGGGACATCCTACAACCTTGCCTCACACCCTTCCTAATGGAGATCCATTCAGTATCTTCTCCTTCAAATAAAACCCTGGCTTCTTGAGTTTTATATATTCTGAACAGCAGTCTGATAATTTTTTCATCTATTCCTATTTTATGCATAATATTAAATAAAACAGAGGGATTAACATTATTGAAAGCTTTTTTGTAATCCACAAAACATAGATATAAATTTTTATTGCACATGATCATTCTTTTCCCCAATATCTATAATGTTGTGATGGCTTCCTTGGTTCCCTTGAAACCAAATTGTGCTTCGTTTAATTCTCTCTATCATCTGTTCCGTTCTTCTATATTGTTGATTAGGACTTTTGCAACATGGCTCATGAAGCTGATAGTTCAATGCTTATTGCAATCCATTGTTCCTGTAGTCTTGGGAATAGGAACAAAAATAGATCTTACGAAGTCTTTAGGTATTCTGTCCTCCTTCAGACTAATATTAAAAATGATGGATAGAAGTTTTATTTCTTCCTTTCCCAATGTCTTCAGCAGCTCCCCATGAATATCACCCACTCCCAGAACTTTCCCATCCTTTATTCTTTTAATGGCTGCTTTGGTTTCCCATTCCTTAATTTCTGGGGTATCATCATTTTCTATCTGATCACATTCCAGATTATCTTCATCTCCATAAAGTTCTGTTATATACTTCTTCTACCTTATCATTTTTTCCCCCAACAAGATCTTTCTTCTTTCATCCTCCAATGCACTGCTTTCTGTCCTTTTCTTCCCTGATATCAAGTTCAAGATCTTTCTCATATCTTTTGCTGTATCATTTTCCTCTATTTCCTTGCAGACCTGATTGAGCCAGTCTTCCTTTGCAGAATTTTTACTTGTTTATTGATCTCTTTATATCTGACATGGGCTTCGTCATTCTTCCATTTTCTTCTTTCAACCATTTTTCCTATCACTTTCTCAGTAATCCAGGTCTTTCTCCCTCTGCTCTCTGCCTCACCCAGAAGACCTTTAGCACATTCTTTGATTTCTCTCTCTCTCTTAAATCAGTCCAGATTACTTCCAAGGGTCTATCAGTATCAATATTGCTGACTTTATTTTCTAGTTCAGCTCGATATTTCTCTTTGATATCTTTTCTTTTTAGTCCATCAATTCTTATTTTTCTAGTGTCATTTTCTTTATTTATTCATTTTAATCTGATTTTTACTTTAATTGTAAGCAGGTTATGATCACTATTGCAGTCTGCCCCAGGATACGTTTTTGCATTTTTTATTATATTTCTATATCATGAGTTAATCAGTATGTAATCAATCTGATTTCTCATTTCTTCCCCTCTCTGTCCAGGTGCTCTGCAAGCATAAAGTCTTCTCTAGTGTTGTTGAAACCAGGTGTTAGTCACTATCAATTTGTGTCTTCTACAAAAGTCCACCAATCTGTCTCCCATTCATTTCTTTCTCCCAAGCCCCAAGGGTCCACCAGTCCATCCGCTCTTCCTCTCCCTATCCTTAGCATTCATATCTCCCATTATTATCAGTATATATCTGTTATTTTTCAAATGCTAACATTCATCTATTTGTTGGTACATCTCTTCAGCTTCTTCATCTATATGATCTGTTGTAGGCAAGTATACTTGAATTATAAGGATATTTCTAGGTTTGGCTTTTATTTTCAAAGCAATTACTCTTTCAGATCTCTGCCAATAGCCCTCCACTGTTAAATCTGGAATGAAAGGCTTAATTTCTTCTTAAGCATTTCATTCGGGATTTAACTGGGATGCAAAGTTTCCCTTTGATTTTTACCTATTTGTAAATAGATAAAAATCAAAGTTGTAAATATAGTAATAATGGTTCTTTTATGTATTTTGCTATGTATTATTTTATAAATGGTCCTGTAAATAACAGGAAAGTAAGGGCAAAGTGCAGACTTGTATAATCGGATTATAAACATGACCCCAGGCAGTAGCTATACGAGGTCCGAGATGACCACATGGAGACGCAATGGACAGGAGAAAGTACGGGGTGCAAAAAGGCTTGGGTGGTGTCTGCAATCGATGACATAGTAGGGAGAGCAGACACAGAGGAACATAAAAGGTTTGGTGGTGCAAGCTCTCTCTCTCTCTCTCTCTCTCATGGTCCTTTTCTCGTGGCATCAGAGTCGAGTAGAAGTCATTCGGGTGAATGAAGGATGGTCAAGTGGCAACGATACGGTTAAGTAGCGGCCGAGTCCGAGCATTGTCATCAATGCAACAAGACAACCATAGAACACTGAAATTTCGTGCAGCTCCAGCCATACCTTTCCGTCAGAGGAATTTAGAGTATGGAGCAAAGAGTGATTCGTGACCGAAATCACTGGAAGGTCGCGACGGGGGAACAACAGATCCCAGAACAAGGTAACCACCCAAAGGAAGCTTACAAGAAGATCTGATGAGAAGTGTCTCCTGAAAGATTGAACTGGTCAGTAATGTAGAGTTTTTATGTCCATTGTATTGTATTTCAAGACCAGGGTGAGCGAAAGTGTTAAACTTCTTGTGATAGGACTTGTTGATAGAATTCAGGACTCTAATACCTAATCTTCTAGTAAGAACTTTGTGGCGCTAGAAGTGCATTGTTTTAAGCATTGTCATTAGATTGATTTGATGTGTTATATCTTAATATTTGAGGAGAGAGCAAGATATTCATATATACATGACTGTAATAAGTGAGTGGGATTAAGACAGCTTGGCTATGCTAATGTCCCTTAATGTGAAATGCCAATTGTATTATAGATCTTGTCTGTTGGTATAGCATTACTTATAGACTTTCATTTAAATTAGTTTTTTGATTAATATGTACCTTTACTTGGAATGAATAAACATTCATGTTTTCTTTACCCAAAATATGTGTCTGATATTTCAAGCCAATGCACCACTTACTATAAATAGAACCTGTATAAGTTAAAGTGTGGGAACTGGTTACAACTGCAATATTAAAATAAGTATCATAAGAGTTTGTTAGTATTAGGTTGCTAATATGTGTAATAGTCTGTGGACTGACTCTCTGACAATATTAATTCTATTGTATAGGAATTAAGATGGTGCAACTAAACAAATAAATTTTCTTAATTCCGATAAAGAGTTGACTTTAGATTTTCAGCGCCAGAGAGAATTTGGCTCTACCTTGGGACAATCTCTTTGTCTGAAAGATTTGCACATGAGTTCGTTTAAGAGTGAGGCCACAGAAAGGCTGGGAGGTTTGATAGATAGCTGTAACTAAGGGAATTGAGAAGGGAAGAACGAAGCTGAAATAACCCAAGGTGCAAACAAATTTAGAATAAATAAATTAAAAGAAGAAGAGAACACGAAAATTAGGAAATATTACAAAGACGCAGCAGACAACAAGATTTAAAGATTTGATAAGAACAGAATTTGATAAAGAATTAATATAATAAATAAAACAATAATAATAATAATAAAATCATCATGATATTACACCACCATATCGGCTATCCTTTTATCAGCATTATTCTAACACCCTTTCGATGTTCTCCTCCAGAGTAAATAAATCTAAATCCATCATCTGTTCTTATATCTCCTTTCCCTCTCCATCTAACCTCTAAGATTCCAAGAATTGGTATCTTCTTTCTTTTCATTTCTCTGACCACACTGGCCATCTTTCCTGCTTGATACATTGAGTTAACATTCCAAGTGCTCATATTTGTGTTTTCCTTGAGGTTCATTTTCTTAGGTTGTGTCCTCACATCAGCTAAAGAACTTCCAGGAGGCTTTGATCCTGCAGTCATTTGGAGTCTTATCCTCCTGGGACTCCAACACAGATCTGCAAACCTCCTCCCTGGTAGCATATTGCACAAGGTTAGACCCAGGGGTCCCATCTGTTCTTGTACATAGTTCATACTTCCATCTTTATGTGGTCATCATTACTCGGGAAAAAAGTATGCATCATGGTGTTTCTATGTTGCCTTCCATGAATCTTAGTAGGTTGGACATTTCCTTCCAACCAGATGTAATGGCTATACTGCCATGACTCAGTATCTTCAGTTCAGATACCCCAGGATCGCCAGTTCCCATGTACACTTAGGTGTGTCCCTGAGGGGAAGTTAATTTTTAAGACATAAAAACAAGTAATTTTTAAAAAAACAAACTTTTTTTCAAGTTTCTATTTTCAATCCATATTAAAAAAACTCCTGTCTGCCTTAACAATCCCATTAATGAAGCTGTGATCCAATGATGCATTATATCATGGATAATGACAAGATAATCCAAAAATCATGTTTAGAAACCCAAGCATGAACCTTTTCTAAAGCCATATCAGACCATAATGATATGCATAGGACAGACATTCATCTGACAATATTTATAAAAATTCATACCTAAAGTGCGATTCAAACATACCGCTTACTGGGTGAAGAGATAGAGTATCCACTTGGCCAAAACTCTCTCATTACAGAACTGTTTTATAGAATTTTTTAAACCTTGCATGATGAACACAAAGAAAACTTCAGTTATTAATGCAGAAAACAAAACATTTTAATGACTATTATAATACAAAACTGACAGAATCATTAGCAATCTGCACTGTACAACATGATAATAGATTAAAAAATGTAATTCTATTTTGTAAACTACTTATCCATAGTAACATAAAACTGATATAATAATATGGTATAATAAGAATTATAAAACTTACCAATTGGTGGTAATGAATTTTCAAGAACATCTGCATTACTTTTTAAAGAATATACATCATCTTTTATGCTTCCATGGCCTTCAATGCCAGCATCAATAAGACATGCATCATAAATGGCCTGAACTAATTTCTCATCATTTTCATTATGCCAGCCAAACCATCCCACTTGAGGTTGACTACAACGAGCTATCACTGTTCCATAGTGCTGATGCCTAAACAGTTTAAATGAACCTTAAATAACTTTTATCTAAAACAGAATTCTAATTTTAAATATGAATACTGGAGAAGAATTTTTCAGTCCATATTATTAAGATCTAAAATTTTAAAATAAAGTGGATTTATAACTTCACTGCATTGACTGGACTAACACAGACACACAGGAGAGAGAGAGAGAGAAAGAAAAATAAAAGCTCACATTTCTCATTTTTTGTGTGTGTGTGTGTGTGTGTGTTACTGTGATTACGGAACTAATAAAACTGAGCAGTCATGTGAAAATATACACATATGAAGAAAAATCTGTTGCTAAACTGAATGCCAAAAACTGCATTGCATACTGTCATAATTTTTCTTTCACATATTATGATAATAATATTAAATTAAGATAATTAATTGCTTATCAACAATATTATACCAAACTGTCCAGTGTTTAGGAATTCAATAATATGAGCACTTTCATTTATTTTCCAACTACATTCATTTGACTGCTTCAATTATCTGTACTCTGATAAATCTAGCCATTTCTGCTTCAAATTGTAACGAGGATCCTAAAGATTCTAAATACCAGTAGAAAGTCTTATAAGCTGGTTAAACATGATAACTAATAATTAAGGAATTGACAGCGTACACTAGAAATATAAATTAAATCAACTTTAATATATACTTTGCGATATTTCGGCAACATCACGTTGCTATCTTCTTGGGAACTTAAAATAAAGACAAGATCATGCAAGTACAAATAACAGCAAATGAAAAAAAAAAAAAAAAGTGAGGAAGCTACCGTTTTCCTAAAGTCCTGATGGTGCCCCCTAGCAGGCTATATTGGTAGTTCTTGGCCTTTGGGATGAAGTTCTTCTGATAAATGTTTCCAAAATTTGGGACAGTCTCATGCATCCAAATTTGTTGAGGTTTGGCATGTTCCTAAGAGCTGAGGCTGATTCCATGAATAGTCTTTCATATTTGAACTTGCTGCGGTGTAATACTGTGGCTTTCTTCCACCTTATTCTGTGGCGAGTATCCAGAGCGTGGTCTGCAAGCCCAGAGTGGCTGTACTGATGAAATCGGATGTAGTCCTTGTGTTCTGAGATTCTGATATTTGCTGTCCTGCCTGTTTGGCCAAAGTAGGACAATTTACAGCTGCAAGGGACCTGGTATACACCAGGTAGGTCTAGGGGAAGTGGTTGGTCTTTAGTGGAGCGGATAAGGGATGCCAATTTTCTATATGGTCTGTAACACGTGGTCAAGTCATGTTTTTTTAGGATTTTGTTGATTTTTTCCCGAGGTGCCTCGGATGTAGGGAATGGTGATGGATTTAGAGTACTCCTTGTTGTGGGGGGGGGGGGGTTGTGAATAACTGGTTTAAGTAATTTTTGGATTTTTTTTTTGGGGGGGGGGGGGGTAGCCATTGGCTGAGAAAGTGTCAAGGATGTGATTTAGTTCAGTGGTTAGGGCTTGATCATTTGAACAGATTAGTTTTGCCCTGTTGAATAGTGTCTTAATAACTCCATATTGTTGTGAGGGGGGGGGGGGTGATGGGATTTTTGGTGAATGTATCTGCCTGTATGGTGGGTTTTCTATAAACTGAGAAAACCAAGGTTCCATCAGGTTGGCGGGTGACTAGTGTGTCTAGGAAGGGGAGGTTATTGTTTTTCCCTTTTTCCAGAGTGAACTCGATTCTAGGATGTTGGTTGTTTAAGTGTTTCTTCAAAAGTCTCCATAAAGAAGTTGGCCAAGGGTGAGGAAAGTAGTGAACCCATAGCTGTCCCCTCTATCTGTTTGTAGAATTTATCCTGCCAAACCAAATAGCCTGAGTTCATTGTCAACTGAAATAGGGCTGAGATATCGGGAGGAAATTTAGCTTGGATTAGTTCTAAGGTTTCTTTGAGGGGGACATTTGTGAATAAGGAAGAGACATCAAAACTTACCATTATGTCATTATGTTGCAGCATAAGGTTTTCTATACTGGCTTTGAAGTGGGCTGAATTTTTTTTTATGTGTGATGGTGTGTTGCCAGTATAGTGTGAGAGTGCTTTGGCTAAATGCTTAGCTAATTTGTAAGTGGGGGAATCAATGCCATCTACTATGGGACGTAATGGCATATTTTCCTTATGTATTTTTGGGAGCCCATATATATGGGGGGGGTCTAGAGTTATATGGTTTTAGACTGTTGGTAATCTCCACAGGCGAAGAAGTGACCTTCTTAAGGAGCCTATGGAGTTTTCTAATTTGTGAGTTGGTGGGATTGTATTCAATGGGGAGGTAAGTAGCTCGATCTAACAGTAAAGCCTTAAGCTTACCTGTTCTGCACAGGTACATGTAAATTAAAACATGCTGCACCCAACCAAAATAGTGAACTAAAACCAAAACCGAAAACAGTAAACCAAATTATTGTAAACCAAAACAAAAACCAAACCAAAACCAAAAACTTGACAATTCGGCTTGATCAGATTAATTTGTTTGCTAATGTATTTATAACAATGAATAGGAATGCAAACCAGCATAATGAAATAATTAGTAACAACAGAATACTTATGTGAAACTTTTTATTTAGAATAAAATTTTTCCTCTAGTATCTATAAGATCTGCAGTATGACTCAGACAGAAGAGATAATGAAAGACTCAAATGAAAGTATGTGAACTACTCAAGTTTGACAGAATGGCACAGTCTAAAATAGACTAAGGTTCTAACTGCATAAATTCAAAACAAAAATAAATGATTAATTTTATGAAGACTAATGACTACTGGATGTGTGGAGAAGAACTTTTTCTCGTGGGAAGAATAACTTCAGACCATAATTTCTGTTACTCCACTGATGTGTATAATAAATTCACATGGAGAGAACACAAGAAATAAAAGTCTTGTTGATTTCTGATAGCGATCTCTTCAGACTGATTTCAAGTTACATATATGAAATAGGAGGTGACCCAGTTCTGTTAATGATAGAAATGAGTATCAACATTGAGGAGAAAATCACGCAGAAGTTTGATTTTTCTCTTCAATGTTAAGTATAAAAATTATGCTTGCTTTTTCTTGTCAATGATGAGGAGAAAAATCACACAAGTTTTCAAAATAATCTAAGTCAAGTAGCAGCTTTCAGTTTAAACTGTAGAATGCACAACTATTACTGGGGGAAAAAAAAAAAAAGTGCCAATGTTTGAAACCATGAACCAATCCCAGTGGCAAAATCTGAAGAAAACAGTGACTGATGTAGAAAGAAAGGCATGTTGTAAAACTATTTGCAATAGAAAATTCATAACTTCATGATGGACTTCTGATTTTCCAACCCAAGAAGTTAAGGAGAGAAATTATTAAATGTGAATGGCAAATCCAGTAATCATCAGTTATCTGACCTTCAAAACAACGACCATTCAATTATCAGAATTGCAAGTTCTGATAACTGAATGGCTAGATGATTGGTAGGTTACGTATATCAGTCAGCATCCTTAGAAGTGTAATTCAGCAAGTTCCATAATGATACAAAATTTATGGGAATACATGAAAAGAATACAGAAGACAAATATTACGAAAATATCTTGCAGGCTATTCTGGGAAAACATTCTGGAGGATACCATAAAAGAGACAGAAAAGCTGATATATTAAAGGAGATAAGGATATCATGTCAGGAGTAATTACACTGAAAATGTAAATAAATTTTCAGTGGATTATACAGCAGCAAAACATTTGTACATAACATCCATGAGGATTGTAACCATGAGCACATTTCTGTATTAAAAATTAAAAAAAAAAAAAAATGGAAGCTGAAAGGGTCTAAAAGAGGACTGACACCATTTTTGAGATAACATGATAGAAATGCATGACTGCAGTGTCCAGGGCTACACTTCAGAAGTTTGAAACATTGATGGAACTGATGTTCTGGCTACCATAATGGAGTATGGTAGCCAGACTATGAAGTTCAGTGAGAATGTGGCAACCAAACTCACTACTTCATATTGGTGGACACGTTAGTAGCCCTGGATATATATCTCTAAGCCAAATGGCAGGCTAAAATGAAAGAAAATGAAGGAAACTATCATTCAAAATGAAGGTTCAAGTGTCTACAAACTTCAGAGAAAAGGTCAAATCTTGGTGGTAGTACCAGGCAGTACTAGGTGGTAGATGTGTTTAATTATCCGGAATAATACCACAGTTGTGCTTAATGAAAGTCCAAAGATTCCAAAATTCATGTTTAGATTACAGAGAAACAACTGTTTATTTATTTTTTTCATATTCCTTTCGTATGGAACTGATGTTTTCAGAATTATGTCATACATCAGGTAGAGATCCAACATTTTAAATATGCACTAGTGGCCAAAATTGTGGAAACCTTTTGGAAAAAGTGTATTTTTGAGGTTTGATGGCTCATAACACCACTTCTTTTTTGCTGTAATACCATACAATTATATATCAATGGAAAATTTAATCAAGAATGTAATGCAACAAAGTTTGTTCAATTATCTGTATTCTATGAAAAGTTATAGCCAAATAACCAGAAAAAAAGAAGCACAACTTGCTTAGGTTGATATGAAGTAGCTTTCCTTCAATTGAATGTAGCCAATGAGCATGAGTGTTTAGAGAGCCAATCAGGTGTCATCTTGTTTTGGCAATGAGCCAAGAAGTTCACAGTAGAATTCAGCTATTGATATCATGTATTGGAGCTGAGAGGAGGACATTTGTCAGCATGTTATGTGCAAAAAACCCAACCAATTTGTCAAGTTGGTTGGGTTTTTTGTGTCCTTTAATTTAGTGAGCTTGTAAAATGTAATCAAATTAAAGAAATGGCGCAAAGAGTTGACTGGTTACCAGAAAGCGATGTAAAATAGTACTATTAAGTGAACAAGGCTACAGTTATGAAGAAATTAGAAGAAAAATTGGTGGAAGTTTAACCAAAGGTGGCATTTCTAAATTTTTGAAGAGATATGAGGAGACTCAGTCACTACAATACCAGACTGGTAAAGGCAGGAAAAGGTACACAACAGTAAGTGACGATAGAAGAATTGAGAGACTGTGCCTACGTGACAGAAGAAAATCATCTGGGTGTATACAAGATGAAATGGTGCAATACAATGTGAAGTTGAGTGCAAGGACTGTTTGGAGCAGACTGCAGGAATTTGGTCTAAATGCTAGAATTCCACGAAAAAAACTATTTTAATCTCTCGAACAAAGGTTGAAAAGATTAAACTGGGCTAAAACCCATGTTAACTGGCCAGCAGAACAATGGGACAGTGTTATTTGGAGTGATGAGACCCAAAATCTCCCTGTTTGATAGTGATGGCATAAAATATGTAGAAGGAGAAGAATCGTAGAACATTTGCATCCTGATTGCATTACACTTACCCTGAAACACCCACTTAGTGTTATGATCTGGGTTGTATGACATCAAAAGGTGTGAGCAGAATTTGCATGATTAATGGGAATATAAATGCTCAAAAATACATAACTGAAATACTTGAGCCCACACTGAAGCCTTCCGCACATGATCTTTTCCAAGATAGTGAAGCATTTATATTTCAACAGGATTCAGCTCCATATCATGTTGGTGCTGTGTGCAAAACGTGGTTTCAAGATGATCATATTCCACTGCTGGAATCGCCTTGGAATAGCCTAGACTTAATCCAATCGAAAATCTATGGAGCTGACTAAAGAAACCTGTTAGTCAGAAGCAACCCGGTAATAAAACCCAATTAACAGAAGCAATAATTCAATCTTGGCTTCACATTATAACAGCTGCAGAACTAAAAAAATTGGTTCACTCCATGGGAAGGCGTTGTAAGGCCGTAATTAATGCTAAAGATTACCCAACTAAGTATTAACTCCAGTACATTGTGAGAATTTTTGTATATCTAATTTTTTCTATATGTTTCACTTTTTTTCTTTATAACTGCTGTTCTGCTAAAAAAAATCCTTCATAAAAGTTATTGCATTATATTCTTGATTAAATTATCTTTCCATTGATATATAATTTTATGGTATTACTCAAAAAAAAGTGGTGTTATTAGCCATCAAACCTCGGAAATACACTTTTTCCAAAAGGTTTCCACAATTTTGGCCACTAGTGTATACCAGATGGATTCTTGCATTCTCTGTTTACAGAAAATCCACACATACAGGTAGACAAGATTCACTAATAGTCACCTCCCCTCTCCAACAGTATGGGAATATTAAAACTCTGTATCAGAGGGCCCCTCATCACTTGAATGCATTCACACCTTCAATCCCTACCAAAAAAAAAAAAAAAAAACTACACTTCTTGTCTCCCACCAGAACAGACACACCACCAAATCTATCATCGTCCCACATATTGAATGCACATCTGAAAAATCAGTAAAAATCCCCCCAAAAAAATACAATCTTGTAACCACTTACAGACCATATAAAAAATTAGCATCCCTTATGCACTTCCCCAAAGACAAACCAGTCCCTAGACCTGAGTATTTACCAGACACCATGCAATCATGCTGTAAGCTGTCCTACTATGGCCAAAACAGACATCAGAAATGCTGAATCCCAAGGACTACATCCAGTTCCACCTCTACGACCGTACCTTGAACACCCACCACAGGATATGGAGGGAAAAGGATATCTTACTCCACAGTAGCAAATTTAAATCTGAAACACTTTTCCTGGAATCTGTCTCAGCCTTAGGGATTCATATACCTCAACAAATTTGGCTACATGAAGACCTGCAACCAAATGAGACCTGACAGGTCTCAAATCTGGTAAATACTCACTCACCTTTAGAACTTCAGCACAAACAGCCAAGAACAAGTGTAGTATCAGTTTGCTCAATATACCCTGATGATGGCAATTTGACTTTGATGAAATATTGACAATAGTATTATTCTAATTAATATACAGTCTAGGTTGTATCCTTAAATAATATTTTTACTGCGTGTACTCCTGATGTGCTTCACTTATTCTGTCCAGGCCACAGTGTGGCAGCCGGCAGGACTTGGAGAGGCTATCAGTGGTTAGTCAAGTGATAACATGTCTATCATTTTAACTACTGATAAGAATTTCAATATTTGGATTGCCTTTCCATAATGGACATTCTTCTAGTCATATAAATTTAACTTACCTCCATACTATGACAGGAATTCGTCGTAAATAACGGAAATCAGCAGCCACTTCCAAGTCACTATCAGACACAGATGATGGAACCAGTATATACCGAGGATAACTTGCACATAAGCTGCAAATAAAAGCAATACAGTATTAAAAATCTAATAAAATATCAATGCAGATACAAGTACTTGCTTTATAATTATTTTATTAGAAACCATAATAACCAGTCATTTAAACTGAAAACTTTCAATATTAATAACAACATATGGAACCAGTAGGAGGGAAAGTCTCAAACACCATTTCTTATATTTCAGATCCTAAACAAAGTAAACCAAGAATGCTGCAATTTACTTTTCCAATCCCATGTTCCCATGGAAAAAGAATCAAACAACTATCCTTTCTAAATACATCATGTAAAATTCTATCATATCTATTTTAAAATTCTATCAAATTCTATCTAAAAGGCATAGAGCCCTTATTCTACTCAATGCCATGGTGTATGTGGAAAAGAATGATAAGCCAAACCCAAGTTGTCTTCTGTTGTTTTTAACATCTCCATGTTCTTTTTGTCTTATTTTAAAACTTAGAGTCTGGTCTATGTATGAAAGGTCATCAGAACATGGAATTCCGTATAGAAGAGACTACAGTCTTTAGGAGGGAAGGGTAAACGTCATATAGTTAAAACAGGTTTGTAAGCCACCCTATTTTGACTATACAAAATTTACTCACTCCTGAAGATCATAACCCATTCCACAAACATCCTAGGGCATACAGAACTGTAGGCTCTTGTGGCCTTTCATACATAGACCAGACTTCAAGAAGTACTGAAATAAAACAGAAAGAACATATTAGATGTTAGCAATTTGACACACACACACACACACACACACACACCATGATCACCATGATACTGAGTACAATAAGAACTCTATGCCTTATATAAAAGACAATTTCATCGCTTGCAACATTAAAGAATCTACTATGGTCATCTTTTCACCTGGCATGTTTTTTAGGAACCAGGGAATAGACTTAAATCATGTATCAGATTTTTTTCATACATTGGACTTCAACTTTTCAGCCAACCATCTGCAAACAACGCTGAGCAGCTACCTCTTGCCACCTCCTATACTCCATGCATTTCTATGATTTATAATGTAACAGTTCCTATATAGCTTTGGTTAGTAATGTTTTAATTTGTGTTTGCCGATTTTTTATATATTTACCCAGAGGAAGCTACAAAATGTAATAGCAAAACTAGCAGGTTCATTAATTATTATAGTTATTTATGACCATTTATTATTTATTTGTTATTTATGACTGCAAAGTATACCCTATTTGATCACAAAAGAAACAAAGATATTATGAAAGAATTAAACCAAGAACCAGTAACAGAAAAAATTAAAAAATATAAACATAAATGGATGGAACACATTCAAAGAATGAAAACAGAAAGATTACCAAAACAAGCCTTAAAGTACAAGCCATTAGGAAAAAGAAAACCAGGACGTCCTCCTAAATGATCCAACGATGACTTCTAAGGCCGGAACAGGCCATGCTAGGCCTAAATTCTTGATACGCATGATGATGATTTATGACCATTAAAACATTATAAAATACACAGCTTTTTCTTGTTATACTCATTGGCTGAACATCTCCTGTCAAATATCTAGACTACAGGTTTTAAGCCAATAGCTACATCACCTATAAAACAGTTTGCTGAAGTGAAGATATGCGATCCAGTTTCTCTGTATGATAAGGAATAATAGTCTGGAACTGCAATGGAAATGAACTGAGCAACTGGCAAAAGTCAAGAACAGATGGAAAGAATACACAGAAGAGCAATGAGCAATATGCCAACCTGAATGAACACCAAGAAGACAACAAAAATGGCCTTACGGACAGAGAACTAAACAACTGGGGGGGGGGGGGGGGAGAGCTTGGGCCATGAGAAAAATGACAAAAAAGCCTCAGGTATTGATGGGATACCTGCAGAACTCCTAAAACCAGTGCCAGTCAACATTATCACTGCTTTGTGCCAAGAGATATGGTCAACTTGCAAATGGCCTGAATGGATCAATATTCATCCCATTACTAAAGAAAGGTGATGCCAGCGATTGCTAATTATCACAATAGCAATGTTTTCTCATGCAAGCAAGATCCTACTGGAGATTATTCAACAGTGGCTACAATAAGTCATCAATCAGGAGCTACCAAATGTCCAAGCTGGTTTCAGGAAAGGAAGAGGCACTAGAGATCACATCACCAACATCAGATGGATCAGTGAAAAGACCCGTGAATACTAGAAAGACTTGTACATGTATTTTCATTGATAACAGCAAGGCTTTTGACTATGTAGAGCATGATAAGCTATGAGTGGCTCTGTGTGATCAAGGTGTCCCATCTCACCTGATCAAGCTTATTGATTGTTGCATATTGATCAGGAAGCAGCAGTGCGAACACTTTATGGTGAACAGATTGGTTCAGGATCAGCAAGGGTGAGACAGATATATATATATTTCTTTTTTGTATTTGTATTTCATTTGTATTTCTTTTCAATCTCTATGCTGAAGTGACCATGAGGAAATTATACATGGACTCATCCAATATTGGAGTGAAGAAAACAGGAAGAACTATAAACAACTTGAGGTATGTAAATGACAATCTTATTTGCAGAAAGAAAAGACCTGCTAAATCTAATTTTGGAAATCAAGAAAGAAAGTGAAAAAATGGGCTGCTTAGCAAAGATCATGACAACAGCAGTTAGAGGAGAAGTGAAGTTTAAAATCAATGATGAAGAAATTGAATCAGTTCAGGATTTCATACTTTCATCAGGATTTCAAACTAAGTTTCAGAAAATTTCTGTCATACCAGAAAAAAATTCTTGATATATATCAGCAAATACAGGAGGTGACCATGTTATTACTGCAGAAAATACAACTAGAAAAGATACCAAAAAATGAAATAAACACAGCATACAGAGACAAATAAAATATAAGATATTACTCCAGAAAGCAAAACAAACCTATATTAGAAAAGAAAGCCAAATTTTTTTCACTTTCTTTCTTGATTTCCAAAATTAGATTTAGCAGATTATATAAATTTCATTAAATAAAAATGATTACGTAATTTTAGCAGGAGACTTAAATGCAACAATTGGAAACATGAAAATTAATAATAATATAGGAATACATGGAGAACATACTCAAAACAGGAATGGTAAAAAATTGATCGACTTTGTAGTTTATAATAACCTAAAAATAATGAATTCCTTCTATAAACATAAAAACACACATAGACACACATAAATATACTTGGGCAGCAAGAGGATGGAAATCAATATTAGATTACTTTATACTAAATGAAAAGACATCAAAATTTTCACTATATGTTAGAGTTCACAGAGGATATGAAATAAGCAGTGACCACTTCCTTGTTAAAATAAAATTAAGATTACCACCTAAATGGCTATAAGTAACAAGAACAGAAAGAAAAATTGAAACATTTCTTTATAAAACTAGACTACTGAATGACACAAATGTACAATGGCTATATGAACAAAGAATTAACCAATATCTAGATTAAATAAAACAAAATGAAGGAATAGAAATAGAATGGCTTAATATAAAAACGATACTAAAGGCAGCAGCAAATGAAAGCTTAGGAAAGACCAAAAAATTCAATAAAAGGAAAAAACTGAAGATCTGGGATGATACAAGCAAAGAAATAATCAAAAATAAAAAAGAAGCCTATCGCAAATGGTTAAGCAGTAAAAGATTAGAAGATGAAATAAATATAAAAGAATAAGAGCCATAGCTAAAAGAGAAGCCAGAAAAAGGCATAGAGAATCATGGAACAAATTTGTTTCTAATTTAGAACATGATTTACATAAAATAAGACCCAATGTATATAAAATTTTGAAACACTTAAATGCAGATACCAAAGAAAACATAAAATTAAACACTGAATTGAATTTAGAAGAATTTCTAAATTACTACACAGAACTGTGGACAGACAAATATTTTAAAAAAGACAACTGGCAAACAATTAATGAGAATGAAAAGGAAATAACTAAAGAAGAATTAGAAATCAGCCTGAAAGAAACAAGAAACAGAAAATCATCTGGAGAAAATAAACTAGGTTCAGAACTATATAAATATGCAGGAACTAGATTCAAAGAAAGACTCCTATTATTTTTAAATAAAATTTATTCAACTGGTATCCCCCCCCCAATAGAATGGAAAAAAGCAATTGTGATTCTTATCTTTAAAAAAGGTAATAGAGATGACCCTAAAAACTATAGAGGTATCAGTATACTAAATTCCTGTTACAAAATATATAGCAGAATCTTAAATAAACTTTATCCGAAAACTTTATTTTTGAAGTACAGAATGGATTTAGAAAAGGACGATTGAATAGACCCAGCCTTTAGCCTAAGAGAAAAGAAGAGAATACAATTTAGAAACCCATATTGCATTTATTGACTTTGAAAAAGCATTTGACTAAGTTAAAAGAAACATTATTTAACATATTAAAAGAAAGACAAATACCAAATAATATCCTAAAAGCTATCACAAGTATATATGAAAATAATCAAATACAATTAAGATTAAATCACGAGCTATCACATATGAGAGAGAAAAACCAAGGGGTCCGACAGGGATGTCCCCTCTCAGCAACTCTTTTTAATATCCACTTAAATGAAATAATAATAGAATGGAATAAAAATTTACATCAAGGAATTAAACTTAAACACTCTCCTCTTTGCCGACGACCAAATAATAATTACAAATTCTGAAGATAAACTACAGAAAGCTATCGTAGATCTAAATGAGATACCCAAAGATTATGGTATGATAATATCAACAGAAAAATCAAAAACTATGGCCTTTAAAGGACAAGATACAGCAAGAACTAAAATAGTAATAGATAACAAGATCTTAGAACAGGCGAATTCATTTAACTACCTAGGATGTGCAATCACATATGAAAATGAAAAAGATATAAACGTAAAAATTGCAAAATATTTAAAAATAACAGGTGTAATTAACTCTATATTTAAACCAAACCTAGTTCAAAAACAAACCAGACTAAAAGTATACAATACATGAGCCCTACCAGTCTTAATGTATGGAAGCAAAATCTGGACAATAAAACATAAAGACAAACAAAAATTAACAACAGCAGAAATGAAGTTTATGAGAAAAACTGCAAAGTATACCCTATTTGATCACAAAAGAAATGAAGAAATTATGAAAGAATTAAACCATGAACCAGTAATAGAAAATATTAAAAAATATAAACATAGATGGATGGAACACGTTCAAAGAATGAAAATAGAAAGATTACCAAAACAAGCCTTAAAGTACAAGCCATTAGGAAAAAGAAAACCAGGACGTCCTCCTAAATGATCCAACGATGACTTCTAAAGCCGGAACAGGCCATGCTAGGCCTAAATTCTTGATATGCATGATGATGATGATATAAATTTGAAAAAATAAGACAAAAAAAAAAAACAATATAAAAAAAATGGGCAGCCTTTAAATACACTGTGCATAAAGCATAGCAAAAGAAGCATTAGGAGAAAAAAAAACAGTTGGTACAAAAACTAATCAAAGATGGATCATAGATAAGAAGAGGAATAAAGTAAACAGTGAGATAAGAAAAATTAAACAAGAATACTGGAATAACTACTGCAAGAAATTAGAACACAATTTTCATGGTACTTGAAGAATTACGTGAATTCAAAAAGTAACTAACAAATATTAAATTGGAGAAAAGGAAATAGTTATCAAATTTACCAAGAGATTTTTTCAAAATCTATACACAAAAAACAATAAATAAAGATAATACAACCAAAGATAATGTTTTACATACAGGATAACAGAGCTGGCTAAATAAATCCTTAAGGAACTGAAAAACAACAGAAAATCAGCTGGAATATATAAGATACAAAATCAACTATTAAAATATGGAATGAAGCTCCCTTCCTTCATACACGGTGAAGGAAGGAAGGCAGAATTCATCTAAAAATTATGGAAACAATTACCATGTCAGAATAAAACTTCAGTTTAATATAAAACCAAAAAAAAAGTCGCCATTTCGACTTTCACACATATATAAAATGTAACAGAGCTAAGCTGTATGCAAAATAAGCCAAACAAAAGCCATGGGAAGATTTTGGTAAGAATGCAGAAAATAAATATCAGGAAGGAGGCAAAATGTTTTGGAGACTATTGAAAAAGCTTAGAAATTGAGATAAGAGTACTGTAAAATGAATCAAAAATCATAAAAATGACATGAAAACTGAAGATAATGATATCCTAGTTCATTATCATCAAATTCCTGATATGTACCCTCAAGAGGGATGTACAAGATATCATAGTACTGCATGAAAAACTTACACCATTACTAACTTTCTATCTACAATTTTCCTCCAAATCAATCTGTTACTAGTCAAGACCTCAACATTATCAGATCTTTTATTTCTATCTTCTAAGGCACTTTTTACCGTATCAATCCACCTATATCTTGGTCTTCCTCTGGATCTTTCTCCTGCCAACCTGGCAAAGAACACATGTTTTGCTAATCTTTCTTCTCCCATTCTGTCTAAGTGACCATACCACCTGAGATTAATATCTTTCCTAATATCCTCATTTTTAATATGACATTGCCACTGATGCAATCTGTTCACCCCTCTAATCTTTCTCAGGACTCTATCTGTGGTCTTTGGTCAAATGTTTTATTTCTAGCTAAGCTCTCAGATCCATAAGTTAAAATTGGTTTGAACACTGTCTTGTATACAGCAAATTTAGTGTTTTGACTAATTTCTCTCTTATTCCATATAAATTTATTCAGTTGACTATTTTCCTACCATAGTATCTTTGTTGATTCTG
The DNA here is from genome assembly GCF_054136105.1 of Typopeltis vanoorti. Lineage (NCBI taxonomy): Eukaryota > Metazoa > Arthropoda > Arachnida > Uropygi > Thelyphonidae > Typopeltis > Typopeltis vanoorti. Next base: position 162,541,299 of record NC_143549.1, on the reverse strand, counting down.
TTGTCTATTTCCATATTTAATTTGCCATCTTCACCAAAACTCGTGCCTAAGTAGCTGAAATTTTTTACTTGTTCTCCATTCAAAATGCATTTGATATTTTCACTGCTTCTGCCTATTTTCAGTGTCTTTGTCTTATTATTGCTGACCTTCATACCAATGATATCCTAGATATCTGGAGTAATTACTTTGAAAGCCTATTAAGCAAAACAGTAGTATAAAATGTTCAAAAGGAATGCAAACAGGAGTACATATAAATATTTAAGGTAGAAAAAGCATCAGAAACTTGCAATGTAAAAGGCAGCAGGGGTAGATGATATCTGACAAGAAATGGAGGTACAAAAGTTCTACACTGCATAATTTAGAGGGCCTGCTCAGAAGGCTGAATTCCAGATAGAGCTCTAGTAGTTCCCATCTATAAAAATGGGAATAAACCTGTATGTGAGAATTACAGAGGAATTTCTCTACTAAGTGTTCCAGGTAAGATTTATACAAGCATAGCATACTTGAAAAGAGACTGAGAAGATTGGAAAAGAAATTTGGTGAAGATCAAGCTGGGTTAAGGCCAAAGAAATGTTTGTCAAGATCAGATTTTCACTTTAACAACAAATAGTTGAGAAATCATGGGAATGTGACAAGGATTTGTACTTAAGTTTTGTAGATTTGGAGAAGGCATATGACAAGGTGCCCATAAAAAAAGCTTTCTGAAACACTAACAGTTACATGGGGTAAATAGAATATTATACAGAGCAATACACAGTGTATATTTCAAATGTAAGTCAGCAGTTAGAATTGAAAGAAATATCAGGGATAAGACAAGGATGCACATTATCTCCACTCTTATCATTTATATGGATCACATCATGAAAGAAAATGGCATTAGGCCTGATATTAGAATTGGAGATGTCAAATTAGCTCTTCATTGTGAAGAATTTATGGAGACAAAAACGTGTATTAGAGTTATTACTTCGTGCAGTTGTTATTGTACTCCTGAACACATCTAGTGCAAGTCTAAGTAAAATATTTCAGCTATTTCATAAAAGATTTTAGTGAAGATGGCAAATTAAATATGGAAATAGACAACAGAATAATCAAAGCTAGTATGGTGGGTAGCTGAAGAAATTTATATGGAATAAAGAGAGAAATTAGCTAAAACACCAAACTAGCAGTATACAATTAACAGAATTATATTGAAAACAAAGATATTAGAAAGGAACTTATCATTATTAGCACTCAAGAATGTGTATACAGAGCTAATCTAAGGTGGTATGGCCACTTAAATAGAATGTGTGAGGAGAGGTTAGCAAAACAAGTTTAATGCTGAGATGGCAAGAAAGAGACCCAGAGGAAGAACAGGGTCTAGGTGGATTGATTCACTCAATAGTACCTTAAAAACATGAAATATTAGATATGACAATACTGGAGTGCTCACATGTAACAGACTGATTTAGAGGAAAATTGTTGACAGGAGATTAACAATGTAAACTTAATCATGTAGTGCTGTCATAATAGCCTTGAACACCCATTGATGGTGCATATCAGGATATTGATGATGATGACTTATTAAGTCCCACCTTATTAATTTAATGATGGATGAAATAAAAAAAAGAAGTAAACAAAATGGAAAAGTTTATAATAATTAAAAATTAATTGGATATGCTGATGATATAATCTTACTAACAGAAAATGAATATGATCCACAAAGATTGCTAAATACATTCAATAATGTAACACAAAAGAATAATATGAAAATATTCAAAGTAAAAACTAAAACCTTGACAACTGCCTTTCATAGTTTTCTTTATCCATAGGAATAAAAAAAAATTTAAATGGAGAGAGACTGGGGCATTGTTGTGGTGCAGCAACTAATCTCTGCTACTCCCTGATCACAACTTTCAAAAGTTCTGGTCATTAAGAACTTGCTCCCTCAAATCGTGGCAAACATTCACGATTTTTTTTATCCTCTGTGAGCAAATAATGCACAAATTTAGCAGACACGCATTTCATTTGCAAATCTTCTGGCACGAATTCAATGACAAATTCATCTCTTCAGAAACTTGCTCAATGGTCTTTCGATGATTTTAATTGATTTCCTGGTAAACCTTTTGACGTTTTCATAATTTCTGCTTGTCAAGGGTCAGACAGATTGTGGTTGGTTTTCAACTGACATGTCCCCATTTTTGAAATGGGAAAACCATTCGTAGACTTGCGTTTTACCTAAAGCATCACCATTAAAGGTTTGCTGAAGCATAATAATAGTTTCAGCTGCAGTTTTACCCAAAAGAAAACAAAATTTCACATAAACTTTCTCTCTCTCTCTGTTCCTTGTGATCAGCCATCACAAAATCGGCAAAATTGCTTGTAAGCACTAACAAAAAAGCAGCCAGAACAATGAACTAGTTCGCACAGAATGATGCCACTTGCCAGACTGGCACAAAATCTGCACATTCATGATGCCTAACAGTATTATCCATGACTAGAAAATGTGCACATGCAAAGTTCAGATTTTGGTTATTTTTGGGTACCCCTTGTTTGTACTTCTACATGTTTTTTATTTTTAAAATGGAAAAAATGAATGGAAAGAAAATAAACAATTTGTTATAAAATTTTTATCAAATTACCATGGACATCCTCTGTGTGGATCAGTTGGAATACAGAAACAAGCAAACATGACAGAAAAATTAATTCAATGGAAAATCATAAGTTAACATAGAACAGCATAGTCACATTCGGGGTTGAAAAATGTGCTTGTCTGCTCACCTGTGATGAGTAAGAATTTTTAGTTGAATACAAAAGAAATCAGATTAAGTTGAATCATCAATTTTATTTATATAATGCCAATTGTATGTTTTTTTTTTTAAATGCTGTAAACAGTTCTTGTATTTTTACCTTACTTACCACTTCTACTGGGACATCATAATTGTCTGTTGTGTTTATTATCAGTGATTTTGCAGCAGTAAACCGTGAAGTAACCAACCAATCATGACATCGTAATAACCTACAATGTCAATATCTATTTCCCACCCCACTGATGGAATAAGAATTTTAACCATTAATAGGGGATAACTTAACAAGTTGAGAAAGTAGTATTAAAGATCCCCCCCACCCCCCTAAATTATACCATTTCTTGATATTCATTTTAAAAACATAACCTAAACGTGTTCTGGTTGTTTTTCAGATGCTGCTGCTTTGTACAAAACTGATAACAGAAATTACTCATGTTTTCTCAGTTATTGTTCAGTTTTACCTCAGTTAAACACATGGTTTTCTCTCACAGGTAACTAAAAAAACATATTACATAGTTTCTCATACCATTGCTATTATGGTCATGTATCACTGAGTTTTTTTCCCTTCATGTCCCATAATAAACTGATAAACATACTATTATATATAAGAGGATGGCTGACTGACAGACAGATATCAAAAAGTGGTATACGGGGGATGCGATTCTGCAAGATTTAAGGTATCTAGTTATTTATTTCGTATCCAAACACAAGTGGTACAGTAGTAAGTAAGTGGTACAACATTATTTATAACAAATTAGGTTACATTACAAATGAGAACAGCTTAAATTTGGTAGGTGAATTATACAGGGAATAATAATTAAATATGAAAAAAGGAAACTATACATAACTTATATACAATATGGTCAGATGTTCTTCCAGTATCTTGCACAATCAACTGCTCTTTCTGTGCAGGACAAGGCCCTCTTCTGTAATAGGTGATGGAAGAAAGGGACAACAAAGAAGGTGTTCCATGGACTGGGTTGTCCCACACCCACAGTTATCTGGGCTAGTGAGGTAGCCCCATTTGATGAGGTTTTGTTTGCAGCATCCTTCGTTCAAAGTCTGTTGAGGCTTTTCCAAGTATTCCAGTCCAAATGGGCACCACGTGGAAGATGTTTGGCTGTTGGAATACCAGTATTATTTTCAGGATACAGTGTAGATTTTCTACTGTTGTTGTGTTAATTGATTAGTGCACAATTGAAAATGTATGCTTATTCTATTTCTTTATACCTTTCTGCGATCTACATTTATCTTTGCTCTATATTTAATTCCTTTCTATATACTGTATTAATACAACTCTTTCTGTTCGCATTTAATCTACCTTCCGTAATGTCATATTCTTATACCTGAGGGCACTAGAAATTTGTTTTCGTTAATGACTGCACCACTAGTGGTCTCTTCGTGGTATAAGAAATAGTAAAACTTCCAGTAGGTCTCTATCTAACATAAATCCTTTCTCAATGATTAATATACAGTCGTGGCTTTTATGTGCTCCTTATCGTAGCTATCATTTAACTTCCTGCTTACAGGATCAAGTTTATTTGGAAACAGTGCATTGCATATTAAAGATCAGGCGACACTCCTTGAATATATAACAAGCATGTTTATTAATACTAAGATTGAATATACAACTCACGCAATAGGAAATTGCTTCTTCTAATTTCAGTTTAAGCTAGGCCCTATATGATAAAACTTCTATGGCAAATTCCTGCAATTATGTAATAAATTTACAAGAATCACTGCAACAAACTTATAACTCCTAGTTTAAACTGTCATAGAACAAAACTTCTATAGCAATTTTCTGCAATTAGGCAGCATAAAACTTTAGAATTCACTACAATCAACAATTAAAACTTCTAGCCTAATTACTTCTTAGGAAATTATTATGCTTTGGTCTATACACCTACAAATTCCAACTATTAACTTGCATCAATTACTCATTGCATCAATTAGATAGTTTTCTTACATCACAAACAAAACAATATGTAACAAACAACTCACATAAGTTCTTTATCCCTTTACTGCACTTCACAGTTCGTTCCAGAGTCCTTAGGTTCTTCTCCGTCTCGGGTTTTGGATTTCTCCTTAGAGAATCTTGGAGCACCGGCGTCTCATCCGGAATGGTTGGTGTGGTCTGGAATGTGATTTCCCAGCGTCTTGAAACTCGGGCGAAAGGATTCACGATCGGAGCATATGCAGATTCATCTAAGTGGAAAAGTATTCTGGTCTGGCACAGCTACTCCCTCCGTGGCTAATCGCTTCCGCGACTGTCCGTCGCAACGTCATTTGATCTGGATGACTTGCGGTGGATTGACTTCCTTCTCCTCTTTACCTCCTTCTGATCTCGGTGTGTCCCAGCCAAAAAATGTTGATTTCGATGGGCAAAGATCCATGCCTTATATTCATCCTTCCACAGAACCCTGGGTGAAGGATTGAGATCCCCCGAACATTTCTGAGCGACTCTCTTGATCTTCTACTAACGCCAACTTCTCTTCCTCCCCTTAAGTGCATTTTTTAATCTGTTTTACCGGACTGTGGAACTATGTTTGATTCATGCCACCCCTTTTACCACTGACCTTGAAGGTGGTCTTAGACTGAATTTGTAAACAAAAGGGTTCTCTTACACTTCAATCAGAGCACTAACATCAAAAAGTATTCCGATGGCAAGGCACTGCCCTTGGCTTTAACATTTAGACATCTTTTGTTTATACAAGTGAGCAAGCTAATTCCTTTTGGGCTTTATACATAGGCTTTTAGTATTATATTTACAGTAACAAACAAAGTTATTCTGGTAAGCTTTCTAGATGTGACCTCTGTAAAAGTCGATGCAAAGAGCCTTGAAAATATTCACTGCATCGAATTTTACAATAGTGCAAGCCATTGTTGAAGTCTTGTCTCTGGGAGGTTTTTAGGTGGTTCAACAGTTGCCAGGAAGCCATATCAGGATCTTAATCTTTGGGACACTGCAGTCGGCCGAATAGTGGGTGGCGTTCATCATTCATTTGTCTGCTTCTTTCGTCAGATGAGAATGCAGATCTTCGAATTAAAGGGGGGGGGTGCAATACCAGCCAAAGTATACAGGTATTTTAGTGGTGTTGGTTTCATACATCCTGTAATTAAGCAGCAGCTTTCATTCGATGCTGGGTCCAGTTTTTCAGCTTGGCAGGATCTGGACCATACTGGGCCGGCATATTCAGCAGAAGAATAGCCAAGGCAGATCTCAGTGTGCTAGGGTCTGCACCCCATCTGGATGAGGTAAGCTTTCTTAGTATATTGTTTCTTGCATTCACTTTTGCCTTTGTTTTTTCTATGTGTGTTTTATATGAGAGGGTGCGATCAAGAGTCACACCAAGGTAGATTGGGTTCCAGGAATGTTCTATATTAGAGCCTTCTCAAGAAATCTGTAGCTCCCTGTTGGCTTCCTTATTGTTAAGGCGAAAAAGGCCAGTCTCTGTTTTCAAGGGGTTTGGTTTTAGTTAATTGCTTCTATAATATGTGGTTAGACTATTTAAGGCAAGTGATAGAGTAGTTTCAACTTGAAATTTTTTGATTGAGTAGCTATGGCAAGGTCATCAGCATATATAAAATTTCTAGTTCCTGGAAAGATGGAGAGATCATTGACGTAGATGTTGAAAAGTAATGGTGAAACACACTTCCCTGGGGGAGGCCATGTTTTTTGGAGGTGCCAACAGCTATTCCTACCCTCCAGGTCCGCGTAAAAGCGTCTGTTTTCTAAGAGCGATTGGATCAGGAGGACAAGCCGATAGTCTTTAGTTATTCTGTATTTTACTTCTGAGTGTGAGATGGTTTATGGTATCATATGCTGCAGATAGGTCTACAAAGACTGCTCCTGTAGTTGGTTTTTGCTCATAACCATTTTCTATATATTGAGTGAGGTGAGAATTTGTGATGTGCAGGATTTGCCTGGTCTAAAATCAGCCTGCTCAGCAATAAGATGGGGTTCAATTAGTGGTTGTAGCCTATTCAAAATTAATCGTTCATAGAGTTTAAAGAGATTGCTGAGTAGTGATATAGGTCTGTAATTTTTTGCTTCTGTTGGAGTTTACCCTGGTTTCAGAAGGCCACCACTTTGGCATGCCTCCAGATAGTTGGTATCCTTAGGGTTCTGAGACAAGTGTTGTATAGGTTTAATAACCACTCTTTAGTCCTTGTTCCAAAATGTTTAATCTGTTCATTACAGAGATCAAGGCTTAGAGATTTTCTAGGTTTGAATAAGTTTATGGCAGAGTTGAGTTCAGTGATGGTGAAATCTGAGTTAATGAAATTTTGTTCCTCATTTGGGGTTCTAAGCAGCTTATTTTTTGGGTGCTTCTTAGGGAATTTTCCATTTAGTAGCAGCTGGTGAGCAATTTGATTAGCTGTTACCTGCAGATGCTCATATGGATTAGTGAAATCCCCCCTAATTCTGTTGATAAGGTCCCATGCCTTTCTGCTACTATGGGTCATATTTTGCCCCTTTACAAGGCCTTGATAAGACCTCATTTGGACTATTGTATTCAGATCTGGTCTCCTTGTTTCCATTGCGATTCTGATATATTGGAGAGAGTACACAAAGGAGAGTGTTAAAAATGATATCAGGATTGTGGAATACTGATTATGAAGACAGATTGAGAATTTGTAGACTGCAGACACTAGCAATCAAGGGTATCTATTTTTTTTTTTCCATGAGGAACACCTTTCCTCTGCCATCTTGGAGCAAAATTTTTCTCCTGATTGGATAGTCTCTTCTGAAAAGGGAGTTGGTGTTGTAAAGTTGTAAGTAATCAGTATACTGGGCTTATATATCACTGGAAAGGCCCGGAATGTCATTTGTGAGGCATCCTTGGAGGGGAGTGGGGGGGATGTGTTGGTGAAGATTTTCCTCAGTATTTTTATGAATTCAGGATGCTTGGTCCAGTGTTATTCAACTATACATTAATGATATTGGAAAGGATTTAACAAGCAATATACAGCTATTTACTGATGATGCAAAGACAGGTAGGGTAATCAAGAATGCTACTGATATGCATTACTTGCAGAATAATTTGAATAGGCTGGAATTGTGGACATGGGAAAAAGGATGTCAATTCAATGTCAGTAAATGTAAAGTCATTCACTTCAGCGTGATTAGATATCGAATGTCGTATTATATTGGTGGGATTCGGCTAGAAGAAACTGATGATGCTAGGGATCTTGGAATATTAATAATAGATAGGAAGTTGAAGTTCCGGAACCATGTGGCAAAGATTGCAAGTACAACTCAAAAGATAATTGCAATGCTGAAACGAATGTTTGCATGTAAAGATAAGGATGTTATTTTGTCTCTTTACAGGGCCTTGATAAGACCTCACTTGGACTATTGTGTGCAGGTCTCGTCTCCTTGTTTCCACTGCGATTCGGATATACTGGAGAGAGTACAAAGGAGAGTGTTAAAAATGATATCAGGATTGTGGAATACTGATTATGAAGATGGACTGAGAATTTGTAGACTCATACACTAGCAAACAGGAGGAAGAGGGGAGATATGATTGAGACCTACAAACTTCTAAAATGGTCATACAGAATTTCAGTTGATGGAATTTTTCAATTTATGGAAGGTGGGAAAAAGATGAGAGGGCATCCTTGGAAGCTGAGAATGAAGGCCACTAAGAAGGGGGATGAGGGCTAGATTTTTCTCTCAGAGGGTGGTGTGTGATTGGAATGGATTGCCATTGGATGTTGTAAGTACAAGCAGTGTGAATGAATTCAAGAATATGTATGATAGTTGTTGTGTGTAGTATGTGGCCTCCCTCAATGAGTCTCTGACTCCCTCGAGGTCTCTCTTAATAATAACAACATGAAGTACTTAACATAGATCCGAAAAAAGCAAATTCATTTTGGTAATGTAGCAGCCCTTTTAACTAACTAGATTTAAAAAAAAAAAAAAAAAAGATGCTAATTAAGAGAGATTTATTATATTAAAGGAACATGCAGCAAGTTCACAGTTTTCTCTGTCCTGCATCTGATGAAGCTTTAAACAAAAACAGCTAACATCATGTTGTGACTTGCCATGTACATAACAGGTTTTTTTCGTTGTTTTTTATTTTATAGAGTAATGTGAGACATACAAAAATATTTTGGGAAAATTTGGAGAAAAGAGCAAAGCTAATAATAATGGCAAATATCTGTTGGATTTCTGCTCAGGACATGGACTGGTTATTACTAACACCATGTTCCAACATAAAAATGTGCACAAATTCACATGGAGAGAAGAGGCTAGGAATAAGAAAAGTCTCATTGACTATGTTATTGTTGATAGTGATGTTTTCTCCCTGGTGCAGGACACCAGAGTGTACAGAGGATTTGAAATTGGAAGTGATCACTATTTAGTCTTGAGCAGGATAAAATTGAATTTCATATTGAAAAGAATAACATGTAAGAAAGTTTTAAAGCGAATAAAAGTTGAGCAGCTCTCAGATGTAAACTGTAGACTAAAATACAGAAATATTATTGAAAAGAAAATGAAAGAGTTTGAGAACAGGAATCAAACCTTGGAGATTCAGTGGCAAACTCTGATAGGAAACATTGATTGATTCTGCCAGAGAAGCATGTGGTGAGGTTGTGTGCAAAGATAAAAAAATCAGAACTCCCTGGTGGACACAGGAAGTTAAAGAGGCAGTGAAGGAAAAGAAGAAAGCATATCAAAAGTTCCTGGCAAATAAGTCAGCTTTTACTCTTACAGAATACAGAGACAAATGTAAGAAAGCTAAACAGTGTGTAAAACTAGCTAAACAAAAGTCATGGGAGGACTTTGGCAAGAATATAGAAAATAAATATCAAGAAGGTGGCAAAATATTCTGGAGGTTGTTGAAGAAGCTTAGTAATGGAGGAAAGAGTGCTGTAAAAGGAATTAGAGATGATAAAGGTGAAATGAAAACAGGAGAAAAAGATATCCTTGAAGTATGGAGTAATTACTTTGAAAAACTGCTAAATGAAACAAGCAGTGATGACAGCACAGTGATAAAAAACACTGACCAGGCATGCAGTCAGGAATACATATCCATAGTTGAAGTAGAAAAAGCCATCAAAGGCTTGAAATGTGGAAAGGCAGCAGGAGTAGATGATATTCGACCAGAAATGCTGAAGTATGGTGGTATAAGAGTCTTACAGCGGCTGCACTGCATAGTTCAGAAAGCCTGGACAGAGGGACGAATTCCCGATGATTGGAGTAGAGCTCTCATAGTACCCATATATAAAAAGGGAAATAAAACTGAATGTGAGAATTACAGAGGTATTTCCCTACTGAGTGTTCCTGGCAAGATCTATGCAAGTATACTTGAGAAACGGTTGAGAAGGATTGTGGAAGAAAAGCTTGGTGAAGAACAAGCTGGATTCAGGCCAAATAGAGGCTGTCAGGATCAGATCTTCACTTTACGACAAATAGTCGAGAAAGCATGGGAATATAACAAAGATCTGTATTTAAGTTTTGTCGATTTGGAAAAGGCATATGACAAGGTGCAAGAGAGAAGCTATTCAATATGCTGCAGTTATATGGTGTCAATGGGGCATTATATCAAGCAATACTTAGTCTTTATTTGAGTTGTGAGTCAGCAGTTAGAATTGAAGGAAGTACAGGAAGATGGTTTAATGTTAAATCTGGTGTGAGACAAGGATGTACATTATCCCCTCTGTTATTCATTATCTATATGGATCACATTATGAAGGAATGTGGTATTAAACCTGATATCAAAATTGGAGATGTTAATGTCAGCTCTTTGCTTTATGTGGATGATGTTATACTTCTAAATAAATCCGCTACAAGTCTGCAAGATTCTCTGACTAAATTGAACAGCTGTTGTAATAGATATGGTATGAAGGTCAGCAATAAAAAGACAAAGACAATGAAAATAGGCAGAATCATTGAAAATGTCAACTGTGTTGTGAATGGAGAACCTGTGGAACAAGTAAAACATTTCAGCTACTTAGGCACGATTTTTACTGAAGATGGTAAACTAAATATAGAAATAGACAACAGAATCAGCAAAGCTGGTATCGTGGGAAGTCAATTGAATAAATTCATATGGAATAAGAAAGAAATTAGTCGGAACACTAAATTAGCTGTATACAAGACTGTGTTCAAACCAATTTTAACTTATGGATCTGAGAGCTGGGTCAGAAGTAAAACACTTGACCAAAGACTAGAGACCGCAGATATGAGAGTCCTGAGAAAGATTAGAGGCATGAACAGATGGCATCAATGGCAATATCATATTAAAAATGAGGATATTAGGAAAGAACTTGACATTGTCAGCATCCAGGAATGCATTAGCAGAGCTAATCTCAGGTGGTATGGTCACTTAAATAGAATGGGAGAGGAAAGATTAGCAAAACAAGTGTTCTCTGCCAGGTTGGCAGCAAAACGACCCAGAGGAAGACCAAGATATAGGTGGATTGATACGGTACAAAGTGGCTTAGACGATAGAAATATAAGATCTGATAATGTTGGAGTCTTGACAAGTAACAGACTGATTTGGAGGAAAATTGTAGATAGGAAGTTAGTAATGATGTAATTTTTTCATGTAGTACTGTCATATCCTGTACACCCCTTGAGGGTACATGGCAGGAATTTGATGATGATGATGATGATGATAAATTTCATAGTTTAATTCATTTTTATTCGTGTTTTTTGCTATCTGATAAGAATTTATATGCTCAGTTATCAGTTCATGTTCGACACTTAATTATATACACCTTCTCGGCTCTGATCGAGTCCCGTACCAAGTATTAAGTTATCCATTTCTTCAAAAAAATGCACACACATCAAATTAATAATCCTTCTTTAATATACACACTCTTACCAAAAAGAAACCGAACTTTTGATAGAAAATAAAACACAGACCAATTATAATTAAATTCAAATCATTTATTTCAATCAATATACTCTCCCTCAGCTTCGATACAGTGCTTGGCATGGTCAATTAATTTGTTAAATTAGTTTTATATATCGGTTTTTGGGATACTGTCGAGGGTCGTAGTTACTGCCGCTTGAACGTTTTCAATGGTGTCTTATCGCTTTCCTTTCATCAGCAAATGAAGTTGGGAGAAGAGAAAGAAGTCACAGGGTGCTAAATCCGGTGAATACAGACCAACACACAAACTTGGTTTTTGCTCAAAAACCGTCAATGTTCGAACGATGAGATGGTGCATTATCGTGCAAAAGTGACCAGCTGCCTGCATCTCTATATTCATCCTGTACATAGCGAATTCTCGCTATCAACCGCTTCAAAACTTTGAGATAAAACTCACTATTGACCGTTGAAAGTTTATTTTTCACTTGGTTAGACTATAATAAATTTAGTTTGATCCTTTATCCAAGTGTGAGCAAACGAAGTTTGCACCTGAAAGTATCTTCAGGACTGGGGTAAAGTGGTACAACACCGGGCAACTTATTGCAAAGTTGGAGCAAGCTTACAGCACTCCTATCTCAGTATCTCCCATAATGCAAACACATCTCCTTGCAGATATGTATAATGTTATGCATTAAGGGAAGGGCCACTACCCAGACTAGTTTAGACCTTTATTGAGGAGGCATGCCCAGATGTGGAGATACCAGGCAGAAGCAATAGCAAGGTCATCTCTACCTATAGGAGTTGCCAAAAGGTGTGCCACCTTTTTTTTTTTTTTTTTTTTTTTTTTAAATTACTCTGGATTTAGAGAAAGATGTTGAAAGTTTATTTTTCACTTGGTTAGACTATAATAAATTTATATTTTCACTTGGTTAGACTATAAAAAGACCCCAGTCCTGAAGATAATTTCAGGTGCAAACTTTGTTTGCTCACACTTGGATAAAGGATTAAACTAAATTTATTATCATCACCATTGACCGTTTGGCCAGGTGGAACGAATTCTTTGTGGATAATGCCCTTGGAATTGTAGAAACAAATCAGCATTGTCTTTACTTTTGACTTCTCCAAGCGACTTTTTTTTTTCAGATGCCCCTCTTCTGATGGTCTCCACTCAGCACTCTGGTGCATTGTTTCAGACTCATACTCAAAACACCACGTTTTGCCACCAGTAACTATCGTTTACAGGAAGTTCGAGTCCTTATAAGTGGTTTTAATAGGGTCCTTGGAGTGTTCAATTTGATACATTTTTTTGGTTGTTGGTCAACTTGTCTCCTCAAGGACTCACTTTAGTGAGTACAGGCATGGCAAACCCGAGGTACCTGATGCTGGACCATGCCTTACTTCATATAATATACATCTGTTATATTATCTGTAGACTGGTCCCTCCTCTTTTTTCTTTCCTTCCTTCTTGCTACCTTCTCCCCAATGCTATTAGAGTATTCGAGGGCTAGGGGTAAATCTTTCCTATTTTGCTATTTCATCTTACGTGGAAAGGGCCTCTGCAACCCTACCACTTTCTTCTTGCAGTGACTTCACTCCAAAATGCTACTATGATTGTGCCTAATAACGCATCTCATGCTGCATCAGCTGTCGTGCAGAATAATCAGAGCCGCGTTCAGGGCTTAGGCAGAGGGTCCTGTTCGAGAAGTATATTACAGTCTCCATCAAAAGTCAGTGATACTGTGAATGAGCAACACAGAATGTATAAGATTAATCTTAGAAAGGAATTTTTACATAGGCACATGGAATGTCTGGGGTTTACAGATGGGTACTCTTGAGATTGTCTGTAAAGAGATGGATAGGTATAAAATTGACATCTTGGGAATTACAGAGACCAGATGGAATGGAGAAGGTCACTTCAAAAGACAGGATTGTAAGCCAGTTATTTACTCAGGTGGTGACTCAAAACATCATGTGGTAGCTGAAGACAGCTCAGACAAGAAGCCTTCTTAGTTATAACCCCATTAATGATAGAATACTCTCCATTAGACTTAAGGCTCAGCCTATCAATGTATCAATTGTGGTAGTTTATGCACCCCACACGGATAGGCCTGAAGAATTCTATGAAAACTTACAAACTGATTTGGACTGCCTACCAAGGAGAGACATAATGTACATCACGAGACTTAAATGCAAAAGTGGGAAAGAGTATGAGAGTCAGGCCGGAGTGTAGCATGTTTGGTCTGGGTAAACGTAACACCCGTGGTGAAAGACTGTTGGAAGTTGCCCGTGCTAACAGATTAGTTATTACCAATACCTGTTTCCAGAAACATCCACGAAGGACCTATACTTGGACATCCAACACTGATAGATCAAGGCACCAGATTGATTACATCCTGACTCTCCAGCGGTGGAAGACAAGCATCTCTGATGTGCATACTTGTCCTGGAGCAGATTGTGGTACAGACTATCAGCTGGTAAGAGCCAAAGTAAGACTAAGACTCCGAAAACTTCCAGGTCAGGCAAATTCTACTAGATTGGATGTTAGAGTAATTCCTAGTGGATTCACAGAAGAAACATCAACTCGGTTGGATGATTTTTTGGAGACCAATGAGGAAATCTCATCAGAAATGCTTTGGGAAGAAGTCAAGATGATAATACAGGATACAGCGAAGACGTATCTCGGCCCAATAAGAAAACCAAGAGACCCATGGATATCAGATTCAACATGGGAACTAATCAAAAGAAGGCGGTTGGAAAAACAAAGAAACACAGGGACTGAAGAATACAAGAGATTACATAGAGAAATCAGAAGAGCCATCAAGCAGGAAAAGGAAAAGTTCTATACTAATAAATGTGAAGAAATAGAGTTCCAGATGAGAAGGCATAATTATAAAAGGATGTTTTATTTAGTTCGTGACTTAAAGCACAAGTTTAAGCCTAAATTGAATGTCATCAAAGACAGGAATGGATCATTACTAACAGAAGAGTTGGAAATCAAAAACAGATGGAAAGAATACTGTGAAGAACTGTATAGCAGAGTGGATAAAGAAAATGTGGAGTCCTCCCACCAAGAAAATTTTGATTTGGAACCTCCTCCACTTAGGCATGAAGTTGAAAGAGCAGTTAAGCAGCTCAACATCAATAAGGCCCGAGGTGCAGATGAAATCCCAGCAGAGTTAATTAAGGCCACAGGGGATGGAGGGATAAGAGTGTTTCATAGATTGATTACAAGGATATGGGAGACAGGATCATGGCCTAGAGACTGGAGTTTTCATACCACTACACAAGAAAGGTGATATGAAGGCATGCAAGAATTATAGAACTATTAGTTTGATATCTCATGCAAGCAAAATTTTATTAAAGATCATGCTAAATAGAATTGAGGCCAAAGTTGAGGCAGAGATGCCTGAGGAACAAGCAGGTTTTAGGAAAAGTAGGGGCACCAGAGATCAGATCCTTTGCCTTAGACAGATCATAGAAAAATATAAAGAATTCAGACTCCCTCTGGTAATGTGTTTCTTAGACTACTCTAAAGCTTTTGACTGTATTGAGCATGTGAAACTGTGGGGAGTAATGAAAAGAATGGGTTTTCCTCAACACACTATCAGGTTGATAGCCAACTTGTATAAGGAGTAAGAAGCCACAGTAAGAACAGGTGTTGGATTGACTGACTGGCTTCAAGTTGGAAAAGGAGTTAGACAAGGATGTTTACTTTCTCCTCACTTGTTTAGTATATATGCAGAGGACATCATGCATGAAGCATTGGATGAGCTCAGGACAGGAATTACGATAGGAGGTAGATTGATGAGTAATCTGAGGTACGCTGATGATACAGTACTCCTTTGTAATGACATGGAAGAACTAGGACTAATTCTTGACAAAGTTAACAAGATCAGTAATAACAGAGGACTTCAACTCAATTCTAGCAAGACAAAGTTCATGGTTCTCAAAGGAAAAACAAACAGAGAAGCTCTTGAGAAACAAGTGTATCTTAATGGAGAAAGAATTGAGGACGGCAGCAAGTTTGAGTACCTGGGATTCATTATTAATGTGAAGAATTGCTGTTCAGAAGATGTCAGAAAAAGGTTAGGAATGGCTAAAACAACAGTCAGAGAGACCTGTCTAAAATCTGGAAGGATGGATCTATCTTCATGGGAACAAAGTTGCGGATTTTAGATGCAACTGTTTTTCCAACAGCAACTTATGAATGCGAGACTTGGAACCTAAAGAAGTCAGATAAGAAACGGATATCTGCTTTTGAGATGTGGTGTTACAGAAGGCTGTTGAGGATATCATATACTGAAAGGCATACAAATGAATGGGTGTTAGAAGAGATTAGTAGAACTTTAAGGCTCCTTAAGGATATTGACAGAAGAAAGTTAAAATATTTTGGACACATAGAAAGGATGACTTCTCAGAACTGTAATAGAAGGCAAAGTTCCCAGGAAAAGAGCAGATGTAAACCATCAATGAAATGGATGGATGGCGTGTGTGGAGTGACTGATCTTCAGAGAGAGTTGAGGCTGCCAGAAAAGCAAACAAGAGGACTACATGATGAGGCCTGGTGTGGAACATCATCGAGCATCGGAATGACCATACGGCATCTCTAGATGCCCAGTGAACATAGAGAGGTCAATTTGTGGGGAATTCAATTTACGAGGGCCCAAACTCTCAGTCAAAATGTTGTGCAGAGTTGATTTTGGAATCCCCAATTCATCTTCAATCAATCTCATGGACAATTTCAGGTTTTCTTTGATGAAATCACGCACTTTTGGATGTTAACTTCGCTCAGTCCAGTTTTTGGACGGCTTTAAGATGGCTTAGTAGAACTTTAAGGCTCCTTAAGGATATTGACAGAAGAAAGTTAAAATATTTTGGACACAAAGAAAAACGGCCTGGCTTTTCGTCATCCTCAAGCGTCTCACGTCCACTTTGAAATCACTTAAACCACTCGTAAACTTGAGTAAGGGATAACCATTCATCACTGTATGCTTTTTGAAGCATTTGATGCATTTCGGTAAAACTTTTATCAAGTTTAACACAAAAGTCAATCGCAGCTCTCTGTTTGAAACTCATTTTCCGACCGTTCGTCAAAACACACTGTCACTCTTGGCACTATAACTCAGCTTCTAATGAAGCAAATGTCATAAACAGTTGACACAACACTAATGAAGGCTGCCGCTTTTGACAGCAAAAAGATACAAGGTGGCACCACTAGTTTCTTCTATTTTCAAAAAGTTCGGTTTCTTTTTGAACAGAAGGTGTAATAAATCTCATTTACTTAATATCTTTTTTTTTGCCAAATTGGTTAAAAGGTCTGTGTTAAATATTTTAGGAACATCATGAATTTCTTCAGATAATCTTAAGTAATTATTATATCTGCTTAAACACTGATAGTTACAAATGTAAAACTTAATCACAACATTACAAAAGTGGCTAAATTTATTTTTAGCAGTTTGTACACAATATAATTCACAAAAACATTAATACTCCATAACATAAAATTAAATGTAATGTAACTTGTTAGTATGCTTACAAGTGGTACTCACAAAATTACTAACTGGCTAGATATGTTTTATGCCTCTCTAGATCTACTTGCAAAGAAACAAAGAAATTAATTTTATGTTTTCTAAATTTTTTTTTATTATTAATTCTATCTGTTAAATAAAATTTTATAAATGGTATAGTATATGGAAAAGCAAAGAAATTAGGAAATATTGAGGATAGGCTGGAAAGTCACCTGAAGATTAATCAACCTACCTTAGAAATGCATCCAGAAATGACTTTAATATAAGGAATGGTGACTATCTTGAGAGATCGAAAAAGGAGAAATCCTATATTGTTTATGAAAATTCATTGAAGAAAAACACACTAACCATCAGAAAAGAAAGAGGACTTAATGTATTGTATTTCTTCTTCTTTCATTTAAGGTGTTGTTGGACCAAAAGGAGTAAGCTATCTTTGATTTTCCACATTTGAAAAGAACAAAAATGTTCTTTTTAATTAATCAAGCTTTTTTGAAGACTACAAACAACACTTCTCAATCTTTGTAATAAATAGGATTCTAGGTCAATCAGTTCACAACTAAAATAAAAGACACCTTTAATTCTAGGAAGCATGGTCAGTATCTACTCACTATGAGTTTGAGATCTATACCTAGGGTCCCTGAGGTTGTGATGAATAATAAGACTATAAGCTAATAACTAAGAAATGCCATTATCATTAAAACACAGAATTGGTTTAGAATATGGCTACAACAAAATATGGCTAGAAGTATACCTTTTTATCTCATGATGCACAGCACACTCCTTCACAGATGTGTGTAATGCCATAGATTTTTGGAAGTCACTACCCAGACTGCTTTCAATCTTCACTTAATCTCATAAGTGGCAGCTAGTTTCATACAACTAATTTTACAGCAAAAGTCTTATTTCCATGTTAAGTAGCAAAATGGTGTATATCATCATATTATTATAATACTCTGGATCAGAGACATTTGTGGAAAGAATGTTTTATTTTTGCTAGCAAGGGAATTAAATTATACATGACAATTACACTCTTGTTTTCATTTTTATGTGTGAGAAAACAAATGGTTGCAAATGAAATAAATTTCACATTCAACCTTACCCCCCCCTTGTTTAAATTGTGAACATATAAAAAAAAACTATTTCCCAATAAATTACCAGACATTTATCAGAAACATTCAAGTTAGACAAAGTATAACTTTTTAAATAACAGCTTAATAAAGTCTTTTCTCTGAATGTAGTTCATGACATCTTGAGCTTTTATTTAGTTTTCTCTTAAGTATGTAATTTCCCAATATGACTGGGGAAAATTTTAATATATACTGATGTATATATTAAAATAGCTTCCTGGTCACTACTAATTTGAGGTATGTGGAAGGGGAGAACAATATTTATAAAATACTTGAACATTTTCTGTACTAATGCTGTTCAGTAAATTTCTACCAAAAAAATAGCTTAACTTAGCCACTCACTTTGATTAGAGGCATGAGTTTCCCTTCTTGCTACTCATGGGAAGTTTTTTTTTTTTTTTAATGTAACATAGCTGGAATTTGATTAGACCATAAATTCACCATACCATTTGTCTTTTGAAAGGAGTTCATTTTGGAGAATGCATAATTGTATTTCACAAGTATCATCTTGTTTTCCATAGATTCACTATCCAAACAGCAAAAATAATAAATGAACTACTTACTTATAATCAACATTTAGTTTGCTTATCTTCCATACATTCTTCATATCAAAACCCATTCTTTCAGCTTCCATCTCCAGACTCCACATAACTGTATCTTTTCCTTCTGAAATTTCCCAAAAATTAGATTCTTGCACATATTAAGTATTGTGAATATCATTAATGTAATTTTGATAATTCTAAAATTTAAATTCATTCATCATTTTTTTTTTCATTCTTCTACAGCATATAAATAAAATAATTTGTACATATGACAAAAACTGGAAAGTATATCGTGGAAAGAGTGGAAGATCTGCATTTTGCTATCCAATAAAAACAAGAAATAGTGTGGGATACTTAACAGGTCAAGAAACACAACATAACCTATAAGAAACGTGGAGGAGAAATAAAGATTTTGGCAGTATCCAAAGCTCGTATTCCTGCAGTGCACTTCCATTACTAGGTATCAGCACATGCACACACATGTATGTGGTTTAAACCAATACAGAATACCAACCAAGATGTATTCTGCAGTGGTTTAAACCATAGACTAAAACAATAGCATAGCACAATGAAATGTTATGTCAGCTGTACAGATACCCAGACTACTACTCTTGTGGAACAAGAGTATTGCTCAAGCAAGACTATTGCTCTTGTGGAACAAGGACAAATAGCAAAAAATTAGCTCCTGGAACAACCTTAATGTAAGCAAAACTGAAGACAGACACTGGCAATTTAAGAGCATCAATCCCTGGAGTTACAGAGACAAAGAAGATAGGTATAAAGAAGCAGCAACAGTGTGTGTAGGCCATTTCAAAATTCCAAACTGTAAAAGAGACAATGACAGTTATTCATGCCTATGTTCCCATAGTAGATAAAAAAGAAGCAGAGAAATTTTTAGTGATTTAAAGAGCAGAGTAGGAAGTGAATCCCAGATACAGAATAACATTTTTAGAAAATTACTAAAGAAGGGTAAAGCTAATAATGGTTATTGTCTACAATATCCACTTAAAACATGGACCACACATCACAGACGCCATATTCCAACATATCCCAACAGATGGGTCCAAGATACAAAAGTATAGGTTATCTGGAACATGAAGTGATGACATTAAATAGCAAGCAGGATAAAAATGAGTCACAGTAAAATGGAAAAAAAAATATATATATATATGTGTGTGTGTGTGTGTGTGTGTGTGTGTGTGTGTGTGTGTTTTAAATGAATCAGCAGATAGCTTTTAGAGATTCAACTGTAGATTCAAATGTACAAATATTAACTAGAGGAAAATGTAATGTCTGAAAACACAAACTAAACCTTAGAAATCCAATTCAAAAATCTAAAAAGTTCCAATCTTAAAAAAAGAAAACTTCCAAGTTCCTAGCAATTACTACATATTTTCTCAGAAAATACAAAAGTAAGTGTAAGAAATGTTATATGTAAAAATAAAATCATCATCAGCAGCAATTTTCTGTCCACTGCTGGACAACGGCCTCCCTCAATCATTTCTATCTTGAGCTTTTCTTTGTCACTGAATTCCGGCCATTTCTTTAATAAAATACAAGAACATAAAAGCAGTAAAATGCTCTGGAAACAATTAAAACGGCTCTTCAAAATGGTGAAAAGAATACTGTAAAAGTCAAAAAATCATGAAACCACAACATAATAACCTGCATTTAAGTATTGTAGATCTAGAAAAGGCATGTGATATAGGCAATGAGAAAAACTGTTCAAACCTTAGAATTATATGGTTTAAATGGGACTTCATACAGAACAATATACAGCTTATACTTAAATTGCAAGTCAGCAGTCAAAATTGAAGTAGACAGAGAAAACTGTTATTCATCACCTATAAAAATAAACATTATCAACGAAATTAACATTAAACATTATCAGGTTCCTGATATGTACCATCAAGAGGTGTACAGACTACTATGACAGTACTACACAAGTAAGCATACATTACTGTTATTCTCTATCAACAATTTTTTGTCAAATTAATATTACTTGCCAGGATTCTAATATTGTCATATCTAATATTTCAGTTGGGCAGGGTTCTTCTGATTGAATTAATTCACCAAGATCTTGGTCCTAAACTTTTTTTTCTTTCTTTTCCCTGCCATTTTAACACTAAACATCTATACTGCTGACCTTTCCTCTCCGTTCTTTTTAAGTGATAGTACTAATTTAGATTGCATCTGCTGCTCACACATAGAAAGTTCTTTCATAATATATTCATTTAGAATATGATTCTGCCATTGATGCCACCTATTAACTGTCTTGATTTTTCTCAGAACTAACATCCGTAGTGTCTAGTCTTTGATGGAGTGCTTTATTTCTAACCCAACTCTCAGATCCATAACTTAAAATTGCATTGTACAGTTTTATACACTGCTAGTTTAGTGTTTTGGCTAATTTCTCTTATTCCATATAAATTTATTCAATGGGCTCCCCAGCATACAAGCATTACTTATTCTATTGTTTGTTTTTACATTTAATTTGCTATCTTAATTTAAAACTGTGCATAAACAGCTGAAATATTTTACTTGTTCTATACGTTCTTCATTGAGAATGCAACTGAAGTTTTCTAAGTTCATGCCTATTTTATAGTTGGTCTTCTTATTGCTCATTTTTATAGCAGATTTGTGACAGATGTTATTCAGATTACTTAGAGAATACTGGAAACTTGCACTGAATGTGCTTCAGAATGCATCATAAAGAAAGAGCTAAGTTTGATATCTCCAATTCTAATATCAGATTTAATGCCACTCTCTTTCATAATGCAATCTATATAGATGATAAATAAGAGCAGTGAATAATATGTGTAGTATAATGGTGTAGTAAACCATTATATTACACCTTAAACCATTTTTCTGTATTTCCTTCAATTCTATAACTGCTGACTTACAACTTACATATAGACTATTTATTTCTCTGAATACATTTACCACACACAACTGTAGTGTTTTAAAAAAAGATTTACAAAACAGAGGTACAGAGCGAAAATCTGATCTTTATGATCTCTATTTGGCCTGAACTCAGCATGTTCTCCAAGTTTCTTTTCCACAATTTTCTCAACCTCTTTTCAAGTATGCTTTGGATGGCTTAAGATATCCTGGTGTCTACAGAGTTCTCTGCGATTGTGGTAAACTGTACTATGGTCAAGCAGAAAAATCCATCAAACTCCACCTAGAAGAGAATCAAAGAGATATCTCCTACAACAGAACTCGAGCCAGCGCCTTGTCCAGCCATGTATTATTTTCAGCAAACTCTAATGAAGAAAGCCTCCTACATCAAATACTCTGGGATTTAACTAACAACGTTCACAGATGTTATGACGAATTCTAGAATCTAAGGAAATCGTTCTTGATCCTGTTCACATTAATAGCAACCTAAGCTATAGTTCGCCAGACTTTCACAGCTCTGCCATTCAATATTGGAGATTGCGAGACTTTACGTGCATGCATGCCCATGAAGCTACAACCAAAGTTCTTTCTTCCATTTAAATGTTAACCTCTGTTGTTTCATACATTCTGCTATGTAGAAATCCAGTACTTGTACAGCTCTCTCAGATATGTTTTATGTCCTTTTCACTTGCACCTGACGAAGTCTATTCTCAGAAGAAACTAGTTGTGTGTATTAATAATGTTTAACTCAAAACCTCGGTTTTCAGTCATTAAATAACTTTAATACGTTATCAAACTGAGTAAACCTTCAATTTAATAATAATTGTATTCCTAATGATGAGGAAATCTACCATCATATCAAAGAATACCAAAAGATCCTCAAGGAGATTGGACTGTCTATCAACAGATTGATTTTCTTAATATGCTGTAAGTTTCATTCCATTAGTCCTAATTTTATTTCCTTCAAAGAAAACATTAAAACTGAGCAGTCCCACAGAATCTACCGTAAAGTGAAAGTAGACCTTTCTGAAAGAATATTCGATACTAAACGCACTTTGGCATTCTTGTTCATTAAAGAAAATCTTCTCTGGAAAATTACTTACAAAGTTTGCTCCTCAACAGTGTTTCTTAGAACAACATTAAGGAGGTCAGTAACTTTTTTGCCTCTAGATTACGAAATGCCAACAAGCTAGAACTTATTAGAAAATTTAATTTCCTTAAATAAGAACAATCCAATCTCACCAAACCTACTGAACTATTCAAAATAAAATGGTTATAAACTTATCTTCTCACAACCTCTCACCCACAGAAGAAAAAATTCTCTCAAGAGGCCTCAACTTTGTTCTATCACCAAGACCTATTCCTAAAGAATTATTTCTCACAAAAATTGAAAAGGCCACTTCTCTTCTCCCCTCCAAAGAAGCAATTACTCCCCATGGAATCAACTTTCACCATCAACAGTGCCAAACCTCCTGCACACAACATTCTACCTAGTGAACACAGGCTCTACAGCAATTAAAAAACAATAAAGATGTCATCATCCTTCCAGCCAACAAAGGAAATGCAACTGTAATCCTAAACAAATCCGATTACTGCCGAAAACTGTTGGAATTATTAAACTCAAACACTTACTCTCTGCTGAACAGGGATCCCACGAGAGAGAGACCCACAACTGCACAAATAACTTACTAAGAACTACTTCAGAATTATCTAGGAACATACGCCTTTCACTCCACTCCCTTCACCCACTTATCCCTCATCTTTATGGCCTTCCTTAGATACATAAAGAAGATATTCCTTTAAGACCGATAGTCAAAGATATCGATTCTCCTACCTACAACTTGTCAAAATATCTCACCTCTCTCTGAAATGCTTCACAAGAAAATCTTCTTCCTTCATTAAAAACTCATCTGACTTTATTTCCAAAATTAAAGACTTCAAATTGTCCAACTGGGAAATTATTATTATTATTATTTGACACCTCCAAGGAGTCCAGAGACTCATCGAGGGAGAGTGTGCCAACAGCATTGAACGATTTAACCCCTTCCAACTACTAACCGCACTCAAACTTACTTAACTGAGCAATTAGTAGCAGAGGCTCTACCAATCAACCAACCTTTGCTGGCTATGGCCAGCTTTGACATTGTTTCCCTCTTTACAAATGTCCCCACTGAGTAGGTTCTTATTCTTTCAAAAAACAAGGTTTCTAAAAAGATCTTTACACTACTATTGCACTGTGTCAACTCAGGATATTTTAAATTTGAAAACAGTATTTACAAACAGAAGTCCAGATTAGCAATGAGAATCTCCAGTCCTTGCAAACATTGAAGATTTTGAAGAAAAAGCAATTTCTTCCTCTCTGTTAAATCCGAAGATATGGCTCCGCTACATGGATAACATATTCTTGATTTGGCCACATGGTCTAGATAACGTCAAAATATTTTAAAATCACCTGAACGATATACATCCAAATATTAAATTCACATATGAGTTAGAAGTGGAAGGCTCCCTTTCCTTCTTGGATATTCTACTAGCCAAGTCAGCTGAACATATCAAATTCTCCATTTTTAGAAAACTGACACGTACCTTCATGCTGACTCGCACCATTATCCACCACAAAAGTTCGGCATCATCTTAACTCTGGGTCATCGAGCAAGATCTTTGTTGTCAGATAAACAAGAACTTCAGAATGAGCTCAAACGCCTTCAAAATAAGTTCAAAAACAATGGATACTCTAGGACAGTGTTTCTCAAAGGGTGGTAACCCCCCCGGGGGTACTTGGCAATTTTCATAATTAAAGGAGTCATATTTTACAACAAACAGTGCAATTAGAGACAACCGGGATAAAACGGCACTAACTAATGAATCACATCCCCTCTCCAACAGAAACTGCTTTATAGACCAAGCAAAACCACGTTGCCTGTGAAACATATGGTTTTGCTTGACACCACCCCCCATCGTTAATGTGTTAAAACTAAGAAACATATAGTGAATGTGTTTCAGATATTATGGAATTCAGTTGAAGGGAATTAGCATTTCAACTCAACTGTTGAAATGCTAATTTGTCTTTGGTTCGCGCGATCTTTTGTTAATACCACGCTAATCATATGCAGTTCTTCACTGCTCTACGTAACTCAAGTCTTGTAAATTACTGGTAATTTTTGCTTGAAATAATGGGAAAGAAGATGACGCTATTTGGGTAGATGACTTTGACGATGCACACAAAGAAATTGTTCTTGATGCCAAAAGTAGTGATAGCGAGTAGGAGCTTCTTGGCAAGTCGCACCATTTTCAGTTTTTTTCTGAAAACTTCAGTTTCCGAAAATTCCCGCACGTATCTTGCAAAACAATTTTTTAGCTTTAATTTTGGGAAAAAAGTTAGAGTTATATTCGAGTAAATACAGTATTTTTTTTTTTTTAAGCTTTCAAATTCTTACGTATGGATCACTGGTTAAAGATTGGATTTATAAAACCCCCAAGAGAGCAATATAAAATATACAAGTAGCTGTAAGCAACAAGAAAACGTTGATATTGTATTGGATCAAATGAAATTGATAAGAGTATGTCATCTGACATCTCTAGAGAACCAAAATTTAAAAATAAATTATATTTTTTGTTTACACGAACATATAAATTCAAATAAAATAGATATTTCATTTAAATTAATATTTTAAATTAATTTATTTTTAATTTAATTTGTTTTTAATTAATTAATAAATTTATTTTTTAATTAATTAATTCAGGGGTACTTGGTAATAATGAAAATTTTAGAAGGGGTACGCGGATATCTGAAGTTTGAGAAACACTGCTCTAGGAGAACTATAAATAGAATACTGTTTAACCGTAACCATCAACAACACAATGAAGATACAACTAATTCCAAAGACTGCATTTCCTTACCTTATATTAGTTCTCTATCACCAGTTTTAGCAAAAATTTTAAGGAAATACAATATCAAGACTTTTTTCACTACTTTACCCAAACTTCGCTCAATCTTAAGCCATTGAAAGGATAGCTATAATTATGCTATAATAATCTTCAATATCCTGGGGTCTACAGAGTTCTTTGCGATTGCGGTCAAAAGGAAAATTCCATCGAACTCTGAAATAGAAGGGCATCAAAGAGACATCTCCTACAACAGAACTAGAGCCATATGAATTAGATAGACGGATTATAGAATCTAAGGAAATTGTTCTAGACCCCGTTCACATTAATAGCAACCTAAGCTATAGTTTGCCACTCTCACAGCTTTGCCATTCAATATTGGAGATTGTGAGACCTTACACGCACGCATGCCCATGATGCTACAGCCAGAGTTCTTTCTTCCATTTAAATTTTAACCTCTGTTGTTTAATACATTCTGCTATGTAAAAATCCAGCACATGTACGGTTCTCTCAGATATTTTTTTATGTCCTTTTCGCTTGCAGATGATGAAGTCTCTTCTCAGACGAAACTAGTTGTGTGTATTAATAAAGTTTAACTTAAAACCTTGGTTTTCAGTCATTAAATAATTTTAACATGTTATCAAACCTAGTAAACCTTCAATTTAATAATATTATATATATACAGGGTGTTCGGGATAAATTTGACAGTTTCGTAAGGAAAAAGAAAATCTTCTTTGTATCTATTAAATTTAATGAATTGACAAAAAAACATTACAGGCAGAGTTAATTACAATACTATCAACAAGATTTACTCAAAATAACCACCATTAGCATCGATCACAGCTTCAATTCTGCTTCGGAACCTCGAACAAGCTGATGCTACAGTCTCCCTGGGAAGGGCCGCAAAAACTGTTTTAATTTTATCCATTAACTGGGCTTTTGTATTACTGGAAGTGCGATTGGTGTCTTTTTCAACTGCGCCCCATACAAAATAATCCATGGGGTTAAGGTCTGGGGAGTTTGGAGGCCAAACATTTGGACTGGTGAAGTCGTAGAAATTTTCAGACAACCATTTTTGACTTTTCCCAGAGGTGTGGCAAGGGGCCGAATCCTGCTGCCATACATACGGCCTACCATTGGCTACCCTTGTTATCCAGGGCTTGACTACAGTTAGCAACTCCACGAACAAAGCCCGAATTCCAATGCCAGGGTTCTTCAACACCTGTTCCTGCAGATTTGCGAGGAATTCTGCTGTACGAACGCAATCAGATCGTCTGCTAGGGATCTTTCTTCTTGCTACATCCTCGTAGTCACCATTGCAAGTCTCTAGTTCATGCCTGATTGTTTTTACTGTATTCAGGGAGCATTGGGCAGCAGTCGTAATATCCTTATTTTGATGGCGGGCACGAATCATCATGATACAAGTTATTCTCTTCCATGATTCAGGTGGGTTCCAGCTATCCATCCTTTCTGACATCTTGTATATGAATGAAGAAGGGTCCAAACTTTTAAATGAAGAGAAGTGTGTGTTAATACATGTAACTTACGGAAAAATATAATTAATTATAAATATGTCAAATTTATCCCGAACACCCTGTATATATATATATATATATATATATATATAATAAATAAATGTAATAAATCTTCACATTCTTACAACAGCAGAAATAAATGTACTCTCAAGGGGCTTAATTTCGTCCCTTCACCTAGATCTATTCCTAAAGAACTTTTTCTTATGAAAATAGAAAAAGCTGCCTCTCTACCAACACAAGACGCAAACCTATTAGGACAAAATATATATTTGCAATCAACATCAGTAGACCTCCTAGTGATGTCGCCCATTCGGAGAGAAAAGCTATTCATCAACTGCGGAATAATAAAGATATCATTTTACCAGCTGACAAAGGGAACGCCACTATCATCCTAAACAGAACCGATTATTGCCTCAAGATCTATGAATTATTAGATTGTAATACTTACTCTGAACTTCAAAGAGACCCCACAAGAGAACTACATAATAGGACAAATAATCTTTGCAAATCCACCTCGGAATTACCTAGGAATATCCACCTATTGCTCCGCTCTCTCTTCATCCACTTATTCTCCGTTTATATGGCCTACCAAAGATCCATAAAGAAAACACGCCTCTCAGACCAATAGTTGAAAGCATTGATTACCCTACATATAATCTCTTGAAATATCTCACAGGAAAATCCTTTTCATATATCAAGAACTCGGATGATTTTGTCTCGAAGATCAAGAACGTCCAAATTAACGAAGCTGATAGGATGATCAGCTTTGACATAATCTCACTATTCACTAATGTTCCAACCCAGGAAGTCCTTAGTCTTTTAAAAAACAAGTTATCTAAAAAGATTTTCGCCTTACTTATGCATTGTGTGGATTCAGACTACTTCCGATTTGAAGACAAGATCTACAAACAGAACAGCAGTTTGGCAATGGGTAGTCCATTGTCTATGCTACTAGTCAATGTTTTTCTGGAAGATTTTGAGGAAAAAGCCATTTCCTCGGCAACACTGAAACACAACATCTGACTGCATTACATGGATGACATTTTCCTAATTTGGGAGCATGGCCTAGAAAACTTATAAACCTCCCTGGATCATTTAAACAATTTTCATCGAAATATAAACTTCACATCCGAATCAGAAGTTAAACGTGTTTGGGCTTTTCTAGATATAAAACTTACTAGAACAACGAATGGTCTCAAGATTTCTATCTTTAGAAAGCCAACCAATAGATACCTACATGCTTCATCTCACCGCTATCCCCCTCAAAAATTAGGAATTATTTCCACACTAGATCATCGAGCGAGATCCTTCTTGTCAGAAGAAGAGGAACTTCAACAAGAACTTAGTTACCTCAAAAGGACCTTCTTAAACAATGGTTACTGTCCTAAAAATATTTATAATCATCTTAGTGTACATAATCAAAATAGTAATGAAGATAACTCAAACCCCACAGCCTACATCTCCTTACCGTATGTAAGTTCTCTTTCACCTAAGCTGGTGAAAATCCTAAAGAAATTTAATGTTAAAACATATTTCTCTACCTTTCCAAAACTCTGATCTTGCCTCAGTCAACCTAAAGTAAAACACAACCTTCGTCAGTTCCCAGGAGTATACAAAATCATTTGCAGTTGTGGCAAACCATATCATGGTCAAACAGGAAAGTTCATCTCTCTCTCCACCTAGAAGAACACCAACGCTCCATTTCTTATAACAGAACCAGTGCCCTATCCAGCCACATTTCATTCTCTGCCAATACCAATGTTGAAGGACGACAACATCAAATAGACTGAACTTAACTTCAAACATCCATAAATGTGCCGATGAATTAGAAAGACGTATCTCGTAATCCAAAGAAATAACTCTCGACCTTACCCATCTAAACAGCAATCTCAGTTACAGCCTACTCGATTCACATAGCGCTGTAATCTAGTTTTGGCATTAATCTAGTTTTGGCATACTTGTGATATCATTCACACGCAAAGTGCTTCATGCCAGAACTAACGCTCAGACTCAAATGTTCTAAACTCTGTGTTTGTCTAACATACAATATATTTTTAAGATGTTGTTTTCTCCATGGTACTATATTCACCTGATATAGAAAAAATTCCATTTCCTGAAATAGAAAAAGCCAGTTCACTTATTCCTAAGCATTTGGCTAAACTTCTCCTTACTGAATCCATCTTCATTATCAATAATGTTAAACCTCCAAGAGATAATCTTTCTCCTGAAGAAAGACAGGCTTAAAGAATCTTAAAAAGAACAAAAACATCATTATTTTACCTGCAGATAAAGGCAATGCCACAGTCGTCCTCAATTCTGAAAATTACCACAATAAAATGCTTCAATTGCTTGAAGACAAAATTACATATTCAATTCTTCAGGATGATCCAACAAGGGAACTACAAAACCGCACAAACAATGTGTTAAAGACTACATTTGAACTTCCTCACAATATTCGCCTTTCTTTACGTTCTCTTCATCCTCTTATACCATGCATTTATGGAGTTCCGAAGATACACAAAGAAAACACCCCCTCTTCGCCCAATTGTGGAAGGAATTCATGATTCTACTTATAAGCTTTCGAAACATCTTGCAGAATACCTCAAGTGTTTCTCCAATAAATCTTCATTGTTCATCAAAAACACCACAGACTTCGTTTCTCATATCAAAAATATTTCAATCAGTGAAAATGATATCATAGCAAGTTTTGACATTATCTCATTATTTACTAACGTCCCTACTGAGAAGGTATTAACATTCCTTAAGGACAAATTGTCTAAAAAGATATTTGCTTCATTAAAGCATTGTATTCAATCTGGCTACTTCAGATATAGGGACTCCATTTACAAACAAAACCAAGGCCTAGCAATGGGCAACCCTTTATCCCCAGTTCTAGTAAACATTTTCCTGGAAGATTTTGACACGAAAGCCATATCATCCTTCTCATTTAAGCCGAAACTTTGGAGATGTTATGTTGACGATATTTTCATTATATGGAGTCACAGACACACCTCTCATGGATTTTCTTCAACACCTTAACAACCAGCATCCTAATATAAAATTCACTGCCGAACTAGAACAAAATAACTGCCTTCCTTTCCTGGATGTAATTCTTATATGATGCTCTGGAGCACTGTCAATCTCATCACTTTCCACCACAAAAGCTCGGGAACTATTTCTAGCTTAGGAGACAGAGCACGATCTCTTTTAAATGAACCAGATGAACACCAAAAAGAAATTGAACAACTTTCTCTTATCTTTAAACAAAATGGATATTCTGAAAAAACAATTGAGAAATTTCTTCTGGATCCTCCGAGGCAGCGTACTACGGAAACTACTGATTTTAAAGGTAGCATCTCAATACCTTACATTAGTTCAGTCATCAGTAAATTGGCTAAAGTCCTTAAAAAAATACAACATCAGGACGTTTTTCACTACACTCCCTGAAGTCCGTTCTCTTATAAGCCATCTGAAGCCTATTCATCATAACCTGAAATATCCAGGTGTTTAGAAGTTATGGTGCGACTGTAATATTCCTTATTTTGGACAGACTAACAAATCTGTTGAACTGCGGTTTTGAGGAGCATAAGAGAGACATCTCCTATAAAAGATCACATGCACCTGCGCTATCCAGTCATGTTCTTTTCTCTAATAATCCTCATGACAATCTACAGAGTCACTCGGTTTGCTGGGATAAATCCAAAAACATTTTTTGCTGTAGTGATGAGTTTGAAAGGAAAATCGTGGAGTCCAAGGAAATCCTCCTTAATCCTGAACATTTGAACAGCAATTTGAGTTATAACATCCCTGATAGCCATGCTGCAGTTGTTCAATAATGATGCTCACGAGAACCTGCAAGCACGCATACAACGAACAATAGCGCGTTAGATAGAACGACTTGAAAAATACAACGTTTTTGTGTCAATTATGTATTGCATTTTTTGCCTGTAATTCTCAGTTTTTTGTAACTTCAATTTTTTATTACTGTGTTCTACCTTTAGTGGATACCTGAAGAAGGCTGTAAAAAGCTGAAACTAGTTGTATCATTAAAATTTAATATTTTATCTCTGTTTAAAGTCATTTAAAATTTATTCTTTAAAATATATATGTGTGTGTGTGTGTGTGTGTGTGTGTGTGTGTGTGTGTGTGTGTGTGTGTGTGTGTGTGTGTGTGTGTGTGTGTGTGTGTGTGTGTGTGTGTGTGTAAATGTTTTTTTTACCTTGGGTAATGTATATTAGGGTTACCAAGTAATTTTAAAAAACTATTTACATCTATATCTCCTCCAGAGATTCTTATTCAAAATAAAACACCTTGTTGCAACTTATATAGGTAACGTTGATAAGACTCTGTATCACTAAAACCTTGGTATTTAGGGTCTAGCTACTGAGGAGAACTCAAAAAAGGTTGAAACCAGTCTGGGTAGTGACCCAATCCATAATATATTGCAGTATGGAAAATACTAAGAATAGTGATCAGAGCTTTACCCACCTTTAGACTTGAACTACGTTCCGGCACAAACTTAACTGTTTGCTTACTTGGGATTAGGAGTAAAATAACCAAGTTTATAAAATTACTTGGTAACCCTAACACACACACACACACACACACACACACACACAGAGAGAGAGAGAGAGAGAGAGATGGGAACTATTAGAGGTCTACTCCAATCATATAGAATTAGACCTCCTGAATTATGCAGTGCAGGCACTGCAAAAGTTCAGGTGGTCTAATTCCATATTAGACCTAATAGCTCTCGATCCTTAAGGTCGAGAGCTATTAGGTCTAATAGCTCTCGACTATTAGGTCTAATAGCTGTTTTTTCTATGATGTTTTGGCAATATTCAACCAGAAATTCTTAATTAGGCAGCAGGTACTGCAAAAGTTTTATACCTTCATAATTAAGCACTTCTGGTTGAATAACTACTCCAGCTTCCTTTCCACATTTCAAGTTTCTGATGCTTTTTGTACCTGAAGTATTGATATGTACTCCTGTTTGCATTCCTTTTGAACATTTTATGCTAATGTTTTGCCACTGCTTGTTTTGCTTAATAGGCTTTCAAAGTAATTACTCTAGAGATGTAGGATATAGTTATCTTCAGTTTTCATGTCACCTTTATGATTTTTTAATAATTTTACAGTACTCTTATCTCCATTTGTAAGCTTTTTCAATAGCCTTCAAAATATTTTGCCACCTTCCTGATATTTTCTATACTCATACCAAAGTCTTTCATTGACCTTTGTTTAGCTACTTTTACACATAACTTGGCTCACTTACATTTTCTCTGTATTCTTTTAGGGCATCTGCAAATTTATCTGCTAGGCCTTTCACAGTATGCTTTCTTCTTTTCCAGGGCAGCTTCTTTAATTTCTTGTGTTCACCAGTGTTCTTCTTTTTCTATCCTTGCAGACTATTTCACTACACACCTTTTTAGCTGGCTCCATCACTGGTTACTTTATTGTCTCATACTTTAAGAGTCTGAGTAATGAGTAAAAGTATGAGACAATAAAGTACTTTTCCAGTTTTCAAAATACGAGGGTGGTCTGAAAAGTTCTCGGCCTCGGCCATAGATGGCAACACTATCTGAAAGATTTTTTTTCTTAAGTTGGTGCATCTGTCATAAGCATCCATGTGAAATTGCAAGTCATTCTATCAGTAGTTTGTCTGAAGCAAATGTGCTATTCATATCCCTTGAAATTGATAAAATTGAGTATTGTGCAGTTATAAAATTCTATGTAAAAGAAGATTTATGCCAAAAGAAATTCATTTGAAGTTCATAAAAGTTTATGGGCACTCTTCTCCTTCGTTTTCGACAATTGAGAAATGGGCTGACGAGTTTAAACATGGCCATACCAGTCTTAAAGATGATCCACGTGAAGGATGTCCAAAAAGTGTAACAACACCAGAAATCATTGATCAAGTGCACAATATGGTATTGGATGACCGGCGAGTCAAAATGTGTCAAATTGCTGAGACCATAGGCATTTCAAAAGAATGTGTAGGATATCATTTGCATGAAGAATTGCAAATGAAAATGCTTTGCAAATGGGTGCCGCTCTTGCTCACAGCACTCCATGAAAATCTCTGAACAGTGCTTGGAGCGTTTTAACAAGAATAAAACTGATTTTGTGCATCGATTTATTAGTATAGATGAGAATTGGATTCATCATTACACTCCAGAATCCAAACAGCAGTCAAAACAGTGGACAGAAGCTGGTTGTTCAGCACCAAAGAAGACAAAGTCGGTTCCATCAGCAGGAAAGGTCATGGCATCGGTGTTTTGAGATGCCAAAGGCATTTTGTTTATTAATTATCTTGAAAAGGGTAAAACAATAACCGTGGAATATTATTCCGTTTTAACCATAGTATTCAACACTAAATACGAGACTAATCTTCTTGAATGGCAGGCAGTCTCAAGTAGAGTCTCTAATATCAGAATGGGGAATTGGACAATGAGACTTATTTGTGCCTATGGTCCCACAGAAGGTTCTACTAAGGTAGAAGTGGAGGAATTTTTTGATGCTTTAGAAAAAGAGACTATTTTGGGAAAATTTCGAGAAAAGAGCAAAGCTAATAATAATAGCAAATACCTGTTGGATTTCTGCTCAGGACATGGACTAGTTATTACTAACACCATGTCCCAACATTAAAATGTGCACAAATTCATATGGAGAGAAGAGGCAAGGAATAAGAAAAGTCTCATTGACTATGTTATTGTTGATAGTGATGTTTTCTCCCTGGTGCAGGGCATCAGAGTGTACAGAGGATTTGAAATTAGAAGTGATCACTATTTAGTCTTGAGCAGGATAAAACTGAATTTCATATTGAAAAGAATAACATGTAAGAAAGTTTTAAAGCGAATAAATGTTCAGAGCTCTCAGATGTGAACTGTAGACTAAAATACACAAAGATTATTGAAGAAAAAATGAAAGCGCTTCAGAACAGGAACCAAACCTTGGAGATTCAGTGGCAAGCCTTGGAAAAAACCTCGATTGATTCAGCCAGAGATGCATGTGGTGAGATTGTCTGCAAGGATAGAAAAATCAGAACTCCATGGTGGACACAGGAAGTTAAAGAGGCGGTGAAGGAAAAGAAGAAAACATATCAAAAGTTCCTGGAAAATAAATCAGCTTGTGCTCTTAGAAAATACAGAGACAAATGTAAGAAAGCTAAACACTGTGTAAAACTAGCTTGGCAAAGTCATGGGAGGACTTTGGCAAGAACATAGAAACTAAATATCAAGAAGGCGGCAAAATATTCTGGAGGTGGTTGAAGAAGCTTAGAAAGGAAAGGAAAGAGTGCTGTAAAAGGATGTAGAGATGATAAAGGTGACATGAAAAATGGGAGAAAAAGATATCCTTGAAGTATGGAGTAATTACTTCGAAAAATTGCTAAATGAAACAAGCAGCGATAGCACAGTGGCAAAAAAACACTCGATAGGCATGGTCAGGAATACATATCCATACTTGAAGTAGAAAAAGCCACTAAAGGCTTGAAATGTGGAAAGGCAGCAGAAATAGATGATATTCGACCAGAAATGCTGAAGTATGGTGGTATAAAAGTCTTACAGTGCCTGCACTGCATAGTTCAGAAGGCCTGGACAGATGGATGAATTTCCAATGATTGGAGCAGAGCTCTCATAGTATCCATATATAAAAAGGGAAATAAAACTGAATGTGAGAATTACAGAGGTATTTCCACTGAGTGTTCCTGGTAAGATTTATGCAAGTATACTTGAGAATAATTGTGGAAGAAAAGCTTGGTGAAGAACAAGCTGGATTCAAGCCAAATAGAGGCTGTCAGGATCAGATCTTTACTTTCCGACAAATAGGTGAGAAATCATGGGAATATAACAAAGATCTGTATTTAAGTTTTGTCGATCTGGAAAAGGCATATGACAAGGTGCCAAGAGAAAAGCTATTCAATATGTTACAATTATATGATATCAATGAGGTATTATATCAAGCAATACTTAGTCTTTATTTGAGTTGTAAGTCAGCAGTTAGAATTGAAGGAAGTACAGGAAGATGGTTTAATGTTAAATCTGGTGTGAGACAAGAATTTACATTATCCCCTCTGTTATTCATTATCTATATGGATCACATTATGAAGGAAAGTGATATTAAACATGTTATCAAAATTGGAGATATTAATGTCAGCTCTTTGCTTTATGCAGACAATGTTATACTTCTAAATAAATTCGCTACGAGTCTGCAAGTTTCCTTGACTAAATTGAATAACTGTTGTAATGGATATAGTATGAAGGTCAGCAATAAAAAGACAAAGACAATGAAAATAGGCAGAATCGTTGAAAATATAAACTGCGTTGTGAATGGAGAACCTGTGGAACAAATAAAAAATTTCAGGTACTTAGGCACAATTTTTAGTGAAGATGGTAAATTAAATATGGAAATAGACAAAGCTGGTATGGTAGGAAGTCAATTGAATAAATTCATATGAAATAAGAGAGAAATTAGTCAGAACACTAAATTAGCTGTATACAAGACAGTGTTCTAACCAGTTTTAACGTATTAATCTGAAAGCTTGTTCAGAAGTAAAACACTTGACCAAAGACTAAAGACCACAGACATGAGAGTCATGAGAAAGATTAGAGGAGTGAACAGATGGCATTAATGGCAATATCATATTAAAAACAAGGATATTAGGAGAGAACTTGACATTGTCAGCATCCAAGAATGCATTAGCAGAGCTAATCTAAGATGGTATGGACACTTAAACAAAATGAGTGAGGAAAGATTAGCAAAAGAAGTGTTCTCTGCCAGGTTGGCAGGAAAAAGACCCACAGGAAGACCAAGATATAGACGGATTAATACGATACAAAGTGCCTTAGACGATAGATATATAAGATCTGATAATGTTGGAGTCTTGACAAGTTACAGACTTTTTTTTGGAGGAAAATTGTAGATAGGAAGTTAGTAATGATGTAAATTTTTCATGTAGTACTATCATATCCTGTACACTCCTTGAGGGTACATGGCAGGAATTTGATGATGATGAAATCTGTGTGATAGGAAGCAAACAATGTGTAATACTGTCATTGCATGAAATTCATTATGTAGTATTATCCCAATATCCTACATATCATTATTGAAACGTTATACATATTTCAAAGGACTTTTCAAAGGACTAAAAAGGAATGAAACATTATTTCTAGCTCTTTGATATATGCCATCTATACCTTCATTTTTGCTTTCTTATCTTGATTACACTAAGTTTGGAGGAATTTCATATCACATTTTCTTTCGAAAATGTGATATTACATATTTTATAAATTTAAAGTGCAGAATGTGATCATATGCTTTAATAAATACATGATTACAGGAAACAAAGATCACTTACGTGGTTTAAGCTGCTGAAATAAATCAATCTGTTCTGTCTTACAGCAAGAGTAAAATGAAAACCCAATTAAACTTTTCAATTCATCAGCAGGCAACAAAGCAGCTAACAGTCTTTTATGCCATTTGCAACAATCATCTGGTGTTGAGAAAACACATCTGAAAAATAGTATTCTATACATTTTATACCTGTATAAACATTGTGATGTGTTTTGCAATTAAAAAATATAAATTTTAATTTAATATCTAATCAATATATATTCATAGGGAAAGAATTGCATGGATTATCAGGATAGTCTAAATGTAATGCAGGATTAAAAACCAATTACAAGAGAGAAATCTGACATCTGCAAGAAACTGGTCAACTCCAAGTAACCTTTAGCTGAAACATCCCTAAGTTCCCCTTCTGCTAAATGAAAAAAAAAGACCTGTTGTGTATATGGTCTTATACAAAAACAAAAGAGCATTGATACTACCAGCTCCACCATACAAAATCGCAAGTGCCTCTCAAAACAGGAGATAACCAATTATTAACTATGATTTTTTATTATATGAGGATTATTCCAATTAAGAAGTTCTCAGGTCAATCAACAGTTCCAGATGCATATGCCAGACATCTTCCTGTTCAGGACTGCAATATTTTTATAGCCTCTAATCTAGATTCCAAATATCAGTCCCCAATCAAGTTCCCAAGAATTTTCTCAGCCTCCAATAGACTATCCTAAAAGCCAGAGTAATTGGAGAAAATACAACATTGTCTCTGTATGAGACTAGATAACTCTCCTTCAGCCAATAGTCTTTATTTCCAAGAAATATTCTACACCTTTACACAATAATTGAACTTCAGCCCTTTTAAAACAAAATGGCATAATGCACATGACTATTTAAATATTCTATAGAAGTGATCATTCTTAACTTTGGTTTATGTCACACCTGAGAGGTTAACTACTTTTTTTCTTTTTTACAAAATTTTAAATTTTGCATATTCAGTTATAGCTTGTTGAAAGTTTTTCCACTTGGTTATACTACAAATTAAAGATGCCAAGAAATTATATTCTTGGTTTAATCCTTTATCCAAGTGTAAGTAAACAAAGTTTGTGCATCAAGTTACTTCACAACTCGGCTACTGATGACTTCACATTAATTGCCTTAGAATCCCATAATGCAATGCACATATCCTTGTGGACATGTATAATGTTATGCATTATGGGAAGGGTCACTACCCAGACTGGTTGCAACCTTTACTGAGGTCTCATCAGCAGAAGCCAGACCCAGAAGTGATACACAAGTTGAAGCAATGCAGAAGTCATATTTCCATATGTGCCTAAATATATGAAATACAGGTAGCATAATGCATTGCATTATACATGTCCACAAGAATAAGTGTGTTGCATTGTGGGATACTAAGGCAACTGATGTGAAGTCATTAGCCTCAATATATAAGTAGCCGAGTTGTGAAGTGACTTCACACACAAACTTTGTTAAACTTGGATAAAGGATTAAACAAAGAATATAATTTCTTGACATCTTTAATTTTCAGTTACAGCTTGCAAAAAATATTATATATAATTTTTTAAATAACGAAACCTGTGGTGCGATCATAATTAAAAGAAACACACATCTTAACCACAGTAAAAATTATTTAATTGTAAATATTTCATCCTAAATATCTCAGGACATCATCAGTACAGTAGTTTTAAACAATAATAGGAATAACATACAGTTAGGGCGCATGATTACAATAGAATCTCATGAAAACGTGCTAGAGAAGTTTAAAAAAAAAAAAAAAATTATTTAACACAATTTTGTATGACAATTTCCCATACTTTAGGAATAGTAAGAATCGTTGCGGTTTAAGTTTGGTCTGTGTAGTAGGGCTTCAGAACTTGCTTTGTATAAACGTTCATGTTTATATAAAGATATATGTAAAAGTTTAGACTTTTCCCAATGGATCCTATGGTTTGGATTTTCAATTCCGTGTTGAGAGAGGCCAGATTTCTGCTGTTTAAAAAGACGAATGTGATCTTGATGTTCCAAGAATGCGTTTCTGAACAGACCTACCTGTCTGTCCAAAGTAAGATAATTTGCATGAGCATGGAATCTCATAAACGCCAGGCAACATCAAAGGTGAGAATTTGTCCTTAGGAGAAGGTAACAAGTTGTAAATTTGGTTGATAGATTTGTAAGTAGTGGCAAAATTGTATTTCTTCATAATTTTAGAAAGACGTTCTGAGATGCCTTTAACATAAGGTATGGGAATCCTATGGACTACTTGATGTTTGGTTTGATGTGTGGAGAAGTGACTACTGATGATTTTTTGAGTTGTTTTAGGATTATATCCATTTAGGATGGCTGCATTTTTGATTACTTCTAATTCCTGGTTTAAAGATTCTTCAGAGGAGCAGAATTTGTGAATTTCCCATACCTTACGTTAAAGGCATCTCAGAACGTCTTTCTAAAATTATGAAGAAATACAATTTTGTCACTACTTGCAAACCTACATACCAAATTTACAACTTGTTACCTTCTCCTAAGGACAAACTCTCACCTTTGATGTTGCCTGGCGTTTATGAGATTCCATGCTCATGCAAATTATCTTACTTTGGACAGACAGGTAGGTCTGTTCAGAAACGCATCTCGGAACATCAAGACCACATTCGTCTTTTTAAACCGCAGAAATCTGGCCTCTCTCAACACGGAATTGAAAATCCAAACCATAGGATCCATTGAGAAAAGTCTAAACTTTTACATAGATCTTTATATAAACATGAACGTTTATACAAAGAAAGTTCTGAAGCCCTACTACACAGACCAAACTTAAACCGCAACGACGTTCTTACTATTCCTAAAGTATGGGAAATTGTCACACAAAATTGTGTTAAATAATTTTTTTTTTTTTTGTACTACTGTAGCACGTTATGCACATTTAATGAGATTCTATTGTAATCATGCACCCTAACTGTATGCTATTCCTATTATTGTTTAAAACTACTGTACTGATGATGTCCTAAGATACTTAGGATGAAATATTTACAATTAAATAATTTTCACTGTGGTTAATGCGTGTTTCTTTTAATTATAATATGTATAAGAAAAATAAAGTAAAAAAAAAGAAAAGTATAAGGAATCAGCATTTGTAAACAAAATGAAAATGATTGAAATCATTTTTCAACTTGGAACTAAAAAGATATGCCTGCTTTTGAATAAAAACCAGAAATTAAAAGACACTAGTCACCTCCCTTTTTTATGTATCTGCAACTCACAAAAGGTTTTTGTAAATCTATCATACATTTGTACTGTGGATGTGCTAAGGATTTTTTTCTGTGTTTTACTAATTTAATACGAGGTGGTATCAAAAAGTTTCGAGACTAGCTCTGTTTACAAGAAATTACTTGATTTATCTACATTTACACACTATCACCTTCAAAATAGTCCCCTTGCATATCAATACAGCACTCCAAGCGTTCTTGCCACTTCTGGAATGTGTCCTGGAAGTCTTCTTTTCGAAGCATGTCAAGCACCTTTTGCGATTCGTGCTGGATCTCCGCAATGGCGTCAAAACGGTGACCTTTGAGCTGGATCTTCATCTTTGGGAAGAGGGCGAAGTCTGCAGGAGCCAAATCTGGTGAGTAGGGTGGGTGCGGAAGTGAGTTCATGTTGTTTCTGGCAAGAAACTCACGTGTGAGGAGAGCTCGGTGACAGGGTGCATTGTCATCATGGAGCATCCAGTTTTTCGCACACCACAGATCTGGTCACTTTCGCCGAATGTCCTCCCTCAGACGCCTTAAAACCTGGCAGTAGAACTCGCTATTGACAGTCTGGCCCCCTGAGGACGAATTCTCGATGCACAATGCCACGAATGTCGAAAAAGACGATGAGCATGCACTTGGTCAAGCTGCGGACCTGCCTTGCCTTTTTTGGTTGTGGAAATGATGGGCTCTTCCACTGTGAAGACTGTTGCTTCGTCTCAGGGTTGTACCCGTACACCCAAGTTTCGTCACTGGTAATGATTCTCAAATTTCAGGTTTGCTCTTTGTTCTAACTTGCTGTCCATGATGAAATTGCAGGTGTGGTAACGCAGGTGGTCAGAATAGCATCAGTTGCACAGTTCCCGATGTACACAGGACGATGTCTTTTGGCATATTGACTTATGAAGGTAGGTGCTCCCTGTGACTGTGCATGCAGCATTGTGCTGCCATCTGTTGGTGTGTTACAAACTTAGTCTCGAAACTTTTTAACTTTTTGATACCACCTCGTATATCTGTGACGTGATGTACCTGTTTTGGTTGGATGCTGTCGTGCAACCTATGCTACAAAATTTATGTCAATTTGACCATATGACTGCATTTTTATCAATGCATGAAAGTTTTTTTAAGAGTACATAACACATCAGCACTCATCTTAATGGGTCCAATGCAATTAACTGTAGGATAACTTTGAATACTTTAATTTATCAATTGTAAGAATTGATAAATAAAAGTATTCACAAAATTTGCATAGAGTGGAGGACAATATGTTTGTTTTAAGATATATTACAAAACAATAATGAAGGAGAATGCTATATTTGGTTGGTATATTTGAATTACTCAAAGGTGTAAATATAATAGTAAATTTGGAAGAGGAAGATGAGGCTTATCTCCTTCAACAACAATCATACAATCCACAAAAGATATGGCAGAAAACAGGATATTCAGTAAATAGTCAACACTTTTCATTGTAAATATGGGCAAAAAAATTATAAACTTTAATTCGAAAAATATATATTGAAAACTTGTCTATATCAGTGTCCTAAACATGCCAGTTCACACTTCATGCATGCAAAAGAGATGAACACAGAAAACAAAAACAGCAACTCATAACAAATGATAACATTCAATTGGATTGGTTTACACAATAACCAATCACAGCCATTGACTTCTGGATACTACTGTCTCAGCGCACACACACACACACACACCCTGCCTC
Source organism: Typopeltis vanoorti (assembly GCF_054136105.1). NCBI lineage: Eukaryota > Metazoa > Arthropoda > Arachnida > Uropygi > Thelyphonidae > Typopeltis > Typopeltis vanoorti. The sequence goes on along the minus strand of NC_143549.1, from coordinate 162,499,851 downwards.
TCCTAGGTGGTTTAATACCATTGGAACACTAAGAATTTTACCCACTGTGCAAATCTGTAGATCTGTTCAACAGGCTCAAAGGTGTCTATATCTGTGACGGCACACCCAGACTATTAACGCAAACGTGATGCAATATTTACTTGTAAAAAAAAAAGTGTCCTCTTCATGAAGCATTAGTATATTGTGTTTAATTTTAGGAATCAGGCAAAGCCAGGAAACAATTAGGGGAGTCTTTAACAGGAATAAATGCAAAAATATAGTATCAGTGAAATTGCTATTGCATGGGTGTGCACTGCACACCCTAAATATACACCCCTGATATATATTGCATTTTTTAAATAGTCTAGAAACCTGCTCTAGAGACCAAACATGGAACTTCAACACTACTTAAGGCCTCCAAATAAGAAAGGCAATGGTCTCTCATAAGGTGTAGAAATTTATCTCCTACCTAAAGAAAATCGCAAACATCTATACCCATGACAAAAGATTCACACTTGCAATTTGCTGGTTGGTGAGCAGATATGCTAACCACTCCTATTTTGATTCCAGGTACATTGTATTCAAAATAGATAACAAACACCTAAATTAACTTTCATATACCAACATCAGAAGATATTAATTACCTATTTTGTTTCCAGGCATATCCCCCCCCCCCAGTGTATTCAAAATAGAATACACTGGGGAAAAAACTTCTCAACCAATCTTTTGACACTTTTTTTTTTTTTAAATTGCTTATCAGTGTTAAAGTGATGTTTAAATATGCGATTCTTTAGAGGACCAAATAAATTAGTCATCTGGAGCAAAGTCCGGAATATTTCTGCCACCACAAATTTTTAACTGAAACTGAGTGAACTATCCTTAAGATGAGGATGTGAAAGGAATACTGTGAGAATAAGAGTGAGTGGATTTATGAAATACAGGGTGATCAAAATTAAAGTATCCCTGTTTAAGGCCTGGTGGAGTACCATTCAGTGATCCAAATGCTGAAAAACTTTGCAGGAATACATATCTGGGGGTGGGGGGGATTCCAAAATTCACCACTATGGGCATTGCAAACAAATGCCAGATGCCAGTAGGGTTTAAAAAGATGGACATGGGATTTTTCCTTTCATTCGGGGTGTTAGTACCACCCACAGTGATGCCACTAACCTTGCCCCAATGTGCTTTGCTCGTGAAGCTGTACTACCTGAACAACTACAATGCCTTTACTACACTCCATGAATTTTGTCGCCTGAACAAATGTTGACAAGGTCAACTATTTCCATATGTTCTGCAATGAATGATTATTTGTTTTGAAGAAACTGGATCATTGGGAGTTAGACCTGGCAGAGACTGTAAACTAATCAGTTCACAAGTGAATGAAGTTGCTACTGCCATTGTGGAGCAGGTCATGAATAACAGCGTTGTTCATACCTGAAGTGCAAGTACTGTATCAAAACATATGGATGCGCCTTACACAACTGTCTGGAAAATTTTACAGATGATTCTGCATTCCTGTCACGGAAGTTGCACCCACAGGAATTCAAAAGTCAACATTCTTTAACATTCCTTGCTCGAGTGGAGTTGGATGTTGGGTGGCCATAGATAATTTTGTGGGGAGATGAGGCTCATTTTCATCTGAATAGAACTGAAAACACCTTTGCCAAGCATTAAGGGCTACACAAAACTTGCATAATTCCTTTGCATTCACACAAAGTTACTATCTAGTGCGAGTTTACAGCTTTGTTTATCATTGGACCATACTTCTTTTAAGACATTTGCCATTCGGGACCTGTGACCTGCTCAGTTACTGCCAAGGGATATTGCGATATGATAAACAATTTTGTTGTGCCACAGCTACAGCAGTACTTGTGCATGAATTCAATCATTTTCATGCAGGATGAAACCCCTCCACACTTTGAAAACATTTCACTCAGTGAAATGTTCTCAAAGAACATTTCAAATTCTCAAGGAACAAAGTCAGTGATCTGCTGTGTGTTTCCCACTGCATGGCCACCTCATTCACCTGATTTGACCCCCACTGTGACTTCTGACTTTTGGAATTTTTCAAAGGCAGGGATTATTGGGATCATCCTGATAACTTGCCAGTGGACAAGCTGCATTCTGTCATTGAATACACTGTGCAGAGAACGCAGCTTGTGGATACCGGGAAGGGAAGCACACTGAACAGTACAGCTAATGAATGCATAATGGAAGTGAATATAGATGTGTTAATTATGCTTGTGTAACTTTTCTTCTCACACAAACACAAAGAAAAATTACATTATCATTTGGTAAATCATGCAGTAACATGTTGGATGATTCATGACACCTTAAGTTAAACGTAACAACAGATACCACTCTACCCACAAGAAAAGAGGTAGAGCATATAATTAAGAATCTTCCTAATAATAAATCCCCTGGGTGTGATAATATTCCAGCTGAGCTGCTGAAAGCTTTGACTGGCAATAATAACTATTTAGTGGAATCCATTCAGAACATCTACAAAACAATGCAATTACCTGAAGTTTTTACAACATCTATCTACATACCAATTCCAAAGAAACATAATGCACAAAATTGTGAGGATTACAGAATTGTGAGCCTAATATCCCATGCATCTAAAATTATTTTAACCTTCATTAACAAACAAACTAAAAGAGCCATAAGCAGCGAATTGAGTGAACAACAGAAAGGCTTCAGAAGAGGAATGGGAAGCATTAATGCTATCCTGGAACTAAAGATACTAATAGAAAGATCACTTGAAAGAAATAGGAACATTTACATATGCTTCAAAGACTCAGAAGGTTTTTGACCGGGTAAAACATAATAAAATGTTCAATATATTAGATAAATTAGACATAGAAGATTATGTACTTAAGATTATAAAAATGATTTACACCAAACAGAAAATGCAACTGTTTAACTCTGAGACTTCTGAAGTGAAAATAAAAATAGCAGTTAGACAAGGGTGTATCCTTTCATCAAATCTATTTAATATCTATAGTGAGCTTTCACCTTCTTCTTCAGCTTCTCCCACTTAAGTGGGGTCACTATTGATGATGAGTCTCCTCCACACCTTCCTGTTTTGGGCTGTCACCACATCCAAGTTCTTCATCCTCAAGTCCTCTTCTACCAGCTCCCTCCATCTCCTCTCTGGCCGCTCACGCTTCCTCCTTCCTTGCACATCCATCTGCATGACCCTTCTTCCCACATATTCGTCCTCCCTCCTCATCACATGACCAAACCATCTCAACCTTGCCTCCTGTATCTTTGGTCCTAAGTTCGTAACTTTCACTGTTCCCCTGACATAGTAATTTCTCAGATGATCCTTTCTGGTCACACCGCACCTCCACCTAAGCATTCTCATCTCTGCTACTTCCATCCTGCTGATGTTATTTTTCCTCAGGGCCACAGTTTCTATAGCATACGTCATTGCTGGCCTCACTACTGTCCTATAGATTTTGCCTTTCAGATTGATCGGCACCCTCTTATCGCATAACACTCCAGCCATCTCCCTCCAGTTCCTCCAACACGCTTGTATCCTGCATCCCACTTCCTTCTCAGCTCCTCCATCTTCTTCCACTGTTGAACCTAAGTATCTAAAGTCTCTCACCTTCCTGATGACATTTCCTTCCAGCTCCAGATCTGTCTCCTGGCTGCCGCCCACTGTGCAACACAAGACTATAGTGAGCTTTCACCAAATCTATTTAATATCTATAGTGAGACAGTGATGAAAAAGATCGAAAAACCAAAAACAGGAATTAGTATAAATGGTATAAAATACAACAATCTTAGATATGCTGATGATACCATTCTAATAACAGAAAAGAGACACAAATTAATCAAATTACTGCAACTACTTACTGAAGAAGGTAAAGAATTTGGATTAGATATTAATGAAAAAAAAAAAAAATAAAAAATTTATGAAAATCTCAAAAGAAAGCAGATCCGAGCCAGAAATATTCATAAACAATATGAAAATTGAACATACAACAGAATACAAATATTTAGGCACCTACTTTACTGCAGTGGAAAGCAAGATAAAGAAATAAAAATAAGAGCAGCTGTAGCTAAAGATGCATTCTGGAAAAATAAAGATCTGCTCAGAAGTTCTGTGAGTATCGAGACAAAGAAAAGAATGATAAGAACATTAGTGTGGCCAATTTTCACATATGGAAGTGAGACCTAGATATTCAAGAAGTGAGTAAGGCAACAGATAATGGCCTTTAAAATGTGGTGCTATAGGAAAGCTCTGAAAATCCCATGGAAAGAACATGTGACAAATACAGATGTCCTACAGAGAATGAGAACACAGAGTTCTTTATTAGAGGAAATGATCCAGAGAAAGATGAGATTGGGAGGACGTGTACTGAGAGGTTCAGCAGGACAGAGGATATTAACAGTTTTAGAAGGAAAAATTATGGGAAAAGGATCAAGAGGCAAAAAACAAAGGACATGGATTGAAGATATAAGATCATGGACAGGATCACATGGCTATGCAGAAACAAAAAAAGGAAAGCCACCAACGAGAGAACTGGAAGGACATGGTACTGCATCCTCTCACTCAGGAAGCTACATGAAGAAGAAGAAGAAAGCATGCAGTACCCCTGGTGGTGAATTTAGGAATACTTTTTTTTTTTTTTTTCCCTCAGATATTGCTTCCACATGATGCACAATGAATTCCTGCAAAGTTTCACAACATTTGGATTACTGGATGGCACACCACAAGGCCTTATACAGGGATACTTTAATTTTGATCACCTTGTATATAAATCCCAGACCAGAAAAGTTATGAGTATTCTATGGAAAGGTAAGTTGGAGTATGAAATTGCCATGCAGGCTGAAGGCAATTCAAAAGAATTTCATCCTTATGATAGAAGTAAAAGAAGGAATTAATGTGGAAGAATAACTTTACTGAATGCAGATAGTACACTTTGTCAGAAGTAGATGAGACTGTTCAAATAATGAATACTCACTTTGCTAAGAACTATCAACTTGATACATGTAAAATGGCATGCAGCGCTACCACTACATTGGATGAAGAAACAGAGATGCATGAGAAGGAGGTTCTAGAGCTTTTGCATAACATGGATAAGAATCAGCAATACAGACAGCTGAGATATCAGCTGTCCAAAGAAACGTTCGGCCAAACTGGCTAGGCCCTTCACATGGTTGTATAATTTGAATCTCAACTCGAGAAAGATGCCCACAGGAATTGAAATAACGTATGATAACTGCATTGCACAAGAGTGGTGCAAACATCAGTATCTAATCTTATAACTCATATACAAAAATGGGTTGACAAACAAGCTATATTTTGCAAGGAACAGCATCGATTTGCTAAAGGGATGACAAGTTTGACTAATCTGTTCTTATTTTATAATAATGTTATAACAGTTGGATAAAGAGAATGGATATACTATGATATTGTTGGACTATGCTAAAGCATTTGATAGGGCAATGTATGAAAGGCTGCTGCATAAATTGGAGAATATGTTCTCCAGTTTATTATGCAGCCATCTTTCCTTCAATAAGTGAGTGGCTGATGGACAGGTATCAAAAAGTGGTGTATAGGTAATGTGCCAGATTTAAGGTGACCAGTAGTATGCCTGGAGATCAGCCCTTGAATTGTTGTTTAATCTATATATTAATGATATTCTCTCAGGGGACCCTGTAACCCCTAGAGAGCGCGTCCCCTGGGTGGTGGATATGGGAGCCCACCGTGTGTGTGTGTGTGTGCATGCACGTGCGTGTGTGTGTATATATATGGTGGGGGTGGTCCGAATATACTGAATAAGGACTCGTGGACCAACAGGGCCATAAGGGGCAATCATCTTGATTGTAAGGGAAGCGGCATTCCCATGGACCCCTAGCTGGATCTATCCTCTCCTTCTTCTACTTTGAGGAAGATCCACTTATTTTAATCTTTCCTATAAGGCCTTATCAGCCAACTCTTCTTACTTTATGACCCTTATGCTATTAGAGCACTCGAGGGCCATGGGGTCTTTTCATTTCTGGCCTTACAACTATGCCCTCTCTATAAACCTTATTATATTTCTTCTATAATCTACTCTTTCCCCTTCATTATACCCTATTCCTCCTATGGGTTTAAATTCGGATTAAATCTTTTGTTTCCAAAAGTTTCATAATGTATTCTGATCACCATGTAAGTATGAAGGAAAGGATGATCTTTGAATTTTAACTTCTTAACCAGCATACCTCTGAGATCACCCCATCAGTTTCACTAAGCATAATCTCACCAACATAACATGCTTTGGAAATCTCATCACACCAACATGCATAACTTTACATTTACTAACATTAAATTAACCCTGCGGAGGTCATGGTCGAAAAAAATTGCAGCTTAGGTCGCATGTATCTGAGAGATACATTCACTGCAAATATAATACGATGGTTTATTTATTTTCACGTTACAATCTAGAAATTACTGAACAAAGAAATATAAAGAATAAAAATTTAGCTGACTGTTGCGATGTAAACCAGCTAGATATAACAGGCCTAAAAATGCTTTCAATTCTGTTTTGTCTATTCATTTAGCATCTCTTTCTCTTGAATACTGGTTCGAAATAGAATTGATGTATTTATTTGTATATAATAAGATTAGATCTAAAATATCATCTGTGATTTTTGGATTTTCGTCCATTTTAATTCTTTATCCTTTCCAAAAAAATACTCTTTTTGTCTTCATTCATGTCTAATTCATCTTCACTTTCTTTGCTAGAAATATCTTGTTCGGTATCCGAATCTTCTGAACTAACTTTCACATAATAATCATCTTCTAAATCACTTTCATCTTTGCATTAGACTCTATATCATTCTCATCATTGGACTCGAGTAACATTCGCTGAACCTCTTCAATATCTGATGGATTATTCAATTGATATATTTTTCCAGGCATTTTCAACGGTAAAACCAATACTTTTAAACCAATACTATATTAGCATCGGAGTATACAGTATCTCTCAGACACTATTTACTATCAAGTATCACACACCTTTTCATAACATGTTTAAACCAAAACTGATCGCATAAACAGCATGGAATATCACTTGTAATATATGCATGCGCAGCTAGTCATGACCTCCAAGCTATACACTGGATATATGTAAGAATATTTATATTAAACAATTTATTTGTATCTGTCAGATCAGCTGCGACAGGGGGCTATTCTCCCCCCCCCAGGTAGTGACTCTTCCCATAATGCCTAGCATTATAGGAAGTCACTTCATGCACAAACTTTGCTTAGACTTAGATAAAGGATTAAACCAAAAATATAATTTCTTGGCATCTTTAATTTATAGTGAATTTGAGAGCGGCATCATTGCTGGCTGTCACACTGGTGGCATGTCCATACATGCCATTGCTACTCAACTGGAACATCCAAAATCAACGGTTGGCAATGTGATCAACAAGTGGAGACGTTCTGGCATCACTAGTGCAGTTAAAAACACAGGGCAGCTGCTGAAAATGAACAGGGACAGGAGAGTGTTAAAACAGGTGGCACGTAAACACCAGCTACAATTGGCACAAACCATCCGTGATGAGCTCCAGAGCACCAGTAACACCATGGTCAGCACTAATACTGTACAAAAAGAACTCCACTTACTGGGTTTCTATGGAAGAGCAGCGACACACAAACTGAACATCACAACGACGAACAAGGCGGCTTGTCTGGCCTGGTGCCAAGAGCATTAATATGCTCTTTGCACCATTTTCAACTGGACAATTCACCAGTGGAAAACAGTACTCTGGAGCGATGAATCCAGAGTACTGTCTCCAAGTACTCTGGATTACTCCAAGTACTCCAAACAGGTGATGGCAAGGTGTGGAGACACCTTGCCATCACCTGTTTCCAGTCTGATGGCAAGGTGTGGAGACAGCCTGGTGAATGCTTATTACCACGGTGTGTAGTACCCAAAGTAAACTTTGGTGGTGGAGGAGTAATGGTGTGGGGTGCATTCAGCTGGTTTGGAGTGGGACCACTGGTGGTTCCATGAAGGCAGCTCAGTAACTTGATATTCTGGATAATCAGGTGCTGCCCACCCTGTGGAGGTTTTATGAAATGGACCTTGTTACTATCAAGACGACAATGCCCCATGCCACAAAGCTGTGGTTGTTATGGAATGGTATGAAGAGATAGGTGTTAAATGACCATCCTGGCCTGTGCAGAATCCTGACCTCAATACCAAACACTGTGGGACAAATTAGAGCGCCAATTGAGATCAGAGCATAACATCCTGGATCTGTCGCTGAACTCACTGCTGCTTTGATAGAGGAATGGAGTCAAATTCCACCTGATGTCTGCCACACATTGGTGGAAATTCTCCCTCAAAGGTGCAGGAGGTGATCAGAGCCAAAGGTTGACATACCCAATATTAGAGTTTGCGTGCTGGTATCAACTGTACAATGTGTCCAGACAACTATTGGTAGATAGCGTATATTAAATAAGGTAGGAGAAAGGCTACATCATTGTCAGACTCCCTGATTAGCTTCTATTTCTTCTGTTATATATTCACTGATATTTATGATAGCAGTTGTATTGTTATATAGGTTCTTAATTGCATTTAATAACTGTTTGGATAGCCTCAATCTTTTATTATATTCCACAATTTTTTTCTGTTAACTCAAGTCAAGGCTTTTTTCATAATCTTTGAATGCTAGGTGAGTTTGTAAATTAAATCCTCATCTTTTTTTCTATGAGTAGTTTTAGTGGGAATACATGATCAACGCAACTTTGGCCCTTCCTAAATCCAGCTTGTTCCTCCAATAACAAACTAATGGCAATAGTGGTGTCTTTTATTTAAAATTTTACTATCTAATTAGTATGCTGTATTTAATAAGCTAATACCGCTGTAATTTTCACATAAACTTCTATTTCCCTTCTTAAAAACTGATATTATTTTAGCTTTTTCTGTTCTTGGGGTATATTGAGAGTAATCCAACAACTATTTAACAAGTGGAGGAACCTTATTTTAAAAGAGATATCAATATACTTAATTCTGAGGTAATTCCATCTGTTCCTGCTGCTTTTCTATTTTTTTTATTATTGAAAGCTTCTTCCAATTCCATCATCTCCAATAAGTCTATTCTTGTATTATTTACAATTTCATTTTCTATTTTTTTCATTACTAAAGGATGGATTGTAGCATAACTGCTTGTAATGCTGTATCCATTCGTTTGAGATTCCATACATTTCTGATACATCTTTTTCTGATTTATTCAAATGTTTCATTAATTGATAAGCAATGCTTTGGTGGTCATGTAGATCATTTTCAATATTACTAATAAATCTATCCCAAGAATCTTGGTGAGGCTTTACATTTTTTGCAATTTCTTTTATTTCTATAAGCTACTAGTATTTCTGGTGTTTGTTTCTGAAAGTGTAGCTAGCAAGCTTTTTTTTCCTACAGCTGTTGCTAGTTTATCATTCCAAATTTTCAGTCCCCTCTTTTTTTTCCCTTTTAATCTTTGGTTTTCTCCCAAAAACCTCTTTTGTTGTTTTGTTTTATTAATTTGCTCATATTTATTCATTCTTTATTTATGTCAGAAGAAACAGGAATTTGAGATGAGTACTGAGTCAATTGGTTTTGATACAGATTCCTAATACTTCCTGGAGTAGATAAGTTTTTTTTTTTCTTTAGATTCTCGTGGTTTTCATGATTTCCATTTTGCTTGTATTGCTATTTTTGAGACTACCAGATAATTGCCAGTCTGATTGGCCAAGTGATTAGCATATCCTCTCTCTCTCTCTAGCCAAAAGGCTGCAGGTTCGAATCCCACCATGGGCATGGATGTTTGTGATTGCCAGTGAAAATACTAGTGGTGGTCAGAGGTAGATAGCGTTGGTGTAGATGATGAAGGTAGTTGCAGTTGGTGGATACGGAGAGTTGTAGAGTGACCTCCCTCGATGAGTCTTTGGACCCTCTGGAGGTGTTACATGATAATGATGATGATGATGATCTGAATATATATCATTGTCTCTACAAACTGTTGTGTCTCTTACTTATGAAGATAGCTTTTTGTTAACAATTATATAGCCTGTTAATGATGATAGACCTCTGGTGGTCCAAGTATATTCACAATAGATATCTTTTTTTTTCTGCAAAATGTGTTTGTGATTTTTAATTCATAAAATGATGAGAAATCTCTCAGTTTGTTTCCATTGTGATTTAAATGTTGTTCTCCATATCTACCTACAACCTGTGGCATACTTTGGTTCCCTACTCTAGTATTAAAGTCTCTTACAATTATTAAATAATCATTTTTATTACAATGTTTCATCAGCTTTTCTAAGTCACTGTAAATATTTCACTTTCTTCTATTTTTCCACCTTCTGGAACATATACGCCTATTATTGTTAGGTAGCCTCCTTCAAATTTCAGTCTCAGAGTGCTTATTCTTTCAATAAAACTATAGCTCTTAATTCTGATCTTCTATTTTTGATCTACCATTATAGCTACACCACAGCTTGCTCTTTTATTCTGTTCTATCCCATTATATATTACATAATTTGCCATTTCAACAGTTCCATTTAATTTTTTTTTAGTTTCAGTTAATAATGCTATATATTTTTTTTTTTAAAAAACTGTTTGTTGAGTTCTGTTCCTTTCCTAGCTAAGTCCCTAACATTCCATGTGGCAACATTTAATATATCTGTTATTCCAAATTCTTTACCCTTTTTCTTGCAATTGTCATTTCCAGTAAATCTGTCCTACTTTTCCTTTGAATGTTTTTGAGTATCTGCTTTTACAAAAAGAGGTGATCAGCCTCTTACTCAAATGCTTAATGCTACATTAAAGTCTAAAGAATGAGGGTGTTTCAAAATAATAATAATAATAAATAAATAAAAATGCACACTTTTACATGAACACACATCCTAATGATTCCAAAACACTGGTGGTCATGATCCTCTTTGCTGAAGGCATTGCTTAGAATTTATCTTTCCCACTGATATTTTTACATCCTTACCTGATTTTACATTAAACTATCTTCAGAGCTGTGCATCCTTCAATGCTAAATAAAAATTGCAAACTTTGTGCACTTCAAATCTTACTTGTCAGACTTGATCCTTAAAGATACTGACATCATGGTCAATTTTGCTGAAGCCACCCTATTCACAAATGTATCTTTAAAAGTAGCCTCAGAACTAATTCCAACTCTCTTTTCCTTTGAAATAATAGCCTTATTCAGTTTTACCATGAACACAGGCTATTTTAGGAGACCAGGAAAATCCTACAAGCAGATTAAAGGCACAGTTATGGGCTCCTGTTCTCTTCACTCCTTACTAATTATTTTGTAGAATATTTTGAAAACACAGCCCAAACTCAACCTTTCTCAAACCCACATCACTACACTATGTGGACAATGTGTTCTCCATTTAGTCACATGGCAGAGATACGTAGGAAACATTTTAGCACATCTCAACAGCCAACACCTGAGGATCCATTTTACAACTGAAAAAGAAACAATTGCTGTCCACCTTTTCTTGACACTCTGATCAAACTTCAACGGATTCTTATCCTTTTCTATCTACACAAAATCTATCCACATGGGAATGTATATACACTGTCTGTCACATCACCACCCCTCCTGGCAGTATAATATAGTATTATCAAAATTTTACCTAATCGAGTTAGAACCATTTACTTTACCACATTAGTCTACCCACAGAAATCAATCGCATCCATGACACATTTTAGCCAATAGCATGCCCCTTCACAAAATCAAAAGAATACTCTACTAATCCCCTAAACAACCCTTCACCCAAAATCCAGAACATAAAAACTATTACCATTCCCTACATCTGGGGCAATCTCAGAAAAAATCTCACAAGGTTTAAAAAGATATAACATACAGACTACTTCAAGCCAAACCAAAAAATTAGATCCCCTTATCTGCTGACCGAAAGATCCTCTCCATCATCTAAACCATCCTGGGGTCCGCTGCATTCCTTACTTCTGAAGGAACATAGAGACTACATCCATTATTCGCTACAGCCATGCCATGGATACAAATCACAGGATCCAATGGAAGAAAACATCCCTTTTAAGGAACGGATACAAATTGGACAGATTACTAGAATCTCCAATGATGTTTCTTAGCTACACTGAAAACCTATGAAATTACAATCTAAGGCTGACTGGAGTTAATGAGCCAGCCTGGTTGGCCAAGCGGTTAGCACATCTGGTCTCCAGCCAAAAGGCTATGAATCCAGATGTAGGCATGAATGTTTGTGATTTCTGTGAAAATACTAGTGGTGGTGAGTGGTAGATGGCATTGGTGTAGATCAGTGTTTCTCAACCTTTTTGATGTTACACACCACCTGCAGTGAATGTTAATTCAACGCAGCCCCCATACATTCCAAAATAGAAATTTTTTATATTTTACGTATCATAAAGTAGAAGTAATAAATAACAATTTTACAACACTAAATGTGTCATTTATGACAATGCAATACTGTTATAAATGAAAATATTCAGACGAATATGAATATATCAATTAGGCCTAATATTATGAATTTAACACTCACCTAATGTGATGGATGTTTTTTCAGATGTCAACTTTTGCATATCAGGATCAAAACTGGATAATATGTAGATCTGGCTTCACGTTAACTCTGTCCCTTTATTTGTTTTTCATATATGCAAGATGAGAAAATGTTGTCTTGCAGAGATAGGTAGTGGCAAATGTCAACAGATGTCTTACACTCCTTTTGGAAATTTCAGGGTAAACAGACTTAGCTTGGAACCAAAACTCCAGTAACGGTAACAAAGGAAACAGCATTTTGAACGTAGAATCACAGGAGAGCTCGATAAGTTGTTCTCCTTCGATAGAAAGAAATTCATATTCCGAGTCTAGAAAGAGAGTTTTCATCCAGATGTTTTTTCCAGGACAAAGCGGAAAATACAGACCTAGTTGAGATGCCAATGACCTCATATGTTCATCCATACTTTCTACAACATCACTAGAAAGGGGTTGTTCACTGAAATCACTCAGCGTGTGAAAGGAACAGCATTTCCTTTCTCAATACAGTTGCATCACAAATTTAACTTCTTGATTGTTGACTATCTTGTCTTGCACAGAAAACATGGTGACAGAAGTACTTTGAAGACTCGAGTTGAGTTAAAAATGTCTGCCAAGTAAGCAAGAGATGAGAGCCATGTGAAATCATTTAAATAGTGTGTTAACTCAAATTTGGAGTTTATGAGGAACAATCTTACTTCGTCACGAAGCTCAAAGAACCGCATCAGAACCTTACCATAGGACAGCCATCGGATTTCTGAGTGCAATAATAAATGTTCGTGATCACTTCCCACTTCATTACAAAGTGCGAAAAATAACCGGCTGTTAAGAGGATGGGCTTTAATAAAATTGACAACTTTTACTGCCTCGTCTTTAACGGTTTTCAATTTGGAGGGTATACAGCATGTAACTAGTACTTCGCAGTGTATACGACAATGTGTCCATTTCACAAGAGGTGCGACTTTCTGGATACGTGCAGCCAAACCTTTATGTATTCCAACATTGCCTGAGCACCATCTGTGCTGATACCTACACATTTTTCCCATTGAAGTTTATTTGTAGTTATGAAGTCACTGACAACTTTGAAAAGGGCTTCAGCAGTTGTATGAAGAGGTAATGATTCACAGAACAAAAAGTCTTCACAAACTTTATTTTCGTGTTCATATCGCACAAAAGCTAGCAAATTATCATTATTTGAAATATCATGGCTTTCATCCAACTGCAACGCAAAATATTCACTATGACATAACCGTTCTAGCAATCTCGTCGATTCTTCTTTTCACAGTATTGTCAGATAACGATATTAGAGACACCTTGTTGACATGTGTTTCACTAAACAAGTTCTTTGTTATCGCAGCCAAAATTAAATCTTCCCCAATAGTATGGAGTTGTCCATTTCTAGCGATCAGAAGGGCGACTTCGTAAGAAGCAAGAACAGCCTTTTCATTTTTTGTTTCACACACAATATCCTTAACTAAATTGTGTGAGCCACAAAGTTGCAGTTTTTTATTTTGAAAAACTTCTATTGGTTTATTAACTGATTCACCATGTTTTGTTTCAAGGTGACATCTCAACTTCGTTGGTTTCATTCGATAACACTTTGCAACAAAGAACACACTGTGGTCTGTCTTCGCAGTCTTTATTCAGAACGGAAAATCCCATTTGCAAATAGGATGGACAAAATTTGCGGAAAAGAACTTTATCTGCACTAGTACTATTTTCGACAACACTAGATCCACTCGGATTATCGTCTGTCTTGCGTTTCAACAATCCACACTTTAACTAACGATCCATATCTAAATAAGATCGTGAACAAATTGAAAATCAGAAGTTTCGTTGTGAACTCAATTATTTGACCAAAAGCAGAAAAACTGAATATTAAACCGACAAAAACACGCTTGTATAATATTATAAAATTTATAATATAAATTATATTATAAATCTCAAACCCAATATAATATTATAAATAATAATTTATTAAATTAAATTAAATTACAAAGAGTTGGTTATTCACCTCTGCTTTACAAAGGGAAGAAGTAACAGTACCAACATTTGTGTTAAATTTTACTTAACCATGGGCCTCAGGAGCCAGAGATATACATTGCAAATATCCCAGGTGTGAGCAACATGATAAGGTAAAGTTCAACTCCCTTTGAATTACTCGCGGACTAGAGGTTGGGAAACACTGGTATAGATGATGATGGTAGTTGCGGTTCATTATAGATGATGGATTGAGTGGTGGAGATAGGGAGCTGTAGATTAGGTGTCCTCCCTTGATGAATTTTTGGACTCCCTGGAGGGATCATGTAATAATAATAAATCTGCCACAGCATTCACCATACCTGAACAAAATTGGCTTCCTCACTTTACCTAAAATATAGTAAAGTGAAAGTTTCAATACTGTCAGCGAGTTTCTATCACTGTAGAATCCTGCCTTTCATATTCTATGTTTGCCTCCATACTAGTGTGCCTGCATAAAAATGCTTACTTTTATTTCTTTGTGTCTGTGAAAGCAAAATATAGGCATAGCAACTTATTACCATTTCTTAAAAAGGTTCTTGTTAAAGTTAAAAAAACTTCTACAAAATCTAGAAAAAAAAAATTGTGCTAACACAAAAAACCGTCTATGAAATTCTGTTTGCCACAATCACGTTTATCAAATGACATATATTTATAGCAAATAACAATAATAAAACTTCATGCAACATTACCTCAAAGTTCTGGCATCTTTGCAATAAATCAGTAACGTAACCATATACTGACATTCTACTTGTTCAATAAGGCCTAGAGGAATGTTGAAAACAGTATCTTTACTCATATAAAAAAAACGATAGTTTGAAAGGGCTAAAACACTGTTTGATGTATGTCCCAAATTGCTCACTCCTTCTCCAGGAAGAGTTGGAAAAGGTATGGATGTATTTTCATCATCACACTCTAAATGTTTCTTTGAAAATGTTTCCCCTGAATGACTCCAGACCTCTTCAGTTCCATCCATTACCTATATTTAGAAATGCATAATATTAGTAAATGGAAAGTTTGGTCAACATGTCATTGCATCCAACAGTAAATCCAGGAACTTTTGCTGATAGCTCCAAAACGAAATTAGTTAAAAAGACATTCATTCATTATTTAATAACAAATACAGTCAATTCTAAATATTTATTTAGAAACAAATATATTAAAAAAAAAAATTAATTAGTTTTGAGGTCAGTGGCAGCATCAGTGAGAGCAAAATATGAGGTATGGTAAAAAACAGAATTGATTACACATATACCATTCATGAAATGACAAACAGTGAAAAGGGAATGTCTGCAATTGGAGAAAGAAAGTACATTGGGGGGGGGAGAATATTCACCAATTCCATCACAAATTATCATCATCAATCAGAGCTGCACATGAAGTCAAAGGAGTCATCGTGAGAAGTCTTTGCTATCAAGATTTATTATGCTTAATAGAGAATACTGCTCAGTGCATCCATGCATACACATCACTTTTCAAGTTAGAAAAATGATTGCTTTTCACTCTCGTACTCACAATTTCCTTACATTTCCATCTAAATACAAATGAAAGATGAAAAAAAACTCAAAAGAAAACCACAAACAAATTTTGCTAAATAAAAGAACAAAGAAAGCAAATGAATTCATGAAAGCTAAGTTCATAATTCTTAAATTTATGTCACTTAAGAGTCAAAGCTACTTGATAGACAGCACTGGCTCTTCTATCCAGGACTTCTGATCTAATGACTGATACTCACATACCGCTAATCTTCCCATTAGCAGATAATCCAAGATACATGTTCAAAAAAAAGACTGAACTTCTGCTTTAAAGATTTTATTGCTCATTTTACAACATTTTAACCTTTTGACATATAAATTATTTTTAAAGTTGGCTCTAAATTCGTTTGAAATTGACGTGAACTTCGTAACGTCTGCGATACGTCAAAATCAATTTTGGTGCAATAAACAAAAGACGTGTCACAGACATCTTTGTATGAAATTCGTTTAAAATTGATGCAAACTTCGTAACACCTGCGATACATTAAAATCAATTTTGGTGCAATAAACAAAAGACGTGTCACAGACGTCTTTGTATGAAATTCGTTTGAAATTGACGCGAACTTCATAACGTCTGCAATACGTCAAAATCAATTTTGGTGCAATAAACAAAAGACTTATCACTGACGTCTTTGTATGTTAATAGGTTAAGCACTGTCCCCTCTACTGGCAATACACCATTCCCAACATTTCTTCCATTGTTGGAATGCTTCTTGAATGCACTTTCTGTGATGCCAAAACCAACGTTGTTCCAAAACGTTGGTTTTGGAACAACGTCCTTTCAAATTGGTTTTAAATTTGGGAAGCAAGAAAAAGTCTGCTGGGGCTACGTCTGGAGAATAGGATGGATGGGGCACAACAGATGTCTGATGTTTTGCCATGTTGTATTGTCATGGTGCAACATCCAAGTATGGTTTACCCACAATCAGACCTCTTCCCGCACACAGCATCCCTCAAATGCACTAACTTCCTGGTACAACTCTGTTTACCATCTGACTATGTGGTACAAATTCATAATGGACAATGCCTTTTGAATAAAAAAAAAACACAACCAACAGCCTTGATCTTTGACCGACTCATCCGTGCTTTTTTGGTCGAGAAGATCCTTCCCACACCCACTGCAACGACTGCATCTTGGTTTCAACATTATAGCCATAAACCCGCGTCTCAATGACTAATGCTCATAGCAAAATTGGGCAAATGGCAATTTGTTATCAAAATCTTTCGCAAGGTGCATTCAGTAGCTGCAGCATGCTCTCTTTGCCAGTTGGCATGCTATTTAAAAAGTTTGGTCTTTTTTTGAACATATCTCATATGAATGAGTGGGCTGACAATATGTAGCCAGCCAAACTGTATTCTGTTCTGGTTCATTGAACATCAGATGCCATATGATCACTCTACTCCACAGTGACTGTCTGCTGTATTCTTTTCTGGAAGTTTCAACTCTCTAAAGACCAATCATTCTAGACACACAAACCCATTCATCTCACTGAGGATCTACCTCTTCCTCTTTTTTCAGGGACTAGATCTTCTATTACTGTTTTGAGAAGTCCTCTTTCCATTCTTTAAATCCAAAGTATTTCAGCTTCCTTCTGTTGATACACTTAAGGAGACTTAAAGTTCTACTGGTGCTAGAAAGGATCAGAAGAACTTTAAAGACCCCCTTAAGTGTATCAACAGAGTAGCAGAGTGATCATATGGCATCTGATGTTCAACAAACCAGAACAGAATACAGTTTAGCTGGCTACATCCCATATTGTCAGCCCACTCATTCATACGAGGTGTAAGATCCATCAATTTGTCCAGCTTTCAGTATGCGGGATCCTCAACAGACTTCTGAAATCCCACATCTCAAAAGGCTATCCTTTTCTAGACTTCTTTAGGTTCCATGATTCACGTCCGTTTATTGAATAAACAGCTGTATCCAGAATCCTCAACTTTGTTCCTGTGGGGACAGATCCATCCCTTCAAATTTTCATCTCACTTTCTAATCCTAATCTTCTGATGTCTTCTTAACAGCACTTCTTCACATTAATGAAAGATCCCAAATACTTGTTTCCTGTCTATATTCCCATTGAGAACCCTAATCTTTGTCTTGCAAGGTGAGTTTAAGTCCTTTGTTCTTGCTAAATCTCAAGATTTGTCCTAGTTCTTCTTTATCATTACGAAGTTTTTTTCAGCTTCCTTCTGTCATGAAATGTCATGCTGGATGACACACTGTCTGGTTAAACAAGGAGCTTCCTTTCTCCACTGTTTTCATCAGGGAATCAGAGTAACAATGAAAAGTGAGCTACTGGAACTTATTTTAAACAGAATTAAATTGAATTTGTGATCTTACACAAACTTAATTATTTTGACTAACCATAGGGAGTAGATGGAATAAAAATACTCAACTTTTTTTACTTCTATGTTGTGAATAACTATTAAATCTCTTTAGCAGCAAGTCTAAACAACAAATTTCAACCAACTCCATCCTAGATGGAGTGCTGGTCCTGAGGACAAAATTCATTCTTTCAAGGCAAAGTTTGCAGTTTCCCACAAGTTGCACAAGTAGGAACTATATGAATGCATTGCAACAAGCACATCCAAAAGGACTAAGGCCTCCTTTTTTTTTTCCATTTCAGTGATAAAATTAATCCAAAATTTCTCAACATTAAACTGACACTCATTAACTTTTGCCAATACTGACAGCCTATTTAAATCGTCCTGCAAGCTCTCCATTGCCTTAGTTAACTATTACTTTACCTAATTTTGCATCATCAGCAAACAACTGAATATTTCCTTTCAGGTTATTATATCACTTATGTGCAAATTAAACAGCAATGGTTCCAGACCTTGCAGACATCACTCCTATCATTATCGTTTTGCATTATGGGAGATACTGAGATAGGAGTGATGTTAGCTTGGTTCACTACGAGTTGCCCGATGTTGTACTACCTTACCCCAGTCCTGAAGATATTTTCAGGCGCAAACTTTGTTTGCTCACACTTGGATAAAGGATTAAACTAAATTTATTATAGTCTAACCAAGTGTAAAATAAACTTTCAACATCTTTCTCTAAATCCAGAGTAATTTAATAAAAAGGTGGCACACCTTTTGGCAACTTCTATAGGTAAAGATGCCTGGTATCTCCACTTCTGGACCTGGCTCCCACTGAAGAGACCTCAATAAAGGTCGAAACTAGTCTGGGTAGCAGCCCTTCCCTTAATGCATAACATTATACATATCCGCAAGGAGATGTTTTGCATTATGGGAGATAATGAGATAGGAGTGATGTTAGCTTGGTCCACCTTTGCTACAAGTTGCCCGGTGTTGTACTACCTTACTGAATTTGTACTACTGTTTTTTTGAATTACCTGAAGGTGCAAACTTTGTTTGCTCACACTATAGGATTAAACTAAAGGATAAAGGATTAAACTAAATTTATCATAATCAACTGCCTTGTAGTTCCACAAAATACTCCTTGATGAACGTTCTTCGTGTTTCACAATCTCCCAAGTCAAGACCACATGGTCACTTTCACCAATTGGAGGCAATGTTGTTGCCTTGGTTATGGATAGCTCTACTGATCCTATGACCTGTTCCAATACTCCTCCGCCCATAGACCCCCTTCATTACATGCTGCCTTAAGTATTTATCTCTTAGCAGGTGTATAAATTCCATTTCCTTTCTGCCATGTGATCTTCCTTCCTTCCAGTCTATATTTCCAGAGTTGAAGTCCTCATAATAATCACCGACCTGTACTCATTATAATAATTTGCCAATAAATGTCTTCCAGGCAAAGGAAGACATTTATTGGCACCTGATTGCTTTAAATGAACAACCACCAGTCTCCTACTCTTTTTGGCTGCAATTCATCTGCTATCATCAGCAGTGCTCCTTTCCCCATCCTATCTTTCCTAAAAATACTAAACTCTTCACATTCAATCCCTGTAACTATATCATCTACTGTTAGTCAAGTCTCACTAATGCCTATAACTGTTGAACTAACTAATGCCAAAAACTCCATCCTCTTGTGCCTGATACTTCTAGCATTAGTATATAGCAGGGGTGTTCGACCCGTCGATCACGATCAACCGGTTGATCGGTGTATTCCTCCTTACTTACAAATTTAATGAAAACTGAAAACATAATATTTTATTTATCATTATTTTTTATTAATTTTAATTCGCTTTAAGTGCATTGCTACTGTTTATTTATTTTTTTGTTAAAATTGTCAAATCAGTAATTTTCTTATAAGTCTGGGTAAATGAATTAATTTGGATCACTGGAAGTCAAACAGCGAGCAGAGTGAATACGATTATAAGCAAAGTGTAAAAACTCGATTGTAGCTTAAATATTCCAAAGCACATTACATCGATTTTTTACTTAGGTTAAGTCAAATGTGAATATTGTAAAAAAAAATAAACTTTGTTTGTCTCGGTATAGTTTGTATTAGATGTTTTTGTAAATAACTTTTTTGAAGCTAACTGTATATGCTACTTTAATAAGAATATGTTACAGTGTTCAAAACAAAGCCAATGTTTTTGTCGCTGAAGCTGTACATGGCGGCATTAGAAAGATTGTTATTGAAACTTGTATGTATGAGAAAGGCTTGCAGGCTCTAAGTGTAAACATCTCCGAAGTCAGTCAGAAAGAGTTCAAACAACTTACCGATGGCCGGCAATTTACAATCAAAAGCGGAGGAAAACAAAAGGTGTGCCAAACTTGAAACTTAAGATGAAAGACTCATACCAATTCTTTGGGGGTTGAATTTCTACAAGAATTACTTTTAAAAAAATCTAATAAACATTAAATATATCAAATATCAGTTTCATGTAATGACTGTTTTAATTGATTGTCCCCAAAAGAAAAAGAAAATTTAGCTATAAGCATGCTGCACCCCTCGATAAGGCCAAATATCTCATGAGTCAGTTGTCAGCCTAGGTGGGGCATCACCGTCACCTAATATATCATAGTCGCATATTCAACCTTAACATAGTCAATTTATAAACTTTTGTTAATGATACAGATAATCTTTACCACAACATTGAAGCAAATGTAACTTTTAGATGGGAGATGACATCACCGAATGTGAGATCACCAGCTCACTTATTGGTGACCTACAGAAGTTCCATGTTTTTTGGAGAGTGTTTACAAATTAGGTTTCCAAAATAAAAATTTATATAAAATTTCAAACTGGGTTAAAGATATAAAAAAGGTATGTTTAAAAAATAACAACATTGGTCCTTACACTTATTAGTACTGTAAATACAAGCATGCTATGGGTGCCACATAAAAAAAAAATAAATAAATAAAAAAATACTCATATATCAATGTCCATCAGTCAATGAGATATGAACCATTAATTCTGCCACACCATTATAAACAAATATTGAGGATAAAAACAATCAAAATCATCATAAAATCTTACAGTAAAATAAACCTATTAGATCTCTCCACATCAGATCTACAAACACACACAAATTATGACACAGCATGAGGTTAAGAAGTGTAAACAGTGAGTTGCTTGGAGTACACTCTGCAACAACCTTTGGAAGCATCACATAATAATAAACTACATTTGCAAGTTTTCTGGATGGAAAGGGTTAATGATGCCCTCATAGTGATTTTATATTTATCTATTTCATAGTGATTTATAGAGAATTTATATTTACAACCCAAAAATATTTAGGTTAATTGTAGAATCAGCATAAAGAAATCAAATATTTTAAGAAAATAAAAAATGTAATTCTTTCTTAACTTCCTCAAAATATATAAGTTATCTGTCCATTCTACACATTTTAGGTTACCTTGTCACAATTAGTTGGTTACTTTATTATTATAGTAACCAATTAACCAACTTTGTTTAGTTGGTTATAACAGTTATTTTGAGATTAATTACAAGTATATGAAAAATGAAACAACTACAAATACAGGCTATGATCACATATAACAAAAGAAGAATAGGAACCTCATTATAACATATGTTGGAAGTTCTTTTTACCAGGTTTGATGCCTTGTTCTGCACAGCGATGTTTTCAATCACTGTTGAAATGTTCATTTTTAGTTCATCCAGTGTGAGAGGATTATTCTGATAAACAACACCTTTGAGATATCCCCAAAGGAAAAAAAAAATCTAGTGGTGATAAATCTGGTGATCTTGAAGACCACAATTCTTTTGAGACGAGACAGTCACCGAAAAATTATTACAAAAAAAATACAGTACTATTCACTCTGTGACACATGGCACACTCTTGCTGGAACCAGCAATGGTGTTTGTTGACATCAAGGAGTGTCAAACTGTGTGATGATGTCTTGGTAGATGGAACTATTCACTGTTGTTTCAAAGAAAATGGGTCCCACTATACAATGGCATGGTATCACATACCCAACTCCAATTTTTTGAGAATGCAAAAGTTTTTCATAAAAAGTGTGGATTTTCACATGACCAAATCTTATTGTTTTGACTATTCACATACCTACTGAGAGGAAACCAGGCCTCGTCACCAAAGAAAGCTGTTATCAAACATATCTATAGCATGTTCTTCAATGAATGAGCATAACCATCGGCAGAAAATTATGCATTTGCCTTTATCTGGGTCCTTCAGTTCATGAACTTCAGTACACATAATATGGATGAAGGTGTAACGATCTTACAGCTTAGTGAGCACTACCATGTGACATTGATGATTGCATGGCAAGCATCCTGAAGCTTTTTTTTGTTGGGGATTGCTCTAGTGTTCTCTTTACCTCATCCATTTTATTGTCAGTCAAAATGCAGGGTCTTCCAGAGCGATTCCAATCTGCAACAGATCCAGTTTCCTGAAAATGCTGCACTATTCTCGTTATCATCGACTTCTGAGGGACTGCTGTACCCAAATATTTCTTGCAAAATTCCCCAGCAACACATGCATAAGAGCAATTAGCGAAATAGCATTCCAAAATGAAAACTCACTGCAGATGGGAAAAAGACATTTAACATCCACAATGAACAAAGTTACACTGAGAACAATCTGTACACATCACAGTGAACTCGGCATCTCCGATAGTATGTAATAATATGATGGTGACATCTAGTGGCATAAGGAATGATTATAACAACTTTCAGTTGTGCAACTTTACGCTCACCTGTATTATACACAGAAAACCTATCATACCTCTAAATAAACTCATTCACTGTCAGAGAACTCGCAACTAATTCTGAAAATCCATTCCACTCAATCATTACTCTCCATGCAAAAAATGTGGTCTGCACAACCCTACTGACCACACTCTTACACAACTTCCTTGGATGGCTGGCTGCCTAGTTCTCTGACTATTTGTCGCATATTGAAAATTTTCATCAATTTTACAAATCCGCTGTAATATCTTAAAAGTTTCTAGGATGTCTCCCTCTTCTTAGTTCACTCTCTTCTCTACCACCTCCTGGTCCCCAAGAAACCCAGATGATCAAATCTGTGCACAGTAGTCTAGATGCAGCCGAATCATAGCATTACAAACAGGGATAATAACTTCCCTATCTTTACTTGTTAGCACGTTTTTCAACATCCAAATAATCCTTTGAGCCATTTTACCCACTTGCAATATGCCATCTGAACTTTAGTTCTCTGATCACCATTATCCCCAGGCCAAGTCCCTAGTCTCATCAATTTTCTGCAATTGAGCACCATCAGTATGATACAACGTATGCAAACCTTTTCAACTCAAAATGAATAACAAAAAGCCAAACATCACAACAAACAAGGTGGCTCGTCTGACCTAGTGCAAAGAGCACATGAACTGGACAGTTGACCAGTGGAAAACAGTACTCTGGAGCGATGAAACAAGGTTCACCTGTCTGATGGCAGGGTGTGGGTGTGTGGGCAGCCTGGTGAACACTTGTTACCACCAGTAAAGTTTGATGGTTGAGGAGTAATGGTGTGGGGGTGCACTCAGCTGGTTTGGAGTGGGATCACTGGACACTGTCTGTGGTTCCGAAGGCAGCTCTGTACTATGATATTCTAGATCAGTGTTTCTCAACCACCAGGCCACAGCCCGGTACCAGGCATCAATTATACCGGACCGCGAGAAGTTCTCCTAGAATTTGTCATTTGTCAATAGTTTTTCTCAGCATTTTTCATGAATAAATATTTTATAG
Organism: Typopeltis vanoorti; assembly: GCF_054136105.1. Lineage (NCBI taxonomy): Eukaryota > Metazoa > Arthropoda > Arachnida > Uropygi > Thelyphonidae > Typopeltis > Typopeltis vanoorti. The sequence goes on along the minus strand of NC_143549.1, from coordinate 162,475,653 downwards.
TGGAAATATTCTGAGGATTTTTAAACATGGAAGTATTCGTGAATTATCGTTAATTTTCACACATCGACATCTTTCAACATTCAGGAAAAGGATTACCGCTGTTTATGACTGGTCATAAAAATTGCCTGCAAGCTGATTACAACAATGGGCGGCGTATCCTCTGTTCTCAAAACTGAATGAAATAACATCTGTGTTGCAAATGTTAGTGACCAATCAGCAAGGAAGTATAAAGAAAATGTTTCCACTAAAATTGAAGATCAAGGTAGTTTGTATCGGGTTCTCAAATCTACTAATACTGAATACTTTCTTCACAAGTTCGTATTGCACCGTGTAAGTGCTTGTTTCAAAACCAGAGTGCCATGATTTTTTAAAAGTAATAGGTCTACAGATTTAAACTTAATATGAATGAGACAAGGGACTTTGTTTAATTTTGGTATTAAGAAATCTCGTATTGAAGGTGTGTGTGTGATGTAACAAATAGTGTTTCATCAACCTCAAGCCTGCAGAGCATCTCCAGGATGTACAAAAGGAGGGGAAAACTACCAGCACACAGAAGAAAAAGTCTGCATTCACTTGTAAGTACATGGACAGCTATTTAATTAATTATTAATTTAATTATTAATACTTCTGTTAGTTTAATGTATGAACTTTAAAAAAAATTGGAAAGGTATTTACGAGTAAATTTGTTGGGACAAGGTCCTCATCTTATAAAAAAAGAATTTACTGAGCCACGGTCTCACAAAGGTTGAGAACTGTTCTAGATAATCAGATGCTGCCTACATTGTGAAGTTTTTATGGAAGGGACCCGTGTTACCATCAATGTCCAATGCCACAAAGCTGCAGCTGTTACGGAATGGTTTGCAACCCACAATTTAAAAAAATATTGGTTTATACATACAGATCCTCAAAGATAATTTGCATCCAGTCCTTGCTTTCCACCAATGAAGAGATGGGTGTTAAATGACTGTCCTGACCTAGTCTGCACAGAGTCCTAACCTCAATCCCCATCGATCACCTGTGGGACAAATTGGAGCAGCGATTGAGGCCCAGAGTAGCATGTCCTCGATCTGTTGCTGAGCTCAGTACTGCTTTGATGGAAGAATGGAGACAAATCCCACTTGATGTATGCCGCACATTGGTGGGAAGCCTCCCTCAAAGGGTGTAGGAGGTGATCAAAGTCAAAGGTGGACATACCCGATATTAGGATTCACCTGCTGGTATCAATTGTAAATTGATAAAGTGTCCAGACAATTATTGGTAGATAGTGTAGGCTTAACTAGGAATATGTTTGCAGATGATGCAAAGTTAGGAAAAACTAGGAGTAGGAGGGGTACAGCAAACAAATGAATGGAGCTGCCATTTCAATGATGCAAAGCAAGGACAGGATGCAGATTATCTTAGTGGATCTGTATAGACCAGTACTTTTTTATTAAATTGTGGGTCGCAAACCATTAGTGGCGAGAAGTCAGTTTAGTGGGTTGCACCAACATTTTTTTAAACAAATAGAATGAAAAATATCAAAGTGTATCTCATGGGTTTCATAGCATTACCACATTCAGTGATGTATGGTGCCATCGCATCTGCATATTTGACTTCAAGCAGGAAACTACTTTACAGTGCACATGTCTCTTCTGCATGAAGGTGATATATTTTAAAAGTTTTAAACAAGTAACTTTATTTTATCACTAAATACAGCACATGCACACACACACACACATATATGTATTTAGTGATAAAATAAAGTTACTTGTTTTTTCTTGCAACTGCATACTGCAGTTGCAAGAAAAAAGTTGCAACTGCAGTATGGTGTCTGTTGTGAAGGAATGTTTATTGCTATGGGACATTTTCAGAAAACATACTACAGTCTTCCCAAAGAATAGGCATAGTGAGCAAAAATATGTTTATTTCTGTTAATAATAAGACTCCTATGTTTTATGGTAAGCACCTGTTGCATGAAGTAAAACATATTTCCTAATTTCTATTTTTTTTTTTTATGTATATTTAAATTTACAGAAGCGAAAAAAAGTATAGCTGAAGAAACAAAAGCAAGTGACACTGTGGAAGTAAAGAAAAATCGGAATGAGGAAACTAAAGATAGACTGACAGATGGTATAATGGCCAAGATGCAAGACTTGAAAAATGAGCTGATCAGAATAAGAAGTGAAATGAGAAGCTTGGTAAATAAGAATGGATGAGTACAAAAGGTTAGAACAAAGGAAAGCAGAGAAAAACAGGTGACGAATAATTCGAGAAAAGTATGGAGATTCCATTATTAGAGATATAGTAAATGAGATTCATAAGGCGTTTTCCAGAAGGGAGAATTAGCAGGATAATTAATGCATTGGATAAGAAAAGCTGACGAACAAAGTGAGCTAGTGGTGGTTGGATATCAGGAAGTTGTTAAGAAAAGTGAAAGATAGTGTGGTTGGAAGGGTGGTCAGTGTGTGTTGCATAGGTATGATAATGGTGAGCTGAGACATGGAGGAGGAATCATGAATTTTCATGTTTTAAAGAATTTATCGGTTTTCTAAAGTGTGTATATATGTGGATTTGAATTTAATTAAATCTCAAGTCATTAAAAGATGGATTGGAAGTATTTGTTTATCAATTAATATGTTTAATTTATTAGATATAAATGCAAATTTTCTTTACATTTACTAAAATAAAAAGCCAAAAGCTTCATTTCAGTGATGCAAAATTATATAAATTAAGTAGATATTAAATCCAACATCATTTCAAAGTCGAATACAGAAACTATAAAAGTTTTGTGGGAAAATTGACCAGAGAGCTTGTAGGAATACGGTGCCGCCATAACATGAGTTGCCCTAGCCGAACCTTATAGGAAGTGACGAACACTCAAAGCACGCACATATTCACCTATAGGCCTATCTGTGTGTCAGGTGTTGTGGATAAGTTGCTGGAGAAGCTTGTGAGAACTAGGATCAGGAGTTGGGTTGACAACAACGGTATCATCTTTGATGGACAGCATGGATTTGCTAAAGAGAGATCATGTTTTAGTAATCTACTTACTTATTACAATAAAGTGACTGCTTCCTTGGAACAGAGGAGAAGGATACACAGTGATATACTTGGATTTTGCAAAGGCTTTTGATAAAGTACCTCATGATAAATTGATAGTCAAACTAGAGCGGATGGGGTTGGATATTAAATTGGTGCATTAGATTGGAGATTGGCTGTCTGATAGGTATCAACAAGTTGTGTATGGGGGGGAGCGATGTCAAGGAAAAAGAAAGTCACTAGCGGAGTGCCTCAGGGATCTGTTTTAGGGCCATTACTGTTTAACTTGTATATTAATGATATAGGTGAAGATTTGGATGGAGATATCCAGTTGTTTGCAGATGATGAAAAGTTGGGATGAACCATGAAGAGTAGTGAGGATGTTGTGACCTTGTAGAAAGACTTGAATAAATTGAGTGATTGGGCATGGAAATGGGGATGCGAGTTCAATGTTGCAAAATGAAAGGTTTTGAAATTTGGAAAACAAAGATGGGATGCAAAATTTATGCTTGGTGAGAATATATTGTTGGAGGTGGAAGAAATAAGAGATCTGGGGGTGATAGTGGATAAGGATCTGAAATTTAGGGGACACATAGCCAAAATTGTGAAAACACAAAGGCTTCTGGGAATGATGCGGAGGATACTGACGTGTAGAAGTAGGGAGATTCTTGTTCCATTGTATAAATCTTTGATTAGGCCACACATGGACTATTGTACCCAGATTTAGTCACCAGGTTTTTCAGAAGGATGAAGAGATATTGGAAAGGGTCCAAAGGCAACTGACTAAGGTAGTTTCTGACCTCTGGAACGTCAAATAGGAGGAAAGATTGAGGAGATGCAATTTGCAGTCTGGTGGACAGGAGGAAGAGGGAGAGATATGATAGAGACCTTAGTCAAGAGAACTTATAACAATCCCTTACAAGTTGGTAAGGGATTGTTATAGGATCAATGCTGGAGAAGTTCTACAGAAAATAGTGGGAGAACCAGAGGTCATCCCTGGAAACTGTATAAAGAAGGTGTGAGTAGGGGAGTGAGAGGCAGTCTTTTATCGTGCAGAGTTGTAAATGATTGGAATGCCTAGCCTGAGAGTGTGGTGTCTGCAGGGAGTCTGAATGTGTTCAAAGCACGGTATGATGAGCTGTGTGTATGATAAAAGGACCTCCCAGATGAGTCTTTGACTCCATGAGGTCTTGGGTAATAATAATAATGATTTTACGTCAACTGCCTTAGTATCCCATCCATAATGGGAAGGGCCACTACTAACCAGACCAGTTTTGACCTTCATTAAGGTCTCATCAGTGGGAGGCAGACCCAGAAGAGATACCATGGCTGAAGTAATGCAGAAGTTATATATTTTGCATATATAAGAAGTCAAAAGGTGTTACACCTTATTACTAAAATACTCTGGATTAGAGATAGATGTTGAAAATTTTTTCACTTGGTTATACTATAAATTAAAGATGTGAAATATGTCTTCTCCATTACTTCAACCTTGGTATCTCTTCTGAGTCTGGCTCCTCCCACTGATGAGAACTTAATAAAGGTTGAAACCAGTCTGGATAGTGGCCTTTCCCATAATGCATAGCATTATATAAGGAGGACCAGAAAGTAATCTATTTTTAATAGGTCATTTTTAGCCGATTGTTTTTTTTTTAAATAACACATAAATTAATCATTTTGATTTTTATTTAAATATTAGCATTACTTTTCTATTTAAAAAATATGTTTTTTTTTTTAATTTTAGATTATTTTTTTTTAATATGGCTGACTTTAAAGTTGAAGAGCACCATTTACGTCATTGTATGCTGTTTTTGTTTCACCAAGGAAAGAATGCTACCGAGGCTACCAAAATCATTTGCTCAACTTATGGAGATGTATTGAAGGTTAACAAATGTCAGTGATGGTTTAGGAGATTTGCAGAAAAAAATTTTGATCTCTCTGATCGTCCTCAATCTGGAAGACCTCTTAATCTAGATGATGATGCTCTTAAGACTCTCGCTGAATCAGATCCAAAACAAATCATACAAGAATTAGCAGAGAAACTTAATTCATCATGGTTAACTGTCCAAGAGCACTTACATAAGAGTGGCAAGGTTCTTAAACAGGGTGTATGGGTACCACATGAACTGTCAGAAAACAATAAAGCACAGAGACAGGTGATTTGCAATTCATTGTTGACCAGACAACAAAATTACCCCTTTTTGGATCGAGTCATAACTGGTGACGAAAAATGGGTGCTGTATAAGAATAATAATAAACACAAAAACAGTGGCTTTCTCCAAATCAAACACCAATTCCAACACCTAAATATGGACTTCATCCACAAAAAGTTCTGTTGTGCGTTTGGTGGGATATTCGTGGAATTATTCATTATGAACTCATGGAACAAGGTAAGACTATCACAGCAGCCATCTACTGTGAACAATCAGAGCAACTACATCAAACATTGTTAATCAAACGTCCTGTGCTTGTCAATCGAAAAGGGGTAATTTTGCAGCAAGATAATGCAAAACCACATTCTGCAAGAATGACTCAAGAAAAAATGAGGCAGTTAGGATGGGAACTTCTACCACATCCTCTATATTCGGCGAATATTGTCCCTACTGACTATCACTTATTCGTCCTTAGAACACAGCATAAGAAATAAAACCTTCCGTTCACAAAATGATATCCAAAGGAGTTTGATATCATTTTTTGCCTCCAAAGAAAAAACTTTTTTCAAAAAAGGAATTCTAAACTTAGTAGATCGTTGGAATAAGGTTATAATTAACGATGCCGATTAGAGAACTGAATAATGTTAATTTGTTGTTTAATAAAATTTATATTAAAAATATAGTTCAAAAATTGATTACTTTCCAGTACTCCTTATACATGTCCATAAGGATATGTGCCTAACATTATGGGATACTAAAGCAATTGATGTAAAGTCATTAGCCTCTATATACAAGTAGCCCAGTCATGAAGTTACTTCATATGCAAACTTTGTTTGCTCACACTGGGATAAAGTATGAAACCAAGAATATAATTTCTTGGCATCTTTAATTTATAATATAACCAAGTGAAAAAACTTTCAACAAAATTGTTAAGAGTATTTCATCCTCATCAGGGTTCAGGGTGAAATCATGAAAAACTCAAATGTAGAGGATAAACGATAGAATGGCTTAATTGTGAGTGAGCAGGGAGGTATATGAGGAAATAAATAAGCTTGATATTTATAAGGCAATAGAATTTTATGACATATCACCCTGTGTCTTAAGGGAATGTTTCAGGGAAATGGCAGTGGCATGCCTGAGTCCTACAACAACACAGGTTCCAAGAGAGTGGAAAGAAAGAAAAATTGTTCCACTGCATAAAGGTGGTGATAATGCTGTGGCTACAAATTATAGGCAATTCTGTATATCTGGCTTGTGGTTAAGGTACTAGAAATTGGTGAGAACTAGGATACAGAAATGGGTTGATAACAGCAGTATTCTCTGTGCTTGTTAGCATGGGTTTATTAAAGGGAGTTCATGTTTACTAACTTATATACCATAGCAAGGTGACAAATGTTTTGGACAAGGGAGAAGCATATATAATGGTATACTTAGATAATTAAGGAAGAGTAACCATATGGCTTCATTTTGGTGACATAAATTACATAGAAATAGTGGATATTAAAGATCTAACATTATTTCAAAGCTGAATTTTTGTATCAACTATGAAAGTTTCATAAATTTGACCCAGAGTGCTTAAGAGATAACAATCCTTGGTAATCCTTTGCTTGCACTACTTAAAAAACTGCTGCCCAAGAGTCCATATATTCACTTCTTATTGCTGGCCTGACAGCTGTTTCAAACTGGTTGGTTTTCGTCAGAGTCCAAGCAGAAACCTTAAGAGGGCAAAAAAAATGTCCATTCAATGATAAAGAAATCCAATGTGAGAGAAATGTATTTTTTGTAAGTGAACAATACATTTCACAACAATACACAAAACAATACATACAACATGAAAAATACATTTCTCTGACATTGGATTTCTTTAGCACTGAATAAAAGTTTTTGCTCTCTTGAATGCTACACATTTTAAGATTCAAGCAGTTAACTGCTAACAAACATATGGTATGAGATCTAATAATGATAGTCAGGGAAACTAAATTATAATAGGAGGAATAGTGAGAATCTGTGCAAAACAGCAACAATGTTACAACTGTGTTAATGAGAGAAATGTGTATTATCATGGAAATTATTATGATTGTAAAATTGTATAGTGAGACTTATTAACCAAGTGCAAGGATGTCAGCATAAACAAAGCATTACATAAGAAAAGAGATCTGCATGTCCAACTGGGGGACACACACACAACAGAAGTGTGTATACAAAAAAGCATACAGGTAACTTATGTCTGCCAGCAGTATTAGAAACCAAAGGATAGAGTTTGTTGCCATGATTAACATGCTGGGGACAACTGTAGGCATTAGCAGACCTGGCTATCAGAGGCAGATATACTAGTTGGTATTGAGTGTAAAGGGTACAGTATTTTTAGGTAGGTAAAGGAGGGATGTGCTGCTAATGATATTAGATGATTTGAGTCCAGTTTAGGTAGAAAGCTATGACTGAAATACTAGTAACAATTTTCCACACAGCAGTGAATATGAAGCCATATGGTGTGAAGTGGAGTCCAACAAGATCAAATACATAGTGGGGGTGCTGCTACAGACAACAAAACACATTACCAAATCAACACAATGGGTTTGAAACGAGTACTCATCATAGGCGAATAATTATTCGATCTGATTAGGTAGCAGTAAAATCTCATGAGAAGAATGAAAAAAAAAAAAAAAAATTAAATTCATCAACTGTTGTGAGACAACTTCCTACAGCAGCCTGTGATAGAAGAAACTTAAGGTCAAAGAGAGGTAGCTCCGATTATAGCATCAGAAGGGTTTTAGTTAAAGACGTAGTTGTTCTGTCTCAGGTTTGTTACAGTGATCATGTTCTATTAACTTGGAAAGTGTTTAAGTTCATGGATGTTCCTTTCAGTTTAAAAGGTTACATGCTACAAAGCAGGAAATTATTACCAACTGAGAAGTATACCAGGTTGTCTCATTGTATTATTTCTTAGACAAGAAGGATATTGATAGTGCATAGGAAGCATTTAAAAAATACTTCAATGATGCAATAACAGAATGTTTTTAAAATCGAAGAATAAATAGGGTAGGGATGAAATGGATGTGTAATCTTAATAAGCAATAGATTCAAAAGTAAAGATGTAGAAGGAATACTGTGTGCATAAGGATGTCAGTTATGAAAATTATAAGCAGGAAAGAAGAGTCACAGCCATTGTACAAAAATCTGAATATGAAAAGAAACTGGCTCTCAAGCTAAAGACAACCCAAAGGAATTCTACTGTTCTGCTGCAAGTAAAGGAAAGAATGAGCATGAAAGAATAACTCTGCCGAGCATAGATGGCCTTTGTGTGACAGATGCAGAAGAGATCATTTAACTAATGAATTTCCATTCTGCTTAAAACAACTAACTTCACTGGATGAAAAAATAGGTGCATGAGGAGGAGGTAGTATTAGAGGATGCACAAACAAGCCACAACCAAGAATTCCGCAATAGGGGCTGAGGGGATATTAGCACAGATGCTAAAAGAGCATTCTGCTGAAATGGCAGTTCCTTTGACAAGGCTATATAGTTTGATCCTCAGAACAGGTATGATTCTACAGAAATGGAAAATAATGTACGATAATTCAATTACATAATGGTGGTGCAAAGACCAATGTGTCTAACTAGCAAATTTCTGAAATCTCTAAAGTGATTAAGATTTTGGAAAAGTTAGTACAAGCTAATATAAAGAAATGGATTGACAGTAGTAGTGATGATAGATACCAGTAGATGGAATTTTTCATTTATGAAGGGTGGAAAGAACATCCATAAAAGTTGTGAATGAATGCAGTGAAGAAAGGGGGGGGGGGGTGAGAGCTAGATTTTTTTTCTCATAGTCATGCATGATTGAAATGTATTGCATTTGAAGACTGTGAATGAATTCAAGAAACGGTAAGACAGCTGAATTGTGTGAGCTCCCATAGAATTTTGCGAGCCTGGTTCTGTTAGCACCGTGTGCAGCCAACAGAGTGTTTATCAGCAGAGAGAGAGAGAGCAGTCTAGCTATATGGGATAACATGCAGATTAAATAACAGGTGGCTGCATTCCAACAATGTTGGAATGCAGCCACCTGTTATTTCCAACACACTAAAAACACTCAGGATCAGTAGGATGATGGTGCATTGGACTATTAACTGTTATAACAATACAGAAGACATATCTAACTGCCAAAGAAAACAAGTTGAGCATTCTGTGTTATGAAACAACTTGTGAGGGATGTGAAGGGAAGCCTCTGCTATAATCCTGTGAGAGCACAGGAAGTGATGTCATGAGATAAATGTTTCACAGAGAATGATGTCCTGGGGATGAGAGCCTATCGTTGTTCTACTAGATACTTCCTAACACCACAACATATGCAGTAAAGGGTGATAAAATCAAAGGCACTTCTCTAGCAGTACACGAATGACAGACACATAGATATCCTCTTCACAAATTAGAAGATTTTCACCACTGAAGTCATTTAACCAAAATGATCGAGTATATGCCACAAATGGTCACACAGCACATAGGATTCAGAGAGGTCATCACTCTGCATTTGGTGGGGGTGATACATTTGGGGGGGGGTATCCCCCAAATGCATCACCTTGAAGTTTGGGGGGGGGTATCGCCCAAACTTCAAGGCATGAGTGAAGCCCCTGAACACAAGGCAAGGACCACACAACAGTGGTTTGAGATGAATATGCCCAACCACATATCACCATCTGATTGGCCATCTGGAAGTTCCAATCTGAATCCAGTGGACTTCAAATTATGGTCAGAACTTGAGTGAGTAGCTTGCAAGAAATGACACCCCAGCATTGCCAGCCTGAAAGTGGATTTGGAGTGAGCAGTGACAAGTTTACATTTGATGTTGTGTGTGCCACCATTGATTGTGGCCTCACACACTTCATGGCATGAGTGAAGACAAAAAGGGAGAGATTTCGAACACTGAGTGCTGCTATATGCTTGTTATACATGTGGTTTGTATGTGCTAAAAACTGTAAATGATTTACTGATAGATTAACGGTTTATGTGCCGTTCAAGTTGTAACAGTATTTATGTTCAGTCTGGGTAGTGACACTTCCCATCGCATACCTAGTCTAGGCATAATAATACTGTTACATCGTGAACAGCACATTAACCTTTAATCTATCAGTAAATCATCTACAGCTTTCAGCACATACAAACCACATGTATAACAAGCATATAGCAGCACTTAGGAGCTAGATCCAAAAAGATAAGAGGTTAAATCAATGTAGAAGATGCAAAGAAAGGCAAGATAATCAGAAATGTGGCTGATATACAGCATTAACAGAATGGTTTGAATAAATGGGAAGTGTGGGCTGAATCATATAAAGCCCTATGACACTGTCCTAATCTTAAATAGATTGTATGCCTATCTCTTATTTAAATTTTGGAAAGTGATTGCTGTTAATTGTTTATAATTTTTTTTTAATTATATAACCATACTAACTTCGTTAGAACTAATAGTTTTTCTCTTAATAGTGTCTCTTATTTATGCAACTGTGACAAAGACACATGATAGTATACACATCCTGTATGGCTTGTTCTTGTATTCATAAATTAAATCTTCTAGCCAATTCTCCTACCTTCTCATTGAATGACGCTCATGACATAAGAGAAATACATAGGAGTAATAAATTTTATTTAGTTTTCTCATACACGTGTAAAGCCATTATTTAAAATATCATACATGTGTAACAAACATCTCTATTAAACATCAAGAAACTGATTTCTACAACTATATCTGATCCACAGTATTTCAATAATATTGTTACATTATTTTACTACCTCTATATACAGGGTATCCCACAATTCACGTAAGATTTAAATTTAGCACCATTTGTGTGGTAAAGTGTTGCCAACGAGAAAAAAAAAAGACAGCTGACAGTTCAGGGTTATTAAAAATGGAGCACTACACGAAAGAACAATGCATTTTCATTGTTGAGCAATATTTTAAAACTAATGAAGGTTTGGCAGCTACAGTTCGCAATTTTCGTACAAAACATGGTCAGAATAGTGATTTAACTTCATCAACTGTGAAAAGATTAATTAAAAAATTCAAGGAAACTGGATCAATTAGTGATCTTATACACTCTGGCTGTCCTTCAACAAATCGTTCAACAGAAAACATCGAAGCAGTTCATGAGAGTGTTGCTGAGAGTCCAGGAACATCAATTCGGCACCGTGGTCTTGAATTGGGCATTTCGAGAAGCTCTCTACAGCATATTCTCACGAAAGATTTGCATCTTTATGCTTACAAAGTTCAATTGGCTCAAGAACTAAAGCCTACTCACCACACACAGCGAAGAGAGTTCGTTGAATGGATTATAGAACAACAACAAATGGATGCTTATTTTTCGAACAAAATCATCTTCAGCGATGAGGCTCATTTTCATCTTGAAGGCTTCGTTAATCGACAAAATTGTCGCATTTGGGGTTCAGAAAATCCACGAGTGATTGTTGAGAAACAAATGCATCCACAACGTGTCACTGTTTGGTGCAGAGTTTGGGCTGGAGGCATCATCGGCCCATTCTTCTTCAAAAAGGCTGGTAAGGCAATAACAGTTAATGGTGCTCGCTATTGCGACATGATAATCCAGTTTTTTGTGCCTAAATTGCAAGAACATGTCATCCACATTGGATGTGGATGACATGTGGTTTCAAGAAGACAGTGCGACGTGCCATACAGCCTGAGAAACAATTCAATTACTGCATGAGTCATTTCCTGGTCGTGTAATTTCCTGTTTTGGTGATCAGAATTGGCCGCCGAGATCATGTGACTTAACGCTGTTGGACTTTTTTCTTTGGGGTTTTTTTGAAGTCTAAGGTTTATGCCAACAAGCCCACGACCACCCACGCCTTGAAGGAGGAAATTGAGCGCTGTATCAACGAAATTCAGCCACATTTATGCAAAACGGTCATGGAAAATTTCGACAAAAGAGTGCGTATGTGCCAGCAAAGCTGTGGAGGCCATTTACCCGATATGCTATTCCATGCATAACCCTATACTGTATACTTTATGAATCAATAAGAAATTACAATTTTTAATTAAAAACCTGTGTTTTCTATCAAAATTACTTTTTGCGTGAATTTTGGGATACCCTGTAGAAAATGACTTCTGCACTGATTTAACCTCAATATCTTCCTGGGTCCAGCTCCCACTTATGAGTTCTCAATAAAGGTTGAGATACAATGCATAGTGACATACATATTCTAAAGTATGCTGTGCATTATGGGGTAGTGAGGCAATTTGTGTGAAGTTAACAGCCTTTATATAAAAGTAGGCTAGTTGGGAAGATACTTCATATGTAAACTGTGCTTACTTATCCTTGGATACAGGATTAAAATGATATAATTTCTTGTACAGTATAAGTGACTTTGTAACAAAGCAGAAAAACTTTCTTCAGCCTGGTACAGGGTATGAAAGCAGTGCACATTATATTTAATTAAAATTTGATTTTTTTTTTTTTTTTTTTCTGAGGTGCCTAATACAGGGAATGGTAATAAACTAGATTTGCTATAATCTATATTTTGAGATGGTGGTGGGATGCAGAAAGAAACAAATAGGTTGTTAACTGTTGGAACTGTAGCCATTAAATATGAAGGCGAGATGAATGTGATTGAATTTAGCTGCAAGGGAAGCCTGTTTAGAAAAGAGGTTGAGGGTCCTCGACTAGACTGCTTATAACACTCTACTGCTGCTTTAATATATGTATGTACATTGTCATATTTAGAAATTAAATACAGAAACTTAAACGTAAATGAAATAAATTTACTAGCTGTAAAATTTTCACCTACCATTAACAAGCATCCTCAGTACATTAATAAGTGAAAGCAAAATAAAATTACAATAAAAAAAATAATTTTGAAAAAGCCCACTATGTTAACTGGACATGAGACAATTAGTAAAATTTCCAATTATTTAAAGGAAAAAAAAAGTATAATAATATGATAATCAGTAATTTGCATAAAAATTATGCAATAATAATTCCCATAAAGGAGATACAGGGTGTTTGGGATAAATTTGACATATTTATAATTAATTATATTTTTCCGTAAGTTACATGTATTAACACACACTTCTCTTCATTTAAAAGTTTGGACCCTTCTTCATTCATATACAAGATGTCAGAAAGGATGGATAGCTGGAACCCACCTGAATCATGGAAGAGAATAACTTGTATCATGATGATTCGTGCCCGCCATCAAAATAAGGATATTACGACTGCTGCCCAATGCTCCCTGAATACAGTAAAAACAATCAGGCATGAACTAGAGACTTGCAATGGTGACTACGAGGATGTAGCAAGAAGAAAGATCCCTAGCAGACGATCTGATTGCGTTCGTACAGCAGAATTCCTCGCAAATCTGCAGGAACAGGTGTTGAAGAACCCTGGCATTGGAATTCGGGCTTTGTTCGTGGAGTTGCTAACTGTAGCCAAGCCCTGGATAACAAGGGTAGCCAATGGTAGGCCGTATGTATGGCAGCAGGATTCGGCCCCTTGCCACACCTCTGGGAAAAGTCAAAAATGGTTGTCTGAAAATTTCTACGACTTCACCAGTCCAAATGTTTGGCCTCCAAACTCCCCAGACCTTAACCCCATGGATTATTTTGTATGGGGCGCAGTTGAAAAAGACACCAATCGCACTTCCAGTAATACAAAAGCCCAGTTAATGGATAAAATTAAAACAGTTTTTGCGGCCCTTCCCAGGGAGACTGTAGCATCAGCTTGTTCGAGGTTCCGAAGCAGAATTGAAGCTGTGATCGATGCTAATGGTGGTTATTTTGAGTAAATCTTGTTGATAGTATTGTAATTAACTCTGCCTGTAATGTTTTTTTGTCAATTCATTAAATTTAATAGATACAAAGAAGATTTTCTTTTTCCTTACGAAACTGTCAAATTTATCCCGAACACCCTGTAAATGAAGGCCATCAGATCTGTGTAAGTTACATTCAGTACTATGAACCTGAACTGGCCTACAAAACATGCCATCTCAAATATTTTTTTGGAAGAAAACTAAGCTTTTAAATAGAAGTACATTCCTTATAGAATGCTTATTATTAATATTATTATTATTATTATTACCCAAGACCTCGTGTCAAATACTCATCTGGGAGGTCCTTTTATAACACACACAGCTCATCATAACGTGCTTTGAACACATTCAAACTCCCTGCAGACACCACATTCTCAGGCAAGGCATTCCAATCATTTACAACTCTGCACGAAAAAAACCTGCCTCTCGCTCCCCTACTCACACCTTCTTTTTACAGTTTCCAGAGATGACCTCTGGTTCTCCCCCGATCTCCCACTATTTTCTATAGAAAAATATAGCTTGGAGAACTTTTACACCAACCGAACTTGAATAGATCTGATGGCCTTCGGTTATCCCCTTTATGGGAAATATTATAATTTTTATGCAAATTCCTGATTGTATTATATTGTGCGCATGTGTGTGTGTGTGTGTTTGTTTGTTTTAAATAATTGGGAATTTTACTGATCTGATCGTCTGTTGTCCTATTAATCTATAGTGGTACATTTTTGAAAATGATTCTTTTATTGTAATTTTATGTTTATTATTAATGTACAGAGGATGCCTATGATATGAAAGTAAAAATTTTACAGCTTTTATGTGAAATAAATTTATTTCATGTAAGTTTAAGTTTCAATCTAATTTTTCTGACCCTACTGCTGAGAGAAAGAATAACAAGAAACTTTGTGAATGCATCAGCCTGTGCAAGCAGATTTTCAATTAACTGCATAAAAAAAAAAGTACCATTTTGAAAATGTGTAATTAAAGTATCTAATAAAGCTAGAACAATTATTTTCTTTCTTAAATAGCAAATGTTCTTAAATAGTAAATTGTTCTTTTCTCTCCTGCTAGGTATTTATTAACAAATTTCTCCAACACACATTCTATAGAGTCCCTTCAACTACATATTTTCATCATATCCCTCTCATCCACCTATCAACCAATTTCTGTAATCCACAAACTTCAATCTATCCTCATATGAAACATTTAATGGATCTTGGTTACTCACCTATAAATCCTCTCCACTTGCTCATTCCTAAGAAATTTAAGCAACCAAATCTGACACCATATGATACAGATGCATCAAAGCATTAGAAAGAGGGTAACATGTTTGTCCTTACTTTTCAACGTGCAAATGATCCTAATTTTGCTCCGTTTTTTTTTTGTTTTGTTTTGTTTTCCCAATATGTTCTCCGATATTCAACTTTATCATGCAAAAATCTCCAGCCTCATCAATTCCTAACAGTGTAATCCCATCAATATGACACATAAAGCAATGACAGCCTTCAATGCCTATTCCACACAAAAGCCCAGATCACTATCCAAACCTTGCTTTTCTAACAAGAGAAGTTGAAGGAAACAATCCTCCATATCACAAGTGTATTGGCTTGAAATTAAAACTCCAACATCCCACTAAGACTTCAATGCAGCATGCAGAAGCTTCAAAATAGACCCTAAAAAAAAAAAAAATGGCCTTCTCGAATAGCAGTCCCTTCTGGTCCCTTGATAAGAACACATTGGAGGCAACTTCTTCCTATTTCGACCTCTTTCATATCCAGATGGCCATTGTAACCACCCAAAGATGAGGCTAATCTTCTGGTATAACTCTTTCTCTAACTCCTGCAGTGATGACCTAAACAAAGCACCCCTACATTACCAAGAACTGCATATCATATGCTTCCTCAAGAGTCAGCAGAAAGACATCAAAAAAATTGTGAATAGCATGGGTATCAACAACTCTAGCTGTCCTGCTGGTTGTACTTAAACGTGTGCTCCTGGACTAACATACATCTAGCATTGTCTTTACAAACTTTCAACTACCATTTAGCATGGAAATAAGTCTATATCCAACCCACCTCAAAGAAAGGCAATAATAACTAGGAAACCATTTAACTATCATCCCATTGCATCTCATTCTATCACAAATAATGAGAAAGCCATCAACAATCTTTCTGTAGATAATTTTGATTATCTACAGAAAGTTCTTTCTGTAGATAATCAAAAGTAGAACAATTAGTTTTGGCTCTTCTGATGAGGCATTTTATAATTCTTGTTTTTTAACATGGATGATGGGCTGATTCTTTAAGGATATAATGACCTGTGAATGTTGGTTTCCTGTATACTGTAGTTGTAAGAATATTTGAAGGTGACCGGATGAGGAGAATGTCTAAAAAAGATAACTGGCTGTTTTCTTCTATTTCCATAGTAAACTTTATACGATGAGGCAAGGAATTAATACTGTTTAAAAAAGAAGGTAAAGAGTTTTTGCTGTGAGGCCAAATAGTAAAGATGTCATCTATATATCTTACCCAAAAAGATGGTTGAGGGAAAATAGATAAGAGGACTTTTTCTAAATGTTCTAAATAAAAGTTGGCTAAAGCTGGAGAAAGAGGACTTCCCATGGCCGTTCCTTCTACTTGGCTGTAAAATTTATTTTGACATACGAAATATCCAGAATATATTACGAAATCGAATAGTTTTATAATATCTTGAGGAAAGATGTCAGCAAGTAATTTTGAAGTTTCCTTGAGAGGTACATTGGTATAAAGATTCTATATCAAAGCTAACCATAAGATCTGTAAGTTGTAACGAGACATTTTTTAATTTTTCTAAGAAATCTGAGGAGTTTTTTAAAAAAGAATTAGAGTTGCCAATGTAAGATTTCAATAATTTAGCTAGATATTTGGCTATACGGTAAGTAGGAGAATCAATACAATCTACTATTGGAAGAAGAGGATAGTCAATCTTATGGATTTTTGGAAGGCCATAAAATCTAGGAGGTCTTGCAAAATGAGTTTTATCTAAACTGATGACTTCATCTAGGAGAGAATTTAATTTCTTTAGTTGTCTGTTGGTTGGATTATAATCAATTTCTTGATATGTGGAGCAATCTCGAAGCAAAAGAGAAAGTTTTCTTCTGTAATTTGCTGCGTCCATAACTACCGTTGCTTTTCCCTTGTCAACTTTGGTGATAATGAGGTGATTATTTTTTCTCAAAGACTGTAAAGATTTTATTTCAGAAGGAGATATGTTGGAAGGAGGAAGTTTGGCCTTAAGTAGAGAAGAAGCGACTTTTAGGCGAAGAGCTTTATCACTAGTTAGATGATTGAGATTCCTTTCAATGTTTACTAGGAAATCTAGATTATGGTATCTGATTTGGAACAATAGAAAAATCATGTCCTTTTGACATGATTTTTCTACTGTTCTCATGAGGTTTCGCTTTCAGTCAAAGGACGTCTGGATATATTTACAATCCAATTATCTGGAGTTATGAATGACTTGGATTGTCTGACGAAAGAGATTCATATTTACGGTTAAGATGTTGACTTAGTTTATTATAAGCACACTGAGTAGAACATTTAGCCACATTTAGAACTATGCGAGAAAGATGTGGATCCAAATTTGTGGAAATATAGGTGCATAGATCAGAAATGTGATGATTGTGAATAGCAAGGAATAGCAAATGGAAAATATTCCGTTTCATACTTAGTGATATAACATCACGTAGCGTGTTCTATTTTTAACGATCTATTGTTAGTATTCTAGCTTGTATTTTTTTAAACTATTCTTGTAATACCACTGAAGATGGTCTGCTATTTCCAGACCGAAATATTTGGTTACATAAATATCTTTCTTGTGTTTACGTGAATATATCATTCAATCTTATGTCACAAGTATCCTTAAAACAGCAAATTCTTATCCTTCATGGGGAAAATGCTACCAAAATAACTGATTATGGATGATCTTGTAACAGGTATGGATATTGCAAGGTTTGTTGAATGAAAATGGTAATATCTTATTTCATTTAGAACTAGATATGATAGGAATTGATGTTAATGATAAGTCATTTATGAATAGAAGAAAGTGTGTGCAAAATAGAATGCCTTAGGTTATTCTAGCATTAGTAGAGAAATCTGGTGGAGAAATACATGAAGTAAATTAAGTAAGTAAAAAGTTATAGGATGATATAAAATGGGTTTAATAGGTTGGAGATTTTTGATACATAATGTTTTTATTATTACGGGCGACTACAGGGAGTCCTTAGACTCATCGAGGGAAGCCCTAAACATCATGTCCACACAACTATACGACATTCTCACAGTATCTATCATACCTTGCCTTGAACTCACTCACCGTCATAGCACCCACAACAGACTCTGGCAGTTTATTGCACTCATTTACCACTCAAAAAGTAAAAAACCCAGCTCTAACACACTTACTAACTACACTCTTACCCAGCTTCCATGGATGTCCCCGTATCCTCCCACCACCAGTCCTGTTCTCAAAAATATCCTATGAATTAATCCTATAGAAACCCTTCAGCAATTTGAATGTCTCAATCATATCTCCCCTTTTCCGCCTATCAACTAATTTCTGCAACCCACAAATCTTCAACCTGTTCTCATATGGTTCATTCCATAGACCTGATATCATCTTAATCACTCACCTCTGGATCCTCTCCACCTCCTCCCCATCAAGAAGGAACCTAGGTGACCAAATCTGGGCACAGTAGTCGAGATGAGGTTTTATCAAGGCTCGGTACAGAGGTACAATAACTTGCTTGTCTCTGCTCGTCAAGTCTTTTTCAACAACCAAGTGAGTTGATGAGCTGATTTAGCTACTTTTGCAATGTGCCCTCTAAACTTCATCTCCCTATCCACCAACACTCCCAAGTCCCTGGCCTCATCAATCTCCTGGAGTACAGTTCCACCAATGTGGTATAAATCTCCTGGAGTACAGTTCCACCAATGTGGTATACTGCTGCTAATCTTTTCACCCCAAAATGCATAACCTTACATTTTGTCACATTAAATTGACATCCATTCTCCTTAGCCCAGCACTCCAATCTATCCAAGTCGTCCTGCAAGATTATGACATCTTCTGCATTCACTATTGCCCTACCCAACTTTGCATCATCAGCAAACAAATGAACTGTTCCTCTTAGATCATTCCCTATATCGTTAATGAACAAATTAAACAGCAGTGGTCCAAGAACAGAACCCTGTGGCACACCACTAGTCACAGGCCATCTTTTGGACTCTACTCCTGAATAAACTACTCTTTGATATCTCTCCATCAACCACCCACCTATACATCTCACCAATCCTATATCCATATGTTAGCCTACTAGTTTCGCCATCTGACTTGTGGCTTTGTCTGGGTAAGATAACTCTATACAAAACAGCTTAAAGAACAAAAAAGCTTAAACTACAGCTAATACATAACCGAATGGATGAAAAATATCAAATTCATATGAACCGTGACATGAACGCATGGAGCGTGTATGCTAGCAGTTGGTCAGTCATTGTTTAGTAGGTGCATCCTATAATTGGCTGCAAAGTTGAACTCTGATGTGCTGAGCGATCTTACGAGTGATTTCCAGATGTCACCAAGGATCGTCCCTTGGTTTCTGTTTAGGCTACCTCTTGAACGGATCACTACTGCAGCTTCTTTTATTGAGCAGGAGGTGTAGTTTATCCCATTCAATATAGTGATTTGTGTTAGAAAAATGGAAAACCCTAAAGACTATTCAATCTGTAGAGATCTGGATGATGGTCCTGGTGACCATCATCCAGATCTCCCATTTGACTGGTGGAGATCTACATGATGGTCACCAGGACTGGTAGAGAAGATTCTGGAATGAATCTACAAACAAGTACCCAATTACAAATCCATTTAGCAAATCTCCAAGATTCAATGTACCAGTGGCCCGCAGAGCTCTTTGCCATGGCCCGCCAGTCATTTTGAAAAATAACTACTTTAAAAAAAATAATTTCAATGAAGCCCACAAGCCACTAAGCTATACTGTGGTATTTAGAATTGTAAGATGCTTTCCAGATTCACAAGGAATGCTGTGCATTTGATACTTTACATAAAATCCCATCAAAATAAATATTAAATAGACATACTTCTTCAGCAGTCTACCAGATCTGAGCGGTACTTAAGTACTAGTACTAACGTCACAGGTAGATGGCTGAAGAAGTAGGTTCGTTCGAGTGCGCTGTCTAGTGCTTTCAAGATACATCTCGAAGGTTCTCGATATTTCGTTATTTTCATATAAATACAAGAGGATCTCATCCACAGTCAGTCAGTTAGTCAGTAGTGAGCAGTGTGATATTCGTGTATAAGGGCTGGCAGGTTCGTCGTGTCAGATATTGCCTATTATGGTTTTATACTGCCAAACTTTTTTCATTAGTGCGAGACATATTCAGTGGATAATAACCATTACATGGTCATTTTGGATCATTTTTTGGGTTCACCTTCCATCACTATGGCATCTACGAGTAAAAAGCATAAATTAAGTAATTCTTATCGGGTTTTAATGAAAACTGGACCAATTTGTACTTTTTTGTGCCGATCGACGATAAGCAAGTATGTTTAATTTGTTGTGAGCCAGTGTCAGTATTAAAAGAACACAATAGAAAACAACACTATGAGACAAAGCATGTGTCTAATTTTGATCACCTTCAAGGGCAGCTTCGTGTGGACAAAGTGAACCATCACCAAATTGATTTAAAATGCCAGTAGGGTACATTTAAAAGGCAGCAGGAAGAGAGCGAAGCATGCATCAAAGTAAGTTATGTAATAGCTGAATACACTGCTAAAATAGTATGATTAATAAAACATTGATAACAGTATGAGACACTCTTTTACAAACTTGCTGTCCAAAAAGACAGCAAGTTTGTAAAAGAGTGTCTCATACTATTATCCTTCCTAATTTAGCATCATCAGCAAACAACTGAAGATCACTTTTAATGCATTTCTTGTATCATTAATTTACAAATAAAACAACAGTAGACTAAGATGTTGAAAGTTTATTTTCCACTTGGTTAGACTATAATAAATTTAGTTTAATCCTTTATCCAAGTGTAAGCAAACAAAGTTTGTGCCTGAAGTATCTTCAGGACTGAGGCAACCCGTAGTAAAGGTGGACCAAGCTTTCATCACTCCTTGTCTCAGTAATACTGAGACAAGTACTGCAGGACCCAGGACCAGCACTTAAACAGGGAAACCGGTTGGAAGCTTGGGTAATGAATGGCAATGATGTAGCCTGTGAAGTTAACTGAGGCACAGCTGTTGCTGTTACCCCTCAGATGAGCAGCTCTGATCAGAGGTGGGGGAGCTTGCCATGGTGTAGAGCCAACCAGTTCTCAGAGTTCTTCTCAGTGGCAGAGTGAGCCTGTAATTGGGAGAAACAATGCTGAGTTTCTGAATTTTTGATCCTGCGGGTCACTCGTTATTGGGTGATCCAGGGGATCTCGCAAAATTTTGGAAAGGTTACCTCGCACTTAAACAGGGAAACTGGTCTGGGTAGTGGCCCTTCCCTTAATGCATAGCATCATACATGTCCACAAGGGGATGTGCTTTGCATTATGGGAGATACTAAGACAAGGAGTGATGAGAGCTTGGTTCACCTTTACTACGAGTTGCCTCAGTCCTGAAGATACTTCAGGTGCAAAGTTTGTTTGCTTACACTTCGATAAAGGATTAAACTAAATTTATTATAACAGTAGACTAAGTCCAAAGATCTGCATTTACCACCCTTTTTATCCATATTACTGGTTTCATGTCCATCCCTACTTTTTACGGTTATAAAAGTAGTTTTTTTTTTTTTGTTTTTGTCATATCCACACACACAAAGGCTCAAGGTCTAGGGGTACATCAATGTCATGTGTAGACATTTGACAATGCTGTGTGATATCCTATCAAACTTCTATGCAAATTCCAACAACATTTTAGCATAACCAACATTTACTTTAATCAATTCTGTTAGCCCACTACAAGAGTAAATTGCTTAAGCAAGAATGTTTCCTTCACAAATTCGAGAGAAAAAAAAAACGGAAGGAAAAGAGAAACTGAGTTGATGTCCACAGTATTTGTCAAATGCTTTCTTTAATTTTATTATAAAGCTATAGTAGATGGTTGCAATAAAGAATAAGTCCTGGGTACATTTAAGTCTCATGGCAAATTCTATTTTAAATTTTGGGTAGAGCACAAACAATTTGGGAAAAAAGACAGCAGACGCTTTCCTCCTGGGCCATCACAATCCACTAAGGAAATGCTTAGGAGTGTCAAGATTGGAGTGCGGCAAAAACCGACAAAATTTACATGAAAAATAAAAACACCATTTTTTGTTTTTAATTTAACATATATTCTTGAGGTGTCCGTAGCAGCAAATAGCGCTTGTAAAAAGCAGGACCTAATAACGGTCCTGCTTTTCGCAAAAATAATGGTATATGTATGTCCTTTAAACAAAGTCGAACTACTAGTCATTAAGATTGTCAGCAATTAAGTATATAATAGGTTATTTCCTCGATATTATCACATTTATTGCTTCTCTGTTATAATCATTAACATGACTTGACAACACACCTCTCCAGACAATTTTACGCAAGTTGTGGTAGAAAATTTATCTCTCTCCTAGGTTTAAAATTAATTTAGTTCTGTAATATGATTCATTTACAATATTAACTCACCACTCCTCAAATACCTATCCCAAAATAAATTCCAAAAATGCATTGTTAAATATTTGTTCCCTTTTCTTCATTCTTCTAAAAATGTAATGAATTTACGACATACCGCTTAGTGCCCAGATGTTATTTGCTATTATTAGTGAATTCTCCTCAAATCGGAATCAAAGGATAAGTTTAAATATTTAACTAAATAAAACTGGATTCGAAAACTTACCCAAAAACTGTGGTAGAATAAATTTTACACACTAAATAAAAATCAGTTCCTTATGGATTTTTTTTGCTCATATGCCGAAATATTTTGAAATGCCAATACACCGGATTTTAATTAATATCACATTTAACAGGCGAGTTCCATTAACATTTCGCTTTCACCCTCATACAATAAAACCATCAATATCATCTATTTACAAACATGATATTTAAATATAATCATTCCGATGCACGGAAGAATACGAAACTCATCTTATCTGCCTAGTTTATAAACAATCCATCTAGCGGGGAAAAAATGCAAACTGTTGTTCAAAAATATATTTTTTTTTTTGCTCCAATACTGCACAATCAAGTTTTTTACGTGTTATTTTATTGGGATTTGAACATGCAGTAGGCGTATGTATTGAGTTCCTAATCCAATGTCAAAACCAATGATTGATACTATTTAACACAGTACAAAAACAGTTTGGGAATAGGTCCTGTGCATAAAAGTACCTCCTCCTCCTCCTTAAACGTATATTAGGTCCTAGTGGCCATTACGTTCGAATTAAACATCGCCTATTACGATTCCAAACCGCGACCGCCTTGAGGATAAGGTCGTTAGCCCTATGCCTCCCGATGTGTCCTATGTTTGCAGATGCGTGTGTTCACTGGGCCAGTTTGCCTGTTCTGGGGGATAACTCAACTTTATCTGGTCAAAAGAGACCAGATAAAGGTTCCTCATTGATGGGAATGGAACCCAGGTCTTTCCGACCAAAGGGCTTTGTCCATACTGACTGAGTTCCGGAGGCGCGAATAAAGGTACACTGGTGTCCAAAATCAGAGGAAGAATACAATTTTTGAAGATTAAAACGGAAAATTCAGATGAATCAGCTTGTGTAAAGTTTTATAATTGACGATTTCGAGTAGAAAACGGGTAAACATTCATTTTCGAATCTCCCGCAAAGGGGGTCACATGGTAGCACTCAACAGGATAAAAAGCAAAAGGCTGCACAAAGCGAATTGTGTTTGCACTTTTCGTGAAGGAATAAAGCTCCAAACCTGGATGTCTTTTAATGTCTCAAAGATATCATCTAAATCAGTAATGAACAACTCATTACCCACGGATCGCATGCAGCTCTCCAACTATTAACTTACGGAGCGCCGAAACGTTACACTTCATTTAGCTGAAGTGTAAAAATTTTAGCAAAAGGCACAATGTGTTATCAACATGAAGCACGCATTAAAAAGTCACGTGAAAAATATCTGCTCGCGATGATAGTTACCACGATTGTACCATTCACCTTTGCATTTTCAGTCGCGCACTAGCAATCATACTTCAACGACATATGAAAGTAGTTGCATTATTCTTGAATAAACTTATTGATACAAATTCTTTCAAAACCTAAGCAAATTATAAATTTATAACGGTAATATAATTTTCGTTTTAAAGAATAGGATCTTTACAAAAGTGTTTTTTTTTTTTTACAAACAGAACAGTGTTCAAAATCTAGAAAATGCAAAGTTGAGAACGAAAATCGTCAGTTTAACGAAAGATGGACAAGCGACAATTTTTTTACTTGCATAAAAGACGATGCTGTTTGCTTGATATGTTGTGAAAAGATATCTGTTCTCAAGGAATATAACATCAAGAGGCATTATAAAACTAAACATTAGTCAAAATTTTACAATTTTCAAGGACAGTTGCGCAAAGACAAAGTGAATCAAATGCAAAAAAAAAAAAAAAAAAAAAAAAAAAAAAAAATCTTAAACCAGGGCAAAATGTATTTAGAGCTGCTTCATTAATCGCAGATACTGCAGTTCGTTCAAGCTACGTTTTAGTCAAATTTTGGCAAAAAGAATGAACTCATTCTCTGGTGGAGAAATAGTCAAAGAATACTTACAGCGGTAGTAGATGTCGCTTTCCCGGATTTAAAAATAATAATAATAATAATAATAATAATAAATAAAAGATATAATTTCGAAAATCACCTTGACGCTGTTTACAATTGCAAGAAGGATTGATGATCTTCTCGCAAAGAATTGAGGAAATTTTGCAGGGACATATTTCTAAGTTAGAATTTTTTAGAATGGATTTCTTTGGCTTCGGATTAAAATTGTGATATTAGTGATACGGCACAACTTGCTGTCTTTTTGAGAAGAACAGATTCTAGTTTTAACATCACCGAAGCATATGCATCTTTAGTTCCATTGAAAAGGAACTACTACTGGAAAAGATATATATACAGGGAACTGAAACTGTTCTTAATCAATTAACTGTCTCAATGGAAAAGATCGTCGGTATAACAACAGATGGAGCTCAAGCCATGTCTAGAACGAATATTTGTCTGTCGGAATTATTATCCAGAAGTATAAAAAGATTAACAGGACGCGAAATAATTATTTCTCACTTCCTTTTTGAATCAAGAAAATCTGAGTGCAAAAGATTTGAAAATGTCCAATGTTGTCTCACCGATCATTAAAATTGTAAATTTTATCAGATCTCGAGGACTGTGTCATCACAAATTAAGGAATTTTTGACAGATATGGAAAGCGAATATGGCGATATTCTTTCTAACACCGTGGTTCGATGGTTAAGTCGCGGCACAATGCTTAAACATGTATACGAATTGAAGAGCGAAATTCCGTTATTCTTAGGCTGACCACAGGTACTGTTTGGAACGGGACAGTACCGTTTTTTTTTTTTCATATTTCCCCGCAGTCCGGTCGTTTTAATAAAAATGTCAATTTTGTCCGGTTTTTAATAAAAACTATAAATATACTTTCATATTGGTCAATCATAAATTATTATTCATAACCTCTAATCGTATATCAATATCAGGGATACCAATAATTTGTATAACCACGCAGGCGCATTGTTCGGTACTGAATTACCTTCAGAACACAGGCAATTTACAGACTAAAATACTAGTTGTGGTGGTGGTGTGGAGGTGGGCGTTAGATGGTGTTGATGGAGATGATTCGTAGTGGAGGTTCGGTGTAGTGGTTGAGAGAGACTTAGTTGAGAGAGTTGTAGTGTCCTCCCGCAATTAGCCTTCGGACTCCTTGGAGATGTCAGGAATAATAATAATAATAATAATAATAATAATAATAATAATAATAATAATAATAATAATAATAATAATAATAATAATAAATATCGATATCTGCAGTGATTTATTCAGAGAAATTAAAAATATGCATGTTGGCAACACTTGCGCAGCTCAGACGCGGCTTATGTTCTGCTACAGCGTTAGTTTTTGTTTTGCCTGTATGCTAACCTGTGGTTTAAATTTCATATTTCTTAGAGTTTTAAGTCTTATTTTTTAAAATTTTAAGTCTATCCTTGCAAAGTAAAAGAGGCGAGACTGCAGTTTTAATAACGATCTCAAAAAATTCAAATTTATTTAACTAGACAAGCTGTGTACAATTGAAGGAACAAAAGTACGGATTTTTTCTGCAATGAGCGAAAAATGTCTAGACTTTCAAGACTTATCTAATATTGTAGAGTTTATTCTTTGTTTTCCAAGGATGTACAGCACCTGTTGAGAGAATATTTTCTTTGTGTTAATAACACAAAGAAAATATTCTCTTTTATATATTTTATATATTTATTTATATATTTTATATATATTTTCTTTGTGTTCATAACACAAAGAAAATATTTTCTTTGTGTTATGAACAGTATGTGGTCAAAGGAGAACTCTAGATTAAATGTTGGGAGAATCAGGGCTATGTTAGTTGTAAGACAAAATTGTGTCATGTATTGTGAGAAATTTTTTGATAAGATGTTGAAAGACCGAAATTTGCTGAGTAAGATCACTTCATCGGAGAAATATTCATGGTATGATCGTGGGGAAATACAGTCCCCGCTCTCCATCTACCAAAATTTTTGTATGGGTTCTGTCACTGAACAATAATGGTAAGCTCAATATGTTTATGTAATAAAACTTTTTTCATCGTCCTACTTTTTCATGAATACAGCATATTACGTAACCCCCGTACCGTTTGTGTCACAAGGAAATATGGTCAGCTTAGTTATTCTTGAAGATCAAAGACAACCCATTTCCAGAACTTAATGACAAGACCTGGATGAGCAACTTTGCCTTTTGCGTTGATATTATTCAACATTTCAACGAATTAAATGTAAATCTTCAAGGACAGAACAAATTTATTAATGAACTTTTTGATAAAATGAAAAAGCCTGTGAAAATAAACTAAAAATTTGGAATTAAGTGGAATCTAATAATATGCTTCATTTTCCAATTTTGAGAAAAGAAAATCCATCTAAAACGAAAAAATATGCAAAGGAAATACAGAGACTACAAGAAGAATTCAGTTCGCGGTTCAAAAACTTACACGAAAAAAATGAAACTGATTTTGATATTTTCTAATTGCCATTTAATATAGACGTCGAAAGGGATCCGGAAGAATTTCAAAGGGAAATAATTGATCTGCAAAGCAACACTGAACTAAGAAATAAGTATCTAAATTTTAGTCTTATTGACTAAAATATATTTCGATATATTTTAGTCAATAAGATATATATTTCGATATATTCCTGATATATTTCGATACCTGGCTACCCATTCCACACAAATAATGAGTTTATTTGGTAGTACTTATCTGAGTGAACAACCCTTTTCTCATCTGATCTAATTTTCTATTTTCAGTCGGTTCCGTATTGCCAACATATCATCTCACTTAATAATAGTGAGATTTTTACAGGTTAGTTCATCATTGCTCCCCCCCCCCCCTCAAATTTTATCCGGTCTTGGGATGGGTAAATTTCTCGGACGAATTCATGAGTGTAAACAATGTGTGTTCAAGGGGACAGTTTGTTCTGGCAGAAGAAAAACTCGAGTTTCCGGGAGAAAAACCCCTACCTCCGTATGAGACCGACTAACTCACCATCCGACGAATGAGACCAGATAAAGGTTAATGTTACTGACGGCAATCGAACCCAGATCTTTCCGAACAAAGGGCTCCGTCTATACTTACTGAGTTACTGAGGCTCAACAACTCTTTTCGAAAATAAAAATTATAAAAAATAATCGTCGAAATCGCCTTCATGACAAACAACTAAAAAATTGCATTAGAGTCGCAGTTTCAAACATACCTCCCAATATTGAAAGGTTTGTTGATGAGAAACAGAGACAAATATCTCAATAATTAAATTTAAGCAGCTATTTAATTTCTTTTGATTTAAAAAAAAAATGATGTAAGTTTACTTGTGTACGTTGTCGATCTGAAAAATTCTGGCATAACAATGAAAAAACGAATTTATAATTTTTCAATATAATCTCCATTGACTAATACATTTATTCCAGCGATGCTCCAGCACCATTATCCCGTCCCTGTATGTTCTCAGTTTTTATTTATTAATTTATTCATATGGAGTTTCCTCCCTTTTCTCCCCCGTTCCCATTGGGGCGATTTGAGCCCCCTCCTGGGGTGTTAAGTATTTATGTCTGTAGATCAATGTGGTCACGGGGCCAGTTTGCCTGCTTGTGGAATGAAAAACCCCAGATATACTGGGGGAAAACACCATGCTGTCCACGCCCAAGACAGACTTAACTTGGCTATGGATGAGGAAGATCCTTAAACTCCTCACGTAGGCGACGGGAATCGAACCCAGGACATTCCTTCCCCAGGCATATGGTTGCGAAGCACATAGCCACTAGGCTAGCCGCACGGACAGGTTCTCAGTAAGATCTGCAAAATACCCCCTCTACAGCTGCAATCACCTCTTGATTTGAAGACAAATGCTGATCAGTGAGAAAGCGTTTTAGTTTTGGGAAGACACAGAAGTCAGAGAGAGCCAAATCTGGGGAATAGGGTGGATGTTCTAACAATTCATAGTGCACATCCCTTAATTTTCTCATTGCGAAAACACTTTTGTGGCCAGATGCATTTTCCTGATGAAAGATGATTTTTTTTTCTGCAAACCGGGTTTTTTCTCCCGAATTTTTTTGTCTAGTTTGGTTGAAAGATCAGAATAATATTCCACAGTTATTGTTTTGTCCTTTTTAAGATAATTAATAAACAAAATGCATTTATCATCCCAAAACGCCGATGACATGACCTTTCCTGCTGATGGAACCAACTTTTTCTTCTTTGGCGCTTAACAACCGCTTCTGTCCACTGTTTCGACTGCTGTTTGGATTTTGATGTGTAATGGTGAATCCAAGTCTCATCCATAGTAAAACGTCGACGCACAAAATCAGTTTTATTCTTGTTAAAATGCTCCAAGCACTGTTCAGAGATTTTCATGCGAGTGCGTTTTTGATCTGCTGTGAGCAAGCGGGGCACCCATCTTGCACAAAGCTTTTTCATTTGCAATTCTCCATGCAAAATACATCCTACACGTTCTTTTGAAATGCCTATAGTCTCAGCAATTTCATGCACTTTGACTCACCGGTCATCCAATATAATATCGTGCACTTGATCAACGATTTCTGGTGTTGTTCCACTTTTTGGACATCCTTCATGTGTATCATATTCAAGGCTGATATGGCCACGTTTAAACTCGGCTGCGCATTGTCGAAAACAAAGGAGAAGAGTAACCATAAACTTTTTTGAACTTTGAATGAATTTCTTTTGACGTTAAACCTTCTTTTACAAAGAATTTTTTAACTGCACGATACTCAATTTTATCCATTTCAAGGAGTAAAATCTCTTGTGGTGAAAAATACAAATAATTTTCACCTATATCGATTATACATGGGCCATAAAATACATATAATTCCACAAGCCTTATAATTCCACATATATCCTTTTCTCGAAAAAGCCTGCATATGAGTAGTCACAGCACAGGCGATTACTTCATGATCACTTTCACCAACTGGAGGAAAATTTGATCATGTGTCACTAACTTAATTATGTACTATAACAAGGTGACAAATACCTTGGACAGAGGAGCTGCATATATAGTGGTGTAGTTGGATTTTGCAAAGACTTTTGGTAGACTGCCATATGACAAGCTCTTAAATAAATTAATGGAGATGGAATTGGATAACGGACTTCTGTTTTGGATCAGTGACTGGCTATCAGACAGGTATCAGAAAGTTGTATATGAGGGTAAAGTATCTCGAAAGAGAAAGGTCACCAGTGGTGTGCCACAGGGCTCAGTTTTGGGGCCATTATTGTTCAATTTGTATGTTAATGATATTGGATTGGGTTTAACTAGTGACATCCAGCTGTTTGCAAATGATGTAAAACTGGGGAGAGCAATGCACAGTCAGGCTGATTTTAATGTTTACAAGATAATGTTATAATATAATGCTTACAAGAGGACTTGAACAGATTGCATGAATAGGCAGGTAAGTGGAACTAACAGTTCAATCTTACCAAGTGTAAGGTTTGAGATTTGGTAAGCAACGATGGGATGCCAAGTATACACTTGGTGGGGAAACTTTAACAGAAGTAGAGGAGATGAGAGATCTAGTAGTGATGGTGGACAAGGACCTGAAATTCAGGGGCCACATTGGACAACTTGTGAAGACATCACATCGAATAATGGTAATCATGCAGAGAACCCACATGCAGAAATAGAGAGGTTATGATTCCATTGTATAAGGCCTTGATTACGCCTCATATGGATTATTGTGCACAAATTTGGTCGCCAGGTTTTCAAGGTGATGAAGATATGTCGGAAAGGGTACAGAGAAGATTCACAAAGGTAGTCAGTGGTCTTTGGAATGTGGAGTACGAGGAGAGATTGAGAAAATGTAAGTTGCAGATCCTCATGAATAGGAGGAAGAGGGGGGGATGTGATTGAAACATAAACTTTTCAGGGATTGTTATCAGGTATACATGGAAGAGATTTTTCATAGGATTAGAGAGGGAAGTAGAACAAGAGGCCATTACTGGAAACTGTATAAGGAGGATGTGAACAAAGCAGTGAGAAGCAGGTTCTTTCATGAAGGGTGTTTGATGAGTAGAATGCATTGCCTGAGTGTGTTGTTGATGTGGACATATTGAATCAGTTTACAACATGGTTGGATAACCATTGTATACAATAGTGAATACCTCCAACGATGAATCTGTGACTCTATGGAGGAGTTGGCTGCTGATAATAATAATAATAATAATAATTGTCACTTGTCACTTGTTTCCATTCTGTTATTGATTTCAGAATATGGCAATTACCATGTTCCGGGTGATTACGTCTGCTTGATGGTCTGCATTCATGTTGGTTGGTGTGCTGTTCCTTCTTTACGAGTTGTCAATATTCCTTTCAATGCGGCAGCCTGTTGAGGTCGTCTACGGATTTTATTTCGATTGGTTTTGCGTCTTGTGTCTTTCAAAGGAATATTTTGCTGTCTCTTATCCATATAAAGTAATTGTTTTCTGTTTTTACTTTCCTTGCTTGGTAGAATATTTTCTGATAATATGGCGTTAGTATTCGGACAAGTATATTGGGGTATCGTCTTGGTCTCCTTTCAGATCCTTGACTACTGTTTTTTTAATCCTGCTAGCTTTTATAAGCGTAGTTTTTATTGGGCTGTTGGCGAGTCGCACTACGACGGGAGAAGGACGGGTATTATTTTCTCTTTTCCTTTTTTGTGGTAACCGATGTACTGACTGGATGTCTCTAGATTCAATGGGAGAGGCAATTTTTTGGCTTAATTGTATTACGGTGTCTCTTAGATGTTCAATAGCTATTTCTGGGAGACCATCTATGAGGAGATCATTTTTTTTTATTTTGCATTTTTTTATAATAATAATAACAATAATATAATTAGAAATGTAAGTATCCTACTGTGAGGTAATAAATTTTGTAATATAGTGTTAGAATAACTGAATGTAGAACCACATGCAATTGTAACTAAAAACGCAGACAGGATTAGGCTAGTAAACTGAAGGTCCACAACAGTCTCAAATGTCACCGGATTATCAGTTTTGCCGCCAAACCTAACGTAAGCGTGAGTGATAAGGGAGCGTCCAGTAAATTTTTTGGAGGGATGGCCAATGATATAAATGGTGGAGATTGATGGGCGAAAAAGGCTCTCTTATTTTTTGTTCCTGTGGCAATTTTTTCGAGGAGGTGCTGTCCTGCGAGCAGTAGTTCTGAAGATTATGGGGAATTTGCTGGCAGAATTACAAGATATCCTTCCGTGAAATTATTATTATTATTATTATTATTATTATTATTATTATTATTATTATTATTATTATTATTATTATTACATGACACCTCCAGGGAGTCCACTGACTCAACTCATTGAGGGATGTGCTGATTTTTAACAGCCGACGACGTTCCTAACATCGACGAAAAAATGCATTAAAGTTATAAGAAAGGAATTTGCAAGACGGCAACCGCCCGATAACAGCCGTTGCACAAGAAAAAGAAATGAACCAACAGAATTCATTCTTAATCCTTTTGGATTCTGGACAGTAGTGATATAGTGAGCGTGTAAGTAGATTGCTTTATGTTACTAGCCTATATTGTGTGTATGTACAGACGATAGATGCTGATTCTGTTTAACTAATGGCATGATATATTGAAAGCTGGATGTGAAAGCTGGATGTGAGTTTGAAAGCTGGATGTGAGTTTGAATGTTCTTAAAAGAATACTGTAGACTTGAATAGTGCTTGTGTTACATAATATTTAGAACGTGTACAGTATAATTTTGCCTTATGTTAATTGTAGTGAGATATGTATGCTAAAATCAATCCACGTGTCTAATTTATTAGTTGAGTGTAAATAATCTCTTTGTCTAATGTTTTAAGTGAATTGTTTTAATGAATGTATGGAGAATCAGGCACGTGATATGTTCTATTTCCTTTGTACATTAACTGTCTTAATT
Organism: Typopeltis vanoorti; assembly: GCF_054136105.1. Classification (NCBI taxonomy): domain Eukaryota; kingdom Metazoa; phylum Arthropoda; class Arachnida; order Uropygi; family Thelyphonidae; genus Typopeltis; species Typopeltis vanoorti. Next base: position 162,442,977 of record NC_143549.1, on the reverse strand, counting down.
AGAATAAATATGTTTTTGGTTTTGTTAATAGTTGCCTGATCTTTGTAACCAATGCACTGTAGTTAGAAGGGGATCAATCGTTCGAAGCTGTTGACACATTCTCCCTCGATGAATCTTTGGACAACCTGGAGGTGTCATATAATAATAAAAAAAACAAATCAAACCTGTGTGACCTAAGTAAAGTAACAGCCACGACTGAGTAATTCGGAGCTGGTTGAGATAAAATTGATTTAAGGTTATTATACGTGCTCAGCTAAATTATTCTTTTGTAAAAAAAAAAAAAAATCAGCTAACGCCTTTTTATTCCCGTATATACGGGAGTAGGCGAGGCCATTTAGCCCTATCTAACTTTTTGGAGACTGAGTGGGCAGTTCAATCTCCACTGGTACCCAATCAGAGACAGATGGCCCAAGGCTATCACTAATTAAGCGGTACGCAGTGAAGAGAGACGGCTCAAATGTGCCGCCATCTCGTGGTCTCTAACCCTAACACAATATATTTAATGTCTGAAATAATGTGGGTTCTACGGTCGATTTTCTTGAATTTACAGGACGAAAAACCCGAGTTTCCGGGAGGAAAAACCTGCTTGCCCGTGCCAGAGATCGACTAACTCGGGAACCGGTCGAAAAAAGGCTTAGAAAAATTTCCTCTAGTCGCCGACTAGACTCGAAACCAAGACTTCCTTCGTGCGGCCTAGCGCGGTGGTGTGCAAACGCCACATCCACTGAGCTACACAGTAAAGGAAAGATAGAAAATTCTTTAACACGATTCTTAATGGCACAGTCGTTAACAAAAATAAATTTTTAAGGATTAATACATTTGAATTATAGCAATGTAGATTAAGGATTTGGTCCCAGCCAGAGGCTTTTCTTAAGTCTACGATAGAGCACATGTGGGACTATACAGCAATCCCTCGATCAGTGCGCCAAATGCGTTCTTAAAACAGGCGCATTAATCGAAAACGCACTAATCGAATATAATAACCTATGGGAAAAAGTATAATTCGTTCCTCAAATTTCTTTTCTGAACCTTAATTTTTTTATAAAAGAATTAAGGTATGTTTCAGGACCTAGTTAAAGGAAAACCATGAAGCTGAAATACAATAAAACATATTCTGAATATAAATTTTATTATTCTACTTCTTAGCAAAGAATTGAGCTAACGTAGTTTGGCGGGCATTTTTTTTTTTTTTTTTTTTCATACAACCGATGGTATGGCCTATTGCCTCTTCTGCAAATTTTACTGCTTCTCTCTTCCTCAGCATCAGCCTCGAATCATTGCTTTAAAAACTTCGATTTTACGAAAAATATTTTCAAATTGTTTCTGTGAAATATTTTTTGGCTGACTATCAGTGGTTAAATTTTCTTCATATTCTTCGGGATCTTCCCTCTATGCATCTAAATTTATCAGGTCGGAATCACTCAATTCTTCAGAATGAGATTTAATTAACTCTTGGACGTTATCATTGAAGGGGGGACAGAAATGAAGGACGTACGAATTTGTCGCCAACACTCGAAATCACGTGCTTTATAAATAAAATTTCCCAACTGTTATACAAGCAAAATAGTTACCACTTCAAAATCTACAATGATCATAAAAGAGAAGTTAATTTTCCGACGTGTAATAATAAACAACTCATCCCAGAAGATGGATTGATTACCCTATTATAGGAGTGGATTCTTCTTTTTGTGACATGCGCAGAAGTGTCGAAGGGTCTCGAATCTGTGGGCATACCATAGCAGACGACATAAATTTTGACGGTAAAAATTTGGAACATAGTATACATAGTGTACATGAAAGTAGTGTAGTATGCCATTAAAATAACTTTGTAAAATGTTTTTAATCGGCAACTAAATTATTTCATTCTGGTGAGTGATCTTTTAAAATAGTTAGCCATAAAAATGTATAGATAGAAAATTTTTAAAATCTGTAACATTTATTTTTAAGATGTATATGGGCGCACTAATCGAATTTTAGCGGCACACTAATCGAATTTGGGTATGGATAAAAAAAAATGACGCACTAATTGAAAACGCACTAATCGGGGGCGCATTAATCGAGGGATTATTGTTCTTTACGGCTTTGAAGGGGCGGGGAGAGTAAAGTTAAGTAGATTACGAAATGAATAAAGTCAATGAATAGTATTATACGTGAGTTAGAGATTGGGGCATATTGGCATTTTATGCTAGTTCAAGCAACCAGGAAAATTACGAAGTAAGAGTGAAAACACACAGAGGAAAAAAGTAACGTTATATTCAATATAATAAACGATAAATATAAAATACTAAAATATTACAAAAGGATACAGACAACACTTTTGCTTTAGACAGCTGTATAAAACAAACTACTTGATATAATGACTTGCAATTTCACATGGATGCTAATGACAGATGTACTAACTTAGAAAAACAATCTTGCTGATAATGCAGCCATCTATGGTTGAGGCTGAGAACTTATACGATGTTATACGATGGTGGTCTAAGCCACCATCGTATAACAGCAAAACGTAATCGATGTACCATGGCAAGTCGATTTCACTCAAACATAGCTATGCGGATATCTCGACAATTATGGCAAGATGTCTGCGACAAGTAGACATATACGGCCTGAAGCCTGTATTCCGCTCCACTTTCTCCAACACTCTTCCTACAGCACGTTTTCAGTGGTGTTGTATGCATAAAAATTGAACAAGATATCAATGGGCTAACGTCTTTGCAGGTGAATGTCGTTTTAGTCTATCCACCGATTCTTGATGACTTGATCTAGCATAAAAGTAGTATTGTTTGCCATTGCGCGAATGTTCTTGAAAGTGATAAAAAAGGAGGTCTGGTTATGGTGTGGAGAGGCATTATGCTTAATGGGATCTGACTGGTGAACGATATTATAATGAAGTTCTTCAATGTCATGTTGGATTGTTCCCCGTTTCAGATATATTTTCAGATATCCTTCAGAAGGATAAACAAAGGTTTATCCTTCTTCTGAAGGAGGAGTTGGCCAGTTTGCCAGAAGAATTCCTGAATCACTTGGAGCTAAGCATCGTGCGTCGTTGTGCGAGAGCTACATAACTATCGCAACATCGCAGTATGGAAATATCTGAATAATAAAAACTGTAGATGAATTCCTTAACTACATCTTTAAGAAATTTGTAATTTGCTAAAAACTATCGCAATTTAGTTTCAATGAAATTTATAATACGATTTTTGTGTAATATAATTTATTAGTATGCTGGCACTAAATTTATGTCGACATTTGGCTGAAGTCATGAAAATTTTTTCATATACAGGTAAAGGTGAAGTTCGACTTTAGCTTATCGACAGCAGGGTAATATCATCCGTAGCTGAAATCTCGATTCGAAATTAATCTACGATGTGAAGATCCTGTATGCATGCTTTTCAGATGATGTGTTAAGGTGTGTTAACCGTTTTCGTTGGGAAAAACACTGCCACTTTTGTGGCAGTGTTTTCCCAATAATAATTCGTGTTTTTCGTGAGCCTTCAGAGTACGGTATTGACAAATGGTTTGGTAGGAAAGACTTAGGGTTCGGATCCTGTCATATGATATGATGGATTTTGCTTCTTCTTCTTCTCCTCTCTTCCATCATCTATGCGGATGATGATGATGAGGACGAATGAACTCTTTTCACTTCTGTCTGTCCCTAAAGAGTCTGAACAATTCTGTCCAGTTTGTAACTCGTGATTTGGTTTTCAGGTCCTCTTTTATTTTGTCTATCCATCTAGTTCTGGGCCGCCCTTTGCCTTCCATCATTGTATTCAATACTTTAGTTGGTAAACTTTCTGTTTCCATTCTGGTCACATGGCCAAACCATCGCATTCTTCTTTCTTGAATTTTGTCTATTATTGTTATTTCTTGTTTTAGTCGTTTCCTTATGTCTTCGTTTCTTAGTCCATTCACCAAGATACTCCAAGTACTCTTCTTAGCTAACCCATTTAAGCTGTTCATAATTTTTTTCTCTTCAGCCTTTTTGAGATTCCAGTATTCACTTCTATAGAAGAGCATTGGGAGAGCCACTGTCTCGTAGATTCTTACTTTTGTTACTTGGATGTCTCTTGACTTCCATATTTAATTAAGTTGTCCAAAAGTTTGGGATACTTGGCTGATTCATCTGTTTACATCTTTTGTAATTCCACCGTTGTACTCAATTACTCCTCCCGGTAGGTGAAGTTTTCCACCTGCTCTAGATTCTTACTATCAATTTCAGTTTTCAGATTGGTGTTTCTTTTTCCTATTTGCATAGTTTTTATTTTGTATATATTTATGTTTAATCACGGCGAAGACGTCTATAGCCGTAATGGTATTGCCATTACTCTATAGTAATGACAACACCATTACTATAGAGTAATGATATTACTAAAATTGTAATGCCCTTAATATTTCATTGAAATACATGATGGATACGAAGCGTATGAGGATGAGTATTTGATTCATAATGGCCAGTAAGGTGGTTAATCCAAATTTTATACATTCCTCCTTTATTTTATCAGAAATTCGTTGTAGATCTTCTTCGGTGATTGCAAGTAATGCAATGTCACCTGCAATTTTAAATTTGTTATAGTTTTCTCATATATTTTGACTCCGGAGTCTTCTTTGTTTATGGCCTTACTGGATGCTCAGGTCTGGTGACAGATTGCATCCCTGTCTTACTCCATTTCTATGTGGAGCCAGTTGGATAAGCTGTCCTCCAATCGTACTACACTTTCAGATTTCTCCTATAGATTCTTATAGACTCTTTATTATTCTTATAGTTTTGTTAGGAAATTCGGAATTTTTCTTAGTTTTTTTGGTCAGGTGGCGAATGGTGTAGGCCTGTCTTTGGAGAGCTCCGAAGAAATAGTGATATTACTTACAAATTTTGATAGAATTAGATTGTGTTGTGGTGTTACTTAGATTTAAGTTAAAAATTTTATTTTCAAAATAGTTAATATAGACTTTTTGCATGGCAAATTGCTTGGAGTAACACATGGCAGTGATGCGAAGCTGAACATTGAAGACCAATGCATTATTATTAATATTATTTGACACCTCCAGGGAGTCCAAAGACTCAACGAGGGAGATGTGCCAACAGCATCGAACGAATTAGTAGTTGGAACGAATTCCAACTACTAACCACGATCAAACTTGCTTAACTTCTTGCGTGAGCCATTTGCAGCAGGGGCTCCCAATCGATCAACCTTTGCTGTTTAAAGAATTCAATGAAAGACTTCTCAACATATGATGTCTGCGATATGTACGCATTACTAAAGGCAAATGGAATTTGGTTTGAAGGAGACAGTTGCGGGAATGTGCGTGCAGATAATGCCATGAAAGCAATGGTGAAAAGTGCGGGACAGGTCGCCACACGATTGAGAGAGAGAGAGAGAGAGAGAGAGAGAAAGTGTTGATCGAAAGAACAGTAGCATGAAGGATGTAAAGAATGAAGAGTTAGTTGTAATGAGGGAGAGAGCTCCGTTGCGCGGGGTGATATACAAGACGAATCAGGAACTGCAACTGATGTAGAAACATCTGGAGAGTGGGTCAGCTTATATGAGAAAGAAAGATATGTGAGAAATGAGAAATATTTCACTAACAGAGAAGGTAATATCAAAGAGCGAAAGTATCATAAAAGGGTGCGATTGGTGAGAGATTGAAAATATTGTGCTTCCCGGAAGCAAAAATTGACTTTTGTGTAACGTGAGAAAAGAGATTTTTTCACGTTACACAAAAATGTAACATGAAAAAAGAGATCATCGTTTTAGCTGGAATGAATGATTTGAAAGGAGAAAAGAATGAAATGAGGGAAGACATGAACGAATTACTGGAAATAGCAAAAGAAAAGAGAGACAAAGTCAAGATAGTAAGTCTGTTGCGAGGGTAGGAGAGACAAACTAGAGCTTAGAAGGAGGTCCATTATAGCCAATGTCTTGATGCTTATGTTATGCAGGAGGAATAATGTGAATTTTGTTGATGTGAGGAGTGAATTTGACGGACGAATGGACTTATACAACAAGGATTGTTTGCATATGAATGGATTTGGTGTGTAATATATAGAATCAGGAAGTTGTATCTTTTAGGGGGGGGGCTGTTAAGTGGATATGCAGACATTAGTGAGGCAGTTGAGTGCAAGAATGTGTGTAATATGCCTAAGTTAGTACTACTACTAACAAACCAGAATGAGATATAGTTTGTATAAAGCGTAAAGATAGAGATGGGCATGAGTGGCTTTTGCACTTTTAAAGCAGGAGGAATTTTTGACATTGGTTAGTTCATCCTGGGCAAAGGTTCTTGTCACTAGTTAGACATCGCTGACAGTAGATGATATATTTATTGCATAAAATGTGAATCGTATAGTGTGGTCAAAGGATAGACAGAAAAGAATGGGGGTGAAGTATTATTGATGATAGCCAATGAACTTCGACCAAAGAGATAAGGAGTCAACTACAGGCCAGTGCAATTAGCACATTTGAGGCCATCTGGTGTGAGATAGTGGCCAGTAGCACAAAATATACAGTTGGCATTGCTTCTATAGGACAAATGATGTAAAGGATGATGAGGAGAGTATGTATCAGCAAATAAGCTCAACGAGTGCAAGTAATTATTATTATGGGGGATTTCAACTATGAAAGTGCATATTGGAAGGAAGAAAGAAAACATGGAATGAAGGATATGTAATTTACGCAGATACTAAAGGATAATTACCTGTGACGGAATGTGGTGGAATATACTAGCAGTTCGAAGTACTCGATCTAATAACTGCATCTGAGAATGTGTGCATAAGGAATATGACCATGTTGCCACCAACTGGTGAGAGTGATAATATGCTCTTGACCTGGGAGGTGAGTATTTGTGTGGAATTTTCAGTTTAGACGGGGTATATTATTATTATTATTATTATTATTATTATTATTATTATTATTATTATTGTTATTTGACACCTCCAGAGAGTCCAAAGACTCATCGAGGGAGAGTGTGCCAACAGCGTCGAACGATTGGATCCCCTTCCAACTACTAACCGCGCTCAAACTTACTTAATGAGCCATTAGTAGCAGAGGCTCTACCAATCAACCAACCTTTGCCCGCATATGAGGAATTACAGGGATAGTAAGTATGACAAGCTTAAGAGATTGCTTGGATCGGTGCCTTGACATGTAAAACTACACGCGTTGGATGTTGGTAGTGCATGGGAAGTGGTAAAGGTAAGGGAGGTAATGGCAGACTGCATACCTAGAGTCAGCAGAGTAAATCAAGAGGGAGTTATAGGATTGAAAATCATCATTAAGCTGGAAGTGCAAAAAAAAAAAAAAGAAAGAAAGAAACGAAACAGTTATGGAGGAAATGGAATAAGGTGACCAGCAGGAACATGAGCAGTATAAGGTAGAGGCCAGAAGAGTAACTAGTATGGAAAGAAGGGCAAAAGCAGAGTATGAAATGAAATTAACAATACAGGATAAAGATTATCTCAAACAGTTCGTTCGATATGCTGCAAGCAAAAGAAAGAATGTATATGGCAGAATGATTTTAATGAATGCAGATGAAGTAATCGAATCAGTTGAAATATTAGAAATACTAAGTGAACACTTTGCAAGAATATATTATGCATGTGGAAATATACTCTTCCAAAGGTTCTGCAGGAACAAGAGAGCCAAAGGCTTATACGGGAAGGAACTGAGGTAAATGAAATGGAGATGCATAGCATATTACAGAACCCTAATGTGAATACAGCTGTGGGATTGGATGATATCCCGGCTCGAGGTTTACATAAAGCAGCAAGCGAATTGTCAGTGGCCTTGACCATATTCTTTATAAGCCTCAGCTCTGGAATAGTGTCCCGAGGGGGGGGGGATAGTGCCATTTGCATAAAACAGGCTCCAAGCTTGATATAGCAAATTACTGACCAATCAGCATATCAGGGGGTGGTTGTCAAAGTATTGGAGAAGTTGGTCAAGAACAAAATACAGTAATGGATAAATAGAAATAGGATATGTATTGGGGCAGCATGGTTTGTTAAGTAGGTCATGCCTTAGTGATTTGCTCATGTTTTATAATACAGTTACAGCTAAATACAATTGGATAAAGGAAATGAGTTTACAGTAATACCGTTGGACAAAACTTTCCAAAGGCCTTGGACAGCACACCAAATACTCATGGCATTTCGTATCCTGTAGTAAACTGCAGCACATGGGATGAATATAGGGTTGGTGAGATGGATATAAGGTTGATTGATGGAGAGATATCATTGAATAGTTCATTCAGGAGTAGAGTGTGCCACAGGGTCTGTTCTAGGACCGCTACTATTTCATTTGTACATTAACGTTGTACTAAAGGATATGAGAGGAATTGTACAGTTATTTATAAATGATGTAATGTTGGGTAGAGAGAAATAATTAATACAGATGATGTCAAAATTTTGCAGCATGATTTCGATAGATTGGCAGACTGGGTAAAGGAGAATGGATGTCATTTTAATGTGGTAAATTGTAAGGTTACGCATTTTCGTTGATAAGATTACAGTTGTAGGCCACATTGGTGGAACTGTACTCCATGAAGTTGACGAAGAAAGATACTTGGGAGTGTTAGTTAGGATAGGAATTTAAAGTTTAGAGGACATAAAAAAAGTGGCTAAAGCATCTCATCAGAATACTTGGTTAGTGAAGAATACTTTGACTAGCAGAGACAACCAGATTATTGTTACTCTTTAGCGAACTTTCATAATACCCTGATCTTGATTACTGGGCACAGATCTTGTGGCCAGGGATTCTTGAGGATGAGTAGAGGATTCAGAGGCGAATGACCAATATGGCAGCAGGTCTATGGAATGAAGCTTACGAGAACAGGTTGAAGATTAATCACGCTACCGGCCAAGGTTATCACGGATGCGAGTGCACATTAAAATGGTAATACCATTGATATTACATTGAAATATATGATGGATACGAAGCGTATGAGGATGCGTATTTAATCCATAATGACCGGTAAGATGGTTAATGGGTTACTACCAAAAACAGGTTGTTAGGCGGAAAAGCGATGATATCATTTAGACATACAGATTACGGAATGATTTTTACAAGATTAATTCAGATCAAAATTTTCAGAATAGGTCTGGTAATGGGAGAACAAGAGACCATTTTTTTTCGACAATGAGTAAGAGTGTAATTAGCAAGGGTGCTAAAACAAGGTTTTTGCTTGGAAATTAATGAATGATTTGAATAAAATCGGAAAAGTCACCAGAGTCTGTTGTAGGTGCAAGGACTGTGAAAGAATTCAAAGTGATTGCACTAACAACAAACTCCATACCAGTTTCTGAACCAGATTAAAAGATATTAAAATTAATAAAACTAAATAAAAAATCTTAGCCCACTCATTACGAATGCACTGTCGCCTTACATCTTTTTCATGGATGGGAGACAAAAAAGAAAAACGCATTACACTCTATAGTTAGTTATATTATTATTATTATTATTACTTTATTCACATAATTGGTACACACGGTCAATACAAGATATCATTCAAACAACAATTCGAATGGTGATATAGAGCAATTCAGATTCTTTCCAAGAATCAAAGGATAGACTGTCAGGTACCATCTTAAAATATGGACTGTTCCAAGTAATGCCTTTTTAGTAGACCATATGTGGTCGTTTCCTTGATGTTTAATTCTTGTAAATAGTTGGATAGCTTTCTTGAAATTGTTCCAAGTGCACCGATAACTACCGCGATGACTTCGGCGTGTTTAAGCCACAGACAGCCAAATTCAATTGCCAAATCTCGATATTTAGTAATCATTTCCAGTTCTTGTTGTTAATGTTATTATCACTAGGTAGAGCGACATCAATAATCCAAATCTGTCGATGCTCTAAAATTATGCCGGCAGGTCTGTTGTGTTCCAAATGCCGAACAGTTTGTATTCTAAAGTTCCAGAGAATTTTGATGATTCATTTTCAAATACTGTCTCTATTTTATGCTGACACCAATTATCAGAAGTAGGAAAGCCATATTTTTTTGCATACATGTCAATGAATTATTTTGGCCATTTGATCATGGCAGTATTTATAATCAGTTTTAGCTATCTTGCTATAGGCACTAATTAGATGTTCAACTCTCTCATCTTCCTGATCTCATAACCTGCATTTGCTGTTATTATTGATGTTCAAAATTTTTGCTTTTATTGCATTAGTTTGTAACGCCTGTCTTTAAGGTGCTCGGATAAATCCCTCTTTTGTAATAAATACATATTGAAGCTATTGCGACGTCAATTTTTTTCTCAGTATCTCGAAGAAATTGGACATGCAAAGGTTTATTTTTTCCAACGCACATATCGGTTATTTTTGTGTTCCTTTTTGCAATCGGATTTGTTTCCTGCTGCTTTTAGAAAGCCCTCTTGTGAAATGGCTTGAAGCATTTCCTCAAAGCTATTGTTGATGTAAATTTTTTAAACTAATTGTTTCTTCTTCCACAGTCTGTTTCACTCGAAGCAAACCTCGTCCACCTATTCTTCTTGGTAGATAAATCCGGTCAACATTACTTCGTGGATGTAATGCATGACGTATAGTCATTAATTTTCTAGTTTTGTGGCCCAGTTTGTCCAGTCTATTATGCCAGCTATTAATCCGATCACTGGTGTATAGTCGAAGAGTTTATCGCTCTAACTGTATTTAATCCATTGAGTTTTGTTTTGGAAAATTTCTAATTCTTTTGGTGTATTCTGTTGCTGCTTGTTGTTTAACTTTCGAGTGGAGCATATGACCTTATTCTAATATTCCTAGGTATTTATAATGTTCGCTAGCTTTAATTGCTTTTATATATTTCTCTTCATCAAAATTTAAATTGCTAGTGTCATTTTTTTTTTATTTTGAATAGATAAAATTGCGCATTTATCTAAACTAAATTCCATTTTGATGTCTTGACTGAAAATACGAACTGTGTTCACTAAAGAGTGTTTGCTGTGCCGATTTTCCACATAACTTCAAGTTATCCATATACAACAAATGGGAAATTTTAATATTATATTTAGAAATTTCATATCCCAGTTTTGTTTTCTTCAAAATCATAGACAAAGGTATGAAAGAAATGTCGAAGAGCAATGGTGACAAGGAATCACCTTGGAGAATTCCACATTTAATGGTAATATCTCCGAATCGTTCATTATTGACTATACAAGTTGCTTTCCATGATTTCATAGCAGCAGCCAGAAACGAACGTATGTTTTTGCTATTTTCAAATATTTTTCGTGATTTTAGGATACAGGAGTGTGGAAGGGAATCAAAATTTTCTCCTTTTTGAATTTCAGAGGATCATTTTATTAATAAAGATCTGGTTGTTTGTTCCTCTAGATATTTGAAAACTGTCTCTTTGTTCAATCGCATAAATCTGATTATCTGATAAGTAGCGGTATATGGAATTTGCTATGATTGCAGCGAACAGCTAAATTATAGTTGGTAGGTATATTTTTGGAAGATAGTTACTTGGGTCTGCTCCCTTATCCTTATCTTTCATGAAGAAAAAAGTACGCCCAGATATCATCCAGTCTTCCACTGATCCTGACTACAACAAATAAATTGTTTCTGCCATTTGATCACATAGATTGGTTAGATGCTTTAACCAAAAACCATGTAGTTCGTCTTTTCCGGGTGCGCTTCATTTTTTTTTAATTTTCTACCTTTTACACTGACCATTTCTTTAGTGATAATGGCATTTTGCAATCGCTTTTGTTCATTTCTGATTCTATTTCCCTAATCCATGTCTCGTTTTTCCAAGCATAAACTGATTAAAAATTATTTGCGAACAGCAATGACCCAAGAAAAATTTGTTGGTCTAGCAACTATATCGATAGAGGTGGACATAGCTTATAATTTAAATTTAGAAGAGCTTATAGACAATTTCATAAAGCAAACATTTAATTATTATTATCGTTTTACTGTAATGTTTCTCTTGTTATAAAAACAAAATAGCAATTGGAGATTTTCTTATATTTTTGTCTTATAATCCATCCGATATTTATTTGTTTGCATTTGTATTTCTCTGGAGAGACTGAATGAAGTGATATTGGTTCTATCGAAATTGCATATATTGTACATATTGGTTTTATTCTTGGTTCAAATCTTTTAATTTTCTGTGCAGTCGCTATAATTCTTTGTTTCAGCTCATCGGTGTTATTATTATTTACTATTATTATTATTACGGGCGACTCCAAGGAGTCCTTCGACTCATCGAGGGAGGCCCTAAACATCATGTCCACACAAGTATGCGTCATTCTCACAGTATTATCAGACCTTGCCTTGAACTCACTCACCGTTATAGCACCGACAACAGACTCTGGCAGTTTATTGCACTCATTCACCACTCTAAAAGTAAAAAACCCAGCTCTAACACACTTACTAACTACACTCTTACCCAGCTTCCAGCTTCCATGGATGTCCCCATATCCTCCCACCACCAGTCCTGTTCTCAAAAATATCATCTGAATTAATCCTATAGAAACCCTTCAGCAATTTGAATGTCTCAATAATATCTCCCCTTTTTCGCCTATCAAGCAATTTCTGCAACCCACAAATCCTCAACCTGTTCTCATAAGGTTCATTATATAGCCCTGCTATCATTTTGGTCACTCACCTCTGGATCCTCTCCACCTGCTTCCCATCAAGAAGAAACCTAGGTGACCAAATCTGGGCACAGTAGTCGAGATGAGGTCTTATCAAGGCTTGGTACAGAGGTACAATAACTTGCTTGTCTCTGCTCGTCAAGGCATTTTTCAACAACCAAGTGAGTCGATGAGCTGATTTAGCTACTTTTGCAATGTGCCCCCTAAACTTCATCTCCTTATCCACCAACACTCCCAAGTCCCTGGCCTCATCAATCTCCTGGAGTACAGTTCCACCAATGTGGTATACTGCTGCTAATCTTTTCACCCCAAAATGCATAACCTTACATTTTGTCACATTAAATTGACATCCATTCTCCTTAGCCCAGCACTCCAATCTATCCAAGTCGTCCTGCAAGATTATGACATCTTCTGCATTCACTATTGCCCTACCCAACTTTGCATCATCAGCAAACAAATGAACTGTTCCTCTTAGATCCTTCCCTATATCGTTAATGAAGAATTAAACAGTTGTCCAAGAACAGAACCCTGCAGCACACCACTAGTCACAGGCCTTCTTTAGGACCCTACTCCTGAATAAACTACTCTTTCACATCTCTCCATCAACCACCCACCTATCCATCTCACCAACCCTATATGCATTCCCATATGTTGTAGTTTACGGATTAGAATTTCATGTGGTGTCCTGTCAAATGCCTTAGCCAGGTCCAGCAGTATCACTGTAAACCCATTACCATTATCCAGTTCAACCGTCACTGTGTTATAAAACTTGAGCAAGTTACTTAGGCATGATTCTACCCTTCACAAAGCTATGCTGTCCCCCATACAGTATCTCATTTTCATCAATTCATTCTTGTATTTTTCCCTTGAATACTTTCTCCAAGACCTTGACAACGACTCCTGATATGCTGATGTTGGTAATTTGCAACAGTAGTCTTGGATCCCCCCCTTTATGCAGCGGAACTATTTTCCCCTTTTTCCACACCTTCTTGACTAAACCAGACCTGTACCTTCAGCAATTGTTTTGTTGGCCAAATTATGGGTATTGTTTTTGTGTTTGCTTTAGATGCTATTATTTTTCAGCCGTCCTTCTTTAAGTTGCTCAGATCAGCTCGAAGTGTCGCGCGGTTAGCCTAGTGGCTTTGCGCTTCGTACCCATATGCCTGGGGAAGGAGTGTCCTAGGTTCGATTCTCGTCAGCGACGTGAGGAGCTTAAGGATCTTCTTCAGCCATAGCCAAGTTAGCTGGTCTTGGGCGTGGACAGCAGGTTTTTTTCCGCCAGTTTATCTGGTGTTTTTCATCCCGCAGGCAGGCAAACCAGTCTGAGGACACACGGATTACAGTCAGGAATACTGACCCAGCCATAGATCTGATTTGTCAGCCTATTCCGGTTCCGGAGCATGGATAAAAGTAGGGGGACTAGATGATACTGTGAACTCCAGTAAAAAGGGGGAACGCAGTATCATCAGAAGAAATTTATTTTTAGCTCGAAGTTTGTTGACTTTTCATTTCCACCAGATTTTCGATGGTGCAGATTGCTTCATCCTCGGCTTTTGCAACCAAGTTTCACTGTAATGATATAGGCTGTGCTGTATAGGAGTCGATCTGGTTCCTCTATATTGTTGGTTGTGATGGGTTTTTATCACAGCATTTGGTTCTAAGAGGAGCTGTTTTAACTTAGATTTATGAAAAGCTTTTAATGGTGGTTCATTTAAGTTCTCATGTTCCAATCTCCCTGATTTCGTTTTACACTCTACTTCTCTCAAAATATTCTGAGGCATGCCTTCAACTTGATGCTCACTGAGTTGAATTCTAAAGTTAGATTTAGCTAACTACTGATGATTTTCTGTTACTGAAGCTGTTGGTTTATTACGTAACTCATGCATCTCAAGTTAAGTAAATATTTTGATGCAGAAAATGAAATTCTTTTGGTCCATAAGTCGTTGTTCTTTTATTGCAGATTCCAGGAATTTTTTTTCCCTTTCAAATTAAATGCATACGCTTTCTAAAACCCAATTTTTCTGGTGTTGATCTTTAATAACATTTCATAACTTCTCTGTTCTCTTCTACAGTCCATTTTTAGTTATTTTATTTTCAATACTTTTCAGCTTCCTGCCTTGGCTGCCCAGGATCCCCAGCATCTGATGCAATCCTTCATTGCATCAGACTGATTCGGTATGGATTTCTTCTTGCTTTTCACCATTATGATGGGTGATGGATTATTATTTATTACAGTTAATGTGAAAGAACTGAAGTACAAGTATGACAGATGGTGCTGATAGCATGGCCTCCCTCGATTAGACTCTAGGGAGTCAGAAACTCATTGAGGAAGGCCATACTATCAGCATCAGCTATCACACTTGTACTTCAATTCCTACACACTAACTGTACACACAACATCCAGTGGTAATCCATTTCAATCACGCACCACTCAGTAAGAGAAAAATCTAGTCCTCACCCCTTCTTGACAGCATTCATTTTAACATCTAAGGAAGATCTCATATTCTTTTCCCAATCTCCATAAAATGAAAGATTCCATATACTAAAATTCTAACTCTTTCAGAAGTTTGTAAGTCTCAATCAAATCATCCAATCTATCTCTCTCTTTCCTGTTTGCTAGTATCTGAAGCTAATACTCAATCTATCTTCATAGTCAGCATTTCACAATTCTGATATCGTTTTTGACACACTCTCTCCACTATCAAAATCACCACGGAACCAGACCTTCATCAATAGTCCAAGTGAGGTATTATCAAGGCACTGTAAAAAGGCAAAATGGCTTCTTTACATGTCAAGGTTTGTTTCAGCATTCCTGTTATTCTCTAATTTGTATTTACAATTTGCTATACAATCCTTGAACTTCAACTTACTGTCAACGCAAGCTCCACTTCGCTATCTAATCGCATCAACGGTAAACGACTTGATCGAGGCTAAACACAAAAAACTCAACGTCATCATTTTGAACTTCCCGACGGAAAATCATTACAAGAGGATATCAACAAACTAGCTGAAGAATGCAACATCGATCCTAAGAATATCGTCAGGTGCCATCGCTGCGGGCCTATAAAAGGAAGGACGGAACGAACTTTCCGCGCCTAGTAAAAGTAACTTGCGACACGCCGACAAGCACATTAAAAATAATAACAGCAATCAACAAGTTCAAAGACGCCAGCTTCGAAGACAACTCGAAGAAAAACGTCAAAATGGTAACAACAGTTGAAACATCGACTACAGACAAGATAAACTGGTGAAAAAATCCAAGTGATGCCACTAGCAGCAACCATGGAGACCAGCATGCAGGCACCACATAGGAAATGTGCAAGATCCATGTGGTCCAACATATGACTCACAAAACCTACACATCCACTTCACCAACATCCGTGGCCTCAACTCCAACCTGAATAGTGTCCACTACCACCTAATCTGCCAAACCCCACCTACTATTCCTGGCAGAAACTAAAATCTCACCCCCCCCCAAGCGCCACTTATCTCAACCTTCCAAACTACTCACTCTTTAACAACTATCGTCCTAAGGGTGGTGTCTGCGCATTCATCTGCTCTCAATACCTTGCCAGAGAGCACCCATCTTCGCCCTTCTTTGGTTGAAAATATCCCCTCCCCACTCAGTCCGATTCATCTGCTGCTCTATCGCTCCCTCAACACAACCAACTAACTTGAGCTCTAATTTCCTCTCCCTAAAAATCGACTTTCTCCAATCCCACTTTCCCAACAGCGACATCATCAATAGCTGGCTTTCCTCCTACAGATCTTGCAGGCAGAGATGCTAAAATATTTGCCGTCACTAATGACCTCACAATTTGTCCAGATGGTAACCAGAATATCTGATAACCCAAACCACTCCCCAAACACCCTAGATCTCTTCCTCACCAATGACCCCTCCAAATAAACAGTGAAACTAGTGAGTCCCCTGGGCAATTCTGACCACAACCTAGTGCTCATCTCCCACATGTAACAACGTTTACACAGATACTCCCATACTATAGTAGTTTGGTACTCTAACAGTGCCAAGTGAGACAGCCTCTGCAACTTCTATGCCATATTCCCATGGTTGGAATATTGCTTCCAGCCTTCCAATCCAAACATATGCACCGGGCTTATTACCAAAGTAATTCTCACCAGCATGAATACATACATTCCACACAGCAGCACTGTAAACTGCCATTCTCTAACGAAACCCTGGTTCTCCAAAAGATGTGGCAAGGCTGTAGAGATGAAACACCAGACATACCAAAACTGGCTGAAATCAAGAACCTCATCCTCCTTCAAAGCTTACACTGAAGCCCGTAATAGATGCAAAAAAACAACTAATGCTTCCAAAACAGAGTTCGAAAGAGCAAAATGCAGAAAACTAGCAGCTGTCCAAACGGCAGCCGCGCCTTTTGGTCTCTCGTCAAAGCAATTGGCCATAACTTCTGTCCAACACTATTCCCAACCCCTATCATACCCAGATGGCTCTACTGCATCATCACCCACAGAAAAGGCCAATCTTTTGGCTTCATATTTTGCTTCAAATGCATGCATAACTGACGATGGTAAACGTCTCCCAACTATTCCAGACACCCAACATACAATGACCTCTATATCCTTTTGACAGGATGAGATCAGAAAAATACTGTCTAAATTAGCCACAAAAAGTCTCCTGGCCCTGATGGCATTCTCCCAAATTGTTCTGAAAGTTTGTGCTCCAGAACTGACCCCATTCCTATGCCACCTATATATACTCTCTTACTCCACTAGAATCTATCCCACAAACTGGAAATTGGCCTATATTCAGCCAAATCCCAAGAAGGGTGACAAGTCACTACCATCCAATTACTGCCCTATCTCGCTTACCTCAGTCCTGTCAAAAGTAATGGAAAAAATCATCAATTCCCAACTCCTACACTATCTAGAAGACATTCACCAAATAAATGACCGTCAGTACGGACTCTGCTACTGCCAATCAACAGGAGATCTACTCACATACGTCACCCATCTCTGGACAAATGCTATGGAGAGGTTTGGCGAATCTCAAGTGGTTGCACTATCTCCAAAGCCCTTGACTGGGTATGGCACATAGGCCTATGTTATGTCCCCGTTTTCTTGTTTTATCTTTAATTTGGCTTTTACTTTACTTTAACTTTTACTTTTAACATTATACTTTGTATCTCTTGCTATCAGACTTCAGTTGCCGACAAATTTGTATAGATTTAAGGCTGTGCCAGCCAGCAACCAAATTCTGATACACTATCTAAAACACTTAAAGAAAATTGTAGGGATCAAGATATATGCAGTCGTGGTCCCTATTCACATATCACTATTGGTTTCCCCTTTAAATGCAAGGTACGAAATTTTCCAAACGGTAATTCAAATCCGCAGAAGATATGACAAACTCAATTGATTATGTAAAAAGAAACACATTTATTATTTCACAAAGACAAGTATACATTTTATTTAAATTCTTAATCTTAAAAGAGTCTGGGTTCCTTTTTCTTAATAAATCACAATTCAAAACTTCTGTACTATATTCTCTTACTGGACATAAATTCCTCACTTCTATACATATCTATCTTCAGACTCTCACAATTAAGTTACCTGATAATATCATACATGAAACATTACATATAAACATTAGACAATCCAATAAATCTGACATGTAATTCTCTAGGACAATAGCACTTGTTTCTACTTAATTCTTTCCCCCAAAATATCTGTTAACACTTAATCACTCTCTGATCATATGACATTACTTTTCTTAAATCACTTAAACAGTCCGGAGCTCGGCCTCCTGTTTCGGCTGGAGCCTAATATGTTTTCTTCTTAACAGTAGACACAAGTGTCCAAATTGCAGACTGTTCTTGTGGCACAACACGTAAATAGCGTGTGTTCTTAACTTCTATTTCTTTACTCTACGGATACTTTAATCCTACACTAATATAAGAAAATCTTCGTTTACCATTCTTGCTTTGACTAGGTTTTCTGATCTGTTCACTGTACCTCCTCTGATGGCAGGCTTTGTTCCTTTGTTCTACACGAACCGAAAACATTCATGCACAGATCTGTACGCTGACGTGGATTTCATCAGCTGCTCTTTCTCCTAATGTGTTGAACACATTGTAGTTGCAGCTTTGACTGATGTAACATGCATAGTAAGGGGAGATCCTTGCTACACGTGGCGGCAGGCTCTACATAGCTCTCCTATGGGAAACTTGGTGCCGACGAGCCTCGGAGACGAGACACCAGAAATCCGAGATAAGAGACAAGAGAGCGATTCGAACTCCCGCCGAAACTTTTATACTCCGGAACAGCTCCCTCACTCGGCGGTGTCGTCACGCATATGGCGGTAGCCGATTGGACGCCGTGGCTACGAACTCCCTTTACATGCCTTAAACTTGTACTTAGCTTACACATATTTATTTGTTAATACTACATGACTTTCTGCTTTAATTCATTCACAATTACTATCTCAATAAACATATGGGCTATCTTAACAGTGTTTAGAATTTACATTTTCCTGGGACATTATTCGGTACATCTCCCATCAGGAGGCATAAGCATGTCCTTATCCCTTCCTTCTGGGGTAACGTAACATTGGGTGGGAAAAAGGGATGACTCATCACTTTTTCCGACACAACACCTACTAGGCAAACTGCCATCATTCGGTTTGACACAGGATTTCTGTAGTTGGATTGCCAGCTTTCTATCTGGATGCACACCGTGTGTGATGGCGGATGGCTCCCTATCCTCTCACCATTCAATTAATGCTGGGGTCCCACAAGGTTCTGTCTTCTCACCAACCCTCTTCCTGCTATATGTCAATGACCTACTGCAATTGACCTCCAACCCAATACACTTTTGCAGATGACAGCACACTACACTCCTCGCTTGCATTTGATAAGCTTTACCCTACACAACTCACCTCAACCTACAGAACATCAACCACCACCCTCAACTCCGATCTCCAAGCCATTCTAGAACGGGGTTCGGATAACCTCATAAATTTCAACGCCAATAAAACCCAGTTCTGTACTATTTCCCACAAAAAAGAACAATTTTTTCCCAGTATCCTTTTTGACAATACCCAAATTTCCAGATAGTTTGAGATCTCGCTTCTTGGAATCACCATCACATCAAACCTCTCCTGGCATAAACATATCACAACCACTGCATCCTCAGCCTCAAAAAAACTAGGATTTTTCTTTCACTCAAAACGTTACTTTACCCCCGAACAGCTATTAACATTATACAAATCACAAATCCGCCCAGCTATTGAATGCTGCTCCCATGTATGGGATGGAACCCCTAAAAGCTCTGTCAAAATGCTCAATTCAATACAGAGGAGACCAATTAGACTTATTAATGATCCATCTCATACTAACTCTCTATCTCCACTTTCACACAGACGTATGGTTTCTGCAGTATGTATATTCTACAAACATTTCCATGGGAAATGCTCATCAGAAATAACATGAATAATTCTTCTGCTAAGTACTAAGCTCATTGGAACAGGTGCAGCTGCTGCACAACATCCCTTCACAGTATACCTAGAAACAAAAAGAAGTTTCTTTTCCTCTTCCTTCATCCCTGCAACTGCTGCAGTGTGGAACAGTCTCCCACCTGCTGTGTTCCCCAAGGAATACAATTTAAAGTTATTCAAATCAAATGTAAACAAATTCCTCCTTTCCCAACCCACTACCCATACACGGTACTAATGTACTATAGGTTGACCAACCAACCTCCTGTATATGGGCTCAACATAAAAACACTCCAAATCCCTAGCCTGATCAGTTTCTTCTAGCATACTCATACCATATTATACACCATTGGATATCTAATCACACTTAAGTGCATGACTTCACATTTACTAACATTGAACTAGAGGTACTTTGCTCGACGGCTTTGGCATTATGTTTTGCTGCAGGGGAGAATGCTGCCACGATGTGGGTGGTATCTGCCCATGCGAAACACGAGGATGTGGCTTTAAATGATAAAGTAAAGAAAGTCTTTCCGGACTCGGAAAGTAAAGTAAGTAACATTGAACTAATAGCCATTTTCACATGATCATAATTCCAGCCTATTAAAATCATTCTTCAAGTACTGCATATCATCAGCACTCCTGATTACCTTACCTGTCTTTGCATCATCAGCAAATAGCCGTTATGTCATTAATGTCAGACTGAATAACAGTGAACGAAGGACAGATCCTTGTAGTACAGAACTGGTTCCCTTAAATTTAGCAGATTCACATCCCCCATTTACAACTTTTTGATATCTGTCAGTCCATACTCTTATCCATGCTAATAGTTTATAATCCAATCCCATATGCTTCAATTTTACAACAGTCTTCCATGCTGTATGCTGTCAAAAGCCTTAGTAAAATCCAAAAGTTTCATGGTATATCATTCCCCTTGTCTAACTCAGTGGTAACATTATTATAGAATGTGAGAAAATTGCTAAAACATGACTTTCCCTTAATAAACCTATGCTATTCATTGCAATGGAGAGATTCTCTGTCAATCCATTTCTGAATGTGAGCCCTTACCAACTTTTCAAAAATCTTTATCAGCATTCTTGAGATACTGATTGGTTGATAGTTGGTACAGTCTTGGCACTACTGTTGTGCAATGGGATTCCCATATATTCTTTCCACTCCTGCAGAATCTTCACTGTTCTGAGACTCAAATTATATAGCCAGGTCAAAGGAATAACCAGTGCGGCTGAACACTATTTTAACATCGTTGCTGATGTCCCATTAGTTCCCATTCATATTTCTGATTCAGTTTGTGCAACAGCTCTAGTACTTCTTCCTCATCACTGTATAAGGAAACTCATGTGAACTCATTGAAGCAGTGAGTTAAATGTTGCTTATACCAGGTTGCTAACATTTACAAAATGGATGCTCATTAGTCGAGCAATCACTTCTCCATCAGTCGCCCGCTAACATCTGCATATAGCAGAATTATTCTTTGAAATTCATTCTTTCTTATACTTGCTGCATAACAATAGAAATCTTTAGGGTTGCCATTAACTTGCAGAGCCAGTTTCATTTCATGCTCGTACTTAGCTTTTTGTATAACACTCGTGACTCTTCTGGCTTGCTGTTTATAATTATCATAACTGACATCATCCTTGTGCACACAATATTCCTTCCACATCATCTTTTTCTTACAAATCTCTTGCTTAATTAGATCACACATCCATTTCACTCTTACTCTATTTATTCTTCAAATTCTAGGGAGAAATTGTGATATCACATTCAAGTATTTTCTAAACTCTTCCCATGTACTGTGGATATCCTTCCCATCCAATAACTGATACCATGGTGCAGAACCCAGCATGCTTCACAATTTGTCATAATTTCCTGATTTGTAGTTCAACATGTAACTTTTGTTGAATGAAATATTCATAAACTTAGTCACTTCCCAAATGAGTACCGCACGATTACTGTCACCAAACGGAAGCAAAATAGTTAAGTCTTTAAATGAAATTCCCTCTGACACTATAATCGGATCTAACATTCTTTGACCATGAGTTCCTTCTGTCACATGCTGCTTGAGGAATTCATCTCACAACAACTCAGTCAATTCAGTTTCATTCTTCTCACGTGATTTCACAGCCACCCCCAATCAAAGTTCAGACAATTAAAGTCATCATCATCAAATTCCTGCCTTGGAGTACTATGTGATAGTACTCCAAGAAAAATTTATTGATACATCATTGCTAACTTCCTATCTACAATTTTCCTCCAAATCAGTCTGTTACCTGTCAAGACTTCAACATTATCAGTCCTTATATTTCTATCATCTAAGGCACTTTTCACTATATCAATCCACCTATATCTTGGTCTATTTCCTGGCAACCTGGCAGAGAACACTTGTTTTGCTAATCTTTCTTCACCCATTCTGTTTAAGTGACCATACCACCTGAGATTGGCTCTGCTAATGCATTCCTGGCAGCTGAATATGTCACGTTCTTTCCTAATATCCTCATTTTTAATATGACATTGCCATTGATGCCATCCGATCATGTCCCTAATCTTTCTCATATCTGACGTCTCTAGTCTTTGGCCAAGTGTTTTACTTCTGACCCAGCTCTCAGATCCATAAGTAAAAACTGGTTTGAACACTGTCTTGTATACAGCTAATTTAGTGTTCCGACTAATTTCTCTCTTATTCCATATGAATTTATTCAATTGACTGCCTACCATACCAGCTTTGTTGATTCTGTTGTCTGTTTCCATATTTAATTTACAATCTTCGGTAAAAATCGTGCCTAAGTAGCTGAAATGTTTTACTTGCTCCACAGGTTCCCCGTTCACAACACAGTTGACATTTTCAATAATTCTACCTATTTTCATTGTCTTTGTCTTTTTAATGCTGACCTTCATACCATATCTATTACAACAGTTATTTAATTGTATGATGGTCAGCAATAACTAGACAAAGACAATGAATCTTGCAGACTTGCAGCGGATTTATTAGAAGTATAACAACGTCCGCATAAAACAAAGAGATGAGATTAACATCTCCAATTTTGATATAATTTTTAATACCACTTTCCTTCATAATGTGAGCCATATAGATAATGAATAACAGATGGGATAATGTACATCCTTGTCTCACACCAGATTTAACATTCAACCATCTTCCTGTACTTCCTTCAATTTTAACTTCTGACTTATAACTCAAATAAAGACTAAGTATTATTTGAATGCCCCATTGACACCATATAACTGTAGCGTTTTGAATGACTTTCCTCTTGGCACCTTGTCATATGCCTTTTACAGATCTACAAAACTTAAAAACAGATCTTTATTACATTCGCATGATTTCTCAATTATTTGTCGTAAAGTAAAGATCTGATCCTGACAGCCTCTATTTGGCCTGAATCCAGCTTGCTCTTCCCCAAGCATTCCTTCCACAATTCTTCTCAACCGTTTATAATCCCCATTATGATTACTCTTTTTGCATCCATCATATTTATTTGTTGATGTATTTCTTCATCACTAGCAATGACTGTAATAACACCTATAATGTATTTAGTCTTGACAGACTTTAATCAGATACCCTCAAAGTTACTAGTATTACTATCAGAGGTCTCAATACCTACCGGATTCAAGTCATCTGATATCATTTGCAGGGCCGCCACCCCCTCTCTTATCCTGTCTATCTTTCCTAAAAATATTGTACCCTTTACCACCAATACCAGTAAGTATGTCTGATGCTGATAGCCAGGTCTCACTAATGCCTACAATCCGAAGTCCCCCACATAGCGACTAAGGCTCTACCCCTTTGTCTCTGATACCCCTAGCATTTGTTTACAAACATAATGAGCTACCTGCATGTTTTTTAATACACTCTTGTTTGTAGTCTGCATGATACAGTTAGACAACTTGCAGATTTCTCTTCTTCTTCTGTAATGCCTTATATATGATAGAAGAGGAGAGAATGGAAACAGTAGGAGAGAGGAAATGGTAGGAAGTGTAATGTACGGTGACTCAATGATCTGTGATGTGCAAGACAGGATATGTGAAAAGTGTTTGCCTGGAGGAACAGTAGAAAGTGTGGCTATAGCAATTAAGAGGGGTGAAAGGATGGATGAGAGGACTGTGATGGTAGGAACAAATGACTTGAGAGGTAATGTAAATTGGGAAGCGAGAGATATGCGCTTCTTGCTTAAGATAGTACGAAAGAAGACAAAGAGAGGAAAGATAGTGTCCGTGTTGTTGCCTAGGTATGATTGTGATGAGTTGAGCAGAAGAGCAGTCATATTGAATAACATAACAGCTAGAATGTGTCAGAAGAGAGGATTGGAATATGTGGATGCTTGGACAATGTTTGAGGACAGAGATGAATTGTATGCAAGAGACCGGTTGCATTTGAATGAGGAAGGCTGTAGGCATCTGGAGAGATTGCTGTTCTGAATGAGTTAGTGTGTCAATGGAGGGAAACTAGAATGCCCTAGGTGGATGGTAGCAGGGGTGGCCTCTTGTGGGAAAGTGTACTTGGGAGAAGGGGGACAACATCAGGTAGAGCTGAGTCCAGTGGAGTCTATAGCGGATAATGCTGGGTATAGAAATAGTGGCATTTTTATGCTTTATACTAATGCCAGGAGTATCTGGAATAAAGGAGAGGAATTGGTGGTGCTGATAGCATCAGCCTGGCCAAAAATTATTGAGATCACTGAGACGTGGTTGACAGAAGAGGATATAATAACAAGCATAGAAGTAGCAGAGTACAGCATTTTTTGGCAGGATAGAAAGGGAAAGCGTGGTGGCGAAGTATTGCTTATGATAAGTGACGAGTTATGTCCTCTAAAAGTGGAGGCTTTGGAAGGCAGTTACACTAATGATTTTGAAAGCATATGATGTGAGGTAGAGATAGGCAAGATGGGATATTTAGAGGGGTGTTGCTACAAACCAAGGAGCACAAGGTGGGGACCAGGAGATGTTTAGACAGTTGGGCTTGGCAAGTCCAAGAAGAATGACTGTCGTGGGAGATTTTAACTACAGCAGTATAAATTGGAGAGAGGAAGATGCATGTAGCAATAAGGGAATGGAATTTCTAGAATTCTTGAGAGAGAAATATCTTAGGCAACATGTAATAGCGGGAACAAGAGGTTCAAGAGTTTTGGATTTGATCATAGCATCAGAAGAGCTGATAATAAGTGAGATGACATCTCTCCCACCAGTTGGAGAGAGTGACCAAGTGGTTTTTGATTTGGAAGATGAATAGACATGCAGGAGTATCAAAGAGATGGGAATATATATGTGGAATTATAAGGCAGATGATTACAATAGTCTTAGACATCAACTTGGGGAAGTTTCATGGAGGGAGGAATTGGAAGGCCGGGATATCATTAGTGCTTGCGAAATTGTGAAGGAATAATTGTTAGCAGCAATAGTAAGCTGTATTCCACAAGTGAAGAAGAGGACACAATATAGTGTAAGGCAATTGACAGGGTGCCACATGATAAGCTGATATTTAAGTTGCAGCAGATGGGTTTGGATGTCAGGTTGGTCAACTGGATTCAGGATTGGCTGTCTGATAGGTATCAGAGAGTTGTGTATGGTGGGGCAGTTTCAAGGAGGCAGAGAGTTACAAGTGGGGTCCCACAGGGCTCAGTACTGGGACCTATATTGTTTAACCTTTATATCAATGACATTGTCAGTGGGTTGCAGGGGGGATGTTCAGCTGTTTGCAGATGACGTGAAGCTGGGAAGGGTTATTAGTAATAGTGCAGATGTGGTAGTCATGCAAGAGGATTTGAATAAGCTAGACAGATGGACTAATGAATGGGGGTGTTGGCTTAATACAGCAAAATGTAAGGTCTTGAGGTTTGGGACACATCGATCGGACACTGCATACTCTATTGGAAGAGATATACTGGAGGAAGTAGGGAAGACAAGAGATCTGGGGTTGATGATTGATAGAAACCTCAAATTCAAGGGACATATTGCAAAGGTGGTGAAAGTAACACAAAGGATTGCTGCAATAATGAGAAGAACACTGACCTGCAGAGATAAAACAGTTATCATTCTGTTGTATAACACCCTGATCAGACCACACTTAGACTATTGTTCTCAGATTTGATGCCCAGGATTCAAGGGGGAGAAATTAACTGTGGAAAGGGTATAGAGGCAGTTAACAAAGACAGTTTCAGGACTGTACAATATGAGGATTGGCTGAGGGAATGTGGACTGCAGAGCTTGGTGGATAGAAGAAGGAGAGGTGATATGACTGAGAATTTTAAAATGTTGATAGGTGGTGAGAGGGGTGACAGTGGGGAGTTCTTTCGCTTGGTTGAACAGCGGGAAGGAGTGGTATGACAGAATTTGTGTTTCCTAAGAGGGACCTTCCACGTTGAGTCTTGATAGACCTGTGTTTCCTAGGAAGGACCTCCTGCGATGAGTCTTTTGACTGCTTGGAGGCCTAAATAATAATCTTCTTATTCTGCAGCTTGTCTCACTTACGTGGGGTCGCTGCTAATGAGTCTCCTCCACATCCTCCTATCTTTGGCTATCACCACATCCAAGTTCTTCATCCTCAAGTCATCTTCTACCAGCTCCCTCCATCTCTTCTTTGGCTGCCCATGCTTCCTTCTTCCTTGCATATTCATCTCCAAGACCTTTCTTCCCAGATATTCGTCCTCCCTCCTCATCACATGACCAAACCATCTCAACCTTGCCTCCTGTATCTTCGCTCCTAAGTTCGTAACTTTCACTGTTCCCCTCACATAGTAATTTCTCAGATGATCCTTTCTGATCACACCACACATCCACCTAAGCATTCTAATCTCTGCTACCTTCATCCTGCTGATGTTATTTTTCCTCAGGGCCACAGTTTCCATAGCATATGTCATAGCTGGCCTCACTACTGTCCTATAGATTTTGCCTTTCAGATTGATCAGCACCCTCTTATCGCATAACACTCCAGCCATCTCCCTCCAGTTCCTCCAACCCACTTGTATCCTGCATCCCACTTCCTTCTCAGCTCCTCCATCTTCTTTCACTGTTGATCCTAAGAATCTAAAGTCCCTCACCTTCCTGATAACATTTCCTTCCAGCTCCAGATCTATCTCCTGGCCACTATCCACTTTGCAACACATATACTCTGTCTTACTTCTGCTCAGTCTCATACCTCTTTCTTCCAGTACTTTCCTCCATCTTTCCAGTTTAGCTGCCACTTCTCTTAAATCTGCACACAGCAAGATGTCATTTGCATACAACATTGTCCAAGGTGCGTCTTCTCTCACCTCCTCCATCACAATATTAAACGGAAATGGACTTAATGCTGACCCTTGAAGCAAGCCAACTGTTACTTGAACACTTTCTGTCTGTCCCAGACAGGTCCGAACTCTTGTCTTCACATTTCTGTTCATCTCCTGCACCAACCTGACATATTTCTCTGGTACCTTCTTCTCCCTCCCAGACTTCTTGCCTTGGCACTCTATCATATGCTTTCTCCAGATCAATAAACACCAGCTGTAGCTCCCGTTGTTTCTCTCAAAACGTTTCCATCATCTGCTGTAACCCAAAGATAGTATCTGTGATTGATCTACCAGGCATGAAGCCAAATTGTTCCTTTGCAATCTTTACCTCCTTCCTCAATCTTCCATCAAGAACCCTTTCTAGGATTTTCATTGTGTGGGACATCAACTTTATTCCTCTGTAATTCTTACAGTCTTGTGCATCCCCTTGTAGATGGGAACAAGAGTACTTTCCCTCCATTCCTCGGGTATATTTTCCTGTTGGCAAACTTTCATAAACAGGTCCCTCAGCAGGTCAATTCCCTCTTTCCCCAGTGCCTTCCATGCCTCCACTGGCATCTGGGACCACTGATTTTCCATTCTTCATCCTCTTTATGGCCTCCTTCACTTCCACTCTACTGATGTTCTGCACCATCTCCTCAGAAGGCTGTCCATCTTCTCTGTGAGTCCTCGCATTTTCCTCATTCAAAAGTCCTTCAAAGTATAGTCTCCATCTGTTTCTTATGTCCACATCCCTCTATAATACTCTTCCTTCAGCATCTTTGATCTGCCTCACATGTAAGATGTCCTTTGCTGCTTTATTTCTACATTTTGCTAGTTGGTAAATTTTTCTTTATCCTTCCTTTGTTTCTAATTGATCATACAGATCTTGATATGCCATGGCCTTTGCCACACCTCTCTTGGCTTCTTGCTTTCTCTCTCTGTAAACCTCTCTGTCTTCTCTTCCACTCTCGACTCATCCCACTTCTGCTTTGCCTTCCTCTTAGCTGTCACTGCTTTTTGTACCTTATTATTTCACCACCAACCCTCTCTAATTTTTCCAGATGTCTCACCAAGCATCTCGATTGCACAGCTCAGGATTACTTTTGAATTATGTTTCCACCAATCTTGTACACTTTCTGGTCCATCTGAAATCCTCTCTAACACCCTCTCCCTAAAACAATTCCTCATACTCTCTTCTTTTAAACAAAACCACTTAATTGTCTTCATCTCATGGCTTCCAGAGGTTCTTATCTTCGATCTTATTTTAAGGTCTGCGCACAGCAGTCGGTGTTGCTGTGCCACTTGATCTGTTGGAATTACCTTACAATTTGTCACAACCTTAAGATGTTTTCTTCTAGTCAAAATGTGAACTGTTGTTACCACTTCTAAATGTTATCAAATGTTCTTCCCTCTTATAGAAAAATGAGCTCACAATTATCAGATCAAATGCTACTGCAAAGTCCACAATCTTCATTTCTTCCTGGTTCATCTTTCTCCTCTGCTGTACAGCCAATTTGTGGGGAGTATACACATAAGACAACCACTTGCTCTTCTCCAAGACCCAATTTCATTCGCATGATCCTGTTGTTCCTTCTACCCACTTCCAGTACTTCATCCTTCATTCTGCCACACACCACAATTCCAACACCATTTCTTCCCTCTTTATTCGCTCCAGAGTAGAACAATTTATATCCATCTCCCAGTTCCTTTGCCTTTTCCCCCTTCCACACTTTGTCTCCTGCATACATAAAATGTCCAACTTTCTCTTCCTCATCATGTCTGCCACCTCTCTTCCCCGTCCAGTCATGCTTCCAACATTCAGTGTTCCCACTCGCAACATCCTCTCCACCTGCTGGGCTTGCTTCTTTAACCGCACCTGCCCTTGATGCGGTAGCCCTCATCCACTTCTCGCAGCTGTAGGGTGATGTCGCTACGTGTCGCTAAAGGTTTATATCCTAGCCCTTATATCACTTTCTTTTTGACTCACTGGATCATAGCCAGAGCTGGCAGTGAAGTTTTATGACCGGATGACCTTCCTGACGTCAACCCTTGCCATTTATCGAGGCTTGGGACTGGCACCTATCGAAGCTAGCTTGCCTCCTTCGGTGGCTGCATAAGATGAAATGACTTAGCAAGATAGGAAAGATTCACCCCTAGCCCTCGAATACTTTAATAGCATTGGGGGAAAGGAGCAAGAAGAGGAGAAAGAAGTGGAGGGACCAGTCTACAGATAATATAACAGATGTATATTACATTAAGGCATGGTCCAGCATCAGTTACCTCGGGTTTGCCATGCCATTACTCACTAAAGTGAGCCCTTGAGGAACTAAATAATAATAATAATATACAGCCATCTTTGCACATGTTTCATGCGTCCGAACTAGACAAACACAGAATTGCCCTTCAGGACACATGAAATTTACAGACAAAAAATACTAGTGGTGGTGGGCAATAGATGGCATTGGTGTAGATGATGGTGATGGATGGAAGTGGCAGAGACAGACAGTTGTAGAGTAGGTGCCCTCCATTGATGAGTCCTTGAACTCCTTGGAGGCGCCATGAAATAATAATAATAATAACAACTACCTTTGCTATGTTATATTTTACTCTCCTCAATAACATTCTGATATCCATTCTGACTCAAATCAAATCACTTTGCTCATCATCTCTTGGAAGCAAATTTTGTGTACTCTTTAATTTAGCACACCTTTAATAACAGACTACCCATAAGCACTATTCTTGAATCATTCACTGCCTCTTTCCCAAGACTATATTTCATTTTATTCTTCCACATCCTTTCATTAATATCCATTAATCTTTAAATTTCATTCTGTATATGTCCCATGTTCACAAACTCAGTTATTAGATATTGCATCACTTTCTCACTGTCTTTTATGTTTGCTATTATGCTATTAGATAAGCTTTTTGTATTGCTAGTTGCGTTTACTTTCACAAAAAACACATTGTTGAGAACTGGAATTGAACTACTGACCTTCAGTTTTTTGAAGGTCAGTGGTTCAATTCAAGCATAACAGGATATAAGGCCTATTACCAATTTGCTAGCATCTAAATCTACTAGTTAAAAGTTTAATGGGAGTTCATTTTGGGGGACACATTATTAGTGAAAATATATCTAAACATGCTTCAAAGGAAAGGTGATATTTGTAGGATCATTTTCTGAATGTTTTTTTTTTACTTAAAATTAGGCCAAAATTCAACATAAAATTAAAATGAAACTTAATACAGAAAGCAAAGATTCAAAATGTGCGAACAGATAAAAATAAAAGACAAATATAATCAAATGAATGTTAAGAATAGGAAATATGTATTAAAACACTGTCAAGTCATTTCAATCCAGGAGGTTGACTATTATGGACCTCTACCTGAGATCCTTCTTATCTTTCTACTGCACGTTATGGATCTCAGGTAGAGGTCCATAATAGTCAACCTCCTGGATTGAAATGACTTGACAGTGTTTTGACAGTGCTCTAATCTCTTCTATATTTTAGTTAGTATCCTATGTTTGTAGACATGTGCTGGTTTGCCTGTTTTGATGAGACCAAAAAAAAAAAAAAAAAAAAAGAGTTTTGGGAAGGAAAAACTTTCACCCCTGTATGAGACTGGATGCATCGTTATTTGATTGACAAAGGTTCATCCTGTTGTAGATGGGATTCTAACTCAGGTCTTTTCAATCACAGGGCTCATCTATACTGACTGAGCTATGGAGGCTCTATTAAAACACCAGTAACCAAAAAAAAAAACCTGCAGCATACATGACAACCCAGTAGGAAAAATGACATCTGCTTTTTCTTCCATAATCTGATGATCTCTTGAAACAGCCAACATACCTTTTTTGTTGTTGGCCAATCATGTATATTATACAGTTTTAGTTACTAGTGTTTTAATACATATTTCATGTTCTTAACATTAATCTGATTCATATTTTATTGCTACATATTTTTATATTGAATTGTGGCTTAATAATTCTAAGGAATTATTAAGTTTAGTAGTACAAGAAACTTTCAGATTCTACAAAATGTCCTTTCAGGTATGTTTTCATATTAAAAATCCTTCAAAATATTCAATTTTACTAGGAAGGAGACTGATACCTATTGTAGGTATATTTTCTATTACACTTTGCTTAACAATTTAGTTTATTTTATATGTTTCACAAGGTACCAAAACATGGATTCATTTGAAAAACCAGCAGTTTCAAGATACAGCTTTTTTGAAAAGCAAAATATCAACTACAATGCATATAGAAGGCAAAATGTCAAGAAATAAGCATAAATACTTTGGTAACTAGCAAAAGAAACATTTTATTATGATGAATGTACCTAATATGCACTATTTTTCATCCATCTTGCAGTCACTGAGACATCTCACCACTGACATCTTCAGGACACATGATGTTAAATATGTTCCTGCAGTTCATCATCATTCCTCCTACTGGCACACAAATGATTTGAAATGGCCCTACATAGAAACATCCACAGGATTCAAGTCAGTTGACCAAGAAGGCCATATAGTTTTATTATTATTATTTTGTGACACCCCCAAGTAGTCCAAAGACTCATCAAGGGAGGGTATTAACAAGTTGTGCAACTCTACAACTCTCATGTCCACCACGTTATCCAGCAACTTACAATGACCCGCCACTACCATCATCATCTACACCAAAAGGCATCTACTGCCCACCACCATTAGTATTTTTTGTATGCAGACTGTATGTGTTCTGAAGGCCAATTTGTCTATATACGAGATAAAAAACCTGAGTTTCTATGAGAAAAAACCCTGCAACCTCCCTATGAGATTAGCTAACTAACCTTCAATTGAAAAAACCCATATTAAGATTCCTTCTGTCACAATGAGAATCAAACTTAGGCCTTTTCCAATTGAAGGGAGTAATGTACCATCATTCTTTCAATTGCACTATGGAGGTGCTCAATTGATCCACCTTGACCAATCCATCTTTCAGGAGAAACCCCCCCCCCCCTAATAAAAATAACCCAGACTTTGCAAATAAAGTGTGGTGGAACTCTATCATGTATAAACTTCCTTGATATGCTTGATAACATTCCCTTGGCATGGAGGAGAAATGAGGCTCACATACGATGGAGTTCCACCACACTTTATTTGCATTCTAACAGGTAAAGATTCTGTAAGCATGTTTGGGAAAACTTTGGCACTGTTAATCTGTCTGTCAAGACATGCACATGCTGATGCTTAATTTAATAACTCCATGTGGATTTTGATTGCCCCATATGTGATTACTATAATAACTGAAAATACCATCTTAAGCAAATATCACCTCATCAGGTGATATTTGATGGGAAATCAAATTTCCCATCAAATTTGATTTCCAGTAAAAGTGCATCAACCTTCTGGAAATGCATGGGTAAATCTTGTTTTCATGAATCACCTCTGTACTTGGGAGACAATCTCTTCCATTGCAATTCTTGTGCTTATGCATGGAATCTATACCACTAGATGCAGTATATTTTCTTCAGTTTCTGGCATCCACAATTCTTTATTCTCCACCTTCTTCATTTCATGTTGCTGAAATGCTCAACTGACAAAGGTGGTGAAGAAGAAGACAAATTAATGTATGCAAGCATAGAATTCAGCAGTGAGGGAAAACAACAACTCAGTTAAGCAGACATGCAATATGTGCCTTTCCAATGGTATGTCCATAATAAAAATGTATATAAGCCAAGTCAGTAAATATGAATTTACCACCCCCCCCCCTCCATTGCAAAGCACTGACATATGACTTAGAAACTGGGGGGAAAAAAAAACAGCAGCAGTAAATTCCTTTTTTTTGCTCAGGAAAACATTAACTCCCAAGCATGTCTGACAAGGGATTCCAGTTGTTTACAATTGCATGATTCATCAATCAGCATCTATCTGCTTTGCATATTTTTGGAATTTGCGCTGCAGTGATAAGAGAAATGTATTTCACAAATATGAAGTTTGGACCCATGTTTATTATTATATTTTTTCAGACATCCCAATGGGGTCAAAGACACATCATGGAATGCATATGCTAACCGTTATTTTTCACAATACCTATTATACCTCTCCGTGAACTCATTTAATGATGATATTCACGAATGTTTCTGGTAACCTATTCCACCAATTCACCATTTCCCAAGCAAAAAATCCATTCCTCACATCCTAGTTAACCCCACTCATATACAATCTTCAGGAGTGACTCCTTGTTCTTTCCTTCCTGTCATGGTTTGAGGACAATCTTCTGTATCAATTCTAAACAACCTCTTTAATAACTTATACATTACTATCTTATCCTCTGCTTCTTGCCTATCAATTAGCATTTACAATCCACAGGCCTTTCATCTGCCTTCATAGGAACCTTCTAGATTTGCACAAGTTTTAGAATTCACAGAGCTTCAATAAGTTTCATAGGGAACATTCTATTGACCTGTCACAATTTCGGTCAGTGACCTCTGGTTGCTCCCCTCTCCCCGAAGGATCCAGGTTACGAAATCTGTGCATGTGCAGTAATCTATATGTAGATTTTATTAAAGCCATATAAAGAGGTTCTTCAACATTCAAGTGATCTGATGAATTTTGGCAACCTTTTCACAATAATGTTCTCTAACTATAACTCCCTGTTCACAATCACTTCCAAATCCCTGGCCATAACAATCTCCTGCAGTCCAGTCTATCAAGTACACAGCTTGCGATTTCTTCATACTAAAGCACATGACTTTATACTTTGTCATTTAAATCTGGCAGCCATTATCTTCGTCCATCACACAATGACAGTTTAAGTCATCCATCAGGATATCATCTTTACTGACTACTGTTCTTTGTGCATTGGCAAACAACTGGATATTTACCCTTCAATAATTGCATAATGTCAGTGATGTACAAATTAAATAGCACCCGTTCAAGTATAGAGGCTTACAGTACACTACTAATCACCTACCTTCCCCTGGATTGATTTCCTCCATGTGCTACTTTCGAATATCTGTGTAGCAATTTCCTTTATCTAACAGGGACTTTATTATATTATAAAAGAAAAGCAAGTAAATTACTAAAGCAAGACCAGAAAACTATGATATATCCCCTTACCCATAGTGTGTTTGGTTATTAGTGCCATTTTTGTCATTATTAACAGTTATATATAAAACCTACAAACAACTTTGATAATTAATACACAGTCAGTCTTGTTATCACTAGTTAAAAAAAAAAAAAAACAGTGAAATGCATATAATTCTTCAAAAATATTCCAAAAAATAAAACGTATCTTTGCTCCAGCAATTGTATTGGCTAAAGGGTAAATATCACCATTAAGTGACACGATGCTTCCCTGTTACAAAGATCCTATTTAATTTCTTATCAAAACTAAATAGTTCCATATGCATAACCTTTTCATAAACATGACTTATTTTTTAACGGTATTAAGAACACCAAACAATTTTATCAAAAAGATGTTTTAAAAACTGCTTATATTTCGCTGAATTTCAAATCAGCATCATCAATGCAAAACACACTCGTACACGCGACAGTCAGTGAGTGAATCAATACAATTGCAATGGACAAAAGATCTAAAGTACTATTTTGGCACCCTCTAAAGTTGAAAAAAAAAAACACTCAAATTGTTTGGTGTTGTTAATATTGTTAAAAAATAAGTCATGAATAACCGTCAACACCGAAGCTTATCTGTTAGACCTTTTCATATTTTTGGGCAATCTTTTTTTTAAGTATGTAAAACAGTTGTACCAGGTTTCAATTAATCTTTCTAAAATTAAATTTGCTTCTGCTTTCTCTCTCTCTCTTCCAATGGCGAGTAAATTAACACTAAGCATAAAAATCATACTCATCTTTCCTTTTGACTCATTAAACCACTGAGTCTCTCAGGTCACAGTTCAAAGACTTTGACCTGTGTCCTGAAGTTAAACATGTATGTTGAAAATAGTAACTATATCATGTAATATTGGTGAACATACATGGTTCCTTTGTCAAAATCATTTTAATTATTTCAAGCAAATCACAAAAATGAAACAAAGCTCAATTCTTTTCCCTAGAAAAATTTTAAACCAAGCCATGTGGCAGTGAAAACGAAAGAACAAGAGATGAGGTTTTAAAATTTCAAAATCTAGATTGAATATTACTCACTCTCTTGTCAGTTTTCAAATTGGACAGGGAAAACTTTGAAGTAAGCCCTTTATTTTTTCTTTACTTATTATTATTAAACACCTCCAGGGAGTCCAAAGACTCATCGAGGGAGGACACATGCTCTACAATTGTCTCTGCCACTCAATCCACCAACTGACTGCAACTACACCAACGCGATCTACCACCGACCACCACCACTAGTATTTCCAGAGACAATCACAGACATCCATGCCCACGGTGGGATTCGAACCTGCAGCCTTTTGGCTGGAGGGTGGTTAGTGTATCGCTACTTAAATCAATAAATGTTCTTAATCAACTTTATTATCATTGCATGAACACTTCAATGGAGTCCGATAACTCATCGCAGGAGACCCAAACAATTCACAGAATCTATCATGCCTCTCTTTGAACCCATTAACAGACAAAGCAAATATAACTGACTCTGGCAACACATTCCACTCATTCACAACTCCTCAAGTCCTCACATCCCTACTAACCCCACCTTTATTCAACTTCCAGGGATGACCTCTTGCTTTGGCCGAAACATTTCCCCTGCATCAATTCTATAAAACCCTTTAAGTAACTTAAATATTTCTATCATATCCCATATTTTTCTCCTATTAACCGACTTCTGCAATCCACGCCCTACAATCTATCTTCATTGGGAGCAATCCACAGACCTTTCACCATCTTGATTACTTGTCTTTGAATCCTCTTCACAACTTCCTCATCCTCAAGAAACCCAGGTGACCAGATTTGAGCACAGTAATCCGGAATGCGATCATATCAAGGCTTTGTAAAGAGGAATGATAACTCGCTTATCTCTGTTAAACATGTATATTCAACATACATAAACGTGTGGACAGACTTATGTGTTCGTCGAACATGTTGTTTATTATTTTAAAGGTATAATAGAACACAGAAACTAAGTAAATAATTAATTTATTAACTTGATGCTGATATTTCGCTGGTATTATAACCAGCATCTTCAGAGCACAAAAACACTGTTTGTCACAATACGCGAGACTAAAACAACATGGCGTACTTAAACAAAATTGTAGCAGCAACACAAAGACTAGAGTCCTGATTTTGGCGCCCTCTATCTGAAAAAAAAAAAAAAAAAAAAAAAAAAAACGCTATCATATATTACTAGAGTCCTAGAAAAGTGCTAGTTTTTTCTTAATATGACTGTCTCCCAGATCTTCGGCAAGTTAATACAGCCATATTTGTTGAGATTTGGAGTGTGTTTTAGGGCTTCTGTCGCCTCTAAGAACAATCTCTCTGATTTATATGGGTTTCTGTGTAGTACTTTTGTGTTTTTCCAGTTGATCCTGTGTGCAGGGTATCCAGAGCATGGTCTGCTAGGCCCGACTTCCCATAATGATATTTCCGGACATATCGTTTATGTTCGCTGATGCGGATATTCACAGTTCTTCCTGTTTGACCGTAGTAAGCTTGATTGCATGAGCAGGGTACTTGGTAGACTCCTGGATGTGATAAAGGAGGAATGCTGTCCTTGGGTGAGCAGATGAGGGTGGCTAATTTGCTACATGGTCTGAATGTAGTGCGTAGTTTATGTTTATTGAGAATTCTTGAGATCTTTTCGGATGTGCCTTTAATGTAAGGGACGGGGACTGTTTTGTTGTAGTTCTCTGTGGTGGATGGTGGGAGGGGTTTCTTAGGAGTGTTTAGTATTTTGTTTATTTTTTGTGGATTGTAGCCGTTGGCCAAGAAGGTGTGGCGTAAGTGAGTCAGTTCAGCAGTAAGAGCCTTGTCATTTGAACAGATTGCTCTCGCTCAATGGGTTAGCGTTTTTAATATGCCATATTGTTGAGAAGGATGATGGTGTGATTGTTTGTGTAAGTATCTGCCTGTATGTGTGGGTTTTCTGAAAACTGAAAATGATAAGGAACCATCTGGGAGACGTGTGATGAGTGTATCCAGGAAGGGCAGATGTAAGATGCTTGTTGGCTTCCAGTTCCATAGTAAAGTGGATTTTTGGATGTTGGCTATTTAAATGTGCTAAGAATGTTTTCAGTGTCTCAGGGCCATGTGGTCAAATAGCAAGCACATCATCAACATAGCATAGCCAAAGTGTTGGTTTGAGAGTGGCTGTATTGATTGCTTGTTTTTCCAGGTGTTCTATGTAAAAGTTGGCTGGGGGGGAGAAAGGGGGGAGCCCATGGCTGTCCCATCAATATGTTTGTATATTTTCCCTTTCCATGTGAAATATCCTGCATGTATTGTGAATTTGAATAGTTCAAATATATCAGGGGGAAGTGTGACTTCAGTAGATTGAGGGTTTCTATTAGTGGTACATTTGTGAATAGTGAAGTGATGTCAAAGCTTACTATTAAGTCTGAGCTTTTTAGGGTGAGGTGTTGTAAGATGCTTTTTAGGTGTGCTGAATTTTTGATAAAGGAGGGAGAATTGTTAGTGAGAGTGGCTAGTAGCTTTGCTAAATGTCTAGCCAGTTTGTATGTGGGACTATTTATACTCTCCACAATTGGGCGTAGGGGTGTGCCTGGTTTGTGAATTTTTGGTGATCCATAGATCCTCGGTGTTTTAACATGGAAGGGTTTGAGTTTGTTAACTGTGTCTTTGGGCCAGGAAGTGACTTTTTTTTAATAATTTTCGTGCCTTATTCTTTTGTGTGTTGGTGGGATTGCGATCTATAATTTTGTATGTTGACTGATCTTGTAATAGTGTGTGCATTTTGTTTTCATATTCAGTTGTGTCCATCACCACGGTTGCATTTCCTTTGTTTGCTTTTGTTATGGTAATCTGGCTGTTGTTGTGTAGCTCTTTTATAGCAATGAATTCCTTATGTGGGGTATTATTTTTTGGAGGCTTGGACTTGATTAGGATGTTGGCCACATCTAAACGTATGATGTTAGCCGAAATAATGGCATCCATCGAACGAGGAATTTATGACCTGCCTCCAACAATAGCTAACAACATACGTTTAGATGTGGCCAACATCCTAATCAAGTCCAAGCTTCCAAAAAATAATATCCCACATAAGGAATTCATTGCTATAAAAGAGCTACACAACAACAGCCAGATTACCATAACAAAAGCAGACAAAGGAAATGCAACCGTGGTGATGGACACAACTGAATATGAAAACAAAATGCACACACTATTACAAGATCAGTCAACATACAAAATTATAGATCGCAATCCCACCAACACACAAAAGAATAAGGCACGAAAATTATTAAAAAAAGTCACTTCCTGGCCCAAAGACACAGTTAACAAACTCAAACCCTTCCATGTTAAAACACCGAGGATCTATGGATCACCAAAAATTCACAAACCAGGCACACCCCTACGCCCAATTGTGGACAGTATAAATAGTCCCACATACAAACTGGCTAGACATTTAGCAAAGCTACTAGCCACTCTCACTAACAATTCTCCCTCCTTTATCAAAAATTCAGCACACCTAAAAAGCATCTTACAACACCTCACCCTAAAAAGCTCAGACTTAATAGTAAGCTTTGACATCACTTCACTATTCACAAATGTACCACTAATAGAAACCCTCAATCTACTGAAGTCACACTTCCCCCCTTATATATTTGAACTATTCAAATTCACAATACATGCAGGATATTTCACATGGAAAGGGAAAATATACAAACAAATTGATGGGACAGCCATGGGCTCCCCCCTAGCCATCTTTTACATAGAACACCTGGAAAAACAAGCAATCAATACAGCCACTCTCAAACCAACACTTTGGCTACGCTATGTTGATGTGCTTGCTATTTGGCCACATGGCCCTGAGACATTGAAAATATTCTTAGCACATTTAAATAGTCAACATCCAAAAATCCACTTTACTATGGAACTGGAAGCCAACAACTGTCTGCCCTTCCTGGATACACTCATCACACGTCTCCCAGATGGTTCCTTATCATTTTCAGTTTTCAGAAAACCCACACATACAGGCAGATACTTACACAAACAATCACACCATCATCCTTCTCAACAATATGGCATATTAAAAACGCTAACCCATAGAGCGAGAGCAATCTGTTCAAATGACAAAGCTCTTACTGCTGAACTGACTCACTTACGCCACACCTTCTTGGCCAACGGCTACAATCCACAAAAAATAAACAAAATACTAAACACTCCTAAGAAACCCCTCCCACCATCCACCACAGAGAACTACAACAAAACAGTCACCATCCCTTACATTAAAGGCACATCCGAAAAGATCTCAAGAATTCTCAATAAACATAAACTACGCACTACATTCAGACCATGTAGCAAATTAGCCACCCTCATCTGCTCACCCAAGGACAGCATTCCTCCTTTATCACATCCAGGAGTCTACCAAGTACCCTGCTCATGCAATCAAGCCTACTACGGTCAAACAGGAAGAACTGTGAATATCCGCATCAGCGAACATAAACGATACGTCCGGAAATATCATTATGGGAAGTCGGGCCTAGCAGACCATGCTCTGGATACCCCTGCACACAGGATCAACTGGAAAAACACAAAAGTACTACACAGAAACACATATAAATCAGAGAGATTGTTCTTAGAGGCGACAGAAGCCCTAAAACACACTCCAAATCTCAACAAATATGGCTGTATTAACTCGCCGAAGATCTGGGAGACAGTCATATTAAGAAAAAACTAGCACTTTTCTAGGACTCTAGTAATATATGATAGCGTTTTTTTTTTTTTTTTTTTTTTTTTTCAGATAGAGGGTGCCAAAATCAGGACTCTAGTCTTTGTGTTGCTGCTACAATTTTGTTTAAGTACACCATGTTGTTTTAGTCTCGCGTATTGTGACAAACAGTGTTTTTGTGCTCTGAAGATGCTGGTTATAATACCAGCGAAATATCAGCATCAAGTTAATAAATTAATTATTTACTTAGTTTCTGTGTTCTATTATACCGTTAAAATAATAAACAACATGTTCAACATACATGCTTAACAGAGATGAGATAAAGCTCCACTAGAAAAAAAAAAGTTAAAAAAAAAAGTTAAAATAAAAGATTATATTTCTAACTACTGTAAAAATTTTCCTTTTCTTCATTAAGGTTTAACACCCCTAAATCTCTAGATTCATCTAGTACAGTTCCATCAATGTGATACAGCTTGCAATCTGTTTATCCCAAAATGCACATTTCTCCATGTTAAACAGATACCCATTACTTTTTGCCCATATTTAAATCATCCTGCATGCTTTCCACATCACCTCGATTAAGGCATTACTCTACCTAATTTTGCAGCATGAGCAAACAACTGAATATTTTCTTTCAGGTTATTTCTTATATCAATTATGTACAAATTAAACAGCAGTGATCCTAGCACAGATCCCTGCAGCACACCACTAATCACCTGCTTTTGCCTGTATTCTGATCCTCCATATACCACTTTCGGATATCTGTCTAGGAGCTACCCTCTTATCCATTTAACCAGTGTCATATCCCCTATTTGTTCTAATCTGCATAGCAGAGTTCCATATGGTATTCTGTCAAATGCCTTTGCAAAATCCAGAATTTATCCAAATCAGCTGTCACTCTATTATAAAAAGTTAATAAATTACTAAGGCATGATTGAGCCCTAACAAAATCATGTTGCCCTCATACAGTATCTTCTTATCCATCCATCTTGAATTTTCTTTTTGAACAATTTTTGAATAACTTTTGGCAGTAAACCATAATTACTGCTTATAGATAAGGCCTTTCATTCATTACAAACTCCACGAGAAAAAAAAAAAAGTTAAAATGAAAGATTATATTTCTAACTATTGTAAACATTTTCCTTTTTTTTAATTTAAAAAAAATTGCAGA
The DNA here is from genome assembly GCF_054136105.1 of Typopeltis vanoorti. NCBI lineage: Eukaryota > Metazoa > Arthropoda > Arachnida > Uropygi > Thelyphonidae > Typopeltis > Typopeltis vanoorti. The sequence continues at coordinate 162,401,667 of NC_143549.1, read as the reverse complement.
CATTTTTAAAAAAAAATTATTATGTGACACCTCCAGGGAGTCCAAAGATTCATCGAGAGAGAGTGTGCCAACACAATCAAATGATTGAACCCTTCAAACTACTAAACGCGCTCAAACTTGCTTAACTTTTTGCGAGTAATTAGTATCAGAGACTCTACCAATCGACCAACTTTTTGATGGCATTACATTATCATTCCAGCATTCTCAGTTTAGTTCTCTGAAAAATCATGGAAAAGGTCATCAAACCTGGAGGCTTACTAATTAAATACCACCAACATAGCTTTTCCCACTGTTAACCCAAAACTATCCACCTACAGGGTGTCCTAAAATTCATGCAAGAAGTAATTTTGATAGAAAACACAGGTTTTTAATTAAAAATTGTAATTTCTTATTGATTCATAAAGTATACAGTATAGGGTTATGCATGGAAGAGCATATCAGGTAAATGGCCTCCACGGCTTTGCTAGCACATACGCACTCTTTTGTCGAAATTTTCCATGACCGTTTTGCATAAATGTGGCTGAATTTAGTTGATACAGCGCTCAATTTCCTCCTTCAAGGCATGGGTGGTCGTGGGCTTGTTGGCATAAACCTTAGATTTCAAAAAACCCCAAAGAAAAAAGTCCAACAGCGTTAAGTCACATGATCTGGGCGGCCAATTCTGATCACCAAAATGGGAAATTACACGACCAGGAAATGACTCATGCAGTAATTGAATTGTTTCTCAGGCTGTATGGCATGTGGCACCATCTTCTTGAAACCACATGTCATCCACATCCAATGTGGACATGTTCTTGCAATTTAGGCACAAAAAACTGGATTATCATGTTGCGATAGCGAGCACCATTAACTGTTATTGCCTTACCAGCCGCATTTTTGAAGAAGAATGGACAGATGATGCCTCCAGCCCAAAATCCGCACCAAACAGTGACACGTTGTGGATGCATTTGTTTCTCAACAATCACTCGTGGATTTTCTGAACCCCAAATGCGACAATTTTGTCGATTAACGAAGCCTTCAAGATGAAAATGAGCCTCATCGCTGAAGATGATTTTGTTTGAAAAATAAGCATCCATTTGTTGTTGTTCCATAATCCATTCAACGAACTCTCTTCGCTGTGTGTGTGGTCAGTAGGCTTCAGTTCTTGAGTCAATTGAACTTTGTAAGCATAAAGATGCAAATCTTTCGTGAGAATACGCTGTAGAGAGCTTCTCGAAATGCCCAATTCAAGACCACGGTGCCAAATTGATGTTCCTGGACTCTCAGCAACACTCTCACGAACTGCTTCGATGTTTTCTGTTGAACGACTTGTTGAAGGACAGCCAGAGTGTATAAGATCACTAATTGATCCAGTTTCCTTGAATTTTTTAATTAATCTTTTCACAGTTGATGAAGTTAAATCACTATTCCGACCATATTTTGTATGAAAATTGCGAACTGTAGCTGCCAAACCTTCATTATTTTTAAAATATTGTTCAACAATGAAAATGCGTTGTTCTTTCATGTAGCGCTCCATTTTTAATAACCCTGAACTGTCAGCTGTCACACTGTCTTTTTTTTTCTCGTTGGCAACACTTTACCATACAAATGATGCTAAATTTATATCTTGCGTGAATTTTGGGACACCCTATACAAGGGTGGTCTGCAAGTTCTCTAAATAACCATAGATGGCAATGCTATTGCAAGATTTATTTTTTCTAAGTTGGTACATCTGTCATAAGACAGATGTACCAACCATGTAAAATTGCAAGTCATTCTATCAAGTAGTGAAATTGCAAGTCATTCTATCAAGTAGTTTTTGTTTTATACAGCTATCTGAAGCAAAAGTGTTGTCTGTATCCCTTGAAATGGATAAAATTGAGTATGTGCAGTTATAAAATTCTTTGTAAAAGGAGGTTTAATGCCAAAAGAAATTCATTCGAAGTTCATAAAAGTTTATAGGCACTCTTCTCCTTCGTTTTCGACAATTAAGAAGTGGGCTGCCAAGTTTAAATGTGGCCATACCAGCCTTGAATTTGATTCACATGAAGGATGTCCAAAAAGTGTAACAACACTAGAAATCATTGATCAAGTGCACAATATGGTATTGGATGACCAGCGAGTCAAAGTGCATGAAATTGCTGAGACTATAGGCAATTCAAAAGAACATGTATGATATCTTTTGCATGAAGAATTGTAAATGAAAAGGCTTTGCACAAGATGAGTGCCGCACTTGATCACAGCAGATCAAAAACGCACTCGCATGAAAATCTGTGAACAGTGCTTGGAGCGTTTTAACAAGAATGAAACTGATTTTGTGTGTCGATTTAGTACTATGGATGAGACTTGAATTCACCATTACACACCAAAACCCAAACAGCAGTCAAAACAGTGGACAGAAGCCGGTTGTTCAGCGCCAAAGAAGAGAAAGTTAGTTCCATCAGCAGGAAAGGTCATGTCATTGGCGTTTTGGGATACTAAAGGCTTTTTGTTTATTAATTATCTTGAAAAGGGCAAAACAATAACGGGCGAATATTATTCCGATCTTTTAACCACTCTAGACAAAAAAATTCGGGAGAAAAGACCTGGTTTGCAGAAGAAAAAATCATCTTTCATCAGGAGAATGCACCAGCCCACAAAAGTGTTTTCGCAATGGGAAAATTAAGGGATGTGCACTATGAATTGTTGGAACATCCACCCCTATTCCCCAGATTTGACTCCCTCTGACTTCTATCTCTTCCCAAAATTAAAATGATTTCTTGCTGATCAGCATTTTTCTTCAAATCAAGAGGTGATTGCAGCTGTAGAGGGGGTATTTTGCAGATCTTGCTGAGAACCACTACAGGGATATGATAATGGTGTTGGAGCATCGCTGGAATAAATATATTAATCTTAAGTCTTGCAATAGCATTGCCATCTATGGTCGAGTCCGAGAACTTGCAGACCACCCTCGTAGGTGGGTAGTTTTGGGTTAACAGTGGGAAAAGCTATGTTGGTGGTTATTAATTAGTAAGCCTTCAGGTTTGATGACTTTCTCCATGATTTTTCAGAGAACTAAACTGAGAATACTGGAATGATAATGTAATGCCAGCAAAGCTTGGGAGATTATGTTGAAAAATAAAAATAATTTAGAAATTATAAATCTATTTTTTTCACTGTTAAGCCAAGAACTTTTGAGACCACCCTCGTAAGGAAAAGGTCTAGAAAAACTCATGCAGGCATTCTTGTCTTCTATTGCTTTTGAACTGGTCTGGTATGAAGAGTTCATCAAGTTACCATCTTATGATCTGTCTTCTATTCTTTGCAACTGGGTCAACAATTTCCTCTATGGTTATTCACTTCCTGACTAAAAATCTTAAAATCCTATCTACACTTTTTGCAGATGAAGCACATTCCACTGCTGTTCTTCATGTGTCATACCTAATAATGCTTAATCATTAGAAGCATCAAGATCTTCCATAACCAATTCCTTAAATTCTGATCTCCTTACCATTCTTTAATAGAAAAAGAACTTTATAAATCTCAATGCCACCAAAATACAATCCTGTCTTATTTATCATAAGGATGCTGGAATAGTTAGCGTATCTGCTCTCCAGCCAAAAGGCTGGGGGGTGGGGGGTTCGAATCCTGCCGTGGGCATGGATGTGTTGTGATTGTCTGTGAAAATACTAGTGGTGGTGGGTAATAGATGACACTGGCATAGATGATGATGTGGTTGTGGTTTGTAGTAGTTGGTGGAGACAGAGAGTTGTAGAGCAGGTGCCCTCCCTCAATGAGTCTTTGAACTCCTTGGAGGGGTCATGTAATAATAATAATAAAATCTCACTTCATTTTAGAGGTAAAGATACCTCTGAGAATACAGTCAACTGTCATAGTGAACTCAGAGAAACTACAAGAATCATCTGTTATAGTGGATAGCTTGGTACAGTGAATGAATTTGTTATAATAAAGTTTGCTAGTATGAGCTGGCTATATCCAAATCTACAGTCAAACTCAGGTGTCTCTTCTTGGACAGATTTACATCTCCAACCTTTATTAGCACAACCGCATCACATTTATAATCTCTTTAGCTTCCAGAAAACTTAGTGCATTTTTACGCTCAAGACATTATTACTCACCTGTAAAGCTACTAAATCCAAAATCTGCATAACCTTGAAATAGTGGTTTCACATCTTGGAGTGTAAAAAACCTCTCTAAAATGCTTGATGTTATTCCAGAATAGGCAATACAGTTAATCTCTCTCTCTCTCTCTCTCTCACACACACACACACTTACTCTAGTTACTCTTTCCTAGATGTTATGTTTCTACCTTATGCCTCATCTATAGGTACAATCATGAACAATGTTCTCTGAACTGGCCACCATTGTTATTCTTTGTTATTCCTCACTTTCCTTTAAGTCTGCAAGAACATGAGCAGTACATTTGCTGATATGCATCCATTTTCAATCCAGCTTCAAACTTACTAAACCAACTTCTCATCCATATTCATTCTGTCTGCCTCTGTTCTCTTGAAACATTCTTTATGCTGTTTTTCCTCACATCTACAATCTCCATCTGTTCAAGCAACTGAACATATCAAGTTCATTTTTCCTCAACCTTCTGCCCACATACTCCACTGATGTGCTAAAGGTTTTGCAACCTCCCAGAAAAGCAGCAGACATGAAAAAAAAAAAGAAAGAAAACGAAAAAAAAAAAAATGCAATAAGATTAGACAACTGAGCTACGGAACCTTGGTAAATATGCAGAGGAGAGGTAACATGATATAGATATATAAGCTGGTAAAGAAATTATAAAGGGCAGAGATGGGTGAAATTGTGCAGTAAAAGGCAGGAAGGGAAAGAACATGAGTTAATTCCTGGAAATTATGCAGGAGTAGTTAGTAAGCATGAGGATGTGAAAATTGTATGGTGTGAGTTGAGTGGACCCTTCTGCAATGAGGCCAACTTCTAGAAGTTCCCATATAATAATAATACCAAGCATTTTAACAGTGTACAAATGAATTTCATGTCATCATCATCAAATTCCTGCCATGTACCCTCAAGGGGGTGTACAGGATATGATAGTACTACACGAAAAATTTACATCATTACTAACTTCCTATCTACAATTTTCCTCCAAATCAGTCTGTTACTTGTCAAGACTCCAACATTATCAGATCTTATGAATTTCATGTTTCATGTTATAAATAATAATAATAATCAGCTAATGTCTTTTATTCCCTTATAGGCGAGGTGAGGCCTTTTAACCCTGTGTAGCTTTTGGAGGCTGAGTGGGCAGTTCAATCTCCACAGGAAGTCAATTAGAGATATCTGGCCCATGACTATCACTAATTATAAGTGGCAATCGATGAAGAGACTAGCAAACAACTGCTACCATTTCTTGGTATACCTAACTGTAACAGAATGTGTTACTGTTTGAAATAATGTGGGTTCTATGGTCAATTTTCTTGAGTTTCCAGGAGAAAAATCCTGCTTGCTCATGCCAGAGATCGACTAACTTGAGAACGGGCTTAGAAAAAGTTCCCCCAGTCGGCGACTAGACTTGAACTTAAGTCTACCTTCGGACAGTATAGCTAGCACAGAGGATGCAAACAATTTCATGTTATTCCTATCTACTTTCCCACATTATTTTGGATGTATCTAAATTTAAGAAACATTTTATATTCACCAGCATAGTTGATTGCATGAAAATTTAAATTTTATTCAATAAGAAATTGTTACAAGTATTTTAAACAATGAAGACTCTGTACTTAATAAAAAATAAATTTGCTTTACAGTTCATCAGATAATCCATTTCTTTCTGTTTCAGATTTAGCTGCACAGAGGACTCCTTGAAGTAAAGGGATTACTTTCATTGTGGAAATATCAGCCAACATGCTCTGAAAAAAAGAAAAATCCATCATTTACAAAAAATTAACCTAACTGTATACAAAAAATCACCTAAAATATTCATTTATCCAAATATGATTCTAATTTGGGAATGAAAAACAATATAATGGTGAAAAAAAAAAGTCATAATGGGAGAGTAGCTGCTGATGGATTATTATGGAAAAGGGATTATGCTCATACAGAATAGTTACTCATGGAGAAATAAAGGGGAACTAATACTAGTGGTTTTGAGGTGGTACAGTATGAAATGGAGGCAGACAGAATCATATCTTTCACTAGATATTTTTATCAGCCTAGGAATGTGGAGTGTGGTGGTAAGGAAATATATTGGCAAATTGGCCAAAAGTAAGAGAGAAAATGGTCATTTTATGGATGATTTTAATTATGGTAATATAGATCAGAATGAATAGATAATATCAAAGACATAGAAAACGAATTTTTTAAGTATTTGAGAGACAACTTTATTAAGCAGTAACCACATAATGATTCCTGTGAAGAAAGGATGCGTGTCTGTGTGTGGAATGATGTGGGTTATGAAAAGATTATGAAAAGCTTATGAGACAGCCTGGAGAATAGCAATGAATGGGGAGTTAGATGGAAATGAGATTGGTGTTGTTTGGGTACTAGGGAAGATGTATTTAACATCAAGTAGGTCTGAAAGTAATCCAAAAGTCATGAGATTAAATAAGATGGATATAAATGCCCAGCCTGGCTGGCTGAGTGGTCAGCGTGTCTGCTCTCCAGTCAAGACGCTGCGGGCTTGAATCCCACCATGGGCATGGATGTTTGTGATTGCCTGTGGAAATACTAGTGGTGGCGGTCAGCAGTAGATAGTGTTGGTGTAGTTGCGGTCAATTGGTGGAAGCAAAGCTGTAAAGTAGATGCCCTCCCTCGATGAGTCTTTGGAGGTGACAAATAATAATAATAATAATAAAATGGATGAATGACAAGATTATGCATGCAATCTGAAAGAAGTGGTTATTATAGAATCAACATAAGATGAATGGTAATAATCAGTTACATAAGCATTATAAATCAGGCCAAGAAGGTGATGTCTTGTTTGATAAGGAAGCAAAATGCAATATGAATAGAAATAAGCTAATTAGCCCAAGGAAAAATCCTAGTGATATAATTTGGCATGTAGTCAGTAGAAAGAAACATGATTAGGAAAGGATGACAGTTGGTAAAAATAGTTAAATGTAACAACTATAGAACATACAGTTGATGAAATATCAGTTTTAAGGGAATCTACTATGAGTTAATGACGACATTCACTGACATACTTATTTAACAAGAGTCTGCAACAGGATGAATCTCAAAGGAGTGGAAGGAGGGTAAAATAGTTTATCTTAATGAAGGAGGTGATAAGACCAAGGCTTCAACTTACAGAAAACAATTTATGTTTAGAATAGTAACTAATATTGGAGAGATTGGTGATGGCTAAGATCCAGAAATTGGGCTGACAAGAACAGTACTTAAATTAAGGGGATATTAAATTCCACATTATTTCAAAGCCGAAAAAGAAACTCAAAGATTGAAATTAAAGAGTTTCATGCCGAATATAGTAAATTATACAAGTTTTGGCAGATTGTAGCGTAAGCTAAAGCATGTAGTTCAACACTACGGCAACTCGTTGCAAAGGTGGATAAAGTTCTGCTCACTATTCTTGGTATTACCAATAATGTAAAACACATCTCCTAGGAGATGTATGATTATTATTATTATTCAGGCCTCCATGGAGTCAAAAGACTCATCATGGGAGTTCCTTCCTAAGAAACACACAGTCTATCAAGACTCATCGAGGGGAGGTCCCCCCCCCTAAGAAACACAAAGTCTATCATACCACTCCTTGAACTCATTGACCGTTCTCGCTCTCATCACTCCATCAGGCAATGCATTCCATGGTTCAACCACCCTCCATGCAAAGAAACCACTTCTCACCCTCTTGCTCACAGTTTCCTTTCGTAACTTCCAGGGATGGCCACTTGTCATCACTCCTTCCCGCTGTTCAACCAAGCGAAAGGCCTCCCCAGTGTCAATCCTGTAACCACCTCTCAACAGTTTAAAAGTCTATCATATCACCTCTCTTTCTTCTATCCACCAAACTGTGCAGTCCACATTCCCTCAGCCAATCCTCATAACTATTATTGTACAGTCCTGAAACCATCTTTGTTATTCGCCTTTGTACCCTTTCCACAGTTAATTTATCCCCTTCAAATCCTGGGGACCAAATCTGAGAACAATAGTCCAAGGGTGGTCTGATCAGGGTCTTATACAACGGAATAATAACTGTTTTATCTCTGCAGGTCAGTGTCCTTCTCATTATTGCAGTAATCCTCTGAGTTACCTTCACTACTTTTGCAATATGTCCCCTAAATTTCAGGTTTCTATCAATCATCAATCCCAGATCTCTTGTCTGCCCCTACTTCCTCCAGTAGAACTCCTCCCATAGAGTATGCAGTGTCCCATCGATGTTTCCCAAACCTCGAGATCTTACATTTTGCTGCATTAAACCGATAACCCCATTCATTTGCCCATCCATCTAGCTTATTCAAATCCTCTTGCAGGGCTGCCGCATCTGCACTATTACTAATAATCCTTCCCAGCTTTGCATCATCTGCAAACAGCTGAACATCCCCCTGCAATCCACTGACAATGTCATTGATATAAAGGTTAAACAATATAGGTCCCAGCACTGAGCCCTGTGGGACCCCACTTGTAACCCTCTGCTTCCTTGAAACTGCCCCACCATACACAACTCTCTGATACCTATCGGACAGCCAATCCTGAATCCAGTTGAGCAATCTGACATCCAGACCCATGTGCTACAACTTAAATATCAGCTTATCATGTGGCACCCTGTCAATGCCTTCGCTAAGTCTAAGAAAATAGCAGTATATGCCTTTCCCTCATCTAATGCTCTTGTAACTTTATCATAAAAGGCTAGCATATTGCTAAAACAAGAGCGCCCCTTCACAAATCCATGTTGACTCTCACAGATAACATTACCCTCACCTGCCCAATGCTGTATACAGTCCTTCACTACTTTCTCCAAGATCTTACTAACTACTGATGACACACAAACTAGTCTATAATTAGACACTTGTAGTCTGCTACCGCCCTTATGCAATGGCACTATCGTACCTTCCTTCCAGTCCATGGGCACCTTTCCAGTAGCCAGACTTTCACTGAAAAGCCAGGTCAAAGGCACTGCCAGTTTCCTAGCACATTCTCTCAAAACTCGTGGTGAAATATCACCCAGTCCCACAGCTTTACTGACATCCAGAGTACTCAGTATTTGAAACACATTCTCCTCCTGTACCTCTAAACCTTGAACCTGCCCTAACCCTCTTGCATTAAAACTGACTCCTCCAGGATGAAATACTCCAATAAATCTCTATCAATCATCAATTCCAGATCTCTTGTCTCCCCCACTTCCTCCAGTATAACTCCTCCCATAGAGTATGCAGTATCCGATCGATGTTTTCCCAAACCTCTAGACCTCACATTTTGCTGTATTAAACCGACAACCCCATTTATTTGTCCATCTATCTGGCTTATTCAAATCCTCTTGCAGGACTGCCATATCTGCACTATTACCCTTCCCAGCTTTGCATCATCTGCAAACAACTGAACATCCCCCTGCAATCCACTGACAATAATGTTATACATTATGGTGGAAGGTCACTACCTAGACCGGTTTCAACCTTTACTGAGGTCACATCAGTGAGTAGGTAGACCAGGTAATACTGATGTTATTGCGAAAAGAACTTATGTACTTTACTATACGAGTTGTCAAAACAGTGCACCCATAAATTACTTAAAAAAAAGAGCCAATAGGCTTCACTTCAGCGATGTAACATTATTTAAATCAAGGGGATATTAAATCCCATATTATTTCAAAGCCAAATAAGAAACTCAAAGATCAGAATCAAACAGTTTTATGCCGAATATAGTAAACTATAAAAGTTTCAGCAGATTGTAGCGTAAGCTAAAGCACGTAGTTCAACACTAGGGCAACTCACTGCAAAGGTGGGTAAAGTTCTGATCACTATTCTTAGTATTACCCATAATGTAAACCACATCTCCTGGGAGATGTATGATGTTATACATTATGGTGGAAGGTCACTACCCAGACCGGTTTCAACCTTTATTGAGGTCTCATTAGTGAGTAGGTAGACCAGGTAATACTGATGTTATAGCGAAAAGAACTTATGTACTTTGCTATACGAGCTATCAAAAAGGTGCACCCATAAATTACTTAAAGAGGCCAACAAGCTTCATTTCGGCGATGTAACATTATCCACCTTTGCAAAGAGTTGCCCTAGTGTTGAATGACATGCTTTAGCTTACGCTACAATCTGCCAAAAAAATTTTATAGTTTACTATATTCGGCATGAAACTCTGATTCCTACCTTTGAGTTTCTTTAAATTATACATTTTTGGTCGTTTTATAATAGAAATACAATTTTATTAATACAGACCAGTATTTTACAATAAAAACATTTATTCAAACCTACCAGTTTCGCCAGCAAACTGTCTGGCTTTTTCAAGGCATTACGGAGATATGAATGTTAGTAAATGCAAATTAAAAGGAACATAAAAAACGTTGTAAACCAAACTAGTATCTATGGTTACACATTTTGCGTGACAGAGATGGCTTATTGTTCTTATTCATTATCACGCATGCGTTTGTTGTAGACTTGTAATGTGATTACTGGCTAGTTCAGATTGATTGAGAGAGAGGATCAAGTTTTTCCACGAACTGTTTAGAATTACACCCTGATTTCTGTTGAGGTTTCTGCCGGTTATTAGTACTATTGTGGCTTCCTTAAATACACGATGCCTGTAGTCGTAATCGAGATTGAGGTCTCGATTAAACCGCAGAAATCTGGCCTCTCTCAACACGGAATTGAAAATCCAAACCATAGGATCCATTGGGAAAAGGCTAAACTTTTACATAGATCTTTATTTAAACATGAACGTTTATACAAAGAAAGTTCTGAAGCCCTACTACACAGACCAAACCTAAACCGCAACGACGTTCTTACTATTCCTAAAGTATGGGAAATTATCATACAAAATTGTGTTAAATAATTAACTTTTTTTTTTTTTTTTTGTATTACTTTAGCACATTATGCACGTTTTCATGAGATTCTATTGTAATCATGCGCCCTAACTGTATGTTATTCCTAATTTTGTTTAAATACTGTACTGACGATGTCCTAAGATACTTAGGATGAAATATTTACAATTAAATAATTTTCACTTTGGTTAATATGTGTGTTTCTTCTAATACATACAGTAGTGATAAAAGTTCAGATGTTGAAAGTTTTTTCACTTACTTATACTATGAATTAAATATCCTAAGATATATTCTTGGTTTTTGACCCTTTATCCAAGTGTAAGCAAACAAAGTTTGCACATGAAGTCACTTAACACGTGAATGCTGTGATTAACTCATCACAGCATTCACGTGTTAAGTGATTAACTAATCACAGCATTCACGTGTTAAGTGACTTCATGTGCAAACTTTGTTTGCTTACACTTGGATAAAGGGTGAAAAACCAAGAATATATCTTGGCATATTTAATTCATAGTATAAGTAAGTGAAAAAACTTTCAACATCTGAACTTTTATCACTACTGTATGTATGTTTTCATCAATATTGTGAGATAGAAGAAAAACTTCTTTAAGACGATTTTGCAGATACGGTGCTATTCCATATACTTCATAATAAGTTGCACCAATAGCAGTGTAACCTGGAATGTGACCTCTTTTAAGCTGTTCAGGGGTATCACCTCTGGGTCTGGCTCCCACTGACGAGACCTCAATCATATTTTCATATACGAATTGCCAAAAGGTGTCACACCTTATTATTAAAATACTCTCGATTAGAGATAGTTGTTGGAAGTTTTTCCACTTGGTTATGCTATAAATTAAAGATACTAAGAAATTATCTCTAATCCAGAGTATTTTAATAATAAGATGTGACACCTTTTGGCAACTAGTATATGAAAATATGACTTCTGCATTACTTCAACATTGATATCACCTGATTTTTTTTTTTTTTTTTAAAGTATTGACAGTGGATTGATAGAGATATGGTGTTGAAAGTAGTGATTACAATTGTGATGAATTAGGATTGATTTCTGGTGAGATTTGTTTTCAGTGCAAGGTAAGGTTTCGGCTTTTAATGCAACTTTCTCAGGCCCTCTCCTGTTCACTGCACTGTACCCGTCAGTAGTCTTCCACCTCTAATAAAGAAATTTTGACTGCCAGTCTACACTTGGTGAAAGGAAGGGACAAGGCAGATCCTAAATCATGGGCTGATTTAATTTGATTCATTGCTGCAGCTCTCGGTCTTGTTGGCAGTCCTTTTGCGACTGCGGGATCTTTTTGCAGGTGGATCATCGATTTGATCTAGGGATTTCACATTTGGGTTCTAGGACCTGCTTATCAAACTTATTAAGTTTTGATAATTGACACTGATAGACATAAAGATGGAAAAACTAATAGACAAAACAAAATTTGATGATGTTTATCAGGAATTTATCCACTTAGGTGAACTACTTAATAATAACTGGCCAGGAAAAGTAAAACTCTATGACACATTTCCTCCTACAAGTGTCATAGATGACAGTCTGGAAAACAGTCACCATGAAAAGGTGACGGCATTGGACATTGACCACTAAATCCTGAGGGTACAGCAATATCCCAAAATAATGTCCACCACATATTGGATACAGCTGACACAGAGGAAGAATTCCAAACCATTAAAACTAAAAAAAGGAAAATTTCCGTTACTAGAGAATCACCCAAAACAGTAGAAATGGAGACCGAAATTAATATGAACTGAAAAGAAAGAATACTCCCCTAAGGGATAAAAATCATTCGACATCAGTTGTTTCCGAACTCTAGCAATATCATTTACGAAAGCCACTAATACAGAAGAAGGAATTCGCATCCAGCCAAAAACACTTTCGGATTACAGACAACTAACAAAATTACTGGATAAAATCAACCTACCCTACCACACATTTGCACTCAACAGTGAAAAGAAACAAAGTTGTGCTGAGAGGGGTAACAGAAACCATTACAACAGACGAAGTACAAGCAGATCTCCAAAACAAAGGCTTCAGACCTACAAAAGTCAGCTATATGTGTAGAGCTGATCAAACACCATCCCCTCTAATATTGGTAGTGATCAACAAAGACCAGAAACACATCTACGATCTTCAAACTATCTGTGATTTAGTCATAAAGACAATCACTAAAACACAAACAAACAAACAACGACACAATTCATTGTTGTCAAACGTTTGGCCACTCATAATGCTGCTGCAAATCACATTACCACTGTGTTAAATGTGGTGGCAAACACATAACAATTGAATACAAAAAACCCTGCACACAACCAGCAAAGTGTGCAAATTGGGGAGGCTCAAATAACAGGAGCTGCATAGCATTTCCTCAAAACCAGCAAACCTATACAAGAATGCACGTCCTCCCATCAAACCACAGTCTTCACAAAAGGTCGTATGCTGAAGTTACAAGACCAACCTACCTAAAAGACCCAAATCCAAACCAGTCACAGCAAACCAACATACCTATCCTACAGAACATAACAAGCCACATAGGTGAAATGCTTGCTGAACTCCGGCAAACCAACCCAACTCAAGAAGCCAAGGATATCATCTTAAGACACACACACACACACACACACACAAACAAATACACACACACACACACACACACACACACACACACACACACACACACACACACACACACACACACACACACACACACACACACAGTCACTGCTTGTTGAAATCCTTAATGGACAAGGCTAATAAAAAAACTTAAATCATTACAGATTGTCAGTTGGAATGCAAACAGACTATCCAACAATACACAGCAGTGGTGTTCAACCTTTTTTACTACGCAAGCTACTTTTCTATATAAAGTTATTCGGCGATCTACTCTCTTATATAGATCACGTTCCCCCAACCTGATATCTGATTATGCACAAACAAACTAAAAATAAACAACTAAAAAAAAAAATACACAACTAACAACTTTATTTGTGTATTTAAAAATTTATTTACCACTTTTAATTATTTTAATACAACAACAAAAAAAAAATATATTGGAATAAAATATTTATTTCTCTATTTTGGAAAACTGAAGTTAGAAAAAACAACAGATTGATTACAAACTCATAAGTTACAGGAAATGCTGGTTGATAAAAAAAATAAATAAAAAATAAAAAAGCGAAATTTGGCATTGTTTGGACCTCGCAATAGTTTCATAGTCAAGTTGAGATGAAGAAGTGGCCAAGTGCAGACAATCATCCAAATGATCATTTGTAATTTGGTTTCTTAATTGATTTTTTTATGACGGTCATATTTGATAAAGAGGATTCTGACAAGTATGTCGATCCGAAACACGACAGAATTTTTCGTGCAATATCAGTTAATATTGGGAATTTTTCATGTGCATACTTCCAAATGACTTCATTGTTTATTGATTTTAAATGTAAACTATTCTGAATGTTTATTATCTCAAGTTCTACTTCAGCTTGGTTTATATCAAACAGCCCACTAATTTTATTTGAAATTTCTGTGATGTTCAAGTTTTCTTGAAATGGATCATTGATAAAAGATACAATCATTTCAGTTTTATTAAAATCTTTAAATTTTGAATTTATTTCTTCCTCAACTAATTCTATTTCATGAATAAATTCTTTTAAATCATAGCGAAGCATTTCTTGATTTTGTTCAAAAAATTTTAATAAATATGGGAGATGTCTAAATTCGTGGTCATTTATATTTTTCTTTAATAAAAGTAAGTATTGTTGGAAAGTTTTTATTGAACTTAACATGTCAATTAAATTTTTATCTCCACCTTGTAACTCTAAATTTAAATTGATTAATTTCGCACAGAAATCAATTAAAAATGATGTGTAACAACCATCTTTTATCACTCAATTGTCAATAAATATCTCCTTTTTCATCAAGAAAATTTTTTATATCATTAATTAATATAAGAAATCTTTCTAAAAATTTACTTCTGCTGAGCCAGCGAACATTATTGTACAACAGAAGTTCCCTATCATCATCTGCCTGTAATTTAAATAACTGCCGTTGCAAGGCTTTTATTCGAACAGAATTTACAATTTTAAATGTAATATCCAAAACATCTTTTGTGTTTAATCTTTTACTACACAGTACTTGTTGATGAATAATACAGTGGTACGTTAATTATTATTATTAGTGACCTCCAGGGCGTCCAAAGACTCATCGAGGGAGAGCATCTACTCTACGGCTCTGCTTCCACCACTCAAAATCCACCAACTGACAGCAACTACAACATCATCATCTACCACCGTCCTCCATCACCACTGGTATTTCCATAGACAATCACAAACATCCATTTGAACCCGCAGCCTCTTGACTGGAGAGGGATATGTTTACCACTCGGCCAGCCAGGCTGGCCTATAAAAAATCTGAATATTTGTCATCATTTTTACATAATGAAATGAAGCCTGATTTATTACCTATCATTGCAGGAGCACCATCAGTAGTAACAGACACAAGTTTAAAAAGCAGAAGTTTGTGTTGTTTCAGAAATTCATCAAATGCCGAAAAAATGTCTTCTCATCTAGTCCTTCCCAATAATGGTATAATTTTCAAAAGTTCTTCTTTACTTGAATAATCTTGAAATACCATGTGAATAAATACCATTAACTGAGCAATATCAGTGAAGTCATTTGATTCATCAAATTGTAATGAAAACACAACACAACATACTGGTGAATGTCTGACATTAACCTGGCCTGGAAACTTTTCTCCGGCAATTGGAACTTTTCCTTTCGGCAATTTGAAACCTTGTCTGCGGCCTAGAAGTAGTCTCTCTCTCTAGTGACGTTTAAAGAAAGAAGCTTATTTCTGGAAGCGGAAAACTCCTCTCTCAAGCAACATGGATCCAGGCAGTCTCTCTGATGGTGACTCTGGACTGGGCAGCCTCCTCTTTGATAGCAATTATGGATCCAGAAGCCCCTTCTGCTTGCTTCAGTCCCTTTTCATTAGGCCTCCTCTGAGACCTCGCATGAAGTTTGGCAACCCACAAAGAATCGGTATGAGTCTTTCATCTTAAGTTTCAAGTTCGGCATGCCTTTTGTTCTCCTCCGCTTTCTTTTGATTGAAAGTTTCCGGCAATCGGAAAGTTGTTTGAACTCTTTCTGATGACTTTGGAGATATTCACACTTAGAGCCTACAAGCCTTTCTCATACATACAAGTTTCAATAACAATCTTTCTAATCCCGCCATGTACAGCTTCGGCAACAAAAACATTGCCTTTGTTTTTAACACTTTAACATATTCTTATTAAAGCAGCATATACAGTTAGCTTCAAAAGAGTTATTCACAAAAACATCTAATATAAACTATACTGAGACAAACAAAGTTTATTTTTTTACAATATTCACATGGGACTTAACCTAAGTAAAAAATCGATGTAATGCGCTTCGGAATATTTAATATTTAAGCTACAATCGAGTTTTTACACTTTGCTTATAATCGTATATTCACTCAGCTCGCTGTTTGACTTCCACTGATCCAAATTAATTCATTTAACTGGACATATAAGAAAATTACTGATTTGACAATTTTAACGAAAAATATATAAACAATAGCAATACACTTAAAGCAAATTAAAAATAATACAAAATAATGATAAATAAAATATTATGTTTTCAGTTTTAATTAAATTTGTAAGTAAGGAGGAATACACAAGAGATCGATCAAAAATCGCGCCGTGATCGAGGGGTTGAACACCCCTGAGATATAGGAACTACAGGGGGGTTTGCAGCAGAAACTCAAGCTGACATTATCCTTATAAATGAATCACACCTTCGTCCAAGTGACAAGATCAGAATCAACAGTTATAACACTTACCGTACAGACAGATCCTATGCAAGAGGAGGAAAGCAGTGCCATCTTTGTCAAAAGAAACATAAGGCATAATACAATTGTGGAAGAATGACATTGTGGGATAAAAATGTTAACAGAGTGACTGATGCAGAGGGCATAGTGGAAATATTCAATGAACACTTTATTGGTGTATTTCATCCTGGAGGAGTTAATTTTAATACTAGAGGGATAGGGCAGGTTCGAGGTTTAGAGATGCAGGAGGAGAATGTGTTCCAAATACTGAGTACTCTGGATGTCAGTAAACTATAGAACTGGATGGTATTTCACCATGAGTTTTGAGAGAATGTACTAAGGAACTTACAGCTCCTTTGACTGGCTTTTGAATGAAATGAGATTTTTTTATTGGGCAGGGGGTGATCGGGGTGCCAACTACTCCAATCCAACAACAAATCCATCTCACCGACAGAAATATATATGATCATAAGAAAACTAAATAACAAAAAGGCTCTGGGCCCAGATGGTATAATGAATAAGGTGCTCAGGCTACTCCCATGTAAAGGGGTTATGCATCTGGTAGCCATCACTAATGCCATCTTTTGGCTAAATTATTTCCCAGAGCGATGGAAGCTTGCGGATGTCTTTCTAATTCCAAAACCTGGAAAAAATACACAATTTCCACAGAACTATCAGCTTATCAGCCATCTATCATGTGTAGGCAAGATAGCTGAACCTGCTATACTAACATGGATTCAAGAAGCAACAGATAACAACCACATTCATACAAGAAGAGTAATTTGGATTCAGAAAACAGCATTCTACAACTCTCCAAATTTACAGAGCTGTTGAATACATCACCCAAGGGATGAATGGCAACAACATTCTGGTGCAGTCTTCCTGGACATAATACAAGCATTTGATAGAATTTGGCATTGATCTAATTTTTAAGCTACACCAAGTAGGAATACCATTACCACTAGTTCTACTTATCAAATCAATCATATCTCAAGAACAGAAAATTTTAAATAAAACTCAATGGAATCAGATCAGAAAGGAGAGTCAAATCACGGTAGGAGTCCCTCAAGGATCTCGTCTATCTCCCCTACTCTTCTCCATATACATGGCAGATCTCCCCAAGTTGTCCCCATCCATCACCACCCTCTATGCTGATGACACAGTTATCATAGTCAGATCCCTCTGTCCACATCAAACAAGCTGCAGAGAGCAGTCAACGAATTAGTACACAAAATGGCGCATCGTAATCAATCCAGGAAAAAGCTCAGCAGTACTTTTCACCAGACGTAAAGCAGAACCGAACACAAGCATACAAATGTTTGGCAAAATCATTCCTTGGCACAACTCTACCAAATATCTAGGAGTTCATCTTGATAAACACCTAAATTTCATGACACGCATAAATAGTGTCTCCACTAAAGCAAGTCAGACAATAGCACAGCTATATCCACTTTTGAATAGAACAGCTTCCTAAAGATAAACAACAAGATTCTCCTCTACAAATCTGTGATAAGACCTCAACTAACTTATGCCTCACCAATCTGGGGACACACAACTAAAAGAAACATCAATAGATTACAGACAATCCAGAACAAATGCCTGAGAATGGCATTTAATGCCCCTTGTTTCATCAGAAACCTCCAGTTACACCAAGAAGCCAACTTTCCAGATATCAAGACCTACAGTACATGATTAGGCATTGCAGAGAAATTCTTCGCAATCACAGATAATCATCCAAATCAGCTAGTTCAACAGGCAGTGGACTACAAACCCTCAGATTGTTTCAAACATAAAAAACCAAAATCCTCCATTGCAAGAGAAAGCTGATATAGCTTACAATGCTCACAATGAGCAGGTAAATTACTCACAATAATTCTCTCATACACAAGCTAAAATTAGATGAAGGGATAAAGAATCAAGGATTTGGCCCATCTTCCAAAGAAGTTCCAAGTTCCAAGTGGTATCACCTGGCTCCCACTGACAAGATCTTGGTTTTTGGCAAGATAAGTACTTTGGTTTTCTTTTGTTTGTTTTTCACTTTAATTTATTTTACTGGTGCTAGTGGTGGTTTCATCCCCACTAGCACTGGTTTCTTTTAATAAATATTGGGATTGCTGGTAGTGCAGTTAGTATCTGCATTACGGGATTACTTTTAAAGGTATCACGGCATATTTATATATAGTAGCTCAAACAAACATTTGCTGGTGGTGTAGAATTATTTCTGTATCACGGGATTATTTCATTCCCAGTCTTACAATGGAAAGTTTTTTTTCTTCCAATTAAAAGCAGAGGTTATAGTGTTTTTCCCACTTGAGATAATGGTATCAACTCCTCCAAGGGTGTGAACTCTAGGAATTGAAATTCCCAGATGTGAAGAAGCAAGACGGGTAACTAAGGTTTTAAACGAGATAGTCGGTGCAAACAAGATTTATTCTTTCACCCCTTAAGATGGAGGAAATATTTAATTGTAGTTAAAGATGTGGAAACAAGGGACAAACTATTGCAGAGTTTTACTTTCGAAGGCAGCACAATTATTCCTGTAATGGTTGGGAGGCAGTAAAAACAGTAAAAATGGAAAGATTTCTGATAGAATATACAGAGAATAGTAATGAAATTCTTATATAGACATTTTCAAAATGGGGTAAGATTAGTAATATACGAAAGGATTTGTCAAGTGAAGATCCAAATTGGTTTTCTGGTGATGTCACCTTCACAATGGATATGAAGACGTCCGTACCACATTTTGTCAACAATGGTACAACTCGAATTATGGTAAAGTATTCCAGAGTACAACGTCAATGCCTGCATTGCGGTTCATACGATCACTTAGGTGGTAACTGTCCCAAATCTAAATGTTTCAAATGCATGGAGATTGGACATATCGCTAATCAGTGCCTCAAACCCTGTCAGAAATGTGAAAGTTCTCCGCAAGAGAACTTTCCTTTTAGAACTTTCGCAGAAAGAGTAGGAGCTCCTGTAGAGCCAATTAGAACACCATATATATATATATATATATATATATTAGAGAGGCATAATGAAGATTTCCTGGATCTTCCAATTCAGTCTAGTAAAGATGGTGCTTTTAAGCAAACTAACTTGGTAAAATCACAAAAAGTTCATGACCAAATCAGTTAGAAATTAGTCCCAAAATTCCAGATCTGCAGGAGCAACTTTTCCATTCAAATACTGATGGAACATCAGTTGAAATTATCAACAATGAACCTAATATAACAACTTAACAGGTACACAATGAAATGCAAAAACATTCAACTGTTCTAAGGCAAAGAAACAGAAAAGCAAGTAAGATAACTGAAAGAACTTAATATGCAGACAAGATCATCAAAAAGGAAAGACAAATTAATAAAAAAAATTGAAGATAAACAAAAAAAAAATTAAAAAAAGAACTACAACTAAAAGAAGTAATAAGAAAATGTAAAGATGAAGAAGGCTGTGGATCATCAAATGAAAACTCTTCAGGCTTAGAAGAGTTTATGAATTATGAAGAACCAACTCATGCTAATAAAGAGAAAACAAGAGATACAATTAAAGAAAATATAATAAACTTTGCTGATTCAAAGTTTTCTCAGTATAGTTATCATCTACATGAAAAGAAAATAACTAGCTTCCAAATCAAAAATGACAGCCATGAAAATGAAGTAATGGAAAGCAACCGTAAAAAAATGGAAAACAGTTTACAAGAAGCAGGTTAGTTACACAATTGCTTCTTCACAGATTGAAGACCTCATCAGGTTCATCCAAAATTTAGAAGTTAGACTTACCAGTGACATTTCAATAATCATAGCATCTCCTTTCTGCATTGCCTCGTTAAATGTATGATGATTCCATAGGCAAATCAAACAAGAAAAACTATATGGAAACTTATGCTATGCCATAATATCAGGTTTTTGTTTCTCTAAGAAACATACTTCTGCAGATATAAAAAGTTTAACAGATAGACAAAAACTTCTTTCTTATTGGAACTTTGGAAGATTTAACAGGGCTGGAGTAGGAGTTCTTATTCTTGCCCCCCCCCCCCCCTCCTTGGGTCATTCTGTAATGCCAGCAAAAGTTGGTCGATTGGTAGAGCCTCTGCTACTAATGGCTCACGCAAAAAGTTAAGGAAGTTTGAGTGTGGTTAGTAGTTGGAAGATGAAGAATCGTTTGATGCTGTTGATACACTCTCCCTCGATGAGTCTTTGGACTCCCTGGAGGTGTAACATAATAATAATAATATCCAAAGGGATGCAGAAGGGAGAATCTTGACATTTTTAAGGTTTATAAATGTTTATACTCCATTCAATGGATGGAACAGTTAGACAAAAATTCTTCCAAGAATCGGAGACATATTTATATGGTGCCCATTACATCTAGCAGTTGGAGACTGGAATTGTATTGAAAACCTCACATTAGACAAAATATGAGGAGATCCCAGGAGTGGAAAAGTGGGATATGCACAGTTAAAATATGTCTTGACAATGCTCAACTAGTAGACATATGGAGGATTCGCAATCCTAATCTCCAGGCATACATGAATCAAGGTATTGGTACTCATATTCATCGAATTTATATTTCTTATTCCCTTATAAATAGGATAATTCAGATAAAACATCTTGACATCAACATGTCAGATCATAATCCAGTTATACTTAAGTTCCACTGCATGTGGAAAAAGATCTCTTCTGGACCATGGAGACTTCCACCAAATTTTCAGTTGATCTTTTCAACTAAATTCCAGACCCCCTGTTTGAATTGGAATGATGTGACCTGGAATTGGGATATGTGGTTAAAATTCAAACAAGCAGTAAAGCAGAATATGATGGAATGGGGAAAGGAAAGGAACAGGCTTTCCTCAAAAGGAAAAAGTTGTAAAATCTGTATAAAGAGAGAAGCTGGCTTGCAACAAACCAACGCAATGGTATAGAATGTAGCAAATAAACAAGCCCTAGAAACATTAACATAGAGATAGAACTGGAAAGGCAGAAACAAGTAGAAGAAAGAAATTTTAAGATAAGAACACAACAGCACTTAGCAGATAGGCCTTCTGCTGCATTCTTCAATAGACAATTTACAAAATTTCACAAAGAAAGGACTAGCACTGAAATCTGTGTTGATGGAGAAGACATGTCCACCACTAAAGATATCCTTGACTCCTTTCAAAAACACTACAGAAATCTGTTTGAAGACAACAGTACTGTTGGAAATGATAACTCTTGGAACATTAAAGTGTAAGCAAACTTGTTTGCTTACACTTGGATAAAGGATTAAACGAAGTATATAATTTCTTAGTATCTTTAATTTATAGCATAACCAAGTGGAAAAACTTCCAACAATTACTATGTCATTGTCGATAGTGATATCTTCATTCTGGTTCAGGATACAAGAATGTACAGAGCATTTGAAACTGGAAGTGACCATCACTTAGTTCTAAGTAGGATAAAAATGAATATCAAATTGAAAAGAAGAAAAGTTCTAAGTAGGATAAAAATGAATATCAAATTGAAAAGAAGAGTATGTAAGAAAGTTTTAAAAAGAATCACAGTTGACTAGCTTTTATAGAAAACTGTAGACCTATGCAAACATTACTGAAGAAAAAATGAAACAGTTTGAAATCAAGAAACAAACCTTGGAGGGTCAAATGGCAAACTGAAGAAAATTGATTGTTTTAGCTAGAAAGACATGTAGTGAAGTAGTCTGAAAGGATAGAAAAATAGGAATGCAATGCAGCCAAAAGATGTTAAAGAAGCACTCATGGAAAATGAGAGCAAATCAAAAGTTTCTAGCAAACATGTTGGCAGTTCCCTAAAAGTATACAGAAAAAAAAGTAAGTTATGTTAAGAAAAGAAAGTAAGTAAAAGTAGCAAAACAAGTCATGTGAAGATTTTGGTAAGAGGATAAGTATTGAAAATGCTTAAAAATGAAGGAAAAAGTGTTGTAAATGGAATCAAAGATGAGGTGCCATGAAAACTGCAGAGAAGGACATTGTTGGATCCTATTTCGTCTTAACCCATACTTTGGATCCAACATGTTTGTCACTACGATGTTCTTAAACAAAAAATAAGTTGCTAGTTGATTTCTAATCCACATATACAGAAAATTTGTATTTATTGACTGTGCCACTCTATATCTAAATTAGTCCAAGAATTGAAGTAAAACCAACTCTCATCTATTTCCCCTTAATATGTTATTATCATGTATACAGGCCGAGCTTATTTAACTTATTTAATTCACCCGCTTTAGTTCGAATATTTTATGAACGATGCAGTAAAAGGGATTCAGGCAAAAAAAACAACTTTAGATCAACACAAACATTTAATTTAGGCTTACAATTTATACACTTTAGTTTAAATCACTGAATAAGGTATTATAAACATTTTAGCTCATCCACTAATACAGTCATATCATCTCAGGCAATGGTTAATTTGTTGTCTGAAATACAGCTTTCACAAAGTTCATTTAACTATTTAATAAAGTTCAATGTCATAAAGTTCCTTAGTAATCAATTACACTAATATCTCATAGTTACTTAAGTTTCAAATACAATAAAAGGGCAGTAACACTTCTTCACAAGTATACACTCTTAAATCCATACTCCAGCTAATCTCCACAATAGTTACTGTTAATATAGGAATATTTTAGGAAGAACACACACACACACACATCTCCGCATAGGAGTATCAAAAGTTGGATAATTCTTACCGGTATTCTTCCTTGTTCATCTACTTATGTATGAACACCTTTTATAATTGTATTCACTTAAAACAAATCTTCTTAGTAATAACTAAATAAATTAATAGTCGCGATTCACATAGTTCAAGGTTCTTGCATGAAGCAAAACGCTTGTACCATCTTTGACATCACTTGACCAATTCAGTATTCTACTAATAACTTTTGAACTAAGATAACACACAGTAATTCTGAAGTTTTTACGCACAACTGCCTATACTTCCGGCATTTAATTAATCTTTTAGGCACTATATCTCTTAACACAGCTATCGTTTAAATTCAACCTTGCTGCCTCTACTTATTCTCTTAGTTACTCTGTGCTAAGCTTCAAGTTTCCGTGTGTCCCTGAAAAGTCGGTCCTGAATTTAAATGCCAACTAAAGTATAGCTAGTCATCCAGTTGTCACCTTGCTATCTTCCATTGCTTTATTTGTTGGTCTACAACTTACTAGCTAACTCACTCCTCGACTAGTAAACTTTAATTAGCTACTTGAGTGACTTGCCGACTCGCTGTTATCGCACTCTGATTTCCTGAATGAATAGCTTTCTCCGTGTTCTTAGCTTATATATATCCCTTCTTCCCGCCGAAATTATTCTCGTACTCTCTTCAACTAAAATCCTTTCCAGCCCTTCAATACTAATCTGTCACGCACTGTTCTAAACTCGCGCTAGCTATCTTACATACGTCTCCATGACAACCAAAACAAAATATAATAAAACTGAGGCATTGCACATACAGGAACAAATAAAGAATATTTACACTTCAATTAATACGCAGTTAAAATGTTGGATACAAATTCTTACAATATTAACATAGCAATAAATAAAATAAATTCAATAATATTTTAATACAGTCTTTTCACTATTAATATATATCCTTGATTAAATAATTAAATATCAAATAAACTTAAAGGTAGTTAAGGTTGGTCGATTGGTAGAGCCTCTGCTACTAATGGCTCAGTTAAGTAAATTTGAGCGCGGTTAGTAGTTGGAAGGGGACCAATCGTTCGATGCTGTTGGCACACTCTCCCTCGATGAGTCTTTGGACTCCCTGGAGGTGTCAAATAATAATAATAATAATAATAATAATATTAATTTATAAACAAGTGATTTACATTAAATAATAATTACAAGTTTAGCTTATGTGATGGAAGATCATGTTGGATTCTGAAGCAAATATTAATTACTCAAATCTCTATATATTCAGAATCCAACAACATCTTAGATATAATTACTTTGAAAGACTGTTAAACAAAAAAACAGTATATAAAATTTTCAAGAGGAAAATGCAAACAGGAGTATATATCAATACTTGAGGTAGAAATATCCATCACAATTTTGAAATGTGGAAAGGCAGCTGGAGTAGATGATATCTGACCAGAAATGTTCAAATATGGAGGTATAAAAATTTTGCGGTGGCTAAACTGCATAATTCAGAGGGCTTGGTCAGAAGGTCAAATTCCAAATGATTGGCATAGAACTCTCATAGTTCCTATCTATTAAAAAAAAGGAATACAGCTGAAAGTGAGAATTATAGAGGAATTTCTCTAATAAGTGTTCCAGGTAAGATTTACGCAAGCATTCTTGAAAAAAGGCTGAGAGAAATTGTGGATGAGAAACTTGGAGAAGTGCAAGCTGGGTTCAGGTCAAATAGAGGTTGTCAAGATCAGATTTTCACTTTAAGACAAATAATTGAAAAATTGTTGGAATATTACAATGATCTGTACTTACGTTCTGTAGATCTGGAAAAGGTGCCTAGAAAAGATGCCAAATTATACGTGGTAAATGGAACATTATACAGAGCAATACATAATCTGTATTTAAGTTGTAAGTCAGCAGTTAGAAATGAAGAAAATACAGGAAGATAGATGGTTTGATGTTAATTAAGAGATAAGACAGGGATATACATTATTTCCACTTGTATTCATCATCTACACATACCAGCCACTTAATCAGAAACCTTTATGCAGATGTATGTAAACATCATTATGCATTATATATGCAAAATACTTGGTCAAGTGCATCAACATATGTTGTAGGAAGCTGTTTAAGAATGCTGCTGGTCAGTAATCATCAACAGTGTTGATCACAATTGGAAAAACAAAGGCTCTTTAGGAGTTCAATAAAGAGCTTATTGTGAGTGCCTGTCTGGCTGGAGCCACGATTTTGAAAAAGAGCTGACTGGTTTCTCAAAAGGTGAGATAATTTGGGTGTTTAATCAGTGGGTAAATAACCCACAATGCCTGACTAAGAGTTATAGAACTGTTCCTGATAGACTGTCTTAGAACTGTAGTTCTAAGACAGTCTATCAGGAATGAAATCGTCGTTGCCTGAGAAGACATGGAAGAACAAACAGAACTTTCTTTATGCAGCAATTGACCAAAGCATTTAACCTGGTATTAATAAGGTGGGATGTCACAGACCCCAAAGATTTTAAATTGACTATAACTTTTTAAAATTACGTGGCAGTGAGGCATGCCTCAGTATAGCTTCCCCTCCTGTAACTCGCTACTCGACGCCATAGACGACAGGCTGTTGCGTGCAAGTAAGTTTAGTGTGCAGAGGCATAAAGTGTGCTGGGGTCCATCAGACCTCCACCTTACCAAAAGTGTGACTATATTTACTTCTGAAACATAAGTTGTTTTCGTGTATATTCTACTAAAATATTATTGTTACTGCTGTGTCTCCTATATTTTTGCATACCAACTATAAGCAAATATGTTTTCGTAAATATTTAGAGGGTATTTTGAGAATAATATCTTTTTTTTACCAGATGAGTTACGAGAAGGAAGAACAGAGGTTATGTCAACTTATAGATGACGCTTTGATAGACGAGGAGCCATTTAGCGGGATGATGATAATGATAGTGAAATTGATTTAGAATTAGTCAGTAACCATGAGTCTGATACAGAACAAGACTGTGAGGAAGAATCCACAGAGAATCTACTAATATTGATTAAAAAGATATGGATTTCTATAATACACTACATTATTTGGGTGGGTCTGTGGGACCCCACCTTACCACTTTTGTTACATTTTCCTACCTCACCAGTACCGGGTTAATGAAGGCTGTTCCTGATCCATATTTTACAAAACTATTAAACATGATATTACAACTGGAGATATAATATTTAGCTATTTGCTTTATGCAGATAATGGTCTTCTCCTAAATACATCCAGAGCAAGTTTCCAGGATTCTTCAAATTCCATGACAGCTGTAAATTTGGTATGAAAATAGGCAATAAAACTATGAAAATAGGCAGAAACAGAAAAATTCAGATGCATTCTCAATGGAGAACCATAGAACATGTAAAATATTTCAGATATTTAGACAGTTTTTAGTGAACATGGCAAATTAAATTTGGAAATAGACAGAAGAATAAGAAAAGCCTTGCTCTGCTTATTCTGCTGTCTGTTTATTCAGCTTAAATTTTAGCAATAAATTTATTCAGCTAGTGGGCAGCCAGCTGAATATGTTTATATGGAATAAGAGAGAAATTAGTGCCAAAACATGAAACTAGCAGTATACAAGATAGTGTTCAAACCAGTTTTAAGTTATGGATTTGAGAAATGAATTAATAATAAAGCACCTGATCAAAGATTAGAGACCACAGATATGAGAGTTTTGTGAAGAATTATGAGAGTGAATGGATGGCAGAATCAAAATTAAAAATTAAGATGTTAGAAAGGAACTTGACATTATCAGCATTCAAGAATGTGTGAGCAGAGCTAATATAAGCTGGTACGGCCACTTAAACAGAATGCAAGAGGAAAGATTAGCAAAACAGGTTTTTGATGCCAAGATGGCAGTAAAGAGATGCAGAGAAAAACCAAGGTCTAGTGCAGTGGTTCCCAACCTTTTTCTACTTGTGCATCCCTTTTAAACCCATTTCTACAAATTGTACCCCCTGTTTTTAAACACTGACACTTTTGTTCAGTGCCTATCTTAATGTAATGCACTTATACTCAGTCAATAACTGAACTAATAATGCATCAATAATGTCTACAGTCAATAACACGTACCTCCAGGGGTACGTGTACCACTGGTTGGGAACCGATGGTCTAGTAGATTGATTCCATCAGAAGTGCCTTAGAAGAACAAAATGTTATATACAATATTGGAGTGCTTGTTGTTTATTATTTTAACGGTATAATAGAACACAGAAACTAAGTAAATAATTAATTTATTAACTTGATGCTGATATTTCGCTGGTATTATAACCAGCATCTTCAGAGCACAAAAACACTGTTTGTCACAATACGCGAGACTAAAACAACATGGTGTACATTAACAAAATTGTAGCAGCAACACAAAGACTAGAGTCCTGATTTTGGCGCCCTCTATCTGAAAAAAAAAAAAAAAAAAAAACGCTATCATATATTACTAGAGTCCTAGAAAAGTGCTAGTTTTTTCTTAATATGACTGTCTCCCAGATCTTCGGCAAGTTAATACAGCCATATTTGTTGAGATTTGGGGTGTGTTTTAGGGCTTCTGTCGCCTCTAAGAACAATCTCTCTGATTTATATGGGTTTCTGTGTAGTACTTTTGTGTTTTTCCAGTTGATCCTGTGTGCAGGGGTATCCAGAGCATGGTCTGCTAGGCCCGACTTCCCATAATGATATTTCCGGACGTATCGTTTATGTTCGCTGATGCGGATATTCACAGTTCTTCCTGTTTGACCGTAGTAGGCTTGATTGCATGAGCAGGGTACTTGGTAGACTCCTGGATGTGATAAAGGAGGAATGCTGTCCTTGGGTGAGCGGATGAGGGTGGCTAATTTGCTACATGGTCTGAATGTAGTGCGTAGTTTATGTTTAATGAGAATTCTTGAGATCTTTTCGGATGTGCCTTTAATGTAAGGGATGGTGACTGTTTTGTTGTAGTTCTCTGTGGTGGATGGTGGGAGGGGTTTCTTAGGAGCGTTTAGTATTTTATTTATTTTTTGTGGATTGTAGCCGTTGGCCAAGAAGGTGTGGCGTAAGTGAGTCAGTTCAGCAGTAAGAGCCTTGTCATTGGAACAGATTGCTCTCGCTCTATGGGTTAGCTTTTTTAATATGCCATATTGTTGAGAAGGATGATGGTGTGATTGTTTGTGTAAGTATCTGCCTGTATGTGTGGATTTTCTGAAAACTGAAAATGATAAGGAACCATCTGGGAGACGTGTGATGAGTGTATCCAGGAAGGGCAGACAGTTGTTGGCTTCTGGTTCCATAGTAAAGTGGATTTTTGGGTGTTGGCTATTTAAATGTGCTAAGAATGTTTTCAATGTCTCAAGGCCATGTGGCCAAATGGCAAGCACATCATCAACATAGCGTAGCCAAAGTGTTGGTTTGAGAGTGGCTGTATTGATTGCTTGTTTTTCCAGGTGTTCTATGTAAAAGTTGGCTAGGGTGGGAGAAAGGGGGGAGCCCATGGCTGTCCCATCAATTTGTTTGTATATTTTCCCTTTCCATGTGAAATATCCTGCATGTATTGTGAATTTGAATAGTTCAAATATATCAGGGGGGAAGTGTGACTTCAGTAGATTGAGGGTTTCTATTAGTGGTACATTTGTGAATAGTGAAGTGATGTCAAAGCTTACTATTAAGTCTGAGCTTTTTAGGGTGAGGTGTTGTAAGATGCTTTTTAGGTGTGCTGAATTTTTGATAAAGGAGGGAGAATTGTTAGTGAGAGTGGCTAGTAGCTTTGCTAAATGTCTAGCCAGTTTGTATGTGGGACTATTTATACTGTCCACAATTGGGCGTAGGGGTGTGCCTGGTTTGTGAATTTTTGGTGATCCATAGATCCTCGGTGTTCTAACATGGAAGGGTTTGAGTTTGTTAACTGTGTCTTTGGGCCAGGAAGTGACTTTTTTTAATAATTTTCGTGCCTTATTCTTTTGTGTGTTGGTGGGATTGCGATCTATAATTTTGTATGTTGACTGATCTTGTAATAGTGTGTGCATTTTGTTTTCATATTCAGTTGTGTCCATCACCACGGTTGCATTTCCTTTGTCTGCTTTTGTTATGGTAATCTGGCTGTTGTTGTGTAGCTCTTTTATAGCCATGAATTCCTCATGTGGGATATTACTTTTTGGAGGCTTGGACTTAATTAGGATGTTGGCCACATCTAAACGTATGTTGTTAGCTATTGTTGGAGGCAGGTCGTAAATTCCTCGTTCGATGGACGCCATTATTTCGGCTTTTGGAATTTGCTTGGGAGGAATTTGGAATTTGCTTCCAAAAGCCGAAATAATGGCGTCCATCGAACGAGGAATTTACGACCTGCCTCCAACAATAGCTAACAACATACGTTTAGATGTGGCCAACATCCTAATCAAGTCCAAGCCTCCAAAAAGTAATATCCCACATAAGGAATTCATGGCTATAAAAGAGCTACACAACAACAGCCAGATTACCATAACAAAAGCAGACAAAGGAAATGCAACCGTGGTGATGGACACAACTGAATATGAAAACAAAATGCACACACTATTACAAGATCAGTCAACATACAAAATTATAGATCGCAATCCCACCAACACACAAAAGAATAAGGCACGAAAATTATTAAAAAAAGTCACTTCCTGGCCCAAAGACACAGTTAACAAACTCAAACCCTTCCATGTTAGAACACCGAGGATCTATGGATCACCAAAAATTCACAAACCAGGCACACCCCTACGCCCAATTGTGGACAGTATAAATAGTCCCACATACAAACTGGCTAGACATTTAGCAAAGCTACTAGCCACTCTCACTAACAATTCTCCCTCCTTTATCAAAAATTCAGCACACCTAAAAAGCATCTTACAACACCTCACCCTAAAAAGCTCAGACTTAATAGTAAGCTTTGACATCACTTCACTATTCACAAATGTACCACTAATAGAAACCCTCAATCTACTGAAGTCACACTTCCCCCCTTATATATTTGAACTATTCAAATTCACAATACATGCAGGATATTTCACATGGAAAGGGAAAATATACAAACAAATTGATGGGACAGCCATGGGCTCCCCCCTAGCCATCTTTTACATAGAACACCTGGAAAAACAAGCAATCAATACAGCCACTCTCAAACCAACACTTTGGCTACGCTATGTTGATGTGCTTGCTATTTGGCCACATGGCCCTGAGACATTGAAAATATTCTTAGCACATTTAAATAGTCAACATCCAAAAATCCACTTTACTATGGAACTGGAAGCCAACAACTGTCTGCCCTTCCTGGATACACTCATCACACGTCTCCCAGATGGTTCCTTATCATTTTCAGTTTTCAGAAAATCCACACATACAGGCAGATACTTACACAAACAATCACACCATCATCCTTCTCAACAATATGGCATATTAAAAACGCTAACCCATAGAGCGAGAGCAATCTGTTCAAATGACAAGGCTCTTACTGCTGAACTGACTCACTTACGCCACACCTTCTTGGCCAACGGCTACAATCCACAAAAAATAAATAAAATACTAAACGCTCCTAAGAAACCCCTCCCACCATCCACCACAGAGAACTACAACAAAACAGTCACCATCCCTTACATTAAAGGCACATCCGAAAAGATCTCAAGAATTCTCATTAAACATAAACTACGCACTACATTCAGACCATGTAGCAAATTAGCCACCCTCATCTGCTCACCCAAGGACAGCATTCCTCCTTTATCACATCCAGGAGTCTACCAAGTACCCTGCTCATGCAATCAAGCCTACTACGGTCAAACAGGAAGAACTGTGAATATCCGCATCAGCGAACATAAACGATACGTCCGGAAATATCATTATGGGAAGTCGGGCCTAGCAGACCATGCTCTGGATACCCCTGCACACAGGATCAACTGGAAAAACACAAAAGTACTACACAGAAACCCATATAAATCAGAGAGATTGTTCTTAGAGGCGACAGAAGCCCTAAAACACACCCCAAATCTCAACAAATATGGCTGTATTAACTTGCCGAAGATCTGGGAGACAGTCATATTAAGAAAAAACTAGCACTTTTCTAGGACTCTAGTAATATATGATAGCGTTTTTTTTTTTTTTTTTTTTTCAGATAGAGGGCGCCAAAATCAGGACTCTAGTCTTTGTGTTGCTGCTACAATTTTGTTTAAGTACACCATGTTGTTTTAGTCTCGCGTATTGTGACAAACAGTGTTTTTGTGCTCTGAAGATGCTGGTTATAATACCAGCGAAATATCAGCATCAAGTTAATAAATTAATTATTTACTTAGTTTCTGTGTTCTATTATACCGTTAAAATAATAAACAACATGTTCGACGAACACATAAGTCTGTCCACACGTTTAATATTGGAGTGCTGAAAAGTAATGGACTAATATGTAGGAAAATTGTTGACAGGAGTAATGAATAGTAATGAATTATATAGAAATTTAATAGCAAATAGGGTGGTTGAACCGTGGAGTACATTGCCTTATGGAGTGGTGAGAGGCGAGAACGGTCAATGAGTTTAAGGAGTGGTATGATGGACTTTGTGTTTCTTGGGGGGGGGGGGGCCTCCCTTCGATGAGTCTTAGGAAGGACCTCCCATGATGAGTCTTTTAACTCCATGGAGTCCTGAATAATAATAATAATAACAGTAGTGAAAACTTCAACATGCAGTGCTGTCATAGTAGCCTGAACATCTTATGAAGATGCATCAGGAACCTGATGATGATTTCATGAATTTTGTGACCTGGTTTTCAAGGGGGGGGGGGAGAGGATATATTGGAGAGAATCCAGAGAGGCTCGACTAGAGTCATTGGGTCTCTGAAATTTTGGGCATGATGACAGCCTTATACTCTGATATTCTTGCTATTCATAAGTAGTGCAGTGAATATAATGTTGTACACTTCACTGTTACCAAAACAAACCAAAAACTTTCTTCAAAGATTCATTTACGGACAGAAACCTATACCAGAGCCTCCGTAACTCAGTTCATATAGATGAGCCCTTTGGTTGGAAAGACCTGGGTTCGAATCCATCTATCATGTGAGGAACTTTTATCTAGTCTTTTCAATCAAATGGTGAGTTAGTCTCATATGGAGGAAGAGGTTTTTTCCCTCCTGGAAACTTGGATTTTTTCTTCCCTCAGGACAGACAAACTGGCTGTGAACACACAGATCTACAGTCAAAAAATACTTGCCTTATGGGATGTAGAGGAGTGATGTGCCGGATGCATTAATTCATCGTGACCCTTAATTGGGGACTCTGCCCATCCTGATAGGTTGAAAAAGAAGAAGATGCCTATACCTATACCAACTCTTTCACTTCATCTACATCTATCCTTTGAACACAGCATCCCTTATTGTATCTTTCCTAAAGACTGCAACCTTCAGCTGTTCAAGAAAGATATCAGATGCCTTGTTTCTCCTTAACTTACATGACATAAACATGCCATAGGTTTTGCAACCTTTTATGCATGTTTAACACACGCACGCACGTGCGCACGCACGCACGCACACACACACACACACACACACACACACACACACACACACACACACACACACACACACACACACACACACACACACTGTCCAGTCAAAATATCCAGGAAACTAACAAATTGAATGCAGTTTGCAGAGTGCCATAGTTTAAGGTGTTCCAAGAGTGGAAGGATATTGGGTGGAACAGCAGTCGCTGGACCAATAATGAGTACCTGTGTTCATCAATGTTCAGTGTGAATGTAGGGTATTCTTCCTTGTGTAAGTCCATACACAAAAAATGATGGAAAGTCTGACCATGCAATTTAACCATGGGTCAAACAGTTACCAGCCCACAATCCAATATACGCTACTTTCGTGGACCTCAAAAGTAGGTGCTAGGTCAAGGTACCCTTGCTTTTGCCTAATCATCAGCAATTATATCTAGTTTGCAACTGAGAGACATCATTGGACCACTGAAGAATGATTGGTTGGTTGGCTTATGGTTTATTGGTGTAAGGACACAAGGTATTAATAAATAGTCATGGATAAATTAGTAAATAATATGCATGTACAAAAGTTACGTTAGTGAAGAATTTATGGAGACGCAACACAAGTGTTAGAATAATTACTTTACTTAATGTTAAGCAAGTAACATTAAGTATGCTTTCCTGATTATGACCTCTGTATTGAGGTAATCATCTGGAAAACATACATATGTACACAATACAAGCTACATGACGCTGCACTATACAAAAGTAAAACGAATCTGAATCTTTGTTAATCATTTATCCTAGCCTGACCTCTGGTGAGGGGGAAAAAACCTACATTAAACAATTTCTAAAGTCTTTTCATAATGAGATTTCCTTCTGTCTGTGGAAATCTGGTTGCTATATGGGTTGAAGATGGGCCCACCACATTCTCGGAATAATTAATCCATCTTTTCTGTTCAGATTTGGATGATGTATCAGCATTTCACAAGCTTCTTTGAATTTTCTTTTAAACCAGGTTCTGGTGCAGTGTAGGGACTTAGTGCCTTTTCAGTCAATTCTGTGACATGTTTGGAGTATGTCTGATAGGCCTATTTTACCATAGTGGAAGTATTTAATGTGGCGTTTGTGTTTTCTGATTGGGATGGTGCATCCTGTTTTCCCTATGTAAGATAGGTTACAGGTATATTGAATTTTGTAAACCCTTCGGTAGGCAAGGTATGGAAGAGGATCTTTGGAAGAGCTAAGTAAATTTCTCCACCAAAATATGACAAATGTAAGATGCATATTGCATTTTTCACATATAGGTGAGTCCTCAGGCATCAGTAAATATGAATGTATGAGATGACTGTGATCGACGCAGAGCCTAGCAAGAACAACTTCCTCTCTTGTTATTATGTTGATAAGACTGTCAATACTTAATTTTAGGCTTAATATCATGTAACTTGTTTGTCAGTGCTTCCTGGCATGAAGACTGCCACTGGGCAATTACCTTTGATCTTATAAATTGTCTATAGTATATACGTATATGGTAGTCAAACAGTATGTGGAGAAAGTATGAACTCATCTAGCAGCTGCATCAGCAGTCTCATTTCCCTTAATTCCAATGTGGCTGGGAATCCAGCATGACTGAACAACAAAATTAAGGGTCTTCATTTTGTACAACAGATGTAACACCTCAGACTGCACTGGATGTGGATTATAGGAGGGGGATATAGCATGTATAAATTAACAAACTTTTGGTAGCAGTTTTCTTTTATATGCACAAGTGCAAGCTGAACAGCATGCAACTCTGCTGTATAATTACTGCAATCAGGTGAGATCTGGTTGGAGAAAGTAATGTCAGGAAACAATGCAGTACAGCCACACATAATCAGTCCTTGAATCATCAGTATAGATGGGCAAGAAATCAAAGTGGACTACTCTGTGTGCATTAAACAATTGCAGGTAGGCAGATGATGGAGTATGACACTTATGTAGTTGATAAACTGAGAGACTGCAGGATGGAGAGCAAACTTGCAATAGAGGAATGCTGTTTGCTGCAGACAATCTTGTCAACATTGATGCCAACAGCTCACACAGTCTCTTTAACACACATACAAAAAGGATATGTGGCAGTCTAATGTGTTTGGTATTGAGCTTCCTGATGTAGAGGAAAGAGACTAGTCCAACTAGGATGCTCTGGAAGAGACTATTTTTAGGGTATAATTAAGTGACAGCGGTTTCTGTTCTAAATGAAAGAGCCAATTTATTTGCTTCAATATAAAGACTTTGAGTGGATGATGTGCAGAAGACACCAGTAGCTATTTGTATACTCTGATGATGAATGGAATTTAACCACTGCAGGTTATTCTGCCTTGCAGAACCAAAATTGAGACACCTATAATCCAGCTTTGAACGTATAAGTGCACGATAAAGACAAAGCAATGAAGATCAATCTGCACCCTATTTAGTAGAGGATAGAGTGTTAAGGAGATTCATTGCTCTTTTGCACTTTTAGTTGATGAATGTGTGCAAGGGACTCATCTTTTCTGTCAAAGATGAGTCCCAAGAACTTGGCTTCTGTTGATATTGGAATAACATTTTATCCCATTCTTACTTCAGGATCTGGGTGATGACTGTGTTTTCTACAGAAGTGTACAGAGACACTTTTTTTCTACTGAAAACCTGAACCCATTACTAAGAGTCCATAGAGAGACATGATCGATTGCTTGTTCAAGTTGTTTTTCGATTACCCACGTGTTACAAGAGTGACAGTAAATTGTGAAATCATCAACATACAGAGGGTAAAATCTTGTATAGAAAGAATTTTGTACAAAATTCTTATATACTGATTTTACTTGAGAAAGAAAGTCAATACCAAATATTTGTAGTTTAATTAACAATTTTTCATAAGTGTTTTATGTAATCTGGTAAAATAGTAGAATAAATTGCTAAATTATTTGACTGCCAATATTGTACAAACAAAGAGAGAGCCCAGACAGGATTAGAAATGTAAACCTGAGGCTATCGCCGGGCGCGAAGGTCAGCGAGTTACGGAGTTTTCCTGTCATGACTCAGCAATTTCATAGGGGTAAGGAACCCCTGGTAGAACATCTGGGGATCTCGATCTGAAGAAGTCCCAAGGTCGTGAAGGTAAAATAAAAAGGAGACATGGGTGCTCTGCTCCTGGCTTGTTCCAGTGTCGCTTCGAAGAGGTCCCTGTGTCCAGCCATTCCAAGGATGGGGGAAGGATATCCCGCTAGCAGTATTTCGATGATGACAGGAGAATTTTAACGATTGTGTCGGCCTATTCGAGAAGTCCAATCACGAACTTCCTTAAGCAATCTCCAAGAATGCTGTATCGTCATTGCCGTGGAGTAGTGTCTGTTTGCAGTTCTAAAGGGAAAGAAGATTTTTTTTGTGATTTCTAGGATCTTGAATGCTGAACTGGCTGAGACAGGTTTCAAGTAAGATTAATGTAGAACTGTTATGGACTGTGAACCTTAGAGCAGGGATTGTTGATTATATAGTTACTAGCATATTGTAAAGTTGTGAAGTCAGAAAACCGCACTTCTAAATTATTGTGAAAAAGTAATCTACTGAGTTCTGAGCATTTTGTTAATGATAAGAGTTATTGTTAAGAGTTAATGTTTCCAGGGAGAATGAATGAGAAGTTTAGCATAATTCTGTTAATGATCTAAGTTAAACTGTTGTGAAGTGTGTGTGAAACTAACCACGTGTCTGACGTATATGTGAATGTATATGTTTGTCTTTATCTTTGAGCTAAAGGCTAGAAGTGCTGAATTAAGTAATTTGAGAACCAGACACATGCATTGCTTTGTTACTTACTTGCCAGAATTGATAAGAACCAGGTGAAATTTGATATGTGTGAAATCTTTTTCTTTTATGTTGTACTTACAATGTCTTAGTATGAATAAATTGTTTTGTTTGTTAATAACTTGCCTGATTTCGACTTACCAATGCACTTCTCATAAAAATAAAGAACCTGTGTGTCCTTAGAGTTATAATTAACCACGAGTGACTAAAAGTAAGTTTCAAACTTTGCTTGACTTAGAACTGAGTTTTATAGATAATTCCGTGTTCCGCGGAGCATTTCTCTTACACATATAGGAAATACAAACAACCCCTATGCACAATCTTTAATGGCACAGTCATTATACAAATAAATTTTTAAAGATCAGTGTAAGAGAGAGTCAGCTAGTTAGACAAAGGAATGGGTTCCAGCCAGAGGCAATTCCTGAATCTATACTCCACACATGTGAAAGTAGCATAGTTACGACCTTGAGAGGGGGGAATGAAATTGTATGCAGAAGGATTAAAGGTGATAAGACTAGCTCAAGCAACGATTACAACTCGGTATTGATTATTATCAAGTCGTACTGATTATTATCAGTACGACTGATAATAAGAGAAACAAAAAAAAATAATATTGAGATATAATAGAGAATATATCAAAAGATATGAATTTGAAATCAAGATAAAGAAAATAAAATATAACATTATTTTTACAAGAGCATTGTCTATAATGGGAGGAAGTTGTTCAGTGATTGGGTTAACTTTGATAATAAAAAGTGTCACACTTAAGACAGAGCCTGGAGGAATATCCTGGTTTTGATGATATGGCTGAGATAGTGCACTTCCCCACTCTGACTCGAAAAGTTCGCCTGGACAGAAAGTATTTAATAAATACAAGATGGTATCCTCTGAGAGTCAGGTTATAGAGGTCTTTTAATATGCCATATTTCCAGACTGTGTTAAAGCTTTTTTCCATGTCAAAAAACACTGGAACTAGATGTTCTTCCTTCAGGAATCTGTTATTCAAGTTTCTAAAAGGACTAAATAGTCCAAAGTTGAATGATATCTACGAAAGTCACACTGCGTATTGGAGAGAAGTTCATTGCTTTTTAAAATACCAGAGAAGTCTGGCATTAACATTTTCTCTAATATCTTACAAAGACAGCTGCTCAGAGCAATAGGGTGATAATTATTTGCTTGTGTTGGATCCTTTCCCTGTTTTGGGAGAGCAATGACAACTGACTTATACTAAGAGTCTGGAAACTCTTCGTCTGCAAGTATTCTGTTGTATATTAAGAGAAGGAGATCCATGGAAGATGTTCTATCATCTCATAATGGGTGTCATCAGGACCTACTGCACTAGGGTGAGACAGCAAAAGAGCTTTTTAGTGTAGTTTTGTATAGAAGAATGTAGTTATTCCTTAACAAATGGCCGATTGTATGGCTTAAGCCCATTAGCAGAGATGAACTGGATCAAAGACTGCTTTTCACTGACATCTCACATAATATGCTCTGACCTGAGCATGCTTAAAGGCTATTACGTTTAATGTGATGGGGTGCATATGAAATATACCCATGCTCTGTGTTGATTTTTTTTTGGCTGCCTGGCATTCTGGGTTCCACAAAGGTTTTGGAAAGAGTAAAAATTGAGATGATGATTTTGAAAATGAGGCTGTTGCTGTCGGGATAACATCATAAGCAGTAAAGTTTGTAATACACTATTACAAACTATACTGCTTCACTGACAGGTGTTTGACTGATTGTATCATCATTAAATTTTGCAAGATGGGAAGAAGTATTCAAGCTGGCTTGATCACAAACTTTCAACAACACACAAACTGTAGACAAACTAAATGAGATGGTGGAATCATAATATTTAGCAAGAAAAAAAAAATAGAAGTAAAAGAAATAAACTATAAACTAGAATATGCAGAAATTATATGCATCCAAGTAAAAATACTGAACAAGAGAACTGCTTGATATTAAACATTATTTACAGACCACACCAATATAAGAACCACAAAATTTCTTGATGGCTTTCTATTACAGAAGAATGTGGTTTGTTACATAATTTACTGCTTCACTGATAGGTATTTGAATGATTGCATCAGCATTAAATTTTGCAAAATGGGAAAAAGTATTCCAGTCACCTTGATCCATTTACCATATGGGCATCCATGTAGGAGAACATGGTTTGTGTGCAGATACAAGGAAAATGATCATTTCCATAGATAATGTCTTCAACATCTGATGTGAGTAGTGGAAAAATGGCAGGGGAGCATATTGCATGATTGATTGTAGAACATGAGTGGGTAGGCATATGGAAGAAAGTATTCAGTTTATTATTCAAAAGAGCGCAGTCATTATTGTCACGGATTTGTACAATGATACAACCTCTTCCATTGGTGTTGGATTTATTCCATGGAGTGTTGTACCCATTAAAGGCATCCATAAGAAGCATAGTTTCAAGCAGTTGCAAGATCGATTTCATTTAACTATATGTGGAACTACAAGGGGGAGGGTGATTATGAAGCACTCAGGAGACAGCTTGCATGTGTAGCATGGAATGAGGAGTTAGATAGAAAAGAGATCAATTCAGCTTGGGGGATTTTCAGAAACTATCTAGTAGATGCAATGTCTAAATGTATTCCAAGGGTGAGAAGGTTAAATAAGGTAGGAGTGAAATGGATGAATAAAGAGATTAAGCATGCGATACAGAGAAAAAGGGCATTATGGAGGCAGCATAAGAGAAGTGGAAATAACCAATTCCATGAGGACTACAAAGACCAGGCAAGGTGGGTGACTTGGTTGGTGAGGATAGCTAAAGAGAGGTAAGAACAGCAGTTAGCTAATGAAGCCAAAAAGAATCCAAAGGAGTTCTTTCGATATGTAACCAACAAAAGAAAGAATGATTATGGAAGGATGACACTGATTGGAGAAAATGGTATAAAGACAGCTGTTGCAGAAGGTGTGGTGGAGATACTTAATGAGCAGTTCATAAAGGTCTTTCAATCTTGTGAATGTGACTTCATGGAGAGATTGAGAGCAGTTGATGATAGGAAAGAGAGACTGACTGTAAGTGAGCGAGAGGTGTATGGGGAGTTGAGCAAACTAGATGTAAATAAGGTTGTGGGACTTGATAATATATCACCACGTATTCTGAAGGAATGTGCCAGGGAGTTGATGCCGGCCTTGACATATTTCTTTAATATGAGTCTTGCACTCGGTCAAGTTCCTAAGGAGTGGAAGGAGGGCAAGATTGTGCACTTCATAAAGGAGGGGTGATAGAACTCAAGCATCAAACTATAGGCTATCTGTGTGTCAGGTGTTGTAGTTAAGTTGTTGAAGAAGCTTGTGAGAACTAGGATCCAGAATTCGGTTGACAACAATGGTATTATCTTTGATGAACAGCATGGATTTGCTAACGGGAGGTAATTTTTAGTAATCTACTTACTTATTACAATAAGGTGACTGCTTCTATGGACAGAGGAGAAGGATACACAGTAATATACTTAGATTTTGCAAAGGCTTTTGATACATTACTACATGATAAGTTGATAGTCACACTCGAGTGGATGGGGTTGGATATAAGATTGGTGCACTGAATTGGAGACTGGCTATCTGATAGGTATCAACAAGTTGTGTATGGGGGAACCATATCCAGGAAAAGGAAAGTTCCTAGTGGTGTGCCTCAGGGGTCTGCTTTAGGGCCATTGCTGTTTAGCTTGTATATTAATGATATTGGTGAAGATTTGGATGGAGATATTCAGTTGTTTGCAGATGATGCAAAGTTGGGACGAACCATGAAGAGTAGAGAGGGATGTTGTGGCCTTACAAGAAGACTTGAATAAATTGAGTGATTGGGCATGGGGATGTGAGTTCAATGTTGCAAAATGTAAGATTTTAAAATTTCATCATCATCAAATTCCTACCCTCAAGGGGTGTACAGGATATGATAGTACTACATGAAAAATTTACATCATTACTAACTTCCTATCTACAATTTTCCTCCAAATCAGTCTGTTACTTGTCATCCAACATCACCAGATCTTATATTTCTATTGTCTAAGGTACTTTGTACCATATCAATCCACCTATATCTTGGTCTTCCTCTGGGTCGTTTTCCTGCCAACTTGGCAGAGAACACTTGTTTTGCTAATTTTTCCTCGCCCATTCTGTTTAAGTGACCATACCACCTGAGATTAGCTCTGCTAATGCATTCCTGGTTTTAAAATTTGGAAAACAAAAATGGGATGCAAAATTTATGCTTGTGAGGATATATTGTCGAAGGTGGAGGAAATAAGAGATCGGGTGGTGATAGTGGATAAGGATCTGAAATTTATTGGACACATAGCCAAAATTGTGAAGACAACACAAAGACTTCTGGGAATGATGCGGAAGACACTCACTTATAGAAGTAGGGAGATTCTTGTTATATTGTATTAGGCTTTGATTAGGCCACACATGGACTATTATCCCCAGATTTGGTCACCTGGTTTTCAGAAGGATGAAGAGATGTTGGAAAGGGTCCAGAGGTGACTGGCTAAGGTAGTTTCTAACATCTGGAATGTCGACTATGAGGAAAGATTGAGAATATGCAACTTGCAGAGGTCTGGTGGACAGGAGGAAGAGGGGAGATATGATAGAAACCTACAAGTAAGTGAGGGGTTGTTATAGGATCAATGCTGGAGAGGTTCTACAGAAAATAGTGGGAGATCAGGAGAGAACTAGAGGTCATCCCTGGAAGCTGTATAAGGAGGTGTGAGTAGGGGAGTGAAAGGCAGGTTTTTTTCATGCAGAGCTGTGAATGACTGGAATGCCTTGCCTGAGAGTGTGGTGTCTGCAGAGGATTTGAGTGTGTTTAAAGCACGTGTGATGAACTGCGTATTTGATAAAAGGACCTCGTAGATGAGTCTTTGACTCCATGAAGTCTTGGGTAATAATAATAATAATAATAATAATAATAATAACTGAGCATCCAGTGGTAAATAAATTGAACATACTGTAATAAGAAATCCTATGGATAAGCAAATCACTACCGCTTCGAGAGCAGTATTAAGCCGAACATGATAGAAAGGAGAAGGACTGCCCACTATGATAGCTACTTCTCCATGAGCAGGATCATCTGCAGTTCTGTCTTTGCATAAAACAGTGAAATTCCTTAAGATAAGGTCCTCATTAGATCTTAAATATGTTTCCTGCAGAAAGAAACAGAAAGTTTTGTGTTTCTACAGTAAAATCTTGATATCCTCGATAGTCTGGCAAAAACCCACAACAGTTCTATTGTAAAAATATTTCTATTGTTTAGGCTTTGTTGACTTGTCTGATTTCTGGAAATTTGAGTACCCACGCTTGTCAGGTTGATATTTCTCATTAGATTTTTGGAAGTATGGATTTATTGCCTTCGTCAGCTTTAAGTATGATGATGTCTTTATTATTCTTCAATTTGAGTAGTGTTCTTCTTTCCATTTGGTTAGAGTTGGTGTTATGAGATCTTGACGGAGCGGAAAGAATTATGCTGCTTTTTAATCGTAAGTCATTATTTATTGGGTGTGGTAGCAATGGGATGGCTTTTTCTAAGTTGCAGATGAACTCTATTTTAGAAATAGCAGTAGGTTTTAAGGCAAAATTGAATCCTCTTTTGAGAATTGAGATGTCAGGTTTTGTTAAAATGTGTTTAGATAGGTTTATTATCACTTGGTGATCTGGTAGAGACGGTTTAGAGTTAATGTAATTATCATACAGCAAGTTGAATTTATCAATTTGCATCTTTTTGCTGTAACTAAAGGTTTTGGCATAACTGTTGCTAATCATATTATCTAAAAGTTGCCAAGTATCTACGTCAAGGTTATTAGAGATGTCTGTGAACAAGTCATAGCATTGAGAGTCTATTTGGC
Source organism: Typopeltis vanoorti (assembly GCF_054136105.1). Classification (NCBI taxonomy): domain Eukaryota; kingdom Metazoa; phylum Arthropoda; class Arachnida; order Uropygi; family Thelyphonidae; genus Typopeltis; species Typopeltis vanoorti. The sequence goes on along the minus strand of NC_143549.1, from coordinate 162,359,028 downwards.
TGAGCAAGACTCTCGTATGGCTAATTCTTTCTCGGAGAAGGGCAAATAAAGTTTGGTGGTAAATAAAAAAGGGTTTTTATTTTTGGTGGTTTTTAAAAAGGTGTCGAGACAATAACGTTATCCCAAAATTTCTTCGTCTCAAACAACATTTTAAAACAAAAAAAGCTAATATTATTTACCACCAAACTTCATTTGCCCTTCTCCGAGAAAGAATTAGCCATATTAAAATAGAGTTCATCTGCAACTTAGAAAAAGCCATCTCATTGCTACCACACCCAATCGCTAATGACTTACGATTAAAAAGCAGCATAATCCTTTCCGCTTCGTCAAGATCTCCATAACACCAACACTAATCAAATGGAAAGAAGAATACTACTCAAATTAAAGAATAATAAAGACATCATCATACTTAAAGCTGATAAAGGCAACAATACTGTTATCTTAAATACAAAAGATTATGAAGAGAAAATTAAAAATCTATTATCAGACATGTCTGTCTATGACGTTCTCAGTACAGATCCTATGCAAAAAAACCATAACGACACCAATGAACTATTACATTGAATGACTAACTGGCCTATAGACTTAATAAGAAAGCTAAAATCCATGCACCCGTTGACTCCAAGATTGTATGGCGTTCCTAAAATACATAAAGAAGGTATATCATTACGTCCAATAGTTGATGGAATCTATTCTCCAAGTTACCAACTGTCTAAATATCTAGCCAAGATTTTACAACAACACATTCACAACTCGGATACTTATATCAAAAACTCACATTTTATTGAAAAATTAAAAAACATCCCTATCTCTGAAGATGATATACTAGCAAGCCTTGACGTCACATCTCTGTTTACAGACATTCCAGTTGTGGAAGTCATCAACATCTTAGACAACAAAACCAAAAAATTGGTACAGATACGTAGATGACATCTTTATCATTTGGAATCATACGAAAGAAGAACTAATGGATTATCTCAACCAAATCAATAGTTTCCACCATACCATCAAATTCACATTAGAAATTGAAAAAGATGAAAAACTTGCATTCCTGAACATCCCAATAAAGAAACAAACCAATAACAGTATCAACCTGTCTGTGCATAGAAAACTTCGAATACTGGACGTTATCTCCATTTCAACTTGTCACATCATATATCCCAGAAACTTAGCATTATCCATATGCTTAAGAAAAGAGCTATACATTACACAACAGACCAAGATGACTTACAAAAAGAAATAGCTACAATATCCAGAGAGCTATCCTTAAATGGTTATCCTAAAAGACTCTGCAACAAGATTCTCTTTTCGGATATACCACAAAGACAACATGATGGCACCCAACATATCAGTACTATAACTATTCCATTTGTCAGCAGCATTTCCAAAAAATTGGCTATCCTTCTAAAACCACACAATATTAGAGTAGCATTTAAGCCAGCCAATACTATTTGGAAATTTTTAAGATCACCGAAAGACCCTCATCCATTCTACAAGTACTCTGGAGTATATAATATACCTTGCTCCTGTGGTGTTAGTTTGTTGGTCAGACCTCTAGAAGCTTCGAAACGAGACAGAAGGAGCACACAGGCTATGTTAGAAACAACAGACAAGATATTTCAGGCCTTTCTTCCCACTTTGCCTCTACCAACCATCATTGAGTGGGATAAGAGTCATATGCCCTATATAGAAGAGAACTACCATTCTAGAACCTTCAAGGAAGCTGCTATAGTCGCCCGTTCAACAGGAAACCTAAATAAGAATCAAGGTCTAATCCTACCGGAAATTTGGAAAGCTTTAATTATATCACTAAACATCAAAGAAATGAACTTTCACACCAATTACATTATGTCTCATAACAAATAAATCATGTTCCCAAGACACGTGCATTGTCTTGCACAATACCAATTTTGTATGAATTAGAACTGTCAGTTAAAACCTAGTCTGTTACTTTCATATCGCTCACCAATTGTATCCCTGAAGATGCCGATAGTAAAAATTGGTGAAACATGTAGGACGATTAATTAAAACTCACTTGACTAACATTCAAAAAAGTGTTATAGTTATTATATAAGTAGTCAAGAAAGAAAATCACACAAAATAAAACAGAAAATTTGTAGTCACAGTATTTTGCATATTTTAATGAGCTGAACTATTTAAAATAACACAAGGTAATATTCATACCTCTACCATTGTTTGGTTTTCAGCTTGTAAGATAACAGTTTTTCTGAATGATAAGATGGCAACTGCAAGAACTAAATATTAAAAAAAAAAAATCCAAATGAATGAAAATACAAGTGGAATATATTAAATATATAAAATTTATTCAAGAGACAATTAAGTAAAGATTTACAGTAGTCTTATTTTCAAAAATTCTTAACAGTATTATTTGACAAATCTAGATCGAAAAGAAAATTATTTACAATATTTTGACACCATGTCCTAATGAAGTTTGAGAATTACTAGTTCTCATAAAGTCAAAACTAAAACAGCTGACACAGTTGTATTTAACTCCTAGCATGCACACATTATAAGGCATATGAGAAGACAGCCTGGCTATGTTGGCAAAAAATCTTTTGTTTCTTAACTTCATTGTCTCCCATATCATGGACAATGTCATGCAGCTATATTTTTGAGGTTGCATTATGGATGGTAGTAGATCATTCAAAAAAAAATCTCTTTGGCTTTAGTTTTATTTTAATGATTTTCATTGTTCTTTACATAGAAAACATGTGAGGTAGCCAAGAACATGGTCAGCAGGACTTTTTACTTTTTAAGAAAAGTAATGATAATGAAACCCATACCAAACTTCAATAAATATGGCTTCAGGACAATGTCCCAAAAATGGAAAAAGAATCTTAAAAAGTAATGATTTTTGGCACCATTTCCAAGGTCAATTTTGCACCACTGTTAGGATGGCTATGTGCACTTGTCATCAAGTATGCTTACACAGTTGTAATACAGTAATACTTACTCTGTCCTTAAAAGATGACGGAATAACGACAATTCAAAAGTTACTATTATTACTATTATTTAGGACTTTATCGCATCCAAGAATTCCCATCACACTATCATTAAACTCATTTATTCCTTGCATTCTGATATCTTTTCAGAAAATGTATTCTACACACTACTAGTTTTCATGAAAAAAAAACCCACTATTCATTCTCTTAATCAATACTCACTTGGACAATCTCCAGAGATGATCCTTTGTCATTGTCCTCTTCTACTTATTTAAAAAATTTCTGTAGTGTCAATATCTCAGTTATGATTGTTTTATCCTTACTTTACCAGATCTGAGCAGAATACTATAGATGTGACCTGATGAGGGCCTTATACAATGGAACTACCACAACTTTTTCAATCGATCAACATCCTTTTCAGTGCTATTGCAATCTACTAGGTTGTCTTCATTACCTCTGAGACAATCTCTTGCCTCCTCCACTTCTGCATTAAGCAGAGAATGCAGTCTCCCATCTGTGGTTTTCAAAGAAAACCATATATTTGGCTACATTAAACTATTATTGCCATTCATTCACCCATTTTCCCAGGTTATTCAGAGCTTCCTGGTGTGTCACAACATTGGCACTATTATCCCTACCTCCCTATAGCTTCACATCATCTGTATTAACTGAATGTCTCCCTACAATACAGTGAAAATAACAGAGATATAAAAGTTGAATAATGATGATCCCAATACTGAGATATACTGATGGAGCAGTGAAATTCCATAGGACTTGATACTGAGCTCTGTGGAATCCCCACATCTTTCAGACATTCAACTGTCAATAATCCAATAACCTGATATCTACACAACAGATATTAAACTACTTGTTACTTTATTATAAAAGATAACTAGATTACTGAAACAACAATATTTTTCTTTAAAAAATTCATTATTATTATTTATACTGATATCTCCATGGAGTCAGAACACTCACTGTGGGAGATTCATTATTTATATTTTTACTAATTATTATAATAACGGAATTAACTCACGTAAATTATTTTTCATTATTCTTTATTCGTAGAATTTTCACCTGAGTATCACAGGCATCATCAGTACAGGTACAAGGCTAATTAAACAATAACTGTTATATTCACAAAGCGCCACCTAAGTAGCTAAGGTTAAATTTCCTAAATATATTTAATTATTCAATTATAATAATTTAATTTTTTTTTTTTTTTTTTTTTTTAATCCAATGTCCATGTCCATGGGTGACCCCTTGTTCTCTACCTTCCTGCCATGCACTGAAAAAAAATCTTCAGCATCAATTCTATAAATTCCTTTTAACAACTTACATGCTTCGATCATGTCTTCTCTATTTCACATATAACCTAGTTTTTAAGGTCCACAGACCTTCCACAATTTTTGTCATTAGCCACTCCACCACTTCTTCATCCCCATGGAATCCAAGTATCCAGATCTGTATACACGAGTTCAAATGTGTCCTTATTAAAGTCTTATATAGGATCTTATTGATTTATTATCAATATTTATCACTAATAATTTTAATAAATTAATAAAGTTTAATATAATAAAATTTAAGTATCATCAAAATATAAATTAAATTATTAATTTATTATTAATAGTCTTATATATAAAAGTCATATATAGAATAATCACCTCACCTCTATATTTCTGTTTGTTAGTGTGTGTTCTTCATCAACTACATAATATGATGTGCTGTTTTGGCTATGCCCTCTAAACTTCTCGTCCATAATCACCCCAAGTCCCTGGCCTCATCAGTTTCTTATAGAGTTCCATTAGTATAGTACACAGCTTGTGATCGCTTCTCACAGTGCATCACTTTATTTACACTTGGCCACATTAAACTGGCAGCCATTTACCTTTGCCCATACTGCTAGTCTATTTATCCCTCCTGCAGGATCTCCACATCACCTTCATTTCCACTATTCTTCCAAGTTTAGTATCATTAGAAAACAACTGAATATTCCTGTTGATTCCTTTCCTTTATTACTAATATACAAATTAAACAACAGAAGGACCAAGTACTGAGTCCTGTGGAAAACACTGGTCACATGCCTTCTTCTGGACTCAATTCCTTCATAACCCATTCTTTGATATCTATTCATCATCCCCCCCCCCCCACCAACTCTAATCCAAATTACCAGATTCATATCCATCCACATTTGCTTCAATTTATGCAACAAATTTCTATGTGGAATCTTGTCAATTGTCTTTGCAGAGTCTAGCAATATCATTGAGTAGTCATTTCCATTATACAACTCCAATGTCACTTGATTATAAAAAGTAAGCAAATTACTAAGGCAAGACCTACCCTTAACAAAACCATGTTGTCCCTTATAGAGTATCATATTTCTGTCCACTCGTTCCTGAATTCTGTCTTTCAACAATTTCTCTGATACCTTAACCATCACTCTTGAGATGCTGATTAATCTATAATTTGCTATTTCTGTCTTGGAGCCTCCTTTATGCAATGGGACTATTTTGCCCTTTTTCCACTCCATTGGTACCTTCCCAGTACTGAGGATTAAATGAAACAGCTTGGACAAAGGAGCTGACAATTCCCTTGCACATTCTTGTAATACACAAGCTGATATGCCATCTAATCCCATGGCTGTGTTCACATTGAGGTTCTGCAGTATTTTGAGCATCTCTGTTTCTTGAGCCTCTATCTTTCCATCAGTCAATGTCACATTTGGCATGGCAACATCACCACCTAGATGGTACACCCATCAGCACTTTTTGAAGTCATCTCTCCATAGTCATTCCTCCTTTTACTTGCTGCATATCAAAAGAATGCTTCAGGATTTCTTTTTGCATCATTGGTTATGATTCTCTCATAATTAGCTATACAGGTCACCCTTCTTGCCTGTGCCTTGTACTGCTCATGGGTATGCTGATCACCTTTTTCTTTAAATTTCCTGCACAACTTTTTATTTGCAACTCTTGCTTAATGATGCTATTCATCCATGTAACTCCCACCTGTTTTACCCTTATGACTCTGGGTATACATTCTGATACTGCTTTCTTCAAACACCCCTTGACTACCTTCTATTCATCACCAGCATCTCTCACCGCTAAATTCTTATGCCATAACACTGCTGAAAGCTGACTCATCTGTTTATCATAATCACCTGCTTTGTAATTCAATATATATCCCTTCTTATCAGAAAATTCTACATATCTGGCAGTTTTCAAGGTGCAATTTCTCCAAGCAGAGATAGGCAGCATAGCTAGATTGGTTGCTGTTAAGTTCTCTGATGCTATGATCAGATCCAGCCCTGTTGACCCTTGTGTCCCTTCCATTACATTTGGCCTTAGGAAATTATTTCTCAGTTCCTGTATAAATTCTATTTCATTCCCTGAGTGTGACTATTCCTCCTCCCACAATCTATGTCTACATGGTTGAAATTCCCAATAATAATTACTTGACCTGTACTCATCATTCTAATTTGACAATGCATGTCATCTACAGTCTTCCTTATAACTCCTGAATTATAGCAGCAATCAGTTATATATTTTGTTCTGCTGGCCTCTATCTCACACCAGATAGCTTCAAATGAACTGCCCTCTGAATTGAATCCTTGTACCCTGATGTATTTCCACTCTTTTTTGGCTTCAATTCCACTGCTATCATTAGTGCCCCCCCCCCCCCCACACAATCCCATCCTGTTCCTTCTGTCCTTTCTGATGACACCATATTCCTTGCATTCTATTCCTATGACCATATCATCTTCGGTCAACTAAGTCTCACTAATGCTTATAACTTTTGGCCAAGTTGAGCTAACTAATACCAAAAACTCCTCCCCCCTTATTCCAATACTTCTGGCATTAGTATACATAAACTGCAATATCCCTTCATCCTACACCCTACTCACCTTGTGTTGCTTAGGCCAGTACATGAAATCACTGTCTCACTTACTAACATCTGGGTTGCTTAGACTCAATGCTAGCCAACAACTTCCCCTCCCCTACACAAACCCAAACATTCTAGTTTTCTTGATTCTGCACATCTGAACTCTCACTTAACAACACTTTTTCAAGTCCTGATCCCAAATAATTTCTAATGCAAGCCCCCACCTTATATAAATCCTTCCTTCCATCAAACTTACTCTACACATCAACAAACTCCATACTATTCCTCTTGCATAATCTCACCATGACTCTTTCGTGATCATAGTTCTGCACCTCAGCTTGCGTCTATCATACTGCAGAAACAGACTCACAACTTTTACTTTTTCACTATTCTTTTACACATGCGCTAGCAATTCTTTCATGTCTTGTCACATACCACACCTGTCACTTGCTAAATCATTTGTACCAGCCAAAATAAACATCTCTTTCACCTTCACCCTCTGTATCCTTACAGCATCACTAACATCCTTAATCTTATCACTAGGAAAATAGGATTGTCACACTCTCCTCAAGCACGCCTTTTATCGATGAAAATCACTATACAAAATCCAATTCTTATTCTCACATTTTTGCTCTTTCATAAATAATATTACTAACATCTCTGTAATTCTATACAGGAACAACTGATAATTTTTCCAAAATCATAACAACTACAGAAGATATAAAAACTGGATATGGCATTCATTTTACCATTACCCTTATACAACAGCAATGTCAATTCCTCTTAAAATGTATATTAAAATCTCATCCAGAACCTCCTCCACCTTCCATCTATCATCAAAAGTACTCAGTATTCTAAATACATCCTACCCCATTCACTTCTAATCCTTCAGACATCCAGGAATAACTAACTTAATGAAGAATAAAATACTCTAATAAAGAGAGTAATAAATAGCTCTGCATTGGTCATCTGACCACTTTTGCCATCCAGCAAAGTTTTTGTTATTCATCTGCAATCATTTCTCCTCCTGGTAGCCATATAATGAAATATCTAATTGGAATCTTTCTTCCTCAGATCACAGTGCTAGTGGTAATACAACTACATCTTTAATCCAGAGAATTTTACTTTACTCGCAGTAAAGGATTTCATCGCATGCTATGCAAGTTGCATGCTTGCATCCTGGTTTAAAAATGGCAGGCGAGGAATGGGAATGTGTGCCTTAAATGCAGGCAGTGGGAAGTGCTTGGAAATTCAAATGCTACTGTCTTAGCAGTGGAGGTAGTATACTGGAAATGGGTGACTTGTGGATATCAATAGTGTGTTAGAGGGTGAAGAGAATATGAAAGAGGTGTCTATGGATTTGACTTTGAAGAGTGTGGTAAAGGGAGGTTTTGATGGATGGTTGTGTTTGTGTAAGTGAATTCTGGGTGAGAGCAGAATGTGTGGAGAGAGAAAAATAGAACTGCAGAGAAAAGAAGTGGAAAGAATGAAGGCTGAGTTGAGGAGGGTGAATGAAGAGATAAAGAGGTTAACTAGTGCAAGAATGAGAGTAGGTGTAAGAGAAGTGCATAACTCAGCAAGGGAGAGAAGCACAGAAAGAGAAGAAATTGGAAAAAGTCAAGAGAGTGTGGACACAGAGGATGGTGAGATGAGAGGAAGGAGGGAGAGAAAGAGTGTGAGAAGAAAAGAGAGGGAGAGTGGAAGCAGAAAGGATCAGAGATGCTAGTGAGAGAAGCAAGAATGAAACTGTGGGGAGTGTCACATATGGAGATGATGATGATTTGAGGTGCACCGAGTAGAATGCAAGAGAAGTGCTTGCCTGAAGGAACAACAGAGAGTGTGGAGATAGCAATGAAGCAGGGTGAAAAACATTGAAGAAATGATAGTGATGGTTAGTACAAATGACCTGAGAGGTAGCATGAACCATGTAATAAGAGATTTCAGCTCGCTGCTAGGAGTTCCTCAGCAGAAATGTGTGAGAAGGAACATAGTATGTTTCCTTGGTATGATAATGCAAAGTGGAGGAGAAAAGCAATAATAATGAATGAGATGATGGCAAGAATGTGTAAGAAGAGAGGTCTGGAATACATGGATGGTATAGCATATTTCGGCAGGATAGAGAATGTAAATGGGGTGGTCGTGATGTGTTACTCATGATAAGAGATGAATTGTGTCTTCTCAAGGTGGAGAATCAGAGAGGAAATGACACTAATGGCCTTTGAGAATATATGGTGTGAGCTAGAAGTGGACAGGACAAGATATTTAGTGGAATAGTGCTAAGGTCCAGGTAATATCGAATGGTGATGAGAAGGAAATGTTTAGGCAAAGTTTGAAAGTGCAACGTAAGTGATCATCATTGGGGACTTCAATTATATCAATATAAGCTGGGCAGAGGAAGCACCATAAAAGGAACTGAATTGCTGGACTTTTTGAGGGATAACTATCTTAGGCAGCATGTGGAAGGAAAGTAGGAATCAAGAATTTTGGACTTGGTCATAGCATCAGAGGATCTGATTATGACGGGTGAAAAGATTTTGGAAAAATGAGCAAGTACTCATATACAGGTACTGTGCAGATGAGAACAATGACATTTTTGCAGGCTACTATGCATTTATTAAGGGGAACTCTTGTTTTAGCAATCTAGCTGTCTTTTTATTATTATTATGTGACACCTCCAAAGAGGCGTATCGAGAGAGGGCACCTACACTACAACTCTCCATCTCCACCAACTACAACAAACCACAACTATCATAATCATCTACACCAACACCATCTACTTCCCACCACCACTAGTATTTTCACAGGCAGTCACAAACATCAATGCCCATGGAAGGATTCGAATCCACAGTCTTTTGGCTGGAGAGCGGATATGCTAATCACTCGGCCAACCAGGCTGGCTTTATAATAGAGTAACAAGAGCAGTGGATGAGGGTAAGGCATAAACTGACATTTTTGGATTTTTCAAAAGCATTTGACAGGGTGTTGCATGACAAGTTCTTATTTATGTTGTAACATATAGATTGAAATGGTAACTAACTGCCTTTCTAACAGGCAATCAGAGTTGTATACGGGTAAGCAGTATTACAGAGTGGGAAGTTATATGGGAATTCCACATGATTCAGTACTCAGATCATTACCGTTCAATCTTTATGTCAGTATATTATCACTGGACTACAGGAAGATATTCAGTTGTTTGCAGATGATGTGAAGCTTAGGATGGTTATTAGTAACTTTGTGGGTGTGTTTTTGTACTCTGGGATGATTTGAATAAGCTGCAAATGAATGATGTTATCAGTTTAATGCAGTTAAATATAGGATTGTGAAATTTGAGATCCACACATGGGATGCATTATACAGAAACATATTACAAAGGTAACAATATTGAATAGCAGACATAAATGGGTGGTGGTTCCACTATATAAAGATTTGATCAGACTACATCTGGATTACCATGCTCAGATCTGGTCACCAGGATTTGAATAGGATGAAATAACTTGAAGATGGTGAAGAGGTGGATAATGAAAACAATACCAGGAATGTACAACACCGGTTATGAGGACAGACTGACAGCATAGGAATTACAGAGTTTGGTGGATGGAACATGAGCAGGAGAAGGAATAACATGGAGAATGGAGACATATAAACTACTGAAGAGTATTTATTGGATTGACACCGGGGAAATTTTTCATATGGTAGAGCGACAGGTAGGAGCAAGGACTCAGCACTGGAAGTTGCAAAAGGAAGTAGTAAGTAAGAGAGTAAATAAATTTTTTGTATGAGGGTTGTAGGAACATAGAATGCATTGGCTGAGAGGTTTAGTGAAGGTGAAAATGGTGGATGAGTTTAAAGAATCGCAAGGTAGACTGTGTTGTCTAAGGTGGCCCTCTCACAATGAGTCTTATGGCTCCATGAAGCCATTAGACTCATTTATTATCAACAATAATAATGATGATGATGATAGTAAAAATTTCATTTCTAATCAAATATCCATGGGTTAATACCATGATGATCAACAAATGTCATCTATATCTATCTAAGGATAACCAAGCAATTTTATAAGCTTGGTTATTTTTTCTCCTAATCCCACGTATGCAAACAATTAAGTTTGCGCCTGAAACATAGTTCAAGTCTAAAGATGGTATAACACCAGGGCAATTCATTGTAAAGATGGGTAAAGCTCTGATCACTATTCTTAGTATTTTCCCATAATGTAAAGCACATCTCACTAAAAGATGTATACTGCAATACATTATGGGTGAGGTCACTACCCAGACCGGTTTCAACCTTTTTTGAGGTCTCCTCTTGATATTTAGGGTCTAGCTACTCACTGAGGAGACCTCAAAAAAGGTTGAAACCGGTCTGGGTAGTGACCCAACCCATAATGTATTGCAGTATACATCTTTTAGTGAGATGTGCTTTACATTATGGGAAAATACTAAGAATAGTAATCAGAGCTTTGCCCATCTTTACGAGTTGCCCTGGTGTTGTACCATCTTTAGACTTAAACTATGTTTCAGGCACAAACTTAATTGTTTGTATACTTGGGATTAAGAGTAAAAATAACCAAGCTTATAAAATTGCTTGGTTATCCTAATACAATATCCCCAAGTTAAAAATTCATTTACATCTATATCTCCTCCAGAGATTTTTATTAATAATAAAAACACCTTGATGTTGAAAGTTTATTTTTCACTTGGTTAGAGTATAATAAATTTAGTTTAATCGTTTATCCAAGTGTGAGCAAACAAAGTTTGCGCCAGAAAGTATCTTCAGGACTGGGGTAAAGTGGTACAACACCAAGACAACTCATTGCAAAGGTGGAGCAAGCTACCAACATTCCTGTCTCAGTATCTCCTATAATGCAAAACACATCTCCTTGCAGATATGTCTACTGTTATGCATTAAGGGAAGGGCCACTACCCAGACTAGTTTTCGACCTTTACTGAGGTATCTTCAGTGGGAGCCAGGCCCAAGTTGAGATACCAGGCAGAAGCTTTAGCAGGTCATCTCTACCTATAGGAGTTGCCAAATGGTGTGCCACCCTTTTTTAATAAATTACTCTGGATTTAGAGAAAGATGTTGAAAGTTTATTTTTCACTTGGTTAGAGTATAATAAATTTAGTTTAATCCTTTATCCAAGTGTGAGCAAACAAAGTTTGCACCTGAAAGTATCTTCAGGACTGGGGTAAGGTGGTACAACACCAGGGCAACTCACTGCAAAGGTGGAGCAAGCTACCAACATTCCTGTCTCAGTATCTCCTATAATGTAAAACACATCTCCTTGCGGATATGTCTAATGTTATGCATTAAGGGAAGGGCCACTACCCAGTTTCGACCTTTATTGAGGTAGAATGGGAGTTCATATCTCATCATCATTGGCCTCTTTAGAGTCAAAAAGTTGTGCTGAGAGCCAGCTCTGATAGTAAGAGAGGAGTAGAAAAGATAGAGTTGATAGTAGTAGGTAGTTAAAAGAGGCCTCAGTCGATCTGCTTGGCCACATTCAAGAGTCATCACCAAGCAGATCTCCGACATTTCCTCCCTCCATCAATTCTTTTCAGCTCTCGACGGCCAGTCATCTCTTCAGATGTCTGGCCGGCGAAAGGAGTAAAAAACAAATGAAAGAGGACACTTAAAAAAGAAAAACTGAGAAAGGACACAAGAAGTTACATATCACTAATAGCAAAGACAAACCGGAGGAAAAAAAAAACACCTGGGTGACCTGAAAGACCAATTTAAACTGAGGAGAGTGGGGGAAAATCCTGGCCTGGGTGATACAGCCCACAAGGAGCTGCACCGCCTCAGTGTAAGCCTTCGCAGCCCAGGTTCTCAGGATACTCCCTCCTGTGTGGACAAAATTTAAACGGAAACAAAACTTAAAGGAAAATTTTTTTTTTTTTCCCCTCTCTGGCAGATCGATACTAGGAGTCGACTGACTTGTTAGGCGAGGTTTAAATCCTCCTGCTGTCTATTGTTGTGGGTTTTAATGATGAGATCTGCTAATTTGTCTCCACAGACGTGGTTTAGCATGTAGAGGCCTCTGTGCAGTGCTAGTCCCATGTCGTCCTCTGCATCGATAAGACCAATGATCTTTTCAGGAGTGATTTCATCTATATTATCGACAAACACGTCGTTCCATTCTGCACTGACGACTCTTGGCCCGTTTTGTCCTGTGAGTATCAGTTGAATGTCTCCGAATGTTTCTATTGCTTTTCATAGTCTCGCCTCCTCCTTGGGGAAATCTTTTAAGAGATGCATTATAGGTGCATTGGCCTTTGCATAAGGGAACTTTGTGGGTTCTGAAGTTGACTTTATTTTTCCAACTTCAGCTGGTTTTGGTTTTTTTATATATACTTCTTCAGGGCTGGCTGGCCTCTTTTGTGTGCTTTATGCATTGTTGATTTCCATATCTACTGCCTCCATGTCCTCGTCTATTGTGACTGCAGTGATAGTTCCTTTTTGTTGGTGCTGCTGGTTATTTTCGGTTGCTACATTTGTAGTGACGGTTTGCTCGGTGGCTGGTTCTTTCTGCCTTTTGTCTTTCCTGGTTGTAGGTTTCTCTATTGGTGTATTCGGCAGTGTTTCAGACGTGGCGGCATGATTCTTTCTTGTTGTTCCCTCATGCGCGGCCTTCAGGGTAGGGAATTCATTCGGTTCTGTGCCAATGACATTTTTGGCTGTTGCTTCCGTGTTGGGCATAATACTGCCTCCCAATTTTTCGGCCAGGTTTCTGTCCGGACAGGTGTCCACCTTATGGCCGTTAGTGCCACATTTTAGGCATGCTGACTGGCATTGTGCTACTGTATGGCCCGCTGTTAGGCAGTTCTTGCATATTAACTTCGGGCACTGGGCCCCTAGATGAGTGAGGGCGCCGCATCTAAAGCATTGCCTCTTTACTCCCGGGTAACTCACCATTACCCTGGCCGATCCTATCTTGACGAAATTCGGAATTTCTGCCTTCATCATGATGGAAAAGGTGACTTCACCAGATTTCCATTGTGGGATCTCAGCGTCCGTGCCAATTTCGATATCCCGAACAGCTCCCCATTTCGAGAATACTTTAGTTATGATGTCATCGTCTTCTTCTAAATATTCAAGCGGAAAACGATCTATTCTTACTCTTTTGACAAAGCTTCCTACCACAAAAGGTTGAAAAATTTTTGCCTCGCACTCGACTCCTTTCAGAAGTTTTTCTCTAGTTGCAGCGTCTTTGCATACAACTTGAAACCTTCTCCCCCCATAAGGGGTGAAACCGGAAATATTGTCTGCCCCGATGCAGTCAATAATAGCCCTCGCAAATGTCCTCTGCTGAATACCAGTATCTATTTCGAACCCGAGGGTTCTTACCATTGGTAAAACCGAAGAGATTATTTAACGAAAGAAAGGAAGAAGACTTTCCAAGGATAGTCTATTCCTATAAAATAGCGGAATGCCGTGTATAGGCCTAAAAAAAACCACAAAAAAGAACAAAGGAATCTTACCAAGGCAGGACTTCAATCGGAGCTCTCTTTTCGGTTCTCCTAAACTGTTGCTAGAATCCGCTGGAACAGGTTTGAAGAAGGACTGGAACATGGAGCTTTCTCTCAGGGCTGCTGAAAAAAGGTCTCTTCAGTGGGAGCAAAGCCCAAGTTGAGATACCAGGCAGAAGCTTTAGCAGGTCATCTCTACCTATAGGAGTTGCCAAATGGTGTGCCACCCTTTTTTAATAAATTACTCTGGATTTAGAGAAAGATGTTGAAAGTTTATTTTTCACTTGGTTAGAGTATAATAAATTTAGTTTAATCCTTTATCCAAGTGTGAGCAAACAAAGTTTGCACCTAAAAGTATCTTCAGGACTGGGGTAAGGTGGTACAACACCAGGGAAACTCATTGCAAAGGTGGAGCAAGCTACCAACATTCCTGTCTCAGTATCTCCTATAATGCAAAACACATCTCCTTGCGGATATGTCTAACGTTATGCATTAAGGGAAGGGCCACTACCCAGACTAGTTTCGACCTTTATTGAGGTCTCTTCAGTGGGAGCCAGGCCCAAGTTGAGATACCAGGCAGAAGCTTTAGCAGGTCATCTCTACCTATAGGAGTTGCCAAATGGTGTGCCACCCTTTTTTAATAAATTATTCTGGATTTAGAGAAAGATGTTGAAAGTTTATTTTTCTTATTAAGTTTATTATTATTATTATTATACTCTAACCAAGTGAAAAATAAACTTTCAACATCTTTCTCTAAATCCAGAGTAATTTATTAAAAAAGGGTGGCACACCATTTGGCAACTCCTATAGGTAGAGATGACCTGCTAAAGCTTCTGCCTGGTATCTCAACTTGGGCCTGGCTCCCACTGAAGAGACCTCAATAAAGGTCGAAACTAGTCTGGGTAGTGGCCCTTCCCTTAATGCATAACATTAGACATATCCGCAAGGAGATGTGTTTTGCATTATAGGAGATACTGAGACATTAATGTTGGTAGCTTGCTCCACCTTTGCAATGAGTTGTCTTGGTGTTGTACCACTTTACCCCAGTCCTGAAGATACTTTCAGGCTCAAACTTTGTTTGCTCACACTTGGATAAAGGATTAAACTAAATTTATTATAATAAAAACACCTTGTTGCAACTTGTAGAGGTAAAGTTGATAAGGCTCTGTATTACTAAAATCTTGATATTTAGGGTCTAGCTGCTCACTGAGGAGACCTCAAAAAAGGTTGAAACCGGTCTGGGTAGTGACTCCACTCATAATGTATTGCAGTATACATCTTTTAGTGAGATGTGCTTTACATTATGGGAAAATACTAAGAATAGTGATCAGGGCTTTACCCATCTTTACAATGAATTGCCCTGGTGTTATACCATCTTTAGACTTGAACTATGTTTCAGGTGCAAACTTAATTGTTTGCATACTTGGGATTAGGAGTAAAAATAACCAAGCTTATGAAATTGCTTGGTTATCCTAATATACAATATCCCCAAGTTAAAAATTCATTTACACACACACACACACACACACACACATATATATATATATATATTTCACAATATACTTCTTAGCCATTAAAGAAAAAATGATACTAAAAAATGCATTAAACTGAACAGATTCCTAAATATCACGTGTATGGAGGGATAATTGCTTTCACATAATATCTACTCTTTTATCTACTCTTTAGTAAGTTTTTCTCTTTCTAAATCAGAGAAAATGAAAAGTATGATCAAGAATGCCTTTAATGCCACAACAAAATTTAATAGAAAGGAAGAGAGAGAGAGAGAGAGAGACTTTGGTTCCGAAGAAACATATATTTTTATTTTAAGAAACTGCTAACAATAAATCCTATTACATTTTCACTTTGGCATGATTAAATAAATGTTTCTTAATTATTTAATTATTTAAGCAATTTGCTGTAATGTTACAGAATCAGCAAAGCTGGTATCGTGGGAAGTCAATTGAATAAATTCATATGGAATAAGAAAGAAATTAGTCGGAACACTAAATTAGCTGTATACAAGACTGGGTTCAAACCAATTTTAACTTATGGATCTGAGAGCTGGGTCAGAAGTAAAACACTTGACCAAAGACTAGAGACCGCAGATATGAGAGTCCTGAGAAAGATTAGAGGCATGAACAGATGGCATCAATGGCAATATCATATTAAAAATGAGGATATTAGGAAAGAACTTGACATTGTCAGTATCCAGGAATGCGTTAGCAGAGCTAATCTCAGATGGTATGGTCACTTAAATAGAATGGGAGAGGAAAGATTAGCAAAACAAGTGTTCTCTGCCAGGTTGGCAGGAAAACGACCCAGAGGAAGACCAAGATATAGGTGGATTGATACGGTACAAAGTGCCTTAGACGATAGAAATATAAGATCTGATAATGTTGGAGTCTTGACAAGTAACAGACTGATTTGGAGGAAAATTGTAGATAGGAAGTTAGTAATGATGTAATTTTTTCATGTAGTACTGTCATATCCTGTACACCCCTTGAGGGTACATGGCAGGAATTTGATGATGATGATGATGATGACTGTAATGTTATATAGTTCAGGGAAAATTTTCAGAAACGGAATAATAACCAGTAGCATCCTACATGGTTTTGATCTTGGGCTGCTGTCATCTCATTTCACCTTATTTGTTCATGATATTTAATTTTACAGGGGATATTTATTTACTTTTAAATGTCAGTCTCACTCATAAAAAGTTAAAAAAATTTGGTTCCCTGCTACAGATACCAAATATGTTACATTTTTCAAGGTTCTTCATGTACAGTTATGCCCAGTTATTTTCTGCAATAAAAGGAGATATGAGCTCCCACTGGACATAAAAGGAAACACGAACTTACACTGGCAAAACTAGTGAGTATTCCCACTATAAAGGGATATCTTCTAGTTGGAGGAAATGTCAACTAGACCACTGGGAAGTAGATGACTTTCATCACCTAGTGAAATACCTCCACCTGGTTTATTGGAAGATTGATTGCACATGCTGTTTGATCTCCAGAGCAGGGATTCTGGTTTCTGTTTACCCCACCCCCTTCTCTGTGGCATGTGAGTGATACCCTTCAAGGATATGCCAAACATACTTTGAGACACATGACCTCCTCGATTCAAGGGTACATCAGTTAAAACACAATGCCATATGCTGGCTGCCAGTCGGTGTGCACTGGCCCAAACCTGTCAGTAATGGGGGGCAGGAGAGGCTTTCTGGTCAAATGGTGCATAATTCCACTGTCACATACTATGTAGGTTATGCCTGGAGAGGAAGTCCAAGTAGTGGTATGTGAGAGGTACTGATCAGACTACATTTGGATTACCATGCTCCCTGGCCAAGTCATGACAAGGAGACTGATCACTCTCTATATGGATGTCAACTTTAAGTGTATCTGTTCTCAGTGCACTTTTCTACTTATCCTTCTAACTATAAATGAACTAATGATGAATCTAAGATTCATCATTAGTTCATTTATAGTTAGTTATTAGTTCAAACAATGACAATGCAATGAAAAGACATTTCTATCATAAACTAATCCAAATAATAAAAAAAAAAATGCAACCAATCACAATATACAAACCAAACCAGACTCCTCGATAAAATCACTTTCACATTTACTTCACTAAGTGCTGTTCACCAGAACTTCCACCTCTTGCTTATCCTGATGGCACTACTGTTACTTTACCAAAAGATAAAGCTGACCTCCTAGTATCCTACACAACTCATGCTGATCAGACAGCCAATCCTGAATTCTGTTGATTAACCCGACATCTAAACCCATGTGTTGCAAGTTAAGTATCAGCTTATTATGTGGAACCCTGTCAAATGCCTTTGCAAAATCAAAAAAAAGCAGTATGCCTTTTCCTCTTCAACTACTCTTGTCACTTAATTATAAAAGGAAATCATATTACTAAAACAAGAGTGCCCCCTTAACAAATCCATTTTGATTCTCACAAATAACATCACCCTTATCTGCCCAATGCTGTATTTTCTCACTAATTTCTCCAAGACCTTAACAACTACTGCTTACACACAAACTAGCCTATAATTAGACACTTCCAGTCTGCTACCACTTTTGTGCAGCAGCTATCTTACCTTCCTTCCATTCCTTGGGTACCTTTCCCACAGCCAGACTTTTATTGAAGAGCCAGTCAACGGAGATGTCAGTTCTTTAGCACATTCTCTCAAAACCCATGGTGAAATACCATCAAGTTCCACACTCACCTCTAAACCCTGAACCTGCCCTATCCTTCTAGTATTAAAACCTTCTTCTCCAGGATGAAATACTCCAATAAAGTGCTCATTGAACAACTCCACTATGTCCTCTGCATCTATCACTCTATTCCCATTTTTATTCTGCAATATCATTCTTCCACAATCATTTCTCCTCCTACTGGTCACATAGCTAAAAAATTCCTTAGGATTTTCTTTGGATCTTAGCCAATCTCTTCTCATATTCCAGTTTTGCTTTCCTCAACATACTGGTCACTTCCCTGGCCTGCGTCTTATATTCTTCATGTATCTGCTCTCCACTTCTCTCAGTATATCTCTTCCATAATCTCTTTTTCAACTGCATTTCCGGTTTGATATTGTTTGTCATCCACTTTACACCAAATTCTGTCC
Organism: Typopeltis vanoorti; assembly: GCF_054136105.1. Taxonomy (NCBI): domain Eukaryota; kingdom Metazoa; phylum Arthropoda; class Arachnida; order Uropygi; family Thelyphonidae; genus Typopeltis; species Typopeltis vanoorti. Next base: position 162,340,087 of record NC_143549.1, on the reverse strand, counting down.
GCTTCTTCACTCGTGGAATACAAATTACTATTGCTGCTAACAAATATCCTTTCACAATTTCCCAAGCACTAATGATATCCTGGCCTTCCAATTCTACCCTCCAAGGAACTGCCCCAAGTTGATACCTAAGACTATTATAATCACCTGCCTTATAATTCCATATATGTTCCCTTTTCTTTGATACACCTGCATGTCTATTCATCTTCCAAGTCAAAACCACATGGTCACTCTCTTCAACAGGGGGGGGGGAGATGTCATCTCAGTTATTATCAGCTCTTCTGATGCTATGACCAAATCCAAACCTCTTCCACCTCTTGTTCCCTCTACTACCTGTTGTCTAAGAGATCTGTCCTTCAAGAATTCTAGAAATTCCATTCCCTTATTACTACATGCATATTCTTCTTCCCAGGTTATACTGCTGTAATTAAAATCTCCAATAACAATCATTCTTCTTGCACTTTGCCAAGCTCAACTGCCTAAACATCTCCTGCTCCCCACCCCTCTGTGCTCCTTAGCTTGTAGCAACACCCAAATAAATATCCTGTCTTGCCCACCTGTACCTCACACCATATGCTTTCAAAACCATTAGTGTTGTCGCTGCCTTCCAAAGCCTGCACTCTTAGAGGACATAAGTCTTCACTTATCATAAGTAGTACTACACCACCACGTTTTTCCCTTTCTATCCCGTTGAAAAATGCTGTACCCTGCTACTTCTATTCCTGTTATTATATCATCTTCTGTCAACCACATCACAAAGATCCCAATAATCTTTGGCCAGGCTGATGCAATCAACGCCACCAATTCATCCTTTATTCTGGATACTCATAGCATTGTATAAAGCATAAAAATGTCACTGCTTCTATACCAATTCAAAATCCCCTCAAGACTCAGTGTTATCTGATGTCGTTTCCCCTTTCTCCAAGTACCCATTCCCACAAGAAGCCACACCCCTACTACCATCCACCCTGGGAATTCCACTTCCTTGCATTGACACACCGACTCATACATGCATCCCCCCCCCTTCTCATCCGACACATATCCAACTGCCGGGACACACGTACATCTCACAAGCACCGCATACCACAAAATCCTGTATTATGTTATTATGCAAAATAGAGTTCCTAAATGGGGAAGGACCTGGCGATATGCCATTTGTAATTGGAGCTACGGCTGCCGCCATCATTCAAACAGTGGCGAGGAACTACTATAACTAGATGCTAAATACTAAATGCTCTATTATACTGTGTTATATGCTCTACTGTAAGCTAATTTACTTACAGTAGAGCATAAGTAAATTAGCTTAAAAAGAGATAATAGTTACATAAGTATAACTATTTTTAACGTATATATAACATAATCTAAAGTATAAACTATATTCAATTATACTAAATACGAAACTTATCTTTATTATTATTATTATTTATTAATAATAATAATAATAAAAATGACACCTCCAAGGAATCAAAGACTCATCAAGGGACCTTCTCTTCAACTCTGTCTCCACCTCTCAATCCATCAACTACAACAAACCACAATTATACCATCGCCATGTACTGCCCACCGCCACCACTAGTATTTTCACAAACAATCACAAACATCCATGCCCATGGCAGGATTCAAACCCACAGCCTTTTGGTTGGAGAATGGATACGCTAATCACTTGGCCAACCAGGACAGCTTATCTTCTTCTTCTCTTCCACTGTAGATGAGTTCGAATCTGATCTCACCTTCTCAATAACCGAAAAATAACACAATATAAATAACAACTAAACTCCTAAAGCAGCATAACTTGTATTACTGAAAAAATGTAGTGCAATTCGTGACAGAAGTCACACTATACACCACCATACATTTAATTAATTTATTAAACCTGCTTATATTACATTACACTGGTTTTCTAACCAGTATTAGCATAGTAGAAATTACGACTGTGGTGATTCACAGTTGTTATGGGAAACAATTCAAATTGTAACTGACAGGAACAAATGTTCTAACAAGTCAACTCCCTAAGGGCCAGATAACAGAAAAATTACTTAAGAGAAGATCGTGTTATTTTGATCTTAGAATGGCTATCTCTCAGATCTATGGAAAATTAATACAGATATACTCAAAGAGTGTTGGATTTGCTCATAGCATCAGAAGGGATCTCTGTCAAGAATATGGCTATTTTACCACCAATCAGTGACAGTGATCATGCTGTTCTTTCTTGGGAAGTATCTACTTGTATTGAAGCTCCGATTAAATCAGGCTACATGCTGAATTACAAAGCTGGAAATTACGATCAACTTAGAAGAATACTATCTTTGGTCCCATGGTATCAGTTACTGAATGGAAAAAATGACAGTAATGCATGGGAATCTTTGAAAAAGTGCTTGAATGAGGCGGTATCTCAATGTATCCTTAGCATTCAAAGAATAAATAGGCTGGGAGTGAAATGGATGTGCAGCCTTATTAAGCAAGAGATCCACAAGAAGAAGATGATGTGGAAAGAATATCGTGAGAATAAGAGTGAGAGGGGTTATGAAATATGTAAAGCTCAGGCCAGAAAATTAACGAGTATTGTGAGAAAAGCTAAAACGGAGTATGAAAAGAAATTGGCCATGCAAGCTAAAGGCAATCCAAAAGAATTTTATCGTTATGCCACTCACTTTGCTAGAATATATCAACCAGATGTATGTAGCATGGTGCTACTATTACATTGGATGAAGAGTTAGAGGTTCATGAAAACGAGGTTGAAGAGCTCTTGCATAACCTGGATAAGAATTTGTCAATAGGGACAGATGGAACATCTGCCTGTTTGCTAAAGGAATGTTCAGCTGAATTGGCTAGACCTTTCACACATTTGTATAACTTGAGTGTCAGCTCAGGAATGATACCACAGGAATGTATGATAGTTCCATTGCACAAGGGAATTATCATACAAAATGCAAAAAATGATGTGTTTAACTACCGACCTATTAGTATCTCTTGTGTGATAATGAAGATTTTAGAGAAGTTGGTAAGAAATAGCATACAGAAATGGGTAGACAAGCATTCTATACTCTGCAGGGAACAGCATGGGTTTACTAAAGGAGGGTCATGTTTTATCAATTTGCTCATATTTTATAACAATGTTATGGCCGAGTTGGATAAAGGGAATGGATACACTATGATAATGTTGAATTTTTCTAAGACATTTGATATGATACCACATGATAGGCTGGGTGCAGTGTGGCCGGTGAAAATTTTTAAGTAGGGGTGCTGCATATAAAAAAAAAAACATCACTCTTAATCAAGGTAGACAGATGTTAACAGAACTACCTGTCTGTTCAAAGGAGGCCAAGCAGCAAGCACAAGTAACTTTATACACTCCAGGAAGTGTAAGAGGATGACGATGATTCTTAAGAGAATGGATGAAAGTAATTAGTTGAGAGTGTGGTTTGAAGGTGGTACGTAGATTATATTATTCAGATATATACCTCAAACAAGGATGAGAATACTTTCGTTGTGATCTTGTGTGTGGTTATAGGAGGGTGGTGGTGGTGGGGGGAATGCAGTATTTTGTTTATTTTGCAAAGGTACTTGAGTGCATTTTCTAGGGCTGTGTCATTAGAACAAATAGCCCTAACTCCATGCGAGTGTTTTGAGGATGCCATACTGTTGGGATAAGTGGTAGTGCAGCATCCCAAAAACAGCATGAAAAATGTTACTGCGTCCATTTTTCTGAGTATTTCTCTCTCTCTCTCTCTCTCTCTCTCTCAATAATTGCGTCAATTATTGAGAGAGAGAGAGAGAGGTTGTTATTGTCAAACATGCTCAAAAATCTGATCTTGCCCATTTGTGTTGGCAGCCCCAAAATAGTATGTCTCAAGATTATTAAATCAACCATAATAAGTATAGGCAGAAGTAGCTGGAATATATGATTATCAAGATCTGTTTGAGTCATAATCTGATGGAAGATACTGTAATAGGAAATCCCACCTATGTAAATAGCTACATCTGCCCAAAGTATTAAGCTGGATGCTGAAAAGTGGTACATTTGCGACCAAGGATTACAACTCTCCATGAGAAGCTTCATCTCCATCTTTATGAATAATAGTAACACCTGGTAAGGATCCTGACTTAAGGTAGGATCCTCACTAGGTTTTAAATGTTTCCTGCAAAAAGACAGCCATATCATTAATATCTGGATGGAATAATGATTGTTCCAATTAATCCAATTACTGAGAGATTGATAATGTCATGTGTTTGCCATTTGAACATTAAGGGTAGCTAGAGGCAGAAAAGATAAATAGATTGTTGATTTATAAGTTAAATTTCATATTTGTTGTGTGGTAATATTGAGGATTTTCAACTGAATTTTGTTGTGTGATAACTGAGAATGGTTTGCAGTGTTCAGTTGAGTATTAAGCTGTGTATTAATTATTATTGTTATTATGTGACACTCCAAGGAGTCCAAAGACTCATCAAGGGAGGGCAGCTACTCTACTGCTCTCACTCCCCACTACTTAAATTATCAACTGCAGGGAACCGCAACTACTATCATCATTTTTTTTATTATTAATCTTTGTTTCTTTTGTTTCTTTGGGGTTAATGATTTAAGAAAATAGCAGTGTGAGTTATGAATTTTTCAAAAATGGTCAGATGCCATGAATGTAATATGAATGTATGGGGAAATGATGATTATGTCTATGTGGAGAAGTTAAACAGGAGAGGTGAGCAAGTGCAGATATGTAAGTAGTGTGATATGCTCATGGAGTACGAGACAAATATGAATGTGAATGGCAGAGGGGAAAAAAAGGCAGAGAGAGAGAGATCATGAGCATAGCAATGGAAGCAAGTGATAGTGTGTGTGTGTGAGGCTGATAGCGAGCAAGAGAATGCCACTGACAGTAACTCTAAGATAGCTTGTAAGATAGATGAAGAGAAACAGCTTGCCACTAGTGGTAAGATATAATATGGGACTGATGGTAAGACCTTTAGAAAGAGAGTGCAACTGATAAAGTAGCCAGTGTGAATGGCACTAAAAAGTGATTCAAGAAGCAAAAGTGGAGATGAGGAAGACGAAGCAAGAGATAAAATATATGTGGAGTGAAATGAGGAGGATTTCAGATATGCATGGAAGAGTGAGGAAGAATGGAATGAAAGCTAGCCATGTGAAAGAAGTTAACAAGTACACAAGAGTGAAAGAATGGATTTCAGAAGGTTTTTAAGGAGAGTAAGAGATAAAAGTGAGGTAGGAAAGGTATTCAGTATGTTGCCCAGGTATAACGGTGAATTGAGACAGCAAGCAATGATTATTAATGGTATGCTATAGGAGCTGTGTAAGGAGAAAGGAATGTATTTTGTTAATGTGAGGAATGAACAGACAGAAATTTGATGGATGGACAGAATTACATAAGAGGGATGGGCTTCATTTAAATGGTTTTGGTGTGAATCAGCTGGAGAAACTGTTGCTGGAAGGAAAAGTAATGGCCAAAGTAAATAGAGGATCTGAGGAAGTAAGAGGTGATTTGGAAAAGGATGAAAGTAAGGTGGAAGAGCTTGTGAATAGAGAGCTAAGTAGTGTGAGTGAAGGGAATGAGAGGACAGGAACACCAGATTGACAGGGAAAAGTGGGAAGGGGAGGTCAGGGAGAACAGTGTAAGCAGCGCAGATGCTGGATACATTAGTGAACATGTGAGCAGACAAGAAAGGAGTGAGATGGTCTTGGATAAGGGGGGGGGGACAGGGCATTTGGGTCTGGGACAATTGCAGGATTGGCGGTGATAGAGAAGAATGACAAGGGAGGGGGAAGCATGAAACAGTCACATCTGAGAAGTGGCATCAGTGGAACTTGTTACAGAAATGGAAATGCGCTATTATGTTGGTATACGAAAGCTAGCAGTATCTAAAATAAGCAGAACAAAATTTCCCTCAAAAACTATCAGAAGAAGTGAGATGTTGTTGGATGATGATGGCATCCTGGCAGAAATAGAGATGGAGGGATATGTTTTTCATGAAAACAGAGCACAGAAGGAAAGGAGAATAAGTGTTGCTGAAACAGCAGAAGAGTGATGCCCATTTGAGATGCAAGGGACAAATAGCAGTAGTGGTTTGATGCAATATCGTGGGAGGTAGAAGCAGAGGACAAAAATACATATTGAACTATAAATATGGTGATTATGACAAATTGAGAATTCAAGAAAAGGCATGCGGTGGAATGAGAAACTGGATGGAAAGGAGATCATTGCTGTTTGGGCCCTACTCAGAAACTATCTGGCAGATACAACATCTGAATTAAAAAATGGAAGCATACATTCTGGAAGGGAGGAAAGTATTATGGGGAAGGTGGTACAAGATAAGCAGTAATAATCAGTTGCATACAGAGTACAAAAGTAGATGAGAAAGGTAACTAACTTGGTAAAGGTCACAAAAGGACAGTATTGCCAGCAAAATGAGGCCAAAAAAAAAAAATAAAAATAAAAAAATCACAGAAAGTTCTTCAGAAATTTTGCTATTAGGAAAAAAGAATGATTATGGAAGGATGATATCAGTTGATGATGGTAGAAAAAAAATGAAGGATAAGATTTTATTTATTTATTCATTCATGTGGGGTTCTCCCCTTTCCTCCATCATCCCTTAGGACTGGTTGAACCCGCCTAATGAGGGATTAAGTATGCACTTTTATGACTGTAGATCCTGTTCTGAGGGACGAAAAACCAGAGTTTGCAGGTGAAAAAATCCTCTACTTCTGTATGAGATTGGCTAACTTACGGTCAAAACAGACCAGATAAAGGTTCCTCATGTCATGGATGGGAATCGAACCTAGATCTTTCCAACCAAAGGGCTTCGTCTATACCAGAGCTTCTCCACAACTTTATCCACTCGTGACCCCAGGTATATAGGTATATAAAATAGGTATACAAATCAAACATTTACTGATAATAAATCATAAAGAAATTTATTTTAAAACAATTCTTTAGTATACATATAATTTTACCATTTACATAAAGAATTACAATACAATAGTCTCAAATATGAACGAGGTGTTTCTGGCAGTGTTCGTTAGTGTTGCATGGCGTGATGGGATGCTCAGTGCAAAGGGTGCATGTTGTGTGTTCAGAACCAAGGCTGACGTGAAGTAGTATGATGCAACATGGGCGAGCGCTGCCAGAAACATTTCAGATTCATTACGCGTTTGATTTTGAATAAATTTTTGGTTGTTGCACGTTCAGAAACTTTTTACCGTTGCCAGATTTTTTGCAACCCCCCCCCCCACACACATTCAGTTACACGACCCCAAATGGGGTTGCGACCCACAGTTGAAGAAGCTCTAGTCTATACCGATTGAGCTACAGAGGCTCTGAAGGATAAGGTGACGATAATAAATGAGCAATTCATAAAAGTATTTCTTCGTTGTGAATGTGACATCATGCAGAACATGAGTGTACAGAGAAGGGGATGAGATGCTGATGGTGAGTGAGCAGGAGCTAAGAGATATTGGTTAAACTTGATGTTACGAAGGCTGGAGGGATTGATGACATATCACCACATTTTGAAGGAATGTTCAAGGGAATTAACAATGGCACTGACGTATCTTTTTAACATGAGTTTTAGAATGGGCTAAGTTCCAAATGAGTGGAAAGAGCAAAATTGTTCTACTTGACTTCAAATTATAGGTCAATCTGTGTCTAAGTAGTTTTGTGATTAAAGTGCTAGAAAAGTTAAAGACCAATATTCTGGACTGGATTGACATTCTCTGTGATGGACAGTATGTGTTTGCTACAGAAAGATCATGTTAAACATTATACATAGAATCTCTTTTAACCAGCAACAATGGGACTTCGCCGATTCCGGACATGAGATTTTGCAGGATAATCGAATATATATTTCGAGAACTTACCTGTTCATGTTTTGTGATGCCATCTGTAGAAATTGCAGTATGCAAAGTTTGTTGGTCGTGTTTTTCAATCTGCCAGTCATAATTATATAAATAACATAAAAAAATTGTGCAGATTTTTAAAATTTAAAACACATACATATAATTTTATATTTTACAATTAACTCGAGAGTGAGAGCATTTCTCTTATGTTTCACAGGAGTAGCCATAGTGACACCACATGGAGCGTACATATATGCTCATAGGAGCAGTTTGTTGGCACGAGTTCTGGCTGTGCAATAAACAAAACAATCCATATGATCTCTCTTAGCAAATGAGTCACTGGGAGTATTGTGTGAAGCATATGTTCAGGAGTCGCATGGGGCACGTGACTCAGTTGTACATACGACAGTGTTACCAGAATGCGAGCCCACTGCATATTTTTCTCGTCTCATAGGCTTAAATTTTGGGTTTAAATTTAGACCTTCAAAAGTGCTGGTGTTTTGGTATTGCCAGTTACAAGAGATTTTACTGTACTTACTTATTATCACTTGGTGACAGATGCATACACCATGCTATATACAGATTTAGAAAAAGCATTTTACAAATTGCCACATACAAGCTAGTAATTAAATTGGAAAGGGTGGGATCAGGTGTAGATTAGTGCATTGGAATAGAGATTGGTTATCTGGCAGATATCAGCAAGTTGCGTATGGAGAAGCAATTTCTCAGAAAATAATGTCACTAGTGGTGTGTCCCAAGAGTGTTTTGAGACTGTTGCTATTTCACTTGTGTATTAGTGATATTGGAAAAGGCTTGAATGGTGACATGCAGTCATTTGCAGATGATGCAAAGTTGCATCATCTGCAACTTTCCCAGGTAAACGGGAAAGTGAGTAGGGCTACAAGTTCAATATTGCAAAGTGAAAGATTTTAATATTCAGGAAGCAAACAGAGCATACATTTGGTGGGGATATCTTAGATGGGGAAAGGAAATAATGGATCTGGGGGAGGGGTGATGGTGGACAATGATTTTGGGTACACATTGCTAAAATTATGAGGATGTAAAGAACACTGACATGTTAAATGAGAATGTTATAGTTAAATTTTATAAGGTTTTGATCAGACACATATGGATTATTGTGCACAGATTTAGTCACCTAGTTATCAAAAGGATGTAGAGATATCGGAAAGAATTCAGGAACAATTAACTAAGATAGTTTCTAGTCTCTGGAATACTGAGTATTGCAGTCTAGTGGATAAGATCAGGAAGGGGGATATGATTGAGTCATATAAGATAGTAAGAGGTTATCACTGGATCTAGGTTATTTCATAGAATGGAGGGGGGAGAAGGTGGAAGGACAAGAGGCCATCCCTGGAGGGTATGAGCACAGGGGGGTGGAGGGGGAAAGAGTAGGGTTTTTTTATGGAGAGTAGTAGGTGATTGGAATGCATTTCCCAAGATTGTGGTGAGTGTGGAAATGAATGTATTTAAGGCATGTTATGATGAGCTGTGTAACAGTGGGACCTCCCATGATGGACTCCATGGAAGTCTGATGCTGATGATGGATGATCTGGATGGCCAACATCAATCTCTTCTTGTGTTTAATAAAACGTTTAATACATCATCTGATATGTGATAGTCAGTTCTTCTGTTTACTTGAAATTCAGTGGATATAGAGGCTTCATTTCTTCTGTGAAGGTATCAGGGAGTTTTTCTTTCAGTGATGCTGTTACCATGAAGTTCTTGACAAGTAGGATCCCATTCAGCATGATCATTTCAGGAGTTGTTTCAGGAGTGATACCATAACAACTTGAGCAATTAATGTGTGCCAAAGAGAAGCAATAATGGTCATAAAGTTCAGGTATGCTTAAATTATTGGATGGTGGAACAGACATACAAGTTTATGCTACTTCTGAAATTTTCATAACTGCCAGCTTCTCAGTGTAAGAAGATGTTCAGGACAGGTGTTGTGATGGGCAGCTTACTTTTTTACATCCTGATATCAGATGATAGGTTTGGTCTATCTTTTGTTTTTGTATCTTTTTTTTTCATCCTTCCTCCTTTAGCATTCTCAGTAGTATGGGGATATAATTTTGCATTTAGTTTTTTTTTTGCAGAGTTTACTGCCACATCAGAGACACAGATGGCAGAGTCATGAAAGACTGCACAATCCAGTATTCCTGATATTTAAAGCATCTTATTAGTGGATTAGGAATGTAAAACAGAATGAGATATTCTGTTTTTACTAATGTTGCAGTTTTAGGATATGTCAAAAGTAAAGATGATATTAATGGTCAGAAACACATAACAACCCTATGTATCAGGATCCATCTCATACCTGTCACTCCTTGATCTGGGTAGATTGAAAGAATGTGCATGGCAGAACTCAGCAGATAGGAAGAGGAGGCTAAGATGTAATATGACTTAGACATCTAAGTTTGTGAAAGGAACATATCATACAGATTTGGGAAACATACTGCACAGACTACTGGGTGGTGGGAGAATGAGAAGTTATTCCTTAAAGCTGTAGAAGAGCTGTGAGTAGAGGAGCAGAAAGTAGATTTTTTGCATAAGGAATACTGAATGAGTGGAAAGTGGCTAATACAGTGGGTAGTGAGAGCGCTAATGATGAAAGTATTTACAGTAGAGGTATGATAGATATTGTGCCCTACAGTGAATCAAGCTTTTGCAAATGAAGCTTCTTACTCTATGGAGGTGAGGAAATGATAATTCTTATTCTGCAATCTTACCTGGTAATATTTCCAAGGAATTGTATGCCAGTATCCTATCCCAAAGCAGAAGAATTTGGTCAGTTGCTAAGTAACCAGAGAATGCCCTCATTAGCCACTTAACAGCTATTTTCAGACTGCAAAAAATGCATATTACATATATATTTTTTACTAAAAACTGAAAAAATGAATGATAATCTAAAAAACTGCTTAATGGAATTCAAGTACAAATACCATTCACCATCACAACAAATGGGAATAATTCTGTTTATCAAAATTATTATTATTATTATTATTATTACCCCAAGACCTCATGGAGTCAAAGACTCATCTGGGAGGTCCTTTTATCACACAGACAGAGCTCTTCATACCATGCCTTGAGCACATTCAAATTCCTTGCAGACACCACACTCTCAGGCAAGGCATTCCAATCAATTACAACTCTGCATGAAAAAAACCTGCCTCTCACTCCCTCTTAATACAGTTTCCAGGAATGATCTCTGGTTCTCTCCCGATCTCTCACTATTTTCTGTAGAACTTCTCCAGAATTGATCCTATAACAACCCCTTACCAACTTGTAGGTCTCTATATATCTCCCCTCTTCCTCCTGTCCACCAGACTCTGCAAATTACATCTTCTCAATCTTTTCTCATACTCCACTTTCCAGAGGTCAAAAACTACCTTAGTCAATCGCCTTTGAACCCTTTCCAACATCTCTTCATCCTTCTGAAAACCAGGTGACCAAATCTGGTCTTTGTCCATATGTGGCCTATATAATCAAAGACTTATACAACGGAACAAGAATCTCTCTGCTTCTACAAGTCAGTGTCCTCTGCATCGTTCCCAGAAGCCTTTGTGTTGTCTTCACAATGTGAAGACAACACAAAGGCTATGTGCTTATGTGTCCCCTAAATTTCAGATCCTTATCCACTATCACCCCCCAGATCTCGTATTTCTTCCACCTCCCATAATACATCCTCACCAAGCATATCCCTTCTTTGTTTTCCAAATTTTAAAACCTTACATTTTGCAACATTGAACTCACATCCCAATTTCCATGCCCAGTCACTCAATTTATTCAAGTCTTCTTGTAAGGTCACAACATCTCCACTACTCTTCATAATACATCCCAACTTGCATCATCTGCAAACAACTGAATATCTCCATCCAAATCTTGACCTATATATAGTCAATATACAAGTTAAACAGTAATGGCCCCAAAACAGACCCCTGAGGCACTCTACTAGTTACTTTCCTTTTCCTAGACATCACTTCTCCATACACAACTAGCTGATACCTATCAGATAGCCAGTCTCCAATCCAATGCACTAATCTAATATCCAACCCCATCTACTCTAGTTTGACTATCAATTTATCATGAGGTACTCTATCAAAAGCCATTGCGAAATCTAAGTATATTACTGTGTATCCTTCTTCTCTTTCTAAGGAAGCAGTCACTTTATTGTAATAAGTAGGTAGATTACTAAAACATGACCTCCCTTTAGCAAATCCATGCTGTCCATCAAAGATAATACCATTGTTGTCAACCCAACTCTGGATATTAGTTCTCACAAGCTTCTCCAACAACTTAATGACAACACCTGACACACAGATAAGCCTAGAGTTTGATGCTTGAGTTCGATCACCTCCTTTATGAAATGGCACAATCTTGGCCTCCTTCCACTCCTTAGGAACTTGACCGAGTGCAAGACTCGTATTAAAAAAATATGTCGACAGGTGTCAACTCCCTGGCACATTCCTTCAGAATACGTGGCGATATATTATCAAGTCCCACAGCTTTATTAACATCTAGTTTACTCAACTCCCCATACACCTATTGCTCACTTATAGTCAGTCTCTCCTCCCCATCATCTACTGCTCTCAATCTCTCCATGAAGTCACATTCACAGGATGGAAAGACCTTTATGAATTGCTCATTAAGTATCTCCACCACACCCTCTGCAACAGCTGTCTTTATACCATTTTTTTCTATCAATGTCATTCTTCCATAATCATTCTTTCTTTTGTTGGTTACATATCGAAAGAACTCCTTTGGATTCTTTTTGGCTTCATTAGCTAACTGCTGTTCATACCTCTTTTTAGCTACCCTTACCAACCAAGTCACCCTCCTTGCCTGGTCTTTGTAGACCTCATGGAATTGGTTATTTCCACTTCTCTTATGCTGCCACCATAATGCCCTCTTTGTCTGTATAGCATGCTTAATCTCTTTATTCATCCATCTCACACCTACCTTATTTAACCTTCTCACCCTTGGAATACACTTAGACATTGCATCTACTAGATAGTTTTTGAAAATCCCCCAAACTGCACTGATCTCTTTTCCAGCTAACTCCTCATTCCATGCTACACCCGCAAGCTGTCTCCTGAGCTCTTCATAATCACCCCCCCCCCCTTGTAGTTCCACATATACCCTTTTCTCACGGAGGTCCTCACACTGCTGGCAACCACCCAGGTAATCACCTCATGGTCACTCTAACCAATTGGTGGATGATTTGACACCTGATTTATAATTACATCCTCTGATGAGATGACCAAATCCAAGACCCTCAATCCTCACGTGCCCTCTGTTACACACTGTCTGAGGTAGTTATCCCTCAAAAACTCAAGAAATTAATTTTCTTTACTTCTAGTTGCTATCTCATCATTTCAGTCTATATTGCCATAATTAAAATCGCCCATAATGATCACCCTTTTATTATTTGCTTGACTAATTTGACTATCTCACACCATACTGCCTCAAAACCACCGTCACTATTTCCCTCTTGCATCTCTACTTTGTATGGACATAACTCTTTCTCTATCATCAATAGCATTCCCCCTCCCTTTTTACCCCTTCTATCCTCACGAAACACATCATACCCTTCCATCTCTATTCCTATCAGGATGTCGTACTCTTCCAACCATGTCTCACTTATTCCTACACTCTTTGGGTGAACAGACACAATTAATGCAACCATTTCAACTGCCTTGTTTCTTATACTTCTAGCATTTGTATACAAACACAACAGCTCATTTCTGGATCTACAGCTAGTTCCACTGATACCACTCATTCAATGTGATCTCTCCATCCTTAACTGGGACCATTTCCCTTTCTGCTTATTCATTTTAAAATCCTTTTCAATTCCAACTGTTTCCTCTTGATAGCAGGTCATCCCATTTCTTTCCTGTCTACACATGCTCTCACCTCCTCTCGGAGCATCCACCCTTCTCGCCACCCAAATTAAAGTGACTAAAGAAATATCAATAAGAATTACTTTCTATTGTATACCCTAAATGGGTATGCTGGATATTATGTGAGTCCAACTTAATTAGTTTCCTATCAGCTTTCTTCTAAGCTGGTCTTATCAGGTCTCTGATTTTCATCAGCTATTGCATTTTATTTGTCTAAATCAGTGGTTCCCAACCTTTTTCCACTTGCATACCCCCTTTTAAACCTATTTCTATAAATTGTACCCCTTGTTTTTAAAATAGCTGTTTTTAAATAATGATACTTTTGTTCAGTGACTATTTGAATGTAAAATAGTTTACTTGTTTTTCCACCATTACTGATTATTTTTTGTGTACCCCTGAATGGCCCAGCATGTACCACCAGGGGTACACATACCACTGGTTGGGAACCGACGCTCTAAAGCATTCCAAACTACATCATCTACAAATAAGTCTTCTTCAGGTTCTGTCCTTACTTCTTTCCCCACCAATCAGTCAATTTGCTAATCTTTTATCTATCATTGACTTTAAGTGAACATCCCAGCTTAGATTAGCTCTGTTTACAAATTTTTAAATATAAATAAATCTAACTGAGTGAATTGAAATCCACCAGGTGGCATATACTGGAGATCCATAGTCATGAGAACATGAACTTACAGATAAGTCATTGTCTTGATATTAAATTCATGATATATTTAATAAGTACTTTGTAATGTCCTTGTGTATGATTCAGTGTGTTTTATTTATTTTTTGACATATTTATACCCTGCACAATACATAAATAGCATTTTTATTTATAAGGCTATTTTAGTCTGTTTTCGTTTAGGAGTGTCCCTTATTTTGGCTTTTTACTCAAGAATTGGCCTTTTTATTAAAAAAGAATTTGGCTTTTTACTCAAGAATTTTTAGGGCATTATAAGTGTATTTCAGAGGTAAATATATGCAGACAGGGGAAGAAATTTTGCATATACCTTGTTTGGATGTTAGGATGTCTTCGTTCTCCATACTTCTGCTGTTAGGCCGTTAAAGGGGGTAGGAAACATGGGGGGGGGGAGTTGAGGCGAGGTGGGAAGATTAAATTAGAAAAACTTGGTTTGTTTTTAAAATAATATATATATATATATATATATTAAGGGTTTTATGGGAAACAGGGGTGGGAGAGAGCGTTAACGGGGTGCGAGCCGTTGTATATATATATATATATATATTATTTTAAAAAAAAAACCAGGTTTTTCTAATTTAATCTTCCCACCTTGCCTCAAACACCCCCACCCCAACACACACACACGTTTCCTACCCCCTTTAACGGCCTAACAGCAGAAGTATGGAGAACGAAGACATCCTAACATCCAAACAAGGTATGTGTATTTCTTCCTCTATTAGTCTGCATATATTTACCTCTAAAATACACTTATAATGCCCTAAAAATTCTTGAGTAAAAAGCCAATGTATTTAAAATAAGGGACACTCCTAAACAAAAACAGGCTAAAATAGCTGTATAAATAATAGTTTCTTAAGAGGAGTAACATGGGAATTTTCCCAGAAATAATATCCATAAATAGCATTATTCACGGTACCAATTAGAATGAGAACAATGGTGACAAAGACATCATTTGACAGGGGGGAGGTTTCATGTGGGGAATTTTGTAATAGAATATAGTGTGTGTTATGTATTTGTTGCCAAGAGAAAATGGATTGTGAGAGAGAGAGAGAGAGTCATAGATGTTTTGAGCCAGAAAAGTGAGACCTGTTGGAAGCAGGAAAATGAAGTATCAGAAGATGATGCTTCATTCACAACAACACTGAGAGTGTTGCAGTGAATGGAGTTCCAGGTTTAAATGATAGTGTAAGAAATGTGACAGAGAATATAAAATAAGGTGAGTGAAAGCAGTAACATAGCATATGCAAAAAGTTAAACCGATGGACCATAAGATAATGAATGTGATATACAGCGAGGAAAAAAATTGCGACTGATCTGGTAGAGATAGCATAGAGTGGCAAGAAAGTAATTCAGGATGTGAAAGCAGAGGTGAAGATGAGACAACTGCAGAGCGAAATGAAGAAAATAACAGATGTGTATGGAAAGGGAGAGGAAGACTGGAATAAAAGGTAGCAGGAAGAAGTGAAAGAAGTGTCCACTGATTCGAGAGTGACCACAAATGACGATTTGATTAAGATGTAGTAAATGAGAAGGTGCACGACATTTGCTTTTCAGTAGGTAGATTGAGCAACGTCATTGAAGAACTAGATATGAGGAAGAAGCAAGCAAAAGAGTTGGTAGTGGCAGCAGGTACAATGATTTAAATCAGTGGTTCTCAAACCATGGGGCACGAATAGCTTGAAAGGGGGGCGCAGCATACTTTCCTACAGATAAAAATTAAAACTACCCTAAATCAGTTTTAAAAATAACAACAAATAAAAATACAGGAAGAAAAACTTTTGACGATACAGGTTTTAATTATCATGAATTTCAAAATAACTAATAATTATTTTCTTCACTTGCACTTATAAAAAGCATGTGCCAGAGGCAGTGTTGATAGTTCGGCAGTGGCTGCATCCTCTTCCAGGCAGCACTATATACACACAGGTGAAAGCAGCGACTTAATGACATCTCATTGGTGCTTGTTTCAGTGTAATTGTGCTGATTTGTTTACCTCTTAAAGTTGACTTGATTATGAACAACTGATCATGAAGCGTTTCCTGAATAGTGATAGAAATGAAGATACCAGTGCTCCTTCAACTTGTGGTGGGAAAGAAGCTACTTGGAGTGTGAAAACAAGAAGGTATGATGAGAACTATTTATCACTAGGCTTTATGAAAACTGTAATCAATGATGAAAAACGTCCGCAATGTGTAATCTGTTTAAGTATTTTAGCTGCAGATAGTATGAAACCTAACAAATTAAAGAGACATTTTAAAACCAAACATCCTGAGTTTAAATATAAACCAAAAGATTTTTTTTGTTTAGAAAGCTTAGTGGCTTGAAGTCCACCCAACTGAACTTTGCTAAAACTACAAATATGACTTCCAAGGCCTTTTTAGCCCCTTATCAGGTTTCTCATAGAATTACTAAATGTAAGAAACCACACACAACTGCAGAAACACTGATTTTACCAACAGCAACTGACATGGTATCAACAATGTTGGGTGACTCTTTTGCTCAACAATTGCAAATATCCCCCTCTCTAATGACACAGTTTGTAGAAGAATTTCAGATATTTCGGACGATTTATGTCAGCAGTTAATTGAGAAGTTGCGTAACAACTACTTTGTACTTCAAGTGGACGAAGTGACTGATATTCATCAAGATGCTCATTTGATTGCGTACATTCATTTTGTTGATGAGTGTAATATGCGAGAGGAATTGCTTTTCTGTTAGCCTATCTTCAAAGCAACAACAGCTCAAAAGTCTTTTTGACATGATTAATGCTTTCTTTAATGTAAATGATATATCATGGGATAGGTGCACTGACATATGTACAGATGGAGCTCGTTCAATGTCTGGCGTCATTGCTGGATTACAAGCAAAAATTAAAGCTGTTGCTCCTGAAGCAGCATGGACTCAGTGCATGATACATCGGGAGACTCTGGCAGCTAAAGAACTCAGTCCACCTCTTCATGAAGTGCTGTAGACGATTGTAAAACCGTCAATGTTATCAAGACAAATCTTCTGAAGTCTAGACTTTTTAAAATGCTGTGTGAGGAAATGGGTGATGAACACATTGCTTTGCTGTTTTTTAATGATGCTTGATGGCTTTCAAGAGGCAAGGTATTAAAGAGAATGTTTGAGTTGAGACATGAGGCGCTTTGTTTTTTAAATGGGGGAAACCACTCACTGGGAGACAGTTTCAGCAATAAGGATTTTTATTGAAAATGGCTTACTTCACAGATATATTTAAGAAACTGAATATTCTCAACACTTCAAGGGAATGAGGCAACTGTACTTTCTTGGAATTATTATTATTATTATTATTATTATTATTACGGGCAACTCCAGGGAGTCATTAGACTCATCGAGGGAGGCCCCAAATCATTTTCATCACAAAATATTCGACATTCATACAGTATCTATCATACCTCGCCTTAAACTCATTCACTGTCACAGCATCCACCACAGACTCAGGGAGCGCATTCCACTCATTCACTACTCTAAAAGTAAAGAACCCAGCTCTAACACCTTTACTAACCACACTTTTGCCCAGTTTCCATGGATGTCCCCTAGTCCTCCCACAACCAGCCCTGTTCTCAAAAATATCTTCTGAATTAATTTTATAGAAACCCTTCAGTAATTTGAATGTCTCAATCATATCTCCCCTCCTCCGCCTATCAACCAATTTTTGCAACCCACAAATCCTCAACCTGTTCTCATACGGTTCATTACACAGACCTGCTATCATCTTGGTCACTCGCCTCTGGATCCTCTCCACCTCCTCCCCATCAAGAAGAAACCTAGGTGACCAAATCTGAGCACAGTAGTCGAGATGAGGTCTTATCAAGGCTAGATACAGAGGAACAATAACCTGCTTGTCTCTGCTTGTCAACGTATTCTTCAGCAACCAAGTGATTTGATGAGCTGATTTGGCCACTTTTGCAATGTGTCCCCTAAATTTCAATTCCTTATCCACCAACACTCCTAAATCTCGTGCCTCATCAATTTCCTGGAGCACGGTTCCACCAATGCAGTAAACTGCCTCCCATCTTTTCACCCCAAAATGCATAACCTTACATTTTGCCACATTAAATTGACATCCATTCTCCCTAGCCCAGACCTCCAATCTATCCAAATCATCCTGCAAAATTTTGACGTCATCTGCATTCACTATTGCCCTACCCAACTTTGCATCATCCGCAAACAAATGAACTGTTCCTCTCAGATCCTTTCCTATATCATTTATGAACAAATTAAACAGCAGTGGTCCAAGAACAGATCCTTGTGGTACACCACTAGTCACAGGCCGTCTTGTGGACTCTACTCCTGAGTAAACCACTCTCTGATATCTCTCCGTCAACCACCCTCCTATCCATCTCACCAACCCTATGTCCATTCCCATATGCTGCAATTTACTGATTAGAATTCCATGTGGTATCCTGTCAAAGGCCTTAGCAAGGTCCAGCAGAATCACTGTAAACCCATTACCCTTATCCAGTTCAGCCGTCACTGTGTTATAATACGTGAGCAAGTTACTGAGGCATGACCTACCCTTCACAAAACCATGCTGTCCCCGATACAGTATCCCATTTTCTTCTATCCAATCTTGTATTTTCCTCTTGACTATTTTCTCTAAGACCTTGATAATGATTCCTGTTATGCTGATTGGCCGGTAATTTTCAACAGCAGCCTTGGAACCACCTTTGTGCAGTGGAACTATTTTCCCCTCTTTCCACCCCCTTGGGACTGACCCAGTCCTGAGGCTCAAATTAAACATAATGGTCAAGGACACTGACAATTCTTTTGCCGCTTCACGTACGACACGAGCTGGTATACCATCCAATCCCACAGATGTATTGACATTGAGGTTCTGTAACAGACTAGTTACCTCTACCTCATTCATCACAATTCCAGTATAAGCTGTTGGTTCCTCCATTTCCGCAAGGCCACCACCTGGATGATATACAGAAAACAGCAATCTCTCCAGATGCCTACGTCCTTCCTTATTCAAATGCAAGTGGTCTCTTGGATACAGTTCCTTTCTCTTCTCAAATGCCCTTCAAGCATCCACATATTCAAATCCTCTCTTCCAGCACATTCTGGCTATTATGCTATTCATTATTACTGCTCTTCTGCTCAGCTCGTCACTATCATACCTGTGCAACACACACACAATCTTTCCTCTCTGTGTTTTTCTTTTGTACAACCTCAAGCAAGAATCGCAGATCTCTCGCCATCCGAGTTACATTGCCTCTCAAATCATTTGTGCCCACCATCACAATCATGTCATCTACCCTTTCACCCCATTTATTGCCTATCGTATCTTGCATACCACGGTTCATCGAGTCTTCATACATCACAGCTCTGTTCCTTGATTGCTCACCTGCATCCCTCACTCTCTCTCTCTCTCTCTCTCTCTCTATGTTCCCCTACTTACCTGCTGTCCTGACATCACTCTATTCCTGGTTCCAGCACTCCCTCACATTCTTCTCATTCTCTCTCTCTGACTGTTTCCATTCTCTCCTTTTCTATCATTCCCATAACTGTCTCTCATTCTCTCTCTCCTACTGTTCCTATTCTCTCCTATTCTATCATTCCCCCTCTTCTATTGTTTCTATTCTCTCCTCTTCTATCATTCCCATAACTCTCTCTCACTCCTACTCTGATTTGCCTCGTATTCATCTCTTTCATTTGCCTAATCTCATCTCATTCCCGAGATATTCCATCATCTCTTTCAACTCATCTATCTCTCTCTCTCTCTGCAAGTTAGCCACTCTTACTCGCCATTCATCCTCCCAATCATGACCATCTCCAAAAACTTCACAATCGTTCAAGCCTTCGACACTCCTCACTCTTATTTTTTCATTCATATTTCGCTCATTATTCTCACCTATCACACTACTCATCTCTCGAAAATCTTCTGCTCCTGATGCAACAAGGTCAGATATCATAACATCTAACTCACCGAATTCCTCCCATTTCCTACATTTTACGCATATATGTACTCCCCCTCCCCCCTTCTCTCATCAACCGCATATCCATCTGCTGAGACACATACATGCCACAAATATGACATTTCCGCATGCCATTTGTATTGGAGCAGTAGCAGTCACCATCATTCAAACTGTGCTGAGGAACTACTACAACTATACTCTAAATATTATGTTATATGCTCTACTGTAAGCTAATTTACTTACTGAAAACTATAAACATAAACTATATTTAACTATACTAAATAATGAAAACTTATTTTCTCTTCCATTGCAGATGAGTCTGACTCTGACCTCGCTTTCTCGGTAACCCAAAAATAACACAATATAAGCAAAACTAAATTTCAAAAGCAGCACCACTAAAGAACACTTGTATTACTGAGAAAAATGTAGTACAAATCACGACAAAAGTCACACTATACACCTTTAAAAACACTTCTTTTTTTTTTTTTACCACAACTGAAATCCACTGCCATGGTCTTCAGCGACTCTAGCGCCACTCCAGAAATCATAGAACTAGAAACAAGCTGGTATGTATGTTTACAAATGACAGAAGTATTCGAAATAAAGAAAATTAAACTGTAGCATTAATAGAGTATATTCACCAAAAAATTGTTGGAATAAGTGAAACATGGCTAGATGAGGATGACATTCTGACAGGAATAGAAGGGGGAGAAAAGTGCTGCTAATGATAGCAGAGGAATTTTTCGATCTAAGATGGGAATGAAAGGAGCAAACAGTGGCAGTGGTTTTGAAGCAGTATGGTACAGAGGTGAACAGAATGAAATATCTAGCTGGGCATTGTTATAAACCTGGTAATGTGGAAAGCAGTGAGAAGGAAATGTATAGGCAAATGGAACTAGCTAATAAGAAAAGAATGATCATTATAGGTGATCTCAATGGTATTATAGACTGGAATGAAGAGACAGCATCTGGGGTAAAGAAATACATTTCTTGAGTTTTTGAGGGACAACTACCTTAGGGAATATGTAACAAAGGGTACACAGGGATCAAGGGTCTTGGATTTGATTATCTCATCAGAAGATATTACGGTAAATGAAGTGTTAAATCTTCCTCCAGTTGGTGCATGTGACCATGAAGTAATAACTTGTGTGGTGGCCAGCCATATGAGGATCTCTGTGAGAAAGCAGTGTATAATAGTGTCCAAAATCTAAGGACGAACACTATTTCTGAAGATTGCAACTGCAAATTCAGATGAATCAGCTAGTGGCAATTTGTATAAGAAATGATTTCAATGAAAAAGCAGGTACGCACACAAACGACTCACATGGTAGCACTCAACAGGATAAAAGGCAAAAGGCTGCACTAAGTAAACACTGTTTGAAGGAAGCTCTTTTCGTGAAGGAATAAAGTTGCAAACTTGGATGTCTTCTTATAATGTTCCAAAGACATCATTTAGATGATTTCACATGAGGAAGAATTATTGGAAAGCTTGAAGAAGGTTGCAGAATTACTGATATTGCCAGAGAGTTCGGAATCTCACATAGCATTGTATCCAGGCTCTGCGCAGCATTTCAAACCAATGGAATGTGTTCCAGACATTTTCTAAGAGGCTGCGCTCACTCTACCACAGAACATGAAGACAAATTTTTGGTTATAACAGCAAAACTTAATTGATGCACCATGGCAGGTAAGCTTGCAAGTTGGCTCCATTCAAGTACAGGTATGCAGATATCTCCACAAACTGTGGTAAGACATCTGCGACAAGTAGGACTATATGCCAGTAGTCTGCTTCCCTTTATTCACAGTTCAGCGTAGAGCACATTTTCAGTGGTTTTGTATCATTAAAAATTGGACAAGACACCAATGGACTAATGCACTCTTTACAGATGAGAGTCGTTTTAGTACACCGATTCTAGACGACACTTGAACTGGTGAGAAAGTGGTACTGCTTACCATTGCAAGAATTCTCTTGAAAAGGAGAGTGGCAGTGCTCAGGTAATAGTATGGGGAAGCATTATGATTAATGGATGCACCGAGATACAAGTGCTGGAAAAAGGGACTATGACTGGAATGATATTGAAACGAGTTCTTCGACGTCATTTCCAATTGTTCTGTGTTGTTGTAGGCAAAGAATTAATTTTTATGGATGACAATACCACATCACATCATACATGAGCAATGGGGATGCTTCTGAAGACCTAGGATAATAATCGAATCGAGTGGCCAGCATGCTCCCCAGATCTCAAGGTACAGAAGACATTTGGAATGCAACAGAGAGATGAATCTGCTTAAAATTTCCATCCAGAAAATAAACAAAGCCTTATCCTTGCTCTAAAGGAGGGTTTGGCCAGTTTGCCTCAAGCACACCTGAATCACTTGGTGCTAAGCATGGTATGATGAGAGCTGCACTGCAGTTCAGGATGGGCATATTCCATACTGACATGTCTCTCTCTCAGTTTTCTTAAAGCACTGTACATTAATTCCTTAACTACATCATTAGGAAATTTGTAACTTTTGCTGAAAACATATTGCCAAAAACATATTGTAATGTAAAAACTCCTATTGCTACACATTTTTGGTGTAATATTGGGTTGCTGAATAAGTTCGTTTGGTTTATGCGTTAGTACAAGTTTATGCCACTGCCTGTCGCTATTGTTGCACTACCACATAACGGCATTGCACAGTTGAAAGGTGACATTTCACATAACCTTGCAGTGAATTTTCGTTTGGCCTATTTCAGTTGCATGTGTGTAATATATTTTTAGAAATGGAAGGAAATAACGTACATTGCCGGCATATTTTGCTTTTTTATTTCAAAAAAGGCAAACGAGCTGTGGAGGCCCATAAAAAAAAAATGCAGCGTATATGGGGATGGTGCCATAACAGAATGTGTATGCCAAATTCTGTTTTGGAGATTTCGACATCAGTGATGAGCTTCGTCCCGGTCGCCCAACCGAATGTTGTGAAGGATATTGTCAACAAAAATCCGTCCCAAACAGTGCACGAGATTGCTGCAGTACTGAACATATCCCATACAAGCGATGAAAACCATTTGCACAAGCTGAGATATGTTTCAAAACTCAATGTTTGGGTGCCACATGAATTGACTGAGGCCAATATGACTGCTCGCATATCCATCTGTGATTCGCTGTGATGTTGCCAAGAAACGACTCATTTTTGAAGCGGATGATTATGGGAGATGAAAAATGGGTTGTGTACGATAACATGGTACATAAAAGATCATGGGGGGGCACAAGAGCGAACTACTGCAAACAACCTCGAATGCGGGATTACACCCAATAAAGATCATGCTCTTTGTGTGGTGGGGTTATAACGGTGTTGTCGACTAAGAGGTGTTACCATCAGGCAGAACGATTGATTCAACTGTCTATTGCTCACAGTTAATGCAACTGGCCCATGCAATAAGCACAAAACGTCCTGAATTGGCAAATCAGAAAGGAGTTGTCTTTCACCACAATAATACCAGACCCCACACATCGTTAACAACCCAGAGTAAATTGTTACGTCTTGGCTGGGATGTTTTGCTGCATCCTCCGTATTCACCGGACCTGGCATCTTCCGATTACCACTTATTCTGATTGTTGCAGAATTTTCTGAATGGGAAAACCTTCGCTAATGAGGAGGCTGTCAAAAGACACCTGGATCAGTTTTTCGCCAGTAAACCTCAGGAGTTTTATGAATGCAGCATAATGAAGTTGGTGGACAGATGGCAAGAGGTCATTGATAAAGAGGGTAAATATATAACTGACTAGTATGTATTATATATATTAAATAAAATGTGTTTCATTCCACTCTGAAAAACCGAACAAACTTATTTGCCAACCCAATATAATTTATTAGTATGCTGGCAATAAATGTACGACCGCATTTGGCTGTAGTCATGAAAATATTTTCATATACAGGTAAGGATGTAGTTCAACCTTAGCTTTTGGACACCAGTCTATGTAGAACTACAAAGCTGGTGATTATGACAAGCTCATGAGGTAGCTTAGCTAAATCATGGAATGAAGAATTGGAAAGAAAGGAGTTCAATGCTGCTTGGGAGATACTCTGGAACTACCTGGCAGAGGTGATGTCCAAATACATTCCGAAGATCAAGAATGCATTTGCCTGAATAAGGTGGATGTGAAATGAATGAATGAATGAATGAAGAGGTGAGGTAAGCAATTTGGAAGAAAAAAGCATTTTGGAAGTAGCATAAGATGTGTAGGGATAGCAATCGAAGTACAACGAGCAAGCAAGAGAGGCAACTCATTTGGTAGGGATAGCAATAGTGTGGTATGAGCAACATTAGCTAATGAGGCTAAAAGGAATACTAGGGAGTTTTTTTTTCAGTATATGGTGGCCAGTAGAAGAATGATTATGGAAAGATGATACTGGTTGGAGAGAATGACAACCACTTAAGTGGATATCGTAAAGATGTTAAATGAGCATTTCATAAATGTGTTTCATCCTCATGAAAGTAATATCTTGCAGAACTTGAGAGTAGTGGGAAGGAAGGAGGAGTCAGTGATAGTGAGTGAGCAGCAAGTACATGAGGAACTGAGTAAACTTGATATCAATAAAGCTATAGGACTTGATGGTATATCACTGCATGTTTTCAGGAAATGTGCCAGGGAGTTAACAACAGTTTTAACTTAGCTCTTTTAATTTGAGTCTTAGATTTGCCCAAGTTCCAAAGGAATGGAAAGAAAGCAAAATTGTTTTGATTCATAAATGAGGTTATAAGACTAAAGCTTTGAATTACTGACACATTTGTTTGTCTGGAGTTGTGGTAAAGGTGTCAGAAAAGCTAGTAACTACCAGGATTCAGAACTGGGTTGATGACAACCCTACAACATTCTCTTCGATGAACAGCATGGATTTGCTAAAGTATAGTCATGTTTTAAGGATCTACTTACTGACAGGTGCAGTGGACAAAGAGGAGCATACACAGTGGTATATTTAGTTTTGCTAAAGCCTTTGAAAGATCACCACATGGCAAGCTGATAACAGATGGTTTAGGATAGTAGACTTGTGCACTGGATTGAAGATTGACTGTCTGATAGGTATCCAAATCAGACAAATTGTACGTAGGGAGCAATATCTCAGAAGAGAAAAGTCACCATAGTGTGTGTCCCAAGGATATGTTTTGGATTCATTGCTGTTCAATTTATTTGTAAATAATATTGGGAAGGGCTTGAATGGTGATATACAGTTATTTGCAGATGATGCAAAGTTGGACTAGTAGAACTATTAGGAGTACAATGGATGTTGTAGTCTTGCAAGTGAACTTGAATAGACTTTCTGAATGGGCAAATGAACAGGCTACCAGTTCAATGTAGCAAAATGGGAAACACAAATAGGATGTAGAGTATAAGACTGGTGGATATATCCGAGAGGAGGTGGAGGAGATGAGGGATATGGGGATGTTGGTGGATAATGACCTGAAATTTTGTATGACATTTTTCTAAAATTGTGAGGGCAGCACAGCACATTATAGGAATGATGCACAGACATGCATGATGAGGATGTTAGTATTTCATTGTATAAGGCTTTGATTAGAATGCACATGGATTATGGATTACTGTACACAGATTTGGTCACTGGGTTTTCAAAAGGATGAAGAGATGTTGGAATAGGTTTAGAGATGACAGATTAAGTTGATTTCTGGTTTCTGGAATGTAGAGTATGAAGGCAAATTGAGGGAATGAAAAATGTAGTCTAATGGACAGGAAAGACAAGGGGAAACATGATCGAGACATAAGTTGGTTTAATGTAGATCAAATTTTTCATAAAATGGATGTAGACTGGGGAGAACAGGAGAACTATCCCTGGAGGAAGCTGTATAAGGAAGTCGTGAACAAGAAAGGGGTGAGAAGTAGGTTTTTTTTTTAGATGGAGAGCTGTGGGTGGTTAGGATGAATTGTCTGATGTGATGATTGTAAAGACAGTGAATGCATTCAAGTCACAGTATGATGGAGGGCCTCCTGTGATGAGCCACTGATTTCACAGAGGACTAATAAATGTGATGTTGGCACATCAAAAAAAAAATAACAATAATAATATCATGTTCTTTTTCTGATATTTTCATTATAAATGGTTCTGTCACTGATGACATTTATTCACTCCTTTCTAGCTCTGTGATCTGTATGTTCAAATTGCTTTGAATGCTGTACTATTAATTTCAAGAAAAAGAATTAACTTAATTTTTGTTATGTAAATTAGTCTGAAAAAATGTAGCCAAAATAAAAAATTATTTGATATTCATTTTGGCTATCTCTCTCATTTCCATATAAATTTACTCAACTAGATTCCAACTCCACTAGTCCTATTTCTTGCATTCCATTACCTACATTAATATTTCATTTGCCATCTTCAACAAAAATTGTGCTAGAACATGTAATCTGTCCTATATTAGGATTTCTACAGAGAATGCAACTGAGGTCGTTGTTTTTTTCTATGAGATATCAGTTTTATATCTTTTAATTATTTATTTTATATCAAATATTGCCACAACAATTATTTAATTTGACTGATGACTTTTATACTTGCATATTTATTTATTATGATAACATCATCTGCACTAATTTAATAAAAATGTAAGATTAATATCCTTTATTTGGATATCATGTTCAAATACCATTATCTTTCTTGTCGATAAACTTATACGTTGGTAATACATCACAGTCAGATTTTAGGGAAAGACAACGTATACTAGAATATTAATTAAAAACTTTAATTAATACTTCCTATATTTCAGTAACATTACATTATCATCTCCAGGTATCACAAAATAATGATATGTGCATACAGGCACTAACATTAAGTAAATATAGTTAAAGAAAATAACTGAAGTCGGTCCTAGAGTCCTAAAGGTGTTGCCTAGTGTTCTAAATTGGATAGTCTTGGCTGTTGGTCTGATACTCTTAGAATGCAAGTTTCCCATATTTGGGGAAGTGTCTCATGCATCCAAATTTGTTGAGGTTTGGGGAGTTTTTTTAGAGCTGAGGCCGATTCAAGGAATAATCTCTCATATTTCTACTTGCTGCGGTGTGGTAAAGTGGCTTTCTTCTAGCATACTTTGTGATGGATGTCCAAAGCATGGTCAGCAAGTTCTAAGTGGCAGTATTGGTGAAACTGAACAGTCCTTATGTTCAGATATCCTGATATTAGCTGTCCTGCCTGTTTGCCGTAGTAGGACAGTTTGCAAGTACAAGGGACCTGATATACTCCAGGTAGGTCCAGGGGAAGTGGCTGGTCTTTGGTGGAGCAGATAAAAGATGCCAATTTTTTAAGTCATATTTTTGGGGAGTTTTTTAGAGCTGAGGCTGATTCCAGGAATAATCTCTCATATTTATGTTTGCTATGGTGTAGTAAAGTGACTTTTCATGTCACCCTTTCCTAGACACTGTGATTACAGGACAGCCTGACGGATCCGTGGTTTTCTCTGTTTACAGAAAACCTACCCATACAGGTAGATACATTCACCAGCAATCACCCCCCCACAATATGGGATTGTAAAAAATATATATATAACAGGGCAAAATTAATCTGTTCAGATAACAATGCTCTAACTACTGAACTCAACCATATTCTTAACACCTTCGTAGCCAATGGCTACGAGGTGTTAAGTTAGCCCCCCCCCCCAAATCCCAAAAATATTAAAACCAATTAACCACAAACCTTCCACCCCCACTTCATAACAGAGATTACTCTAAATCTATCACCATTCCTTATATCTGGGGGACTTCTGAAAAGCTAACAAAAATTCTAAAAAAATATGACCTGACAACTTGTTACAAACCATATAAAAAATTGGCAACCCTTATCCACTCCACCAAAGACCAGCCACTTCTCCTAGACCCACCTGGAGTATACCAGGTCCCTTGTAGTTTCAAACTGTCCTACTACGGCCAAACAGGCAGGACAGCTAATATCAGGATATTTGAACATAAGGACTTCCACCAATACAGTAGTAGTAGCAGTAATTTTTATTTTGCTGTTGTTTTTTTAATTCCTGCAGAGATTTGAATTCTTCTTTAGATAGGTTGCCTGGATGTAGCCAGTAAGAACACTGGCTACATCCAGTGTGATATTGTTGGCATTCTGGTTGGGAAGGTTGCAGATACCATGTTCTACCTGTATCATTATTTCTTCAGAAGGGCTTTTTTTCAATGCTTCGGCAAAGTTGTGGCCTAGCACGAGTGCGCTGATTGCTTCACGGTACAAATGACAAATTTATTACTGTATTGAGCAGTAGTTGGGATATGCAAGCTGAGTTCTTTTTTAAACTTTAGAATTTTTTTTTTGATGAGCCGACATCATATTTTTTGGAATTCCTTTTCTGCTGAAGCATTGGAGACATTGGAAAGAATCGCCCAAAAGTTGTTATTCAGCATAGCAGTAGGCTCTTCTTCTAGCCCACAAATAGCCTTGTTGGCATTGACCAAGAGAACGCAGGTGGCAGTAATCTAAAGTATTCAAGACATCAGAAAGGATCATCGTTCAGCATAGCGGTAAGCTCTTCTTCTAGCACATAAATAGCCTCGTTGGTGTCGACCAAGAGAACACTGGTGGTGGCATTCTGCTGCTGTAATAGAGCAAAGCTAGTGCATCTATATATGTGGAAAGCTTTAGGTGATATGAAAAGCCACTTTACTACACCGCAGCAAACATAAATATGAGAGATTATTCCTGGAATCAGCCTCCGCTCTAAAAAACAACTCCCCAAAAATATGACCTCAGAACTTGTTACAAACCACATAAAAAATTGGCATCTTTTATCTGCTCCACCAAAGACCAGCCACTTCCCCTGGACCTACCTGGAGTACATCAGGTCCCTTGTACTTGCAAACTGTCCTACTATGGCAAACAGGCAGGACAGCTAATATCAGGATATCTGGACATAAGGACTATATTCAGTTCCACCAATACTGCCACTTAGAACTTGCTGACCATGCTTTAGACATCTATCACAAAATATGCTAAAAGAAAGCCACTTTACCACACTGCAGCAAGTAGAAATATGAGAGATTATTCCCTGAATTGGCCTCAGCTCTAAAAAAACTCCCCAAACTTCAACAAATTTGGATGCATGAGACACAATATGGGAAGCTTGCATTCTAAGAGTATCAGCCCAACAGTCAAGACCACCCAATTTAGCCCACTATTGGACAGCTTTAGGACTCTGACTGACTTCAGTTGTTTTCTTTAGCCATATTTGCTTAGTGTTAGTGCCTGCATGCAAATATCATTATTTGTGATCCCTGAAGATAGTAATGTAATATTACTGAAATACAAGAAGTATTAATTACAGTTTTTAATTAATATTCTAGTATACAGGGGCGTAGCTAGAGAGGAGCGGAGGGGGCGGTCCGTCCTGGGCGGCACTTTGAACCTTTTTGAACTTTTGCAGTTAATTCAAAAATACAGTCTCCAGAACTCATTTCCAAATATTTTAATACTACTGTGAATTTTCCTCACAATTGCTGTAAGTGTTGCTAGTTGTGAGAGGAGTTTTTTCTAAACAAAATAGATTAAGAATTATCTACATTAGTATGAAATAGACTATGCCAATGTCATCGACGACTTTGCTAACAGAAAAGCAAAAAAATAACATTTCAGAATGTCGAAATTAAAGTTTCTTCAAAAATAAACATAGTGTTTTAATTTATTTCCTTATACGTTGTTTTGACTTTTTCTAATATTTTTGGTGTATATTGAGAGGGCGGCAAGCTCAGGGACCGCCCCGGTTGGCAAAAGCTCTAGCTACACCACTGCTAGTATATGTTGTCTTTCCCTAAAATCTGACCATTATCTTTAATAATCCTCTATTCTAATTAACACTGAATATAGCATACAGTCCTGCATTTACACTTTGTTTAATATCAAACCATAACGGTCTTGCTGTATAAACTACAGCAAGACCATTTTTAAGACTAAATGGAATTAAATAGTGATACTTATTATTATGTTTCCATGATTTTCTGACTATTTGTTATTATAGGTAAAAATCTGACATTGCTGTCAACCTCTGTTTTACTAAGCTCAGCTTGTTCCTACCAATTCTCTCTTCAACTATCGTTACCATAAAATAAGTATTTGTTATTGCAAGGTAGAAATCTGTCATCATTGTCAATCTCTAATGTACTAAGTTCAGCTTGTTCCTCATTGATTCTCTTTTAAACTACTATTTTTATGTTTGTCTCAGGTGTGTTCAATGGACAAAACAGACAACACAGAAAAAGGAATCGTCTGGATACTTACAAATACAATGACCAGTATATATGATAAGGAAGTTATTATTCTTATTTGTAAAGTTGTGATACATATCAAAGAACTGATTGACTGGATTTCTTGAGAGTGAGAAAGTGGTTTAAAGAATCCAGAGGTGGATGACCAAGATAGGAGGAAATCATACATCTTAAAAGTTCAGATTGAAGGTTTATGAGTTATAAAATTAGGTTGATAATGGTGGCAGATTTCTACCTTACAATAACAAATATTTATCGTAAGGTAATGATAGTTGAAGAGAGATTGATAGGAACAAGCTGAGCTTAGTACAACAGAGGCTGACAGCAATGCCAGATTTTTACCTACAATATGAAATAGTCAGAAAATAATGGGAGCATGATAATAAGTATTTAATTAAATAAAAATGAGACCTTTGGGAGTTGAATAAGAGTACGGTTAGTAAGGATTTGATTTATATGCTTGGAGAGTAATGAATGGGTGGAATGGGCTACAAGACTAGGTTTGAGTATACAATCAGGGAATGCATTCACAGAGGAGTATAACCAGTGGTGAGGGGTATAACCAGCTATAAGGGGCTCGCACGAGCCCTTTGTTAATTTTTTCTCAAATTTGCGAGCCCACATGTTCTTCTTGTTTACTTTTAATTTAAAAAAAAACATAATTTTTTGAATTATGTTTTTGAATATATTAAGTCGGTAACCTAACAAAAATTATTCTATTGCAGTGTATAGTGTTGTGTCGAGAAAATGTGATGAGTCATCCCCTTTTCCGACGCAACATAGGGTTACCTCGGAAGGAGTGGATAAGGACATACTTATGCCTCCAAATAGAAAAAAGTGCCTAGTAATAACCCAAGAACATGTATACATTCAGATTTGTAAATTCTAAGCAATGTTAAAGCATCTTATAAACTAAATAGAGAAGGTGTGTTAAATTAATTAAGCTAGAAAATCAAGTATAAATCATAAAAGGATGTGTACAAGCTAATAATAGTTTTAGGCCATGTCAAAGATAGTTCGGGGCCATGGTATCCAATCGGCACCACCGCTTGAGGGTGCTGTTTGGTAGTATATAGGTTTCGGCGGGGATTTGAATCGCTCTCTTTTTCTTCTCGTTTTGTTGGTACCTGGTTTTCCTGTGCGGAAGGCTGTATAGTTGTGAAGAGCTTGCTGCCATGCGTAGTGAGAGTCTTCCCTTGCTATGTGTGCTACGTGGAACAAAGCTGCAGCTATAATGCGTCCAGATTCCCAAGAAGAAAGGGCCACTGATGAGTTAACGTCAGTGTAAAAATTATTATTATTATTGTTCCAGGCAACTCCAAGGAGTCGACAGACTCATCAAGGGAGGCCCAAAGAACAACTATTCGACATTGACACAGTATCTATCATACCTTGCCTTGAACTCATTCACAGTCGTAGCACCCACAACAGACTCTGGAAGCTTATTCCACTCATTCACCACTCTCCAAGTAAAAAACCTAGCTCTAACACCCTTGTCAACCACGCTCTTGCCCAGCTTCCATGCATGGCTGCCCCTAGTCCTACCACCACCAGTCATATTTTCAAAAATATCTTCTGGATCACTCTTATAGAAACCCTTCAGTAATTTGAATGTCTCAATCATATCACCCCTCCTTCGCCTTTCGTCCAATCTCTGCAACCCACAAATCTTCAACCTATTCTCATAAGGTTCATTCCACAGACCAGCTATCATCTTGGTCACTCGTCTCTGGATCCTCTCCACTTCCTCCTCATCACGAAGAAACCCTGGTGCCCATAACTGGGCACAGTAGTCCAGATGGGGTCTTATCAAGGCTCAATACAGAGGAACAATAACTTGTTTGTCTCTGCATGTTAAAGTATTTTTCAGAAGCCAAGTGATTTGATGAGCTGATTTAGTCACTTTTGCAATGTACCCCCTAAACTTCAATTCTCTGTCCACCAACACTCCCAAATCCCTGGCCTCATCAATCTCCTGGAGTACGGTTCCGCCAATGCTATTCCGCCAATGCGATATACTGCTGCTATTCTTTTCACCCCAAAGTGCATAACCTTACACTTTGCCACATTAAATTGATATTCATTTTTCCTAGCCCAGTCCTCCAAACTATCCAAATCATCCTGTAAAATTTTGACATCCTGTGCACTCACAATTGCTCTACCCAACTTTGCATCATCAGCAAACAAGTGAACACTTCCTCTCAAATCCTTTCCTATATCATTGATGAACAAATTGAAAAGCAGTGATCCAAGAACAGAGCCCTGCGGCACACCACTAGTCACAAACCGTCTTTTAGACTCCACTCCTGAATAAACCACTCTCTGGTATCTCTCCTTCAACCACCCTCCTATCCATCTCACCAACCCTATATCTATCCCCATCTGCTCCAGTTTACTGATTAGGGTTCCATGTGGTATCCTGTCAAAGGCCTTGGCAAGGTACAGTAGTATCACTGTAAACCCATTACCCCTATCCAGTTCAGCCGTCACTGTGTTATAAAACATGAGCAAGTTACTGAGGCATGATCTACCATTCACAAAACCATGTTGTACGCCATACAATATCCCATTTTCATCTATCCAATCCTGTATTCTTTTCTTGACTAATTTCTCTAAGACCTTGACAATGATTCCTGATATGCTAATCGATCGGTAATTTACAACAGCAGTCTTGGAACCACCTTTATGCAGTGGAACTATTTTCCCCTCTTTCCACCCACTCGGGACTAACCCAGACCCCAGACTCAAATTAAACAAAATGGTCAAGGGTACTGACAATTCTTTAGCTGCTTCTCGTATGACACGAGCTGGTATACCATCCAATCCCAAGGATGTATTGACATTGAGGTTATGCAATAGACTACTCACCTCCACTTCATTCACCACAATTCCCGTATAATCTACTGGTTTATTCGTTTCTGCAATGTCACCACCTGGTTGATATATACTTGCAAAGTGCTTACTCAGTAACTCAACTATATCAACTGATTCAGTTACCTCCCTACCATCGGCATTCTCTAAAATCATTCTGCCATGTACATTTTTCCTTTTACTTGCTACATATCTAAAAAACTGTTTAGGATTCTCTTTAGCCTGCATGGCCAATGTTCTTTCGTAATCCTTTTTTGCTTTTCTTACCACACTCGTTACCCTTCTGGCCTGCGCTTTATACCGTTCATGTGCCTGCCGGTCACCTTTCTCCTTAAATTCCCTCCATAGTTGTTTCTTTTTTTGCAGCTCAAGCTTAATGGTGTTATTCATCCATTTAACCCCTACTTGATTTATTATTCGGACTCTAGGTATACAGTCAGCCATTGCTTCATGCAAACACTTCTTAACTGCCTCCCATGCACTATCAACTTCTAGTCCTTGCAGTTGTACATGCCATGGCACTGAACCAATCAAACTCCTAAGCTTGTCATACTTTCCCACCCGATAATTCCACATGTAACCTGTCTTAATTGAAAATTCCACACCTTTAGCCACCTCCCAAGTCAAGACCCTATGATCACTCTCACCGATTGTGGGCAATGTGGTTATATTTGTTACAGCCAAATCCTCAGATGTAATTACTAGGTCAAGCACTCTCTGCCCCCTAGTATTTTCCATTACATGCTGTCGCAGATAGTTATCCCTTAATAACCGTATAAAATCCAATTCCTTCCTCCCGTGTGTCCTCTCCTCACTCCAATCAATGCGACCATAGTTGAAATCTCCCATAATAATTACCCTCCTTCCACTCATTTCTTCTATTTGCTTGTGCATACTGTCACCACCATCTTTTCCATCACCTGGTCTATTGCAGCACCCAATTGTATATTTAGTTCTGCTAGCCACAATCTCACACCAAATGGCCTCAAATGTGCTCTTTTCTCTATCCTGAAATTCAACTTCTATTCTCCTTGGCTGTAGTAGCTCATCAGCTATCATCAATAACACACCTCCCCCCATTTTATTCTACCTGTCATTCCTGAACACACTATACCCATCACATTCAATCCCACTAGCTATATCATCTACAGTCAGCCATGATTCACTAATACCAATAACCTGTGGTCTGGAAGTGCCAACCATGGCCAAAAACTCTTCCTTCTTGTTCCTAATACTCCTATCATTAGTGTACATGAATTTAAGACCCCCATTAGCCCCAACCCTACCTTGATGCCTCATATTAACTATCCCACTCTGATTTGTTGTCCTTATTCGCTCGGGCATATTATATTCATTCATACATTCAACTGCCTCCCTAAGGACTGTATATTTACCCCCCCCCCCACCCTTAATAAATCTAGTTTCCCTGAATTTGCACATCCACTACATTCAGCAACACTTTCTCAAGTCTCCTTACACCGTAACCATTCAAATGCAAGCCATCCATCTTATATAGATCCTTTCACCCATCAAACTGACTCCACACATCCACAAATTCCACACCACTCGTCATACATAACCCATACATAACCCACGCAAATCAGTGTAAGTGTGTTTCATTTCATGTGGAACAAAGGAACAGTGAAGCCGCCATTAAAGAAAGTACAGTAAGGAGATCCGAATATCCAGATAAAGCAAGAACGGTAAGCAGAAATCTTTTCATATTAATATCAGAGTAACCGTGGAGTAAGGAGAACTGATCTTTAAGAACACAGCCCATTTCTGTGAAGTGATACGAGAACTGTCTGCATTTTGGACATTTTGTCTATATCTAAGGAAAAGGCATCTTAGGCTTGAGCCGAGTAGGAGACCGAGGCTACGAACTGTTTGTATCTAAAGGATAATAATGTTATACTGCTAAAACCTAATTGAATGCTAACTAAAATTTTGGGGGAGGATTAAGTCTAAAATATAAGAAAGAGCATTGCCTCAAGAAATCTATGTCAGTTATAGAGTTGACTTGTATATATATATATATGTAATTTGCATGTGTGATAGAAAATAGGTAATTTAGTATATGTTGTCAGAGTCTGAGGATAGTTATATACAGAAGTGAAGGATTTGTGTTAATATAAAGGATTACAGTGTAGAAATTTTGGATGTGTTAAATTAAGAAAAGGAGGGAACCCAGACTCTAATTTAATTAAAGGTTTGATTAACATGTATCTTTATGTTCTGTGCTAAAATAAATGTATTTCTTTATGTGTAAATCAAATGAGCTTATCATGCTTTCTGTGGATTGAATTACCGCTTGGAAAATTACAAATCGTGTATAAAAGGGGAATCGATTAGTAACATAAGAAACGGGACCACGACTGTATACTTCATGATCCCTGTATTTTCTTTCAAAGTAATCTTGGATAGTGTATTAGAATTAGTTGCCAGCTGGCGCAGTCATTAAATAATACAAATTTGTCGGCAAACGGATTAACTGATAATAAGTAAGATACAAAATTAAGAATAAGACATAAAACACAAAGAAGAAGATATAGCCAAAAACGTTAAGATATAACAATAGATTATTTGGAATTATTGTTTCAACTCCTCTATAATGAATGCACCCTCTATAACTCCACTATAACGAAAGTTTGAAAATAAATAAAGATAGCATGCTCTATCATTACCATTCTCCCTTCTGGTAGCCAATCGTATGGTAAACAATCAAATGTTTGTAAAACTGTCATCAGCGGATTGTTCCACTGGACATTAGTTCTGTGTTCATCAGTACACTGATGTATAACAATTGTTTGTGTTTAAAATTTTATAAATAATAATAAATTTAAAAACTGTATATTCAGCAAATTTTATTTTTATAATTGTAAAAGTATTTTTACCCATGAAACATGAAAGACAGTGAAATTCATTAAATTTTTTGGGGAAAAAAAAATAACAAAAAGTGATTCTGCTGATTCTACTGCTGTTGAAAAGAAGTCAAAGATGAAGTTGAAGATAATACAAGCATTGATTCAATGAAGATGCAACAAGTTGGAGGAGAAAAAGAAAATCATTTACCTGATTGCTGGAACGAGAAGCAAGCATTGTATTTCTAAACGCAGTATAAGTGGTTAGAAGTTAAAAATGGTAAATTAGGATGCCGTGTTTGCTCAAAATATAAAAACTTAAGTGTTGAAGGAGAAAAAAGTTGTTTTATCATCAAAGGAATGGTTAGAAATGAAAATGGAACTGAATGGAAACACTACAGACTCAAGAACCGCAAGTTTGCATAAAAAGTTATCCAAACATAATGAATTGTTTGCTCATAATAAAATCATAAAAATAAACGAAGAATGAAGCAAATCAATATTACCAAATTTAATTGACAAACTAAATGAAAAAGAAATTTTGATAACTTCAAAAATGTTTAATTCTGTTTATAATTTGGTTAAGAGAAACCGACCTATGTCTGATTTGCCAGATTTAATCGAGCTGCAAATTAAAAATGGTATTGTTCTGGGATTATCATTGCATTCTAGATTCTCAGGAATTAGAACAGTTGAACATATTTCTAAAGAAATAAAATTAGAAATATTCTCCAAAATAATAGAAAAAAAATTGCAAAATTTCTATAATAGCAGATGAATCGATAATGTTGTGAATTAGTCTGCTATTATAGAAAATAAGTGTTTTAGTTATTCACATACATGATTTTTGTAGAACTTGTAGAACTAGAAAATACCACTGTGAAATGTATATGCTACTATAATTGCTACTTTAAATTCATATGGATTTTCTGATAACTATTTAAAAAATCATCTCATTGCATTATGTTCTGATCGAGCTAGTGTAATGTTAGGAAACAAATCAGGTGTTGCAATCAAACTTCTAAAAAAATTTCCCAACATTGTGATTTGCCATTGCGTAGCTCATCGTTTACAATTAGCATTAGACGATTCGATAAAAAACATTAAAGAAATAAATCATTTTGAAATATTTATGGATAAATTATATGCTTTTTATGATCAATCATCAAAAAATCAACGAGAATTAAATACGATTGCAAAAGACCCTGGTATTGAAATTTTAAAGATCGGCCATGTGTTTGGAGCACGATGGGCAGCTTGCAGTTTACGAATGACTCTTGCTGTGTGGTGAAATTACCCAGCTTTATGCAAGCATTTTGCATCGAACGATAAATATACGGGCTTTTTAAACCAACTACTCAATTTCAATTTTTAAAAGATCTAGCATTAATGATTGACATCCTACAGGAATTATCATATCTGTCAGAAGCTCTACAAAGTCGCAATATAAATATTATAAGAGCTAACTCCTTAATCATGCGAACAATTAATGCAATTAATGATTTTAAAAATTCTGTAGGTTCTTGTGAATCTAAAATTGATACCATGTTAAAATCAAAAGAATTTGAATTTGAAAGTGAAAGCAAATTAGATTTCACAAACTACCACGAGAAACATTACTAAGCCGTCTTATAATTTCTTTAAAGAATAGATTAATGCAGCAAATAAATTTTAAACTTAAAAATGAAAATTATGAGGATTTGGAAGATGAAAGAAGAAGAACTGAAAAACATTTTAAATGTATGTTATCCTGAAACATGGAATACGAAAGAAGTTACCTGTCCATGGTTAGAAGGAAAAAAGAGAATAAGATCTTTAAATTTTATTTTTAAATATGAAATTAAAATTAACGATTTTAGAGATTTAGTGGAAATGGCTTTGACTGGAAAGTTACAAAAAGAAATTCAAAGTATGGTGAAAAAAGCCAAACAGAGTATGGCAACAATTGCAGTTTACAGCACTGAAGCCGAACTAGCTTTTAGCGTGATGAATAATATCGTAATGACAAAGAGATAAGCTCTGCATTACTAAATCTTGGTATTTCTAGCCTGGCTCCCACTGATGAGACCTCAATAAAGGTCGAAACCGGTCTGGGTAGTGGCCCCTTGCCTTTAATACAAAACATCATACATCCCCTTCTTGGAGATGTGTTTTGGCATTAAGGGTAAATATTAAGATTAGTGATCAGAGCTTGCTCTACTTTTACCATGAGTTGCCTTGGTCTTGCACTACCTGTGGGATCAGCTAGTCTTGCATAAATTGCAGGTGCAAACTTGACATTTTGTCTGTTTGCTTACTTGGAAAAAATGGAGTAAAACCAGGTTTAAAATTGCTTGGTATCTTTAACATAACTATACCCAAGTTAAAAATACTTTCTACTTTCTACAAAAAATAGATCTTCTCTCACTATAACATATTTCAGATTTAATGACAATATGTATAAATGGGAAACCCTTGAATGAATTTAATCCGAATCCCTATGTCAAATATTTTCTATAAAATCATCGCTCGGCTATAGATCCTCCTAGAAGAACACAAGACATGAAGGAGGAAGGAAATAAGGCGTGGCAGCTGTTGTCGTAGCTATTTCCTTAAAGTAATTGTTTGTAAATGTTAACCTGTAAAGGAGAGAGTTTTTTTCTGGGTAAATGTGCACCAGACAATGAGTTTTTTTTTTTTTTCATGTAAAATCGTCTCATCGTCTCGAAAGTGATTTTATTAAATAAAATATTATAGTTACTGTTACTACCATTCTACAAATAAGAATTCACTTTTGGTAATTACATATAAATAAATAGGACTATAAAATAATGCTCCTTGATTGGTACTGTTGATTATCACTTGAAGTCTAAAAACAAAAGAGAAATATAACGTATTTCAATATTATTGTGTTTTAGATAATATTTATATATTATTTATAGATTGTTTGTGCCTGGGGGAGGAGTGTCCCAGGTTCGATTCCCGTTGTAGACGTGAGGAATTTGAGGATCTTCCTCAGGCATAGCCAAGTTAGCCGGTCTTGGGCGCGGTCAGTAGGGTTTTTTCCCGCCAGTTTATCTGGCGTTTTTCATCCCGGAAACAGGCAAACTGGCCCCCGTGAACATACGCCTCTACAGTCAAAAATATATCCCCCTCCCCAGCGGCAGACCAGGCGACGGGTTGGTTGGGAGTAGTACTAACAAGAAGCCGCATCTAAGTAACACGCGGACCCTGCACAGGAAGTGGGAATAACGCATAGAAGAAGAAGAAGATGATTTATAGATTGTTTGTCATAAAAACTTCTATCGTAAACAAAACAAATTTATTTTGTTTATAAACACCCTGCAAACATCCCACCATGGGCATGAATGTTTGTGATTGTCTGTGGAAATACTAGTGGTGGTGGTCGGTGGTAGATGGAGTTGGTGTAGTTTTTTTTTTTTTTTTTTTTTTTTTGTTCGACGATGCGAGTCCTTTGTTAAAATTTCCATAGCTCACCACTGGGTATAACAGGTATGCAATATGTATAATGGTTAGTGTTGAATCCTACATTAAATTGTCAGACCCCACATAGATGTTATATAAATAACCATAGAGATAACCACAACCACAATAAAAATAATAGATCTTTCTAGGAATACTTCATAAGGAAATTCCTCTATTATTTCCACATTCCAGCTTGTTTTGCTTTTTTAGAATGGTAATTCTACTCAAATTATGAAATTTCACTTTCTGAACTATTCAGTGTAGCTATTTTAAAATTTTTTTTATCAGCATACGTCAACAGTTCAGGTTGAATGTCACCTGCTCTAGCTGGATTTTTCTACCTGTTGACATGTTCTCCAAATTCCATTTCTTTCTGAATATTTTCATTTTTTCATCCATTTTCTTATATATTTTTTTAAAATCTCATTTTAATAACTTTTCAAAGCATTGTAATTACTCCAGACATTCAGAATATCTCATTATGTTTAGTTTCTATATAAACGTTTCCAGCTTTCCTTTGTTTTACAGTATACGCTTTGCTCTATTTCTAAACTAAGTAGCTTCCAAAATATTTTGTTACGTTCATGATAATTAATCCTACATATTATTTCCCAATTACTGCCTGAAAATGTAAGACAGACTGACTGGGTGAAGAATGTTCCCATAAGAAATGAAACTTAGATGAGGTTATGGAATGATTTATTAAGAGGAGAGCTGAGTGACATCTACAGTATATCTAAAAGGAGAACTGGTTAAGAAAAGATGAAAGTTGGGAGAATAGTGAGGGTTATCTAATATTCTGGTGGAAAGACAACTTCCTTTATGGACAAGTTTACCATGTGGTGAAGTTGTATATAGAGGAAAAAAGGTTCCCTAGATGAGTCAGTCAAGTTCTGAGCATGCTATCTAGTCTCTAAGAATTTGTTCTTATTTTAAAACTTCTTTATTTTCATATCATGATTTGGACATTGCCTATCAACTTTATTGCCTGCTGCTGCTGCTGATGTTGTTTACTACAATACAGGGCGGGCATAAAGCTACAACTTGAGTCATTTGTATTATGCTGAATTTTTTTGGTTTGGATTGCCTTAGCATGCTTAGAAAACGAAACCTTGGGCAGTATTCAGGAGTTTTTATTAGTATGGGTAATTAACGACTTCATTCAAGTTAGAATTGTTTCTGTTATTTAACTTTCTGTTACAAATGGGATTACTTTTTAAAAGTAATCCCATTTGGAAGTACTGTAATTACCTAAGGATGTCAGACAAACTGGATGGGTAAAGTATGTTCCCATAACAAATGAAACTTAGATGAGGTTTATCAAGAGGAGATCTGAGAGACATCTACAGTATATCTAAACTTTTGGTGGAAAGATTTATAATTTGTATTAGTCCTTTGTATTATAAATCTAATACAAATTATATTTGTATTAGATTTATAATTTGTATAATGCGATGCTTGAAGGGAGGTTGGCAGAAAGGGGGAAGTTACTAATCAGGGGAATGGGTGATCTCTCATACTATGTCATTGTTCATAGTAAACATCTCAGCAGCCATTCCAGCTTGGTTGCTGGAACTGGACAAAAAACTAGTTTGAATTATGGAGGATGAAGTCCTCAAAACTATGAATTTCCTTTTTGAGTATTTGAACAGCAGAAAGTCTAAACATGCTACAGAAATGATCTGTCAGTCTAACTATTAGCAGAGTAATTTGCTAGCTGGTTGGAAAGCAGCCTGATTCATTACCATCAAGTTCAGTCAATATCTAGCAGCTGGAGTGCAGAACCATTTTCCTGTTCTATCTCTCAGGGCAGGAGGTTCTGGGTTCCTATGCTCTGCTTTCAGTTAACAAATGTAATATAGTCTAAGTCCTTTGAAATGCTTAAATGTCTCCTTATATTGACCATTGATTTTCTGTCTATTAAGCTCTGCAGATTACTTCAATCTATCCTCGTTGTCAGTACTTCACAGTCCTGATATCATTTTATCTACCTTTGTACTCCTTTCAAAAGTTTCT
Source organism: Typopeltis vanoorti (assembly GCF_054136105.1). Lineage (NCBI taxonomy): Eukaryota > Metazoa > Arthropoda > Arachnida > Uropygi > Thelyphonidae > Typopeltis > Typopeltis vanoorti. The sequence goes on along the minus strand of NC_143549.1, from coordinate 162,298,215 downwards.
TTATCTCCTTAAACTACACTCAGATCTAGTCCCTTCAAATCTCAGGGACTAGATCTGAGTGTAGTAGTTCATGTTATACGGTTAGGGACTTACAGAATACAAATATCACATGCTTATCTCTACTAACCAACATCCATCTTACTAATGCAACAATGCCATGGGTCTTTACCATGTTGGCAAGTCTCTCTCTTTTTTTTAAACATGTAACTACCATTACCACTTCCTTCAATATACTTCACCAACAGAGCATGTAGCCACCCATCTGCAGATCAAAAAGTTCAAAAACCTTACATTTAAAAATGTTAAAATGTCATACCTATTCATTCATTCACTTTTCTGATTATACAAATCTTTTTTGAAGAGCCACAATATAAGCACCATTATTAATAATGGAGCCACTAACATGCAGGTGAATACAATGTTAATCTATCCCTGTCAATTATTAAAGGCATTTTTTGTGGCCAATCCACAAAATGGGTAGGTGAGGGGGACTCTGATGAATTCAGTGAGTATTCCTGCTACAAATGAATAACCTTGTACTTGGAGGAAATGTCATTCTTCCGATAAATCCCATGCAAATACACACTGGATTTGTCAGAGTTATGTAGAAATACCCGAAGAGAACATATGGTTGACACCACAATCCTAGTTTTGGAGATCAAACTTATCATCAGCCACTTCAGGTTCCAGGAAGCATGGTTGAAGCATTATACTGGACAATGAAGAGCAAGTAAAGAACACTACACAGTCGAGTGTAATGCTTCAACAATGCTTTCTGGAACCTGAAGTGGCTGATGATAAGTTTGATCTCCAAACTAGGATTGTGGTGTCTATTGTTCCCCCTTTCTTATTGAGGTTGGTAACACCATTCAAGGTCATACCAAACATGCTGTACAGACCCAAAACCTTATGCATTCAAAAGTACAGCAGTTCAACAAAGTAGCAGGTGATGCTTGAAGGGAGTTGGAAGAAAGGGGAAAGTTACTAATGAGGGGAATGGGTGATCTCTCATAGGTGGCATGTCTAAGAATCTATTTCTTCTGAATATATGTTCCTACAACTGTTCAGTAAACTGAACCATGAACAAAGAACCACAAGTCTCCCTGATGTTAAAAAAACTCTCTCAAAGGACAGAATAAAAAATTATAAAAAAGAACTGCAAACAAAATCATTTCCACATCACTTCATCATCACTGATATATAAATAAAAATAAAACAACACATACACACCAAATGAGGCTCAGAGATATCCACACCTCATTTCCCATTTATGACAGAATCTTAACTACTCTACATCTCAACTGACTGAACTACATTTTCAATGATTCCTCCTATCACAAAGATAACTTTGTGCAATCAGATGTCCAATGCAAGAGAATTAAGAATTATCAACAAGTTAGCACAAGAAGATTAGATTAGATTAAAAGGACATGAATTCGGTATAGCCTAAAAAGATTCCATATTTAGATTTCCTTTTTAACATTGAATGGAACTTATCTCACCTCTCCAGTGAAAAGGCTAATACTTTTCACCTAGAAGTTGTATCCATACTACTTAAAGCCAAGCTTCCCCCATCTAAAATATCTCCGTCTGAAAAGAAAGCTCTACATTCTCTAAGAAGCAACAGCCTTTTTATCACTAAAGCAGACAAGAGAAAAGTGACAGTAATTATGGATTCTTCAAATTACAAAAGAAAAATTTCTCTTTTACTATGAGATTGCTCAACATACCAAGAACTAGATCATGACCCCACTAACAGGCAACTAAAGAAATTAAATTCCCTTCTAGATAAAGTTGCAAGTTTAGATGCAGACACCATAGAAAGGTTAAAAATAGGTTAATAACAGGCAACTGAAGAAATTAAATTCCCTTCTAGATAAAGTTGCAAGTTAGATGCAGACACCATAGAAAGGTTAAAAATTCATTTTGCAAGACCTTCTAGGTTTTATGGTCTACCTAAATCCACAAGACAGACATTCCTTTGAGTCCTATTGTAGACTGTATTGATTCACCTACTTACCGCACAGCCAAATATCTAGCAAACTTATTGAAATCATATATAGGCAAACCTTGTGCTTTTTTGAAAAACTCTTCTAATTTCTTAAATAAAATAAAAAATGTCTCCTTACAACTTACTGATCTTATGGTGAGCTTCGATGTAGAATCTCTATTCACAAATGTACCTCTCCAAGAGACTTTAGAATTACTGACATCTTCCCACAAGATATCGTAAAATAATTCAGATTCGTAATGCACTCTGGATATTTCATGTGTCAAAACAAATTCTACAAGCAAATAGAAGGAAATGCAAAGAACTCTAGCCAACTTTTATTTGAAAAATTTAGAAGACATCCTTTTTTCATTTATATACCCACAACCTTCATTCTGGGTTAAGATATACAGATGACATTTTTGCGGTGTGTCCTCACAACAGAGATTCCTTACCTTTCTTTTTAGCCAAAATCAATACTTTACACCCTCATATCAAGTTTGCCATGGAAATTGAAAAAGATAACAAATTATCCTTTTTAGATATCCTTCTCTTCCAATCACCATCAGGTAATTTAACTACATCTGTAGTTAAATTACAGAAAACCCACTCTTACTGGACGTTACATTCTCGAGCAATCTACTCATCATCATTCTCAAAAAAACAGAAATCATTAAATGTTTAATTCGATGAGCTAGAACTAATTGTTCAACTCCCCAGCAGTTAAAGAAAGAACTTTCTACTATCAAATATTAGATGAAGTTAAATAGTTTCTCCGAAAGGACCACACAACATCTCTTTGAATCCTAAAAGCCATACCTAAACAACAAAGAATCTATACGTTGAGTTGCAATACAATATATCACTGGAATTTCAGAACCAATTTCAAGAATTCTGAAGAAATACAATCTAACAGCTACTTATATTCTTATCAATATATATCCACGTATTTCCCATCGTCTAAAGATAAATGCTTCCAACTTCCATGTGACTGCCATCTTTCTTACTTTGGACAAACCAAACACTCTATAGAAAAAAGAATACAAGAACATCAATCTTATATTCTTCACAACAAATCTGATAAGTCTGGATTGGTGCAACACAGAATAGAGACAAACCACAACATTCTCTGGTCTAAAACTCGCCTTCTACAGAGATGCTGATATAAATTCAAATGCCTATTCAAAGAGAGTGCTGAGGCCTTACTTCAATGCCCTAACTTGAACCGAAATGACTACATATCCTTGTCGAAAATATGGGAAAATTTGATCTGAATAACACATTAATATTTATTTATTTATTATTATTTTTTTTTGTAATAACCTCTAGATACTACATCTGTCTAATGATATCTTTAATATGATTTTATAAATTAAGTTTTTTGTATGACATTGTGAACTTATACATGTAATTTATTTCTGCACTTTTATGTTTACATTTCTTTAGTGAAATGTTATCGTGATTAGCAACATAACATCACGAGACTCGTTCTAATTTTAAATGATCAACTGTTTGTATTCTATCTTGCAAGAATGCCACATCTGATGTGGCTCTGGCAAGGATGTTCATGAGCAACAAGATATTTTCAAAAAAATTCTAAACATTTCTATATATGACAGAGAAGGCATACGAGTTTCTCACATTTAACAGTAAAGTTAAAGCTTTCCTTTAATTTCTGTTTAAAAATTATTTTTTAGCTTCATATTTTCATTTTCATTTCTTGTGCTTTGGTTTTTTTTAAACAACTATGCGGTTGTATAACTTTGACTTCTAGTGGCAAGTATTTCACCTTAAAAGACTAATTTTAAAACACACTTACTCATCACAACACAAGGCCTGCAAGGTGAGTTGTGAGGTATTAAATACAGAATACAACCAATTTAATACTTACTGTTCTTTGACTTTTTTTTTTTTTTTTTTACTATTAAAAGAATATTGTACAAATACAGGAACACTAGTTGCTTTTACTTACGGAAAAATATCATGACAGTTGAAATGGTAGAACAGTTCAGGTTCATATTCTTGCAGAAGTGTTTCAAAGAGAAGACACAAAGATAAAATACTCTGAAATTAATTTTAATCTGTGTGAGAAACAGTAAATATTTTCAAGTATATTGCTTTTTATATATATCTTAACTATTATTTTTTTTAATACTTCTAAACATCACTATATCTTTCCAAATTACTTTATTAATTTTTCTCAAGGTTCAACCTTCATTAATAGAAGAAAAAGACAATATTCAAAGTCATGCTTTAACTTTCATAGGAAGCAAGAAATAAGAAGGAATTGAAAAATCATATCTGCAAAGCTTTCTTAGAGATTAGTTTATTAAAAAAAAGTCAAAATATATGCAAGTTACATATTACAAAATAATATGTAACTTTTGCATATTATTCTAAACACATTAAAGACTACTTTAATCATATTCCATGTTTATGTAATCATACATAAACATGGAAAAAGAAATAAGTAATAACAAACTCATTGTTACTTTGTCAGTGATCAACCAAATTATGGAGTCCATCACGTCACAAATCCTCCATATATACAAAAAAAAAAAAAAAATTCCATATCCTCCCAAAAATAAAGTATGGTTTTCAAAAGAATAAAGGAATGACAATGCTCCTGGAAGATTTCACAGACCTAATAAATGCTGCATTAGATAAAAAAAAAAGAATAATAGTTGTTCTTATAGACCTAAAAAAAATATTCAACAAACTCATACACAAAAGCCTAATCCTAAGGTTTAAGATGTACCTGTCAAACAGAAAGTGCATTACATGTGCAAGATCAACCCATATCAGAGAATTACCAGTAATCCATGGAGTCCTACAGGGAGCTGCTCTCTTTCTACATGCATAGTGTTAACCAACTTCCATTAAAACGTAAGCTCTTCCAAAACATAGATGACACAGCTATGGTGTTCATCCACAATGATGCAAACATACCTACACCATCGTGCAGCACATTAACCTGATCACCAGTGGCTAACCGAAATTGGCATAAATTCAGAAAAAAACAAAGTTAATGGTATTCAAAAACCTATAGACCTATCCTGCAGAAAAGTATCTCGCCATCTGATACCTACACTCCTACACTCAAGGCACCACCCACCAACTAAAACAATAAATATCACATAGATAAACAGAAAACAATACCTTGGACTTCACTTCAATGCAGATCTAAATCAGAATAGTAATGTAAGCTATTTGCAAAAAATTCCAGATAACAGCTAGCAAACAAAATCCATTATAAGATATAGCTACTGTATACATAAAAACACTAATCTATAAAGCATTACGTGAAAACATCCTAAGATATGCAAAAAAACATATACATTCTACGCAGACTACAAACTAAGTAGATTACAATCACTGCAATATAAAATGGTAAAAACGATACTTAAACTCTAACTACAGAATACCAGAACATAAGACCACAAATATCCAACTTGAATAAAAAAACAACAAATATATCAACTACCATCACAATTATGGTCAGTCAAGTTAGAATGGGTTAGGGTAATATTTCTCTCTCTATGTTCACTGGGCATCTACAGATGCCGTATGGTCACTCCGATGCTCAGTGATATTCCACACCAGGCCTCGCCATGTAGTCCTGTTGTTTGCTTTTCTGGCAGCCTCAACTCTCTGAAGATCAGTCACTCCACACACTATCTTTTCTAACACCCATTCATTTGTATGCCTTTCAGTATATGATATCCTCAACAGCCTTCTGTAACACCACATCTCAAAAGCAGATATCCGTTTCTTATAATATTATAAATTTAGGGTAATATTAAAGGGAAGATATTGGAGAAATAACTAAATAAAATAAGTGAAAAGTATGGTTGATCATTTTATAATATGTTCAAAAATAAATTACTGACCGCAAATTAGAAATTCTGAAAGCAAAAATTTTGTGCATGCAGTTACTAGGCATTCTTTTTTTTGATTACTGTGAACACATACATGTATCCAGTTTAGAGAGAGAGCATTGCATAAAACAATCTGAATTAACACAGACCAATTTCTTGTTATTGGCATTATGAGTTTGTTTTTTATTTTATGAGATTGACATCTAGTACAACACTAGAATTTATTGATGAAATGACCAAGGTACACATCAAATCTTAAAACTTATTCAGAGTTAGGCAGCAAAATAAATTCTTACACTAAAGCAAAAAACACAGAAAATGCAAAATTACTGAAACAACAAAAATTCAAAAAAAAAAAAAAAAATCATAAAAAGAACCTCATTTTCAAAGTCCAATGCATGCCAGTTAACCATTGCCAAAAAAGCAAAATTCTCCTTTTTTTCCCTCTTATTTGTTTATTTATTAACAAATAAATAAACTTGTACATTTATTCCAGTTTACAGTTTTAGTATGATCTGCGGGACTCTCCTCCCTCCAAATACAGTATAATATTGTATTTATCAATGTATTAAGGATTACTATGCTACTTACTATTATTTCTTAATTCAGAAATTGTTAATGCATTTAATATGCAATGTCAGTCATATTATTAAAAATTAATAAACCATAGTTTAGTAGTTATATATAAATTCATAAAAAAAAAACTTTAGAATAATATTACACTGTTTTTTTTTTTATGGACCAATGAATTTAATGATAAATTATGCCAATAATTTCACCAACTAGGCTGTTTGGCTTCTTCAGGGCATAAAAAAACGGTAAAGACATCTCAAAGTCGCCAGTATATAGAACAAATGTATGAAATATAACAAAATTAAAATGAAGTGTAACATCATCATACGCACGGAGCGTGTGTTTCATTAGTTATTGTTGTGTGTGCACGCTCTGAAGTTTGCAGCGAAATTAAATTCTGGCAAGCTTAGCAATCTTATTAGGGTTTTCCATTTGTCAGGAAGGATCATTTCTTGATTTCTGTTTAGGCTGCTTCCAGAACAGAGAACCATGCGGCTACTGTGAAATTGTGACACTGGAAATCTTCTTCTAGATAAGGAATGGAACTTTTGTCCCATTCAATGGTGTGGCTTGTGTTGAAGATGTGCATGGCTAATTAGGAACTATCTATTCTGTTGTTTTAACATCTCTGATGTGTTCCTTTTTTCTTATTTCAAGACTTCTTGATGTCTGACCTATGTAGTTTAAACCACAAGAGCAAGGGATGTTGTATACTCCAGTGTATTTGAAGAAGGCATTACTGTTTTTTGGTGACCTTAATATGTTTCAGATTGTCTTGATCGGTTTGAAAGTTACTCTAATTTCAAAAGGTTTGAAGAGTGTCGAAATCTTTTTTGACACTGTTCCTGCATAAGGGATGCCAATTGAGGATTTATATTGAATCTTGGCAGATTGTTGTTGTGGGGGGTTACTATGAAGAATTTTTTTAATCAAATTTCTTGGATAGCTATTGTTTGCCAGGGTCCGTGATATATATGAATTAATTCATCCCGGAGGTCTTTTTCTTCTGATTTCATTCTGGTGGCTCTATTTTTGAGAAATGTGGTGAGTAGATGAGAAGTGAAGATAATGTTGAGTATGGGTTGGTTTACGGTAGACACTTTAAGGTTGATATGCTCATCTGCTTGTTTTTTTTAATTAGGATATCTAAAAATGATAGTTGTCTATCCTTCTCAAATTCCAAGGTGAATTTGATTTTCTGATGGAAGGAATTTATCTTTGTTAGAAAGTCAAAAAGCACTGTTTTAGTGTTTCTCCATATTATAAAAATGTCATCAACATACCTCCACCATACTAATGGCTTAGGGTCTAATTGGGAAAGGATGTCATTTTCTAGTTTCTCCATGAATAGATCTGTACACGGAGGAGATAGGGGTACGGCCCATAGCCAAGCAAATTAGTTGTTCGCATATAGTGCCGTTCCATTTAAGAAGTTAGATTTGAGGCAATGACTGAAGAGGTTAGCAGCATCATGAGGATACAATTGTGTAAAATGTTGATAACTTCTTCTATCGGGATGTTGGTGAATAAAGATACCACGTCCAGGCTGGCAAGAATAACTGTTTCAAAAATAGAGATGTTTTTCAATTTAGCAATGAAGTGCTTTGAATTCTTTATGTAAGTGTCAGAGTTTTGAATATGATCTTTTAGGAGACGGGAAAGATTGTTTAGACAATAGGTAGGTTGGAGAATTTCTTCCATCCACTATGGGGTGTAGAGGGACTCCACTTTTGTGAAATTTAGGAGAACCATATAATCGAGGTGTCACTGGGTGCAACAACTTCAATCTCCATTGTAGATTTGTAGACCAACTGTTCATATTTCATAATAAATTATTTGTGACCTTGTGGTTTTTCCATGTAGGGTCTGAATCTAATATCCGATAAGTTGATATATCTGAGAGTAACTCTGTGATCTTAGCTGTGTAGTCATTGGTGTTAAGGATAACCGTTGAGTTTCCTTTGTCTGCCTTTAAAATGATGATTTGTTTGTCCTTCTTCAAGTTGGAGAGAGCTCCCCTTTCTCAAGGTGTTATATTTTGGTTTGGTGGTCGTGACAACAAAAGGATAACAGCACTCTTTAATCTAAGATCATTGGCTATTGTTTCAGACAAAGATGAGAGTGCTGTCTCTATGTTGCAAATAATATCAACCTATGGAATATGGTTAGGTGCAATAGCAAAATTAGGTCAGACATCAAGAAGTCTCAAAATAAAAAAGGAACGCATTGGAGATGTTAAAAACAAAAGAATAGATAGTTCCGGATTAGCCATGCACTTCTTCAACACAAGCAATGGGACAAAAGTTCCATGCCTTATCCAGAAGAAGATATCCAATGTCGTAATTTCAAAGAAGCCACAGTGGTTCTCCGTTCTGAAAGCAGCCTAAACATTAATCAAGGAATGATCCTGCCTGACATATGGAAAACCCTAATAAGATCGCTAAGCTTACCAGAATTTAATTTCGCTGCAAACTTCAGAGCGTGCACACACAACAATAACTAATGAAACACATGCTCCATGTGTATGATGTTATGGGTCTTTATAATTTTGTTATATTTCATACATTTGTTCTATGTACTAGCGACTTTGAGTTGTCTTTACTGTTTTGTATGGTCTGAAGAAGCCAAACAGCCCAGTTGGTGAAACTTGTTGGCATAATTTATTATTAAATTCATTGGTCTAAAAAAACCTAGTGTAATATTATTCTAAAATCAAGTTAGTGGCCAAAATAATATACTTACAATAAACAAAAAACGTATTTATGCATTCTTGATTTACCTACATTTAATTCATCTAAAATAAATACCTGTGATTGTGATGATAAATTATGAAGCTTACAAAAATATCGACAGTAGAGTTCTTTAAAAACAAGATATAAGGTAACAGGATCTTCATAGATATAACAGAGAGGTGCAACTGAAAAAAAAAAAAAAACCACTTAATATACAACCATATAATTTGCAACATTATAATGAACATGTTGAATTGGATTTTCACGGTATTGATGCGAACACAGATTGATAAGAAAATAGCTATTTATTAACTTAAGTTAATAAATAGTTTATTAACCTAAGTTAATAAATAGTTATTTTCTTATCAATCTGTGTTTGCATCAATACTGTCAAAATCCAATTCAACATGTGTGACGAACACATAAGCCTTTCCACATGATTATAATGAACAGGAGGTATATGAGGAATAAAGTAAACTTGATGCGAATAAGGATGCAGGACTTAATGATATATTACTGTGTATCTTGAAGGGGAATGTTCAGGGAGTTAACAACACCACTGCTGTACCTTTTTTAACATGAGTTGAGTCTTAGAGTAAGTCTAGTCTCAAAGGGGTGGAAGAGGAAAAATTATTTCTCTTCATAAGTGAGATGATAAAACTAAGGTTTTGAATCAAAGGCCAATCTGTATGTCTGGAATTGTGGTTAAAGTGTTAGAGAGGTTAATCAGCACCAAGAAACTGGGCTGGTAACAGTAGCATTCGCTTTGATGGGCAGCATGGGTCTACTAAAGGATGATCATGTTTTAGCAATCTACTTATTATGGCTTCACTGGACAAAGGAGATGTATACACAGTGGTACATTTAGATTTTGCAAAAGTCTTTGATAATTTGCCACACGACAAGCTGGCAATTAAATTGGAATGGATGGGTATGGATAGCAGATTAGTGTCTGGATTGGGTGTCTGATAGGTATCAGCAAGTTGTGTGAGGGAGAGTTATATCCTAGAAAAGGAAAGTCATTAGTTGTGTGCACCAAGGGCCCATTTTGGGGCTATTGCTGTTTAACTTGTATGTTAATGATATTACGAATTATTTAAAAGTTTACACATAGTTGTTTGAAGTTGATGCAATATTAGGAAGAATTATGAGGAGCAGAGCAGATGTTGTGGCCTTGCAAGAGGACTTGAATAGACTGGGTGAATGTGCAAGTGAGTGGGGGTTACTAGTTCAACATTGAAGAGTGTAAAGTTTTAAATTCGGAGAAGAATAGAAGAAATGCAGAGTATGTAACTGGTGGAGAGATATTAGAAGAGGTTGAGGAGATGAGGGATCTGAGAATGATGGTGGACAAGGACATGAAATATTGGGAACACACAGCTAAAATTGTGAGGGCAGGATAACATCCTTACCTCTATATATCAGTGTCCTCCATATCATTGCCATAACATAACATAAGGCTGTGATCAGGCCCACAACTGGCATAGATTTGATTATTTGGCTTTCAAAAGGATGAAGAGACATTAAAAAAAAGTCCAGATGTGATTAACTAAGTTGCTTGCCTGTGGAATATAAATACAGCTTGAGTGGAATGAATATGCAGAGTGTGGTGGATAGGAGGAGATGGGATATAATCAAGATACATAAGCTTGTAAGGGATTATTGTGAGATTGAGGTGGATGAGATTTTTCATAAATGGGAGAGACAAGGGGAGGGCAAGAGGTCATTTCAAGAAGTATATAAGAAAGGCGTGAGCAGGGCAGAGGATAAAGAGTAGTTTTTTTTTTGCATAGAGAGTGGTGGGTGATTGGAATGTATTACCTGAGAGTATGTAGCAAGTGTGGAAACAGTGAATGCATTTAAGTCAAGATGTGATATCTTGATAAGGCAAGATATTAAGACAGATCTCTCACAATGAGTTTTAGAATTGTATGTAGGTCTCATGATAATAATAATTTGAGTTCTGATAGTAAAATCCTGAATTACAGTACAATAAAATTCATGGAGTTAATTAATTAGTCAGCCTGTTAACCATAACATCTAAAGTTATTATTACTATTATGTGGAACCTTCATGGAATTCAAAGGCTTGTTGAGAGAGGCGCTACAGCAGTGTTCCTCACTTTCTCTCATGTGTGTCCCATTTTTTAATATTAGTTTTTGTGTCGCCCCCACCTTTCCCCCTTGCAATTCTTGTGTTGAGACACTGACAAAACCCATAAAAGTTAGCAAACAAAAAACCCAAAAAACTAGGAATTAATTAAAATTTTAAAATATTCATACAAATTTAAATATGCCATCAAATCTTTCAAAAATTGTACAGATCTGGCATCACTGCACAGACCGTTGAATCGTATCAGCCTTCCAGAAACATTCGCAATTTCATCACAAGAAGTCTCGAATATTCTGGAAATGTTTCTAAGGCTTGAAATAGCAAGACAGCAGTAGCATAACACTGCAACAGTGAGAAGTCGATGGTCGGTGTTATTTCACTCCTATTCACAACGACTGTGATAGGAACTACACTAGAAAAACAATCTTTTCTAGTATAGAAAAATGGATAAATTTATAACTGGATGTAAGCAAGCATCTGACAACTGTGGAGTATCGACATTAACAAATTCAGGTTCCCAGAATATCACGCCGAAAGTAAAATCAAGAGAGCATGCAGCAGAATATTTAGATTTCGGTTTTACAAAGACTGAAGTAAATGATGAAGAAAGAACACTGTGTGTTATTTGTTCAAAAATTTTGGTGGCTGATAGCATGAAACTGAATAAACTTAAAAGACATTTAGAAACACTTCATGAGGAGTATGTTAACCACGCTACCAGCCAAGACATCTATAGACGTCAAGGTTATCAAGGATGAAAAGTGCATATTAAAATTGTAATACCATTGATATTACATTGAAATATATAATGGATACGAAGCGTATGAGGATGCATATTTGATATGTAATGGCCAGTAAGGTGGTTAACAAACCTTGAGAGATCTTTGCTGCCAAACTGAAATGCTTTGAAAAGCAAAAATCTAGCATTAAAAAGCTTTATCTGTAAATGAAAAAGCTTTACTAGCTTCTTACAAAGTTGCATATAAAATAGCTTTATATGCAACTTCTTACAAAGTTGCATATAAAATAGAAGAGCTGCAAAAAGCTCCACACTATCGGAGAAGCCTAATTATGTCAGCTGCGAATGACATTGTGGAAACTATGCCCGGAGAAAGATTTACTAAACAACTACAGTGCATACCTGTATTAAATTATACTCTTGCTTGGCAAATTGGTGATATACGACATGCAACAACAACTTTTGTCAAAACTTTGTGACAAATTATTCTCAATTCAGCTCGACGAGGCAACAGATAGTAATAAGGATTGTTATTTAATCGCTCATGTGCGATTTTGCAATGGACTATCAACAGTTGAAGAGTTATTATTTTGAAAACTAATAGAAAGAAGAGCCACAGCACACCAGAATTGTTCAAATATTTGATGATTATATATGCAAGACAAACATAGAGTGGAAACATTGTGCAGGAATTTGCACTGATAGTGCTCAAGTTATGTCTGGAAGGTATAAAAGTTACAAGTCCTTGTGAGGAAAAAATCCCCACAATGTATTTGGACACATTGCATGATTCACAGAGAAGCTCTTGCTGCAAAGGAAATGAGTTCTGGTCCAAACATTGTGTAACAACAGTTATAACCAATCTGTTAGTAGCTCAGCTGGCAGAGAGGTGGACTGTAGATGTGTTATGCAGCTATTCATAGATAAGTGGTTCAAATCCGCCTCGAATGAAATTTTACTTTAGCCTGTGTAGCTCAGTCGATGTGGCGTTTGCACACCGTTTGGCGCTTGACTGCGTGAAGGAAGACTTCATTTCGAATCCAATCGGCGACTAGAAGAAATTTTTCTGCGAGAGAAATATGAATAAAATAATGAGAGTGGGGAGTATGAATAGGTTGAATGATTGTGATGTTTTCGGAGATGGTCTCAATTGGGAGAAATGAATGGCAAATAAGAGTGGATGACTTGCAGAGAAAGAGACAGAGAGAGAGATAGATGAGCTGAAAGAGCAGGTGGAATGTCTAGAGAATGAGATGAGAAGTGAGAAAGATGAGATTAGCTGAATGGAAGAGACGAATGCAAGGCAAATCAGAGTAGGAGTGAGAGAGAGTTATGAAAATGATAGAAGAGGAGAGAATAGGATAAGTGGAAGATAGGGAATGAGAGAGAGTTATGGGAATGATAGAAGAGGAGAGAATAGGAACAGTGGAAAAGAGGGAATGAGAGAGAGTTATGAGAATGACAGATGAGGAGAGAGGGAATGAGAAGAATGCAAGGGAGCATTGAAACCAGGGATAGAGTGATGTCAGGAAGGAAGGTAAGTAGGGGAATGCAGAGAGAGATATGCATGGGAGCAATCGAGGAACAGGGCGGTAAGAGGTGTAATGTATGGAGATTCAATGATCCATGATGTGCAAGATGGGATGCATGAGGAGTGTTTGCCTAAAGGAACGATAGAAAGTGTGGCTATGGCAATCAAGAGGGGTGAAATTGTGGATGAGATGATTGCGATGGTAGGAACGAATGACTTGAGAGGTAATCTAAATTGAGCAGTGAGAGATATGAGATTCTTGCTTCAGGTTGTACAAAAGAAGATGCAGAGAGGAAAGATAGTGTGCATGTTGCCTAGGTATGATAGTGACGAGCTGAGCAGAAGAGCAGTAATATTGAATAACATAACAGCTAGAATGTGTCAGAAGAGAGAACTGCAATATGTGGATGCTTGGAGGGCGTTTGAGGACAGAAAGGAATTGTATGCGAGAGACCGCTTACATTTGAATGAGCAAGGACACAGGCATCTGGAGAGATTCCTGTTCTGAAAGAGTTGGTGTGTGTCAATGCAGGGAAACTAGAATGCCCAGGGTGGATGGTAGCAGGGGTGGCCTCTTGTGGGAATGGAACTTGGGAGAAGGGGGAGACAACATCAGGTAACGCTGAGCCCAGTGGAGTCTAGAGGGGATAATGCTGGGTATAGAAATAGTGGCATTTTTATGCTTTATACTAATGCCGGGAGTATCCGGAATGAAGGAGAGGAATTGGTGGCGGTGATAACATCAGCTTGGCCAAAGATTATTGGGATCACTGAGACGTGGTTGACAGAAGAGGATATAATTACAGGAATAGAAGTAGCAGGGTATAGCATTTTTCAGCAGGATAGGAAGGGAAAGCATGGTGGTGGAGTACTGCTTATGATAAGTGACGACTTATGGCCTCTAAGAGTTGAGGCTTTGGAAGGCAGTGACACTAACGATTTTGAAAGTATATGGTGTGAGGTACAGGTGGGTAAGACAGGATATTTAGTGGGGTATTGCTACAAATCATGTAGCATAGAGGGTGTTTAGACACCAGGAGATGTTTAGACAGTTGAGCTTGGCATGTGCAAGAAGAATGATTGTTATGGGAGATTTTTAACTACAGCAGTATAAATTGGAGAGAGGAAGATGAATGTAGCAATAAGGGAATGGAATTTCTAGAATTCTTGGGGAACAAATGTCTTAGGCAACATGTAATAGAGAGAACAAGAGGTTCGATTTTTTGTATTTGATCATAGCATCAGAAGAGTTAATAATAACTGAGATGACATCCCCCCCCCCGGTTGGAGAGACTGACCATATGGTTTTGACTTGGAAGATGAATAGACATGCAGGAGTATCAAAGAGATGGGAACATATGTGGAATTATAAGGCAGATGATTATAATAGCCTTAGATATCAACTTGGGGAAGTTTCATGGAGGGAGGAATTGGAAGGCCGCAATATCATTAGTGCATGGAAAATTGCGACGGAATTTTTGTTGGCAGCAATAGTGAGTTGTATTCCAAGAGTGAAGAAGAGGACACAATTTGGTGTAAAGTGGATGATAAAAATATCAAACAGGAACCGCAGGTGAAAAAGAGGTTATGGAACAGATATTAAGAAAGGCGTGGAGAGCAGATGCATGAAGAATATAAGTCTTGTGCCAGGAGAGTGACTAATATGGTAAGAAAGGTGAAACTAGAATATGAGAACAGACCGGCACTAAGATCCAAAGGTAATCCTAGGGAATTTTTTAACTATATGGTTAGTAGGAGGAGAAATGATTGCGGAAGAATGACATTGTGGGATAAAAATGGGAATAGAGAGACTGATGCAGAGGAGATAATGGAGTTGTTCAATGAACACATTATTGGAGTTTTTCATCCTGGAGAAGTAAGTTTTAATACTAGAGGGATTAGGCAGGTTTGAGGTTTAGAGGAAAGCTTGTTTCAAATACTGAGTACCCTGGATGTCAATAAAGCTGTGGGACTGGATGGTATTTCACTGCGGGTTTTGAGAGAATGTGCTAGAGAACCGACAGCTCTGATGGCCTGGCTTTTCAATGAAATCTGGCTACGGGAAAGATACCCAAGCAATGGAAGGAAGGTATAATAGTGCCTTTGCATAAGGGCAGTAACAGATTGGATGTGTCTAACGATAGGCCAGTTTGTGTTTCATCAGTAGTTGTAAAGATCTTAGAGAAATTAGTGAGGGACCATATACAGTGTTGGGCAGATGAGGGTAATGTTATCTGTGACAGTCAACATGGATTTGTTAAGGGGTGCCCTTGCTTTAGTAATATGATTGCCTTTTATAATAAAAGTGACAAGAGCAGTTGATAAGGGAAAAGACATATACTGCCATTTTTTTTTAATTATGCAAAGGCATTTGACAGGGTGCCACATGATAAGCTGATACTTAAGTTGCAGCACCTGGGTTTAAATGTCTGGTTAGTCAACTGGATTCAGGTTTGGCTGTCTGATAGGTATCAGAGAGTTGTGTAGAATACTAGGAGGTCAGCTTTATCTTTTGGTAAAGTAACAATAGTGCCATCACTATTGTTACTTTACCAAAGCAAGAGGTGGAAGTTCTGATGAACAGCACTTAATAAAGAAAATGTGAAAGTGTTTTTACTGAGGAGTCTGGCTTGATTTGTATGTTGTGATTGGTTGAAGTGTATATTTTTTTTTTTATTGGGATTAGTTTATGAGGGAAATTTCTTTTCATTGCATTGTCAGTGTCATTGTTTGTGAGATTCATCATTAGTTCATTTATAGTTAGAAGGATAAGTAGGAAAGTGCACCGAGAACAGACACACTTAAAGATAAAAAAGCCATATACTGCCATTTTCTTGGATTTATCATAGGCATTTGACAGGGTGCCACGTGATAAGCTGATATTTAAGTTGCAGCACAGTTTGGATGTCAGGCTGGTCAACTGGATTCAGGATTGGCTTTCCAATAGGTATCAGAGAGTTGTGTAAGGTGAGGCAGTTTCAAGGAGGCAGAAGGTTACAAGTGGGGTCCCACAGGGCTCAGTACTGGGACCTATATTGTCTAACCCTTATATCAATGACATTGTCAGTGGATTGCAGGGGGATATTCAGCTGTTTGCAGATGATGTGAAGCTGGGAAGGGTTATTAGCAATAGTGCAGATGTGGTAGCCTTGTAAGAGTATTTGAATAAGCTAGACAGATGGGCAAAGGAATGGGAAGTATTAGTTTAATGTAGCAAAATGTCAAGTCTTGAAGTTTGGGATACATCGATGCGATGCTGCATGCTCTATTGCAGGAGCTATACTGGAGGAAGTAGGGGAGACAAGAGATCTGGGGTTGATGACTGATAGAAATCTGAAATTCAGGGGACATATTGCAAAGGTGGTGAAGGTAACACAGAGGATTGCTGCAATAATGAGAAGGAACCTGCAGAGATAAAAGAGTTATCATTCCGTTGTATAAGACCCTGATCAGACCACACTTAGACTATTGTTCTCAGATTTGGTGCCCAGGATTCAAAGGAGAGAAATTAACTGTGGAAAGTGCACAGAAGTAGATAACAAAGATGGTTTCAGGACTGTACAATGTTAGTTATGAGGATTGGCTGAGGGAATGTGGACGCAGAGTTTGGTGGATAGAAGAAGGAGAGGTGACATGATTGAGAATTTTAAACTGTTGAGAGGTGGTTAGAGGGTTGACACTGGGGAGTTCTTTCGCTTGGTTGAACAGAGGGAAGGAGTGATGACAAGGGGCCATCCCTAGAAGTTATGTGGGAAGCTGTGAGCAAAAGGGTGAGGAGTGGTTTCTTTGTCTGGAGGGTGGTTGAACTGTGGAATGCATTGCCTGATAGAGAGGTGAGAGCGAGAATGGTCAATGAGTTTAAGGAGTGGTATGATAGACTTGTGTTTCCTAGGAGGAACCTCCTGCGATGAGTCTTTTGACTTGATGGAGGCCTAACTAATACTACTACTACTAATAATAATAAAAATGAGACCCTCATTTCTCATCATTCTCATCAAGACTGTTTTCTGAGCTTTGCAAAGACATGACTGGAACAGAACATTCAGCATTACTAATTTGCTGCAAGACAGGATAGTTATCACAGAGAAAATGTTTACAATGTGTTTACGAATTAAGAGAAAATAGCAATCTTCTTCAAAGAGGAAAATCATGAAGAAGCAGATAAGTTTAGAGACCACTTATTTGTAATGGAATTGAGCTACCTGATGGAAATATTTGAGAAACTAAATATATTAAACCTGCAACTCCAAGGAAAAAATACACATATCTTAGAGATGAGTGACAAAGTTAATTGTAAAAAACTAGAGTTATGGAACAAAAAGGTAAAGCAACAAAAATTAGATCTGTTTGCAAATGAGGATGAATTTATCAAAACCTACATGGCAGAAGAGCAGCACATCAAGGTTTTATTTGCAACTATTGAAAACCATTTAACAATGTTGACAAGAATTTTAGAAACTATTTTATAACTGACAAAAACATAATGGCAAAGTATGAGTGGGTTGGATACACATTTCAAATTGAAAAGGAGGAACAATTTATAGATTTCATGTTAAGCGACGAAATCAAAAGACAACTTGCATCTAGCTCGCTGTTTGAATTTTGAGCACTAATTTTGTGAAATTGGGTTTTCTGCAGTGGCTGCCTTAAAAACAAAATATAGATCTCAGTTAAATATAGAAAGAGAACTAAGAGTGTCACAATTTCCAATGTATTACTGTCATATGAAAAGCTTTGCTCTGAAACACAGGCCCAAGGAAGCCATTAATATTTAGATTCATTGTTATTGTTTAGTTTTAATTAGTTGCTCGGTATATTTTGCAATACTGATATGTTCCCGTAAGTGTAACTAGTTTGTTCAATATAGTGGATTATATACCTTTTATTGTTTTATTTTCAGAGTGTATTTTATGTTTTTATTTTTATACTGTTTTTGTGTCAATAAATATGACTGATATTTATGACTACTGATAAATATGACTACTACTGGGTGCGTCCCCAGGTGGCGGATCGGGGAACAGCCTTCAGATATGGAGGTTAGCTGCGATATAAGCAGAGCAATCTGGCAAATAAGCAGCCGTGGACCAACAGCGACTGAGTTATCAGGGCATGGGGGAGCAGAAGTGGCAACTCTGTCTCACTTAAAACCTCACAAAGCCCAATGACAATTCAGTGACATGGCGAGTAGTGCCGCCATTAAATAAGTACCTACTGGGGTCACCGCCCCTGACATTGGGAAGCAGCATTGTCAGTACTGACACAAGGTTGAAGCCAAATGATGACGGAAAAGCTTGTGATCAGAGATTTGCAGATGGCAATATGATTATATTGTGTACGTCTGTAATACTGCGGAGCAGAAAGCAAATGGAGAAACTACTGCTCTAACTTATCTCCAGAACAACCACCATGGCGAGCAAACCCTTACAATTGGCCCCAAGTTCCCCGCATCCCTTAAATGGGACAGGGGTGCGAAGAATCTCCGGGCTCAAAATGGTGTCCACTTTTAAAATTGCAACTTGGAATGTCAGAACTCTGTATGAAGCTGGCAAATTAAGAAATGCCACAAGAGAAATGAAGAGGCTGGGCATCCGGATTTTGGGAATTTGCGAGACAAGATGGCCAGGATCTGGAAAGTGTCAACAAGATAATATGACAATGTATTACTCTGGGAATGATGAGAACAAACATCGACATGGTGTAGCTGTAATAGTAGATGAAGAAATCAATAAATCAGTAATAAATTGGATTCCATTTTCTGAAAGGATAATGCTGTTACAACTTAAGGGAAACCCCGTTAACATAAATATCATCCAAGCTTATGCACCCACAGCTGACAAAAGTGAAGAAGATGTTGAAGAGTTTTATGAACACCTAAAAGAGATTAAAAACCTAACAAAGAAACATAATATAAACATAGTGATGGGTGACTTCAATGCAAAAGTGGGAAGAGGGGGTGATGGAGAAATTGTTGGCGAAAATGGCTTAGGCACCAGAAATGACAGAGGAGATCGCCTAGTCCAATTCTGTCAGGAAGAAGATCTAACAATAGCAAATACCTGGTTTAAACTTCCACCCAGAAGACTGTACACTCGGAAATCGCCTCAAGATAACCAACATAATATTGTCAGAAATCAAATTGATTATATACTGATAAATAAAAGATTCCACAGTAGTATAAAGAGTGCAAAGACTTATCCTGGAGCAGATATCTCATCAGACCACAATCTCATAGTTGCAGAAGTACGTCTTAGATTAAAATCAGCTAAAAAATTGGGGGGGGGGGGGGGTGGGGGGGGGGGGGGGTGGGGGGGGGGGGGGGTGGGGGGGGGGGGGGGTGGGGGGGGGGGGGGGTGGGGGGGGGGGGGGGTGGGGGGGGGGGGGGGTGGGGGGGGGGGGGGGTGGGGGGGGGGGGGGGTGGGGGGGGGGGGGGGTGGGGGGGGGGGGGGGTGGGGGGGGGGGGGGGTGGGGGGGGGGGGGGGTGGGGGGGGGGGGGGGTGGGGGGGGGGGGGGGTGGGGGGGGGGGGGGGTGGGGGGGGGGGGGGGTGGGGGGGGGGGGGGGTGGGGGGGGGGGGGGGTGGGGGGGGGGGGGGGTGGGGGGGGGGGGGGGTGGGGGGGGGGGGGGGTGGGGGGGGGGGGGGGTGGGGGGGGGGGGGGGTGGGGGGGGGGGGGGGTGGGGGGGGGGGGGGGTGGGGGGGGGGGGGGGTGGGGGGGGGGGGGGGTGGGGGGGGGGGGGGGTGGGGGGGGGGGGGGGTGGGGGGGGGGGGGGGTGGGGTAACTAAGTTGCTTGCCTGTGGAATATAAATACAGCTTGAGTGGAATGAATATGCAGAGTGTGGTGGATAGGAGGAGATGGGATATAATCAAGATACATAAGCTTGTAAGGGATTATTGTGAGATTGAGGTGGATGAGATTTTTCATAAATGGGAGAGACAAGGGGAGGGCAAAGAGGTCATTTCAAGAAGTATATAAGAAAGGCGTGAGCAGGGCAGAGGATAAAGAGTAGTTTTTTTTTTTGCATAGAGAGTGGTGGGTGATTGGAATGTAATTACCTGAGAGTATGTAGCAAGTGTGGAAACAGTGAATGCATTTAAGTCAAGATGTGATATCTTGATAAGGCAAGATATTAAGACAGATCTCTCACAATGAGTTTTAGAATTGTATGTAGGTCTCATGATAATAATAATTTGAGTTCTGATAGTAAAATCCTGAATTACAGTACAATAAAAATTCATGGAGTTAATTAATTAGTCAGCCTGTTAACCATAACATCTAAAGTTATTATTACTATTATGTGGAACCTTCATGGAATTCAAAGGCTTGTTGAGAGAGGGCGCTACAGCAGTGTTCCTCACTTTCTCTCATTGTGTGTCCCATTTTTTAATATTAGTTTTTGTGTCGCCCCCCACCTTTCCCCCTTGCAATTCTTGTGTGTGAGACACTGACAAAACCCATAAAAGTTAGCAAACAAAAAACCCAAAAAACTAGGAATTAATTAAAATTTTAAAATATTCATACAAATTTAAATATGCCATCAAATCTTTCAAAAATTGTACAGATCTGGCATCACTGCACAGACCGTTGAATCGTATCAGCCTTCCAGAAACATTCGCAATTTCATCACAAAGAAGTCTCGAATATTCTGGAAATGTTTCTAAGGCTTGAAATTAGCAAGACAGCAGTAGCATAACACTGCAACAGTGAGAAGTCGATGGTCGGTGTTATTTCACTCCTATTCACAACGACTGTGATAGGAACTACACTAGAAAAACAATCTTTTCTAGTATAGAAAAATGGATAAATTTATAACTGGATGTAAGCAAGCAATCTGACAACTGTGGAGTATCGACATTAACAAATTCAGGTTCCCAGAATATCACGCCGAAAGTAAAATCAAGAGAGCATGCAGCAGAATATTTAGATTTCGGTTTTACAAAGACTGAAGTAAATGATGAAGAAAGAACACTGTGTGTTATTTGTTCAAAAATTTTGGTGGCTGATAGCATGAAACTGAATAAACTTAAAAGACATTTAGAAACACTTCATGAGGAGTATGTTAACCACGCTACCAGCCAAGACATCTATAGACGTCAAGGTTATCAAGGATGAAAAGTGCATATTAAAATTGTAATACCATTGATATTACATTGAAATATATAATGGATACGAAGCGTATGAGGATGCATATTTGATATGTAATGGCCAGTAAAGGGTGGTTAACAAACCTTGAGAGATCTTTGCTGCCAAACTGAAATGCTTTGAAAAGCAAAAATCTAGCATTAAAAAGCTTTATCTGTAAATGAAAAAGCTTTACTAGCTTCTTACAAAGTTGCATATAAAATAGCTTTATATGCAACTTCTTACAAAGTTGCATATAAAATAGAAGAGCTGCAAAAAGCTCCACACTATCGGAGAAGCCTAATTATGTCAGCTGCGAATGACATTGTGGAAACTATGCCCGGAGAAAGATTTACTAAACAACTACAGTGCATACCTGTATTAAATTATACTCTTGCTTGGCAAATTGGTGATATACGACATGCAACAACAACTTTTGTCAAAACTTTGTGACAAATTATTCTCAATTCAGCTCGACGAGGGCAACAGATAGTAATAAGGATTGTTATTTAATCGCTCATGTGCGATTTTGCAATGGACTATCAACAGTTGAAGAGTTATTATTTTGAAAACTAATAGAAAGAAGAGCCACAGCACACCAGAATTGTTCAAATATTTGATGATTATATATGCAAGACAAACATAGAGTGGAAACATTGTGCAGGAATTTGCACTGATAGTGCTCAAGTTATGTCTGGAAGGTATAAAAGTTACAAGTCCTTGTGAGGAAAAAATCCCCACAATGTATTTGGACACATTGCATGATTCACAGAGAAGCTCTTGCTGCAAAGGAAATGAGTTCTGGTCCAAACATTGTGTAACAACAGTTATAACCAATCTGTTAGTAGCTCAGCTGGCAGAGAGGTGGACTGTAGATGTGTTATGCAGCTATTCATAGATAAGTGGTTCAAATCCGCCTCGAATGAAATTTTACTTTAGCCTGTGTAGCTCAGTCGATGTGGCGTTTGCACACCGTTTGGCGCTTGACTGCGTGAAGGAAGACTTCATTTCGAATCCAATCGGCGACTAGAAGAAATTTTTCTGCGAGAGAAATATGAATAAAATAATGAGAGTGGGGAGTATGAATAGGTTGAATGATTGTGATGTTTTCGGAGATGGTCTCAATTGGGAGAAATGAATGGCAAATAAGAGTGGATGACTTGCAGAGAAAGAGACAGAGAGAGAGATAGATGAGCTGAAAGAGCAGGTGGAATGTCTAGAGAATGAGATGAGAAGTGAGAAAGATGAGATTAGCTGAATGGAAGAGACGAATGCAAGGCAAATCAGAGTAGGAGTGAGAGAGAGTTATGAAAATGATAGAAGAGGAGAGAATAGGATAAGTGGAAGATAGGGAATGAGAGAGAGTTATGGGAATGATAGAAGAGGAGAGAATAGGAACAGTGGAAAAGAGGGAATGAGAGAGAGTTATGAGAATGACAGATGAGGAGAGAGGGAATGAGAAGAATGCAAGGGAGCATTGAAACCAGGGATAGAGTGATGTCAGGAAGGAAGGTAAGTAGGGGAATGCAGAGAGAGATATGCATGGGAGCAATCGAGGAACAGGGCGGTAAGAGGTGTAATGTATGGAGATTCAATGATCCATGATGTGCAAGATGGGATGCATGAGGAGTGTTTGCCTAAAGGAACGATAGAAAGTGTGGCTATGGCAATCAAGAGGGGTGAAATTGTGGATGAGATGATTGCGATGGTAGGAACGAATGACTTGAGAGGTAATCTAAATTGAGCAGTGAGAGATATGAGATTCTTGCTTCAGGTTGTACAAAAGAAGATGCAGAGAGGAAAGATAGTGTGCATGTTGCCTAGGTATGATAGTGACGAGCTGAGCAGAAGAGCAGTAATATTGAATAACATAACAGCTAGAATGTGTCAGAAGAGAGAACTGCAATATGTGGATGCTTGGAGGGCGTTTGAGGACAGAAAGGAATTGTATGCGAGAGACCGCTTACATTTGAATGAGCAAGGACACAGGCATCTGGAGAGATTCCTGTTCTGAAAGAGTTGGTGTGTGTCAATGCAGGGAAACTAGAATGCCCAGGGTGGATGGTAGCAGGGGTGGCCTCTTGTGGGAATGGAACTTGGGAGAAGGGGGAGACAACATCAGGTAACGCTGAGCCCAGTGGAGTCTAGAGGGGATAATGCTGGGTATAGAAATAGTGGCATTTTTATGCTTTATACTAATGCCGGGAGTATCCGGAATGAAGGAGAGGAATTGGTGGCGGTGATAACATCAGCTTGGCCAAAGATTATTGGGATCACTGAGACGTGGTTGACAGAAGAGGATATAATTACAGGAATAGAAGTAGCAGGGTATAGCATTTTTCAGCAGGATAGGAAGGGAAAGCATGGTGGTGGAGTACTGCTTATGATAAGTGACGACTTATGGCCTCTAAGAGTTGAGGCTTTGGAAGGCAGTGACACTAACGATTTTGAAAGTATATGGTGTGAGGTACAGGTGGGTAAGACAGGATATTTAGTGGGGTATTGCTACAAATCATGTAGCATAGAGGGTGTTTAGACACCAGGAGATGTTTAGACAGTTGAGCTTGGCATGTGCAAGAAGAATGATTGTTATGGGAGATTTTTAACTACAGCAGTATAAATTGGAGAGAGGAAGATGAATGTAGCAATAAGGGAATGGAATTTCTAGAATTCTTGGGGAACAAATGTCTTAGGCAACATGTAATAGAGAGAACAAGAGGTTCGATTTTTTGTATTTGATCATAGCATCAGAAGAGTTAATAATAACTGAGATGACATCCCCCCCCCCGGTTGGAGAGACTGACCATATGGTTTTGACTTGGAAGATGAATAGACATGCAGGAGTATCAAAGAGATGGGAACATATGTGGAATTATAAGGCAGATGATTATAATAGCCTTAGATATCAACTTGGGGAAGTTTCATGGAGGGAGGAATTGGAAGGCCGCAATATCATTAGTGCATGGAAAATTGCGACGGAATTTTTGTTGGCAGCAATAGTGAGTTGTATTCCAAGAGTGAAGAAGAGGACACAATTTGGTGTAAAGTGGATGATAAAAATATCAAACAGGAACCGCAGGTGAAAAAGAGGTTATGGAACAGATATTAAGAAAGGCGTGGAGAGCAGATGCATGAAGAATATAAGTCTTGTGCCAGGAGAGTGACTAATATGGTAAGAAAGGTGAAACTAGAATATGAGAACAGACCGGCACTAAGATCCAAAGGTAATCCTAGGGAATTTTTTAACTATATGGTTAGTAGGAGGAGAAATGATTGCGGAAGAATGACATTGTGGGATAAAAATGGGAATAGAGAGACTGATGCAGAGGAGATAATGGAGTTGTTCAATGAACACATTATTGGAGTTTTTCATCCTGGAGAAGTAAGTTTTAATACTAGAGGGATTAGGCAGGTTTGAGGTTTAGAGGAAAGCTTGTTTCAAATACTGAGTACCCTGGATGTCAATAAAGCTGTGGGACTGGATGGTATTTCACTGCGGGTTTTGAGAGAATGTGCTAGAGAACCGACAGCTCTGATGGCCTGGCTTTTCAATGAAATCTGGCTACGGGAAAGATACCCAAGCAATGGAAGGAAGGTATAATAGTGCCTTTGCATAAGGGCAGTAACAGATTGGATGTGTCTAACGATAGGCCAGTTTGTGTTTCATCAGTAGTTGTAAAGATCTTAGAGAAATTAGTGAGGGACCATATACAGTGTTGGGCAGATGAGGGTAATGTTATCTGTGACAGTCAACATGGATTTGTTAAGGGGTGCCCTTGCTTTAGTAATATGATTGCCTTTTATAATAAAAGTGACAAGAGCAGTTGATAAGGGAAAAGACATATACTGCCATTTTTTTTTAATTATGCAAAGGCATTTGACAGGGTGCCACATGATAAGCTGATACTTAAGTTGCAGCACCTGGGTTTAAATGTCTGGTTAGTCAACTGGATTCAGGTTTGGCTGTCTGATAGGTATCAGAGAGTTGTGTAGAATACTAGGAGGTCAGCTTTATCTTTTGGTAAAGTAACAATAGTGCCATCACTATTGTTACTTTACCAAAGCAAGAGGTGGAAGTTCTGATGAACAGCACTTAATAAAGAAAATGTGAAAGTGTTTTTACTGAGGAGTCTGGCTTGATTTGTATGTTGTGATTGGTTGAAGTGTATATTTTTTTTTTTATTGGGATTAGTTTATGAGGGAAATTTCTTTTCATTGCATTGTCAGTGTCATTGTTTGTGAGATTCATCATTAGTTCATTTATAGTTAGAAGGATAAGTAGGAAAGTGCACCGAGAACAGACACACTTAAAGATAAAAAAGCCATATACTGCCATTTTCTTGGATTTATCATAGGCATTTGACAGGGTGCCACGTGATAAGCTGATATTTAAGTTGCAGCACAGTTTGGATGTCAGGCTGGTCAACTGGATTCAGGATTGGCTTTCCAATAGGTATCAGAGAGTTGTGTAAGGTGAGGCAGTTTCAAGGAGGCAGAAGGTTACAAGTGGGGTCCCACAGGGCTCAGTACTGGGACCTATATTGTCTAACCCTTATATCAATGACATTGTCAGTGGATTGCAGGGGGATATTCAGCTGTTTGCAGATGATGTGAAGCTGGGAAGGGTTATTAGCAATAGTGCAGATGTGGTAGCCTTGTAAGAGTATTTGAATAAGCTAGACAGATGGGCAAAGGAATGGGAAGTATTAGTTTAATGTAGCAAAATGTCAAGTCTTGAAGTTTGGGATACATCGATGCGATGCTGCATGCTCTATTGCAGGAGCTATACTGGAGGAAGTAGGGGAGACAAGAGATCTGGGGTTGATGACTGATAGAAATCTGAAATTCAGGGGACATATTGCAAAGGTGGTGAAGGTAACACAGAGGATTGCTGCAATAATGAGAAGGAACCTGCAGAGATAAAAGAGTTATCATTCCGTTGTATAAGACCCTGATCAGACCACACTTAGACTATTGTTCTCAGATTTGGTGCCCAGGATTCAAAGGAGAGAAATTAACTGTGGAAAGTGCACAGAAGTAGATAACAAAGATGGTTTCAGGACTGTACAATGTTAGTTATGAGGATTGGCTGAGGGAATGTGGACGCAGAGTTTGGTGGATAGAAGAAGGAGAGGTGACATGATTGAGAATTTTAAACTGTTGAGAGGTGGTTAGAGGGTTGACACTGGGGAGTTCTTTCGCTTGGTTGAACAGAGGGAAGGAGTGATGACAAGGGGCCATCCCTAGAAGTTATGTGGGAAGCTGTGAGCAAAAGGGTGAGGAGTGGTTTCTTTGTCTGGAGGGTGGTTGAACTGTGGAATGCATTGCCTGATAGAGAGGTGAGAGCGAGAATGGTCAATGAGTTTAAGGAGTGGTATGATAGACTTGTGTTTCCTAGGAGGAACCTCCTGCGATGAGTCTTTTGACTTGATGGAGGCCTAACTAATACTACTACTACTAATAATAATAAAAATGAGACCCTCATTTCTCATCATTCTCATCAAGACTGTTTTCTGAGCTTTGCAAAGACATGACTGGAACAGAACATTCAGCATTACTAATTTGCTGCAAGACAGGATAGTTATCACAGAGAAAATGTTTACAATGTGTTTACGAATTAAGAGAAAATAGCAATCTTCTTCAAAGAGGAAAATCATGAAGAAGCAGATAAGTTTAGAGACCACTTATTTGTAATGGAATTGAGCTACCTGATGGAAATATTTGAGAAACTAAATATATTAAACCTGCAACTCCAAGGAAAAAATACACATATCTTAGAGATGAGTGACAAAGTTAATTGTAAAAAACTAGAGTTATGGAACAAAAAGGTAAAGCAACAAAAATTAGATCTGTTTGCAAATGAGGATGAATTTATCAAAACCTACATGGCAGAAGAGCAGCACATCAAGGTTTTATTTGCAACTATTGAAAACCATTTAACAATGTTGACAAGAATTTTAGAAACTATTTTATAACTGACAAAAACATAATGGCAAAGTATGAGTGGGTTGGATACACATTTCAAATTGAAAAGGAGGAACAATTTATAGATTTCATGTTAAGCGACGAAATCAAAAGACAACTTGCATCTAGCTCGCTGTTTGAATTTTGAGCACTAATTTTGTGAAATTGGGTTTTCTGCAGTGGCTGCCTTAAAAACAAAATATAGATCTCAGTTAAATATAGAAAGAGAACTAAGAGTGTCACAATTTCCAATGTATTACTGTCATATGAAAAGCTTTGCTCTGAAACACAGGCCCAAGGAAGCCATTAATATTTAGATTCATTGTTATTGTTTAGTTTTAATTAGTTGCTCGGTATATTTTGCAATACTGATATGTTCCCGTAAGTGTAACTAGTTTGTTCAATATAGTGGATTATATACCTTTTATTGTTTTATTTTCAGAGTGTATTTTATGTTTTTATTTTTATACTGTTTTTGTGTCAATAAATATGACTGATATTTATGACTACTGATAAATATGACTACTACTGGGTGCGTCCCCAGGTGGCGGATCGGGGAACAGCCTTCAGATATGGAGGTTAGCTGCGATATAAGCAGAGCAATCTGGCAAATAAGCAGCCGTGGACCAACAGCGACTGAGTTATCAGGGCATGGGGGAGCAGAAGTGGCAACTCTGTCTCACTTAAAACCTCACAAAGCCCAATGACAATTCAGTGACATGGCGAGTAGTGCCGCCATTAAATAAGTACCTACTGGGGTCACCGCCCCTGACATTGGGAAGCAGCATTGTCAGTACTGACACAAGGTTGAAGCCAAATGATGACGGAAAAGCTTGTGATCAGAGATTTGCAGATGGCAATATGATTATATTGTGTACGTCTGTAATACTGCGGAGCAGAAAGCAAATGGAGAAACTACTGCTCTAACTTATCTCCAGAACAACCACCATGGCGAGCAAACCCTTACAATTGGCCCCAAGTTCCCCGCATCCCTTAAATGGGACAGGGGTGCGAAGAATCTCCGGGCTCAAAATGGTGTCCACTTTTAAAATTGCAACTTGGAATGTCAGAACTCTGTATGAAGCTGGCAAATTAAGAAATGCCACAAGAGAAATGAAGAGGCTGGGCATCCGGATTTTGGGAATTTGCGAGACAAGATGGCCAGGATCTGGAAAGTGTCAACAAGATAATATGACAATGTATTACTCTGGGAATGATGAGAACAAACATCGACATGGTGTAGCTGTAATAGTAGATGAAGAAATCAATAAATCAGTAATAAATTGGATTCCATTTTCTGAAAGGATAATGCTGTTACAACTTAAGGGAAACCCCGTTAACATAAATATCATCCAAGCTTATGCACCCACAGCTGACAAAAGTGAAGAAGATGTTGAAGAGTTTTATGAACACCTAAAAGAGATTAAAAACCTAACAAAGAAACATAATATAAACATAGTGATGGGTGACTTCAATGCAAAAGTGGGAAGAGGGGGTGATGGAGAAATTGTTGGCGAAAATGGCTTAGGCACCAGAAATGACAGAGGAGATCGCCTAGTCCAATTCTGTCAGGAAGAAGATCTAACAATAGCAAATACCTGGTTTAAACTTCCACCCAGAAGACTGTACACTCGGAAATCGCCTCAAGATAACCAACATAATATTGTCAGAAATCAAATTGATTATATACTGATAAATAAAAGATTCCACAGTAGTATAAAGAGTGCAAAGACTTATCCTGGAGCAGATATCTCATCAGACCACAATCTCATAGTTGCAGAAGTACGTCTTAGATTAAAATCAGCTAAAAAATCACAACAGAAGAAAAAGAAAATTGATGTAGAAAAACTGAAAGACCCGAACATAAATAAAAGTGCCAAGACGCAGCTTAACCTGCGATTACAACAGATTAACATAGAAGAAAATAAAAGTGTGGAATCTCTTTGGAATAGCTTAAAGAATGCCATCGTAACAACAAGTATTGAAGAAGTAGGTTATGTGAATAATATAAAACAACAGGAATGGATGACAGATGAGATTCTTTCTCTTATTGATACAAGAAGAATGTATAAAAACAAAGACCTAGCCAGGTATACAGAAACACATAACATCATCAAGAAAAAAATAAAAGAAGCCAAGGAAAATTGGATGAAAAATTTATGTACTGAAATTGAACTGCTTCAGAAACAACATGATAATTTCAATCTGTATAAGAAAATCAACAAAATTTCCAGAAAACTGAGGAAAAAGCAAATAGTGTCTCTAAGAGACAAAAATGGAAAAATAGTTCTAGAAGAAGAGAATAAAGCACAGATTTAGATAAAATATGTAACAGAACTTTTCAATGATACTAGACAGAAGCCTATAAATATAAAAGATAACATTCAAGGACCAGCAATCATGAAATGCGAAATAGAGAATGCTATACAAACAAGTAAAACAGGAAAAGCCAGTGGACCAGATGGTGTGCAAACAGAATTTTTAAAATTAATCGAACCAGATAACATCAAACTTCTTGAAAAACTATTTAATAAAATATATGAAAGTGATGAATTTCCATCAGATTGGCTCAAATCTACATTTATCACTGTCCCAAAGAAACCCAAAGCGAATTCCTGTGGTGACTTCAGACTTATTAGTCTAATGAGCCAAACATTAAAAATATTTTTGAAAGTAATTCAGAATCGCATTTATAGAAAAAGTGAAGAAACTCTAAGTGAAACACAATCCGGCTTTCGGAATGGTTTTGGTACTAGAGAGGCCCTTTTCTGTACCCAAATATTGATACAAAAATGCATAGAAAAACAGAAATCTGTCTTTATGTGTTTCATAGATTTTGAAAAAGCATTCGACAAAGTCAGACACACCAACTTAATAGAAATCCTTCAACAAATAAGGCTAGACGAACAAGACATAAGACTAATAACAAATCTGTATTGGAATCAGTCAGCTACCGTTCAATTAGACAACATTACCACCAGTGATATTAACATCAAAAGAGGAGTGAGACAAGGATGTGTGCTCTCACCACTCCTGTTCAACATATATGCAGAGGTAATCTTTAAAAAAGCATTGGAAGAATGTCCAGAGGGAATCACAATAAATAGAAAGATTGTTAACAACCTACGATATGCAGATGACACCGTGCTAATTGCAGATAACATTATGGATCTCCAAAAACTCGTTGACAGAGTATACATAGAAAGCCAAAGAATGGGAATAAATATAAACATCAACAAGACAAAATACATGATCATCAGCAAACATCCAGCCTCATCAATGAAACTGACACTCAATGGGAAAAATATTGATCAAGTGTCAAGATATAAATATCTTGGTTGCTGGCTTAATGAACGGTGGGATCCAGAAATAGATATAAAGACAAGGATTGAAGTTGCACGGCAGTCCTTCATGAAAATGAGAACACTATTCTGCAATAAAGACCTAAACATGGAAGTCGGATGCCGAATGCTGAAATGCTACGTGTGGTCTATTCTGCTCTATGGAGTTGAAACATGGACATTGAAGGCGACAACCATCAAGAAAATCGAAGCCTTTGAGATGTGGCTATACAGAAGAATGCTAAAGATATCATGGACAGAAAAAATTACCAATGAAGATGTCTTAAAATCCATTGGCAAAGCTAAACATCTTGTACAAATAATCAAGAAACGAAAAACATCATATCTTGGACACATCATGAGAAACAGCAAATACCAACTTCTACAAACTATTTTGGTAGGAAGAATTGATGGCAAAGGAACTAGAGGAAGAAAAAGAATATCATGGTTTGACAACATCAAGATGTGGACAGGAAAGAGCAGTGCACAACTGCTCAGATTAGCACAAGAGCGCAGTTTGTTCGCCAAGATGGTCGCTGACCTTCGATAGAAGATAGCACAATAAGAAGAAATGCTTTTGTTTCAATAAAGTAGTTTTTCAGTTTTTCCTTTGATTTCCACTTTCTTTGTGCCTTCCAAAGGAGATGCGCCAATAGATTGAGAATCGCTGGCCCTACAGTAACCATCGTTCATACATTTATCATTTCTCTCTCTCTTTAAGCTCGTTAACATACAATACACAAAGGATTGTCACTGAAAACCATTTCCACTCATTCACCACTCTACCAGCAAAAAATCTAGTTCTGATGCACTTGTGGAAGGACCAGATTGTGTCATCACAACTTGTAGGGATGATTCTTGTTCTCTCTTATCCTGTGCTGGAAATTTCTTCAGTTGTGAAGATACTTCATGTGCAAGCTTTGTTTGCTTATAGGTAAAGGATTAAAACAGGAATCTCTTCCTACTACATCCCATCTTGCCTTTTATGTTAGGCTCAATGGCCTGTCACGGGTAAGCAACTTGGCTTCTCAGAACTCCACTTACTGCTTTCTGATGATACGGTAATTAATCCCATCTGAATTGCCTGCTATGTTTGCCTATATATGTTTTCTGGTCAGTCTACCTGTTTTGCAAGATGAAAAACTGAGTTTTTCTAGGAGGATGAATCCTGCAACCTCCATATGAGAACAGGTAACTCACTTTAACTTGGAAATTCCTGATAAATCTTTTTTATCATCCTAGGCAGGATTCAAAACCAGATTTTTTTCCCAAATGAGGGGAAGTCATAATGTACAAATTAAACTGAAGCAGTCCAAGTTTGAGCTCTGGGGTTCAAATGCTTTCTCAGATTTTATTCCTCAATGTACTATTCTTTTGATGACTGTTCATTAACTTTTGAGCGTGTGTGTCACCTCGATTATCAGTAGCATATGTATTCCCATTTGCTCCAATTTGTAACAGAGTTTCATGCAGAACCCTGTCATATGCCTTTGCGAAATCCAGCATTTCCTTTATCCAACTCAAATGTCACTGTCTCCACTTTATTATAAAGAAAATAACTAAGGCAAGATCTATCATTAGGAGCCATGCTTTTCAGAAGGATGGGTATTTCAGTTTGGAGTGGGAAACGAAGCAAGTGATATGTTCTTTACTTTTTGTTGACAACCAGGTGATAACAGCCCAGACAGATAATGCAATGCAGAATACATATGAGTAAAAAAGTTACAGGCATATTTTTAAATCCTAGATATGATTTAAAGAGGTCTTTCCAACTGAATGGCATCATTCATCAATATTAACTGAACTATAGAGGCCCTTCAAGAATTTCTTGTGTGTTATAATTTACTCTCATCCCCTCATGCCTGCATCTACCCTTGCATCTAGTAAAGACTATCATATTCATAGGCATGATGACCTAAGAAACTATATTCAGCATTTTGTGGATTCCTACTCTCACACTCGCTCCCATGCCTGCATATACTGACCTGTATCCACCACAACAGTTCTGGTTACTCTGATTTTACAGTTCCAATCAATTACCATATTTTTTGCTTTATAAGACATGCATTTTGTACCTAAAATTTATCTGAAAATTTGGATGCGTCCTATAAGCCGAATGCATCTTATACACAATGTGTTTTTTATGTATGTGCAATTATAGTGTGTCATTGCTTGCCGGTAATGAGTGATCAGTCTGAATAGTTGCAAGGTATTAATGGTCATGCATTTAAACTAGTAATCAATACATTATTTACATTTTTTTTATAACCCATGGATTCTAGGAAGCACAGACATAGCTATAAGATTGCATTTAAGCATAGAGTGATTGCATATGCAAAAAAGATTTTCAATAGGGCAGCAAAGTGGCACCATGGGCCTCTGCCTACAGAAAAAAAAAAATGGTACGAACTTGGTGGAAACAAGAGAAGCAATTAATAGAAGCAAATTCTAACAAACACAATCTCCACAGAAAATCAGAAAAATGGCCAGTAACTAAAAATGAATTAAAAACTTGGATACTGGATCAAAGAAGATTGGGTTGCTGCATATCTACAAAAATGATGATTCAATAAGCAAAATTATTGCTAACAGAAAGAAATATCATTTGATTGGGTTGCCATCATGGTGCTTTAGATTTATGAAGAGAAATGATTTATGCATGCACGCAAAAACAAAAATATCACAAAAAAATGCCAGATGAATTCAAAAATAAAATTGAGTTTCACAGATTCATCATAAATGCTAGAAAAAACAAGACAATTTTAAACTTTCACAAACAGCTAATATGGATGAAGCACCCTCGAACAAGACTGCTGACTCCAAAGGTTTAAAAAAAAAAAAATATTGTTAAAACTTTTGGTCATGAAAAAGCCCACTATACTGTTATTTTGCCACACTGTGCAGATGGAACAAATATGGCACCTTGTTTTAGTTTTTAAAAGAAAATCAATGCCCAAAGAAAAACTTCCCAAAGGAGTTTACATTCATTCTTTCTCATCTATCCAAAAGAATGAATAGATGAGAAAGAGATCAAGTTATGGATAAAGAAGGTGTAGTCTGGACGTCCTGGCAGTTTACGTCAGAAACATGCTTTTGTTAGTATGGGATCAGTTTAGAATGCCAGAAAACCAAAGCTGTAATCGCAGGGGGACTCACCTCTGCGCTTCAACCTTTAGATGTATCAATAAACATACCATTTAAAGGATTTATAAGGGAAAAATGGGTCAATTGGATGCAATCTCCAAATTTTGAGGAAACATCTACAGTAAGAGAAAGAAGGCCACAATTTTGCAGGTGTGCAAATGGGTCAAGAGTTCATGGAATGAAATGAAACCCGAAATTATTATAAAATCTTTTCAAAAGTGTGGCATTAGTAATTCTCTTGATGGTACTTAGGATGATTTATTATTTCAAGATAGCGATGACTCCATTTCTGATGAAGAATCAAATGTAGAAAATTTTCAAAGAGAAGATGAAGAATAAAGATTTGAAAAGAAGATTAATGAAATTTATAAAAATTATTTTATTTATATTATATATATATATATATCTACTCTACTATAAAATGATAAGCTGAAATTAGAAACAGATGTTTCTAATTTAATTTCTAATACAAAAACCATTATATAAATGGTTTTTATAACGTTTTTATGTAATGTTTTTGTCAAGTTATTTGAAATGTTTTAAAATTCAGGGGCTACCCTGAGTGTCGAGTCTTCAAAATTCGAGTCATCGGAATTCAAGGAGAACTGGCCTACCAGTCCGGAACAAGGGAGGGGGGTAGGCATCAGAGCCCCCCCTAGTATATATTATTATATATTAGATTTTTAATGAGCTGATGATTTTTTAAAGCATAATTGTTTTTTTTTTAAATCTAATAAATGCATAATACATTATTAAAATTTAAAAAAAAAAAAAAATTAATATTTACATGAAAAATTTGATGCATAATTGATGAACCTTATATACTGAAAGAATATTTTTTCCCAAAAATTTGAAATGAAAAATGTGATCCATGCAATACAACAGTGAAACAGTACTTAACATGTCTAACTATAAATACATTCTGACGCAATCCCTCATTATTGTATAACTCTTTTCATCCATCAAATTCACTCCATACATCTGCAACATATGTAGTGATTCATTTGCAATCATTGCCCTCATATAGAAATAACTGCTAATGCACACAGAATCTGACCAAAAAAAAAAGTATACAAAAAAACTGTTGTCATAACTACTTCAGTATAACAATAAAGAATGAATAAACCTTAAAGGTTTCAGGTATTACTATTATTCAGAATATGTAATGTTGGGGATGATAAAAAAGAAAATATAATAAAAATATCAGGACTACAAAATGTTGGCAATGAGATTGATTGAGTACATATAATCTGCAGTTTGGTGACAAGATATTGTAATATGATCGAGAAGTTCAAGCTGTTGAGAAGTATTTACTGAAAAATCACCCCAGTTTCAATCAAGTAAATGCATCTCAACAGCTTTTCAGTCATATTAGGGAGGTAGGGAGGTAACTGAATCAGTCGATGTTGTGGAATTACTGAGCGAGCACTTTGCAAGAGTATATCATCCAGGTGGTGGCTTTGCGGAAATGGAGGAACCAACAGCTTATACTGGAATTGTGATGAATGAGGTAGAGGTAACTAGTCTATTACAGAACCTCAATGTCAATACATCTGTGGGATTGGATGGTATACCAGCTCGTGTCGTACGTGAAGCGGCCAAAGAATTGTCAGTGCCCTTGACCATTATGTTTAATTTGAGCCTCAGGACTGGGTCAGTCCCAAGGGGGTGGAAAGAGGGGAAAATAGTTCCACTGCACAAAGGTGGTTCCAAGGCTGCTGTAGAAAATTACCGGCCAATCAGCATAACAGGAATCATTATCAAGGTCTTAGAGAAAATAGTCAAGAGGAAAATACAAGATTGGATAGAAGAAAATGGGATACTGTATCGGGGACAGCATGGTTTTGTGAAGGGTAGGTCATGCCTCAGTAACTTGCTCACGTATTATAACACAGTGACGGCTGAACTGGATAAGGGTAATGGGTTTACAGTGATTCTGCTGGACCTTGCTAAGGCCTTTGACAGGATACCACATGGAATTCTAATCAGTAAATTGCAGCATATGGGAATGGACATAGGGTTGGTGAGATGGATAGGAGGGTGGTTGACGGAGAGATATCAGAGAGTGGTTTACTCAGGAGTAGAGTCCACTAGACGGCCTGTGACTAGTGGTGTACCACAAGGATCTGTTCTTGGACCACTGCTGTTTAATTTGTTCATAAATGATATAGGAAAGGATCTGAGAGGAACAGTTCATTTGTTTGCGGATGATGCGAAGTTGGGTAGGGCAATAGTGAATGCAGATGATGTCAAAATTTTGCAGGATGATTTGGATAGATTGGAGGTCTGGGCTAGGGAGAATGGATGTCAATTTAATGTGGCAAAATGTAAGGTTATACATTTTGGGGTGAAAAGATGGGAGGCAGTTTACTGCATTGGTGGAACCGTGCTCCAGGAAATTGATGAGGCACGAGATTTAGGAGTGTTGGTGGATAAGGAATTGAAATTTAGGGGACACATTGCACAAGTGGCCAAATCAGCTCATCAAATCACTTGGTTGCTGAAGAATACGTTGACAAGCAGAGACAAGCAGGTTATTGTTCCTCTGTATCGAGCCTTGATAAGACCTCATCTCGACTACTGTGCTCAGATTTGGTCACCTAGGTTTCTTCTTGATGGGGAGGAGGTAGAGAGGATCCAGAGGCGAGTGACCAAGATGATAGCAGGTCTGTGGAATGAACCGTATGAGAACAGGTTGAGGATTTGTGGGTTGCAAAAATTGGTTGATAGGCGGAGGAGGGGAGATATGATTGAGACATTCAAATTACTGAAGGGTTTCTATAAAATTAATTCAGAAGATATTTTTGAGAACAGGGCTGGTTGTGGGAGGACTAGGGGACATCCATGGAAACTGGGCAAAAGTGTTGTTAGTAAAGGTGTTAGAGCTGGGTTCTTTACTTTTAGAGTAGTGAATGAGTGGAATGTGCTCCCTGAGTCTGTGGTGGATGCTGTGACAGTGAATGAGTTTAAGGCGAGGTATGATAGATACTGTATGAATGTCGAATAGTTGTGATGAAAATGATTTGGGGCCTCCCTCGATGAGTCTAATGACTCCCTGGAGTTGCCCGTAATAATAATAATAATAATAATATTACATCACCAATTTCTTGCCACCAAATTCTGCAGATTACATGCTCTCAATCTGTTTTCACAGAGCACAATTTTAGTTTGGATATTTCTGTTATATCTGCCTTTGTATCTTCTTCAAAGTTACTTCATCCACTTCTAATTCTGGACATTAAATTGCAGCATAGTAATCTAGATGATCTAATTATTATTATTATTACCCCAAGACCTCATGGAGTCAAAGACTCATCTGGGAGGTCCTTTTATCACACACATCTCATCATATTGTGTCTTAAACACACTCAAACTCCTTGCAGACACCACACTCTCAGGCAAGGCATTCCAATCATTAAGAAATCTGCATGAAAAAAGCCTGCCTCTCACTCCCCTACTCACACCCTCTTTATACAGTTTCCAGGGATGACCTCTGGTTCTCCCCTGATCTCCCACTATTCTCTGTAGAATCACCATTGATCTTATAACAACCCCTTACCAACTTGTAGGTCTCAATCATGTCTCCCCTCTTCCTCCTCTCCACCAGACTCTGCAAATTACATCTCCTCAATCTTTCCTCATATTTGACATTTTCGAGGTCAGAAACTACCTTAGTCAGTCACCTTTGGACCCTTTCCAACATCTCTTCATCCTTCTGAAAACCCAGTGACCAAATCTGGGCACAATAGTCCATGTGTGGCCTAATCAAAGCCTTATACAACGGAACAAGAATCTCTCTACTTCTACAGGTCGTGTCCTCCGCATCATTCCCAGAAGCCTTTGTGTTGTCTTCACAATTTTGGCGATGTTTCCCCTAAATTTTAGATCCTTATGCACAATCACTCCCAGATCTTTTATTTCCTCTACCTCCAATAATATATTCTCACCAAGCATAAATTCTGCATCCCATCTTTGTTTTCCAAATTTTAAAACCTTACATTTTGCAACATTAAACTTATATCCCCATTTCCATGCCCAATCACTCAATTTATTCAAGTCTTCTTGCAAGGTCACAACATCTTCACTACTCTTTATGGTTCGTTCCAACTTTGCATCATCTGCAAACAACTGAATACCTCCATCCAAATCTTCGCCAATATTGTTAATACATACAAACATACATACATCTTCAAGGCCCACTCTTCCTAATTGGGTAGTGGGGGGTAACAGCTGCAAGAGGAACTTCCAATGGTCACGATCCTCTGCCACCAAGCTCAGGTGTTCTGGTGGGATTCCCAAACATGTCCACCCAAGGTTTTAATATAATCTATCCAGCAAGTCCTTGGCCTTCCACGTGGCCTCCCACTCTCTGGCTTGGTAAAGAGTGCCTGCTGAGGGAGCCTCTCTTGTAGCATTCTGACCAGGTGCCCGTACTAATGTAACTGTGATCTCTCAACACGGAGAAGCAGCAGTTGGGTATTGAGGGTTTCCCAAATTGCAGAGCTTCTGACTCTATCGAGTTTTGTCAGCCCCGCAACCCCTCGAAGGAACCTCGTTTCAGCCGCTTGGATTTGTGTCCGCATTCTTTCGGTCATTACCCAACTCTCATGACCATAGGTGAGAATGGGGACATAGACTGTATTGACGATAGCAAGCTTTGCCTTCTGGCTTAACTCCCGCTTCAATACTACCGAATGGCCAAGCTCCCGCAATATTGAGCTTGCTAAGCCAATTTGAGTATCTAGCTCTATGTCCCATTTTCCATCATTCGTGAATATGGATCCAAGGTATTTAAACTTCTCCACCTGCCTCATTGGGACTCCACTTACATTTAGAGTGCACTGGGATGGTTGTCTTGAGACCACAAATGTTTCAGTTTTGGCCACACTGATCTTCATTCCGGCGTCTGCACAAACAGTTACATACCTATCCAGGGTCCGCTGGAAGTCATCTGTGGAAGAGCTAAGCAGAACTAGGTCATCTGCAAAAAGCAGACGTCCAATGCTACATTTTCCAATTCTGACACGCTCACTGCCTCGGCTGTGCCTATCAATCCAGTCCATAAATATTATGAAAAGGAGGGGGTGACAGAACACACCCTTGGCGGAGGCCAACAGAGACTGTGAAAGGTTCAGACTTTGTGCTGTTTACCCTGACACAAAACTCTGTGGTCATTCATACAGGGACTTGATGGCAGCTAATAGTTGACCATCCACTCCATACTACTGTACTACTTGCCAAAGCTTATCCCAAGGAACCCGGTCATATGCCTTCTCCAAGTCCACAAAACATGTGTAGACATTCTTGGCATATTCCCAAGATTTCTCAAAGACTTGCCTTAAAGTGAAGATTTGGTCAGTTGTGCTTCTACCAGGATGAAAGCCACATTGTTCTTCCTGGAACTTTGACTCAACTATGCTCCTGCACCATCTTTCCAAGCACTTAGCATACACTTTCCCGGGCAGGATGAGCAGAGAGATTCCACGATAGTTACTGCAATCCTTCTGATCTCCCTTCTTAAAGACTGGTATTATTATGCCTGTCTGCCATTGCTTTGGTGCTCGCCCAGATATCCAAGCAGCCTGACACACTCGAGTCAGCCAGAGAACACCGTCTCGATTTAAGGCTTTTAGCATATCGGGCCGAATTTCATCATTGCCAGCAGTCTTGCCCAATTTTAGCGATTTTATTGCTAAATGGATCTCTTCTGCTGTGAAACTAGTCATTACCCTGATCTGCACCTCTTGGATGTCCACAACTGCTGGGCCACCTGGGTTAAGAAGGCTCTCAAAGTATTCCCTCCATCTGTGGAGGATATCCTTCTCAGTTGTTAAAAGTGCACCATCAGAGGCCTTAATTATCCTTGCTGTGCACGATTTCCTCCCTCGAAGGCGGCAGATGGTCTGCCAGAATACTTTGTTTGCATTTGCATAGGATGAGTCTAATCTTTCTCCAAAGGATTTCCAAGCCTTCTGCTTTGCTGTGTTTACTGCCTTAGCAGCAGCTTTTCGTGCCTTGGCATACCGCAAATGCATCTCAGGTGACCTGACTCTAAGCCATGTTAGGCAGGACTCCTTTTTTGTCCGGACAGTTTTTCGGACTTCTTGGTTCCATCAAGGTGTCCTTTTCTCACTGCCCATTGCCATGCCGAGCCGCTTTCTGCAACACCATGAGAGTGCAGAGGCAGTGACAGCTCTTCTGAACAGCTTCCATTCCTCCTCAACATCTGCAGTATGCTTGGGAATCTCTTTGAACCTGGAGGAAATGTCATCTGCAAAATTCTTCCTCACAGCCTCATTTTCCAATGTCTCCATTTCACGCAGGTATAATTGCTTAGGCCTACCAGCGTTGATGGTAGCATCTGGTTTCTGAAGCCGTAGAGTGCACACAACAAGGTGGTAGTCAGTTAACAGTTCTGCCCCTCTTCTCACACGAACATCCAACACTGAGGAAAATAGGTCTGCTGAGACTATAAAGAAGTCAATCAGAGACCTTTTCTAGTGTATCCCTGTACCAGGTATACTTATGGACTTCTCGGTGCTGGAAGAAGGTATTCATTATGGACAAGCTGTTAGTACAGCAGAAGTCCAATAATTTCAACCCATTCGCGTTAAGGTCAGGGGCACCGTTCCTCCCAACCACACCCCTCCATGTCTGGTCATCTGTTCCAACATGTGCATTGAAGTCACCCATTAGCAGGACTGATTCCATGTCTGCCACCCTGTCAAAAGCAGCATCCACTTCCTCTAGGAAGGCAGAGTATTCTGACTCCAGATTAGGTGCATAGGCTTGCACCACAGCCAAATCATGGTTTTTCACCTGAAGCCTTAACACACATACCTGTCCCCCCGATGGGATCCACTCAGCAACACAGTCTGACAGCTGGGGGCTTGTGAGTATCCCCACACCTGCCTGAGCAGACATTGTCGGGCTCACACCAGAGTAGTAGAGCTTCCACCCCTTATCCAGGTCGACAGTTCCAGAGCATCTCCTCTTGGTTGAAGAAAGCCGAACTAAGTCTAGCCGGTAGTGCTTGGCTTCCTCAACCAGTTCCAACTCCTTCCCTGTCAGAGAGAAGATGTTCCAGTTGCCTTAAGCCATAGTCTGGTGCCGTTGTCGTTGCCATTTCCGTCCCTTTGCAGAACCATTTCTTTGCGCTGCCCCTAAACACCTCCCCAAATGGGTAGCGGGCCCATTGATGAAGTTTCCTCTAGCAGAGTGCTGAGGAGTGGTGTCTAAGGGAGACTGTAACATATTTTTTGAACGGGTCCCTCTGCCTAAAACCCGAACGCATCCCTTGGTAACCCGCGCAACGGACGATACGGTATGAACATTTTTTGATGGCCTGATCATGTTACAGTGTTTGATAATGTCCCATTGGCACAAGACGAAATGACATAGAAAGATTCCCCTCGAATACTCTAATAGCATTCGGGGGAAGGAGCAAGAAGAGAAGAAAGAAAGAAGCAAGGGAGGAAGAGGAGGGACCAGTCTATAGATAATATAACAGATGTATATTACATGAAGTAAGGCATGGTCCAGCATCAGGTACCTCGGGTTTGCCACACCCATACTCACTAAAGTGAGCCCTTGAATGTAATATCATTAATATAACAAGTTAAATAGTAATGGCCCTAAAACAGACCCCTGAGGCACTCCACTAGTGACTTTCCTTTTCCTGGATATTGCACCCCTATACACAATTTGTTGATACCTATCAGATTGCCAGTCTCCAAATCAATGCACTAATCTAATATCCAACCCCATCTGCTCTAGTTTGACTGTCAACTTATCATGAGGTACTCTATCAAAAGCTTTTGCGAAATCCAAGTATATTACTGAGTATCCTTCTCCTCTGTCCAAGGAAGCAGTCACTTTATTGTAATAAGTAAGTAGATTACTAAAACATGACCTCCCTTTAGCAAATCCATGCTGTCCATCAAAGATTATACCATTGTTGTCAATCCAACTCTGGATCCTAGTTCTCACAAGCTTCTCCAACAACTTAACCACAACACCTGACACACAAATAGGCGTATGTATAGTTTGATGCTTGAGTTCGATCACCTCCTTTGTGAAGTTTCACAATCTTGCCTTCCTTCCACTCCTTAGGAATTTGTCCTAGTGCAAGACTCGTATTAAAAAAATTTGTCAAGGCAGGTGTCAATTCTCTGGCATATTCTTTCAGAATACGCGGTGATATATTATCAAGTCCCACAGCCTTATTTACATCTAGTTTACTCAACTCCCCAAACACCTGTTGCTCACTTACAGTCAGTCTCTCCTCCCCATCATCAACTGCTCTCAATCTCTTCATGAAGTCACATTCACAAGATTGAAAGATCTTTATGAACTGCTCATTAAGTATCTCCACCATACATTCTGCAACAGCTGTCTTTATACCATTTTCTCCAATCAATGTCATTCTTCCATAATCATTCTTTCTTTTGCTGGCTACATATCGAAAGAACTCCCTAGGATTCTTTTTGGCTTCATTAGCTAACTGCTGTTCATTTCTATGGTTTTAATACAACAGAACCACCACTCTACTATCTGATCAACTTTGTTCTTAGTATTTCAGCAATTCTATTGACTGTCATTACTGTCTTCACAGCAAGTTCCCCAAACTTCAAATTCCTATCTACAAATACCCCCACTTATAGAATATGCAGCCTCCCATCTGTGAATTTCAAATTTCAAACCCCTCCTTTCTTTTTCTCTGCAATTTTTCACACAGTTCTCTTTTTATCATCAAATATACTCCAAGCATCCATATATACTAGCTCTTCTCTTCTTGCACATTTTTGCTATCACGTAAGTCATTATTGCTGCTATTTTTGACTCTGCACATCATATCTAGGAGATACACTTTATCTTCCTTCTCACACTATTCTGTTGCATACTGTTGGCCAAAAAAGTTAAACACAACACAAAAGAAATTAATCATTATGCTGCAAGTAAAAGTAAACTGCATCTGAAACAGATGCAATTCTTCAAATGCTAAGCATTTGCTTCCCTAAGATCAATCTGGGATATTGTAAAATTTAGCAAGAACATATGGGATATCAATAAGAATGTTAAATGAATGTTCAGCTGCTTATGTTGTTGCAAAAATTGCAACAAAAGTAACATGTTGCAGTTATCAGTACCTGCTTATGCTCTTACTCCTGGATGCTGATGATGTCTGCGACTGCATGATATCCTTCTAACAAGAGCCATGACCAGTGCTGATGATTGTGTGACTGATTAGTCTTATATGCAAAATCACGGCCAACAAGACTACACATAATATGAGCTTGCAATGCAAACTACACAGACAGGCAGACTAAATACTGATGCTAT
Organism: Typopeltis vanoorti; assembly: GCF_054136105.1. Lineage (NCBI taxonomy): Eukaryota > Metazoa > Arthropoda > Arachnida > Uropygi > Thelyphonidae > Typopeltis > Typopeltis vanoorti. The sequence continues at coordinate 162,254,753 of NC_143549.1, read as the reverse complement.
AAAGATCTTGAAAAGTAGAGCCAGTTCCACAATGTCTCAATAGCAAATTACTCGCTGAGCATCCTCAGTTGACTCACTCACTTTTTGAGTCAGTAACCTGGTTGTATAACCGAGTTTTAGAACCAGAAGTATGTAGTATGACAGTATACCATTGAAAGGATAATACAAAATTGATGTATAACTACCGATCTATCAGCATCTCTGGAGTGGTGGTGAAGATTCTAGAGAAGTTGATAAGAACTAGCACATAGAAATGGGTTTTTAGACAAGATATACTTTGCAAGGAACAGCATGAGTTTACTAAAGGAAAGTCATATCTGAGTAATTTGTTCATATTTTATAATAATGTCAGAGCTGAGTTGGATAAAATCCTTTTTGCTGTCCATCATTCAGATGGACAACAAAAATACTCCATCTGAATGATGGACTACTTTTGTTGCCAGTAAAATGAAAAAGTCTTAACATCAGTATAGTTGTTCTCTTAGCTAAGAGCACATGGAATAAGATATATCTTTTGGAAAGGGAGAGTAGAAGCTAAAAAAAAAAAAAAAAAGCATTCATTGTTAGTTTTGCTATTAAAAATGAACTTTTAGCATTTTTTATTTTAAGATTACACGGTGATGAGAACTTTTAGCAATCTATCTGAAGTACCAATTGAAATCAATCAGAAGCTGACCAAGAATCAGCATGTTGCAGTTATCAGTACCTGCTTATGCTCTTACCCCCTGGATGCTGATGATGTCTGCGACTGCTGCATGATATCCTTCTAACAAGAGCCATGACCAGTGCTGATGATTGTGGGACTGATTAGTCTTATATGCTAAATCATGGCCAACAAGACTACACATAATATGAGCTTGCAATGCAAACTACACAGACAGGCAGACTAAATACTGATGCTATAAAGATCCTGAAAAGTAGAGCCAGCTCCACAATGTCTCAATAGCAAATTACTCGGCTGAGCATCCTCAGTTGAGCAGCACTGCCTGGCACTTATGTCTCCATCCTTGTTATCTGCAAAAAATGATTAACTACTGGTCTAAGAGACAATAAGACTGGTTTAATGAAAATGACAGTGAAATCAGCTTCTGATTAATAAGGAAAAACTCACCATGCTTGGTGCAATGATTCCAACTGCTCTTTAAAGAAAAAGGCACATCTAGTAGAAATCACTGCATAGGTACAAAGAAGAACACAACTTCTGAAAAAATCAGTGGTGATTACAAAAATTTAAGGTAATGTAATGCCTTCCAGACAGTATGCTGTATTGTACAGCATTTACCAGTCCTGTACAGCATTAGTATGTGTACAGCAAAACATAGAGCATTTGAAATATCTTATTCACCTTAACAGAAAGAGTAAACTATGAATATACATTAGTTGTTTATTCTGAGGAACTTTTTCATATAAAATTTTTTTGATTATATGCCAAACTTTTAAAGTGTATAGTTGTGCGGCTCATATAGTTCACAATGCCATTCAAACTGCTGCTGATCTTTTACCACTAGACATAGTCTATTGTAACAATAGCCATTTTTACATTTACACTGTCAGAGTAGAATCTATGAAAGAACTCTGTGAAGAAGCAGAAGTTGAATATCACAAAATACTAGCTACAGTAAAACTACAGTAAAACTAGATGGCTAGCTTTAATGTCTGTGATTGAGAGTATTCTGAAATTATACAGTCCATTGAAGTTATATTTCTTATCCCTTGATAACTGGTCAAGAATAATTTAACTCTTTTTCAATGATAATACCTCTCAGTTGTGGTTAACATTTCTTCATAGTCAGGCATTAGTATTTGAGGCAGTAGTCAGAAACATTGAAGGAAATGATTGTACAATAGGGGAAGTCTCAGAGGAACTTGATATGCTAAAAGCAAAATACAGAGAATGTCTCAAATCAAACTATGTTCCTATTGGCATAAGAAGAGATTTAAGAATTTTAGAAAATGAGGGAAGCATAAAAAAAAAATTGTTTATTTCTCATGTTAAAACTTTTTACAGTAGCTGTTTGGAATATTTGGACATGTGGTGATCTCAGTTCCTGGAAATTAAGACATTTAAATGGGTGAACTTTAAAAGTAGGATATCATGGCATGATTTTGAGACATCGTTGGAGTATATAGATTCTAATTTTGGAAAAAATTAGAATGGAATATATGAAAATAACCTTTCTGATGAGGTTTCTTGTTTAAAGAAGTATATAATTGATTTAAAAATTGAAGAATGGAAGGAGAAAAAAACTCCTACAGGAGATAGATGGAGTGAAATATTTGCATTTTTTGAGAAACAAAAAGCCTTATGGTAATATAAAAAAAAAACAGTGGAATTTGCCCTTTGCTTACCTTGGACAAATGTTGTTACAGAAAGAGTATTTTCAATTGTGAATAAATTATGGACTGCAGAGAAAACAATTAAAACCTGAGACAATCAAGGCCATTCTTATTGTGAAATATAATATGGTTGATTCCTATGAAGATTTTATTAGTGAAATATCAGAGGATGAATTATTGAAAAGAATTCATTCTTCCAAAAAATATGTTTAAATTACTTAAATATAAAGAGCTAATAAGCTTCATTTCGGCAATGAAAACATTACTTAAATTAAGGGGATATTAAATCCCACATAGTTTTAAAACCGAATAAGAAACTCAAAGATTGGAATCAGAGAGTTTCTTGCCGAATATAGTAAACTATAAAGTATTGGCGACAATAGCGTTAGCAAATGCAAGTGATCCTAGTACGTAGTACAATACCGGGCAGCTTGTTGCAAAGATGGAGAAGTTCAGATCGCTATTCTTAGGTATTTTCCATAATGTAAAAACACATTTCCTAGGAAATGTATGCTGTTATTACATTATGGAGGGAGGTCACTACCCAGACCGGTTTCAGCCTTTTTTGAGGCTTCATCAGTGAGTAGCTAGACCTAATAATACCAAAGTGTATAGCGAGTATATAAGTACTCATTCGCAGAGTATATAAGTTCTTTTCGCTATACACTTTGGTATTATTAGGTCTAGCTACTCACTGATGAAACCTCAAAAAAGGCTGAAACCGGTCTGGATAGTGACCTCCCTCCATAATGTAATAACAGCATAACATTTCCTAGGAAATGTGTTTTTACATTATGGAAAATACCTAAGAATAGCGATCTGAACTTCTCCACCTTTGCAACGAGCTGCCCGGTATTGTACTACGTACTAGGATCACTTGCATTTGCTAACGCTAATATCGCCGATACTTTATAGTTTACTATATTCAGCAAGAAACTCTCTGGTTCCAATCTTTGAGTTTCTTATTCGGTTTTAAAACTATGTGGGATATAATATCCCCCTTAATTTAAGTTATTCAAATTTATTTAAATTGTTCATTTCGAGAGTTTTAATAGATATTCATTGTATAAGATAAATAACTTTTGTGTGATATTTACTTTTGCAAATATTATTAAGAATTTAAATAAAAGTTGCTTTTAATAAATATCTATTCACTGTATAAATAAAATAAATAAGTTTTTTTGGGATATTTACTTTTGCATCCATTATTGAGAATTTAAATAAAAATTTCTTGATAGTTTAGCAGTAACAATATTATTAATTAGTAATAATAACAAGAATAAAAGCAGAATATTTGACTGAAAAGGTATTATTAAGTTTCTGTTGGGATAAGAAGAAATACAGCAATTTTAGAATATATGCCTGGAGGGAAGGCAAACCTGCAAAGCAGGAAACAAATATGCAACCAGTGGAACGTGTCCAGCATTGGTCCTTGGAGGGAAGGCAAACCTGCAAAGCAGGAAACAAAAGTTATGCAACCAGTGGAACGTGTCCAGCATTGGTCCTTGGAAGGAAGGCAAACCTGCAAAGCAGGAAACAAAAGTTATGCAACCAATGGAACGTGTCCAGCATTGGTCCTTGGATAATCTGGTCACTATACATTCAAGCATTTTATGGACCTTCAACTCATAGCCCATATGAGTACAGGAGGATCAACTCTCCTCAAGGACATTGTCTCAATCAATGCTGTTGGAGGAGGATTTTGTAAATCTCCTTAATCAGAACACAACCATTAATGAATTTCTCAAAAACATTATCCAAGAGCCAATTAGAAAGGACCTCAGTTCTCTTTATCTTCTGGCTGCAGATGACCATCAATCTCAGAAAGCTGAAGTTGCTGGTCATCAAGCAGTGTGGAGCTCAAGCATCTAGTTCACATCTCTGTTCAGATTTGGAACATAACAGCCATAACTGTAACTATACATAAAAAAAGGTGGTAACTCAGACTGACAATTAATTGGGACACATCTTTATTACCTATTGCCGAGAAGAATTTTTGCCTGCATTTTTGCTAAATGACTGTTTGCTCTTACTGGAAATAAGTCTTCCAGTAATACTTAGAGTTGTAGGCCATTCCATGGAATATGACATGATCTTTGTTGTACATAAATTCTGAGAGAAGTGTTGTGAATAAAATTGTCACTTTTCATGGTCTTTATTGAGCTAATGAAAGTATTCAATTTGGCAATGGAAAGTTCTATGAAAACTCCTAATGAAAATTTGGTTGCCCAACAAAATTATTTCCATTTTGAAAATGCTATGTGACAGCATATCAGCAAGTGTAAACCACTGGGGAGACTCGATCATTGTAAAACAGGTATGAAGCAAGTTTGTGTTTTAAGTAGCAAATTAAGTAGCAAAGACAACTAACAACACATCACTTGTGAAACTCCAGTATGCTGATACAAATGTTATTTTCTCTCATTCTGAAACTGAGTTTAAGCCATTGTTCACATTTTCAAAAAAGCCCATGGAAAAATTAGACTAAGTATAATCAAAAATAAATAAATGAAATAAACAAATAAAAGCATAATTGCTTTTCTTAAGTTTCAACGGCAAATATTATTTAGCCACTCGAGTACAAAGCAATAACAGAAAATAACAATATTCATAAACTTTCACTGCATACAGATGTGAAAAAATATAGAATTTCATTAAAAAAAGTCCAGTATATTTCATCCAGTGTTGCATGAACATCATCAGGGAGACAGGCCAGTTACTATTGCAAACATGAATCATAAGAATGAGTAATGAGGCATGTGCCTACTAGCAGCAAAAGTTGTCATGCAGTTCTATTTGCATGACAACTTTTAAAACTGCATAACAGCTAAAGCTGGTGAGATAGGACTGTCCATTTCTGTTCCTTTGATTTGTTTGAACGACTTATTACAACATATAAAACAGCCAGCACTGATGGTGAATTCAAATAGCCTAAATTTCCTTCTGGGAAATCTGATTGCAAAAACTGAAGAGTCTCTTGTAGTGGTGTGTTGGTGAATAGGGAGACTACATCAAATGAAACCATAATCTTGTTATTAGACAGATAAAGATCTTTAGTTGATTTTTTTTTAACAAAGTTATTTTTAACCTAAGAGTTGGTGAGAAAGATGTTTTGCAGGGTAGCAATGGAAGAGCCACTTTTGGGCATAGTAGGTTGCCAAACTTTGAAGTAGAGCATAGAGACAAGGCAGATGGGCCTGATAAATTGGTAACCTCTCAACAGTAGTGCTATCTTGAGATGGTACATTATTCAATAATTTATTTAATTTATTAATTTGACTTTTCATTGGATCATGCTGATCACAGTAGGTTGTCCCATCTCTCAATAAGTTATTAATTTTACCATTATACTCAGTGGTATTGTATTCAAAACAATAGTGGCATTACCTTAGCCAGCCTTTTTTGATGACAATGTTAGTGTTCTCACATAGGGAGAAAAGAGCTTGTACTTCTAAGAAGAGTATATTTAAAGGAGATGATTTTGTTTGTAGAGTTTTGCAATCTCAAAACATAATTTATTAGCTATCTGTGCTATTCTCTGATATCATTTTCCACATTTACCATAATTTCTAAGTAAGGTGTATACTTAAGCAAGGCAAAATCATGACCTTTAGACAGATCATTTGTTTAACAGTCTGTTGGTTATTTGTTGAAAGTACTTTCACTTGGTTATACTATAAATTAAAGATGCCAAGAAATTACATTGTTGGTTTCATCGTTTATCTAAGTGTAAGCAAACAAAGTTTGCATGTGAAGTCACTTCACAACTGGGCTACACTCGGGTCTCTTTTTATGCAGATTTGAAGCTATGCAGTGCACGCCCACAGATATGAGAATCCATTCCGATAATAGGGTAATACAGCGTTTCCCAAACTTTTCCTACAACAGAAATACTTCACAAATCCTAAAATTTTCATGGAACACCTCGGTTATTTTTTAATGTATTCATTAATAATTAATTGTTAATTTAGCCGATTTTTTTTATTATTAATTAAATTTGGCCCAATGGAGAAAAAAGCACCAAAAAAAAAGCAATTTCTTTGGAAATGAAAATCACAACTTTTGATCACTTAGCAAAAGGAGAGAGATCTACAGTGATTGGTAAACATTTTAATTTAGGCGAATCTACTATAAGAGCAATTAAAAAGAATTAAGTCGCACTAAGAAAATCTGTAATTTCTGGCACAAAACTAAGTGCCAAATTATCATCGTACTCAAGAGATGCTTTATTGGAAAACACAGAATGCATGCTCGTAATTTGGATTGAAGAATTAACTCAAAGGGGGATTCCTATAAGTGGTTATTTAATTAAACAAAAAGCTCTTTGGTTATATGAACAGATGAAGCAATTAGAGCCATCTACTTCCGCTTCCCAAGCTGATAAAGAATTTTCGGCTAGCAAAGGATGGTTAACCGGGTTTTTAAAAAGGAATGCACTTCTTCATAATGTGAAGATTACAGGTGAGGTTGCAGCAGCAGATGAAGCAACCAAAAATTTTCAAGAGAAGTTAGCCAAAATTATTAAAGATGGTGTATATTGTCCCGATCAAGTGTTTAACGCTGATGAAACAGGATTGTTTTGGAAGAAAATGCCTAGTCAAACTTACATCGCAAAGCCTGATGAGAAAAAAAGCAAGTGGGTTTAAAGCAAGCAAAGATCAAGTAACATTGTTACTTTGTAGTAATGTATCAGGAGATTTAATGTTGAAACCCCACCTAGTAAATTAATTTCTAAGACCATGTGCTCTAAAAGGCAAAGATCTAAAACAGCTGCCGGTACATTGGATGGCTAATACAAGGGCCTGGGTAACAACTGCTGTATTTACTGAATGGTTCAATAATTACTTTGTATCAGAAGTGGAAACATGTATGAAGCAAAAAGTTCTCGATTTCAAAGTTTTATTAATTGTTGACAATGCATCAAGTCATCTGCATTTAGAACATTCAAATGTGCAGGTAGTGTTTTTTCCACCCAATACAACAAGCATTATTCAGCCATTAGATCAAGGCATACTTGCTACTTTTAAAAAATATTATGTTAAGCACACTTTTCAATTTATATTGGCTAAACTACAAAATGAATCATTAAGAGTAACTGACATTTGGAAAAAAATTTCTATTTTGGACTGCTTAAATCACGTTGCATCTGCTATCACTGAAATAAAACCACAATCTTTAAATGTTTGCTGGAAAGCAGCTTGGCCTGGATTTATTGCAAACAGTGCAACCATGCAAACATCTATATTATCAGCTGAAATCATTACATTGGCACATGAAATTGGTGGAGAAGGTTTTGATACATTTAGCCAGAACGATGTAGATGAATTGCTTGTGGATAATGCCTTAAGTGACTATGATATCATTGAATATCGTCGAAGATTCAGAAAACTATAGTAAAGTGGAAGAAAACCCTGTCCTCCTCACTGCAAATATAATTCGAGAAGGTCTAAATTGGAAAATCATTTTCTTGTTAATGACACAAATTCTAAACAAGCCTTTAAATTCCAACATGAGCTGAAGAACTGTATGTCTGGATATCGTGAGCTATTTAAGAAATTAGTGAAATCATCATCGCAAAGTTTAATCACTGATTACATTGTCAGAAGAAAAAAATCAGCACAGAATGAGGGTGAAGCTAATTCTTTGTGAAAAACCACTGCCTTTACCATACAGATATGTTGCGCTGACTATCTCTTCTGGTGATGAAAGTGATTTTGCACCAGTTCGCAAATGTTGCCGAATATTGTCTAATAGCAATGATAATTCTGATGACAAAATGTTAAAAAAAAAGTTACTTTTCAATAAAATTAAATGAATAAAGCTTTAAAACCAACTTAGGCATTCTTATTTTCCTGAATTTTCATAAACTTTTTTTCATGCAATTTTAGGTTTATTTTAATTTATTGCTTCGGTTTTATGCGGTTTTAGAAAATTATGGATCGTATCCCTGATTTTTCAATGTAAGTTAGGCCTTTTTTGTACCATTTTTTATATGCGGTTTTCTGTGGAATGTATCTACCGCATAAAAAGAGACCTGACTCTACTTGTATATAGTCTAATGACTTCCCATCAATTGCCTTAGTATCCCATAATGCAATGCACAAATATATATACTTATGGACAACATGTATAATACTATGCATTATTAGAAGGACCACTACCCAGACCAGTTTATACAGAGGCTAACAACTTCTGGGTAGTGGCCCTTCCCACAATGCATAGCATTGTACATGACTGTAAAGTTATGCATGTGGCATTATGGGATACTAAGACAACTGATGGGAACTTGTTAACCTCTATATATAAGTAGCCCAGTTGTTAAGTGACTTCATGCTCAAACTTTGCTTATACTTGGATTAAGGATGAAATCAGGAATATAATTTCTTGGCATCTTTAATTCATATGCTGTTGGTTAGTTACTGGTCAGTCTACCCAATGATGTCCATGTAATGTTGGATGAAATATTATTATTTTATTTACATAACTGATACAGTCAAAACAAGATATCATTTAAACAACAATTTGACTGCAATAAAGAGCCAAGAGGCTATTTTTTCAGACATAAATTAAGTTAAGGGGATAATAAATCCCTCATTATTTCAAAGCCGAATAAGAAACTCAAAGATCGAAATCTAAGAGTTTCATGCCGAAGAACTTCCTACCAGGTATTGACTTACTTGGACTCGCCAGAAGTTCTTCAGCATGAAACTCTTAGATTTCGATCTTCGAGTTTCTTATTTGGCTTTGAAATAATGAGGGATTTGTTATCCCCTTAACTTAACAATTTGACTGGTTATACAGAGCAATTCAGAATTCTACCCAATAATCTGTCAGGTGGTGTTGTAAAATATGAACTGTTCCAAGTAATGCTGTTTTTTGTAGAACATATGGTTACTTCAATAATAAATTTAATTTAATCCTTTATCCAAATGTAAGCAAACAAACATACACCTGAAGTATCTTCAGGACTGAGGCAACTCATGGTAAAGGTGGACCAAGCTCTCACTCCTTTGTCTTAGTATCTCCCATAACAAAGCACATCTCCTTGCAGACATTTATAATGCTATGAATTAAGGGAAGGGCCACTACCCAGACCAGTTTCAACCTTTACTGAGGCCTTGTCACTAGGAGCCAGACCCAGAGGTGGTGATACCAAGGTGGAAGCAATGGAGAAGTCATATTTACCTACATGAGTTGCCAAAAGGTGTCTCACCTTATTATTAAATTACTCTGAATTTAGAGAAAGATGTTGGAAGTTTTTTCCCACTTGGTTAGACTATAATAAATTTAGTTTAATCCTTTATCAAAGTGTAAGCAAACAAAGTTTGCGCCTGAAGTATCTTCAGGACTCTCGTGGTAAAGGTGGACCAAGATCTTATCACTCCTTGTCACAGTATGTTATACATATCCACAAGGAGATGTGCTTTGCATTATGGGAAATACTAGGACAAGGAGTGATGAGAGCTTGGTCTACCTTTACCACAAGTTGCCTGTCCTGATGAGGGACAAAGTTTGTTCAGGTGCAAACTGTTTGCTTACACTTGGATAAAGTATTAAACTAAATTTATTATAGTCTAACCAAGTGTGGGAAAACTTCCAACATATGGTTACTTTGTTGATGTTTAATTGCTGTAATAGTTAGATAGCGTCTTTGAAAGTACACCAATAACTATTGGGAAAACTTTGGTGTGTTTAAGCCAAACCCGGCCAACTTCGATTGCCAGATCTTGATATTTAGTAATTTTTTCCAGTTCTTTGTTGTTAATGTTGTTATCACTGGGTACTGCGATATCAATAATCCAAACCTGTTGATGTTTGCTAATTGTGATGTCAGGTCTATTGTGTTCCAAATGCCAATCAGTTTGTATTCTAAAGTCTCGGAGAATTTTTGCTGTTTCGTTTTCCATTAGTTTCTATTTTATGCTACCACCAGTTATCAGAAGTAGGAAAGCCATATTTTTTGCATACATGTCAATGAATTAATTTGGCCAATTGATCATGGCGGTATTTATAATCAGTTTGAGCAATCTTGCTGCAGGCACTGATTAGATGTTCTACACTTTCATCTTTCTGACTGCATAATCTGCATTTGCTGTGATTATTGATGTACAAAATTTTTGCTTTGCTTGCATTAGTTTGTAATGCCTGTTCTCGAGCTGCTAGAATAAATCCTTCTCTAATATATCTATATGCCAGCCTGGCTGACTGAGTGGCTAGCATATCCGCTCTCCAGCAAAAAGGCTGCGGGTTTGAATCCGAACGTGGGCATGGATGTTTGTGATTGTCTTTGGAAATACTAGTGGTGGTCGGCGGTAGATGGTGTTGTCGTGGTCAGTTGGTGGATTGAGTTGTGGAGGCAGTTGTAGAGCAGGTGCCCTCCCTTGATGAGTCTTTGGACTCCCTGGAGGTGTCAAATAATAATAATAATAATATTGTAGCCATTGTCATGTCTTGTTTATGTCAATTTTTTCCCTCAGTATCTCGAAGAAATTGGCCATGCAAGGGTTTCCTTTTCCAGCACACATATTGGTTATTTTGCTGTTCCTTTTTGTAATTGGATTTGTTTCCACCCTCTTGTTTAATTGCTTGAAGCATTTGCTCAAAGATCTTGTCGATGTAACTTTTTAAACTAATTTTTTGTTCTTAATCTGCCTCACTTGCAGTAGACCCTGTCCACCTATTCTCTTTGGTAGGTACAACCAATCAACATCACTTTGGGGATGTAATGCATGATGCATAGTCATTAATTTTTTAGTTTAGCAGTCCAATTTGTCCAGTCTATTATGCCAGTTGTGTATCGGATCACCGGTACAGCCCAAGAATTCATTACTCTAATTGTGTTTAATCCATTTAATTTTGTTTTCAGAATATTTTTAACTCTTTTGGTGCATACTGCTGCTGCTTTTATTTAAATTTCGAGTAGAGAATATCATTGTCTTCTAATATTCCTAGGTATTTATGGTGTTCGGTAGTTGAAATTGTTGTTATATATTTCTCTTAATCAAAATTAAGATTGCTAGTGTCATTAATTTTTCCTCCTTTAATAGATAAAATTGCACATTTATCTGAACCAAATTGCATATTGATGTCCTGAATGAAAATATGAATTGTGTTCAGTAAAGACTCAATTTGCTGTGCTGATTTTCCATATAACTTCAAGTCATCCATATACAACTTATTTGAAATTTTAATATTATATTTATGAATTTCACATCCAAGTTTTGTTTTCTTCAGAATCATAGACAAAGGTATGAAAGAAATGTTGAAGAAAAATTTTGACAAGGAATCACCTTTGAAAATTCCATGTTTAATGCTAATATCTCTGAATCATGCATTATTGATTATTAAAGTTGTTTTCCATGATTTCATAGCAGCAGCAGACAGGGGTGTGTCAGTAGTGTCTGGCACCTGTGTGCAAAACTTTAGTAATTCACTTTATAAAAACGTATCAGTGAGTAAAAATGAAATACGAAATATATTAATTAGAATTTGAATGAACAAAAAGCAGAAATTGCAAAAAAAAAAAAAAATGTATAAAAAAATAAACATACAAGAAGGGTACAAAAACAGCAAAAATAATTTGGAAAAAAATAAATAATAGTAACTTACAAGTATATAAAATAGGAACATATTAAACATTATTGGGTAAAGAAATAGGTAAATAAATATTTAAACAGAAAGAAAAATCACTTAGTGAATTGAACTTTTCTAGTTTTCATTAATGAAAATTCTCACTTTATAAAAATGTATATCAAGTTGATCCAAAATATCTGACTCTATTGATAAATGGCAAGATTTGAAAGTTTGTCTTGTATGATTGTGGAGTGCAAGTAGTTTTTAATAATTTTATGTTTAGAAAAGGATTGTTCTGCAGATGCTACAGATACTGGTAATGACAAAAGAATCTGAAGAGCAATTGTAAAGTTTCAATAAACTGTGATTAAGTCGTTTGAATAAATATACTGAATTATCTGATATATATTGTTTTAAAATTAGAAATAAATGGTTGACAGTGTAAAATTTCTTCACATAAATCGTCTGAGTCAATGTTTAAATGATTCTCGTGTGTTAATTTTTGTCATAACTTTTTACAAGATAATAAATATTCTTGTTTTGTGAAGTACTTAACAAATACAAAAACTGAAATTAATTCATATTTTCTTTTAATAAAGTAAATCTTTCCTGCAAAGATTGTAATGTTTGATCTACTATGTACAGAAAAAATAAATTACTTTAAATGAAATTTTAGGATCTACTATATTTTCATTTTCATAATCAAATTGTGTTGTCTTTTTACGTCGCCTTAGTGGTCTACTACTACAAAATAGATTCTGCATCAAATTTCGCTGCAATTAATTTTGAGCTTTCTACAATTTCTTTGAAAGTTTCATCAGACCTATAATCATTTAAAAATTTATTTAGATCATTCAATGCATCTAAAGCAAGTGACATTCATAGATGAAGACTGCAGTAATTTGCTGACAAAATTCACTAATATCATACCAAATCTTTGGCGCCTTTACTATCCCGGCACCTGTGTGCATCGCACATATTGCACATATGGCCGGTGCACCCCTGGCAGCAGAAGAACATATGTTTTTACTAATTCCAAATATTTATAGTGATTTTAGGATCCAGGAGTGTGGGAGGGAATCAAATGCTTTCTTACAGTCTATCCATGCCATATTTAAGTTAGTTTTTCATCTTTTTGAATTTCTGAGAATCATTTTATCATTAAGGATCTGGTCTTTTCTTTCTCTAGATTTTTGAAAATTGCCTTTTAGTTCAATCAGATAAATCTGATAAGTAGTGGTATATGGAATTTGCTATGATTGCAGTGAACAGCTAAAGCATAGTTGGTAGACATGTAATTGGACAATAGTCTCTTGGGTCCACATCCTTATCTTTCATGAAGAGAAAACTATGCACAGATATCATCCAGTCTTCCATTAAGCCTGACTGCAACAAATAATTAAATTGTTCTGCCATTCAATCACGTAGACTGATTAGATGCTTTAACAAAAATCCACGAAGTTCATCTTTGCCAGGTGCACTTGTTTTTTATTTTCATAGCTTGTGCACTGACCATTTCTTTAGTGATAATGACATTTTGCATTTGTTTTTGTTTTATTGATGATCTATTTCCTTAATCCATGAGGCATCTTTATTATGTTCAATAGAAATATCCCAGATTGATGTCCAAAATTTGAATATTTCTTCTATTTCTAGTGAGTGATTGTTTGCATTTGTATTTCTCTGGAGAGACGAAAGAATCGATGTTGGTTCTGTTGAAATTGCATATTTTGTAAATATTGGTTTATGTACATGACTGTAAAGATATGTGCACGGAATTATGGGATACTAAGACAACTGATGGGAAGTCATTAGCCTCTATATACAAGTAGCCCAATTGTGAAATGACTGACTCACAAACTTGTATTTGTTTACACTTGGATAAAGGATGAAACCAGGAATATAATTTCTTGGCATGTTTAATTTATAGTCTGTTGGTTAGTTACTGGTCAGTCTACCCAATGATACCAAATTTCAAAACCTTACACTTTGCAACACTGAATTCACAGTTGGATGAAATATTATTATTATTATTATTAACATCTGACCTCCATAGAATCAGAGACTCATTGTGGAAGCTACATATTATTGCACACAATGCTCATCCATCCGTGTCTTAAACTGATTCAATGTGTCTACATTCACAACAAACTCAGGCAATGCATTCTACTCATCAACCACTCTCCATGCAAAGAACCTCCTCCTCACTCCTCTGCTCGCATCCTCCTTACACAGTTTCCAGCGATGGCCTCTTGTTGAACCCCCACAACTCTCATTCTTTAAAGTTTTCCCCCAAGTATATACTTTGCATTCCATAGTTGCTTACCAAATTTCAAAACCTTACACTATGCAATGCTGAATTCGCAGTTCCACTGTCGATTCATTGACCATAACGTCTTCTTCACTCTGCAATGCTCTCCCCAATTTTGTATCATCTATAAACAGTGGCACATCACCAGTAAACCCGAGGAACCCGGTCATATGTCTTCTCCAAGTCCACAAAACACATGTAGACATTCTTGGCATATTCCCAAGATTTCTCGACCTGCTTTAAAGTGAAGATTTGGTGAGTTGTGCTTTTACCAGGAAGAAAGCCACACTGTTCTTCCTGGAACTTTGCCTCAACTATGCTCCTGCACCTTCTTTCCAAGCACCTAGCATATACTTTCCCAGGCAGACTGAGCAGAGAGATTCCACAATAGTTGCAGCAATCTCTCTGGTCTCCCTTCTTGAAGACTGGTATTATTACGGCTGTCTGCCATTGCTTTGGTGCTTATGCAGATATCCAAGCAACCTGACACACTCGAGTCAGCCAAAGAACGGCGTCTCGATTTAAGGCTTTTAGCATTTCGGGCCGAATTTCATCATCACCAGCAGCCTTGCCCGATTTTAGCAATTTTATTGCTAAATGGACCTCTTCTGCTGTGAGACTAGTCATCACCCCGATCTGCACCTCTTGGATGTCCACGGCTGCTGGGCCACCTGGGTTAAGAAGGCTCTCAAAGTATTCCCTCCATCTGTGGAGGATATCTTTCTCGATTGTTAAAAGTGCACCATCAGAGACCTTAATTGCCCATGCTGTGCACAATTTCCTCCCTTGAAGGTGGCAGATGGTCTGCCAGAATACCTTGTTTGCATTTGCATAGGATGAGTCTAATCTTTCTTCAAAGGATTCTGCTTTGGAAAGCTATCTGCTTTGCTGTCTTTACTGCCTCAGCAGCAGCATTTCGTGCCTCAGTGTACTGGAGACGCATCGTTTTTGAATAAAATTCTATATTTTTTTTATATATGTAAACCATGAAAGTTTATAAATATGTCTAGTACACATGTCCCATTAAAACTATTTTAGAAATTAACAATATTTTTTATTATTAGCTTTAAAATGCAAAGGAAAGCTTTTTGCATTCATTTTTCAAAGCTTAAACTGTTAAAATATTTATTCCATTCATTTTCTAATATTCCAACCTTCTGAAATCCTCCCAAACATTACAGCTAACCATTTCTAGTACCTCTTCCTAGCACATCAGAGAACAACTGCATACTCCTCTTTTCCCTTGCAATTAATTTCTGCATATCCCTCATGTTGTGATCCTCTTCCTTGATATTTTCACCAAACATTACAATCTGTGAAAAAGCTGGATTCCTATTCATTCCATTAGATTATTATCAAACCCATTTCTTGCAACTCAAATATAAACTCCCTTCATGTAGTACTATCATATCTCGTACACCCCTTGAGGGTACATGGCAGGAATTTGATGATGAACATGCACCAACCTGTCAAATTCCTTTATGAGATTTAAAAATGTTAATATTCATTCTCTCTTCAACTACTTTTGCTGTACATTTCTGAATTCTTACTAAACATTTCCAAAATTTGAGCTACCAATGAAAAAACTGCAAACTGGTCTATGATTTGACATATTTCCATTTTTGCATGATATTTATGAAACAAAGCATTACCTTTTCACTCCTCAGAGTTTCGACCACTTGCAAGACTTTTGCTGGAGAACCAAGTCTATGATTCAATTTCTTAAGAAAATCTCATCCAGTACTGAAAACATACATGATTAAAAAAACTACCATAGAACACACCCACACAGTGAGGACAAAAATACCATGTAGTGGATATCAGATGGTGTATATATATATCGATGGCCTGTGCAATGTCATAGATGACAGATTGTGTAATATTGAGCAGCATTCGGCAATTAGTTTTGAGAGTCCATGCAAATGTCATGCATGCATGCACAAACTTATAAAAAGCTGCAATTGAATAACTATTTAATTGTAACTGTTTACATTCAATGTTTCAACAAGCATTGCATCATATATAACATACAGAAGTGAAAAATTATCAATCTTTCAAATAAATAAATAAAAATTACTACTTATTTGCTTTCTTGTTGAAATATACTTTTAAAACAACAGATGTACTTTAAATACTTTCCTTAAAAATACCTATAACATTGATTCTCAATGCTAAATATATTATTACATTCTCCATGGAGTTGGCAGACTCATTGTAGGAGAATTGTTCAACTGACAATGTATTTATCATACTGAATTTTAAAATCATTAAAACTCCCTACATTAACAACATATTCTCCATGTAAAAAATCTACTCCTAACATCCCACTTCACCACACTCTTACATAACTTCCAGGGATAGTCTAATTTTTCCTCCTCTTGCCTTCTACTCTTTTTATAATCCCCTGTGGATTAATCCAAGAAAATCTCCTCACTAACTTAAATCTCTCTATCATGTCATGTAACCGGTGGCATGCTTGGGGCATGCCACCGGTTACCCTCTCTTTTTTTTTTTTTTTTTTTTTTTTTTTTTAACACACGACTCGATCATACACAAATTGCTGGTATCATTGGGCAATTGCCAATCCATCTAAACAATGTACACTGGTGTCCAAAATCTAAAGACATACACTATTTCTGAAGATTAATCTGCAAATTCAGATGAATCAGCTTGTGGTAATTTGTATAACTGATGATTTCAAGTAGAAAGCAGGTACACATCAAATTCTCGAAATGTGAGCAAAGAGATCATGTGGTAGCACCAAACAAATAAAAGGCAAAAAGATGCAATAAGCAAATTGGGTTTGAAAGAAGCTCTTTTTGTGCAGTAATAAAGTGCAAACTTGGATGTCACTAGATAATTTCACATAGGGAAGAATTATTAAAAAGCTTGAAGAAGCCTGTAAAAGTACTGATATTGCCAGCGAGTTTGGAATCTCACATGGCATTGTATCCAGGCTCTAGGCAGTGTTTCAAACCAATGGAATGTGTTCCAGACATTTTCTAAGAGGGTGGCTTGCTCTACCACGAAACATGAAGACAGGTTTTTGGTTATAACAGCAAAACTTAATTGATGCACCATGGCAGGTCAGCTTGTAAATTTGCTCCATTCAAGTACAGGTATGCAGATATCTCCACAAACTGTGATAAGAAATCTGTGACAAGCAGGCCTATATGCCAGAAGGCCAGCAGAGTACTTCCCTTCATCCACAGCTCAGCATAGAGCACATTTTCAGTGGTGTTGTATCCATAAAAATTGGACAAGACACCAATGGGGTAATGTACTCTTTACAGATGAGAGTCATTTTAGTCTGCTGATTCTAGACATCACTTGACCTGGTGAGAAAGTTATATTGCTAATCATTGTGAGAATGTTCTTGAAAGGAATGGATGGATATGGCAGTACTGGAGAGGCATCATGTTTAATGGATGCACCAAACTTCAGGTGCTGGAAAAACAGACTGGCTGGTGAATGATATTGCAACAAAATTTCAATGTCATTCAATTGTTCCATGGTGCTGTAGGCAAAAAATTATTTTTATGAATGACAATGCCACACCACAAGGTACACAAGCAGTGGAGATAATTCTGGAGACTGAGGATATTAATGGAATTGAGTGGCCAGCACACTCTTCAGATCTCAACCCAACAGAATACGTTTGGGATGCAATAGGGAGATGCATTGCTGCTCGAAATTCCCCTCCAGAAAACAAACAAGCTTATCCTTGCCTCTGAAGGAGGAGAAGGCCAGTCTGCCCAAGAACTCCTGAATCACTTAGTGCTAAGAATGGTAAGATGTTGTGAGAAATGCATAGCAATTCAGAGTGGACATATTCATACTGAAATAACTTTCTGTATAGTTTTCTGTTAGCAATGTACATTAATTCCTTAGTAAGTCATTGGGAAATTTGTAAGTTTTGCCAAAAACAAATTGCAATTAACTTGTACAAAATTTTATGTCCATATTTGGCTGTAGTCATGAAAATTTTTTCATATACAAGCAAAAATATAGTTCGTCATTAGCTTTTGGAAACCAGTGTACTACAGTGTATATAATTGGAAACTTCTGTCTTAGAAGCATTCTTGTAGAGTGGTACTATTTTGTCTTCTGTTCACTCC
This sequence comes from Typopeltis vanoorti, assembly GCF_054136105.1. Lineage (NCBI taxonomy): Eukaryota > Metazoa > Arthropoda > Arachnida > Uropygi > Thelyphonidae > Typopeltis > Typopeltis vanoorti. The sequence goes on along the minus strand of NC_143549.1, from coordinate 162,236,414 downwards.
TTAGGAACCTTACCCACTGAAAGACTTCAGTTAATTAACCAAGTCAAGGCATAGATTACTGTTATGCTAATTCCTTAAGAAAATGTGGTGATATGTCATCCATTTCCATTATTAACATCTAACCCAATCAATGCCTGATACACTTCTAATTCTTTCACTTCCAATTCCCTTCTATATATTGCATTATTTACGCTAGTATGATATAAGCTGATAAATTGCTTATTCAATAATTCCACTATATCCTTTGCTATAGTTACTCTGTTAACATGACTATCTACCAATGTCAACCTGGTATAATTATTCTTCCTTTTCCTTGCCATATAGCAGAAGAATTCCCTTGATTGGCAAAGTGGTTAGCGTATCTGGTCTTCAGCCAAAAGGCTGTGGGTTTGAATCCCACCTTGGGCATGGATGTTTGTGATTGTCTGTGAAAATGCTAGTGGCAGTGGTGAGCAGTAGATGCGGTTCACTGTATTTGGTGGATTGAGTGGTGGAGATGGAGAGTTGTAGAATAGGTGCACTTCCTCGATGAGTCTTTGGACTCCTTGGAGTTAGTAATAGTAAATGGGAAAATAAATGAATAAGGACTTCTGTTGCTATATTGGCCTGACCAGCCAACCTCCTTTCATACTGCATCCTTTCTTTTTTTAATGTGCTCATTACTTTCCCAGCCTGCGTTTTATACTCTTCATGTATCCAATAACCACCAACTCTTTGTATCTTCTCCATAGCATTTTCTTTTCCAACACAGCTTAATCGATTTCACTGTTCATCCATTTCACTCCTACTCTATTTGCTCGCTTAATCCTTTGAAAGCAGTTATACATTTCTTGTGTCAGATATTGCCTTATGAATTTCCATGCACTGTCAACATTTTATCTGCACAGTTCATCTAACCACATACTATAATACAGAGCTTTCCATAATTACCCACCTTATACTTCCACATATATCCATTTTTGGCAGTAACCTTTTCTTGTTTCACCACTTCCCCAACAAGTACCCAACTGGTGGCAGTGTCAATACCTCATTAACAACTGATAACTTGTGAAGTTATTAACAACTGATAACTTGTGAAGTTATCAAATTCAAAACACTAAAGCTGCTTCTAGTTGCTTTAGTCACATTCTGCTTAAGATATTTATCCCTCAGAAATTCCACAAATGCACTCTCCTTGTTCTCATACATTATCTCCTTTCCATTCTATATTTCAGTAATTGAAGTCTTCCATCAGGGCCACCTTATAATTTTATTTATTTCTAAAAAAAAAAAAAGTTAATTTCAGATTTACTTTAATGGAGGTCTTTATTACCCAGTTAACATTGTTATCCACCAACTTAGAGGCTCCAGGTTTGGCTTGAATCCCACTGTTAATTTTTGCAAATATGTTTGAGTGGCAGATAACTTTCAGTGCTTGATAGGAGACCACCATCACTCTATTTATTTGAGGCCTGGAGTGGCTTTTTAAAAGTTCCATGTTTGTATCAACAGCAGGGTTTATGAATTATGCAATACACATAAAAATCATTAATTATACTTTTAATTACAGCTTACGGAATTTAAATCATAACATGCATGGATATCTTTTCATTCTGTAAACCTTCTTGAGTCTTTTGGAGTTTTGGAGATTATAATAAGAAGTCATATATTGAAGAATATGCTCAATTCTCAGCTAGCAGTTAAAAACTAATTTAAGTGAAAACATTTTTTAACTTTTTTTTTTACTTCCTATCAAGTAATTTACAAAAGAAGATAATTTAAGTTATGCAACAAAAGTCACTATTCAGTTAAAAAATATTTCATAATTTCAGATGTGTTAAAATGGTAACAAAAAATGAATGACAGTTGATGGAATTGCTGGAGCAAAGATAAGTTTTATTTTTTTTGGAATATTTTTGAATTATATGCATTTCACGAAAATTTATTTAATCAGTGATAATAAAACAGAATGTGTATTAATTATTGAGGTTGTTAGTAGTTTTGTAGTGAATTTTGTGAATAACAATTAACGAAGATGGTAAACAATGGCGGTAAGAACTAGAACTACAAGGCACATGGCACAAAAATTAAGTGTGTTGAGTAGTGTGGATTTTACTTAAGATCATTCATTGTTGGAAGTGTAATATGTATGCGTGGGTGAATGTGGAAGATGTGTTTTTTGTAAGATTAAACAAGAGATGGGAGAGAGTGAGAGTCTGCGAAAAATGTGATATATTAATGGACTTTTTTGACTTGAATGAAAGTCGTGGGCAATACTAGATGAAAGGCAAAAGGCACTGATGAATGTAACAATGAAAAGAACAGTCAGAAGAGTGAATGCAAGAATATGTTTGGATAATGTGACAGAGAATATGGAAGTGACTGAAAAAGTAGAACTGATAGAGCAAGAGCTTCCATGATTGAACGGAAGAAAGTCTGACTGATGGAACAATAGTGGGAATGATTATTGAAATGCAAGAATAGAGGAAAGAAATGATTAAGACAAGAAATGAGATGCAGCTTATACAAAATGAAATTACGACATATGGCGAATATGAACAGAAGAGTGCGAAAGAATAAAATAAAAGTTATGGTGGATGGAGTGCACAAGGTCTGTTTTCCAGAAGAGAAGATGAACAGGGTGATTGAAGTGCTGAATATGAGAAGTAAGCATGCAAGGGAGTTAGTAGTTGTGAATCGAATGAATGATTGATTCAGCAAGATAAATAAGGAGAGTGAAAGAAAACTATGTAGTAGGAAGAGTAGTTCTGTGTTGCTCATGTATGACAATGATGAATTGCAGCAGGAGAGCTTGAATTAGCAGAAATGTGTGAAGAGAAAGGAATGTAGTTTGTGAATGTGTGGGATGAGTTTGAGGGATGAAAGGAACTACATAAGAGTGATGGACTGCATTGAAATGGCTTTGGAATGAGTAATCTAGAAAGGTCATTGCTGGGAGGAAGTGTAATGGAGAATGCAAGCCAGGTATCAGCAGAAGTCAAAAATGCAAATGAACAAAAGAGTGAACCAGGTAAGACCAATGTAACTGTGAATGGAGATGAAATGTGAGAACAGGAATGCAAATTGGACAATGGAAATGGGGTGAGCCTGGGAGACACAATATAAGGAGAATGGATTCTGAAAGCAGTAATGGATACTTGTATTGGGATGGTCAGCATAAGAATGAAACAGCCTAAAATACATGGAGGGTATGGAGTGGGTGATATGGGACAAAGGCTACAGATAAGTAGACAGGAGCAAGTGTGGAGAGGCAGAATGGGCCGGGAGTATTTTATACTTTGCCGATTTGCCTTTTGGCATTCTATAGAATGCCTAGGAAATGTGTGAAATTCAAAGCATCTTGTACTTTAACATCCCACTTTCGGCATTCTATACAATGCCTAATTTCACACTTTGTCGTAACATAGAACTGGTTATAGACTAAGAAATAAACTATTATGCTTATTTACGAATGCCAGGAATACCAGAAATAAGGGAAATGACATTTTTTGTACATTGAATTTATCTGTCTCAAAATAGTTGAAATAAGTGACACATGGTTGAATGAGAATGATACCTTGATGGGAATAAAAATGGAATGACATGATGTTTTTGTCAGGAAGGGCATGAAGGGAGGGAAGGGGATGATGCTAATGATAGCTGGGAAATTATATCCATAGAACACTGAGATATGAGGCAAAAAGTGACAGTGATTTTGAAGCAATATAGTATAAGGTGAAGGTTGAGAGAATGAGATATCTAGTTAGGTGTTGCTACTGGCTGGATAATGGAGAGGATGGAGACAAAGAAATGTATAGGCAATTTGGCTTAGAAATCAAAGGGTGATTTCAATTACAGCAATATTGAATGGAATAAAGAGACAGCATCAGGGAATAAAGAGAATGCATTTCTGGAGTTCTTAAGGGTCAACCATCTTAGGCAATATGTAACAAAGAATAACACACGAGGCTTATGAGTCTTAGATCTGGTTATATCATCAGAGGATGTAACTGTGAATGGAGCATCAAACTTCCAGGTTGGTGAGAGTGACCATGGAGTGAGCATCTGGGTTATAGCAAGTCATATGAAAACTTCTGTGAAGAAGGGATATATGTGGAACTACAAGGCTGGTGATTATGAAAAGCTTAGGGACAACTGGGACCTACAGTGTGGAAAGAGAAGTTGAGTGGGAAGGAGACAGAAGCTGAATGGACAATGATTAAGTGCTATTTAATGGCAGCAATGTCTGAGTGTATTCCAAATGTGAAAAGGCTAAACAAGGTAGAAGTAAAATGAATCAACGAAGAGATTAAGTATGAAATCTGGAAGACAAAGGCACTATGCAGGCAACACAAGGTGAATGTTTGTAATAATCAGTTGCATGAAGAGTACAAAGAGCTAGGATGGTAACTCCTTTTAAGAAATCTTAGCAATCAAGCTAAGAAAAATCCTAGTGAGTGCTCTTTCAATATGCAGCAAGCATAAGAAAAAAGGACTATGAGAGGTTGATGCTAGTTGATGACAATGGCAGAAATCGTAACCACTGCAGAGGATATAGCTGAAATATTCAATGAGCAGTTTATCAGTAAATTTCATCCTCATAAAGGCAACATCATGAGAAGCTGGAATATAGAGGGTATGGTTGTGGAGGAGGGACTCATGGTGAATGAGCAGGAGGTACATGGTGTATTAAGTAAACTTGATGTTAATAAGGCAGCAGCAGCTCATGATAATATATCACTGCATGTCTTGAAGGAATGCTCTTGGGAATTAACAGCACTTTTGGCATAACTGTTTAACATGAGTCTTGCAACAGAGAAAAGTCACAAAGGAATGGATGGTGGGAGTTGTCTGGAGTTAAGGTATTAGAGAAGTTGGTGAGGACTATGATTCAGAAGTGGGTTGATAATAACAGTAATCTATATGATGATCAGCATGGGTTTGTTATGTTATGATAATAACAAGCAATCTGCTTGTTATTATTGTTATTACCCAAGAACCCATGGAGACAAAAACTCATCTAGGAGATCCTTTTGTCAAACACACAGCTCATCATACCACTTTAAACACACTCAAATTCTCTGCAGACACCACACTCTCAGGCAAGGCATTCCAATCATTCACAACTCTGCATGAAAAAACCTTCTTCTCACTCCCCTACTCACACCCTCTTTATACAGTTTCCAGGGATGACCTCTGGTTCTCCCCTGATCTCCCACTATTTTCTGTAGAACCTCTCCAGCATTGATCATATAACAATCCCTTACTAACTTGTAGGTCTATATCATATCTCCCCTCTTCCTCCTGTCCACCAGACTCTGCAAGTTGCATCTTCTAAATCTACTTCTAAAAGAATATACTTCTACTTCTACTAAAATCTTCTAAAAGAAACTACCTTAGTCAGTCGCCTCCAGACCCTTTCCAGCATCTCTTCGTCCATTTGAAAACCTGGTGACAATAGCCCATGTGTGGCCTAATCAAAGCCTTATACAATGAACCAAGAATCTACCCACCTCTACAAGTCAGTGTCCTCCACATCATTCCCAGAAGCCTTTGTGTTGTCTTCACAATTTTGGCTATGTGTCCCCTAAATTTCAGATCCTTACCCACTATCACCCCAAGATCTCTTATTTCCTCCACCTTCGACAATATATCCTAACCAAGCATAAATTCTGCATCCCATTTTTGTTTTCCAAATTTTAAAACCTTACATTTTGCAACATTAAATTCACATCCCGATTCCCATGCCCAATCACTCAATTTATTCAAGTCTTCTTGTAAGTCCACAACATCCTCTCTACTCTTCATGGTTCATCCCAACTTTGCATCATCTGCAAACAACTGAATATCTCCATCCAAATCTTTACCAATATCATTAATATACAAGTTAAACAGCAATGGCCCTAAAACAGACCCCTGAGGCACACCACTAGTAATCGTCCTTTTCATGGATATCGCTCCACCCCCATACACAAGTTGTTGATACCTATCAGATAGCCGTCTCCAATCCAATGGACCAATCTAATATCCAACCTCATCCATTCCAGTTTGACTATCACCTTATCATGCAGTAATCTATCAAAAGCTTTTCCAAAATCTAAGTATATTACTGTGTATCCTTCTCCTCTGTCCATGGAAACAGTCACCTTATTGTAATAAGTAAGTAGATTACTAAAACTGACCTCCCTTTAGAAATCCATGCTGTCCATAAAAGATAATACCACTGTTGACAATCCAATTCTGGATCCTAGTTCTCACAAACTTCTCCAACAACTTAACTACAACACTTGACACACAGATAGGCCTATAGTTTGATGCTTGAGTTCTATCACCTCTTATATGAAGTGGCAAAATCTTGCCCTCCTTCCACCCCTTAGGAACTTGACCGAGTGCAAGACTCGTATTAAAAAAATATGTCAAGGCCGGCGTCAACTCCCTGGCACATTCCTTCAGAATATGTGGTGATATATTATCAAGTCCCACAGCCTTATTTACACCTGGTTTTCTCAACTTCCCATACAACTCTCGCTCACTTACAGTCAGTCTCTTGATGATGGGGGACATCATCAACTGCTCTCAATCTCTCCATGAAGTCACATTCACAAGATTGAAAGACCTTAATGAACTGCTCATTCAAGGTTCTCCACCACACCTTCCGCAACAGCTGTCTTTATACCATTTTTTCCAATCAGTGTCATTCTTCCATAATCATTCTTTCTTTTGTTGGTTACATATCAAAAGAACTCCTTTGGATTCTTTTTGGCTTCATTAGCTGTTCTTACCTCTCTTTAGCTATCCTCACCAACCAAGTCACCCACCTTGCCTGGTCTTTGTAGTCCTCATGGAATTGGTTTCCACTTCTCTTATGCTGCCTCCATAATGCTCTTTTTCTCTGTATTGCATGCTTAATCTCTTTATTCATCCATTTCACACCTACCTTATTTAACCTTCTCACCCTCGGAATACATTTAGACATTGCATCTACTAGATAGTTTTTGAAAATTCTCCAAGCTGCATTGATCTCTTTTCCAGCTAATTCCTCATTCCATGCTACACCTACAAGCTGTCTCCTGAGCTCTTCATAATCATCCCCCCCCCAGTACTTCCACATATACCCTTTTATTTATTTGTATTTATTTGTAAGCTTCCTATAATAGTATAAAATGTTGAACAATCATATGTGTAACCTAAGAGCAACAGCTCATCCAGGTTATGATATGCATAAAGTTACAAAAATTTATGTAATGCATTTTCATTATATACATGTTGTCGCAGGGAAATGATGAAAATAGGCATTTGATCAAATCCCTAAGGGATATGATCAATTCATGGAAGATGTTAAAATAACAACTCTGTGGGGTGATTTCCCTGAAGAAAGTAAGTTATTTGATCAAATCCCTTAACTGTTTTAGTGATTTGATCATATCCCTTAACTGTTTTAGTGAAAAGATGAAATAATATTGTTTAGATATTAAAAGTATTTATTTAGTAAACCATGCATTATTAAATGTAGAATAGTTAATACAACAATAATCATTTAAGCTGATATTTTTAAAAACAAAAAGGATATTTTTAGTGAAATTTTAAACATTTTTCGTGGATACAAGCTCCCCTCTGGCGTCCGTGCCGGCCAAACAATACGCGAGGAAGGTTGCGCGCATTTTTATTATTGTTTTCTATATTTCGAGTTTTATCAAGTACCTACTTTAGAAAAATGAGTTCAGATATAGAAAAAAAATCAAACTCTGACCAAATTTGTATCTGAAGAACAGTTCAATGAAACTGTCAGGACGTTTTTGAACAAGCGGCATGAAAAAGAAAAACCTTTGTGGACTCACGAAAGGATAGAAGAAGCTGTCACAATCATTGAACAATTTAAATTAGCACCACTACTTAAACTGCAACGGACATATAAACAGTACTATTATGGAAAAAAATACGATGTTATGGAAGTAGGTACTAAAAAATCTTTGATTTTGAAGAGAAAGTCTGAATTCGATCCAATTGTGAAAATAGTACCAACGGAAAATTTTTACCACATACGTCGGGAAACCCATCAGTCAACTGGCCATGGAGGAAGAGATAAAATGCTGTATAGTTTGAAATCGAAATACCTAATACCTACTTCAGTTGTACTGGAGTTTTTAAAGCTGTGCACAGTATGTCAGTCTAAAAAAAAAATTCCAAACAAATGAATCGTTGTTTGCCCAATTGTATCTAGAGACTTCAATCATCGTGGCCAAGTCGATTTAGTTGACTTACAGTCGACACCAGATAGAAATTACAAATGGCTATTAAACTACCAGGACCACATGACGAAATTCAGCTTTCTTCGACCGTTGACTACAAAAAGAGCTGCTGAAGTAGCAATGGAGCTATTAAAAATATTTTTGGAAGTAGGTTGTCCTCATATACTACAAAGCAACAACGGCCGTGAGTTTAAGGCTGCTGTCATACAAGAATTAACAAGTCTGTGGCCAACGTGCAAAATTGTAAATGGTAGGCCTAGACATCCAGCTAGTCAAGGATCTGTTGAGCGATCAAATCAAGATGTTGAAGCTATGTTATGTGCTTGGCTAATTGACAATGACACAAAAAATTGGGCTATAGGTTGTTACTTTGTTCAATTCCAAAAGAATTCCTCTTTTCATCGAACCATTAAACGATCACCTTACAAAGCTTTATTTGGAACAGAACCAAAAATCTAGTCATATTTCGAAAGAGCTGCTTGAAAAACTTGTTACTGAAGAGGACTTGGATCTACTTCTTAATCAGCAGGACCATGACATTATTTTAACACCAGAAGACTTACCAGCAGCTTCCTTAGAGAACAACACTTCGACTTCAAAAGATCCACCAGCATCTGAATTAATTGATTACAATGCTTCAACTTCAAACGATCTATTAATAGTTAAATCAACCAACAATAACACTTCAATGTCACACGATCTACCGGCAGCTGATTTACTCACCAAAAAGGCTATAAATTTAGAGGATCTAACAGAAATTGAATCAATTTCTTTATCGATAATAAGACAACTCGAACCAGTTAACAACTCTACTTCAACTCCTGCTTCAACAGTTAAAACATCTGTAGTGTTACTTGCATCAGAAGGGGAAGCAGCTGTCAGCGACAGTAAAGCATGTTGTGTTGTTTGTAGAATGGAATCTACTGGAGCCCATTCATGTGACATTTGTAAAAATCCGGTGCACTCAATATGTGGGAATACAGTAGGAGAAGAAGGATATGGATCGAAAATTCTATGCTATTTATGCCAAAAAGAAGAGAGCATTAAAGATCAAAGGGAAAATGCTGCAAAACACCTGAAAAGATCAGCTGAAAAAATGAAGGAAGTTTCTTTGAAGAAATTTAAAGATGTGTTAGTGAATTCCACAGTTTTGGTGTATGTACCTAAGGTAGATAGAGGCCCATTAGATGGAAATAACATCGTGGGGATCGTATTAGATATAAAAAATAATTTATACTAAATTGGTACCTCAGTTGGAATTATAAAAGATTGGCTACCTAGAAACGCTCTTCAAATAGCTACTACAACATTTACCGAAACAGTTCCACAGATTAACCTAAGTCTGCGTGAGATTGCAGAAAAATTATCCGTATTTGGAGGTCAAGGATTTAAGAAGTGTTCCTGTGGGCAATCCAAATTACAATGTAAAACAAAAAGATGTGCCTGTAAAAAAAGTAACGTACTTTGTAACTCGAGATGCCACAAATCAACAACGTGTTTAAATAAAAATGAATAAACATTATTATTTATTAATTACATTCACGAAAAATGTTTAAAATTTCACTAAAAATATCCTTTTTGTTTTTAAAAATATCAGCTTAAGTACCTATTTCTTTTGTTAATTAGTTTCGAATAAATAATTTGTGTTTCAATGACTATTGTTGTATTAACTATTCTACATTTAATAATGCATGGTTTACTAAATAAATACTTTTAATATCTAAACAATATTATTTCATCTTTTCACTAAAACAGTTAAGGGATTTGATCAAATCACTTACTTTCTTCAGGGAAATCACCCCACAGAGTTGTTATTTTAACATCTTCCGTGAACTGATCATATCCCTTAGGGATTTGATCAAATCCCTATTTTCATCATTTCCCTGCGACATACACATATGTACATTCATATAATATACATATTACATATTATTATAATATAATTACATAATAAAATCACAGGAGACATGCTAATATGTACAGAGAATATGCAGTTGCATAACAATTAATTTGGAACAAAATAAAACAAAGTAGTTAAATAGCATTTAAATTTTTACGTTTTACACATGAGACTGGATCTTTGAATACAAATATGCTAAAAACCAATAATTTATACAATTATTTCGAACAGAGTTTCCTCATTACTGTGGGAAAATAAATACTCTTTGATTAGAGTTTTGTATTTGTTTGGGTTAGTTTCATTTCTTATTGTTAAAGGTATTGCGTTGAGTACTTTTGGTGCTAAATAAGTATAATATTTGTGTATTGTTTCTTTATTTGTTTTTGGAACTATATATTTTAGGCCCTTATGTCTACTAAGGAAAGTATCTTGTTTGATATTTACATATTTGTTGTTGTTTTTTATAATAATAATACCCTATAGATGTATAAATATCTAAGGGATAGTATGTTTAGTATGGTGTATTTATTACACATTGCAGTATCCTTATATTTGTTTCTAGTTAAAATTTTAATTATTTTACTCTGAGTTGAGACTAAAGGTTTCAGCATAGTGCGAAAGATTCCTCCCCAACTTAATATACCACATTGTAGTGTGCTTTGAATCCATGCAGAATATAATATTTTTAGCATATTTAAATTTAAGAATCTGTTTAGGTAGTAAAGTGTGTTTAGCATAATCCTTACTTTATTTATGACATCAGTAATATGGGTTTCCTGCTTAAATTTCTAACAATTTTTAATCCCAAGTAAGTTCACTGATTTTTTCTATTTTCTTGCAGTTGCAATTTGAATTTGTCCTGCAATTCCAATCATGCAAAATTAATTGTGCAGTGACGTTCATTTTGCCAGTTGTATTTCGCAAGATAAAATTTATATATTTGGTTTTTGAGACATTCAGACTAAGTTTGTTTGATTGGAACCAATTTGTTACTTTCAAAAGATCAGCATTCACGATGGTTTTCATTTGTTTGGCTGTGTCCGTAGAGAAAATTAGTAGTGTATCATCTGCAAAAGTATTTATTTTACTGTTTAGTTTAAGAATGCAGAAGTCATTGCTATAAATATTAAATAAAAGTGGTCCCAAGACAGATCCTTGTGGTACACCGTAGTCTACTGTTTTGGAGCTGCTATGGTCCTCACACTGCTGGCAACCACCCAGGTAATCACCTCATGATTACTTGGGTGCTCTCACCAATTGGTGGGTGATTGGACACTTCATTTATAATTACATCCTCTGATGAGCTGACCAAATCCAAGACCCTCAATCTTCGTGTGCCCTCTGTTACACACTATGTGAGGTAGTTATCCCTCAAAAACTCATGTTCTTTACTTCCAGTTGCTAACTCATCATTCTAGTCTATACTGCCATAATTAAAATCGCCTATAATGACCACTCTTTACTTATTTGCTTGGCTAATTTGATTATACATTTAATAGTCACTGCCATCCATATTTCCTGGTCTATAACAACATCCAACCAAGTATTTCACTCCATTCACCTCTATCTCACACCATACTGCCTTAAAATCACTAGCACTATTTCCCTCTTGAATCTCTACTTTGTATGGACATAACTCTTTCTCTATCATCAATAACACTCCCTCTCCTTTTTACCCCTTCTATCCTCATGAAACGCATCATATCCTTCCATCTCTATTCCTGTCAGGATGTCATCCTCATCTAACCATGTCTCACTTATTCCAACAATTTTTGGGTGAACAGACTCAATTAGTGCAAACTATTTCATCTGCCTTGTTTCTTACACTTCTAGCATTTGTATATAAACACAACAGCTCATTCCTGGATCTACAGCTAGTTCTACTGCTAACATTCATTATGTATTACAACAAGGTGACAAATTTGCTTGATAAAGGATATGCCTGTACAATGGTGTACTTAGATATTTCAAAGGCCTTGGAAAGACAGCCACATGACAAGCTGGTAGTTAAATTGAAACAGATGGGATTAGATAACAGACTAGTGAGTTGGATAGCTGATTGGCTGTCAGATAGGTATCAGCAGGTTATGTATGGAGGAGTGGTATTCCAAAAGGGGAATGCCATATATATTGCAAGGCTTAGGTGTCATTGATGATTCATAATATAGTTTTATGGTATAAACAACACCAAGAGAGGAAAAACTACATTTATTAAACTGACTAATAAATTTAGTTTAATCCTTTATCCAAGTGTAAGCAAACAAAGTTTGCACCTGAAGTATCTTCAGAACTGAGACAACTGGTGGTAGAGGTGGACCAAGCTCTCATCACTCCTTGTCCCAGAATCTCCCATAATGCAAAGCACATCTCCTTGTGGACATGTATCATGCTATGCATTAAGGGAAGGGCCACTACCCAGACCGGTTTCGACCTTTATTGAGGTCTCGTCAGTGGGAGCCAGACCCAGAAGTGGTGATACTAAGGCAGAAGCAATGATGAAGTCATATTTACCTATACAAGTTGCCAAAAGGTGTACCACCTTATTATTAAATTACTCTGGATTTAGAGAAAGATGTTGGAAGTTTTTTTTTTCCCTCCACTTGGTTAGACTATAATAAATTTAGTTTAATCCTTTATCCAAGTGTAAGCAAAAAAGAAAAGAAAAGAAACTTCCAATAAACTGATTAATATTTTGCTGGTTTTCTATCCAGCATCATCAGAGCACAATACTGTGACAGGCGCACAAAAATAAATTGTAACTGACAACAGAAGAACTAATGACTTTACATGACTCCATCTATAGGTTAGATAACCATAAAATTAATTTGAAGAAGTGAGACTATCAGGTCTTAAAATGATATCTCCCAGATTGGTAAATTGATGCAACCATACTTGTTAAGGTTGGGAGAGTTCTTCACAGCTGATGCTGACTCTAAAAATATTTCTCAGATCTATAACAGCTTCTATGTAGTACAGATGTTTTCCTCCATCTGATCATATGTGGTAGCATATCCAGAGCATGATCTGCCAATCTCAGCTTGCCATACAGATGATCATGGATGTAAAATTTTTGTGTTCTTTAAAGTAGATGTAAACTGATCTGCCAGTTCCTCCAAATTAGGATAAACTGCAGACACAAGGAACTTTATATATGCTGAGATGTTCAAGAGGAAGCAGTTGATCTTTAGGAGAAAGCGGCATAGAAATCATATTTGTGGAGAATTTTGGCCATATTTTCTGATGTATCCTTAACATATGGGAAGGAAATAGTTCTGCTACAATCCTGTATGTCGAGTGTAGAAAGGATGCATGCAATATTTTATCTATTTTTATATGAGCTGTAGCCATTGGCTAAAAAGGTGTTGGCAAAGATCCCTGAGCTCAGTTTCAAGAGCTGTGTCATTTGAAAACAACCCTGGATCACTGAGTGTTTTGAGGAAGCATACTGTTGAGGAGGGGGGGGGGGAGTTGGTATGAATGTTTACATAAATAACTGTGTATGAGTCAGTTGGAGAAGGATAATGAGCATTAGGAAGATGTATGACTAATGTATCTAAGAAGGGAAATTGTAGCTTTCTTATGGTGAAGTTTATTTTTGGGTAAAGTTTAATGTTGTAAAGTACAACAGCTTGAAATTTGGCATGCAAGGTTAGGATGCGGGCTATACAATTAAAGGGAAAACTGATGGAAAAGATGAAAGATCTGGGAGTGATGGTGGACAGAGACTCAAAGTTTGTCATCACACTGCTCAAACTGTATGAGCATCACAACAGATTATGGCAATAATGAGGAGGACATTGACATGCAGAAGCAAACAAGTTGTGGTTCTGTTGTATAGGATTTGATCAGACCACATGTACTACTCTGCACAGATTTGAGTGCCTGGTTTTTCCCTGGGATGAGAATGTTTTGAAGAGGGTCCAGAGATAGTTTGCTAAGTCAGTGTCACAGCTATGGAATGCCGGATATGAGGAAACACTGAGGGAACATAACTTGCAGAGCCTTGTTAATAGAACAAGCAGAGGAGATATCAGTGAGACATATAAGTTGGTAAGGAGTTGTAACCAGATTAATGTGAAGGAGCATTTTCATAGAGTAAAGGAAGACAAGAGGCCATCCCTGGAAGCTGTATAAAGAGGATATGAATACGGAAATGAGAAGCAGGTTGTCTGCATGGAGAGAGATTGGTGAGTGGAATGCACTGCCTAAAAGTGTGATGAGTGTGTGAATGGGTTTAAGGCATGGTTCAATGATCTTTTTATTATTACCCAAGACCCCATGGAGTCAAAGACTGATCTAGGAGGTTCTTTTATCAAACACACACAGCTCATCATACCGCTTTAAACACACTCAAATTCTCTGCAGACACCACACTCTCAGGCAAGGCATTCCAATCATTCACAACTCTGCATGGAAAAAAAACCTTCTTCTCATTCCCCTAGTCACATCCTCTTTATACAGTTTCCAGGGATGACCTCTGGTTTTCTCCTGATCTCCCACTATTTTCTGTAGAACCTCTCCAGCATTGATCCTATAACAACCCCTTACTTACTTGTACTATCATATCTCCCCTCTTCCTCCTGTCCACCAGACCTCTGCAAGTTGCATATTCTCAATCTTTCCTCATACTCGACATTCCAGATGTTAGAAACTACCTTAGTCAGTCGCCTTTGGACCCTTTCCAACATCTCTTCATCCTTCTAAAAACCAGGTGACCAAATATGGGGATAATAGTCCATGTGTGGCCTAATCAAAGCCTTATACAATGGAACAAGAATCTCCCCACTTCGACAAGTCAGTGTCCTCCACATCATTCCCAGAAGCCTTTGTGTTGTCTTCACAATTTTGGCTATGTGTCCCCTAAATACAGATCCTTATCCACTATCACTCCCAGACCTCTTATTTCCTCCACCTCCTACAATATATCCTCACCAAGCATAAATGCTGCATCCCATTTTTGTTTTCCAAATTTGCATGATAGAGTCAGAGTACTCAATGCAAGTCATATAACAACAATAATGATATTGTTATTTCAGATAATGGCAATAACAAGAATAATAAACATCAATAGTTACCATACATTGAAAATCCATGAAAAGGGATTACTCCATTTGGTGGATACACTGCCAAACCTTGTCCTCTCAAATTTGCATTTGATACGGACCCAGTTACTTTATTCAAATATACTGATACCGAAACATCCCGGGAAAACAAGAGGAGAATCTAAGAACAAAAGAAAACAATTTATTTATTTTATGTTGAGCCCATACACGAGAGGCTGGTAGATCAACCTATAGTACATTAGTGGCATGAATGGGTTGGTAAAGAAGGTGCTTCACATTGGATTTGAATGACTGTATATCATATTCCTTAGGGAACACATCAAAGGGAAGACTATTCCATAGTACAGTAGTTGCAGGGATGAAGGAAGAGGAGAAGAAGAAACTTGTTCTGTGGGCTTCAAGGTGCACTGTGAAGGGATGTTGAGCAGCAGCTGCATGTGTTCTGAGCTTAGTACTAAGTGGAGGAATTATTGATGCTATTTCGGATGAACATTTTCCATGGAAATATTTATAGAAAACACAGTGCAGAGACCAAATGTCTGTGTGAAAGTTTGGGAAGTGAATTGTTAAGAGATGGGTCATTAATAAGTCTGATTGCATTCTCCTCTGTATTGTGGTGAGCATTTTGAGGGAGCTTTTTTTTGGGGGGGGGACCCATCCCATATGTGGGAGCAGTATTCGATGGTTGGGTAGATTTGTGATTTGTATAAGGTTAACAGCTGTTCAGGGGTGAAGTAACGTCATGAGTAAAAGAGAAATCCTAGTTTTTTAGAAGCTGAGGATGCAATGGTTGTTATGTGTTTATGCCAGGAGAGACTTGATGTCAGGGTAATTCCAAGAAGAGAAATCTCAGATTGTCTGGAAATTTGGGTGTTGTCAAAAATAATACTGAGAAAAAATGGTGCTTTTTTTATGAGAAATAAGACAGTACTGGGTTTTGTTTGCATTGAAATTGACTAGGTTATCTGAACCCCATTGGAGGATGGCTTGGAGGTCTGGATTGAGGGCAGTGGTGGTTGCTGTTCTGTATATTGAGGTGAATTGTGTGGAGTAAGGTTTATCAAAAGAAAGGGAGGAGTGCAATGTGTTGTCATTTGCAAAACTGTGTATTGGGTTGGAGGAAAGCTGAAGTAGATCATTGATATATAGTAGGAAGAGGGTTAGTGAGAGGACAGAACCTTGAGAAACCCCGGCATTAGTTGAATGGTGAGAGGATAAGGAGCTATCCACCACCACCACGCAGTGTGCGTCCAGACAGAAAGCTGGCAATCCAACTACAGAGGTCTTCAGATAGACCAAATGATTGCAGCCTTACTTATTGAAAGTTTATTTTTCACTTGGTTAGACTATAATAAATTTAGTTTAATCCTTGATCCAAGTGAGAGCAAACAAAGTTTGCGGCTGAAATTGGGACTGAATATGGTGTTGTACTCAGTCCTGAAGATATTTTCAGGTGCAAACTTTGTTTGCTCTCACTTGGATAAAGGATTAAACTAAATTTATTATAGTCTAACCAAGTGAAAAATAAACTTTCAACATCTTTCTCTAAATCCAGAGTAATTTAATAAAAATAAAAAAAAAAAAAAAGGCAGCAAACCTTTTGACAACTCGTATAAGTAAAGATGATCTTGCTATTGCTTCTGCCTGGTATCTCCAACTCTGGGCCTGGCTCCAATGAAGAGACCTCAGTAAAGGTCAAAACTAGTCTGGGTAGTGGCCAATCCCTTAATGCATAACATTATACATATCCGCAAGGAGATGTGTTTTGCATTATGGGAGATACTGGGATAGGAGTGTTGGTAGCATGCTCCACCTTTGCTACGAGTAAGTAGTACCTGGTGTTGTACTACTTACCCAAGTAAGATAGTACAACACCATATTCAGTCCTAAAGATATTTTCAGGCACAAACTTTGTTTGCTCTCACTTGGATAAAGGATTAAACTAAATTTATTATTGCAGCTTACTTAGTAAGCCCTTATGCCAGACCCGGTCAAATGCCTTGGAGACATCAAGTCCAACTGCTTGAGAGATGCCAAACTTCTCCATGGCATTTGTCCAGAGATGGGTGACATATGTGAGCAGATCTGTTGATTGGCAGTGATGGAACCCATACTGGTGATCATTTATTAGACGGGTAGCTTTGAGGTATTGTAGGAGTTGGGAATTGATGATTTTTTTCCATTACTTTAGACAGGACTGAGATGAGCAAGATGGTGCAGTAGTTGGACAGCAGTGACTTGTTATGCTTCTCAGGAATGGGTTGAATATAGGCCAATTTCCAGGCTGTGAGATAGATCCAGTGGAGTAATGCAGTATATATATAAGTGACATAGGACAGGAGACAGTTCTGGTGTGTGCAAACCTTCAGGACAATTGGAGGAATGCCATCAGGGCTGGGAGACTTTTTGGTCTAATCTGGAGAGTATTTTGCTGATCTCTTTCAGGCAAAAGGATATAGTGGGCACTGTATGTCGGGCATCTGGAATGGTTAGGAGACATTTGTCATTGTCAATTATGCATGCATTGGAAGCAAAGTGTGAAGCCAGGAGATTGGCGTTTTCTGTGGGTGATGATGCAATGGAACCATCCGGGTAGGATAGAGGTGGGAATAGTGTTGGGCAGAAACAATTATCTATTAACTCAGTATAACAGAGTGACAAACATTTTTGGAATTTGTCTTTAGGTTTCATTTTTTTTTTAACTATTCCAATTTTTTTTTTTTATGCTGCTCCAACCTGCAAAAGGTTATTTGCACGATAGTACATTTGGTACCATAGTAGGCTAAGGTTTTTTTTTCTATTTTTTATCAATTTTATATATTTTTTTGTATTGCATCATCCAGTGGTTTCCCACCAGATGATGCAATTCATCTCCCACCTAAAGACAATCACAAACATTCAAGCCCACAGTGGGATTTGAACCTGCAGCCTGTTGATTACAGAGCAAGCATTGCATGCCCACAGTTCATAGAACTGGGGCTGGCAGATTGCCAAGAATAGTCAATTAATACTGAAGGAGAGAAAGAAATAAAGGATGTACAAATTGATCAGCAACGCACAAAATCACGTGCTTTATATGTATAATTTCCCAACTGTTATACAAACAAAATAGTTACCACTTTAAAAACTACAATGTTCATAAAAGAAAAGTTAATTTTCTGACTTGTAATAATAAACAACTCATCCCACAAGACATATTGATTACTCTATTATCAGAATGGATTCTCCTTCTTCTGACATGCACAGAAGTGTTGAAAGGTTTTGCATCTGTAGGCATACAGTACATTAACCACTTGGCTAACCATTCTGGCAATAAATGACTATTCAAAATAATTTTACTTCAAACATGAAAACTGACACATTCTCCACCTAAAAGACCAAAGCATCAACGAGAAGAGAATTCAGTGAAGGAGACCAGTGAATTTCACAATTTCAAAAAGTAGCATCACATGATCTTCATTTGAAAGACTAGAGGGGGGGGGGGCACGGAATAAATGTTCTTGGTGAAGTGGAAAGTAATTTGCCAGTCATCCAGAATGATGCAAGGATATCAGCCTTTTAACAATGTACATCTAGATACAAGAAAGGAGAGCGCAAGGAAGAGCTGAAATTTGTCCAATGGTACCAGAAAGAGACAGCACTTTAAGCCTTTACAAAATAGGATTTGGATGTGTTGATTTTTTACAGTACACATGAGTAGCAGGGTAAGGCTGAGCATGCAGTTGGAATTTTGGTCTCAAGCTACCATATGTGACATTCCAAATTTTTTACTTGTATTATACTGGCGCACTTGGAGAATCAGACTGGATAATGGTAAGGAGTTTAAGCAGAGTGGTTATTTTAGTCCTTGCAGACATGTATAATGCTATGCATTATGGAAAGGGTCACTGCCCAGAACAGTTTCCATGTTTAAGTGCAGGGATACTTCTCCAAAAACTCATACAGTAACTCAGATCACCCAACAATGAGAGACCTGGGTGATCACTTAACTCATTAGTGGCTCTGCTCAGTGACAGGCTTCCCTACCACCAAGCAGAACCACTCATATTCCAGGAAAAGCATCAGCTAAGGAAGCCCTAATACAGGCCACCCCAAAGGATCCAGATCTCTGGATGCTCAAAAGTTCCCTAAGGCAAAAATTTAAGGGAGTAAAAACTCTGTTCCCCAGAATCAAACAACCAACCAGTTTCCCTGTATTATGTGTGGGTTACCTCTCCAAAAACTTGTGATCCCCCAGATCACCAATGAATGACCCGAAGGATCTTCGACTCAGTGTTGTTCCACTCAGCAACAGGCTCTTCCCGTCACCGGAAAGAACTCTCAGCGTTGGTTCTACCCAGTGGCAGGCCCAACCCACTGCTCATATCTCATCTGAGGGATAACAGCAACAGCTGAGCCTCAGTTAAAACTTCATTGGCTACAGCATTGCAATTCATTACCCCTCAACCCAAGGGTAACAGCAACAGCTGAGCCTCAGTTAAAACTTCATTGGCTACAGTATTGCCATCCATTACCCTGGGCAGAAACTCTGCTTCCCCAGAATCAAGTCACCAACTGGTTTCGACCTTTATTGAGGTTTCATCAGTGGGAGCCGGACGCAGAGGTGATACCAAGGTTGAAGTAATGCAGAAGTCATATTTCCATATATGAGTTGCCAAAAGGTGTCACACCTTATTATTAAAATACTCTGGATTAGAGATAGTTGGTTGTTGAAAGTTTTTCCACTTGGTTATACTATAAATTAAAGATACCAAGAAATTATATACTTGGTTTAATCCTTTATCCAAGTATATAATTTCTTGGTATCTTTAATTTATAGTATAACCGAGTGGAAAAAACTTTCAACAACTAACTGTGCCTTATAAGTTTGAAGTTTGTGTATTCTCATCAAATCCTGTGATCGTCAATAGAAGAGACAAGAAATCATGTGTGATGTTTATGTTATTTAAGTCTGATTAAGTTTGTGGGCCTTTTCTCTTTAAGAGATAAGTTTTATTTATAATATGCACATTTGTATATAGTGTTTGCAAAATACGAACATTTTACACACACTGTTAAATCAACCATAAATTTACGCTAATATTTTTTTTTGTAAATAAAGATAATTTTGCATTTTCTTTGTCTTTCATTGAATCTTAACTTATTATAATAATAATATCTCAAATCCAAATCTGTGCTATTAACTAAAAAAAAGTTCACAAACCACTTAGGTACAAATATGCAGGGACCAGAGAAGACATACAGTAGTTTTATTTATATACATATATATATATATATATTAATTTAACTAAAAAGATCATGAACCACTCAAGTACATATATACACATATGCTACTAAGACATATTACTGCATTTCTTACTGTGTGTATATATATATATATATATATATATATATATATGTGTGTGTGTGTGTTAAAGATACCAAGCTATTTTAAACCTGGTTTTACTCCATTTCCCAAGTAAGCAAACAGACAAACAAGTCAAGTTTGCGTCTGCAAGTGTTGCAAGTCTAGCTGATCCTACACGTAGTGCAAGACCAGGGCAACTCATAGTAAAAGTAGAATAAGCTCTGATCACTAATTTTAATATTTACCCTTAATGCAAAGCACATCTCCTGGAGGAGATGTGCTTTGCATTAAGGGTAAATATTCATTCCATCTTTGCATTAAGGGTAAATATTCATTCCATCTTTGCATTAAGGGTAAATAACACTTCCATTATCTATTTTCCATATAGGTATCCATGTGGGTGAACATGGTTCCTGTGAAGACATTGTGCAGAGAACAGGAAAGTGATCTCTTCCATATATGTTCTCTTCAACGTCCCACATGAGCAGTGGAAGAATGGAGAGAGAGCAGATTGTAAGATCAATTGCAGAATATGAACGGGTAGGCATATGGAAGAAAGTATCGAGTTTATTATTTAAAAGGGAGAGGTTATTATTATCAAGAATTCTTTCAATGATTCGACCTTGTCTATTAGTGTTAGCACTACCCCATAGAATATTGTGACCATTAAAGTCACCCATCAAAAGTATGGGTTCAGGCAGTTGCGAGATAAGGTTATCAAGATCAATTTCATTTAACTCGGCACTTGGTGGTAAATAAATTGAACATACTGTAATAAGAAATCCCATGGAGAAGCGAATCGCTACTGCTTCCAGAGAAGTATTAAGTTGGACCTGATGGAAAGGAATATGACTGCCCACTAGGATAGCTAGTCCTCGATGAACAGGACCACCTCCAGTTCTATCCTTGTGTACAACAGTGAAATTCCTAAAGGTAAGGTCCTCATTGATCTTAAGGATGTTTCCTGTAGACAGAAACAGAAAGGTTTGTGTTTCTGCAACAAAATCTTGATATGGTCGATATTCTGGCGAAATTCACGACAGTTCCATTGTACAAATTTTCCTATTGTTTTGGTTTTATAGACTTGTCCGGTTTTGGGAGGTTGAGGGCTTACCTTTGTCATATTTATCAGTTGTTTTGGGGAAGTATGGATGGCCAGTGTCCATTTCTTCCTCTGGTAGAGTATTCAATATGTCTGATGTGTTAGGGTCAGTTGGTAAGTTTAATTTACTTTATCTGGGTACTGAAGTATCCATTTTTCTGTGGGAGTATCTGGTGGTTTATCTTTAAGTGATATCTTTGCCATAATTTTTTTGACAAGTGGGTTCTCATCATCCTCACTGAACTACAAAAGTTGATCAACAAGCTAAATGAAACCTGTAAAACATATGACATGACAATAAATATACAAAAGACAAAAGTGATGAAAATAGGGAGGAACAGAACTACCATCTCAGCTACCCTAAACGGAGAACAATTAGAACAAGTAGACAACTTCATATACCTTGGATCAAAAATATTACTCTAAGACAAATACAATAATTAAAAAGGACACACTCACAACAGAACCCATAGAGATCCAAAAAGGAGTAATGCAAGGATGCCCATTATCCCCATGCCTATTCAACATATATCTAGAAGAAGTTGTAAAGAAAGCAATAGATAATGAGCCTGGAATCAATGTCAACGGTTTAAACATAAATAATATCAAATATGCAGATGATCTCGTCCTTCTTGCAAGAACCCCAAATGAACTACAAAAGTTGATCAACAAGCTAAATGAAACCTGAAAAACATATGACATGACAATAAATATACAAATGACAAAAGTGATGAAAATAGGGAGGAACAAAACTACCATCTCAGCCACCCTAAACGGAGAACAATTAGAACAAATAGACAACTTCATATACCTTGGATCAAAACTAACAGAAACAATAGATGAACTCAAAACAATCAAACACAGAATAGCGATAGGATGGACCACCATGGGAAAATTACAGAAAATCTGGAAAACAAACAAGATATCTAAACAAGCCAAAATCAAATTATATGAAGCAATAATTATACCAACAGTCATCTATGGAGCAGAAGCGTGGACAGTTAAAAAAAGAGAGGAGAAAAAACTACTGGCATTTGAAATGAAATGCTTAAGAAAAATAAATAGAACAAGTTGGATAGAAAAGAAAACAAACATCACAGTCAGACAAGAACTATTGTATAAAAAGACAATAATAGAAAAAATTAGAAAACAACAACTGAGATGGTTTGGACACACTGTACGCATGGATGCAGACAGACTTCCTAACGTCCTAATCAATACTTTTCCAACTGAAAAAAGAAGACCTGGAAGACCAAGAATTACCTGGCTGAAATTAATAAAGAACATCTCGGGATGCAGAACATATAAGGAACTTTTTCGAACAGCAAGGAATAGAGAAGACTGGAAGATCCTGCTCAAGAGAAGACTCAACCCGTCTTAGATGGAAGAGAAGAAGAAGGGTTCTCATTGAGTGGTATCATTTTTGGAGTTGTCTGTGGAGTAAGGCCATAGGTCATGTGATTGATGTGCTCAACAGAGAAGTACTTTTGATCATAAGGTGCAGGTATGATGTAACAGACATACAAGTTTGAGTTGCTACTGTCACTTTCTTGATTGTTACCTCCTCAGCATAAGAGGATCTCAGAGCAGGTGTGATTGTGGCTAGATTTCTATTTGCATACTGGTATGTTATGTTTTGCTCTATTTTCATTCTTTCTATTTCTTTTTGATCTTTCCATTTCTGACATGCACAAGAGTAAGCTGGATGATCTCCCTGACAGTTGACACATTTAGTTTTTTTTTTTTGCACAGCAAGATTTGTTATCATGCTCTTTACTACCACATCGAGCACAGGTAGTAGAACCATGACAGGCAGTTTGGGCATGTCCATATCTCTGCCATTTAAAGCATCTCAGTGGGTTAGGGATGCATTCTAACAGGGCAGCTGAAATACCATGCTTTTACAGATGTTGGAGGCTTAGGTGTATCAAAAGGATGATGTTCTTGGTTGGAACTAGGCGACCATCCCTACGTATCGGGATGTGGCTCACACCTGTAGGCACATAAGTTCTGAACATATCTCCTATCTCCTCATCAGGAACATCAAGGAGATCCCATTCTGATATCACTCCTCTACAGGAGTTAAGTGTTTTATGAGGTGTTACTGTAATTTCTATTCCACCCATTGTTGTTGCTCTCAGTAGTTTCTCAGAATGTTGCTGACAAATGTTTCCACCACAAGGACATCACAGAATGCAATTTCTTAACAGTTTTGGGAGGTCCTGCCAGTCCTAAATCTTTTTGAATAAAGAAGGGTGACATTTTCCCTATTGGTTTTTCACCTGTAGCATGAATGATTAAAAATGTTGATACATTTATGTTAGCATCATATGTCTTTTGTTTCCTACTTCTGTTTCCATATGCTGTATCTACAGTATCAGTACTTGGTTGGGACTTTGTTAGGGCTCCTGAAACATTTGAGGATGAAGGATTCATGCTCAAGAAGTTTTTGGTTTGGCACCAGAGCTCCCACCCACCATGGAGCCACACATGGACACCCACTGCCTGGCAAGCAATGACTGCACTCAGGAGTGGAACGCCAGGGCTACCCCAGACACTATACTGAACTACAGCAAGCCTAGGATCCTGACCCTGGACCATAGGGTGAGAGACTTACTGCAGCATCGCTGACCCTTGCAGGCAAGCCCACTAGCTGATTGATCCTGGCTGGGCCATCCAGAACTGCCCGTCTTGCTGAAGCAAGAAAAGTAGTGCAAGACTACCAGGATCCCCCTTTCCAGATGTCCACGGGTCACACCGCACGGGAAACATGGCAGCAGGGCATTGGATCCCAGTGATGACGGTCTGGAAAAAAGGATAGTGAAAAAGACTCAGGAGAAGTAGAGTGAAGAATACAGGAAGAAAAGCAAAGAAAAAGAGCAAGAATGAAAAGGGACAGTATCATCACTGGGAGGTCCCCTTCACCACAAACAGGTGCCCCACATTAGGTAACAAATATTTAAGTTGTATGGGAAATGATGGTGTACAACATCAAAGTAAAAATCGACTAAGATTAATTGCGTTGCTCTATTTAATAAGCTGAAAATAGTAAATTTCTTTTAGAGACATGAAGATGTACAAAAATATACCAGTTAAGCATGATGCCTTAAACCTTAAAAGTATAACTAACCTGCATAATAGAAAGTAAAAAATAATAAAATGAAATGTCAGAGTTTTGAGAAGTCTACATTTACAGGTCATTTTGTAGTTACTGGAAACACGTCATTATCTCCAAAATGAAATTTCATTATCTCAATGAAAATTAGAAGATAATTTATTAGAAATAGAGATAAATGAAAACAATGGAATAGAATACAGTAACATATAAATATATCCCTATCCTATCCCTATGGCTTTAACAGGATTTAAGGCCCACAATCTTCCAAGCATGCTTGGATTTCGTAACCGAAGTACAAGGATAGGATGGTCACTCCCTATGCCTCTAAGTATTCCTGGCTGTATCCTTGTGTGTGTTCACGGGGCCAGTTTGCCTGCTTGTGGGATGAAAAACCCCAGATACTGGTGGAAAAAACCCTGCTGTCCATGCCCAAGCCCGACTAATTTGGCTATGGCTGATGAAGATCCTTTAGCTCCACACATTGGTGACGAGAATCAAGCCTAGGACATCCTTCCCTAGGTATATGGTTGTGAAGTGCAAAGCCACTAGGCTAACCGCATGGACAACATCTAAATATAGGTAGCGCATAAATAAAACAACCTAGGGAAAAAAGTAAACAAAAAAGACAAAATAAAAGGAGCATCAGAAAATGGAGTAAACACACAGAAAAAAAAAAATAACAAAAGAGAAAAACAAAGCACACAGAAAATGGAGTATATTCGAAATATAGAAAATAAAAAAATGATGAGACAAAGGAGCTAAAAGGAAATTAGAACTTTAATGTATACAGGAGTAAAGAGGTTATGGTTCTATGGCACAAGGACTTCATCAGGTCACTTGTAGATTGCTGTATATTACTGGTTTTCTGAGTAGTTGAAGATATAAGAGAAATTTAACAAAAGCAGTTCCAGGAACGTCAGGTATGAGGACAGATGGGGGAATAAACTATATGGCTCACAAGAAGTTGTAACTTTCTTGTTTTTTCCACATTTACTCAAGTGTAAGTAAAAAAATGTTGTGAGTATATTTATAACTAGACTATAGGTGTATATACAGGCAGTTCACTTTCATTATGTATGCAGCATACTTCCTTACAGACAAGTATATTTCCATGCCTTATGAAAATCATCACTATCCAGACCTGATTAAACCTTTATTGAGGTCCCAGGGTTTCCAAAAACTGTGAATCAATCAAAGATCTAAAAGGATCATTCTCTGATCAATCTTAACCCAGATCACTCCAGGACACTGGGTCTCTGTATTATTTCTATCAGTCGGCACTGTGCAAAGAAACAGTGCTTAATGGCCACAGTCAAAAGTCCCACACCATGATGAACCTCAGCTTTATGACAGCACCCTGTACATGGCATCATCTTTAATTGACAGCAGACCAACCTGCCAATGTTTGTACAGCAAGTGCCTTCTAGACAACCTAAAAAAAACCTGAAAAAGGTGAAGGATCATCTCCAAATATTATAAATGGCATAAGGAGATCAGTTTAAACTTTGTTGAGAGAAACATCATTTTAAGGCCTTTCTTTTAGTGTTGCATGATGATCAGCATTCGTTTTAGAAATTACGGACTTTACAACTGTTATAAACAACTATTTTAATTTCCTGAAGTTTCAACCTTCATATTAAGGTCATCATCTGGAGTATATACAGATATACAAGGACAAGCTGAGTTACATTTCACATGGTAAGCTAAAGAAACAACTTTGATCACCGATTATTCTACTCCAATGAACAAGCGCTGAAAGACGAATTTAAAGTTATCAGCAATTACTTTTCTAAAAAATGCCAAAACAATATTAACAAAATTCTCTACAAGACCTCAACAAAAAACAAAGATAAACAAGACTACAATAAAACTATAACCATTCCTTACATTAAAGAGACATCAGATAAAATAAACAGAATACTACAGAAATACAACCTCAAAGCCACCTTTAAACCTCCTGCAAAATTAAAAAGCTTACTCAACTCATCCAAAGACCCACTCCCTCTGCTGGTCCACCCTGGAGTATACTGTATTTATTGCACCTGCAATCTACCATATATATGGGAAACAGGATGCACAATTCCTATCAGAACATAAACTACACATTAAATATAATAACTATGGTGAA
Source organism: Typopeltis vanoorti (assembly GCF_054136105.1). Taxonomy (NCBI): domain Eukaryota; kingdom Metazoa; phylum Arthropoda; class Arachnida; order Uropygi; family Thelyphonidae; genus Typopeltis; species Typopeltis vanoorti. The sequence continues at coordinate 162,209,528 of NC_143549.1, read as the reverse complement.
ACTGGCCTTTCTGAACACTTTACATAGAATCGACTGGAAAAGCATCAGTTGTTTACATCACACCAAAACATGGAATGAATGCAAATTTAAGGAAGACTGTGAGATTCTTGTCAACCACCCCAATCTGAACAATAATGATGGTCTAAAAATCCCAAGCATGTGGAAAGCACATATTCTATCCACGGAACCCTAAGAGCTAACTATAAACAGGAATGTAGATCAGTGCTTCCCAAACGTCTGGATGTCGGGGCCCCCTTTGCAAAAATTAAAATATTTCACGGCCCCCCTCGAAAAAAAAATCGTAATAGAGAGATATATTATTATAATATTTATTGTATTTATATTCAATACAAAACATGCACAGCAAATATTGTAAAAATCAAATGCAAATATTACATTTTTTTGCCTCTTACCGTTTGGTTCTGAAGACTATGCGGGCTGTTCTGGTAAAATATGAAATACTGTCCTTTTTTTTTTTTTTTTTTTTTGAGTCTGTTTCTGCTTCTTCTGATTGTTTGCGGGAATTTTTTTATATTTTTTATCAGCCACTTATCCATCTCAGGGTTAAATTTTTTAACGTAGAATCGATCAAATAATATCACCACTTACCGATACTGGCACACCACAGACTGATAACATGAAATTAGTGAATATTACCTGAATAAGGGAATCACCGGACCAGGAACATTTTTCTCTTTTGTGACTTTTCTCCCTTTATGGTAATTAAGCCTAACGCGAAACAGACAGCAAAGGCAGGTTATTAAAACGTGCACATGATTGGTGCGGTATTAACAAAAGATCGTGCAACCGAAAGATAAAAGCATAGCTGACAATTGAGTTGAAATGCTAACTCTCTTCAACCGAATTCCATATGTGAAACTGCCATAACATTCATTATATATATATATATATATATATATATATATATTACTTAGTTTTAACACTTTTACGAATTTTAACACGTTCGGTTGAATTTTATTGCTGCCTTGGGAAATCGAACTCATGCACATCTAATTAATAACAATAGTTTTTAGTTAGACTCTGTGTTTGTCCATGCAACATATGGTTTTGTTTCAGTCTATACAGCATAGTTTCTGTATGGGGGACATGTGATTCATTAATTAGTGTGTTTTTATCCCAGTTGTCTCTAATTGCACTATTTGTTGAGAAATATATTACACAGACTGCTCATACCTTATTCACTGGCATAATAAGAGTACTTATTTTTATTGCCTCTGCAGTATAGTGACTGTTAAGGAGGGTATGTTGTTTACCACTGCAAGGGAGTTACTATCTCCCAACATGAACTTGTTTAAGCTTTTTTTCATGTGTGAAGTGTATGCGAAACTTTTATTGGTAACAGAAACTAGCTCGGATGACAGTGATAATATAAAACGAGTTTTGATATGTATATAAAGTCAATATCAACAGTCCCTGATTACGAACGAGTGATGAAAGGGACAGGAAGATTTGGAGCTTCCCTGGAGAGCATTCGAAGTAAATACAATTAACCACTGCTTTGAAATGAAACATATGAATAAGCAATATTTACTAATATTCATTAAGCGCCGAAATACGCAGGAAGCAAAGTTTGTGAACCAACACCAATGTGTGCATTTTTCCATTAAAATATAAAAAATAACAAAAAAGAAATAATAAAAGTTAAATACGTTTCTTTTAAAATAAAAAAATCTACTTAGTCTTAAAACATTTTAAATTTGTTTTCATTATTTCACGGCTCCCCTCAACAAAACCTATGGCCCCCAAGGGGGCCGCAGCCCACAGTTTGGGAAGCGCTGCTGTAGATAATCCAGAATCGTAAATCTAATAAAATAGCACATCATTGTTACTATAAGAAAAACTATCTATATGAAAGAATGTTTCTCTCATGTTATCTTAAATAGAATTTAGCTTTGATGTAGTTTCTAAATATTTAATTAATTTTTAATTTTATCTGTTTTTTTTTTTTTTTTTTCACTAGGTCATGCCAGTAGAATAACCGGTGATCAAAACATTGTTTCTTTAGCTTACTGTGTGAAATGCAACTCAGCTTGTCTTTGTATATTCTGTATATACTCCAGAAAGTGACCTTAATATGAAGGATGAAATGTCAGGAAATTAAAATAGTTATTTATAACACAGTTGTAAAGTCCATAATTTCTAAAATGAATCATTTTAAGGCATCACTCTAAACTGGATTAATGTAAGATATTCAGTATCGGTTCTGCCAGACAACACTACTGAGTCTTAGCTCTACTTGGTCACAGCCAAAACCCCAACACCTACTGGACCTCATCTTTAAAAAATAGATAGCAGGAACCAACTCAACTCTTAGGGTAATTGCTCTGAAAGACTATGGTTAAGATCACGTCAAAGGAGCTAATCCAACAATAGGGTAACGTGGTTTCCAAAAAGTATGAGTGATCTAAAAAAAAGAACACTTTAAGCTTATCTCAGTTAGCCAGGATCACTCCAATACACTCAGCAGCAGCAAGTTCCACCAGGGGGAAAAAAAAAAAAAAAAAAACTGTCAAATCTTGGCTCATCTCAGAAGCAGAAATCAATCACAGAAATTATTTTCCATACACAAATAGGAAAATGGTATATCACATGGTGCACCATTCATGATTCTAAAAAAAAAAATGTTTTGATAAGGAAGTATTAACATGCTGAAAAATTAAAAAAAAAAAAAAAATGATTCCTTCATTTTCAGAGTCCAGGCTGCAGAGATGAAAATAGAATGAGACCAATTTTGCTTTATAGCCAGCAATCTACAGTATCTCTCATAAAAAAAAAAAAAAAATCAATTTTTATAAATGTCTCCTGTTTTGGCTTCAAGGTCAGACTTTTCAATTTTGAAACAATTTCTTTCATTGAAGAAATACTTCAATCATGGTGATTTGGGGAGTACATATTCCACTACCTGTATAAATGAGGGGGGGGGGGAAAGATTAAGCTTGTAGCCACCTAAGAACTACAGTGTAGAGTACAACCTGGAGAAAAAGAGCACTCAGAACACCTAAATTAGGTGACTGCCATCTTGAAAAAATTTGTTCAAAAAATGCAAATAAGAAATCTAAAAGTATACACCATTAAAATTGTTGTAAAAAATTAGTACTTAGACAATCTGGAAATAAGCTGTGATTAATTTTAAAAGCCTAAGAAATTATAAAAATTCTGTGCATCTGCCAAATAAAAATGGCAGCCTTAATTAATTGGATGTCCTGAAAAACCTAAAAAAATGTTGAAAGATTGCAGAAATGCAATTTGCAAAGTCTAGTAGATTGGAGGATTGGAGCGGAATAAGACTGAGAACTATAAAAGTTCATTAGGATTATTACCAATTATTGTGGTTGAGGGTGGTTTCATACAGTGGAGAGAGAGAGAGAGACAGGAAAAACAAGAGGCAATCTCTGGAAGCTGTATGAGGTGGTGTGAGCAGGGTGAGAAACAGGATTTCTTTAAATGGAAAATGGTAGTGGTGCCTGAGAGTGCATGCAGAGAGACAGCAGGGTATAAGCTATACATACGACAAGGGGACTTCCCATACTAGGTCTTGACTCTCTGTGGGTCTGATAATAATAATTTAATTGCAAAGGTATGATTAAACTTTAGTCAGAATTTTTTCTAATACTTTAAAATATAAATTACCTGATACAGAAGATCTTCAAAGACAAAGTACTGATCATCATTTGAGGCTGTTAAATGAATATCCTGAAAGGAAAATTAATTATTTCAAAGAAAATAAGTCACTTCTCAAAAAATCTAAAATAAAATATATGTTAAAGATACCATAAAGATACCAAGTAAGCAATTTTATAAACTTGGTTTTAATCCTTTTTTCCCAAGTAAGCAAACAAGCAATTAAGTCAAGTTTGCGCCTGAAATATTTTCAGGTCTGACGCAACTCGTGGTAAAGGCGGAGTAAGTTCTGATCACTTTCCTTAGTATCTCCCCCATAATGCAAAGCATGTCTCCTTGCAGACATGTATGATGCCACAAGGTGCTTTGACCTTATTAAATAAACATCTCAGGATGAGAGAAAGATGTAGAAAGTTTTTTACCTTGGGTATACTATACGTTAAAGATACCAAGAAATTTTATAAACTTAGTTTTAATCCTTTTTTTCCCAAGTAAGCAAACAAGCAATTAAGTTAAGTTTGTGTCTGAAGTATTTTCAGGTTCGAGGCAACTCGTGGTAAAGGTGGAGTAAGTTCTGGTGGAGTAAGTGAAAAAGGATTAAAACCAAGTTTATAAAATTGCTTGGTATCTTTAACACGTTCGCTGCCACGCTACTTCGGCATAGTCTGTTCCCGTACGCCGAGCAATTTCACTTCTTCAAGGTCAGTACGGTAATCTCGTTGCTGGCGGTAAGTGTCATACGAGTATACTCGTAATTGGCTTGTGCAGAGCATATACCATCTATGAGAATACACAGTTTTGATGCTAGCTCCACAAGCCAAGCATTATCACTTCTTCAAGGTCAGTACAATAATCTCGTTGCCGGCGGTAAGCATCATACGAGTATACTCGTAGTTAGCTTGTGGGGCTGGTTTACCAACTACGAGTATACTCGTAGTTGGCAGCGAACATGTTAACGTATAGTATACCCAAGGTAAAAAAACTTTCTACATCTTTCTCTCATCCTGAGATTTTTATTTAATAAGGTCAAAGCACCTTGTGACAACTTGTATAGGTAAAATTCATAAGTTCTGCATCACTTCAAGCTTAGCATCTCAGGGTCTGGCACCCACTGACGAGACCTCAATAAAGGTCGAAACCGGTCTGGGTAGTGGCCCTTCCCTTAATGCATAGCATCATAAATGTCCACAAGGAGATGTGCTTTGCATTATGGGAGATGCTAAGGAAAGTGATCAGAGCTTACTCCACCTTTATCATGAGTTGCCTCAGACCTGAAAATACTTCAGGTACAAACTTGACTTAATTGCTTGTTTGCTTACTTGAGAAAAAAGGATTAAAACCAAGTTTATAAAAAATGTAAAAAAACTTTCTACACTTTTCACCCAAGGTAAAAAACTTTCTGCACACACACACACACACACACACACACACACAAAGAAAAGAAGACTATGTTAACAAAAGAGTAATTATTTAAAATATATTTGATAGACTGTCACACGACAAGCTCTTATATAAACCGAAACAGATGGGATTGGATAACAGACTGGCTCTCAGATAGATATCAGAAAGCTATATATGGGGGTGCAGTATCCCAAAAGAGAAAGGTCACTAAAGGCTGCCGTAGGGGTCAGTTTTGGGGCCACTGTTGTTCAATTTGTATGTTAATGATATTGGGATGGGTTTAGCTAGTGATATGCAGCTGTTTGCAGATGATGCAATACTGTGGGGGGGGAGCAATGCAGAGTCAAGCGGATGTTATGGCCTTACAAGAGGACTTGAAAAGATTGCATGAATGGGCAGGTAAGTGGAACTATCAGTTTAATGTTGCAAAATGTAAGGTTTTGAGATTTGCAATGATGGAATGCAAAGTATACACTTGGTGGGGAAACTTTAATGGAAGTAGAGGAGATTAGAGATCTAGGAGTAATGGTGGACAAGGACCTGAAATTCAGAGGCCACATTGCACAAGTTGTGAAGACGTAACATCAGATAATGGCAATGATGCAGAGGACCCTGACATGCAGAAACAGAGAAGTTATGAAGCCACTGTAATAAGGCCTTGATCAGGCCTCATATGGATTATTGTGCACTGAATAGGAGGATGAGGGGGGGGATATGACTGAGACATATAAGCTAGGCAAAGGTTGTTATCACACCAACATGGAGATTTTTCATAGAATGGGAGAGCAGGTAGGACAAAAGGTCATTCCTGGAAACTGTATAAGGAGGATGTGAGCAGAGGAGTGTGGAGTAGGTTCCTTGCATGGAGAGTGGTTGGTGAGTGGAATGCACTGCCTGAGTGTGTTGTGGATGTAGACATTGAATCAGTTTAAGGCCTGGTTGGATGAGCATTGTGTGTAACAGTATGTACCTCCCACGATGAGACTCTGACTCCATGGAGGTCAAATGTTAATAACAATAATAATTTGAGATGGATTATTTCTAAGAAAGATTTCTTATTTTTGAAACGACAAAAACACTTAACAATTAGAATGCAACTTTATGAGAAGATTAAATTTAAAAAACATAACTTATTTCTTGTATATTCTTTTTAATTTTAGCAATGAGGGGAAGAAGGAAGGTGTTTATTCATTGAATAAAAATATCTGAGAAATGCTGTTCTAAAGAACAGAGTTACAATATATAAGACCCGTGACTGCTTGTGTTACATGATTAGAGGAAAGTTGAGTGATTAGAGGGTAGCTGCTAATCTTATGGCAGAATCCATGAAAAATACCTATAAGAAAGACAATACAGAAAGAGAGCATTATGAGAAAGTGACTGAAGCGAATTTATTAAAAAGGGATCCCATTAGTGAACTGCCCTCTTCTGGATTCAAACATTCTCAGAGGCATTTTAGGTGCAGTACTCCAAATATGAGAACAATATTCTGAGTTAAGGCAGATTTGGGATTCATAGTACTTAAAAAAGTATAGAAAGTTTTTCAGAAGATGAGGAGGACAATGGATGTGCTTCATACCAGGATAAGCAAGGTGTGAAAGGAAATCAAGGAATATCACACCACTCTTCAGTGGAGATCAGAACATTATCAAAACTAGAAGAGTGAAGCAAGCCTTTCTTCAGAAAAAATGCAACAGGATTGTATTTCAATAGCATCAAAATTAAATAAATTACAATATCCCACTTAAGAACAGTGAGGAGATCAGTATTTATGACACTTATTGTGGAAGATTCTTTAGTTAGAATCATTTGAGAAGAATACAAGGTTTTTGTTAATGATGAAAACAAGTGGAGTTATCAGCTAGACTAGGATATTGTCCAAGGTTAAGTATTAGTACTTTTATTACTTCCAAGCCACCATGGAGACCAACTTTCTCACTGGTTGCTCACTACAGGTCATAATGGACAGTTTACTCTCTTCAGATTTCCCTACCAATGTAAAAGTATCCCAAGGTTCTGTTCTTCCACCCACTCTCTTCCTACTGTATATAAATGACATGCTCTCTCAGACTTCCAATCTTATCCATAACTTCACTGATGACAGTGCACTCTACTTCTCCTTTTCATTCGACAAACCATGTAGTATCAGAATCCTCAAGATCTACCGTGACCAGCAACCTGAACTCAGATCTCCTAGCTATATCCCAGTGGGGCAAGGACAACCTTATGAACTTCAATGCCACCAAAACCCAGGCCTGTCTGATCTCTCACAAAAAAGAGCTCACATTTCTCCCTGTTATATTCAGTAATACTGAGATATCCAAACACAATCAGATTTATCTAATTGGACTGACCTGCAAATCCGATCTTTCTTGGCACAACCACATTTTAACTATAGCTTCCACAGCTGGGGACATATTGTGAAAGTTGTAAGGGTTACCCAGAGAATTGCTTTATTTTTTTTTATATCTGATCCACACATGAAAGGTCACTAGCCCTATAGAACATTAGTGCCATGCGTAGGCAAGAGAAATAGAAGAAAGGAGGTATCTGTTCACAATTTGCTTGAACAACTGAAGGTCGTAATCTTGGGGAAGGCAGAGTGGGGAAGACTGTTCCAAAGGAAAGAAATAAATGGGATGAAGGAGGAGGAGGGGGCATTGAAATTGGTTCGGTGAGTTTCAAGATGTTGTGTATTTGGTGTACTTTTTCACACAAGAAACTACTTCACGCCTTCACAGCTGCTAACTCTATACAAAGCCCAAATCTGCCCAGGCATGGAATATTGTTTCCATATTTGGGGTGGAGCACCAAAATCCTCTCTAAGATTGCTGTCCAGAAGAGGGAAATCCAGCTTAATGATCCCTCTCTCACAGATGTTCAGTTTCTGCTTTGTGCCTCTTCTACAGATACTTTCATGGACAGTGCTCTGCTGAATTGCCACTATTATTCCTTCACTCTCCTCCAAAATCATTAAAACAAGAACCACTGCTAACCAACACCTTTAACAGTCCATCTTGAAACTCACCGAACCAACTTCACTGCCTCCTCCTTCCTCCCATCTACTTTTGTCCTTTGGAACAGTCTCTCTCTCTCCCCCACTCTGCTTTCCCCAAAGATTACACCCTTCAGCTGTTCAAAGAAAATGTAAACAGATACTTTCTTTCTTCTATTCCTCTTACTACACATGGCACTAATGTGCTATAGGTCTAGTGACCTTTCGTGTGTGGATCAGATATATATAAAGCAATTCGCTGGGTAACCCTTACAACTTTCACAATGTGTCCCCTGAACTTCAGCTCCCTGTACATCAAGATCCCCAGATCTCTTGCCTGCTTCAGTTCCTGAAGCAAAGTTCCTCCAATATGGTAAATCTCATTCCATCTTCTCTGGCCAAAGTGCATAACTTTACAATGACATGACATCCCCATTCTTCAGCCCAAAGCACCAACCTATTCAAATCCTCTTGTAACAAAAACTCAGAACTTCTCTAATTTAGCATCATCAGTAAACTAATGAATATCTCATTTCACACTGTAAACTACATCATTAATATATAAGTTAAATAGCAGTGGTCCCAGAACAGAACCCTATGGTACCCACACATCACCATCTTTTTTTGGGAAACTGTACCCCTCTACACAACTTGCTGACTCCTATCAGTCAGCGAGCTGTCCCTGTAACTGTACTACCAAATAACTATCCATCACCATCCTGCTCAATTTCAACAGTAGTTTATCATGTGGTACTTGATCAAATAATTTATTAAAATCCAAATAAATCATAGTATAAGCATCTCCTATGTTCTATACTAATCATCCTATTATAAAATGTAACCAAGTTACTAAAGCATGAACTATCCCTAACAAACTCATGCTCTATCTCAAAAGCTTTCTATTCTCATTAATCCAGGTTTGTATTCTGTTTCTAACACCATCACCACTTCGAATTCCACACACACACACACACACACACACACTGGCCTATAGTGTGATTTCACATTACTGGCTTACATTACAGTAATGCTATTATTCCTTCTTTCCATTATTCAGGTACTGTTCTTATTGCCAGACTTCTAATGACCAACTAAGTAAAGGGCACTGCTGGCTCTTTTGCACATTCCCATAATATACACAACGATATCCCATCCAGTTCCACAGCCATATTAAGTTGTGATAATCACCATGAAGGAAATGAGGTAGAACCATGTAACTTACACATTATTATTACTACATATTCCCCATGAAGTGTTATATACTTGTTACAATGCTGTTGCATCATTTGCAATCCTCTTATTAAAATCACCCTATTATTTGAGAAAAAAGTCTTTCCCTTGTTGCACAAACTGGTCATTTTTGTTCTAGGCATTTATCAGAACTTTTCAGCCTCCTCCCTCATACCATTCTTGAACTGTCAGTCTTCTATCTTCTTTCCAATTGTCATTCAACACTACTCTTAACCTCCTCCCCAAATGAAATACAACAAAATACTCATTGAATATTTTCCCTATATCTTCAGCATATGTGACTCAAGTTTATCTCCAGCAACTAAAGTCAGTCTTCCATATTCACATATTCTTCTAACAGACATAACAGTTAAGTCTGTTAGAAGAACAGACATAACTGTAGAATTCTCTAGGATTCTGCTTTACTGCCAATCTATTTTCAATACTGCCAATTCAGTCAACCTATTTTCATATGCTAATTTCACTTTCCTTACTACACTTGTCACCATCCTAGCCTGCCTTATATATCCTGCTAGATATAAAGAACATGGGGGGGGGGGGTACCATGTTCTTTACATCTCCTCCATAATGTCTTCTTTCTCAGAACCTCCTATATAATTCCATGATTAATCCATTTACTGTTACTTTATTTATCCTCCAAACCTTGGGATTATAATCTGACAATACTGTAATTAATTGATTCTAGACCAAATCCCAGACACTGCTGATTTCTCTCTCCTCACTTGGTGACATCGTGGCGACCTCTGCTATCACCATATCAGACGATATTATTAAATCTATTTGCTGCTTCATACATGCTATATAACATAGTTGTCTCTAAGTGGCTCAAGGAATTCCATCTCCTGGTTCATCCTTGCTATCTAATGGTTATAAGAATTGCTTCATTAAAAGAGCTTTGAGTAGTTTTAATATGTCTTCCTCTTCAAAAGAAATAACGTGCATTCTTATCCCTTATGTACAAGGCATCAGTGAACATATAGCAAAAGTTTTAAAACCACTGAATATTTTTGTTGCCTTTTGACTGTTTAGAAAAATCCCCACCTTTCTCACTTCTCCTAAGGACAAGCTTCCACATCTTAATCATCCAGGTGTCTACCAGATTCCATGCTCTTGTGGATTATCTTATTTCGAACAAACAGGAAGATCTGCCTCTATTTGGCTAGAGGCAGATCTTCCTGTTTGTCCGAATACTTTAAACCTGAAAAGTCTGGACTTGCAGAACATGCCATCTTCACTAGACATAGAGTTCACTGGAGAAAGACAAGAGTTCTTCACAAAAGTCAGTTCCTCATGGAACGTCTTTATAAAGAAACATGTGAAACTCTACTTTATTCTCCTAACTTAAACAGATCTGACGGCTTACATCTATCCCCTTTATGGGAGATAGTACTTTACAAATTAGCTAATCTTTCCTAACCTCTTTTTTTTTTTTTTTTTTTTTTTTTTTTTTTTTTTTTTTTTTTAGGAAATTTATTGACCTTTTTAGTTATCTTATACCAGCTACTTAGGTGGTGCTTTGTAGAATTGTCAGTTATTGTTTAATTTGAGCTTAATATGTACTGAAGATGCCTGTGACACACAGGCGAAAATTATACTATTAAATAATCTTTGTACGTGAGTTTTCCGTTATTAATTTTGTATTATCATTACTGTTTTCTTCTAGTACCACATTGAGAGGACATAATTCTGAAATATCATCAGTAATACTCCACCTCCTCTTTTATCTTTTCAGTCTTTTTGAAAAATGCTATAACCATCACATTATATTCTGGGTGAATACATCAATCTCCATTAACCATAACTCACTGACACCAATGATTTCTGGACTGTCAAAATGCATCAGGGACATAATCTCTGCATCCTTATTCCTAATATTCCTTGCAGTAGTGTATAAGCACAGTAGCTTTCCTCTAGTCCCCTCCCTTTCCTTCCCCTGATTCCTTATCCCATTGTTCATGTCCTTTGATGCTTCCATTGAGGCCATCTCTATGTTGTCTGCCTTTGTCCATTATCTTATACCAATTCTGGTATATTACAGTCCCACTGTGTAGTTTTTGTTTTCATGACTGGCTACACACTCTCCTCTTATCAACAATCTACACAGTTTCACACTACTGCTTTCACTCTCAAATGCAGACAGCTGCAACAAACAGCTCTCGCCTACCTTCAAATTTATGCCATACATCCATAAATTCAAGTCCTCTCTCCTTGCAAGTTCTAGCTATCATGCCATTTGAAATCACTGCTCTTCTCCTCAGCTCTCTACTAACATATTGTGGCAACACACTCACAATTCTCTCTCTCACACTCTTCCTCTTCTTCAATGTCTCCAGCAATACTCACAAATCCCATGCTACCTCATTTACACTTCCTCACAAATCATTTGTTCTAACCAGCACAGTCAATTCTGCTGCATTTCCTCTCCACATCCCCAGTCACTCTTCCTATCGCTGATCTCATCAGACATACTTTTGATGCCTTCATCATTTTCACATCTTTCACCACAGACGCCATACAGCACTACACACTAGTTTCCACCATTCCACTACAATCATCTTTGACTCATCTACCACTGGCACCTTCTTTCTTACACCTCCAAGTACCAATTTCTTTCTAAATGTCCTATGTCACTCTGCACATACCACAATTCATTCCTCAACCTTATCAATTCTTTTCTAATATCTTCACTAGTGTTCACATCTTTCATGCTAGCTTCTTTGCCATTCTTCATTTATTATTCTACCATTCCACCATCTTTCACATTTTCCTCTGTCTTACGACACAACATTTGTACTACATTCACTATTCCAGACTTTCACTATGCTCGTATCATTTATATCATTCATGCCACCATCACATGCCTTTCACCAGATTACTTGCTTGCTTTTTCATAACTTTTTACCACTTACTCACTGCTCTTTCATAAGTATCTCTCTTCACTATTAGACAGGCACTCATTCTTCACATTACATTCTCACTATTATTACCAATAGTTGTGAGAATGTAATTGCAGAGAGTCACTGATACATCACTGCTCATCAACTCTGCATTCAAGTTGCACTTTGCACACACACACACACACTCTCCTTCACCCCTTAAAAATCCATAACTTATCACCATAATTCTATGAAGACATCTAACACACCTCACATTTCATAAAACAACTAAAATGAAAATTTAACTAATGCAGAGACAAACTCCAGTCAACTTGTTTTTGATCAGTATACCTCATGTAAGTTTAAAGATTTTATAAGCTAATCTCAAACAAACAAGCCCATACACTACAAACATTGCAAGCGCACAACTTCTAAAGAAACTGTTACACATAAACAAATAAAAATCCACAATTAATTAGCCAAAAAAAAAAAAAAAACTTATCTGAACCCAGATTGCTCATGCACAAGCCTGCCAGCGAACTGCCACCTGGCATCCAATCAATAACTTGTTGAGAAAGCCTTGATGCCAGACATAATCCAATGTCTTTGAGATATGAAGAGCAACCAATTGGTTTCTCCAAATCATTTCATTTCAATCATTTCAAATCGTTTCTCCAAATTATTTCCTCATTAAATCTTGCCCAACGTTGGGCAAAAATAGTGAGGAGATCTACTGTAGAATGAGAATCACAAAATCCATACTAGATTCAGTTTTTATTTATTTATGCTTATGGCTACATGAAAACTACAATCTAGTGTGATTGTACTAGATTCGGTGATACTGGTAATCACTAATTTAACTGATAGGTCTCCAGGTAGTGAAAAGGTAGTTCTTGAAGACCCTATCCACCACTTTCAAGAGTACTGATTTGAGAGCAGTAGGACATTAATTTAGGGACAGACTGGATAAAGGCTTGCTTTCATGCTACTTGGGTAGATGCCAAGTGTACCAGCTTATATAGGCAATACAGGATGAGTGTTAAATCTGCAACATAAATTTTGAACATATGCGGAGGGATACTACCACTAGGTGATGTATTAATATTGAGATAAATGAGTATTTCACTAATGTCTTTCTGTTGAAAGACCAGAGAAGGTATATGGTGAGCTTGATATTGAAGAAGGTGATTTACTTTGATCATCTGTAAAAGAGTTGGAGGAAAAGACTGATGCCAAAAATCCTTTCCTTTAGCATTACACAGTGATCAGAATTCATTTCAGACAAATTATGGAGACTACAACCATGTTAGAAATAATTACTTTTATTTCCCGACATTTCAAACTTCATATTAAGGTCATCATCTGGAGCATGCATGCACACACACACACGCACAGAGAGAGAGAGAGAGAGAGAAGTTATATTACATTTCAACAAAGAGACAATGATTTGATCAGAGACAATGATCAGAGAACAATTTCATATAGATAATTTTATTACAGTAAAAGTGGTGTCCTAATTTAACACAAGAGTTGTTATATTAGAGTTAAGATCCTGGATTATGTACAGTCCTATTTATGACTCTTAGATGAAAAGGTTATGTGGGTGGAATATGTGCCTTCCATATTCTTGGGATTTATCCAAGAATATGGAAGGCACATATTCTACTCACATAACCTTTCCGTCTAAGAGTTAATTATAAATAGGACTGTACATAATCCAGGATCTTAACTGTAATATAACAACTCTCAAGTCTCCTGGCCCTGATGGCATTTCCCCAATTGCCCTGAAGGTCTGCACAACAGAACTGACTCCTATCCTATGCCGTCTGTACACACTCTCTTACTCCACTGGTATATATCCCAAAGCCTGGAAACTGGCCCACATTCAACTCTTTCCTAAAAAAGGGTGATAAATCATTACCATCTAACTACTGCGCTACCTCACTCACTACAGTCCTATCTAAAGTGATGGAGAAAACCATAAACTCTCAACTCCTTCTCTACCTCAAAGGTAACCAACTATGAAGCGACCACCAGAATGGATTTTGTCAAAACCGATCAACAGGAGGTCTACTCTAATACATCACCCATTGCTGAACAAATGCCATGGAGAAATTCGGCAAATCCCAAGTAGTTGCACTTGATATCTCTAAAGCCTTTGACCAGGTCTGGCACAAAGGCTTACTAAGCAAACTTCCATCATTTGGACTGTCTCAGGACTTCTGCAGATGGATTACCAGTTTCCTGTCTGGCAATTAAGCGACCACCAGTATGGATTCTGTCAAAACCGATCAACAGGAGGTCTACTCTAATACATCACCCATTGCTGAACAAATGCCATGGAGAAATTCGGCAAATCCCAAGTAGTTGCACTTGATATCTCTAAAGCCTTTGACCAGGTCTGGCACAAAGGCTTACTAAGCAAACTTCCATCATTTGGACTGTCTCAGGACTTCTGCAGATGGATTACCAGTTTCCTGTCTGGCAATTAAGCGACCACCAGTATGGATTCTGTCAAAACCGATCAACAGGAGGTCTACTCTCATACATCACCCATCGCTGAACAAATGCCATGGAGAAATTCGGCAAATCCCAAGTAGTTCCACTTGATATCTCTAAAGCCTTTGACTGGGTCTGGCACAAAAGCTTACTAAGCAAACTTCCATCATTTGGACTGTTCTGCAGATGGATTGCCAGCTTCCTGTCTGGGCAAACACTATGTGTGATGGTAGATGGCTCCCTATCCTCTCACCATCCAACTAATGCTGGGGTCCCACAAGGTTAAGTTCTCTCACCAACCCTCTTCCTTCTATATATTAATGGCCTACTTCATGTGACCTCTAACACAATACACAGTTTTGCAGACAGCACCATCACACTCCTCTCTCTCATTTGACAAACCCTACTCTACACAACTCACTTTGACCTACAGAACATCAACCACCACTGCCCTTAATTCTGATCTCCAAGCCATCCTCCAATGGGGGCTCAGATAACCTCGTCAACTTCAAAGCTAGTAAAACCCAGTTCTGTCTTATTTCTCACAAAAAAGAACCATTTTCCCCCAACATTGTTTTTGATAACACTAAAATTCCCAGACAAGATGAGATTTCTCTTCTTGGAATTACCCTGACATCAAGACTCTCCTGGCATAAACACATTACGATCATTGCATCCTCAGCTTTCAAAAAATTAGGTTTTCTCTTCTGCTCAAGACACTACTTCACCTTTAAACAGCTGTTAACATTATACGAATGACAAATCTGCCCAGCTATCGAATACTGCTCTCACATTTGGAGTGGGGCTCCTAAAAGCTCCCTCAAAATGCTTGACTCAATACAGAGGAGAGCAATAAGACTGATAAATGACCCATCTCTCACCAACTCACTCCCCTCACTTTCACATAGATGCTTGGTCTCTGCGACTTGTATATTCTATAAATATTTCCATGGGAAATGTTCATCTGAAACAGCATCAATAATTCCCCCACTTTGTACTAAGCCCATTGAAACACGTACAGCTCCCACCCAACATCCTTTCACAGTACACTTTGAAACCTACAGAACAAGTTTCTTTTCCTCTCCTTCATCCCTGCTACTGAGGTACTGTGGAATAGTCTTCCCCTGACGTATTTCCCAAGGAATACAACATACAGGCTTTTCTATCAAATGTAAACAACTTTCTCCTTTCCCAACCCACTACCCATATACAGTACTAACGTACTATAGGTTGACCAGCCAACCGTATATTGGCCCCCCAAAAAAAAAAAAAAAAATTAGGACACAACTTTTGCTGTAATAAAACATAAAACTGTTCTCTGATGATGTTATAAACAGAATATAACTTTGATGTATGTGTTTCAATAAGGAAATACTGTGAGTAAACATATTTAAATAAATTATAATACCAGAATTAACCCAAGTAAAATTGAGTCCACCTAGATTGTATGGTCTTCCAAAAGTTCATAAACCAGGTATTCCATTAAGACCAGTTGTAAACTATATAGGTTGTCCAACTTATAAAATTTCAAAATTTTTATCAAATTAACTCACTTGTTCAACTAGAAGAACTGCTACTTATATAAAAAATAATTTGGATTTCAAAAATAAAATTTCAGATCTTCATTTGAACACTCCGGATATTATAATTCGTTTAGATGTTATTTCATTATTTACTAATGTTCCTTTATCTGACAACATTGAATTACTACAAGAATTTCCTTCCGACATTATTAAAATATTTCATTTTGTAATACGTTCCGGTTATTTTTCTTTTAAAAAGAAGTTATATCAACAAATTGAAGGAACAGCAATGGGCAATCCTATTTCTCCTACTATCACCAACTTCTTTATGGAGCACTTTGAACAATGTATTTTTGACAACATTTCACCTAGACCTATTCATTAGTTCAGATATGTGGATGACATTTTTGCTATCTGGAATGGCTCTTCTTATGAATTACAACAGTTTTTCTCTAAATTAAATGCACTTCATCCAAGGATCAAATCTAATCTATTCTTTGCCAACCAGATGGGTAACCTACATTTCTCAGTTTTTAGGAAGAAGACTCATACAGGCCATTATATCCATGCTGAATCTCATCACCATCACAGTCAAAAGGCTGGAACTATTAAAACACTGGTCATCAGACCCACTCCTTATGTTCTTCAGATGAGCTATTACAGAAAGAATTGCCATATATTATTTACACTCTTTTTTTTATCTAATGGTTATAAGAATTCTTTCATCAAAAGAGCTTTGAGCAGTTTTGGTATCTCTACCTCTTCAAATACAAGAGAAATATTCGTATTCCTAATGTGCAAGGCATTAGTGAACACATAGCA
The DNA here is from genome assembly GCF_054136105.1 of Typopeltis vanoorti. Taxonomy (NCBI): domain Eukaryota; kingdom Metazoa; phylum Arthropoda; class Arachnida; order Uropygi; family Thelyphonidae; genus Typopeltis; species Typopeltis vanoorti. The sequence goes on along the minus strand of NC_143549.1, from coordinate 162,192,519 downwards.
AAAGTTTTAAAGCCACAAAATATCTTTGTTGCCTTTCGCCCCATCAGAAAAATCACTACCTTTCTCACTTCTCCAAAGGACAAACTTCCACATCTCAATTATCCAGGTGTCTACCAGTTCCCTTGCTTTTGTGGGTTAACTTATTTAGGACCAACAGGAATATCTCTTTTATTCGGCTAGAAGAACACAAGTCTTATATTCAATACTTTAAACCTGAACAGTCTGGACTTGCAGAGCATGCCATCAGCACTAGACATAGAGTTCACTGGATCAAGACAAGAGTTCTTCACAAAAGTCGGTTCCTCATGGAACAGCTTTATAAAGAAACGTGAAACTTTACTTCACTCTCCTAACTTAAACAGATCCGATGGTCTACATCTATCCCCTTTGTGGGAGAGAGTACTTTTTAAATTGGCTAATTCTTCCTAATATTTTTTTAATTGTATATATAAATATTTTTATTTTTATTCATTTTTTTTTATTTAATTTAATTTTTTAAAATAAATTAGGAAATTTAATGACCTTTTTTAGTTATCTTACATTGGCTATTTAAGTGGCGCCTTTTAGAATTGTCAATTATTGTTCTATTAGCTGTGTACTGAAGATGCCTTTGATGCTTAGGCGAAAATGATACTAATAAATAATATTTTTACATGAGTTAATTCCAGTATTATAATTTATTTAATTTTGATGTAGTTATTTTATTTTTTTCGAATTTTCCCTAGTCAGGCCAGTACAATAACATTGATCAAATCATTGTCTCGTTGCATACTGTTTGAAATGCAATATAGCTTGTCTCTGTATATATATGTGTATACTCCAGATAATGACCTTAATATGAAGGTCGAAACATCGGGAAATTAAAGTAATTATTTCTAATATGGCTGCAGTCTCCATAATTTGTCTGAAATGAAGCCTGATGCCAAGAGGTCTGTCTTATCTTTGGGTGATATGATAACATTATGAGAATGCAAGATAAATGGAAACATGGAGAAGCACAAATTATGCTGAACGGCCTTAGAAAGGGATCTTACGCTTCATTTGGGCTATAGTGAGAAGCAGAAGTTTATCACTTAGCCACCTGAATATTTACACTGTTTTTTTATCACAGACTGCAAAGGTACATTTTTAGAGAACCAAGGATTGGTCAGTAGTCAAGGATTTGCAGTAGACAAAACTCATGAATAAATAGGAACAGATCAATCTGTAGAAAAAGAGATGCAGATAAGGATAAGAATATGGAAAGAGTTGTCAAGTGAAGAGCAGACATCTATAGTGTATTTGGAGGGAGAGCTAGTTTCCTTTGTAGAAAGTATTTTACTTTGGGTATAATAAATGTTAAAGATACCAAGCTATTTTAAACCTGGTTTTACTCCATTTCCCAAGTAAGCAAACAGATAAACAAGTCAAGTTTGCACCTGCAAGTGTTGCAAGTCTAGCTGACCCTGCACGTAGTGCAAGACCAAGGCAACTCATGGTAAAAGTAGAATAAGCTCTGATCACAAATCTTAATATTTACCCTTAATACAAAGCACATTTCCTGGAGGAGATGTATGATGCTTTGTATTAAAGGCAAGGAGGGGCCACCCCAGACCAGTTTCGACCTTTATTGAGGTCTCATCAGTGGGAGCCAGGCTAGAAATACCAAGATTTTAGTAATACAGAGCTTATAAGTATTTTACCAGAACAAGTTACCATAAGTTGTTTTAACCTTATTAAATAAAAATCTCAGGAGGAGATATAAATGTAGAAAGTATTTTACCTTGGGTATAATAAATGTTAAAGATACCAAGCTATTTTAAACCTGGTTTTACTTCATTTCCCAAGTAAGCAAACAGACAAACAAGTCAAGTTTGATAAATATTAAGATTAGTGATCAGAGCTTATTCTACTTTTACCATGAGTTGCCTTGATCTTGCACTACATGTAGGGTCAGCTAGACTTGCAACACTTGCAGGCGCAAACTTGACTTGTTTGTCTGTTTGCTTACTTGGGAAATGGAGTAAAACCAGGTTTAAAATAGCTTGGTATCTTTAACATCTAGTTTCCTTTGTTTGTTTTTTAAAAAAATTCCAGAGTGTTGGAAGAATGATGAGGATTGTTTGCTATTGTGGTAGGTGGGATATCTATTTCTGTTAGATCGTGACTAACAGCAAATGACTCACCTTCCCTACCAGCATGATGTGTGAAGTCATCAAAAGGGAGCCACTTTGTGTTATGGATATTGAAAATCTCTCAAGAAAGCTATTTCACAATCTGGGTAATTAGACTACATGAAATCAACTTTTAGCGATAAGTGTTAAAAAATGTTTAAATTAGGAGAGTGGTAAAGATAGCAAATGAAAATTATAAAGTGAAATAAGGAAATCTTGAACAAGAGTAGATCAGAAAGCAGGAATTCCAGGTCTTTTAATCTTTGGCAAGGAATATCTGATTTGACAAAAATGCATTTTCCTTCCTTTTTGTGAAATGCAAGATTGCAAGATTTAGTGGGGACAGCCAAGGCGGAAAGTAGTCATGGAGGATGCCAATTAGGATTACATTAGGAATAGCAAATCAGGTTTTGATGCCTGTACATGATGGTTGTGGTGCATGTCATTCATGTTTGCATTGATGCCCCAAGTTTGTGAAATGGATTTAAAAGTGTTTTTTTATTGCATGAAATCTGCTATTATCTAGTATCTTGGCGCTTTTTTTTTTTTTTTTTTACAAATTTTTTGTGGTATTTTTAATGTTTTTTTTTTTTTTTTTGTGATTTTTCTGTGGGAGACTATTTTACATCTGCAGTGGTGCAGTAAACTTAAAGAATAAGGGTATGCAGCTGGGATTAGGGACTTGTGTTCATAATTCCCACACAGGGAGTGCCAAGATGTCAGCCAAGTGTGGCCATAACAGTGATCTCTGAATATTGCTTTGCTCGGACTCCCTCTAGGCACAACTTACAGGATATGCAGTAGCAGGATTACTCACCAGCTGATGAGGAAGCCTCCAGCAGATATGCTACCATCCAGATTCAGTTTGTATTATCTAGTAGCCAGCCTGCGAAGACTGCTTTACTGCAGTACCTTCAAATGAAAGAGGTACCAGTTCTCTAATTCATTAACAGTGTTGAACATGCCTAGTAAGGCATGTTCAACACTGCACAGCATGTGAGGTGTAGGATAGAAATCAGAAAATTAACTCCAGATACCAAACATATCAAAAGCCACTTCATGCCACCAATAAGCAAGGTGATGGTATTTCACTGGATGATGCAAGCCATTTCCTTTAACTAGGGAAGATAGTCAGCACTATCAGACATGGCTCTATTGAAATACTCACTCACCTTGGCAAAGCCCTGTCTCTGGAAATTAGCCATACCACGAGAAAGTGAGGCCTGTCTGATTGAGATAAACTATATACAGAACATCACCAGTCCATCAATGGTCCCAAATATGACATAAGGTGACAAGAAGATCAAGTTTAGTCCTTAGCTATTCTAATTTTAAAATACTTCATAACTGCCAACCACAATACTTGAAATGCATGAGGAGAACAGATGATCCCAAGAGCTTCACTATGGCTTGCAAGATAAGATTGATATGTCAGTAAATGCCACTACTTTGTTGGGTATTTATTTGTTCATGAATTGGATTCTTATTTCATTAAATTCACTATAACAAACCTTGCACTCATGGAAATTATATTGTTTCTCTGGGCCCTATGGGTTTACTGTAGTGCGATCTACTGATCAGGAAAAAGATCGTTTTTTTTTTTTTTTTTTTTTTTTTGAATTTTACTAAAATCATACTAATAGTATTGCAACAATAAAATGTACATGAGAAAACAAAACTTACCTTGAAAATCAGTTTATCAATCATAAGTTCATGCTGAAAAACACACGACTTCAAATGCTGATACTGAAGGTAATCCTGACAAAATGTAATGCAATGTGTTCTATATTATGAATATATAAATTAGCAGAAAATATAAACTTTCAAAACATAAGGGACTCTCAAAAGAAAAAAAAACATTATTTTTTTTAACAACTTATTTATGTGGGATAATTACTTATGTAATTTAAAGAGACAGCTAAGTCTAACACTGAGGGCACACAGTGTGTGAGTTACTACATTTGCGATGGAATTGGACGAATCATGTTATACTGTATTTGTTTATATGGTAGGATGGGTCAACAGTACATATGTCATCATTTGGTGACATATGTACTGTTTTAATATCAGTGAAACTAAAATGAGAACAGAAAATAAACTGAATAGTTGAAAAGCAAATAATAATGATTTTGGTTTGGTTTGACTGAATTACAGCCAAGGCAAGTCAGCATGTTATACCTGTTAACAGTTAACATTCTGTTCCATCAGCAGCTTCATCCTGTAAAAACTAAGAAACAAACCTATTTCCATGAGAGAAAACTCCTGCCACAACAGTATAAGACCAGTTAACTCAGCTTGGTGGTGTCTCTATGTAGTGAGGAACCTTATAAATGTTCCTCCCCTTCCAGATAGGATTTTAACCCAGGTCTTACCAAATGAAATATAAATGTCATATCCTCTGTATACACATACTCTAAGGAGAATAATTAAGGGAATTTTCATGTATGAGTAGCACAGAAATTATGACAGAGTTGATCAATATCAAGTGATTGTATAATTATTCATGTATGAAATTATATGAGCATTTGTGGTACCTAAGGTAAAAAAGAAAAATGCACACATGCAAACACAGAGAGAAGTCAAGGAGACACTCAATACAGAAACAATAAAAAACCAAGAAGTGAGAGGATTTTTGCATTCTAGGTTTTAAATAAATTACTATGCATTAAAAAAAAATCCAGATAGATAAATGGCATGGAAATGGACTGTGAGGCATTTAAACAGCTGCTGCATGTTTTAACAGATTTAGAAAAGTAGAGTGTATGAATTATTGATAGCACTTCCAATAGCAGTATCCATCAAAATATTTGCAGAAATGTAAACAGCAGAAACTAAACATCTGAACAACATTTTTAATATGTTTATGCCAAGAGAGAGAGAGAGAGATTAGAAGTTAGAATATAATCTCAAGAAGAGAAATCTCTTTTTTTGAGAATAAATAAACTGCCAGCCTGATGGTTGAGTCGTTAGTGTATCTGTTCTCCAACCAAAAGGCTGCAGGTTCGAATCCCACAATGGACATGGATGTTCATGATTGTCTGTGAAAATACTAATGGTGGTGGGCAGCAGATGACATTGGTGTAGCTGTGGTTCGTTGTAGTTGGTTGATTGAGTGGTGGAGACAAAGAGTTGTAGAATAGGTGCCTTCTCTCAATGAGTCTTTGGACTCCTTGGAGGTGTCACATAATAATAATAATAATAAATAATAATAATAAAAAATCCATTCACCATCGCACACAACATCTAGGAGATAAAAAAAGACTAACAACCAATTTTAGAAGTCAGAAGAGAGAACACATGATGGAGCTTACTTAGCAGATCTTTTCTACCAAACCCAACCAAACGTTTTAGGGATATCAACAGAAACCACTTGAGATTCTTCATACTTTTCCATAACATTTGTCCAAAGGTGGGTGACATACACAAGAAAACTGATTCCCTGTTGATCGACAGTATCAGAAGCCATAATGGCAACTGCTTATCAGATGAGTTTTTTTTATTTATTTACTTTTAATATTATTATCATACCCATACATGAAAGGTCAAAGAGCCTTTAAGAACATCATTGATGTGGGGGGGGGGGGAGGTCAAAGTTTCTTTACATTTTTCTTGAAGAGATGAAAGTTGAAGTTGTTGGTAATACTTCATGACAAAGGCTGTTCAAGGGGACAGGGTTAGACAATAAAACAGGAGGAAGGAAAAGCAGATTGGTGTGTTTGCAATTGCTGAAAAAGGAATGATGCTTCTATTTTAGCAGACCCAACAGAAAGTAAAGGAATGAAAGCTGCCAGTTCAGTGAAGCAGTAATAATCATGAAAGTACCTAGAAAACAAACCCTATATCTCACACAGAAACATTGTGTGAGATATAGGGATTAAAGTGCATTTGTAAGGAAGGGATCATCTATGAGCTGAACAGCAATCTGCTGGAAAGAATAGAGAATTTTTAGGCAGATTTTATGTGGATCACCCAAACTGTGAGCAGTATTCTAAGAATGATGTGGAAAGTTTATTTTTCACTTGGTTAGACTATAATAAATTTAGTTTAATCCTTTATCCTACCAAGTGTGAGCAAACAAAGTTTGCACCTGAAAATATCTTCAGGACTGGGGTAAGGTAGTACAACACCGGGCAACTTGCAGCAAAGGTGGAGCAAGCTAACATCACTCCTATCTCAGTATCTCCCATAATGTAAAACATCTCCTTGTGGATATGTATAATGTTATGCATTAAGGGAGGGGCCACTACCCAAACTAGTTTCGACCTTTATTCAGGTCTCTTCAGTGGGAGCCAGGCCCAGAGGTGGAGATACCAGGTATAAGCAATAGCAGGTCATCTTTACCTACAGGAGTTGCCAAAACTATGAAATTTGGGTGAATAAATTATTACATAACTGTTATTCATACAACTATTTGTATATATTATTGTAAAAACGAAACAAGTATGCATATTTGATACACTGCAGTTGCTTCCTAAACACGAAATACGTTTGCTTTTCTTAGGTTTACGATCAAGCCAACTCTGCACCAGTGAACAGAAGGAAGCTTAAATACACTATGAAAAAATCTAACCATGATGGAAAATATTACTATACTACAAAAATTTTAAAGGCGAGATTTAAAAATCTTTCTCTAAATCCAGAGTAATTTAATAAAAAGGTGGCACGACGTTTGGCAACTCCTATGGGTAAAGATGACATGCCATTGCTTCTACCTGGTATCTCCACCTCTAGGCCTGGCTCCCACTGAAAAGACCCTGGGTATTGGCCCTTCCCTTAATGCATAACATTATACATATCTGCAAGGAGATGTGTTTTGCATTATGGGAGATACTGAGATAGGAGTGATGTTAGCTTGCTCCACCTTTGCTGCGAGTTGCCTGGTGTTGTACTACCTTACCCCCGTCCTGCAGATATTTTCAGGTGCAAACTTTGTTTGCTCACACTTGGATAAAGGATTAAACTAAATTTATTATATTCTATGAACGAACTGATTTGGGATTTGTATATCCAATAGATATGTGGATGAAAAATAGCATCTTGAGTGGAAAATAATGCCTAGTTTTTTAGATGTTGAGGAAGCAATTGATGTCACATGTTTATGCCAGAAAAGGGTGGCATTAAATGTTAATTCAACCAGAGAGAGCGATCTCATCCTGTCTAGTGATTCATGTATTAGTGAGGAAAAGTGAGGTGATATCCCTTTTGAGAAAGAGAGAGAGAGAGAATATACAAGACTGCATATTGGCAACATGTAAGATGACCAGATTGTCCTCATCCCATTGAAAGATGGTATAGAGATTAATGTATAAAGCACAGGATGAAGATGATCTTGAAGCTGGAGATGTCTGAGCACTGGCTTGTCATAGAAGTAAGATGAATTGAGAGTAAAATCATCAGCAAAGTATTAGTGTAAATAGAATTAGTGGTTTGTTGTTTCAAGGATACTTACAACAACGTCTAAAAAAAAAAAGATAACTGGCTGTTTTCTTCTATTTCCATAGTAAACTTTATACGATGATGCAAGGAATTAATACTGTTTAAAAAGGAAGGTAAAGCTTTTTTGCTGTGAGGCCAAATAGTAAATATGTCACCTATATATCTTACCCAAAAAGATGGTTGAGGGAAAATAGATGCGAAGAGGACTTTTTCTAAATGTTCTAAATAAAAGTTGGCTAAAGCCGGAGAAAGAGGACTTCCCATGGCCGTTCCTTCTACTTGGCAATAAAATTTGTTTTGACATACGAAATATGCAGAATGTATTACGAAATCGAATAGTTTTATAATATCTTGAGGAAAGATGTCAGCAAGTAATTTTGAAGTTTCCTTGAGAGGTACATTGGTATAAAGATTCTATATCAAAACTAACCATAAGATCTGTAGGTTGTAATGAGACATTTTTTAATTTTTCTAAGAAATCTGAGCAGTTTTTTAAAAAAGAATTAGAGTTGCAATGTAAGATTTCAATAATTTAGCTAGATATTTGGCTATATGGTAAGTAGGAGAATCAATACAATCTACTATTGGACGAAGAGGATAGTCAATCTTATGGATTTTTGGAAGGCCATAAAATCTAGGAGGTCTTGCAAAATGGGTTTTAAGTCTTTCAATTGTGTCTTTATCCAAACTGATGACTTCATCAAGGAGAGAATTTAATTTCTTTAGTTGTCTGTTGGTTGGATTATAATCAATTTCTTGATATGTGGAGCGATCTCGAAGCAAAAGAGAAAGTTTTCTTCTGTAATTTGCTGAGTCCATAACTACTGTTGCTTTTCCCTTGTCAGCTTTAGTGATAGTGAGGTGATTATTTTTTCTCAAGGACTGTAAAGATTTCATTTCAGAAGGAGATATGTTGGAAGGAGGAAGTTTAGCCTTAAGTAGAGACGAAGCGACTTCTAGACGAAGAGCATTAGCTTTATCACTGGTTAGATGATTAAGATTCCTTTCAATATTTACTAGGAAATCTAGATATGGTATTTTATTTGGAACAATAGAAAAATCATGTCCTTTTGAGAGGATGAGGGTTTCGCTTTTAGTCAAAGGACATCCGGATATATTTACAATCCAATTATCTGGAGTTATGAATGGATTGGATTGTCTATACGAAAGAGCTTCATATTTACGGTTAAGATGTTGACTTAGTTTATTATAAGCACGTTGAGTAGAACATTTAGCCACATTTAGAACTATGTGAGAAAGATGTGGATCCAAATTTGTGGATATACAGCTGCCCAAATCAGAAATCTGATGACTGTGAATAGCAAGATGACATATTTACTATTTGGCCTCACAGCAATCCATACTTTAAAATTACTTGCTGACATCTTTCCTCAAGATATTATAAAACTATTCGATTTCGTAATACATTCTGGATATTTCGTATGTCAAAACAAATTTTATAGCCAAGTAGAAGGAACGGCCATGGGAAGTCCTCTTTCTCCGGCTTTAGCCAACTTTTATTTAGAACATTTAGAAAAAGTCCTCTTCGCATCTATTTTCCCTCAACCATCTTTTTGGGTAAGATATATAGATGACATCTTTACTATTTGGCCTCACAGCAAAAACTCTTTACCTTCTCTTTTAAACAGTATTAATTCCTTTCCTCATCGTATAAAGTTTACTATGGAAATAGAAGAAAACAGCCAGTTATCTTTTTTAGACGTTCTCCTCATCCCGTCACCTTCAAATATTCTTACAACTACAGTATACAGGAAACCAACATTCACAGGTCATTATATTCTTAAAGAATCAGCCCATCATCCATGTTAAAAAACAAGAATTATAAAATGCCTCATCAGAAGAGCCAAAACTAATTGTTCTACTTTTGATTATCTACAGAAAGAACTTTCTACTATCTAACAACACATGAAACTCAATGGCTTTTCTGAAAAAAGTACTCAACGTCTTCTCTATTCTTATAATCCTCCACAAAACAACAAAGTTTCAATATGTCAAGTGCCTATTCCTTATATCTCCGGTATTTCAGAACCTATCGCAAGAATTTTAAAGAAATATGATTTAACAACTACATATTCACCTATCAACAAATTGTCTTCTCAATTTCCTTCTCCTAAAGACAAACTCAACTTTATCTCTTCCTGGAGTTTATCAAATTCCGTGCAATTGTGATCTCTCTTATTTTGGATAAACTGGACGTTCGCTTGAAAAAAAGAATCCAAGAACATCAATCATCCATTCTTCACAACAAACCTGAAAAGTCTGGATTGGCTCAACACGGGATTGAAACTGACCACAGCATCCTTTGGTCCAGGACTCGCCTCTTACATAGATCCCGTTATAGGTTCGAACATTTGTTCAAGGAAAGTGTGGAGGCCCTGCTTCATCGCCCCAACCTGAATCGTAATGACTGTATATCTATATCAAAAATCTGGGAAAGTAAAATCAAGTTACTCATTAATTTTTTTTTTTTTTTAATAGCAAATTCATTCATATTTCTACTTCAAAATATTCCGTTTCATACTTAGTGATATAACATCATCACGCGCCATGTTCTAATTTTAATGATCTATTGTTGGAATTCTAGCTTGTATTTTTTAAACTGTTCTTGTAATACCACTGACGATGGTCTGCCATTTCCAGACCGAAATATTTGGTTAAATAAATATCTTTCTTGTGATTACGTGATTATATCATTCAGAATTAGTGGTTATTGAGACTAAGTCTGTAAAGAAGATAGATGGAGAGAAAGCTAGATATCCAATTACAGTTGGTGGAAGGAAGACCAGCTGATGGTAATTTGTATATCAGGCCTTGGTGTCAGAGGTGATCAAAAGTTCTGAAAATGTCAAAAGTGAGAGCATGTTTCTCCAAACCTTTCAAAGGCATGTGTCTAGTGGTGGGTGATGTTGGTCAAGAGTTCATTCATGGACCTTGAATGGCAGAATCCATACTAAATAATTGAAGGACTTCAAAGGAGTGGAGAAATCGACTATGATGACTTTTCTGTCATTCCGGAGAGGATTAGTCGAGAGTTTGATAATTGTCGGTACTTTGATGGTAGACTCCTATCTTCCTGTTTTGGAATAGGCTGGACAGGCCCGGCTGGTGGCATGTGCAAAGTGTGCAATATACACAGGCAGATGGTAGACTCCTATCTTCCTGTTTTGGAATAGGCTGGACAGGCCCGGCTGGTGGCGTATGCGAAATGTGCAATATACACAGGTGCCGCAGAAGAAAAGGCGCCTATAAGATGTCAAAAAATATGAGATAAGAGTTTAAACGAACAACAACTGGTACATATAATTATGAATGTAATGTACATCATTTCCTGTTCGGCCCCTTCAGATCTTCCTGGAAACGAACAAATAAATTCTGAAATTGTATCCTGGACCTGATTATATCACTATAATTTTTGATTGAAATTTACGAAAATATACCTAAAATAGTTCTTCTTTATTTTTTGATGTATCATAAATCAACTTGTGATTATTTGTTGAGTTCTTATACAAATTTTTTTTAAGCAGAACTAATCCGTAGGTAACATTATACTGTAAAGCAGTTTTTTTTTTTTTTTTTTTTTTTCATTTCCTGTTCGTTTTATTCACACTTTATTCAAAAAAACTTTTTTGGGAAAGGCGCAGAACATTAATCACACACACACAAGAAAAATACTAGGCACCGGCGCTGAGGTTGGATATATGATTACTTCCACAAGTTGGAATGAGCACCATCTAAGTAGAATAGAAGACTGACGTCTGAAGAAATAGAAGACTGAAGAGATGATACAGTATAGGTGTTACTGCTTTCTTTTAAGGTTACACGGTGACAAAACTTTGATAGTACCGATCTTTAACTCTGGTGATGTTGAGTTGGGGTGTATTTTCAGATTTTTTCCAGTAGCTGACTGTTCGCCCTGATTCCCTAGCGAAAACAATGGGGGCCTTGTTTAACTGGGCGACACCCAAGCCGGCATGCAATTTTGTCGTGTTGTACCATCATTTTCTATTTTGGTTAAACCAATAAGAATACAATTTGGTCGGCAAAATCCCAAATTGCCAGCCCATCCTCGTTTGTTCAGTATCCAATTAGATACCCGACAGGGTGCACCACGAGAAGGTGAGGATTGGACATTAGAAGATGTATCTGACCACCAAAGAACAGGTTGAACATGCTGTGTTAGGATGCAACAGCTTGTGAGGGCTGTGAAGGCATTCCTCCTCTGTAATCCTGTGAGAATACAGAAAGTGATGTCACAAGAAATTAATGTTTCACAGAGAACAATATCACATATACTAACTGATCACATGGGGGGCGAGAGCTTATCATTCTACTGGACACTTCCTAACACCAAAACTTATGTGGCAGAGTGATAAAATCAAAGACACAGAGGTGTTTTCACAGAGGATATTGTTTCAATGTCTTGCACTAATGCAGTAGAACATTCAGTGTAGATTTGTACCCAATCACCCATTTACATTAATCAATATTAGACTCCATTGAAATATATGGAGCATTTTCAAAAACTACTCCAGGAATATGAAAAGGGAAGAATAATTGAGAAGTCAAATTCTCAGTGAAACAGCCCATTCATCTTAATTGAAAAACCAAATGGAAGTCTAAGATTTGTCTTAGACGTGAGAGCCATCAATAAGGTTACAAAGCTAACTGATTTCTCTCTGTGTAAGATTGAGGAATTATTTATCTGTTTGGAAGGGGCACAATATTTTTCAAAACTGGAATTAAATTTTGGCTACTTTCAAATCCCTTTGAAGAAAGAAGACAGAAAATACATTGCATTTACTACTAGATGGCAGAAATATCAGCTATGTAGATTACCACAAGGTGCAAGAAATTCTGCCATGTCATTCCAATCTTTAATGAATTCGGTCTTATCAGATGGATTACTCTTATCTAGACAAATGGAAGGAGGAAAGTTGAAAGTGAAAATATTTGTCAACTCAAATGATTCCTTGGATTATGTACACTTTCCATGATTCTGACTTGGCAGGGCACCAAGGATTTTCTAGAACTTGGGAAAGAATAAAGGATCGTTACATCTGGAAAAGTATGAGGAGTGACAATACTTGCATATGTAAAATCATGCCATAAGTGCCAATTAAGATCCCCTTTCAGAGGAAAAGTTCCACTACAACCATTTCCAATTCTAAAGACCTTTACAGGCTGTTGCTATTGATGTAGTAGGTCGACTGCTAACTACTAAAAAAAGGCAATAAGTATATTCTGGTAGCAGTAGATAGGCTAACTAGATTTCTTGAAGTAGTCTCAATGAAAGATCAAACTGCAAAGACTATTGCAAGAAAGCTCTTGAATATGATTATTTGTAGATATGGAACTCCTCAGACCTTACTTTCAGATCAAGGAGCAAATTTTACTTCTGAACTGATTTTACAACCCTGTAAATTATGCAATTTTATGAAAATTTTTACTACTCCCTATTACCCAAAGTGTAATGGTATGTGTGAAAGGCTAAATAAAAATATTAAGCAAATACTTTCCATCTGGCAAACAGTAATATGAATGATTGGGACCAGGGCCGTTGAGAGGGGGTGACATCTGAGACTTTTGTCACAGATGCCGGGCAAATGAAAAGGATGCCGGCATCGAAAAGAGCCCGACTGTCAGGCCCCGACGTGTCACATAATAGTGTTTATAATGCATGGTTTTAATTCTCGTAATAATACAACAATGATAAAGGATAATGGCATATCAACGATGATACTGTGTTTTGTTTCAGACAGACGGCTATGCTCTTTAGGTGATTAAAGATTTCGCTAACCATAAAGTGAGGAAGTGGATGAGGCAGATGAGGCAATAAAAATGTAAAAATTCTCTTTTTATTTAATGTTTGTATTTTGTATGGTGTGTAATGTATCGAATTTTGAATTTATTGTACACTTTTTTAAAATAATTGTTTATTAAACAAAAGTGATGCACTTTTTTAAGTGGGGCCCAGACTACAGACTTGTCAAGGGCCCAAAAATTTCTCACGGCATCCCTGATTGGGACACCTATCTTTCTCAGGCATTATTTGCATGCAGATCTGATTTTCATTTTGCTATCAAAGAAAAACCATCTTTTGCTTTATATATAGCATACACTTGATCATGTTTACCAGACTAAACACCTTGTTATTAGAGACATTTTCTTTGTAGGGATTTTTTCTGAAAACAAAACTAGCTCTTCAATTAGAAGCATTTTCACTTTCCTCTGGTTTATTTAACTCTAAGTTAACTAACCTATGATATTCTGCTACTATTTCATCTATATCAGATTCTTTTTGATCATCATCACTCTTATGTTGTACATTATCTGAATTATGCACTTTAGGGTGTCTGGAATTTCATGCATTAGGTTTTGTTTACCAGAATTTCTTAATTTTCTCCTTCGCTGTGTATTTCAATTATGAGGTTTGAAACTATTTTTTTTTTCTACTATCTGATTGTGAACCAGGTGCACAATTAGTATCAGGAAAACAACCCTCATTTTTCAATATTTTACTCATATTATCTGCTAACATAATTAAATTTTTTTTCCCTAAAAAGTATCTTTTTAACCTATCATCAGAGTTACGTTACAATTATACTAGAATTTCTTACATCTTTCACAGGAGAAAGTTGGTCTAAAATTCTATATGGACCTGATGCTTTCTTTCCCAATTTTACTACCCTTTTTATACTAGATTTATCATCCAACAATACTAAATCTCCTAGTGCAAATGACTTATGCTTTCTGAAATTATTAATATACTGTCTTGTTTTCTTTGAACTTAATTTACTTATTTCACCTACTAACCTATGAGTAGTAGAAAATTTATCTACTACTATTTCCAATTCATTTATGTCGTTGTATCCTGTATTAGGAATGACTGAAACTAGTTCATTACTGAAGTTTGGAGGTGCATGAACACTTCCAAAGAGAGAGACATTGATAAAAGTCAATTGTGATATGCCTGGTTCTTATCTTGTACAACTTTGGCACACTGCTTTGAGACCCAATAATTAAGGAATGAAAATTTAAGGTGGAACGGGGAATAAATGATTCCAAATCAGTAATAATTGCTTTAGGGATATGTTTGGATCTCTTCTGATCCAAACAATAATCCAAAAGAAATGAGCACAGAAATCAGTAATGAATCATCCCAATTTGCAGTCATATAATTATTTAGTGGGGTGCTTAAGGGTCAAAGCTGAATAACTGAGAGGAGACCTCCACATAGCCTTTAAAGGAATGCAGAGAACCGACCAGGGCTTCTGACCTAATGTCCAATCCTCACCTTCTCGTGGTGCACCCTGTTGGGTATCTACTTTGATACTGAACGAACGAGGATGGGCTGGCAATTTGGGATTTAGCCGACCAAATTGTATTCTTATTGGTTAAACCAAAATAAAAAATGATGGTACAACATGACAAAATTTCATGCCGGCTGGGGCGTCGCCCGGTTAAACAAGGCCCCCCGTTGTTTTCGCCAGGGAACCAGGGCGAACAGCGAAAAGTCAGCTACTGGAACAAATCTGAAAATAAACCCCAACTCAACATCACCAGAGTTAAAGATCGGTACTATCAACGTAAGAAGCCTGAATGGCAAAGAAATGGAGCTAGCTGAGGAATTAGATAAGTACCAGATCGACATAATAGGGGTGACTGAAACAAAAAAGACAAAAACTGGTGAGATCTTTCTGAACAATAAATACAAAATGTTATATTCAGGCAATAACAATCAAGGAAAAGAAGGAGTAGCCATAGTATTCAACACAAAATACGAGGCTAATCTTCTTGAATGGCAGTCAGTCTCAAGTAGAGTAATGTGGGCAAATATGAGAATGGGGAACTGGACAATGAGACTTATTTGTGCCTATGGTCCCACAGAAGGTTCTACTAAGGTAGTAGTGGAGGAATTTTTTGAGGCTTTAGAAAAAGCAACTGACACAATGAAAAAGGAAAAGTTGGTCCTTGTTGGGGATCTAAATAGTAGAGTAGGAAATGATTGTGAGACATACAAAAATATTTTGGGAAAATTTGGAGAAAAGAGCAAAGCTAATAATAATGGCAAATATCTGTTGGATTTCTGCTCAGGACATGGACTGGTTATTACTAACACCATGTTCCAACATAAAAATGTGCACAAATTCACATGGAGAGAAGAGGCTAGGAATAAGAAAAGTCTCATTGACTATGTTATTGTTGATAGTGATGTTTTCTCCCTGGTGCAGGACACCAGAGTGTACAGAGGATTTGAAATTGGAAGTGATCACTATTTAGTCTTGAGCAGGATAAAATTGAATTTCATATTGAAAAGAATAACATGTAAGAAAGTTTTAAAGCAAATAAAAGTTGAGCAGCTCTCAGATGTAAACTGTAGACTAAAATACAGAAATATTATTGAAAAGAAAATGAAAGAGTTTGAGAACAGGAATCAAACCTTGGAGATTCAGTGGCAAACTCTGAAGGAAACATTGATTGATTCTGCCAGAGAGGCATGTGGTGAGGTTGTGTGCAAAGATAAAAAAATCAGAACTCCCTGGTGGACACAGGAAGTTAAAGAGGCAGTGAAGGAAAAGAAGAAAGCATATCAAAAGTTCCTGGCAAATAAGTCAGCTTTTACTCTTACAGAATACAGAGACAAATGTAAGAAAGCTAAACAGTGTGTAAAACTAGCTAAACAAAAGTCATGGGAGGACTTTGGCAAGAATATAGAAAATAAATATCAAGAAGGTGGCAAAATATTCTGGAGGTTGTTGAAGAAGCTTAGGAATGGAGGAAAGAGTGCTGTAAAAGGAATTAGAGATGATAAAGGTGAAATGAAAACAGGAGAAAAAGATATCCTTGAAGTATGGAGTAATTACTTTGAAAAACTGCTAAATGAAACAAGCAGTGATGACAGCACAGTGATAAAAAACACTGACCAGGAATGCAGTCAGGAATACATATCCACACTTGAAGTAGAAAAAGCCATCAAAGGCTTGAAATGTGGAAAGGCAGCAGGAGTAGATGATATTCGACCAGAAATGCTGAAGTATGGTGGTATAAGAGTCTTACAGTGGCTGCACTGCATAGTTCAGAAAGCCTGGACAGAGGGACGAATTCTCGATGATTGGAGTAGAGCTCTCATAGTACCCATATATAAAAAGGGAAATAAAACTGAATGTGAGAATTACAGAGGTATTTCCCTACTGAGTGTTCCTGGCAAGATCTATGCAAGTATACTTGAGAAACGGTTGAGAAGAATTGTGGAAGAAAAGCTTGGTGAAGAACAAGCTGGATTCAGGCCAAATAGAGGCTGTCAGGATCAGATCTTCACTTTACGACAAATAGTTGAGAAAGCATGGGAATATAACAAAGATCTGTATTTAAGTTTTGTCGATTTAGAAAAGGCATATGACAAGGTGCCAAGAGAGAAGCTATTCAATATGCTGCAGTTATATGGTGTCAATGGGGCATTATATCAAGCAATACTTAGTCTTTATTTGAGTTGTGAGTCAGCAGTTAGAATTGAAGGAAGTACAGGAAGATGGTTTAATGTTAAATCTGGTGTGAGACAAGGATGTACATTATCCCCTCTGTTATTCATTATCTATATGGATCACATTATGAAGGAATGTGGTATTAAACCTGATATCAAAATTGGAGATGTTAATGTCAGCTCTTTGCTTTATGCGGATGATGTTATACTTCTAAATAAATCTGCTACAAGTCTGCAAGATTCTCTGACTAAATTGAATAGCTGTTGTAATAGATATGGTATGAGGGTCAGCAATAAAAAGACAAAGACAATGAAAATAGGCAGAATCATTGAAAATGTCAACTGTGTTGTGAATGGAGAACCTGTGGAACAAGTAAAACATTTCAGCTACTTAGGCACAATTTTTACTGAAGATGGTAAACTAAATATAGAAATAGACAACAGAATCAGCAAAGCTGGTATCGTGGGAAGTCAGTTGAATAAATTCATATGGAATAAGAAAGAAATTAGTCGGAACACTAAATTAGCTGTATACAAGACTGTGTTCAAACCAATTTTAACTTATGGATCTGAGAGCTGGGTCAGAAGTAAAACACTTGACCAAAGACTAGAGACCGCAGATATGAGAGTCCTGAGAAAGATTAGAGGCGTGAACAGATGGCATCAATGGCAATATCATATTAAAAATGAGGATATTAGGAAAGAACTTGACATTGTCAGCATCCAGGAATGCGTTAGCAGAGCTAATCTCAGATGGTATGGTCACTTAAATAGAATGGGAGAGGAAAGATTAGCAAAACAAGTGTTCTCTGCCAGGTTGGCAGGAAAACGACCCAGAGGAAGACCAAGATATAGGTGGATTGATACGGTACAAAGTGCCTTAGACGATAGAAATATAAGATCTGATAATGTTGGAGTCTTGACAAGTAACAGACTGATTTGGAGGAAAATTGTAGATAGGAAGATAGTAATGATGTAATTTTTTCATGTAGTACTGTCATATCCTGTACACCCCTTGAGGGTACATGGCAGGAATTTGATGATGATGATGATGATAATTATTTAGTGTTGGCCAATGCAGTACTAGTAAACAGAATAAAAAAAATAAAAATAAATAAATTAAAAAAAAAAAGCAGATGATCATAAGTATAAAAACTATAATTGCAAATCTAAATTTGTGACTCAGGTCAATGGTGATTGTAAAGCATGGCGGAAGTGGATCTAAACACCTTGATAACACACAGGCAGCATTCAATGGTGATGTCACATCTGCTAACAAACTGTTTGTTTATGAGCATCGCATCACGCTAAGGGGAAAGATGTTTTTTCCACATGAATAGCAAGTCTGCACATATTCTATAGTTCATGAAAATCCTGTTCAGAGATACCCATGTCTTATGGGTGAAGCTCAAGAACAGAAGTTTTGATATTAATACTTCAAAACCACATTTGTAGTTGAGGATCATCAGTGTTTGTATCCCATCAACTTGTCCATTCTTCTCTGGAGATGTAAAATTATTTGTGACTAAATTTTCTGCTTTGAATATTGGTGGTTGCCTAGATTTTAACAGAATGATTCTCAAGTCTGGAATGTCCTCATATATAGAAATTATTATTTATCTACTTATACTCTCATAGAAGAGCATAAAATCTTCAGAGGTGTGATAAGAAAGATGCTGAGCAAGACAGGAAGCCATTAAGTATTTGCTGATCTGATTGCACCAGATATCTTGAGGAACTTTGTATGTGGACTGTTGAGCCAAACAGGTCAACAGTATTTGACTACAGAGAATACCAAGCCTAAAGCTGATGAACATAAGGTGGTAGCAGAGGATGCACAAAGTTTTTGAATGATGCAATTTTGTGTTTTGATTTTACCTGATGTATTCTCCAGGTGTTTCTTGCAGGATAGCATGTGGTCTAGTGTTAGATCTAAATACTTGGGAAACCTGTTATATCACAGTGTAGTACAATTTAAGGTAACCTGAAGGTCTGTGCTACCTGGCCTGTTAAGTTTTATCTATATCTGGCCAGAGACTCCATTTTTAAAATAATTCCCTAGAATGCATAGGTCAGACATTAGAGTTTCTTTTATATTTGTAAATAAATCATGTCTGGCAGCAAGAGTGATGTTATCTGCATAACAGAATTTTCTGGCTTACTTATTAGGGAGGTCTGGAATATATAGATTAAAAAAGGAGGACTAATGCTAATCTGTTGTTTTTCTTCTAGGCAGTTCAAACCACAATGAGAGTTACTAGTCAGGAAAAGAATTAGACTGTTTGGAGAGTGGTTAGGATTATTTTTTGGCATTCTGGAAGACACGAAAAATGTGTATATGATTACTCCACATCTCTACCTACTTGATCAGTGCAGTTGGAAAAATGAAACTAGTCCAAACTGTGAACATTAAAAGCTACAAGGAAGATGATCTAACTATTAGGAGAGTCGGTCTGGAGAAAATCAACATTTAAAGAGAGGAAATCAAAAAATTAAAATAGTTGGAGACATGAAGGTAGTGTCTGAGACAGCAAATCAATTCAATGGACAGGGAAAGATTTTTAGCCACAGAAAATCCAAATAGAAGAGTTTTTAAACTGGAAACTCTCTGACATGGTATATCAATGCAAACATGTATACAAATACCTCTTGTGCAATGAGGAGTTAAAGAGACTGTAATTAAGGATTTTTTTATGCGACTCCTACTTACTAAGGTTGTAGACCTATAGTACATAAGAACATGGTTAAGCTTAAGGATTTTTTTTTAAAATCAGTCTTTACTAATTTCATATATTTTTTGTATTTTTATTTTTTACATAGTCCAAAAACCTTGTTCCAAATATAGAACTTTTTCGAGCCACTTGAACCTCCAATAAGTGAGGCAGTGGTCTCACACCAGGTTATGAAATTCATCACCCACCAATGCAGTGCTAAGAAGCTGAAATCTCCTTGAGGAAAAGATTATATGGTTTTGCAGACCTTTGTAAATCTGAAAGGATAGAGAGCGTGTGTGTGTGTGTGCACATGTGCATGAGAAATGTTGTATTATGTAAGTGAGCATCAGAAGTGCATGTGCCAAAATGGAAATAGCAGTATGATGAATGGCTGTGGAAGGAAATAAATGTACAAAAAGGTGAGTATTGTAGAAAATAAAGAATACAAAACTACATGAAGCTGAATAAACTACAAATGACAAAAAAGTGAGTAGGAAGGGGAAAAAAAGGAAGAATAACGAGGAAAATAACAATGAATGAAACCTGAGGGTTTAATGAATGAAACAGCATACTCATGGAGTCTTTCACAGAATAAAGCATGAGCTAGAGCATTTAGTGAAGCATCTGGCAAACAATATATAGAGAACAGGATAGATAAGAGGAAAATGGAAGGAAAGTATTAATGAGCAAAAAATGCATACTAAGAAGACAATATTATGGCTTTTTGATGATCATGGGCATAGTTTAATGGTGTGTGACTCATTATTATTTTCCTTGTGAGAGGATTAAGGCTTCAGATTTTTAAAAAGGAGAAGGCAAAGAATTAATAATTTTTACAGGAATGAAAGATTTACAGCATAAAAAGTAAGGAATGTGAGGGAATATAAAAGAATTACTAGAAAATTTGAAAAAACAGGGTGACAATAAACTGCAAGTCCCTTGGTAAGTTTGATTAACTCAAAGTTATTGCCAAGTGTGATATTACACTTAGCAATGAAACTTATAAATTAAAGATACCAAAAAATTATATACTTGGTTTAATCCTTTATCCAAGTATAAGCAAACAAAGTTTGTGCCTGAAGTTTCTTCAGGACAGGGTAACTCGTATATAGAATCTAATGACTTCACATTACTTGCCTTAGTATCCAATAATGCAAAACACATATTCTTGTGGCCAGTATAATGCTATGCATTATTTGAAGGGTCACTATCCAGACCAGTTTCGACCTTTATTGAGGTCTCATCGGTGGGAGCCAGACCAAGAGGGTCTGGCTCCCACTGATGAGGATTAAACCAATGAAAAGAATTAAACCATGTATATAATGTCTTGGTATCTTTAATTTATAGTATAACCAAGAGGGAAAACTTCCAACAATGAAACTTATGCCCTGACTATTAATGTCTAGTAACAGATGGTTGGCCTTTCTTCTGAAAGGTATGGACAGAAATAAGAAATCCAGATAAAATTTTCAGACTAAAGTGAAGCATGTAAGAAATGCAAAACAGCTCTCAACAAATCCAATTCTGAACTAACTAAACACAAAAAACCTGCCTCGTATACAAATGGCTGTTGTGAATTCTGGTTCAATCCTACAGCTTAGATATCAACAATTCATTTGGATCTCATGATATTCTCCAAACTGTGTGCAGAATTTGTGATCCTAGAATCAATATTCATCTTATATCAGCATCACAATCTTTCATACTTGTCTAGCTTGCACTGCCCTCATTCAGTTGTCTATAAAATAATGAAGAAGAAGCAGTCCACATCTTTGCCATTTGGAAACTCAGCAGTTACTGAGATTGATGACTATTAGTACAGATTCAACCACTCTAGATCCACAGCAGATCTCTTGACAAGATCACCCACCTCAAAGCCACTGAAAGGTATGGCCTCTGCTATGGCATTTAATCAATAAAATATTATTTATTATTATATACATGACATATAAGGACAATTCATTATATCTATCAAGAATTAAAATATTAAATCACTATCTCCCAATTTAACTGTGCAAACAATCAGAGATAAATGTGTAATGAGACAAACTAAAAATTCGAACAGACTCATAATAATAATTATGTAGGCCAAGTTATCACATTATATTAATCCATTAGACTTAAACAAATAGAAATAAACTTTTCTATATGAGATAACCACAGCAGATAATTACACCAACTGTCTATTCTGCATTCAAAGTTCATGGTATTAGTAACCACCTTCACCATGAGAGAAGAATTTAACTGAGAAAACTAAATAATCATAACTTTTAATAAACTGAGAGAAAATTCAAACAAAACACTGCTCCATTCCAAAATGAAGAATACAAGTTCTCACATAATATAACGGAAGTAAATGTTAGTTTCTTCTGTTTCTAATCACTGTAAGAATTATCAACAGTTCCTTTACTTCAAATGAACAAATTCCTGTAAGAAGTAGCTGAAAAATATTGGCATATACACCATTTGCTGTTAACAGACTGTATGTCTGTGCACTTCTAAATTAAATTCTTCATTTCATTCTTTATATTTAAAGAAAATTTTGGATCCAAATTAATCCATCCTTGAATTTACTTCTCTCAATGCTACACTCTCTCTCTCTCTCTTAGAAGATACAGCAACAATCATTACTGGTTTCAGTGATTTACTGAATGTGTGCTATACTCGCCCTTCCACTTTGTTCTGAAAATAGGGTTATCACAGTATGACATTTTATTCCATTTTATTCAACAAGTTTATAGTTGGAAACCAAAGAACAAGAGAAGAAAGGAAGGCCTAGAAAAAGACTAAAAGATACCATTAAAGAAGATGAAGTCTTGGTCGCAACAGATATTACATCTAATGTGTGAAGAAGAAGACAGCATGCCATGATAACAGAATTTACTAATAAGATATGTTGAATTGAATTTAAATGGTATTGAATCAAACACAGATTGATAAGAAAATAACTATTTATTAACTTAAAAGCTAATATTTTGCTAGTATTATATCCAGCATCTTCAGAGCACACAAACAAAGTTTGGTACAAATGTAATACCAACAAAATATTAGCTTTTAAGTTAATAAATAGTTATTTTCTTATCAATCCGTGTTCGATTCAATACCGTTTAAATTCAATTCAACATGTGTGACGAACACATAAGCCTATCCACACGTACTAATAAGATAGTATATTTTTGTAATTATATGATTAATTAACTAAATTAATGATAATTCATGATTATTTATAGGTAAAAATGGACTAGATTATTTCATATAATTTCTTAAAAATGTTCTCAAAGTTTTTTTCTTTTGTGGAGAATGAATGGCATACACTATGATCAGCACTCATTTCAGACAAATTATGGAGACTACTGTTAGAAATAATTACTTTAATTTCCTGACATTTCACCCTTCATATTAAGGTCATCATCTGGAGAATACACACACACACATATATATACACACAAAAACAAACTATATTACATTTCAAGCGGTATACTAGAGAGAGAGAGACAATGATTTGATCAACCATCATTCTACTGGATGACCTCTAGTGGAAAAAAAAAAAAAAACTACATCAAAGCTATATTCTATTTATAACATCATCAGAGAACAAATTCATGTAGATAGTTATGTAGATATTAGAGCAAAAGTGGTGTCCTAATTTATTATTATTACCATACAGGAACCTTCATGGAGTGGAGTTCTAAGACTCATTGTAGGAGACCCAGTCTATCCACACAATCTATCATACCTCTCCGTGAACCCATTAACAGACAAAGCACTCGCAACTGATTCTGTCAACCCATTCCACTCATTCACAACTTTTCCAAGCAATAAATCTAGTCCTCACACCCCTACTAACCACATCTTTATTCAACTTCCAGGGATGACCCCTTGATCTGGTCCCTCTAGCCAAGTGCTGAAACATTTCTCCTACATCTATCCTATAAAACCCATTAAGCAACCTAAATGTTTCTATCATATCCCCTCTTTTTCTCCTATCAACCAACTTCTGCAATCCACACACACCATCACATCAACCCATCCTCATACGTACCATTCTACAGGCCATTCACCATCTCGGTCACTCGCCTCTGAATTCTCACCACGGCTTCCTCATCCCCCAAGAAACCCAGGGGACCAGACTTGAGTACAGTAATCCAAATATGGGAGTGTTAAGGCCATATAAAGAGAAATAACAACTTCCTCTTCAATTTAACATGAGAGTTGTTATATTAGAGTTAATATCCTGGATTACTTACTTTTATAGTTATAATTAATTCTTAGACGAAAAGGTTATGTGGGTAGAATATGTGCCTTCGATATTCTTGGGATTTTTATGATTAGGGTGGTTGATAAGAATTCACAGGCCTCCTTTAATTTATGTTCATACCATGTTATGGTGTGATGTAAGCAACAGGTGCCTTTCCAGTCAATTCTATATAGAGTATCCATGAAATGATCAGAAAGGCACGATTTATTAGTTATTAAATTTAATGTGTCATTTATGTTCCTTTTTTTTTTGGATAGGAATTGTGTATCCTGTTTCATCTATACAGGAAAAATTAAAGGTTCAATGAATATGATATACTTCAGGGGGCCAGCGGAGGAAGTGCTTGGATGAGCTGAATAAGTTCTTTATTTTTGCAGGAGGTTTAAAGTGGCATTAAGGTTGTATTTCTGTAGAATTCTGTTTATTTTATCTGACATTCCTTTAATGTATGGAATGGTTACAGTTTTATTGTAATCTAGTTTAAATGAGTTTTAAAGTGGGGTCTTCTGAAGAACTTTGTTGATAGTATTTTGGATAGCCATATTTCCAGAAGATATTGTGATAACTTTTAATTCATCTTTAAGTGCTTGTTCACTGGAGGAAATCTTCAAAACCCTGTTTTCAGTGTGTTAATGACACCTAATTTTAGTGTTGGATGATGGTAAGAGTTTATGTGTATATATTGGCCAGTATGGGTAGACTTCTAGTAAACAGTGAAAGAAAGACTGCTGGAAGGAAGGAAGATGTGTGACAAATGTATCTAGAAAAGGAAGCATGTTCTGACTTTCAATCTCAATTGTATGCATTTGTGTGTTGAGGCTAAAGTGCTGTGAAGAATTCACAGCACCTTAGCCTCAACTTTGGAGGTTTAATGGAATATTATCAGCACTGAGAAAGGATTAAAACTAATTTTAATGAATCCAACATTTCATCTCAGTCATAGAGATATCTTCAGGGATTATAAAAAAAAAACTTTTTGTAACAACACACACAAATACAATACAACAGTGAGTGAAACTAAAGTCCTATCCAGGTGGTGCACCCTTCAGAAATGCCATCACCATACCTTACATCCGTGGCACATCATAAAAAATAGCCAGATCGTTAAAAAAAGTACAACCTCCATACAGCTTTTAAGCTCTACCGTAAACTTGCTACCCTTATCCGTTCTACCAAAGATCAGCTCTCTCTTCTCAGTGCCTGTAGTATATAGAGTACTTTGTTCCTATAAACTGGCTTACTTTGGACAGACAGGCAGATCAGCAACCATCTGGTTAGAACACAAGTCATATATCTGCAATCACGATTATGGTCAATCTGGCCTTGCAGACCATGTTTTGGATATAACCCACAGGATCTCCTGAAAAAAATCCACCATGCTCCACCATAGTAAATTCAAAAAAGACTGTTCTTTGAATCTGCATCTGCACTCAGGAATCAACCTAATTTAAACAAATACGGTTGCATAAAATTTCCTAAAATTTGGGAAACATTAATTATCAGAGATCCCTCTTTACATCCTAGGCCACCTGCAAACATCCACAGAGAGCACACCACCTAGATAGGACTTTAGTTTCACTCACTGTTGGATTGTATTTGTGTGTGTTGTTACAAAAAGTTTTATTGTAATCCCTGAAGATGTCTCTGTAACTGAGATGAAATACTGGAAGCATTAAAATTAGTTTTAATCCTTTCTCAGTGTTGATAATATTTCATTAAACCTCCAACATGTATGCATTTGTGTTGTTTGTTTTGGTGGCTGAGGAAAATGTCTAATGTCTGGCGGCCATGAGACCAGATAGCGAAAACATAGTCAATATAACTAACCCATACTTTGGGTTTTAAAGTAAAAGAATCTACAGCATGTTACTCAAAAGCTTCCATATAAAAGTTAGCAAATGGAGGGGCTGGGAGAGATAATGGTGAACCCATGGCTGTGCCTTCATTTCGTAGGTACTAAGTGTTTTGCCACAAAAAATAGGCAGAATGTAGTACATGTAAAGAGCACTGTGATATAAGGCAGGAATTTGTCCTGTAAAAGTATTGTGTCATTGATTGGGACATTTGTGAAGAGGGCAGAGATGTCAAAATTGACTAATAAATCACTTTTTTCCAGTGTAATGTCATTAATTTTGTTTACAAAGTGTTGTGTGTTTTTAATATAAGAGGAGGAATGACCTACTTACTCCTTGAGTGTTAATGTTATTTTCTTGGCTAGATGATAAATCGAGCTGTTTATACCTTCAAATATCGGCTGGAGTGGTATGTTCTGCTTGTGAATGGGTAAACCATAAATTTTCAGGGAACAAGCATAGTGCGAAAGTAGTTTTTTAACTGTATCCTCGGCCAAGAAGTGACTGATAATTTTCTGTTTTCTTTTTATCCAATTTGTTGGGTTATAGTTAACAATCTTAGAGTTAATTATAATCAGAACTGTAAGTAATCCAGGATCTTAACTCTAATACAACAACTCTTACTAGGACACCATTTCTGCTGTAATACAACTATCTACAAGAATTTTCTCTGATGTTCTAAATAGAATACAGCTTTGATGTAGTTTATTTTATTTTCTACTAGAGGATAGGCCAGCAGAATAATGTTTGATCAATTCTTGTAGATAAACTTATATATTGGTGATACATAATTGTTAATTTTTAGGGAAAGACAACGTATACTAATATTAATTAAAAAACTTTAATTAATACTTCCTATATTTCGGTAATGTTACATTAACATCTTCAGGGAACCTAAAAACTAATGATGTGTGCACGCAGGCACTAACAATGAACAAATATGGCTGAATACAAAACTGAAGTCAGTCCTAGGCACCTAAAAGGTGCCACCTAGTGGGCTAAATTGGATAGTAGTCTTGGCTGTTGGGATGATGTTCTAAGAATGCAAGTTTTCCATATCTGGGGCAGCCTCATGCATCCAAATTTGTTGAGGTTTGGGGAGTTCTTTTAGAACTGAGGCTGATTTGAGGAATAATCTCTCATATTTAAACTTGCTGCAGTGTAGTAGTAAAGTAGCTTTCTTCCAGCGTATTTTATGGCGGGTGTCCAAAGCATGGTCAGCAAGTGGCTGTATTGGTGGAAATGGATATAATCCTTATGTTCAGATATTCTGATATTAGCTGTCCTGCCTGTTTGGCCATAGTAAGACTGCAACTACAAGGGACCTGGTATACTCCAGGTAGGTCTAGGGGAAGTAGCTGATCCTTGGGGGAGTGGATAAGAGATGCCTATTTTTTATATGGTTTATAACAAGTTCTCAAGTCATATTTTTTTTAGCATTTTTGTTAACTTTTCAGAAGTATCCTGAATATAAGGAATGGTGATAGATTTAGAGTAGTTCTGTTATGGAGGGGGGGGCAGGGGTTTGAGGTTAATTAGTTTTACTATTTTGGATTTTATGGGGGTTGTAGCCATTGGCTACAAAGGTGTTAAGAATGGTTAAGTTCAGTAGTAAGGGCATTATTGTCTGAACTGATTAATTTTAGCCTGTTATATAGGGTTTTTATAATCCCATATTGTTGGGAGTTGGGGGGGGGGGGGTGATTGCTGGTGAATGTATCTACCTGTATGTGTAGGTTTTCTGTAAACAGAGAAAGCCAGGGATCCATCAGGCTGGCATGTAATCAGAGCGTCTAGGAAAGGGAGATTGTTTTCTTTTTCCAAGGTAAACTGGATCCTGGGGTGTTGAATGTTTAAGTGTGATAAGAAGTTGTGGAGTGTGTCCAAACCATGCGGCCAAATAGAAAACACATCATCTACATAGCATAGCCAAACAGTAGGTTTAAGTAATGCCAAGTTTAAGGCTTTTTCTTCAAAGGTCTCCATAAAGAAGTTGGCCAGAGGTGGAGAACCCATGGCTGTCCCCCTCTATTTATTTAAAAAAATTTCCCTGCTAAACCAAATAGCCTGAGTTCATGGTGAACTGAAATAGGGCTGAGGTATCGGGAGGAAATTTGGCTTGGATGAGGTCCAAAGTATCTTTGAGTGGGACATTGCTGAATAAGGAGACATCAAAACTGACCATTACGTCAGTGTGTTGGAGGAAGAGGTTTTCTATACTGGCTTTAAAGTGGACTGAATTTTTTTGTGTGAAGGTGTGTTACCAGTATATTGTGTGAGCACTTTGGCTAAATGTTTGGCTAATTTGTATGTGGGGGGGGAATCGATGCCATCCACAATGGGGCGTAATGGCACATTCTGTTTATGGATTTTTGGAAGCCCATGCATTATGGGAGGTCTAAAGTTAAAAGGTTTTAGTTTGTTAGTCATTTCCACAGGCCAAGAAGTAACCTTCTTAAGGAGCCTATGGAGCGTTCTGATTTGGGAGCTGGGCTCATATTCTATACGGAGGTAAGTAGACCGATCTAACAGTAAAGAGGAAAGCTAACTTGTGTAGTCAGTTTTGTTTAGAACTACCATTGCATTTCCCTTATCCACTATTTTACTGTTATTTTTTATTTCCTGCAGAGCTTTGAATTCTTCTTTAGATAGGTTGCTTTTTGGAGGTTTAGCTTAGGTAAAAACACCAGCTACATCTAGTCTAATAAATACTCATCGCGGTATCCTCCCGCGATGAGTCTTCGGACTCCTTGGAGGTGTCAATAATAATAATAATATTGTTGGCAATATGGTTGGAAAGGGTGTGGATACCATGTTCTACCTGAATCATTGTTTCTTCAGAAGGGATTTTTTTCAGTGCTATGGCAAGTGTGGTCTAGGGAGAGTGTGCTGATTGCTTCAGGCTTCAAGGTAATGGATGACAGTTTATTACTGTGCTGAGAGGTAGTTGAGGTTTGCAAGCTGAGTTCTTATTTAAACTTTCAAATTTTTTAATGTGCCGACATTGTACTTTTTCAAATTCCTTTTCTGCTGAACAATTAGAGATGTTGGAGAGGATAGTCCAAAGGTCATCAATTCAGCATAGTGGCAGGCTCTTCTTCTAACGCACGAATAGCCTCGTTAGTGTTGGCCAAAAGAACGTGAGTAGCGGCAAGTTGATCCCGTAAAAGAGCGAAGCTAGTGCATCTATATATGCGAAGAGCTTTAAGAGAAGTGAGTCGGTGCTTTAATTTTACACCATTAGGGTTCACATTATTATCCCAGCAGCGTTTTAGAAAGGCTAATCAATTCAGTTGTCTGGAGATCTTCAGTTTTAACTTTGTGTATTGACGAGCCTCGTGTGCGATAGAATCTCCATGGATTATTGTAATTCTTGGAGATAAACTTATACGTTGGTGATACATAACTGTTAATTTTTAGGGAAAGACAACATATACTATTATATTAATTAAAAAAGTTAAATTAATACTTCCTATATTTCGGTAATGTTACATTACCATTTTCAGGGAACATAAAAATTAATGCTTTCTTTTAGGCTTACATGGTGACTTACACAGCTCCAATAGTGTACAACAAATAAGGGAGACAAGGGGCAACCAACCACCTGCAAGCAAGAACCATGTGAACAACTTATCAAGCCATACCTTAAATAGCGGCCAACTTGCGCTACTTGAAAAAGGCCTTAACTACGCAGAAGCACCTAAAAAGGTCAATAAATTGGATTTTATTTACCACATAGAAAGAGGCATTAGGTCCCTACCCAACAAAATAGCCGATAAAATACGATTAGAAACTAGCAATGCTCTGAACAATAAGAAAACCATACATAATAATCTTACAAAAACGGAACTAGCAGCAATAAAGTCATTGAAAGCCAACCAAGACATCATTATAATGAAATCGTATAAAGGCAATGCCACTGTCATCCTTGACAGGTCAACATCCATCCATCAGATGAATGAACTAGTATCTGATAACAGCACCTGGTCAACTATAACCCAACAAACAGGATAAAGAATAAAACAGAGAAACTACTTAAGTCCGTCACTTCATGGCCATCAGACACGGTTAAAAAACTTATACCCCACTACGCCCACTCTCCCAGAATATATGGTGTCCTGAAAGTACACAAACAAAATGTGCTGCTTCGACCTATTGTGGAAGGAATAGATAGCCCTAATTACCACTTAGCCAAGAAATTAGCATCAACACTCAAGGAGTTAGTAGGTCATTCCCCTCCTACATAAAGAACACACAACACTTTATAAACAAAATTAAAAACATAACACTCGACAAAGATGACTTATTAGT
Organism: Typopeltis vanoorti; assembly: GCF_054136105.1. NCBI lineage: Eukaryota > Metazoa > Arthropoda > Arachnida > Uropygi > Thelyphonidae > Typopeltis > Typopeltis vanoorti. The sequence continues at coordinate 162,162,292 of NC_143549.1, read as the reverse complement.
CAGTTTTGACATTTCTGCCCTTTTCACAAATGTCCCAATCAACGACACAATCCTTCTACTATAGAACAAATTTCCGCCTGACATTATGGCCCTCTTTGCTCACGTACTACAGTCCAGTTACTTCGTGTGGCAAAATAAATTTTACCTACAAAAAAGAAAGTACCACCATGGGCTCATCACTATCCTCCCAATCGCTAACTTCTATATGGAAACTTTTGAACAAAGTGCTCTTGATTCCGCCACTCTAAAACCTACAGTGTGGCTTAAACACGTTGATGATGTGTTCGTTATCTGGCCGACAAATGCTAAACACATTCCTTAGCCACCAGAACAAAAAACAACATGAACGCATACAATTTACCATTGAAATTGAAAATCAGAACTCGCTCCCGTTCCTGGATACACTGGTCACACATCTTCCTTCAGGCAGTCTATCCTTCACGGTCTACTGCAAACCGACACACACTGGCCAATACATACATGCTAATTCATACCACCACCCATCACAAAAATATGGCGTCATTAACACCCTTAAAAACAGAGCTATAACAATTTGCTCCAACTAGCAAGCTCTGAAACAGGAACTAAAAATCATCAGCGACACATTCGTAAATAATGGCTTAACAAAAATACTATCAATAAAATACTTCATAAAACATCAAAAAGAAATCTAGACTACTAAAACCATAGCCATCCCACACATTAAAGGGTTATCGGAAAAAATCAACAGAATCCTACACCAATATAACCTCGATGTCATCTTTAAACCACCTACTAAACTTAAAACATATTCAACTCCTCTAAGGATCCTCTCCTTCCATTAGCACATCCTGGAGTTTATTGCATCCACTACACCTGTAACTTACCTACAATCCCTATACGTAAGAAAGAACACATAAGACACATTAAATATAACATTTTGGTGAAGCAGGCCTCTCAGATCACACTCTCAACACCTTACACCAAATCGACAGGAAAAGTACACGCTCTTTACACCATATTAAAACCTGGTATGAAAGAAAATTTAAGGAAGCCTGCAAAATTCTGATAAACCACCCAAATATCAACAATAATGGCGGCATGAAAATTCCAAGAATCTGGATGGCACACATTCAGCCCGCCTAACACGTAGCATCCAGCATACATCAGGATTCTAGGCAACCTTCAGCCAGTATTGGAAACTATTCTATACCAACAGGTTGGAATATATATGTATGATCATGATGCTAATATATATATATATATATATATATATACACACGCACAGACTTGTTGTTACTTCCAATGTAATTTTGCATAATATTAATAATAGAACTCTGGCGTTGATGTATATTTTTATTTTTTATTTTATTTTCATTTTTTTTTTCGCCAGAGGTCAGGCCAATAATTGTTGCAACGGTTGATCAGTAACTTTAACAAACCATGTAGATTGTAGTGTAACCTGTTTTCTGTATATAGTGCATATGCTCCAGAAGATGACCTTGATATAAAGGTCGAAACATCGAAAGTGGATCTTAGTTTATATTAAACTAAAGTTTTACTCAAACAAGGTAGTTGTCTCCATAATTTTCCAAAATGTATAAAAAATAATGATATGTGCACTCAGGCACTAACAATGAACAAATAAGGCTAAGAACAAGAACTGAAGTTGGTCATAGAGTCCTAAAAGGTGCCACCTAGTGGGCTAAATTGGGTAGCAGTCTTGGCTGTTGGGATGATGATCTAAGAATGCAAGCTTTCCATATTTGGGGCAGCCTCAACAAATTTGCATCCAAATTTGTTGAGGTTTAGGGTGTTTTTTTAGAGCTGAGGTTGATTCTAGGAATAATATCTCATATTTAAACTTGCTGCAGTGTAGGAAGGTGGTTTTTTCTTCAAGCGTATTTTATGGTGGGTGTCCGAAACATGGTCAGCAAGTCCTGAATGGTGAGATTGGTGGAAATGGATGTAATCCTTACGTTCAGATATCCTGATATTAGCTGTCCTGCCTGTTTGGCCATTGTAAGACAGTTTGCAACTACAAGAGACCTGGTATACTCCAGGTAGGTCTAGGGGAAGTGGCTGGTCCTGGGGAGTGGATAAGAGATGCCAATTTTTTATATGGTTTGTGATAAGTTGGAAAATTGTTTGGAAAAAGAAAACAATAACAATCTCCCCTTCCTAGACACATTGATCACACACCAGCCTGATGGATCGCTGGCTTTCTCTGTTTACAGAAAACCTACACGTACAGGTAGACACATTCACCAGAAATCCCCCCCCCTCCCAACAATATGGGATTATAAAACTCTATATAACAGGGCAACATTAATCAGTTCAGATAACAATGCCCGCTACTGAACTTAACCATATTCTTAACACCTTTGTAGCCAATGGCTACAACCCCCATAAAATCCAAAAAATATTAAAACCAATTAACCTCAGACTCCCCCCCCTCCCCTCCCTGCATAACAGGGACTACTCTATATCTATCACCATTCCTTATATTCGGGGTACTTCTGAAAAGTTAACAAAAATCCTAAAGCAATATGATGTGACAACTTGTTACAAACCATATAAAAAATTGGCATCTTTCATCTGCTATCCCAAGGACCAGCCACTTCCCCTAGACCTACATGGAGTATACCAGGTCCCTTGTAGTTGCAAACTGTCTTACTACGGCCAAACAGGCAGGACAGCTAATATCAGGATATCTGAACATAAGGATTATATCTGTTTCCACCAATGCAGCCACTCAGGATTTGCTGACCATGCTTTGGACACCTGGCATAAAATATGCTGGAAGAAAGCCACCTTACTACACTGCAGCAAGTTTAAATATGAGAGATTATTCCTAGAATCAAATTTGGATGCATGAGACTGCCCTAAATATGGGAAGCTTGCATTCTGAGAACATTATCCCAACAGCCAAGACTACTACCCAATTCTCACTAGGTGGCACCTTTTAGGACTCTAGGACCGACTTCAGTTCCTGTCTTCAGCCATATTTGTTTATTGTTAGTACCTGCATGCACATATGGTTATTTTTTATGTTCCATGAAGATGGTAATATAACATTAGTGAAATATAGGAAGCATTAATTAAAGTCTTTTAATTAATATAATAGTAAATGTTGTCTTTCACTAAAAATTAACAGTAATCGTTGATCAAATCATAGTCTCTTTGTCATTCTGTTTGAAATGTAATATAGCTTGTCTCTGTATATATATATATATATATATATAGGTAGAAACATCGAGAAATTAAAGTAATTATTTCTAACACGGTTGAAATCTCCACAATTTGTCTGAAATGAGTAAATGCCACATGATCTATACCATTCATGTGCTGACGATCACACCACTTCCTAATCTCCAGTGCACTCTGGTCTGTCCTGCATAATGTGAATTGATATTGATCCAAAAGGGACATGAACAAAATAAACTTTAAGTTACAAAAGTAGTTTTGTTTCAATTGATATCCAGAAGGGAAAAAAAAAAAAAAAATATATATATATATATATATGTAGAAAGTATTTTACCTTGGGTACAATAAATGTTAAAAATACCAAGCTATTTTAAATTTTAAACTTGGTTTTACTCCATTTCCCGAGTAAGCAAACAGACAAACAAGTCAAGTTTGCACCTGCAAGTGTTGCAAGTCTAGCTGACCCTGCACGTAGTGCAAGATCAAGGCAACTCATGGTAAAAGTAGAATAAGCTCTGATCACCAATCTTAATATTTACCCTTAATACAAAGCACATCTCCTGGAGGAGATGTATGATGCTTTGTATTAAAGGCAAGGGGCCACTACCCAGACTGGTTTCGACCTTTATTGAGGTCTCATCAGTGGGAGCCAGGCTAGAAATACCAAGATTTTAGTAATACAGAGCTTATTAGTATTTTACCAGAACAAGTTACCATAAAGTGTTTTAACCTTATTAAATAAAAATCTCAGGAGGAGATATAAATGTAGAAAGTATTTTACCTTGGGTACAATAAATGTTAAAAATACCAAGCTATTTTAAACTTGGTTTTACAAAACAACATACATCTCCTCCAGGAGATGTGCTTTGCATTAAGGGTAAATATTAAGATTAGTGATCAGAGGTTATTCTACTTTTACCAAGAGCTGCCTTGGTCTTGCACTACTTTGAGGGTCAGTTAGACTTCCAATACGTGCAGGTGCAAACTTGACTTGTTTGTCTGTTTGCTTACTTGGGAAATGGAGTAAAACCAAGTTTAAAATAGCTTGGTATTTTTAACATTTATTGTACCCAAGGGAAAATACTTTCTACATTTATATCTCCTCCTGAGATTTTTATTTAATAAGGTTAAAACACCTTATGGTAACTTGTTGTGGTAAAATACTTATAAGCTCTGTATTACTAAATTCTTGGTAGTTCTAGCCTGGCTCCCACTGATGAGACCTAAGTTCAAGGTCAGTAAAGAGTGACCGAGTATTGCACTACCTTAAGGATCACCTGTAAGCAGAGACCATCAGTGGATTCCAGTAGCAGATTAGGCGAACCAATGAGAGAGCTTCATTCCTGCAGCCGAGAACTTCTTCTTGTGACCGATATTACAGCTTGGATTCAGATCACGCGAACGTATGAGAGAGCTCCAACACCTGTGGTAAGCCCTGAAGAGACTGCAGCTTTGGTAAGAAATCCTTTGTTTGTCTCTTACATTCCCTTTGTCTATTTTACGCTCTTTGTCTGCTCGATTTTAAGTACAATCTATGGGAATTTACTTTTCTAACATAGGGCCTCCCCATACTTCTTGAGCAATGTCTTTGGCCTTACCAAGGGTGAGAACCCTCGGTTTTGAAATAGATGAGAGAATTGATAAGAGGGTGTTCGCTAAATCTATTAGTAATTATGTAGGGGCAGAAAATATCTCCGGTTTTACACCGTACGGTGGCGGCAGGGTTCAGGTCGTCTGCAAAAACGCTGAAACAAGAGATAAACTACTAAAGGGTATTGAATGCGAAGGGAAAAGTTTTAGTTCATTTGTAATAGGAAGCATAGCCAAAATAGTGAAAATAGATAGGTTCCCGATCGAATACCCAGAGGAAGACGGCGATATAATCTCTAGGGTTTTTTCGCAATGGGGACCCATTCGCGACATAAGAATTGGTAGAGACGCAGATTTCCCTTAGTGGAAATCGGGAGAAGTATCGTTCTCCATCATAATGCAGAAGGAAATCCCCAACTTCATTATGATCGGTTCAGCCAAGGTGATGATAAATTATCCTGGCGTGAGGAGACAATGCTTTCGGTGCGGGTCGCTCGGGCACCTGGCCGCAGACTACAATAAGAACAAATGTAAAAACTGCATGAAGGCGGGTCATGTGATAACCCAATGTAAAGCACTCTGCCTGAAATGTAGGGAGGCTCCCCACAGGGTAAACAATTGCTCTAAAAGGACAACAGTAGAGAGAACAGGAGGCACCATATCGCCAATCCTGGCTAACATTCCTGCAAACAATCCGGAACCTACAGAGGGAGACTCCCTTACGCCAGAGGAAACTGTGAATGAGGCTAACGTTATAGATGAAGCCTTATTTCCAACACTTCAAACCCCAATCATAGAGGAAATAAGTAACGGAAATCATTCACCGCCTAGCAATAATACAAAGAAAAAGCGTAAAGCAAGGAATAATATTGAAACTGAAGAAAATAGCAACGAACCTATAGAGGAAAGATGGGGGGGTGGGGGGGGGGGGGGGTGGGGGGGGGGGGGGGTGGGGGGGGGGGGGGGTGGGGGGGGGGGGGGGTGGGGGGGGGGGGGGGTGGGGGGGGGGGGGGGTGGGGGGGGGGGGGGGTGGGGGGGGGGGGGGGTGGGGGGGGGGGGGGGTGGGGGGGGGGGGGGGTGGGGGGGGGGGGGGGTGGGGGGGGGGGGGGGTGGGGGGGGGGGGGGGTGGGGGGGGGGGGGGGTGGGGGGGGGGGGGGGTGGGGGGGGGGGGGGGTGGGGGGGGGGGGGGGTGGGGGGGGGGGGGGGTGGGGGGGGGGGGGGGTGGGGGGGGGGGGGGGTGGGGGGGGGGGGGGGTGGGGGGGGGGGGGGGTGGGGGGGGGGGGGGGTGGGGGGGGGGGGGGGTGGGGGGGGGGGGGGGTGGGGGGGGGGGGGGGTGGGGGGGGGGGGGGGTGGGGGGGGGGGGGGGTGGGGGGGGGGGGGGGTGGGGGGGGGGGGGGGTGGGGGGGGGGGAAATCTTCAGTTAATGAAATGAAAGTTTGAAAATTACATTAATGTAATTTTCAAATGAAAGTTTGAAAATTACATTAATGTAATTTTCAAATGAAAATTAAATTAGCTTATTATTTCTTGGCAAAATTATTAATTATATAACGCAATTTTTATTTTGATTTCACTTAAAAAATGCAAATGCAAAAAATGTGGCAACTGTGTCGTCTACTAAAACACCAAATTCAAACTGCTAAGAACTGCTTTTTTATGCGCAGTCAGTTATGTAATTCGGGGAATTCCCAATAAATGAAATTCGTAAGAATTTAGAATTTTCTTAATTGAAATGAGAATGCAATTCTACAAAATTCTCAGAATTTTCTTGAATTACAGATTTTTCCCTAACTTAGACTTAAGGTTGGTCGCGTAAAACATACAAATTTGTAAGTTCTTAAAATTAACTTATTTAAGTATCACATACAGACTACAAAATCAAAAAACTTACTGCATTACATGTATCTATACCGAGTATAAGATTCCACATATCTGCTCTCAAACTGGATGGAGAACCTTGTTTGGAATATTCTCTTACTACAGATGAATCCCCTACTTCCAGTACTTAAAAATAAATAAATAAATAAATATCAGATTTAATTTATAAATGCAATTTCCAAATATACATTTATTCCCTTTAATATATAATCTGTGTGTGTGTGTGTGTGTGTGTGTGTGTGTGTGTGTGTGTGTGTGTGTGTGTGTGAGAGAGAGAGAGAGATACACTGTACTGTACTACCTTGTCATTCATAAATCTCCTTAAATTTTTAACATTATGTTTTTCAGATCATAATGTGATCAAAAATATTCTAGTCTGCATCTGGATATAGCACAGAAATTCGGCTATCATCTTCTCTCTCTCTCTCTCTCTCTGTGATACAGTAAGCCAAGGGTATTGCACCCTTTCAATAAATTATACAAGTCAATATCTAAATGTCTTAAATATGTTTGTATACAGATGTAAGGAATATTTAAAATAAGAGAGCAGAGTTTCTTGAACTGATTAAGTTAGTATGCCCAAAGATAATCAGTATAAGTGAAATGTAGTGTCTGTGTATGATGCGATTTCGGGAATAGAATGGAAAGGGTATACAGTTTTCTGGGATACAAAGCTGAAAAGAGTAGGGAGAGTATCGTTAATGACTGCAGAGGAATTGTATCTACAAGTGTGGAAGTTGATGTGCAAGTTTTGAATCTGTGTGGTGTGAAGTTGAAATTAACAGGATGCTGTTATAGGCCAGGGAATGTAGAGAATACTGATTGTGAAATGCTTAAGTAAATTGGTTGGACATGTAAAAAGAAGGTAATCTTGATGGGAGACTTGAATTATAAGAATATAAAATGGAAGGAGACAGTGTATGGGAACAAGAAAAGTGAGTTTGTTCATTTGATGAAGGATAAATATCTTAAGCAGCATGTGATTGAAGCAACTAGTGGATTTAGTATTTTGGATTTGGTGATAACTTTAGAAGATGTAGTTGTTAATGAAGTACTGACCATGCCACCAGCTGGTGAGAATGATCATTAGGTACTTGTTTGGGAAGTGGTGAAACAAGAAAAGGTTACTGCAAAAAAAAAAAAAAAAAGAATATATGTGTAATTGTAAGGTGGGTTATTATGAAAAGCTTTGTAATCAACTAGCATCAACATGTTGGATAGATGAGCTGTGCAGAAAGGATATTGACAGTACATGGAAATTCATAAGCCAGTATCTATCTGACACAAGCAATACCACATACCAAGGGTTAAGTGGCTAAATAGAGTAGAGGTGAAATAGATGGACAGCAAAATCAAGCAAGCCATGTTGGAAAAAGAAAAGGTTAAGTAAGTAGGTACAAGATGGTGGCAATCAGATCCATGAAGAATACAAAGTGTAGGCTAGGAAGGTGATGAGCATGGTAAAGAAAAAAAAAGAAAAAAAGATGCAGTACATGAAGCGATTGGCTGGTCAGGCCAGGTTAATTCAAAGAAATTCTTCTGCTATATGGCAAGCAAGGAAAAATAATTAAGGCAGGTTGATACTAGTGGATAGTCATGGCAGAAGAGTGACTATTGAAAGACTACAGTGGAATTACTGAATAAGCACTTTATCAAAGCATATCATACACATGGGTCAGTTGTTGTGGTTAAAGGGTTGGAAAGGCTGGTGAGAAGGATTCAGCATTGGGTTAACAACAATTGCATTATCTTTGATGGACAGCATGGATTTGATAAAGGGAGGTCAAGTTTTAGTAATCGACTTACTTATTACAATAAGATGAGAGCTTCATTGGACAAAGGAGATGGACACACAGTAGTATACTTAGATATTGCAAAGGCTTTTGATAGACTGCTGCATGAGTTTATAAGTTGATATTAAACTAGAGTGATGGGGTTGGATATTAGACTAGCACATTGGATTGGAGATTAGCTATCTGATAGGTATCAGCAAGTTGTGTATCAGGGAGAACAAGAGGTCATCCCTGGAAGCTTATTAAATTGGATGTGAACAAGGGAATGAGAATATAATAAGTTTAGTTTAATCCTTTATCCAAGTGTGAGCAAACAAAGTTTGCACCTGAAAGTATCTTCAGGACTGGGGTAAGGTAGTGCAACACCAGGCAACTCGTTGCAAAGGTGGAGAAAGATCTCATCACTCCTATCTCAGTATCTCCCATAATGTAAAGCACATCTCCTTGCGGATATGTGTAATGCTATGCATTAAGGCAAGGGCCACTACCTATACTGGTTTCGACATTTATTGAGGTCTCGTCAGTGGGAGCCAGGCCCAGTAGTGAAGATACAAAGGCAGAAGCAATGAGAGGTCATCCTAACCTATAGGAGTTGCCAAAGGGGTGTGCAATCTTATTATTAAATTACTCCGGATTCAGAGAAAGATGTTGAGAGTTTATTTTTCACTTGGTTAGACTATAATAAGTTTAGTTTAATCCTTTATCCAAGTGTGAGCAAACAAAGTTTGCACCTGAAAGTATCTTCAGGACTGGGATAAGGGAGATACTGAGATAGGAGTGCTGAGAGCTTTCTCCACCTTTGCAACAAGTTGCCTGGTGTTGCACTATCTTACCCCAGTCCTGAAGATACTTTCAGGCGCAAACTTTGTTTGCTCACACTTGGATAAAGGATAAAACTAAACTTATTATAGTCTAACCAAGTGAAAAATAAACTCTCAAGGGAATGAGAAGCAGGTGTTTTGCATACAGAGTTGTGAATGATTGGAATGCCTTGCCTGAAAGTGATGTCTGCAGAGAATTTGAATGTGTTTAAAGTGTGGTGTGATAAGTTGCGTATATGACAAAGAGACCTCCTAGATGAGTCATTGACTCCATGGGGGTCTTAGGTTAGTAATAATAATAATAACACTGGTGTAAACAATACCATGCAATATATAAAAGGGAGGCAAGTATTAGGAGAATTGGAAATGAATGTAACATTTTTTTCATTATGAAATTTGAAATTTAACAAATGTTAATTCATGGATGATGTCTCTGTCACCATCCTAATACTGCCAGTCCTGCAGTTCTTAATTTCCTTTCTTTATCTGTTGATTTTTAAGTGAAGTCACCTCCTTGGATATTTTCACATTCATACCCCAGTTGGCTTGCTCTTTCAAATGCCTAAGCATCTGTTATTACCAATTATCTTGCACATATTGTTCCATCTACCAGAATATATTATAAATTTAACCACCTTTCGAACACTTGTGATCTCTTTTCCAATATTGATCTTTAAAGTACAATGTGGATTTCGATGTTCTTCAGTTTATCTCAACTCTTTTACACTTATACATTCTCATGTTTAGCTTGATAGGAATGCCATGTGGAATGAGCTTTGTGATTTCTTTGCTTCATTTCTTTGGTGTATTAACTGTTTCCAGTATTCTTATCCAAATAGTGATTCCCTGTTCTGCCTCAAATTCTCATCTCTTATCTAAACTCTAGTTCTTCTCCAAGAATTGCACCATTATTCAAGACAAGAATTAAGCATATCCCAACTAGCTTTCATCAAAATCTCCATTCTTTTTTGTCCATACTAAAACTTGAAATATCTCAAATTCCTGGTATGTACCCAAATGATTATACAGGATATTATAATAGTACTACATTAAAAGTTGACATCATTACCAACTTCCTGTTAACAGCTTTCTTTTAAATTAGTCTGTAATTTGCTAGGACTCCAATTTTGTCAGATCCTATATTTTGGTCTTCCTCAGGATCTTTTTTGCACTTTCTTGATAACAAATACTTGCTTTACTAACTTTTTATTTCTCATTCCACCAGAGATTTGCTCCACATACACATTCCGTTTCTCAAGTATGCATAGATCTTGCCTGGAACACTCAGTAGGGAAATACCTCTGTAATTCTCACATTCAGTTTTATTTCCCTTTTTATATTTACTTAAAAATCTTATTACTGTGGCCACGTGTGTATGTTTAGCCATAAAGCTAATGTCATGTTCCTCCAAGTATACTCATTTTTAGTAACAAGTCTCCCATCGATTCCTTATGTTCACTTTCTAATCATCTTGCTAATTCTGATCATTTCTATATTTAATTTGCTATGTTCATTAAAAATTGTGCTGAATAACCAAAATGTTTTACTTCTTCTGTAGGTTGTTTTCAATGTACCTGCCTATTTCCATAGTCTGTCTTTAATTGCTGATTTTTTATGCTAAATTTATTATAGCAGTTATTCAGGTTATTCAGTTTAGTTAGAGAATTCTGCAGACTTGTACTAGATTTATTTAAGAGTATAACATCATTTGCATAAAGCGGAGCTGAGATTAACATCTTCAATTTTGATAATGATTCACATAGATGATCTTGAGTAATTTTTTGTATTTGAAATCTGTGGAGCATTTATGGCTAAACATACACACGTGGCCACAGTAATACGATTTTTAAGTAAACATAAAAAGGGAAATAAAACTGAATGTGAGAATTACAGAGGTATTTCCCTACTGAGTGTTCCAGGCAAGATCTATGCATACTTGAGAAACGGTTGAGAAGAATTGTGGAAGAAAAGCTTGGTGAAGAACAAGCTGGATTCAGGCCAAACAGAGGCTGTCAGGATCAGATCTTCACTTTATGACAAATAGTCGAGAAAGCATGGGAATATAACAAAGATCTGTATATAAGTTTTGTCGATTTGGAAAAGGCATATGATAAGGTGCCAAGAGAGAAGCTATTCAATACACTGCAGTTATATGGTGTCAATGAGGCATTATATCAAGCAATACTTAGTCTTTATTTGAGTTGTAAGTCAGCAGTTAGAATTGAAGGAAGTACAGGAAGATGGTTTAATGTTAAATCTGGTGTGAGACAAGGATGTACGTTATCCCCTCTGTTATTCATTATCTATATGAATCACATTATGAAGGAAAGTGGTATTAAACATGATCAAAATTGGAGATGTTAATGTCAGCTCTTTGCTTTATGTGGATGACGTTATACTTATAAATAAATCCGCTACAGGTTTGCAAGATTCCCTGACTAAATTGAATAATTGTTGTAATAGATGTGGTATGAAGGTCAGCATTGAAAAGACAAAGACAATGAAAATAGGCAGAATCATTGAAAATGTCAACTGTGTTGTGAATGGGGAACCTGTGGAACAAGTAAAACATTTCAGCTACTTAGGCACGATTTTTACTGAAGATGGTAAATTAAATACAGAAATAGACAACAGAATCAGCAAAGCTGGTATGGTGGGAAGTCAATTGAATAAATTCATATGGAATAAGAGAGAAATTAGTCGGAACACTAAATTAGCTGTATACAAGACAGTGTTCAAACAAGTTTTAACTTATGGATCTGAGAGCTGGGTCAGAAGTAAAACACTTGACCAAAGACTAGAGACCGCAGATATGAGAGTCCTGAGAAAGATTATAGGCGTGAACAGGGCATCAATGGCAGTATCATATTAAAATCGGGGATATTAGGAAAGAACTTGATATTGTCAGCATTCAGGAATGCGTTAGCAGAGCTAATCTCAGGTGGTATGGTCACCTAAACAGAATGGGCGAGGAAAGATTAGCAAAACAAGTGTTCTCTGCCAGGTTGGCAGCAAGACGACCCAGAGGAAGACCAAGATATAGGTGGATTGATACGGTACAAAGTGCCTTAGACGATAGAAATATAAGATCTGATAATGTTGGAGTCTTGAGAAGTAACAGACTGATTTGGAGGAAAATTGTAGATAGGAAGTTAGTAATGATATAATTTTTTCATGTAGTACTATCATATCCTGTACACCCCTTGTGGGTACATGGCAGGAATTTGATGATGATGATGATGATGAGAATAAGCATATCAGATATTATTAACATAATTAATAAGGACTTGGGAATGGATGACATATCACCATGTACTTTTAAGGAATGTGCACAGCAGTTAGCTATGTCCCTGACCTGCATATTTAATGAAAGTCTTGAAGTGGATAAGGTTCCTAAGGAATGGAAAGAAGGCAAAATAGTACCACTCTACAAGGATGATTCTAGGACAGAAGTTTCCGATCATAGACCAGTCTGTAAAACTGTGATTGTCGTCCAGGTGTTGGAGAGATTGGTTAGGAATAGAATATAAGATTGGGTTGATGGACATAGCATTCTTTATTATGGTAAGCATTGATTCCTAAAGGGTAGGTCCTGTTTTAGCAATTTACTTGTATTTTATAACAGGGTAATGGGTGTGTTAGATAAGGGAGAATCATATACAGTGATATTTTTGGACTTTGCAAAAGCATTTGATAGATTACCACATGATAGGTTGGAGTACAAGCTGCAGAGAATGGGAAGATGGATTGGTGAGTGACTCTCTGAACGATACTAGCAAGATGTGTATCTGGAGCAGTGTCTCAAAAAAAGGAGAGTAACCATGTCATGTGCCAGGATGGCATATGACATGGTTACTCTCCTTTATATTATATAAAATGCGAACTGATTGAGGATCCTCAGTTTTTATTATTATTATTTTTTTTTTTTTTATGCTGCCACTCACAAAAGGTTTGCAAACACATGATACATTTTGTACTGTGGGTGGGCTAAGGAATTTTTTTTAATACTTTCTTCAATTTTATATATTTTGTATATTTTGACTTTATTTTTCATGAGTACAGAAACCCTGCTCTAGAGATCAAACATGGAACTTTGGAAGCCACTTTAGGCTTCCAATAAGTGAGCTGGTTGTTTTACACCAGCAATCCCAAACATCTATGTCCATAGCAAAATTTGAACTCAAGAGTGGGTAGCTAACCACTAGTCCAACCAGGCAGCAAGTAGAGAAGAATTATAAGTAACATTGCTGATGTTAATCCACTTCAGTAAGATTTCAGTAGACTTTTGACTTGGCCAAAGAAGTGAGTTGTAGTTCTAATATGTAAGTGCAAGGTATTGCATTTTATAAGTCACCCTCCTTGCCTATTCTTTGTATTCCTCATGGAATTGATTATTATCAATCCTTTTATGTTACCTCCATAATGCTTTTTTCTCTATTGCATGCTTAATGTCTTCATTTGTCTATTTAACACCTACCTTATTTAACCTTCTGACCTTTGGAATACGTTTAGATATTGCTTCTACTAGATAGTTCTTAAATAGTACCCAAGCAGCATTGATCTCCTTTCCACCCAACTGCTCATTCCATGCTACAGCTGCAAACTGTCTCTTGAGCTTCTCATAATTACCAGCCTTGTAGTTCCACATATATCCTTTCCTCATGGAAGTACTCACATGGTTAGCAACCACCCAGGTAATCACTTCATGGTCACTCTCACCAACTGGATGATCTGACATGTCATTTATAATAGCATCCTCTAATGAGATGATCAAATCCAATACCCTCAATCCTTGTGTCCTCTGTTACATATTGCCTGAGGTAGTTGTCCCTCAAAAACTAAAAGTCATTTTTTTTTACTTCTGGTTGCTATCTCAACATCCCAATCATTATATAATTTCATTTTGGTTCTTGTGTCTTAGAGAGCAATGTGAATTATCTTGTTTTAGAATACATGGTTTGTATTTTGCATATTAATTATCTGTTCATATAAGCATTTGCATTGTGTTGTTAAGAGTAATTTCAAGCAACTGTTGTTGACTGTTAAGTAATATTACATGCATGTGCTAATATAATATGAATCCTCACATAACTATTAGTAAATTTATATATTCAAGCTGTAATGTCAGTAAAGACATGACAGCAAAGATTCTGACTAAGAAGATAGTTGTATTTTAATAACAACTAGCTTCATAATCACAGATTATATTTTTGTGATTAATGTATAATTGATGGAAACCTGGCAAATCTGTTTAAAACATTATCCCAATATCAATACATTAACTTTTCAATAAATTACATTCTATGAAGTTCTTGTAGATGTGACTTTATTGTGTAAAGGTTGGAGCTGAAATGCTCAATTCCAAATACAGATATGTTATATTCCTGGAAAACGTAATGTAGTTGCTGACTACTTATCCAGGGCCTTAGATGATAAAGTAGATGAAAGTACCAGTGCAAAAGGAAAGATAATGAACTTGATAGCCAAGGCAAATGAGGAAGAAGAAAACACGAGAAAACCCCCACACCTTCAGAATTGGAGCAAATTCTCCATTATAGATGCACAAAAATTAGATCCAACATGGGGAGGAATATATCAACGAATCAAAAATGGGGAGAAAATCTTGGAGGAACACTCCTTTTTGCAGTCTTTATTTTTGGATGATGATGGCCTCCTGATGGCAAAACATGATATCACCGGAAATTGGAAGAACAAAATAGTAGTTCCTGCTGTCATGATCCCTTGGGTGTTATATACCTTTCATGATGCTGATCTAGCAGGACACCAAGGGTTCTTTCGGACATGGGGGAGAATAAGAAACAGATATGTGTGGAAGGGAATGAGACGAGACGTTGAAAGTTGTGTTTTCATGTCATCTATGTCAAAGAAAATCAAATTACGGAGGAAAGGCTCCTCTTCAACCTTTCCCTATTCCTAGTTGCCCTTTTCAAGCTATAGTCATAGACATTATAGGTCCACTCCCTACTACCTCTAAAGGAAACAAGTATGTACTTGTTGTAATAGATATGTTCTCTAGGTTTCCAGAAGCCACAGCTATGAAGAATCGAACTGCACAAACAGTGGCTGACAAGTTGTTTAAGATGATCATTTCAAGATATGGAACCCCCCAAACACTCCTCACTGATCAAGGTTCAAACTTTACAGCTGAAGTTATGCTTCAATTATGTAAATTATTGAAGATAAAAAAGCTTTTCACTACTCCCTATCACCCCCAAGGAAATGGAATGTGTGAGAGGATGAATCGTACCCTGAAACAAACCCTATCCAAACTTGCAGATAATCACTTATATAATTGGGATAATTTCCTTCCACACACCCTTTTTGCCTGTAGAACAGCCCTGCATGCTGCTATAAAAGAAGCCCCTGCTGTAGTTTTATATGGTTTTGAAACACTGTTTCCCAGTGATTTCAAGGACTCGCATGCAAGCTCAGGATTCCCAGACATTGATGAGTACTTTAACAATATAATCTCTGAAAACAAAGTTGCATATGACCTAGTAGCAGAAGCCAGTCAAAACAGCTTTATGCAAATAAACTAAGAAACTACAAGGAATTAAAACCTGGAAACTTAGTACTTTTACGACAAGAGCATAGTAACAAGAAAACAGGAAAGTTTGGAAAATGTGCAATAGGACCTTATGAAATTGTTGAAAAGACATCACCTGTCAACTTTCGAATAAGAGAATCTACAGGATTGAAAAGAACAATAATTGTCCACTCAGACTAATTGAAATTGTTCATGAAGAGACCTGACAAATTAGTCTGCCTAGGAGATTCTGTAGAGGCAATATGGGGAAAAAGAAAGGAATTACCAGAGAAAAAGTAATTACAGAAGGAACACAAATATTACAAAACAGCCAAAACACAGTAGTATTAATGCAGAACATGAATTGAATTCGGAAGAGACAGTCCCATACTACAGACATAGAAGACACGCGGAATTTGATAATGAAGGTAACAAGAAATTTAATGAGAAAGAGAATCAGAATAAATGCACAAGTCATTATAAGGAACCAAGTTTTATTCAAACTAGGTACTACTTAAGAAATCAAAAAAGAAATATGTAGACTAATTCCTCCATAAAAGAGCTTAGTGTGAAAGGCTCACCCTTTCAGAGAAAGGGTGAGCCTTGTTAAACTGTGAAAAATTGTTTTGCATATTTTTGTTTTATTTTTCATTCACATTTAACATAATATACCATATACCAAGCAAGACTCGTGTAAATATTATTAAATGTAAACAACTTATTTTACAATTTAATATTCATATAACTACCTTAATTTTGCCTAATATTTAATCAAAGATATATGTATTAATAGTGATAAGACTGTATTAAATATTATTAAGCTATTTTAATTATTACTATGTTAATATTACTATGTTAATAATAATAAGAACTTGTATTTGATAATTTAACTGCGCATTATTTGAAATGTAAATATTCTCTATTTATTCCTGTTCGTAGAAGTTTAACGTTATGCAATAGCTCAATTTTATTATATTTTGTTTGGTTGTCATGGAAACGTATGTAAGTGAACGAGCACGTTTTTGGAACAGAACGTGGGGAGAAAACTGAAAGTTTACTAAAAAGGAATTAGAAAGAAATCACGTGAGCAATTGAGGGGGAAAAACAGATATATAAGCGACGAACGTGGGAATTATTAATTAATTAGGAGATTAGAGATTTATTAAAGAGAGATTGGCATTAGGTTGGAATCGGGCATTCGGAAATCACAGTGCGATAATAGCGAGTTGGCAAGTCACTCGAGCAGCTAAATAAATTCTACTAGTCGAGAGGCGGTTAGCTAATAAGTTGTAGAATAACAATTATAGCTATGGAAGACAGCTGAGTGACTACTAAATAGACTAGCAATACTTGAGTTGAGATATAATTCCAGCGCCGACCTTTCAAAAACATACGGAACCTTGAAGCAAAGTACGAAGTTACTAGAGAATAATACAGGCTGTAAAATTGTGTTTGGAATTATAGTGCCTAAAGAATTAATTGAATGCCGGAGGAATGAACAACTGTGCTCATCAAACCTAAAGTTAAGGAATTATTCTATTGCTTTATTTCATGAGTGATCAGTAGTACTTTATACAACAACGTTTGTTTATGTGTATAGTGACTGAAGATTAATTCAGTTATTGCTTAGAAGAATTATTTTAAAAGAGTGCCGTTTATTGTTAAAAGTGTTTACGGTTATAAAAAGTGTTTATGTATAAGTTGATGAAGATAGAAGATTATCGGTAAGATTATTCCAACCATTAATATTCCTTTACAGAAAAGCGTGAGAGTTTCATCCTAGAATTTCCTTATACTAACAGTAACTATTGAGGAAGTTAGCTAAAGTGTAAATTTAAAAGTGTTTGTTTGTGAAGAGGTATTACTGTAATTTTTGTTGTATTTGGAACTTAAAGAACTGTGAGAAGACTGTATTAGAGACAACAGAATTACCATTGTCTGAGCTTGCATTACTTTATTATCAGAAAGGCTGAAGTGTTTATAATAACTTATTTAGTATTTTGATCTTAAGTGTATAATTTGTGATTTTAAAATTAAATGTTTGTTTTTGTTTATCTAAAGTTGTATTTTGCCTGAATCTCTTTTACTGCACCATTCATAAAATATTCGAACCAATGCAGGTAAATTAAGTAAGCCAAATATACTCGGCCAGTATATATTTTAAGGAGAGATAGTTGAAGGTTGATTTTTCTTCA
Organism: Typopeltis vanoorti; assembly: GCF_054136105.1. Lineage (NCBI taxonomy): Eukaryota > Metazoa > Arthropoda > Arachnida > Uropygi > Thelyphonidae > Typopeltis > Typopeltis vanoorti. The sequence continues at coordinate 162,144,282 of NC_143549.1, read as the reverse complement.
ATTCTTGAACTAATTCAGATATAGAGTGGCGCAGTCTTTAAATATAAATTTTCTCTATATTTGAATTAGAAATCAACTAGCAACCTTCTATTTGGTTAAGAACATCGTAGTAACTAACATGTCGGATCCAAGGTACAGATTAAGTAGAAGTGGGATCCAACAGTAACATGATGATGAATCACAATGCTTTTGAAGTAACCACTATTATTGTGTCACTAATCAAGAATCACATGATCAGCATCCTCATCTACACAGTCAGAATGTCACTGAGGAAAAGGCACATGAGTCAGTTCAATATATTTGGAGACCCTTGCACAATATCAGTATAATAAATTTAGTTTAACCATTTATCCTCTTCAGTGGGAGCCATGCCCAGACTGGAGATACCAGGTAGAAGCAATAGTGAGGTCATCCTTACCTATAGGAGTTGCCAAAAGGTGTTGCCACCTTTTTATTATATTACTCTGGATTTAGAGAAAGATGTTGAAAGTTTATTTTTCACTTGGTTAGACTGTAATAAATTTAGTTTAATCCTTTATCCAAGTGTGAGCAAACAAAGTTTGCACTTGAAAGTACGTGGGCTGTTTAATAAGTAATAAGACTAATTTTACAGTGGCGAAACCACGCATCACAATATTAATTTCTGTGGAATAACGAAATGTTGCTGTATGTATTAACAAAAGAGGTTGATAGATGGCATATACGGGCTGATGTGCCAGAGTGTCACATGACTAAATGCAAGTGCTCATCGGCGCCCCTACAAGGTGCGACCAGTCTTCGAAATGGAAGCGTTATGCGATTAAATTTTGTGTGCATTTGCAAAAATCAGCATCGGACACTTTTAACATGATACGCGATGCTTTCCACGATGAAGCAATGTCAAGGGCAAGTGTTTTTCGCTGGCATAAAACTTTTAAGGAAGGAAGGCCAAATGTGGAAGATCTTGAACGTGAGGGAAGACTTTCAACATCCATCACAGAGACAATGATCAACACAGCAGCGATTATCATCAAACACGTCAAAAGGAAGCATCCATTGCTGAAGAATGGCTTCTTATAGCACCACGATAATGCAAGGCCACATATTGCTGGTTGTGTAGTGGACGTTTTGCAGAAGAACAACACAGATATCCTAGCGTATCCTCCATACAGTCCTGATCTAGCACTGTGTGATTTCTGGCTGTTTCCTCAGCTCAAGAAACCACTAAGAGGCTGCCATTTCGAAAGCAACAAAGCATGCGTAAAAGCTGCGGAGGCAGTTTTGAAAGAACTCTCAAAAAACGGACTCTCACATGTGTTTAAGAAGTGGACGCAACGTTGGGACAAATGCATCGCGTCTCACAGTAGTTACTTCGAAAAAGACCATATAAATGATGACGATTAACTGTAATCTGTTTTCTGTATAAATATAGTCTTATTACTTATTGAACAGCCTACGTATCTTTAGGACTGGGATCAGGTAGTACAACACTGGACAACTTGTAGTAAAGGTGGACTTAGCAACCATCACTCCTATCTCAGTATCTCCCATAATGCAAAACACGTCTCCTTGCAGATATGTATAATGTAATGCATTAAGGGAATGGCTACTACCCAGACTAGTTTCGAACTTTATTGAGGTCTCTTCAGTGGGAGCCAGGTCCAGACGTGGAGATACCAGGAGATACCTTTTGGCAACTCCTATAGGTAAGGATGATCTCGCTATTGCTTCTGCCAGTTATCTCCACGTCTGCATTCCTTGGTTCAGCCACCCTCCATGCAAAAAAACCACTCCTCACCCTCTTGCTGACAGTTTCCTTTCGTAACTTCCAGGCGTGGCCCCTTGTCATCACTCCTTCCCGCTGTTCAACCAAGCAATAGAACTCCCCAGTTTCAACCCTGTAACCACCTCTCAACCAAATTCTCTCAGCTGATCCTCATAACTAACATTGTACAGTCCTCACACTGTCTTTGTTATCTGCCTACCCTTTCCACAGTTAATTTATTCACTTCAAATACTGGGAACCAAATCAGAGAACAATAGTCTAAGTGAGGTCTGATCAGAGTCTTATACAGCGGAATGATAACTCTTATCTCTGCAGGTCAGCATCTTTCTCATTATTGCAGCAATCCTCTGTGTTACCTTCACCACCTTTGCAATATGTCTGCTGAATTTCAGGTTTCTAACAATCATCAACCTCAGATCTCTTGTCTCCCCTACTTCCTCCAGTATAGCTCATCCAATAGAGTATGCAGCATCCCATCGATGTGTCCCAAAATCAAGACCTTACATTTTGCTGCATTAAACTGATACTCCCCATTCATTTGCCCATCTGTCTAGCTTACTCAAATCCTCCTACAGGACTACCACATCTGCACTAATACTTACAATCCTTCCCAGCTTCACATCATCTGCAAACAACTGAATATTCCCCCTGCAATCCACTGATAATGTCATTGATATAAAGGTTAAACAATATAGATTCCAGTTGAGCCCTGTGGGACCCCACTCATAACCCTCTGCCTCCTTGAAACTGCCCCACCATACCAACTCTCTGATACCTATTGGCTAGCCAATCCTGAATCCAATTTACCAACCTGACGTCCAAACCCATGTGCTGCAATTTAAATATCAGCTTATCATGTGGAACCCTGTCAAATGCCTTTGCTAAATCCAAGAAAATGGCAGTATATGCCTTCCCCCTCATTTACTGCTCTTGTAACTTTATTATAAAAGACTAGCATATTACTAAAAACAAGAGTGCCCGCTTCACAAATCCATGTTGACTCTCACAGATAACATTAGCCTCATCTGCCTAATGTTGTATATGGTCCCTAAGTAATTTCTCCAAGATCTTAACAACTACTGATTACACACAAACTGGCCTATAATTAGACACTTCCAGTCTGCTACCAGCCTTATGCAATGGCACTATCTTAACTTTTTTCCATTCCCTGGGCACCTCTCCTGTAGCCAGACTTTCATTGAAAAGTCAGGTCAAAGGAGCTGTCAGTTCTTTAGCACATTCACTCAAAACTTGTGATGAAATACCATCCATTCCCACAGCTTTACTGACATTCAGAGTACTTAGTATTTGAAACCCTCACTCCTCCTGCACCTCTAAACCTCGAACCTACTCTATCCCTCTAGTATTAAAATTTACTCCTCTAGGATGAAATACACCAATAAAATGTTCATTGAACAATTCCACTGTCCTCTGCATCAGTCACTCTATTCCCATTTTTATCTCACAATGTCATTCTTCCACAATCATTTCTCCTCCTACTGGCCACACAGCTAAAAAATTCCCTAGGACTTTTTTTGGATCTTAGGGCCAATCTCTTCTCATATTCCAGTTTTGTCTTCCTTACCATGCTAGTCATTCTCCTGGCCTGTGTCTTATTTCTTCATGCATCTACTCTTCATCTGTCTCCTTATATCTCTTCCATAGAATCTTTTTCATGCAGTTCCTGTTTAATACTGTTTGTCATCCACTTTACACCAAATTGTGTCCTCTTCTTCACTTGTGGAATACAACTTACTATTGCTGCTAACATATATTCCTTCACAATTTCCCAAGCACCAATGATATCCCTGCCTTTGAATTCCTCCCTCCATGAAACTTCCCCATGCTGATGTCTAAGACTATTATAATCACTTGCCTTATAATTCCACATATGTTCCCGTCTCTTTGATACTCCTGCGTGTCTATTCATCATCCTAGTCAAAAACACATGGTCACTCTCTCTCTCTCCAACTGGTGGGAGAGATGTCATCTCAGTTATTATCAAGTCTTCTGATGCTATGACCAAATTCAAAACTCTTGAATCTCTTGTTCCCTCTATTACATGTTGCCTAAGACAGCTTTCACTCAAGAATTCTAGAAATTCCATTCCGTTATTGCTACATGGATTAAGGGAATGGAAGGTTCTCGCATTCTAACTACTGCTGTAGTTAAAATCTCCCATAACAATCATTCTTCTTGCACTTGCCAAGCTTAACTGTCTAAACATCTACTGGTCCCCACCCTCTGTGCTCCTTGGTTCGTAGCAACACTGCACTAAATATCCCGTCTTGCCTATCTCTACCTCACACTATTTGCTTTCAAAATCATTTATGTCACTGCCTTCCAAAGCCTCCACTCTTTGAGGACATAAGTCTTCACTTATCGTTAGCACTACTCCACCACCACGCTTTCCCTTCCTATCCTGCTGAAAAATGCTGTACCCTGCTACTTCTATGCCTGTTATTATATCCTCTTCTGTCAACCACATCTCAGTGATCCCAATAATCTTTGGCCAAGCTGATGTTATCACCGCCACCAATTCCTCTCCTTCATTCCGGATACTCCCGGCATTAGTATAGAGCATAAAAACGCCACTATTTCTATACCCAGCATTATCCCCTCTAGACTCCACTGGATTCAGCGTTACATGATGCCAGACCCCTTCTGCCAAGTACCGTTTCCCACAAGAGGTCACCCATGCTACTATCCACCTTGGACATTCTAGTTTCCCTGCACTGACACATTCAGAACAGAAATCTCTCAAGATACCTACGTCCTTCATCATTCAAATGCAAATGGTCTCTAGCATACAATTCCTCTCTGTCCTCAAACGCCCTCCAAGCATCCACATATTACAATCCTCAGTTCTGACACATTCTAGCTATCATGTTATTCAATATTACTGCTCTTCTGCTCAGCTCGTCACTATCATACCTAGGCAACACGCACACTATCTTTCCTCTCTGCATCTTCTTTTGTACTACCTCAAGCAAGGATCTCATATCTCTCACTGCCCAATTTACATTACCTCTTAAGTCATTTGTTCCTACCATCACAATCATCTCATCCACCCTTTCACTCTTAATTGCCATAACCACACTTTCTATCGTTCCTCCAGGCAAACACTCCTCAAGCATCCTATCTTGCACACCACGGATCAGTGAGTCATCATTACACCTCTTACCGCCCTGTTCCTCAATTGCTCCCATGTATCCCTCACTCTCTCTTCTCAAACACTTTCTTTCTGTGTTCCCTACTTACCTGCCTTCCTGACATCACACTATCTTTGGTTCCAGTGCTCCCTCACATTCTTCTCATTCTCTCTCTCCTACTGTTTCCATTCTCTCCTCTTCTATCATTTCCATAACTCTCTCTCATTTCCTCTGTTCCACTGTTCCTGTTCTCTCCTCTTCTATCATTCCCATAACTCTCTCATTCCCTGTCTTCTACTGTTCCCATTCTCCCCTCTTCTATCATTCCCATAACTCTCTTTCCTAATGCTTCTATACTCTCCTCTTCTATCATTCCCTCTCTCCTACTGCTTCTATTCTCTCGTCTTCTATCATTCCCAAAACCTTCTCTCACTCCTACTCTGATTTGCCTTGCATACATCTCTTCCATTCTGCTAATGTCATCTTTCATACTTCTCATCTCGTTCACAAGACATTCCACCTCCTCTTTCAGCTCACCTATCCCTCTCTGCAAGTTAGTCACTCTTACTCGCCATTCATTTATCCAATCAAAACCATCTCCGTAAACTTCACAGTCATTCAAGCCTTCCACACTCCTGACTCTTATTTTCTCATTCATACTTCACTCATCATTCTCTCCTATCACACTACATGTCTCCTGACATTCATTTCCCATCCCTGAAGCAACTAGGTTGGTTATCGAAATATCTAATTCACTGATTTCCTCCCACAGTCTGCATTTTGTGCATATATGCACTACCCCTTCTCTCGCCCACCACATATCCAACTCATGGGAAGCATACATGCTGCATACACTGCATGCTACAAAGTCCTTTATTATGTTACATATAATAGAGTTCTTAAATGACAGAGGACTTGGTGACATGCCATTTGTGATTGCAACTGCACCTGCCATTCCTTACTGCCAAGTAACTACTAAACTAATCGCTGAAAGTATATATGAACCCTGTATCACAGATATATATATATATAAATAAATGCTAAATATAAACATATATATATATATATATATATATATATATATATATATATATATATATATATATATATATATATATAATGCTATATTCAACTATACTAGATAGCTAAAACTTATTTTCTCTTCCACTGTAAATGCTGCCGACTGTGACCTCACCTTCTCAGCAACTCAAAAATAACACAATATATAACAACAAAACTCCAAAAGCAGAACCACTAAAGAACACTTGTGTTACTGAGAAAAAAATGCAGCACAATTCACAAAATAATTCACACTATATATGCGGTATTTGGAATTGTAAGATGCTTTCCATATTCACAAGGAACGCTGTGCATTTGAGACTTCACATAAAATCCTATAAAAATAAATATTAAATAGACATGCTTCTTCAGCCATTTACCAGCACCAAGCGGTACTTAAGTACTAGTATTTAACTGCTAGTACTAGTCGCAGGTAGATGGCAGAAGCAACTAATATACTATCTATTCTCATCTTCTGCAGCTTGTACATCAACTTATGTGGTAATCTATCAAATGCTTTTGCAGAGTTCAAGAACTCTGCAAAAGCATTTGATAGATTACTACATAAGTTGATCACTGTATATGATTCTCCCTTATCTAACACACCCATTTTCCTATCATAAAATGCAAGTAAATTGCTAAAACAGTATCTACCTTTTAAAAATCCATGCTGACCATAATAGAAAATGCTATATCCATCAAGTCAATCTTGTATTCGATTCCTAACCAATCTGTCCAACACCTAGACCACAACTGCAGTTATACAGACTGGTCTATGATTGGAAACCTGTTCTAGAACCATGCTTGTGGAGTGGTACTATTTTGCACTCCTTAGGAACTCTACCCACTGCAAGACTTTTGTTAAATGTTTCATTAAGAAATTCATTAATTCCTTAAGAATGTGAGAATACCTGGTGATATGTCATCCATTCTAACAGCCTTATTAACATTTAACCCAGAGGTCTTCAATGCATGGCCAGCAGGCCACAGGTGGCCCGCGCTATTTGCCGTGACCTGCCAGCCATTTTGAAAAAATAACTACTTAACGTTAAAACGCAATTAAATAAAAAATAATTTCAATGAAACCCATGAGCCACTAAGCTATACTGCGGTATTTAGAATTGTAAGATGCTTTCCAGATTCACAAGGAACGTTATGTATTTGATACTTTACATAAAATCCTATAAAGATAAATATTAAATAGACATGCTTCTTCAGCCATCTACCAGTGCGAAGTGGTACTTAAGTACTAGTACTAGTCGCAGGTAGATAGCTGAAGCAGTAGTTCATTCAAGGGCACTGTCTAGTGCTTTCCAGATGCATCTCGAAGGTTCTCGATACTTTGTTATTTTCATATAAATACAAGAGAATCTCATCCACAGTCAGTCAGTCGTGAATAGTGTGATATTCGTGTGTAAGCGCATGCAGTTCGTCTTGTCAGCCATAGCTTATTGTGGTTTTATATTGCCAGACTTTCATTAGTGTGAGACATTCAGTGGATAATAACCGTTTCATGGCTATTTTGAATCATTTTTTGAGTTCATTATGGAGTCTACAAGTAAAAAGTGTAAATCAAGTAATAGTTGTCGGGCTTTTAATGAAAACTGGACTCTTTTGTGCCAATCGATGATAAGCCAGTGTGTTTAATATGTCATGAGTCAGTGTCAGTATCGAAAGAATAGAATATAAAACGACACTATGAAACAAAGCATCCATCCAATTTTGATCATCTTTAAGGGCGGCTTCGTGTGGACAAAGTGAACCGTCTCCAAATTGTTTTAAAATGCCAGCAGGGTATGTTTAAAAGGCAGAGGGAAGAGAGCGAAGTGTGCATCAAAGTAAGTTATGTAAAATCTAAAAAAAATTGCTAAAAAATCAAAAGCCTTCTTGGACGGCGATTTTGTAAAAGAGTGTCTCATCGCTGCTGGGATATTCTGTGCCCAAATAATAAGGAAGTGTTTTAAAAACCAAGTTTGTCTGGGGAAACTGTAGCACGACGTGTCGAAGAACTTGCCGATGACATTGAAGGAACTTTAAAAAAACGATCGTCTGAATTTACGTCATATTCACTTCTTTTACATGAGAGCACAGATGTGAAGGATTCAGCACAACTGGCTATCTTTGTCCGTAGCATTGATCAACAATTCAATGTGACAGAAGAACTGCTAGCACTCGTACCTATGAAGGGAACAACAAAAGGCACTGATATTCTTGAAGCCACCAAGAAAATGCTCCAGTGTTTTGAACTCAGCTTAACCAACCTCGAGGGTGTGGTAAATGATGGTGCCCCTGTTATGGTGGGAAAGAATGAAGGGTTTGTTGTGCTGCTATGGAAAGAATCAGAACTAGAAGGAAAAGATTTCGTCCATTACCACTGTTTAATCCACCAGGAGAATTCGTGCATGAAAACTATTGGATTTGAGAATGTCATGTAAGTTATTGTGACTGTTGTCAACATTATTAGGGCAAGAGGATTGAATCATCATCACTTCCAAGAGTTTTTGACCAAGAGTGCAAAGTGGATCGCAGCGATGTGGTTTATTATAGTGATGTGCATTGGTTGAGCAGAGGGAAGGTTCTTAAAAGAGTCTTTGACTTAAGGGGTGAAATACAGCAGTTCATGCAAACCAAAGGGAATTCGATTGCGGAATTTAATGATCCGAAGTGGATGACAGACTTTGCATTTGTGACTGACATCTCATTGCATATGAATGACCTAAATATGCAGCTATAATCCAAAGATCAATTGGTGCACACTCCATTTGATCACATCAAAGCTTTTGTGGCCAAGCTCAAACTTTGGGAGGCACAACTTGCAAAAAAAGACTTAACTCATTTTCAGCTTCTCGCTGAGTCCAACTGTTCATCTCTTGATGAATTGCTACAAAATTAGCCATGTTGTGAAGCGAGTTCGAAGAGAGATTTAGTGATTTTCGTAACCAACAGTCTTCTTTAGATTTATTTTCAATGCCGTTCAGTGTCAATGCTGCCGAAATGCCAGGCTGAGTATAAATGGAGCTGCTTGAACTCCAAAACAACTCTTCTTTGAGAGAAAAATTATTCAATGTGCCCTTTCTTACATTTCACAAAGACTACATTTCTGAGGACGCATTCCGTAATCTTTGCCGGCATGCTTTGAAGATGTGCGGTTTGTTAGGAAGCACATACTTATGTGAGCAGTTCTTTTCCAGAATGAAGCATGTGAAGTCCAAGAACTCAGATTATGGGACCAACATCTCGAGAATACTCTGTGCATAGTGACTTCCAACATTAATGCCAAAATCGACAAGCTGGCCAAGGGAAAACATTGCCAAGTTGCTCATTGACATTGTAAAAAATGAATTGTTTTCTTCATTAAATTATCTTTTTTTAAGTATCGATTGTATTTACTTATCACGAACCCGACTCCTACCTATGTTCTTAAAGCTCAGTTTATTTTTATAGAATTTTATGTATTGCGCTGTAGTACATGTATAGACATGAACTACAGTGCTGCTTCGTCAATCAGTTCTCAGAAATTAATCAAATGCACAGCGTTCCTTGCGAATCTGGAAAGCATCTTACATTTCCAATACCACAGTATAGCTTAGCGGCCCGCATGCTTCATTGAAATTTTGAATGTGGCCCGCACTGTCTGAAAGGTTGAAGATACCTGATCTAACCCAACCAACTCCTGATACACCTCTGATTCTTTTACTTACAATTCTCCTAATACTTGCCTCCCTTCTATATATTGCAATGCATCATTTACAGCCGTGTAATATATGCTGATAAAGTGCTCATTCAATAATTTACTATATCCTTTGCAACTGTTATTCTGCTGCCATGATTATCCACCAGTGTCAACTTGCCATGATTATCCAGCAGTGTCAACTTGCCATAATTATTCTTTCTCTTGCTTGTCATATAGCAGAAAAATTCGCTTGAGTAAACCTTGGCCTGACTAGTCAATCTCCTCTCATGCTGCCCCTTTTCTTTCTTTACCATGCTCATTTACCTTTCTAGCCTGTACTTTATATTCTTCATGGATCCGATCGCCACCAACTATATTATACTTCCTCTATAGTATTTTCTTTTCCAACACAGCTTGCTTGATTTCACTGTTCATCCATTTCACTCCTACTCTATTTACTCCTTTAACTCTTGGTATGCAGTCATACATTGCTTTTGTCAAATACTGCCCTGTGAGTTTCCATGCATTTCTTCTCAACGTACTGATGCTAACCGACTGCAGAGCTTCCTATAACATCCGCTTTATACTTCCATATATATCCATTTTTGGCAGTATCCTTTTCTTGTTTCATCACTTCCCAAACAAGCACCTCATGATCACCCTCACCAACTGCCAGCAGTGTCAACACCTCATTAACATCTTGTGAAGTTATCACCAAATCCTAAACATTAAAGCCTCTATGAGAATTTTCGGTATTGAAACCTATGCAATCAATGCAACAAACTCAGCTCTCTTGTTTTGAATACTCCTTATATTTGTGTACAAACGTAACAATCCCTGTGTGTTTGAGGTATTCAGTATTCTAGCTGCCATACTGAACCTCTCTCTCTCTCTCTCTCTCTCTCTCTCTCTCTCTCTCTCTCTCTCTCTCTCTTCGGTCTGACCACTCCCATTTTCCTGATCCTGACTCTGATTTCCACTTACCTGTCTCATCCTCACCTTTATGCATTCCATCACCTTGTGCTGCTGCTGCTGCAACCACATCTTCAACCTTATATTCTTTTTCTCCTGTTATACAATCCATTTAGTTGTGCTTCACAAGTAAACTTTGATCATTTACTACATTAACTTCTTGACTCTGTGCCTTCTCAGAAAACTTTCTAAATGCTTAACACCAAGCCCATTCAAATGCAATCCATCAACTTTAAACAATTCCAACTTTCCTTCAAATTTACTCCACAGATTTACAAATCCCCCCTTTGCATCACACAACTCAGCCATCTTACTAATCATTATCTCTGCCCTCCTTCCCAATTCACTATTGTCTTATTTGAGCAACAAACCTATGACTTTTCCAACAACACTATTCTTCTTTACCATTCTGCAACTATCAACATTCTCTTTTCTCCAACTATCATTTGTGCCCATGACTAATCAAGTACTGATTTTTCATTATGCAGCAGACATCAAATCTGTGAACAATTTCCTTATCATGGAGGATAATAAATTGATTTCTGTGAATAAAGAAATAAGCCTTGAGACCATTTCATATGTTTACATGTTGATGTAATAATCAAAAATTTGCATTTTTGTGGTTAGTATATTTTTATTTGATAACGAAATTAATCCATCATGCCTTCCCAATATCAGTTTTAAATATGTGGCAAGTAGAAGGAACAATGATTATTAGTGGAGATAGAGGAGATGAGAGATCTGAGAGTGGTTGTGAACAAGGACTTGAAATTCAGGGGCCACAATGTACAGGTTGTGAAGACACAACACTGAATAACGGCAATAATGCAAAGGACCCTGACATGTATTTATTAGCCTCCTTTAAATAAAGAGGCTATGATGCCACTGTATAAGACCTTGATCAAGCATCATATGGATTATTGTGCACAGATTTAGTTGCCAGGTTTTCATGGTAATGAGGATATGTTAGAAAGTGTCCAGAGAAGATTCACAAAAGTGGTAAGTGGTCTTCGGAATGTGGAGTATAAGGACAGATCGAGAGAATGTATATTGCAAAGGATTATGAATAGGAGGAGAATAGCAGGGGATAGGCTATGATTGAGACACATAAACCAGTCAGGGATTATAATAAATTTAGTTTAATCCTTTATCCAAGTGTGTGCAAACAAAGTTTGCGCCTGAAAGTATCTTCAGGATTGGGGTAAAGTGGTACAAAACCGGGAAACTCCTTGCAAAGGTGGAGCACTTTATCACTTTACCCCAGCCCTTAAGATTTACCCCAGTTCAGGCGCAAACTTTGTTTGCACACACTTGGATAAAGGATTAAACTAGATTTATTATAGTCTGACCAAGTGAAAAATAAACTTTCAACAGTCAGGGATTGTTGAGCTAATCGTATTGAGATGGAAGAGATTTTTCATAGAATGGGAGGGGGGGGGGTAGAACAAGAGGCCATCACCAGAATTTATATAAAGAGGGTGTGAGGAGCATGTTCTTTGAGTAGAGAGTGGTTGGTGAGTGGAATGCATAGCCTGAATGTGTTGGGAATGTAGACACACTGAATTAGTTTACAGCATGGTTGGAAGAGTATTGTGTACTTCCCACATGAGTCTCTGACTCCATGGTGGTCAGATGTTAATAATAATAAATCTGACTTCATAAAGACTGATAGCAGTAAACTTGCATCCTGTTCAAATGAAAGTTATACCCTCTGGTCCCTTGATTAGGCTACTGGATGCAACTTCTGCTCACCCGTGCCTCCATCTCTCCCTCTCATCCAGATGGAGCTACTGTTGCAGCAGCTAAAGAGCTAGCTGTCCTCCTGGTATTGCTCTTCTCCTTTAACTCCTATAAAGATGACCAAAGCCAATCTTCTGCTATACCAGAAACTGGGCATCATAAGTCTTCAATGGTTTACTGATAAAGATATACATCAGAAGAATGTTAAACAACTTAAGATGCTCTAAAGTCTTCCAATCCTAATGACATCATGTTGAAAGTTCATTTTTCACTTGGTTAGAGTATAATAAATTTAGTTTAATCCAAGTGTGAGCAAACAAAGTTTGAGCCTGAAAGTATCTTCAGGACTGGGTTAAGGTGGTACAACACCAGGGCAACTCGTTGCAAAGGTGGAGCAAGCTACCAACACTCCTATCTCAGTATCTCCTATAATGCAAAACACATCTCCTTGGAGATATGTCTAATGTTATGCATTAAGGGAAGGGCCACTACCCAGACTAGTTTCGACCTTTATTGAGGTCTCTTCAGTGGGAGCCAGGCCCAAGTGGAGATATCAGGCAGAAGCATTAGCAGGTCATCTCTACCTACTAAATTTATTATACCTAATGACATCAGTCAAACATGGGGCTCTAAAAATAACACCTGTTCTATATTGTCTCTATAATCTTTTATAATTGGCTAGCATACTTATCCAACCTATTTCATAAAAGGGAGATAAAAGTCTGTTGTGTAACTACTGTCCATAACCTCAACCCTGATGGTTCTTTCCAGTTTCTACCTGCACACTATGCTCCAGAATTAACTCCTATTCTATATCATTACTGCAATCTTTTATACTCAACTGGCACTAATCCAAATGCATGGAAGCAAGCACATATCCAACCTATTATCTGAATGCCAAATACTATGATCCTCTCCAAAATAATGGAGAGGGTCATCAATAGTCAACCTCTCCACTACTTGCAGGCATAACATTTAAACAGCCACCAGTATGGATTCTGCCACTCTAGATCCATGGCTGATCTCTTAGCCTATATCATCCACCACTGGATAGGTGGCACAGAAAGATTAGGGGAAATATGTTCTGTCACTCTTGGCATTTTCAGAGTTTGTAATTGTATCTGGGGCCTGCTATGCAAATTGACATTCTTTGGTTTGCCTGCTACCTTCTGTAATTCAATAGCCAGCTTTCTCTGCATTTATTCCCAACATGTCATGGTGGATAGCTCCCTCTCTCTTCAAGCTTTGCCAAAAATGCAGAAGCACTTCAGGACTCTATTCTATCACCTACCCCCCTCTCTCCTATAGTTTTATAGAACTACAGTACATTCCTTCATCCTACTCATTTGACAAACCATGCAGTCGGTGATGGATTTAAGGTTGTTATTATCCATAAGGTATAGCTGTTCAATGTTATAGCACTGGGTAAATATTATGTTATCTACACAGAGATGGAGGCCTCTTGTAATGTTAGGAACCTAATCATGTCCAGCTTATGCATAAATCTGTCCCACCAATTCACACCATATTTCAAATCATCTCCAAATCATTGAGTTGAATGCCAATCTCTATACCACCATCCTTAAATGGGAGATGAGAATAACCTAGCCACATATGATTAACAATATACATCTTCAATACACAAATTCTTACCAGAGTGTGTAAGTCCAACTATGAAATTTGGAGGAGGGGGCAGTGTGATGTATGATCCTGTTTTTCCTGGTTTGGACTGGGACCTCTTTTGTGGTGCCATGAACACTGAATTCTGAGAGATTCTGGACAATGCAATGCTTCCCACTTTGTAGCATTTCTACAGAACTGACCATTATCTCTTTCAGCACTATGTCGTAAGACTGCTGCTGTAACTGCATGGTTTGTGGATATGAACATCACCATACTTGACTGCATTCCTGTTGGGAGACTATGTAGTGCTAAATATAATGTCCCATTTACACCATATAATGTGGTGTTTTGAAGAGCTTTCTTCTTGGTGCCTTGTCATATGTATTTTCCAGATCAACAAAACTTAAATACACATCCTTGTTATATTCCCAAGACTTCTCAACTATTTGTCTTAAAGTGAAAATCTGATCCTGACAACCTCTATTTGGCCTGAATCCAGCTTGTTCTTCACCAAGCTTCCATTCCAAACCTTTTCTTAGCAGTTTCTCAAGTATACATACATAAATTTTACCAGGAACACTCAGTAGGGAAATAGCTCTGTAATTTTCACATTCAGTTTTTTCCACTTTTTTTAAAGATGGTACGGTACTATGAGAGCTCCAATCATCTGAAATTCAACCCTCTGACCAGGCCTTCTGAATTATGCAATGCAGCCACTGTAAAACGTTTCCTTCTTTCTTTTTTAATCCTCCTCTTTTAACTTTATGGTGTCAAAGTTTGAAGGTTTGAAGTCTTTTAATAATTTTCAATTCGAACTTGCAGGTGATTGGTCTACAGATTCTTCTAAGTATTCTTGTCTGTACATTGTGTGTGTTCTACTGGCCGGTTTGCCTGTTCTGAAGGACAAAAAAAACGAGTTTCCGGGAGAAAAAGCCCTCTACCTTCGCATGAGACCAACTAACTCACCTTTAGTCAAAAAGACCCAGATAAAGGTTTCTCACATCATAGACAGGAATTGAATCCAGGTCCCTTCCAACCAAATGCCCTTCTTCTATGACTGAACTATGGAGGCGCTTGTAAAACTTTTATACCTCCTTATTTGACCATTTCTGGCCAAATTTCATCTACTCAGCTGCGTTTCCATATTTTAGGTTTTTGATGAGTTTTTCTTACTTCAATTATGGATATACATTCCTGAGTGCCATTCCTGTTAGGAGCTTCTACCATAATGCTGACAATATTTGTTTCATTTAGCAGTCTTTCAAAATAATTACTCCAGAGATCTAAAATATATTTATCTTTATCATCTCCGATTCCTTTTACAGTACTTTTTTCCTCAATTGCTAAGTTTTTTAACTAGCCTCCAGAATATTTTTCCATCTTCCTGATATTTATTTTCTATGTTCTTACCATGACTTTTGTTTAGCTAGTTTTACACAGTGCTTCACTTTCTTATATTTTTCTCTGTATTCTCTGAGAGCACAAGCTGATTTATTTGCGAGGAACTTTCGATATGCTTTCTTCTTTTCCTTTGCTGCCTCTTTAACCATGGAGTTCTGATTTTTCTATTTTACAGATAATCTTCCCACATGAGGTTTTTCAAATGTTCCATACAGAATTGGGCTAGTGGGTGGGTGGGGGGGGGAGAGGATAGTATTACGGGCCAATTTAACTGTTTTTATGTTTTTTTCTTTCTGTGAAAAATAACCAGAATAAATGATGAATATGAATAATTCAAAAATGTTGGGAGGGGGCTTAATAAGGTCAAGGGTCTTTGTCAAAGGTGCACTGGTAAATAATGAAGTAAGGTCAACAAAGCTGACTAGGGAATGGATTTTTTTGTTGCTTAAGAAAGAAGAAAGAGATACAAAAAACTATGTAGTGATCAAGGGACAGGGGAGAAGGAAATGTTATGCTAAATGACCAACTTTTGAAGACAAAAATTAAAGAAGACAAGAAATTATATTTTCGTGTTTTCACATGAAATATCTTCACAACTTAATCTGATTTATAACCAAGTGATAAAAACACTCAACAACTAGCTCTAATCCAGAGTATTTTAATAATAAGATTTTACACCTTTTCAGTACTTGTATATGGTATATATGTGACTTCTATGGTATATATGTGACTTGTATATGGTATATATGTGTGTTTTGCATTATGGGATACTAAAGCAATTAATGTGAAGTCACTAACGTCTATATACAATAAATAGACTACTTGTGAAGATACTTCAAGCACAAATTTTGTTTGCTAATGCTTGGATAAATGATTAAACAAGAATATAATTTCTTGGCATTTTTAATTTAATTTATAACAGTGAAAAACCTTTGAAGAAGTAAATGATTTTCAGTACCTTGGTTCTTACATTGATACTCTGACATAGTGAAAAGAAAGCACGAAGCTCTCTGATTCCATAAAAGCCTAATTAATATCTGGAAATCCAATGTCACCACCACAAATACCAAAATTTGTCTGTACAAAAACCACTAGTCAAGCCATATTTACATATGGTTCACAGATAAAGAACATCACCACTCAACGAACAGCTAATATATCATCAACAGCTTTGCAACAACATGTCTTCAATCAATACTAGGATACATATGAAAAGATTACATTCTCGAAGAAAGCCAGCAAAGACCCCTAATAGAAACAATTCAGAAAAGTCAGATAAGGTGGTTGGGACACCAACTTGGACATCCACCTTCGCCTACATTCAATGCTCATGTTCTCTATTTGACCAACTAATGGACACAGAGGAAGACCAAGAAAACAGTTTGGCAATACATAAACTTGTTTTGGGAGATTAGAGTCATGAATCATCTAATGCAGTGGTAACCCCCCTCTGGAAAAAATGTGTATATAACTGGTGTACCCCTTGTATATATAGATAAAACTATAGTTATAGTTTTATCTATATATACAAGCTATATCGATAAACACAAGGAGTTAAATTGTTTACAATTTAACAAACATGTATAGACATGAACTACAGTGCTGCTTCATCACTCAGTTCTCAGAAATTAATCAGTATCAGTGTTGCCAACTTAGCGACTTTGTTACTAGATCTAGTGACTTTTGGGATCTCACAGCATACCTCCAAAAAATTTTACTATGATATATATCACACTTTGTGATGTGTGTATATATATATATATATTGTGATGTATATATAGAATGTATATATATACAATATATATATATATATATATATCACAAAACTGGGGTTCTTATCAGAGAAGCAATAAGAACACAGAACTACAGGGAGGTGAAGGCTTGAAACATGCCATGACATAAAAATCTGCAAGAGAAAGATGTGAGCAGCACAGGGGAGACAGTCAAGGAATGGCTGAAGTAAGCAGCATCAGAGTGCATACCAAGAAACAGGAGAATAAACAAGTAGAACTTAGCTGAATGAATAGCATGAGAGGCAACGATATGCTGCTCTGTTTCTCAGGAAAGAATGAGGTATACCTGGTCTTGAAAAAGTATACACATCATCAATGCCTAAATTCAAACTATTGTAGAATAGCAAAAAAAAAAAAAAAAAAAAAATGATGGAGACCATATAAAGAGAAAGGTAATCAAATATCTCCCATTGCTCATGGGAGAATTGTGCACAGCCTCCTGGGTTTCTTGGGATGAAGAAGTGGTAGAGAGGAGTCAGAGACGAGCAACCAAGATGGTGAGTGGTCTGTAAAATGCACCCTATGAGGATGGATTGAGGGTGTGGACTGCAGAAGTTGGTTGATATGTAAAAAAGAGGGGATACGATAGACACATTTAAGTTAGTTAAAGGGATTTATAGGATTAATGCAGGAGAAACGTTTCAGCACTTAGCTAGAAAGGACAGAACAATAGTTGTGAGCATTTTGTTAATGGTTTCAAGGAAAGGCATGATAGATTATGTGAATAGTTTGGGTCTCCTGTAATGAGTCTTCAGACTTCATGGAGGTGCCCATACAATAATAATAATAATTAACTGAAGAAGAAAAAAAAGGCAAAAGTAGTTAAAAAAATTAAAAATGTAATGCAAACCTATTTTTCCCAAAGCTGCTCTGTTTCTCAGGAAAGAATAAGGTATATCTGGTCTTGAAAAAGTATACACATCATCAATGCCTAAATGTGGCAGACTGTTAGACAGTTCTTCAAAATCCCTCCTCTGTAAAAGAATCAATCAATAAAAAAAAAAAAAAGTATATATATATATATATATATATATATATATTATATAGCACATTTTCTGTTTAATGGAGTGACCTACACAGTCTATCTTTTTGGTTACTAGTTAATGTACAATAAGGGCATATGATGTAACATTTAAGATAATATTTGATTAAAAATAAAATGAAAGCATTGCTCGATCTATCAAATATTAAAAGGGAAACTTACTTTCAGAACTTCAAGGTAATTGAATGACTAATTACTTCCGTTTCCTCAAATATACAACTGTAGTTAACTTTAAAAACTAATCTGTGTACTATAGTTAAAATGAAAATTTGATAACACATGTACACTGGAATAGTAAAAATGAAAAAAAAAAATTGAGAATTAAAAGACAAAAAAAAAAACAGACAAATTCAAAATAGAAAAATGAGAAATGCAGGGTTGTCCACTCTCATTAAATTTATTTACTATCTATCTCAAAGATATATGCAAAACCATTGCCAAAGAATAAGGTCTACAAATAAATGGCATAAATATCAGTCATAATAAATATGCAAACAATACTACTATTTGTGCAGAATCTAGAGTACAAAACTAAAACAATGAAAATAGGAAAAGATAAGGAAAAAAATTTAATAAACTTAGAAAATCATATACTTGAACAAGTAAAGCAATTTAAACATCTTGGCAGTTTCATTACTCACAACCTTAACAATACAGAAACAGTAAAACACAGACTTTGATAAGGATGGTCTAATATGAATAAATTAAATAAATTATGGTAAAATAATAATATTTCAAAAAGCCTCAAACTAAAACTCTATAAAACCATTATTAAACTTGCAGCAACATATGAATCTGAGACATTATTATTATTTTGTGCATGACACCTCCAAGGAGTCCAAAGACTTATATCAGTCTATATAAGTTAGGGCACCTAGTTTACAACTCTCCATCTCCACCACTGCCATCCGACATGGACTGATCGATTTTCCCTTTCAGTTGTTTCTGACCGTAGGTGACTTTGTAGGCATTTTGCCCACAAAGTATTGCTGGTGAGATTTTTTACAGGGTAGTTCACCATTGATTCTCCCCACCCCACCCCACCCAATTTTATCTGGCCTCGGGACCGGCATGTGGCTGGGACGTATTCATGGCTGTAATCTATGAGTGTTCACAGGGTTGATTTGCCTGTTCTGGGGGACAAAAAAACTCCCAATCTCCATATGAGACTGACTAACTCACTTTTAGTCGAAAGAGACCAGATAAAGGTTCCTCATGTCACTTATGGGAATTGAACCCAGGCCTTTCCGACCAAAGGGTTTCATATATACTGACTGAGCTACGGAGGCTCATCCAACATGGAGACTCATTCAAAAAAAGAAATACAGAAAATCTGAGCATTCAGAATGAAATGCTTAAAATAACAAATAAATAAATAAGACTCAGTAGTCAGAACGAATGAGCAACATCAAACACGAATTAAACTATAGAGAAGATATCATAGCTATAATTCTTAAACAGCAATTAAGATGGTTTGGACACCTCCAGAGAATGTCCTCTCAGAGATTACCAAATATAGTCTTGAACAGAATCATTGGAGGAAGATGATCAAGCAGTAGACCAAAAAAGAACTTAGACAAGTCTTTGAAGGATAAGTCACAATTATCAAACTTCAGAGAGAGAGATAACAAATGGCAAAAATTTGTTCATAGGGGAACTCAACCGATCATCTGATGGATAAGAAAGAAAAGAAGAAACAGGCAATTATATAAAAGCAACTATAAATTAATAAAATAATAAAAACCTGAGAACATTTGGCGAAATGAAGAATAAGTGAATGAATGAAGTAGCTCATCAATGATCTTACAGATGACTAAAGAGGAAGAAACAAAAGAAGGGAAAACATTCAATCAGAAACAATGTGGACAACTGACATTTTTTCATAGCCATAATGGAGCATAAATAAATGAAAATGAATAAAAACTTTATGGTATGAGGCTGTTTTGAACTATAGAGCAATGCTAAGAAGTAAAATGTGAAAAATGTGAAATCATAGAAGGCAGCAGTTTTCATATAGATGGCTACAAAGAGCAAGATTTATTTTGACTGACTACAATTTCAGGTTAATTTTAATATGATTCAGTTGTCAGATTTCTGTGATCAAGTAAGGACAATGGACATCTGTTGCATTAATGTTAATTTTGATTGCCACAGTTTCAGATATGTAATTTTGTCTCATTATCATTCAGTACAGAAACTTTTTCGATTTGTGCATGTAGTTTTGTTCTATTGCATGGGTAGAAATTTCAGTTGTTGAAGCTTCCTTTCAATATTTTTACACAGTCTTACTGAGATTATTAGGAATGGGAATAGTACAATCTTGAAAATGTTCATAAAATTTGAGACCATAATGACCTAATTGAAGAACCAATATGAAATAAATCAACTGACACAAAAACAATATACTATGTAAAAAATAGGAGATATAAGTAGCTTGCTATATAATTTTATATTTAGTATTTTGAGAAGCAACTTGAACTCGAGGTTCAACAAAATATACATATATAATAAAAAGAGTGCATTTATAGAGCATCTGAATACTGACAGTCTTTTCAACGACATTTACAATTCAAGTATTTCAGTTTATTCTTTCCACTGAGTGAAGAAGAGAAAGGAAAAGAAGGGTTTTCTAACAAGGACAAAGAATAATATGAAAAATTAAATTGCTATGAAAATAAAAGTCTTGTCCTGATCATTTAAAAATTACACTTTAATTGAATGCAAGTTAAAGAAATGCCCATATATATATATATATATATATATATATATATAGTCTGCTGGTTAGCCGCTTTGCAACTGTTGCCTGGGAAAGGAGTGTCCTGGGTTCGATTCCCGTCGCTGATGTGAGGAGCTTAGGATCTTTCTCAGACATAGCTAAGTTAGTCGGTCTTGGTTGAGGACTGCATTTTTACAGTTTATTTGACTTACATTTTTCTCCCCAGTTTATCTGCGATTTTTAATCCCGCAAGCAGGCAAACCGGCCTTGAGAACTCAATGCTTCTACAGACTTAGGATACACCGAGAGGCATAGGGCTAACCACCTTATCCTTGTGTACAGTTGCAGTTAAATGAATAGAAAACCCTTGACACCACAAGGTAAAAGAAGGAAAAAGGAAGAAAAAGAATATATATATATATATATTCTGATATAGATGGCAGTGCCAATATTTCAGTGAAGTCCATGGGTCATACCCAAGAAGTCTTAGTATCATGCCTCCATGTGGATCACCCCGGGAAACATGGTGTCGTAATGAGCCATGGCAAAGTTGATACTGAGCAAAGAACTGGCAGAAAGCTATAAAATGCATCTCCCAAGACGTTATGTGGCCAGTGTGGGAGATTAGGCCACAACCCCTCCACTACAATGCCAAGAAGAAGAAAGAAAGGTTGTAAAGCCAATAGCCAGAATGGGCAAACACTGGATGTGACTAAATTTCCCCAACTATATGACTACTCTGATCAAAACCATTTATGGAGACCAGAGCATGATGCAGTGGGGAAGCTTTCCCAAATAATAAGCAATACTGGAATAGCCCAAGGAATTCATAAACATAACGGTAATCAATACAATCCTCTTTTCCTCTATATAGGAACATTTACTTGTCAAACAATTATGTAATTCTTGCTGTAAGATGGTAAGGAAGACCTTACCATCTTACAGCAAGAACTAAAACATATTAAATGGGACATCATAGGTTTAAGTGAAGTTTGCAAGCAAGATGAACATTTAAGAAAACTAAAAAATGGAGACTACTTATACTATTATGGGAAAACTAAAGAACAATACAGAGTTGGATTTCTAATGATTGTTTTTTTAAGAAAACAATTGCACACCTTATAGAAAAATTTAATTATACAGATGAAAGAATAATAGAAATCACACTTAAAATAAACTCCAAACTTAAAATCAGGATCATCCAAATATATGCTCCCACCTCATCCCACACTGATGAAGAGATAGAAGCATTTTATGACTCACCGTAGCACACCACTCTAGACAAAAAAAGAAACAGCAATCAAAACTTTACTATTATAGTTTTGTATTCTGATTTTAATGCCAAAGTAGGTCATCCCATTCACCAAATAGACACAATAGGACCATATGTATACAGTACAAGCAGCAACTCAGGAATGGCTCTTACAGAATTCTCTATCAGTAACAAGCTTTACATTATGAATGCATTTTTTAAGAAAGCCCTCAAAAGAAAATGGACATGGAGAAGTCCAAATGGAGAAATAAAAAATGAAATAGATTAGTATAGTGTGTAACAATAAAGAAATAGTTCAAGATACGTCAGTACTAAATCAAGTAAAAACAGAAAGTGACCACCGACTGGTGAGGGCCTAAATTAAAATAAACCCTAAATTGGAAAGAATAAAATGGCTAAACAGTAAAAAATCATGAAGTTAAAACCTATTAAAAACAAGGAGGAGGATTACAAAGAAAAATTAATCAAAAACTAGACTTGATAAATATATTTGAAAAAGAAGAAATAAATAAAATAAGCAGAAACCTAATAGAAGTAATAATCTTAGCAGCCAACGAATTCACAAACAACAAAAAGACCATAAACTTTGAGAGGAAATCGTACAACTACTAAAAAACAGACGAAATATGAAACAAGACAAAAACTTAATTTCTAAAATAGAATATGCAGAACTATCCAAAACAATAAGGAAAAAGATAAGAAATGAAATAAGATCTTATAACATTAAAAATAGTAACCGAAACAATTGAAAACAATAAAAATATGAAAATACTAAGAAAACATTTATCAGTTGGCAAAAGTCAAATAATTGCAATAAAACACAAGAATGGAACTATAATAAGGAACCAAGAACAAATCCTAAGCAGGCTAGAAGAATTTTATAAAGAGCACTACAGTGATCCTCAATAGATAAATCAAATATAAATAACTCTTCTTCATTGCATATAGAATTCATCTCCCCATTCACTTCAGATAAAATAAAACAAACATTAAAACAAATGAAAAATGTCCTGGTGAAGACCTAATTCACATAGAATTAATTAAATGGGATGGAAATAATATCATTCACCATGTCACAAACTTACTAAATCTATGCCTAGAAGAGGGGGAAGATACCAGAAAACTGGAAAAATGCTACTATGATACTGTATTTAAAAAAGGGGACAAAGAAGAAGTAAAGAACTATAGACCAATTAGTATTCACTCCAATCTGTACAAAATTCTCACAAAAGTAATAACAAACAGGTTAACCCCTCTTCCAGACTCAAATCAACCAGTAGAACAAGCAGGATTCCATAAAGGCTTTAACACAATTGATCATATTCATGCAGTTAAACAAATAATAGAAAAAGCAGAAGAAAACCAATTGCCTCCCTGTTTAGCCTTTATTATGAAAAAGCATTCGATTCCATCAAAACTAATAATCAAAGCACTCCAGAATCAGGGAGTTCCTGGAGAATATATGGACCTCTTCCAGGAAATATACCATACTGCAACAGCAACAATCCAACTTCACACAAGTAGCAATTTTATTGCTACTTGTGTGAAGTTGGATTATTGCTGTTGAAAACCTTGAACAGCACATCAATGCTTTAAATGAAACTTTTACCTCCAAATTACATGCAGTCTAAGCTAAGCTAGAACAAATTGAAAACCAGAGCAACGCAAGCTCTACTTCGTGATCTAATCGCATCATCGGTAAATGACTTGATGGAGGCTAAACACAAAAAACTCAATGCCATCATTTGAACTTGCCGACATAAAATGGAAAATCATTACAAGAGGATATCAACAAACTAGCTGACGAATGCAACATCGATCCTAAGAATATCATCAGGTGCCATCATTTCGGGCCTATAAATAAAAGGAAGGATGGAAAGAACTTTCCACACCTAGTAAAAGTGACTTGCAACACGTCGATAAGCATATCAAAAATAATAATAGCGATCAACAACAAGTTCAAAGATACCTGTCCCCAATCACGCATACATGCACAACCAGACTTATCATTTGCACAAAGGGAACAAAGATGCCAGCTTCGAAGACAACTCGAAGAAAAACGTCAAAATGGTGACAACAGTTGGACCATCGACTATAGACAAGATAAACTGGTAAAAAAACCAAGTGATGCCACTAGCAGCCACCATGGAGACCATCATGCAGGCATCGCATAGGAAATGTGCAAGACCCATGCAGTCCAACATATGACTCACAAAACCCTACACATCCACTTCGCCAACATCCATGGCCTAAACTCCAACCTGAATAGTGTCCACTACCACCTACAGTCTACCAAATCCCACCTACTCTTCGTGACAGAAACTCAAATCTCACCTCCCCACAGCACCACTTATCTGAACCTTCCAAACTACTCACTCTTTAACAACTTTCATCCTAAGGGTGCCTGTGCATACATCCGCTCTGACATACCTTGCTAGAGAGCACCCAACCTAGAATCACCCATTCACCTTCTATGGGTAAAAATATCCCTTCCCCACTCAGTCCAATTCATCTGCTGTCTCTATCGCTCTCCCAACACAACCAACCACCCTGATCACTTTAATTTCCTCTCCCTAAAAATGGACTTTCTCCAATCCCACTTTCCCAACAGCGAAATCATCCTCCTAGGAGATTTTAACATCCACAAAACTAGCTGGCTTTCCTACTCCAGTTATACAGATCTTACAGGCAGAGATGCCGAAACATTTGCCATCACTAACAACCTTACACAACTTGTCCAGATGCCAACCAGAATGCCAGATAGCCCGAACCACTCTCCAAACACCCTAGATCTCTTCCTCACCAATGACCACTCCAAAATACATGAAAATAGTGAGCCCCTGGGCAATTCTGATCACAACCTAGTGCTCATCTCTCCCCCATGCAACAATGTTTACCCCCCCATACGAGTAGTTTGGCACTATAACAATGCCAAGTAGAACAGCCTCCGCAACTTCTATGCCACATTCCCATGGTTGGACTATTGCTTCTGGCCTTCCAACCCAAACATATATACCAAGCTTATTATTACCAAATTAATCCTTGCCGGCATGAATACATACATTCCACACAGAACTCTGAACTGCCATTCAATAACTAAATCCTGGTTCTCCAAAAGATGTAACAAGGATGTAGAGATGAAACACCAGACATACCACAACTGGCTGAAATCAAGAACTTCATCCTCCTTCTAAGCTTACACTGAAGCCTGTAATAGATGCAAAAAAAAAACAATCAACGCTTCCAAAACAGAGTTCGAAAGAGCAAAAAAGCAGGAAGCTAGCAGCCTGTCCAAACAGCAGCCGAGCCTTTTGGTCTCTCGCAAAGCAATCGGCCGTAACTTCTGTCCAACACTATTTCCCCACTATCATACCCAGATGACTATACTGCATCATCACCCACAGAAAAAGCCAATCTTCTGGGTTCATACTTTGCTTCAAATGCATGCATAACTCACGATGGTAAATGTCCCCCAACCATTTCAGACACCCAACATACAATGCCCCCTATATTCTTTTGCCAGGATGAGATCAGAAAAATACTGTCCAAATTAGCCACAAAAAAGTCTCCTGGCCCTGATGGCAATACCCCAAATTGTTCTGAAAGTTTGTGCTCCAGAACTGACCCCTATCCTATGTCACCTATATATATTCTCTTACTCCACTAGAATCTATCCCACAACTGGAAATTGGCCTATATTCAGCCCATTCCCAAGAAGGATGACAAGTCACTGCCATCCAATTACCGCCCTATCTCGCTTACCTCAGTCCTGTCAAAAATAATGGAAAAAATCATCAATTCCCAACTCCTACACTATCTTGAAGACATTCACCAAATAAATGACCACCAGTATGGATTCTGCCACTGCCGATCAACAGATCTACTCACATACGTCACCCATCTCTGGACAAATGATATGGAGAGGTTTGGCGAATCTCATGTGGTTGCACTAGATATCTCCAAAGCCTTTGACCGGGTCTGACACAAAAGCCTACTAAGCAAACTACCATCATTCGGTCTGACCCAGGACTTCTGTAGTTGAATTGCCAGCTTTCTGTCTGTACGCACACTGTGTGTGATGGTGGACAGCTTCCTATCCTCTCAGCACTCAATTAATCCTTGGGTCCCACAAGGTTCTGTCCTCTCACCAACCCTCTTCCTGCTATATATCAATAAACTACTGCAATTGACCTCCAACCCAATACACAGTTCTGCAGATGACAGCACACTACACTCCTCGCTTGCATTTGATAAACCTTACCCTTCACAACTCACCTAAACCTACAGAACATCAATCACCACCACCACCTCAACGCTGATGGGGTTCGGATAACCTCATAAATTTCACACCAATAAAACCCAGTTCTGTACTATTTCCCATAAACAAAGAACCATTTTTTCCCAGTGTCCTTTTTGATGATACCCAAATTTCCAGACAGTTTGAGATCTCACTTCTTGGAATCACCCCCATATCAAACCTCCCCTGGCATAAACATATCACAACCACTGCATCCAAAGCCTCAAAAACACTACGATTTTTCTTTCGCTCAAGATGTTACTTCACCCCCGAACAGCTATTAACATTATACAAATCTGCCCAGCTATTGAATACTGCTCCCATGTATGGGATGGAACCCCTAAAAGCTCTGTCAAAATGCTCGATTCGATACAGAGGAGACCAATTAGACTTATTAATGATCCATCTCATACCAACTCTCTACCCCCCACTTTCAGACAGATGCATGGTCTTTGCAGTATGTATATTCTACAAATATTTCCATGGGACATGCTCATCCGAAATAACATCAATAATTCCCCAGCTCAGCACAATGCTCATTGGAACACGTGCAGCTGCTGCACAACACCCCTTCACTGTACACCTAGAAACAAACAGGACAAGTTTCTTCTCCTTGTTGTGTCGGAA
Source organism: Typopeltis vanoorti (assembly GCF_054136105.1). Taxonomy (NCBI): domain Eukaryota; kingdom Metazoa; phylum Arthropoda; class Arachnida; order Uropygi; family Thelyphonidae; genus Typopeltis; species Typopeltis vanoorti. Next base: position 162,117,149 of record NC_143549.1, on the reverse strand, counting down.
AAAAATGATGAGTCGCCTTTTTTTCCCACCCAACATTAAGTTATCTCAGAAGGAGTGGATAAGGACATGCTTATGCCTCCGGATGGGAAATGTACCGACTAATGTCCCAAGAACATGTAAATATCCAAGTGTGTAAGCTCTGAACAGTGTTAAAATAACCCATGAGTTTAATAGAGAATAGTTGTAAAAGAATTAGAATATAAAATCATGTATAAATTGCCAAGTAAATATGTATAAGCTAGAGCATGTTTTAAGCCATGTAAAAACAGTCCGTGGCCACGATGTCCAATCGGCAGTTGTCGTATGTGTGACGACACTGCCGAGTGAGGGAGCTGTTTTGAGGTATAAAGGTTTCGGAGGGATTCAAATCGCTCTCTTGTCTCCGGATTTCGTCGGCACTTAGTTTCCTGTCAGAGAGCTGTGTAGAGCTTGCCGCCACGTGTAGCAAGAATCCCCCCCTTGCTATGTATGCTACGTGGGCCAAGGCTGCAACTACAATGTATTCAGATCCATAAGAAGAAAGAGCCACTGATGAGATCAACGTCCATGTTCAAATCTGTGTATGAGTGTTTTCGGTTCGTATGGAAACAAAGGAATAGCAAGGTCGCCATCAGTGAAGATACTGTAAGCAGACCAGAGTATCCAGTTCAAGGCAAGAACGGTAAGCGTAAGATTTTCTTATGTTAAATGTTGGATTAAAGTAACCGTGGGGTAAGGAATCAGAAGTTAAGGAAACATGCTATTTCCGTGTGGTGCTATAAGAACAGTCTGCGATTTGGACACTTTTGTCTGCGATTGAGAAGAAAGCATATTAGGCTCCAGGCGAACAGGAGGCCCCGAACTGTTTGTGTGATTTAGGAACAGTAATATTATATGGTCAGAACGTAATTAAATGTTAGCTAAAAATTTTGGAGGGAGGATTAAGTAAGAATAAGAAGTATTACCCTAGAGAAGTTCATTGTCAGAATTATTGCGTTGTCTTGTGTATATATGCAATATTACATGTGTGATAATATTAGGTAACTTAGTTATAAGAGTCTGAGAATAGATGTACGTATAGAAGTGAGAAATTTATGTCAAGTAAGGAACTATAACATAGAAGTTTGGATGTGATTAATTAAGTAAAGGGAACCCAGACTCTTTTAAGATTAAGGATTTGATTAACATGTATACTTGTCTTTGTGCCATAATAAATGTGTTTCTTTATATACAATCAAATGAGTTTGTCATCCTTTCTGCAGATTGAGCTACTGTTTGAAAACTTACGTACCGTGCATTAAGGGTGAAACAATAGTGATATAAGAATTGGGACCACGACTGCATGCCTCATGATCACTACATTTTCTTTAAGTATTCTTGGATAATGTATCAGAGTTTAGTTGCCGGCTAGCACAGTCTTTAATCAATACAAATTTGTCGGCAAACGAATATCTGATATTAAGTGATACAAAAATTTAATGTTAACTGTAAAGTTAAAGTAAAGACAGTTAGAGATATAACAATAAGGCAGTCACACAGTCACACAGACCACAGACAATATATATAAACCAGAGAATATAACATCCTCTTCCGTCATCCCTGTAACTGTTGCACTATTGTCGTGACGTTCTATTTTCATGTTGTGTTCTAATTTACCATCTAGTTTCAAGTCACTCTTATAAATAAAATAACTAATTGCGAATTGATCACCGATCCAAAAGTAGGAAAATTTATAATTATACTGCGCCACCCTATTTTAGATTAGTCTATATAAAATAGTAGGATCAATTCTTAATTAAGTTAGCAGTCTTCTCATTAGGCCAAATCATTTATTATTATTCTACATGGGGCACCCGCAAGATTCGAATTTTTTATGAACGGTGCAATAAAAGGGAGTTCAGGCAAACACAATATTTAGATTAACAAAATAAAACATTTAATATACGATATATAGCAAATACATGAATTCTACTTTTAAATGAAACAATACAAATAACTTAATACATCTTGCTAAGTCACTCATTCCAATTCAATGTTCTAAACTTTAACATACAATTCACTGCTTCAAAATTATAAATTTTCCTAATTCAAGTTAATAAAACAAAACTTCTCATTTGATCAGTCTGCACACATCTATCAGTTGTACTTAATGTTTAAATTCACAGCAGGCACTAATCAAGGTAGACATTATTCCAAGCAATCTTATTTCGGACCTTGAACTTCGAAGATATGCTATAGTTAATGTTAGAATAAACAAACATGTATGACTACTCTTACCAGATACAATCTTCAATACATATTTATTGCGAGCACACTTATGAATTAACTTATTTGAGCTAGCGGAACACATTAAATAAAATTCTACAACGCTTTAACTGAACTACTGTTAATCGCGCTTCACTACTCTAAAAAACACAGCAATAAGGTACTGATATCCTTCCTTGTTTACTTTCCTGCAACTAGTTAAATTCATTATAATTCTTCTCAGGGCAACATAGAATTAAGACATAATCCTAAATTAACTGGAACTAATCAGAATTTCCCACTGAATGTCCAGTTCTTTATTCATCCGATTACGACATCAATTTTCCTCTATAACAACAGCTGATTTCACTTGCAGCTGAGTATAGGATTCACTACGTTTCTTGCTTACTTCTAAACACTATGCTCTTGAATTTCTGCCCTAAAGAATTTACAATTTTCTTTCACTTCCTTGCTTATATCCTACTTTCCTTCAGGCTCCGCAAAACTCTTACTTATCTCTCTATAAAATTCTTATTGCCTCCCTTTCTCCTTTCTGGTTCCAAGGACACGCACTCTTCGACTCGTGCTTGTTTATTTCATGCGTCTCCATAACAACGCATGAACGCAAACATTTCGCTAATGTAATACAACGCTCTACTGCTACATAAGTGATTACATAACATTAAATTTTCACAAACAAGAATAAATAGAATATTTGCATTTCAATAAATGCGTAGTTAAATTACAAATACAAGTTCTTATAATATTGACATAACAATAAATAAAATAACTTATTAATATTTAATACAGTCTTTTCATTATTCATACATATATCTTTGATTAAATAATTAAATATTAGACAAAATTAAGGCAGTTATATGAATATTAAATTTTAAAATAAGTTATATACATTAAAAAATATTTACAAGTCTGGCCTTTGTGATGGAAGATCATGTTGGATTCTGAAGCAAATAATAATTACTCTAATCTCTACATAATCAGAATCCAACACTATGGAACAGTCTCCCACCTGCTGTGTTTCCCAAGGAATACAATTTAAAGTCATTCAAATCAAATGTAAACAAATTCCTCCTTTCCAAACCCATTACCCATGAACGGTACTAATGTACTATAGGTTGACCAACCAACCTCCTGTGTATGGGCTCAACATAAAAAAAAAAAAAAAAATTACTGTCTGACATGATAATCGATATTCATATTTATAAATTTAGGGAAACAGAAACATACGTGCTGAACAGATTATTTTATTAATTACTAATAAAATAAAACTTGACATTTCCACCCCTGAATCGAGGTCATCATCGGAAGAATACAAGTGTATACGGAACCAAGCTACATACTCATGCCCTCTATACCAGTAAACTAAATCCACATAGTAAATTAATTCTTTTCCCTAGCCAGACCTCTAGTGGGGGGGGGGAATAAAAAAATAAAATAAAATAATAATAATAATAAAAATAGATAAAATAAAAAAATAAATAAATACAACTACAATAAACTGCTAAAGTCCTCATGTATTAATATTCTTCTGGATAGTTCTGATTGTTATAATATGATTTCCTTCAGTTGCTGTTGAATGTTACAAACACTTCACCAAGTTGTCTTCTTGTAGTGGGATTTTTCTATGACTAGTTTAGGTTGTTATATAGGTTGTTGATGGGTCCTCCACATTCTTGAAATAGTTAGGCCATCATTTTTGTTGAGATTTGGATTGTGTTTGAGCATTTCACATGACTCTTTAAATTTTCTCTCAAACCAGGTTTTGGTGCTGTGTAGGGACTTAGTATTTTTCCAATCAATTCTGTGGTATGTTTGGAGTGCGTGGTCAGAAAGGCCGGTTTTTCCAAAATGGAGGTATTTAATGTGTCGTTTGTGTTCATCTTGTCTGATTGGGATAGTTCGCCTTGTTTCCCCTATGTATGGTATGTTACATGTGCATTGTATTTTGTATACCCCTGGGTGGGCTGGGTGTGGAAGAGGATCTTTAGAAGAACTGAGGTGTCTTAACTTATTTGGGGGTTTAAAGGTGGTTTTAATGTTGTTGCAGCGGGGTCAAATGGCGAAAATATCGTCGACGTATCTGAGCCAAATTTTGGACTTTAGACATGCTGTCTGTAGAGCACGTTTCTCAAAGTCTTCCATAGAAGAGTTAGCTATGGGGGGGGGGGGGGACGTAAAAATCTAGCATCCACCCAAGTCAAAGTTCTACAACTTAAATTAGAGCTATCCGACTACGTTATTCCAGAAATTTGGGAGATCTTAGACAGGATCACAGATGACTCGGCCAAGTACTTATTACTGAAAAACAAAGAAAAATTGGTAATGATATTTCAAGCCCTAGAACAACAGAAAAGCACAAGACCATCAAGATGCATAACGAAAGGAACAGCCAATCACAAACCGACATCATAAGGAGCAGCCAATCGCCCACAAATGAAGTTAGGAGCAACCTACCACCATCGGACCACTGCTTGGTTATCAACCAATCAAACCACAATCTCATCCAAGGTGAACTCTCGCTGCTAAAGAAAGATCTAAACTACACCATTGCTCCGAGGTCAGTGAACATACTTGATATTGTGTATCATATCGAGATAGTTTTAAGATCCCCTCCCCACCATTTTGGCTGATAAAATATGAATTGAAACATCGTGTATACTAAATTCCAACAAAAAACTAAGCACCAACTTAAACAAAACCAAAAATCTAGCCCTTAGATCCTTAAAAAATAACCAAGACATTATAATCATGAAAGCAGATAAAGGCAATGCCACTGTCCTTTTAGACCATACAACATACATTGAAAAAATGAACCATTTGATATCAGACCACAACACTTACCAAATGGTAAACTACAACCCCCACAAAACGGAACAAAAAGAAAACAACTGAATTAATCAAATCCATCCACACATGGCCCAAAGAAACAACAAAAAAATTAATGCCTCATTATGCCCGTGCACCCAGAAAAAAATACACAAACCAGGCAGGCCACTACGTCCGATCGTTGAAGGAATTGACAGCCCAAATAATCACTTAGCCAAAAAATTAGCGGCCACACTCAAGGAATTGGTAGGTCAGTCCCCTTCCTACATAAAAAATACACAACATTTCATTAATAAAATTAAAAACATTACACTCAAAGACCAAGATTTAATTGTCAGCTTTAAAAAAAACTTCCCTTTTCACGAATGTCCCAATCAATGACACTATCTTGCTCCTGCATAACATATTTCCACACGAAATCATGGCCCTCTTTGCCCAAGTACTCCGCTCCAGATATTTTGTGTGGCAAAACAAATTTTACCTTCAAAAAGAAGGTACAACCATGGGCTCACCACTTCCCCCCCCCCAATAGCTAACTTTTATATGGAAGACTTTGAGCAACATGCTCTACAGACAGCATGTTGTCTGAAGTCCAAAATTTGGCTCAGATACGTCGACGATATTTTTGCCATTTGGCCCCATGGCCGCGAAGCTCTAAATACACTCCTTAGCCACCTAAACAAACAACACAAACGTATCCAATTCCCATTGAAATGGAAAAAAAACAACTCTCTTCCTTTCCTAGACACACTTATCACATGTCTTCCCCTCTGGCTGTCTCTCCTTCTCAGTTAACCGCAAACCTGCACACACACACACACAGGCCAATACATACACAAAAATTCTTACCACCACCCAACACAAAAATTAGGTGTCATAAGCACCCTTAAACACAGAGCTCTAACTATTTGTTCTAATGGACTGGCTCTAAACCATGAATAGGGGATCATCAACCAAACATTTATGAAAAATGGATACAGTAAAAAGACTATTCACAAGATCATCCATAAAGACACCAATAAGAACAAAAAAAGATTTCAGGAATGCTACTGCCATTACTTATGTTTTTTTTTTTCTGAAAAAAAAATAAATTAAAAAAAAAATAAAAAATAAAACACTACGCAAATACAACATTAAAACCACCTTTAAACCCCCAAATAAGTTAAGACACCTACTCAGTTCTAAAGATCCTCTTCCACACCTAGCCCACCCAGGGGTACACAAAATACAATGTACATGTAACATACCATACATAGGGGAAACAAGGCGAACTATCCTAATCTGACAAGACGAACACAAACGACACATTAAATACCTCCATTTTGGAAAAACCGGCCTTTCTGACCACGCACTCCAAACATACCACAGAATTGATTGCAAAAATACCAAGTCCCTACACCGCACCAAAACCTGGTTTGAGAGAAAATTTAAAGAGTCATGTGAAATGCTCAAACACAACCCAAATCTCAACAAAAATGATGGCCTAACCATTTCAAGAATGTGGAGGACCCATCTACAACCTGTATAACAACCTAAACTAGCCACAGAAAAATCCCACTACAAGAAGACAATATTATAACAATCATATTATAACAATCAGAACTATCCAGAAGAATATTAATACATGAGGACTTTAGCAGTTTATTGTAGTTATTTATTTATTTATTTTATCTATTTTTATTATTATTATTTTTTTTTTATTATTATTTTTATTTTTTCCCCACTAGAGGTCTGGCTAGGGAAAAGGATTAATTAACTACGTAGATTTAGTTTACCGGTATACAGGGCATGAGCATGTAGCTTGATTCCGTATACACTTGTATTCTTCCGATTATGACCTCGATACAGGGGTCGAAATGTCAAGTTTTATTTTATTAGTAAATAATAAAATAATCTGTTCAACACGTGTGTTTTTGTGTCCCTAAATTTATAAATTTGAATGCTGATCACCGTGTAACCTTAAAAGAAAGAATGATAATCAATATGGTGGTGAGATGAAGGGAGTTTATAAACAAGTCAGCAGTTCTTCAATGAATTGTGAAAATGTTGTTGGAAAGTTCAATCATTTCTTCTCTCAAGTTTATGTTATGGAAATAAAAAAAACACACTAGAGGCAAGTCCTCTTTTAAAAATAAAATATCACCATCAAATAGTTTTCGATGGGCCATAAGTAACAACACTTTCTTATATTTTTAATTATTACTAGAAATAATGCATTTTTCCGCTATACATTTTTAGAAATGTTTAACTACATGATAAATAATAATAAAAAAAAAAAAGTTATCCTTTCCTTTTTATTTAGTTATTTTATCAAATTCGGCCAGGCTATTTCAAGAGATCAGAGTATCTTTGTTAATGGTTGCCTTCTTAACTTATATGATGCACCACAGTGGCCACATATCTCTTGTTTACTATTAAGGAAAGTTTTAAAATTTAAACTGAAGATATCCCTACATAGGCCCATCCTTAGAAAAATGCCAAGGGATAATATAATAGTAAAACTATTATGAAGGACAAAACTTACAAGCTATTTTTCTTCTATCCCTGTTCGACCCGAGAAAATATTTCTTTCTAGATTTTTCATCACAATTAGACTCAACTGATCCCAATGATAACATGCTACTAGATTATAAATGTTATAATCTAAATCCTGATTTACAATCTGCTCACTATCAGGACTGCTGTCTAATTGTATATCCTCCTCAAAATTTCCTGGGCAACATTGTCAGCAGAAGGAATTTCTGTAGAAATCACCTGCTGCTCCTTATTAATGCTTCTCAATTCATTGATTATATTTTGAATGCTTTGATAAAAAGTGTCCAAATTATAATTTTTATTGTAATCACTCTCAATGCTTTGTAAATTGCAGCTATGATTTCTTTTATCATGATGCTTATTAGCTGGCCTAGTTGGCTGAGTGGTTAGCGCATCTGCACTCCAGCCAAAAGGCTGTGGGTTTGAATCCTGCCATAGGCATGGATGTTTGTGAAAATACTAGTGGTGGTAGTGGTGGTGATGGGCAGTAGATGATGATAGTAGTTGTGGTTTGTTGTAGTTGCTTGGTTGAGGTGGAGATGGGCAGTTCTAGAGTAGGTGCCCTCTCGATGAGTCTTTGGACTCCTTGGAAGTAAATGTAATAATAATAATTATAATTTTGACTGCAGTTAACCTTACCAACACTTTTTATGTTTTTAACAAGGATAAACTTGGAATTTCTAGATCTAGGTAAAAAACCTTCCTCCTCAACTTTGTTTTTAGCCACATGTACATTAACATGTACATCAGAAGTAGCAGCCTTTGCAGGGCTCTTACCTGGATTTTCCACTGAGTCTTCAGTTGTGGCAGCTCAAGACAAACAGTCTGCTACAACATTTTAAGCTCCAGGCACATAAGAAATCTTTAAATTAAATTCTTGTATTTCTAATGCCCATCTGATAATCCTTAAAATTGCTCTTATCCTTAAAGAAAAGCTACTGTCCTTAAATTTCATTCATCCATCTGCTCTATAACAGCTGCAATATAGTCCTGTGATGCATCTGCTGAAATGTATAAGGTTTTTTTCCTAACTCAGGGTGGTGCTTTAGTCAATGCTGCTTTGAGAGCATCAAATGCCCTTTGTTCTCGAGCACTCTAAAACCGTTTTTTGTAAGGTAGGTGAGAATGTTCAAATAAAGAGAACAATGGGAAATAAACTTTTGATGAAAGTTCAACATTCCTACAAAGTGCTTGCCTTGCTTTACAGTCTTAATAACAGGGAAAGAAGACATCGCTTTCAGATTATCTGGATCAAGTTTTATTCCTTCTTGTGAAATAAGATGACCTAGATATAAAACTTTACTCAAGAAGAATTCACATTTTGAAGTTTTTTGTCTGAGCTTTGCCTCATCTAACTTCTTCATGATTCTCTTGAGCAGTTTACTGTGTGAATTTATATCTGGAGAATAAAGCAATATATCATCCTGAAAACACAAAACTCCAGAGACTAATAAATCTGACAGAACCAAATTCATAACTGCTTGAAAACTTTGTGCAGAATTTCTTGCGACCTTAGTGAGCTGAAATTTTCTCCATTGGGTAGAAAAAGCAAAATACTGTTGATCTTCTTCTTTTAAAGGTATCTGATAAAAACCACTGTTTAGATCAAGCTTTGAAAAAACTTTGGCACCACTTAATTGAGCCAAAAGCTCCTCTATATTATGAAGAGAGAGTCAATGGTTCTGTAACCTTATTTACTGTCCCTAGATCAAGAATAAATGTAAGATTGCCATGTGTTGCTTCTCTAGAACTAAAGATGGAGAATGCCAGAGAGAGATGTTTATGGTTTTAGAATTCCTATAATCCAGATGTTGCTGTAACAACTTCTTCAGTTTCTTTGCATATTTTAGAGGTGTTTGATACTGCTTAACATAGACTTAACTGACTTTCAGACTTAACTGTGACTGAATGCTCTAAAACATTGGTCTGAGACAGTCCCAATATTCCTTCTGAAAAACAGTCACTAAACTTCTTTTTCTAAGTATTCATACATTTCGTCACTTTCCTCTTATCATCCTCTGATGTTATTCCTTTAAGAATTTTGTGTAATAAAATCCTCAAATTAGAATAGAATCCTCACTTAAGAATTCTGAAGAAGATTCCTTATTCTCTACTTCTCTACTTCAAAAGAACAAACCTCAGGGGTCAAGCAATGAGATTGTATTTCTTTCTTCTAGTCCCATCCCTCCTCTTACCAACAGGAAAATAATTTTGATCTTTATAATTAATGAGTTAAAATATTATTTATGGAAAGTTAGGGAAAAACAACATGGCTTTCGGAAAAAACTAGCAATATAACATACAGATGCTTTATAATTGAAATATGGAAATTTAACCAAGTGGAAAAACTTCCAACAATCATCAGACTAAATATTATTTAGTGACGATTTTTATATTTAAGAATGATGCATTCTAGGAAATAAATTTTGGTCAAAGTTATGCAATGTTCATCAGGAGAAAATAAAATTCTGTCTATTCTTATTATAAAATTCTTGTTTATCACGCTGTTGTATCATTAAATTAAAAATGCCAAGAAGTTATATTCTTGTTTAATCCTTTATCTAAGCATAAGCAAAGCAAATGGGTTTTCTTGTCCCACTAAATGCCAAGAAATTATCATTTTCATGATAATTTCTTGGCATTTTTAATTTTATTTATAACCATGTGAAAAAAAAAAAATTTCTACATTGCTGAATCCTTTTATCTCACTGTGGTCTTATAATCAACTATAGGGATGAATGGAGAGCAATCCTAGGTAGTGAATTCCAACTCAGTGTGGTTAACATAGGAAAGACTAACCACCTAGGCAGCAAGTCATCTCTGGATTTTTGTACCAATTGTTCTTTTGGTGTTCAGATGCCTAAGATTATTGAAAAAGAGTAAATGACTACCTTTGACTACATGATGATATAAAGGAGCCGATACTATTCTAGTCCCATGATGAACACCTCCTTTACTTTTTCACCTCAATAAAGGTTGAAACTGGTCTGGGTAGTGGCCCTTCCATGAGCATAGCAAAGCACACGTCCTTTTGAAGGTGTGTTTTACAATATGATATATTGAAGCAATTGATATGGTCTACAGATTCTACATACAACAGACTAGTTTTGAAGATACTTCATTGCTTATAACTGAGCAAAGGATTAAAACAAGAATATCAGTTCTTGTCTATTATAATTTACTTTGTAACAAAACTTTCTATGACTATCTCTGATTCAGATTATTTTAGTAATATAGTGATATATGATTTTACTACTTGTCTATGGAAAATATATTACTTCTGCATTGATTTAACCTTCATATTTTCCTGGATCTAGTTCTTATGGATGAGACATCAATAAGGGTTGAAACCAATCTGGATAGAATGCCTTCCAATAATGCACAGCAATATACACATCTGAAAGGAAATGTGCAAAGCACATTTCCTTTCAGATGTGTTAGATTCAATTAATGATGGGATACTAAAGCAAATGATGTGAAGTCAAGAGCCTCTGTATACAAGTAGGATACTCATGAGGATACTTCATGCACAAATTTTGTACATGAAGGTAAAGGATTTTGTACATACAGGGTAATGGATAAAGCCAAAAGTTAATTCTATTTTTATTATTCATATGATTCTGCCATTGCATACTGCTTATTTAGTGTCTTGACTAATTTCATTCACTTGTTTGATATAAATTGACAGTTTTCCTGATTCTATTATCTATTTCCATATTTAATTTGTCATCTTCACAAAAAATTGTGCCTATATGTTTAGCCGAAATAATTTATTTGCTATTCTATAGGTTCTCCATTCAGAATGCAGTTGAAATTTTTCATACTTCAGTATATTTTTATTTTATTTTATTTTATGGAGATTTTATTAGCAAATTTGTAGCTTTCATTCAATTAAATTAAAGAATCCTGGAGACTTCATATAGCGACTTAATGCTACTTTCTTTCCTAATATGATTCATATCATAAGGGACTTTGTGGCATGCAGTACTTGCGGCATGTATGCGTCTCGGGAATTACATATGTGGCTTGTTAAAGAGAGTGGAGAGCATATGTGCGCAAAATGCAGGCAGTTGGAGGAAATAAGTACATTAGATATATCGATATCCGACTTTGTTGCTCCAGGAACGGGGAATGAATGTAGGAAGACAAGTAGTGTGATAGGAGAGAATGAGAAAATAATAGTTGATAGTGTGTGAAGGTGTGAGTGACTGTGAAAGTTTAGGAGATGGTTTTGTTTGGGAGAGTGAATTTAGATTAAGAGTGACTGACCTGCAGAGAGAGATAGATGAATTGAAAGAGGAGGTGGAATGTCTTGTGAATGAGAGCAGAAGTATGAAAGATAAGATTAGGCGAATGGAAGAGATAAATGCAAGGCGAATCGGAGTAGGAGAGATAGAGAATTTAGGGAGTATGAGTGAGAGGTATGGGGGTGCTAGAAGAGGAGAGAATGGAAACAGTAGAAGAGAGGGAATGAGAGAGAGGTATGGGAATGCTAGCAGACGAGAGGATGGAAACAGTAGGAGAGACGGAATGAGAGAGAGATATGGAAGTGCTAGAAGAGGAGAGAATGGAAACAGTAGGAGAGATGGAATGAGAGAGAGGTATGGGAATGCTAAAAGACGAGAGGATGGAAACAGTAGTAGGAGAGACAGAATGAGAGAGGGATATGGAAGTGGAGAAAATGGAAACAGTAGGAGAGAGGGAATGAGAGAGATGTATCGGAGTGCTAGAAGAGGAGACAATGGAAACAGTAGAAGAGAGAGGTATGGGAATGAAAGAAGAGGAGAGAACGGAAACAATAGGAGCGAGGGAATGGTAAGAGGTATAATGTATGGCGACTCAATGATCCGTGGTGTTCAAGATAGGATGCGTGAGGAGTGTTTGCCAGGAAGAACAATAGAAAGGGTGGCTATGGCAATTAAGAGAGGTGAAAGGGTGGATGAGATGATTGTGATGGTAGGAACGAATGACTTGAGTGGTGTAAGTCGGGCAGCAAGAGATATGATATTTTTGCTTGAGACTGTACGGAAGAAGACAGAGAGAGGAAAATTAGTGTGCGTGTTGCCTAGGTATGATAATGATGAGCTGAGCATAAGAGCGGTGATATTGAATGGCATAATAGCGAGAATGTGTGACAAGAGAGGACTGGTATATGTGGATGCTTGAAGTGCGTTTGAGGAAAGAGAGGAATTGTATGCGAGAGAACATTTACATTTGAATGAGGAAGGACGTAGGCATCTGGAGAGATTGCTGTTCTGAACGAGTCAGTGTTTCCCAGGGAGGATGATAGCAGGGGTGGCCTCTTGTGGGATGGATACTTGGGAGAAGGGAGACAATGTCAGGTAACACTGAGCCCAGTGGAGTCTAGAAGGGATAATGCTGGGTATAGAAACAATGGCATTTATATGCTTTATACTAATGCCAGGAGTATCCGGAATAAGGGAGAGGATTTGGTGGTGCAGATAGCATCAGCCTGGCCAAAAATTATTGCGATCACTGAGACGTGGTTGACAGAAGGGGATATAACAACAGGAATAGAAGTCGCTGGGTATAGCATTTTTCGTCAGGATAGGAGGGGAAAGCGTGGTGGTGGGGTACTGCTTATGATAAGTGATGACCTATGTCCTCTAAGAGTGGAGAATTTGGAAGGAAGTGAGACAAATGATTTTGAGAGCGTATGGTGTGAGGTAGAGGTAGGCAAGACAGGATATTTAGTGGGGGTGTTGCTACAGACCCAGGAGCACAGAGGATGGGGACCAGGAGATGTTTAGACAGCTAAGTTTGGCAAGTGCAAGAAGAATGATTGTTATGGGAGATTTTAACTTCAGTAGTATAAATTGGAGAGAGGAAGATGCATGTAGCAATAGGGGAATGGAATTTCTAGAATTTTTGAGGGACAAATGTCTTAGGCAACATGTAACAGAGGGAACAAGAGGTTCAAAAGTTTTGGATTTGGTTATAGCATCAGAAGAGTTGATAATAACTGAGTTTGATGTCTCTCCCACCAGTTGGAGAGAGTAACCATATGATGTTGACTTGGAAAATGAATAGACATGCAGGAGTATCAAAGAACTTATGTGGAATTATAAGGCAGGTGATTATAATAGTCTTAGATGTCAACTTCGGGACGTTTCATGGAGGCAGGAATTGGAAGGCCGGGATATCACTAGTGTGTGGGAAATTGTAAAAGAATATTTGTTATCAGCAATGGTAAGTTGTATACCATGAGTGAAGAAGAGGACGCAATTTGGAGTAAAGTGGATGACAAACAATATTAAACAGGAATTGCATGCGAAAAAGAGGATATGGAAGAGATATAAGGAGACAGGTGAAGAGATGCATGAGAAATATAACACACAGGCCAGAAAAGTGACTAGTGTGGTAAGGAAAGCGAAACTGGAATATGAGAGGAGATTAGCCCTAAGATCCAAAGAAAATCCTAGGGAATTTTTTAGCTATGTGGCCAGTAGGAGGAGAAATGACTGTGGAAGAATGATATTGTGGGATAAAAATGGGAATAGAGTGACTGATGCAGAGGACATAGTGGAATTGTTCAATGAACACTTTATTGGAGTATTTCATCCTAGAGGAGTCAGTTTTAATGCTAGAGGGATAGGACTGGTTCGAGGTATGGAGGTACAGGAGGAGAGTGTATTTCAGATACTGAGTACTCTGGATGTCAGTAAAGCTGTGGGACTAGATGGTATTTCACCACGAGTTTTGAGAGAATGTGCTAGGGAATTGACAGTGCCTTTAACGTGGCTTTTCAATGAAAGTCTGGCTTTGGCAAAGGTGCCCAGGGAATGGAAGGAAGGTAAGATAGTGCCATTGCATAAGGGTGGTAACAGACTGGAAGTGTCTAATTATAGACCAGTCTGTGTGTCATCAGTAGTTGTTAAGATCTTGGAGAAGGTAGTGAGGGACCGTATACAGCACTGGGCAGATGAGGGTAATGTTATCTGTGAGAATCAACATGGATTTATGAAAGGACGCTCTTGTTTTAGCAATATGCTAGCCTTTTATAATAACGTTTCAAGAACATTAGATGAGGGAAAGGCATATACTGCAATTTTCTTAGACTTGGCGAAGGCATTTGACAGGGTGCCACATGATAAGCTGATATTTAAGTTGCAGCACATGGGTCTGGATGTCAGATTGGTCAACTGGATTCAGGATTGGCTGTCTGATAGGTATCAGAGAGTTGTGTATGGTGGAGCAGTTTCCAGGAGGCAGAGGGTTACAAGTGGGGTCCCACAGGGCTCAGTACTAGGACCTATATTGTTTAACCTTTATATCAATGACATAGCCAGTGGATTGCAGGGGGATATTCAGTTGTTTGCGGATGATGCAAAGCTGGGAAGGATTATTAGTAATAGTGCAGATGTGGTAGCCCTGCAAGAGGATTTAAATAAGCTAGATAGATGGGCATATGAATGGGGAGTGTCAGTTTAATGCAGCAAAATGTAAGGTCTTGAGGTTTGGGAAACATCGATGGTATGCTGCATACTCTATGGGAGGAGTTATACTGGAGGAAGTAGGGGAGACAAGAGATCTGGGGTTGATGATTGATAGAAACCTGAAGTTTAGGGGACATATTGCAAAGGTGGTGAAGGTAACACAGAGGATTGCTGCTATTATGAGAAGGACACTGACCTGCAGAGATAAGAGGTTTATCATTCCGTTGTATAAGTCTCTGATCAGATCACAATTGGACTATTGTTCTCAGATTTGGTCCCCAGGATTTGAAGGGGATAAATTAACTGTGGAAAGGATACAAAGAACGATGACAAAGATAGTTTCAGGACTGTACTGGGATAGTTATGAGGATCGGCTGAGAGAATGTGGACTGCAGAGTTTGGTGGATAGAAGAAGGAGAGGTGATATGATTGAGACTTTTAAACTGTTGAGAGGTGGTTACAGGGTTGACACTGGGGAGTTCTTTCGCTTGGTTGAACAGCGGGAAGGAGTGATGACAAGAGGCCATCCCTGGAAGTTACGAAAGGAAACTGTGAGCAAGAGGGTAAGGAGTGGTTTCTTTGTGTGCAGGGTGGTTGAGCCGTGGAATGCATTGCCTGATGGAGTGGTGGGAGCGAGAACGGTCAGTGAGTTTAAAGAGTGGTATGATAGACTTTGTGTTTCTCAGGGGGGGGGACCTCCCCTCGATGAGTCTTGACAGACTTTATGTCTTAGGAAGGACCTCCCTCGATGAGTCTTTTGACTCCTTGGAGGCCTGAATAATAATAATAATAATAATAATATAGATGATAAATAACTGATGACTCTTTCTTTTAAGTTTACACAGTGATCAGCATTCATATTTATGAATTTAGGGACACAAAACACGTGTTGAAATGATTATTTTACTAATTATTAATAAAATAACACTTGACATTTCTAACTCTGTACTGAGGTCATCATCAGAAGGATAAATATGTACAGGGAACCAAGCTACAGTATAGAGTGCTCTGGCACTCTATACTGGTAAATTAAATCTACACCGTTAATTAATTTTTAAGTTGAAAAAAAAATTTTTAAAAATATATATATATATATATATATATAAAAAATTGATTCAACATTAATTCCAAAAACATTTCAACACGTATGTTTTGTGTCCCTAAATTCGTAAATATGAAATAAGTGATGAGATAGTGTGTGCCTTTATCTCATACCTAATTTTACATCAAACCATCTTTGGTGTACTTCCTATGATTCCAACTACTGACCTACAGCTTAAATACAAACTATGCATTGCTTAATATAATTCCATTTATTTTATATAATTTTACCATCTTTAAAAATCTCTTTTCGCTTGGGACCCTGCCTCATGTTTTTTTTTGAGAATTACAAAACTTGAGTATAGATCCCTGTTATATTCTTACAATTTCACAACTGTATGTGGTAAAGTGACTGTGATCTGATCTCAACAACCTCTATCAGTACACAATATATAATGGAAAAAACTCACGCAGAAAGATTATTTATTAGTATAATTTTCGCCTGTGTGTCACAGGCATCTTCAGTACATTAAGCTCAAAATTAAACACTAACTGACAATTCCAAAAAGAGCCACCTAAGTAGCTGGTGTAAGATAACTAAAAAGGTCAATAACTTTCCTAAAAATAAAAAATGAAAAAAAATTTAAAAAATTAATACAATAAAAAGTTAGGAAAGATTAGCTGATTTGTAAAGTACTATCTCCCATAAAGGGGATAGACGTAAGCCGTCGGATCTGTTTAAGTTAGGAGAATGAAGTAGAGTTTCACATGTTTCTTTATAAAGGCGTTCCATGAGAAACTGACTTTTGTGAAGAACTCGTCTTTCTCCAATGAACTCTGTGTCTAGTGAAGATGGCATGTTCAGAAAGTCCAGACTTTTCAGGTTTAAAGTATTCAATATAAGATTGGTGTTCTTCTAGCCGAATAGAGGCGGATCTTCCCATTTGTCCGAAATAAGATAATCCACAAGAGCACGGAATCTGGTAGACACCTGGATGATTAAGATGCGGAAGCTTGTCCTTAGGAGAAGTGAGAAAGGTGGAGATTTTTCTAAATGGTCGAAAGGCAACAAAAATATTCAGTGGTTTTAAAACTTTTGCTATACGTTCACTGATGCCTAGTACATAAGGGATAGTAATGCGCGTTATTTCCTCTGTGTTTGAAGAGGAAGACATATTAAAACTACTCAAAGTTCTTTTAACACGTTCGCTGCCAACTACGAGTATACTCATAGTGGGGAAACCTGCTTCACAAGCCAGCTACGAGTATACTCGTATGACGCTTATCGCCGGGAACGAGATTATTGTAGTGACCTTGAAGAAGTGAAAATCCTTGGCTTGTGGGGCTAGCATCAAAACTGTGTATTGTCATAGACCGTATATGCTCTGTACAAGCCAACTACGAGTATACTCGTAGGACGTTTACCTCCGGTAACGAGATTATCGTACTGACCTTGAAGAAGTAAAACTGCTCGGCGTAGGGGAACAGACCATGCCAAAGTAGCGTGGCAGCGAACGTGTTAATGAAGCAATTCTTATAACCATTAGATAGAAAGGAAGAAGTTATGTATTGTAGTTCTTTCTGTAAAAGATCGTCTGTAGAACAAAAGGAGTGGGCCCGATGAACCAGTGTTTTAATAGTTCCTGCCTTTTGACTGGGACGGTGATGAGATTCCGCATGGATATAATGGCCTGTATGAGTCTTCTTTCTATAAACTGAGAAATGTAGGTTACCATCTGGTTGGCGAAGAATTAGAAGATCTAAAATGGCTAACTGCTTATTTGATTCTACTTCTAGGGTAAACTTGATCCTAGGATGAAATGCGTTTAACTTAGTGAGAAATTGTTGAAGTTCATCAGAAGAGCCATTCCATACAGCAAAAATGTCATCGACATATCTGAACCAATGCGTAGGTCTGGGAGAAATATTGTCAAAGATACGTTGTTCAAAATGTTCCATAAAAAATTGGAGATAGCAGGAGAAAGAGGATTACCCATTGCTGTTCCTTCAATTTGTTGATACAACTTATTTTTAAAGGAAAAATAACCAGAATTTATTACAAAATCAAATACGCTTACAATGTCCGAAGGAAATTCCTGTTGTAGTATTTCAATACTTTCCGAAAGAGGCACATTTGTAAATAAAGAAACAACATCTAAACTGATCATGATATCAGAAACGTCCAAATGAAGATCTGAAATTTTATTTTTGAAATCCAAAGTATTTTTTATATAAGTATCAGTTTTTCTAGTGGAAGAGGAGAGTAAATTTGATAAAAATTTTGAGATTTTGTAAGTGGGGCAACCTATACAATCTATGACTGGTCTCAACGGAATGCCTGGTTTATGAACTTCCGGAAGACCATACAATCTAGGTGGACGACCGAAGAAGGTTTTAAGTTTTTTCTTTTGATCTTCATTCCATGTAGATACATTATCTATAAGAGAATTAAGTCTCTTCAATTGACTCCAGGTAGGATCTGATGTAAGAGGCCTATAAGTTGAATAGTCGCGAAGTAAAAGAGACATTTTTCTCTCATATTCCTTCCTATCTCTTGAATCACTATAGCCTTCCCCTTATCAGCTTTCGTAATTATTAAATTATTGTTATTCTTCAGTGATTTCAATGCTTTAAACTCAGAGTAAGAAAGATTAGGATGAGGACGCTTGGCATGAAAAAGAATTTGTGCACATTCAAAACGTAATCTGTTGGCTGTGTTTTGGGATAAGGATCGAATACTCCTGTCTATGTTATGAAAAAAAACCCTGAAAAGTCTGGACTTTCTGAACATGCCATCTTCACTAGAGTTCATTGGAGAAAGACAAGAGTTCTTCACAAAAGTCAGTTTCTCATGGAACGCCTTTATAAAGAAACATGTGAAACTCTACTTCATTCTCCTAACTTAAACAGATCCGACGGCTTACGTTTATCCCCTTTATGGGAGATAGTACTTTACAAATCAGCTAATCTTTCCTAACTTTTTATTGTATTAATTTTTTTTTTTTTTTTTTAGGAAAGTTATTGACCTTTTTAGTTATCTTACACCAGCTACTTAGGTGGCACTTTTTGGAATTGTCAGTTAGTGTTTAATTTTGAGCTTAACCTCCCAACCGGCCGGTGTGGATGAAATATTCAACACTCCCTAGCTTTTTTCATGAATCAAAACTTCTTCGGCATTCTACCTTTTATCATGCCATTACCTTCCTCCGCCGTTAATCTCGTTACGGCTATTCTATAGCATTAGTGGATTAACTGTTGCTGAGTGACCTTTGTGTCCCATCCCCCTGTCTTTACATCTATTGTGTTGCTTAGAATTTCATTTACTGTCCTGAGTTATTTGACCTTTCTTGCCTCTAAAATGATTTATTGTGTCTCTTCCCAAAAATTGAAACCAATTTCACATATGCGAAAAAAAAATCAATCCTGAAATGCCCACTGATCAGCTTTTGCAATGAATCTATTTAGTGATAGTGAATGTGGTGTATTTTATTCTACAAATCAGTGCACCGGAAGAGATGCACTGATTGTTCTTTCACTTTACGTATAATAATTGAATAATTTTTTTTCGAATTTTAAAATTTTCAAATGTTTGCTTTGAAAATATTATGTCAAATATTTATATTTTTAAATAATATTTATTGAAATAAATATGTCCTTTTTCTTTCGTTTCTAGCGAAATAGCATTATATGGATCATCACATTTCAGATTTAGAAACGATTTTTTGTTATTCATAAAGACAAAATAAAAAAAATTTTAAAATGCTAAATTGCCTTACTCGGTTTCTGATTGTGTCTTTTTGGTATCAAAAATTTATATCCAATGATATTTTAGCAGTGATTCTTCCCCTTCGTCATTTATTTATTTATTTGTATTATGCATATTACGATAATATCTAGTGCATAACCTCGTAGATATGTTGAAAATATAATGTGAAAAATATCATATACGGAATGATTCAACATTTTTGCTCATTTTGAAGATTTTCTAATGCTTCCCCCCCCCCCCCTTATTCTCTCCTGGAACTGAATTGCATAACTACTCTAAATTTCTATACAGGTTTGAAAGCTTTTCTAGACAGCATTCAAAATCAATTACTTAATTTTACCATTTTGACAAAAGATATACGGCAATCAGATTGTATCGTGAAGCTTCTAAATCTGTTCTATTTATTTGCAATCTAAAACCAGCTGTTCTACTACCCGCTGAAATTATGTGAAATTTTAGAAATAATATGCTATATTTTCACCATGCAAAATTGTTTATATGCATACCACACAAAAGAAAGTTCAGTAGTATTATTTGTGTTTGTTTTTCTTTTAAAAAAATCTAAATATTACTTCTTCTGCTGCTGGAAGCTATTTCTGAAATAATCTACGTCTTATAAATACTTGGTAATTCTACAAATCAGTGCACCGGAAGAGTTGCACTGATTGATCTTTCACTTTACGTATAATAATTGAATAATTTTTTTTCGAATTTCAGAATTTTCAAATGCTTGCTTTGAAAATATTATGTCAAATATTTATATTTTTAAACAATATTTATTGAAATAAATATGTCCTTTTTCTTTCGTTTCTAGCGAAATAGCATTATATGGATCATCACATTTCAGTTTTAGAAACGATTTTTTGTTATTCATAAAGACAAAATAAAAAAAAAATGTTAAAATGCTACATTGCATTACTCGGTTTCCGATTGTGTGTCTTTTTGGTATCAAAAATTTATATCCAATGATATTTTAGCAGTGATTCTTCGCCTTCGTCATTTATTTATTTATTGTATTATGCATATTACGATAATATCTAGTGCACATCCTCGTAGATATGTTGAAAATATAATGTGAAAAATATCATATACGGAATGATTCAAAATCCTTTTTCATTTTGAAGATTTTCTAATGCTTTCCCCCACCACCACCACCTTATCCTCTCCTAAAATTCACAGGTTTGAAAGCTTTTCTAGACAGCATTCAAAATCAATTACTTCATTTTACCATTTTGACAAAAGATATACGGCAATCAGATTGTATTGTGAAACTTCTAATTCTGTTCTATTTAGTTGCAATCTAAAACCAGCTGTTCTACTGCCCGCTGAAATTATGTGAAATTTTAGAAATAATATGCTATATTTTCACCATGCAAAATTGTTTATATGCATACCACACAAAAGAAAGTTCAGTAGTATTATTTGTGTTTGTTTTTCTTTTAAAAAAATCTAAATATTACTTTTTCTGCTGCTGGAAGCTATTTCTGAAATAATCTACGTCTTCTAAATACTTGGTAATATCCTCTTAGCTGGAGGAAAAGTTGAAGGCTTATTACTCTCAGTGCTATTGAGAAGAAAAGGGAGAACACTAAAGTGCCCCAGGCTGTAGTGCAGAATATGTCAAGAATGTCTTGTTTCCTTTTCGATTGTTGATTACCTATATTCTAACAGAAATACTGATATTTCGTTTACATGCTTATACATTATTTATGCCAAAATAATTGCTTAATTTATAATGATCAGTTTCACTTTTATTATCAAAAATTAGAAATTAAATCATACAATTATCTTGAAAAAGAGGATTTGAATTATTTTCAAAGAAAAGGTGCATATGCGTTTCATAATCTTCTTTTTTTTGCGGGGGGGATATAGACCTAAGCAATCTGCGGATATTTCAGATAATTTATTTCATAAATTGTTCGCAAGACAGCTGTTACAAACGTAAATTACTTGGGGAACATACCCATTCATTTTAGTGTAAAATAGTAGCAAAGGTTCAGTTACTTTAGATATCTAATCTAGAAGAAAATGTTATGTCTGCTGAGATTAGAATCATACGTGAATAATTTTTCTGACATGATTTCTCTATTCGTTATAATGTAACCAATTTCCAGATTTTTTTCCCTCCTGCAGACTTCATGTTATATGCAGTGATTTCTTCTTTGAACTATAAGAAAAAAAATCAGTTAACAGGAGAAAAATATGTAGTATTTTCTTTTCCACTGGCTGAATTTACAATGTTCTTTCTTTGTGTTTTGAAGAGAAACTGCAAATGACTATTTTCTTACTATTTTTGCCATTATAACATCTCATATAATTATAAGAGTGACATTTTACCGTTTTTCTCCCACACGAGAAACAGAAATAAGGTGGTAATAATATTGTTGATTTTGCCAAACTTCATTGTAGCAGAAATTTTTATTACAAAACTTTGTAATATATATATATATATCTCCGAAACAAGAAATTTGGAACCCATATCACATCAATTTTGAGTGTTGGCAAGGTGAAAATGTTCCCGTTATTATTTATATATTTCATTTATTAACTAGGGGGGTATGCCCAACCCCCCGTGTTCCGGTATGGTAGACCAGTTCTCCTTCAATTGTGATAACTCGAAAGGGGGTTCAGCCCCTGAATTCTAATGACTCAACACTCAGGGTAGCCCCTGAGTTTCAAAACGTTTCGATAAACATGACATAAAAAAGCTTATCATTTTATATATATATAAAGTAGATTTTATTTCATTATTTTTTATTGTTTTGATGAAATACTTTACCTGGAATACTCCTTCCAGTTTCTCTGTCATAAAAAGAACTTAAAAATTAGTCTTCAAGATGAAAAAGAAACAGTGCATTCGGGTATCCCTCTATCAATATTTGTAGTCCTGAAAAGGACTGTTTTGATGGCCTTGAAAACAAACATTTTTTATTTCATACTGTTCAGAATTTAAAATTCTTGAACAGCGTGGAACACCTTGAAGCAAGGGTAAACACACAAAGCAGTTTTACACTCAGGGCACCAGATTTTTCTTTCCTTTCTGATATTATGCAAGACCTTTATTTTGTCCAGAAATTAAAATTGTATTGTACAATAAAAAGAGAAAACGAAAATATAAATAATTTCTCTATTTTTAGTCTATCATATATAACTAAAATCCAGTTCACCAGCATGGAACAAGAAAGTCTGTTTCTTGTTATAGGCAACTGAGAGGCAGCTACGAACGGGAGATAATCCGATTAACCTTTCTCTTCAGCGTGAGGGTTTATCACACCTTCTAATGGACATAACAGTCAAATTGCACTTCTTATCCAGGTTCTTTAAACAGGTGGGCTGAATCTTATCCAGATTTAGTTGGACGTCTATAGACGTCCTAGCCGGTAGGAAGGTTAATGTACTGAAGATGCCTGTGACACACAGGCGAAAATTATACTAATAAATAATCTTTCTATGTGAGTGTTTTCCATTATATATTGTGTACCGATATGTCTACTCATGGTTTACCTCTTTTAAAACTTAACCTCTATCAGGCCTGAAACCCTAACTTGTTCTTCTCCAAGATTCTTTTTCAGACTTTTCTCAAACTCTTTCAATATTTTATAAGAACTTGTCTAAAATAAGTCAATTCCTGTTTCTTTTTTGTTCTCACTAGATATGCCATATACTCTGTGTTTGAGGACTTTTATGACAACATTGTTACTATCTACTATTTTCTTTCTTTATTATCTCAATATCTGCTATTATCTATTGTACTGTCTAGCCTGTCTTATTTCTATCTAGGGTTATTTCCTCTTCAGATACTGGCAAAATTTGTATTATGCTGTGCCAGCCAGTATCCTATAACAGAAAAGATTATTGCTCAGGGAAATAATCCTAGATCTTAAGGCATACACACATTATTTTACTCTTTGTTAAAATTATATAGATTTCTGGTACTTTTCAGTTGTGACCTGAAATCTATAGTTATATAACTTCTAAATTCTTCCTGCTAAGGTTCTATTTTTATAAGTGGTAATTTGTCCTCACAATCAGGCATAACTCAGGCATATGTAATAAAATGTTTATTGGGAAATCAAATATTTTACAGTTAAAAGGTAACATATATTCAATGCTAAAGAAATCAGTACATGCTAAATAAAATCAGTTCCCGCTAAGTTAGTTCAAAATGCTATATCACATTGCATAATGTGTAATCTCTTTCCTCAAGTTATTCTTAAGTTACACATATACACATTCTTAAGATTTTCAATTAAAAGCTTTCAGTAATACTCGTTTCATTTTATCAGGTTCAATCTCATTCAATAATATAACTGCCTCCAGACAATCTCTGCTAAGGTTACTAGTTATTTTCAAAAAGGAATTCTTACTAAAGTCCTCTATTAATTGTCCATACTTTATGCTTACACACGTTTTTTCTTCCTCTAACAATTCTGAAACATACAATTAAATATTCTACATTACCGATTCTGTTCCGGACAATATGTCGCTTCCATGTGGTATGGTTACCTTCTGCTTATTCCGTCTGTGTCAGGTGATGAGCTCATGCTGTCCTTGAATTCTGCTACCGGATACGAAAGTATTTGTTGCCACATCTTAGGGGACTTTCTCCACTCTTTCCAATGGGACATCCAGCGATTAGCACGATTCTGCAGGGCCAATAATTCACGAACGGCTCTGAGTGGAATTTCTTAGGCATCTTCAGGAAAAGGCCCGCTGTTCTACATCGCAACACCTACGCACGACTCTCACGAGCCACCAGTCAAAATCACAAGCAGCAACCAGGAACAAGAGAGGGAGCGAGATATGCAGTGCATCTCCTTATATTCTCTGTATCTTTTCTGCACGACACTCTTTATTTTATGCCCCCAAGTTGATCCTTTGCTGTTAGAGTGCTGTTCTTGGAAAGCGTGCCTGCGTCATCTTCCACGTATGTTATTGCCCCCGGCATTACGTCGATCTGGGTGGCTAGCACGCAACCTTTGGACTGTTACTTAAAATTGTCTGGAAACTTACAATACACTGGATATCTTAATGAACTAAATATTTTCCTTACACAAATACTATATTATGATACAAATTCTCACTTTGATCTCTGGTTAAATAAGATCTTAGTAATTTACATACAAAGGAATATATACTTTCACATACAGTAAAAAAGTTTTCTCTATTTTCTGCTGAAGTGCAGGCATCTCCTTTAGTTGTTAATTTTTTTGCATGTTAAATCCTGAATGAATAATTTCTTCTCGAAATTTTCTCATTCAGGATCTAACAACATGCTTCTGAACAGTATAAAGATGAGAAGCAGAATGTAAAATATCCTCCAGTGTTAAATTTTTTATTGTATGC
The DNA here is from genome assembly GCF_054136105.1 of Typopeltis vanoorti. Taxonomy (NCBI): domain Eukaryota; kingdom Metazoa; phylum Arthropoda; class Arachnida; order Uropygi; family Thelyphonidae; genus Typopeltis; species Typopeltis vanoorti. The sequence goes on along the minus strand of NC_143549.1, from coordinate 162,091,934 downwards.
AGAGAATGATAATCTGTTTTGTTCAGTGGCCGAACACATCAAGGAATAGTTTCAGTAGAGCAGGCCAAATGAGGAAAATATCAAGAATTTGGGATTAGGATAGCATTTTTGAATCCCTATATTTTCAAAAGATTCCATATGCATATTAATCAGGTAATGTGAAATTTCTTGCATGCAATATTTTCAGATACTATCTGGAGAGCACCTTCTTCAGGAAGTATTCTGTTATCATTTTAATGACTAAGGTCAAAAACATTAATCAAAATATTCATCAATCTGCATTACTAGGATGTCTTGATGAATAAGAAAGGATGAATACTAGAATCAACAAGAAAGACAAAATGCTTACTACATACCAGCTGTTGAAGATCCTTTGCCTTGAGTGATAATTTTATCTGGCCCCACACATTTGTATACCTAAGATAACATAACGAAATGTAAGATGAAAAGTCAAACAGCTATTTTTTTCTGGCGAAGTTAATTAAATTAAGGGGATAAAAATCCCTTATTGTTTTACAACCAGTAAGTTCTTTTCACTTAAACTTTGATATCATCCAGGTCTAGCTACTCACTGATGAGACCTCAAAAAAGGTTGAAACTGGTTTGCATAGTGACCTCTCCTCATAATGTAAAGCAGTATTACATCTCCTAGGAGCTGTGTGTTTTTACATTATGAGAAAATATCAAGGATAATGAGGGAGCTTGCTCTGCCTTTGCTTCGAGTTGCCTTGATGTGGTACTACCAGGTGGTCACTTATGCTTGGATTCGCCGATAGTTCGTCGGCATGAAACTCTTAGATCATAGTTTTTGATCTTAGAGTTTCACATACTGGCTGTAAAATAATAAGGGATTTTTATTCCCTTAATTTAATAACAAAATGTAGTTAAGTCATACAGCAAAAGTCACCTAAATAAATAAAATATAAACAAGTTGCAAGCCATGAAAATTAAGTCATGTGTTATCTAGTTGTCTTTTTAACTTCATAGATGAAATGTAGAAAAAACTTATGGCACTAGTATTCTATATATCAAAGAATAGTTCCCACCCACCCCTCCCTGAAAAACTGGGTTGAAATCCCTGCTGAGAAAAAATAAGTTCTTTGTTATCACAAGTTTAGGATGGCTTCCTTTTGGTCGGAGTTGAATGTGCAAGTAGAATTTACGAGTAGACGTTAGGTTCCTTTTATGTTTAATTAATTAAATATCTATATACTTATAAATTATTCGCAACATAACAGTGTAGCATAACAACTGCTACATGTATTTTAAGACATAAAATAATGCGAAACATATAGTACAGAGATTCGATTACTTGAGGTGTGCTGAATGAGAAGGAGAACAAGGTTTGTTTTCCTGTAGGAAGAATGAAGACTAAGTGAGGTGTTGGATACGAGGAGTAAGCGAGTAAAACAGTTGGTACTGTCTGTGTGTTAAGGCTTAAGTGATGGGCAGACATCATGTTGGATGTTTAATGGATTATGGACAGCACTAAGAAAGGATTAAAGTTGTAGGGAGAGTGGATGTTGAAAGTAGCAGCCAATGTATGTATGGAGATGAAGTATATTGAAATGTGGGGGGAGAAGTTCAGATTGAGCAGATATATGTGGTAAGTGGTAATAAAGGTGATTGAGCAAGGGAAGGTGTGGTGGGGAAATCACAACCAACCAATGGCTTGGATAGGACTGGTTATCGATCTAAAATGAACTAATGTTTGTTTACAAATGATAGAAGTATCAGAAATAAGGGGGATAAAATGGGTTTCGGTGATCGAGTTTATTCGCCCAAAAATCATTGGAATAAGGGAAACATGGTTGAATGAAGATGATAACGTAACAAGAAAAGAAATGGAAGGATACAGTATTTTTGCAAGGATAGAAAGGGCAAGAAGAGAGGGGGAGTATTGCTGCTAATGATAGCAGGGAAATTAATTCCACGTAAGGTAGACATGAAAGAGGAAAATAGTGACACTAGTTAAGAGGTAGTGTGGTATAGCGTGGAGGTTGACAGAAAGACATATTTAGCTGGATGTTGCCATAGGTCTGGGAATGTGGAGGGTAGTGATGAAGAAATGTATAAACAATTTGGATTAGTGAACAGAGGAAGGGTAATTATTATGGGCAATTTTAATTATGGCAGTATAGATTGGAATAAAGAAATAACATTTGGGAATAGGGAAAATGAATTTCTTGAGTTCTTGAGAGATAACTATCTCAGGCAGCATGTAGAGGAGGGCACACGAGGATCGAGAGTTTTCAATCTGATCATACTGTCAGAGAATGTAATTGTGAATGGGATTTCACACTTTCTTCCAGCTGGTAAGTGATCATGAAGTGATCATCTGGGTTGTGGCTAGTCATATGCAGACTTCTGTGAGGAAAGATTATTATTATTATTATCACCCAAGACTGCATGGAGTCAAAGACTCATCTATGAGGTCCTTTAAACACACTCAAATCCTCTGCAGGCACCACACTCTCAGGCAAGGCATTCCAATAATTCACAACTCTGCATGTAAAAAACCTGCTTCTCACCCCCTCCCCCTGATCACACTCTCTTTATACGGTTTCCAGGGATGACCTCTGGTTCTCCCCTGATCTCCCACTGTTTTCTGCAGAACCTCTCAAACATTGATCCTATAATAACCCCTTACTAAATTGAAGTTTTTATCATATCACCCCCTCTTCCTCCAATCCACTAGACTCTGTAAATTGCATCTTCTCGATCTTTCCTCATATTCAACATTCCAGAGGTCAGAAACTACCTTAGTCAGTCTCCTCTGGATCCTTTCTAACATCTCTTCGTCCTTTTGAAAACAAGATGACCAAATCTCGCCACAGTAGTCCATGTGTAGCCTAATCAAAGCCTTATACAATGGAACAAGAATCTCCCTACTTCTACAAGTCTTTGTGTTGTCTTCACAATTTTGGCAATGTGTCCTCTAAATTTCAGATCCTTATCCACAATCACCCCAAGATCTCTTATTTCCTCCACCTATGACAATATATCCCCACCAAGTATAAATTCTGCATCCCATTTTTGTTTTCCAAATTTTAAACCCTTGCATTTTGCAACATTGAACTTGCATCCCCCATTCCTGTGCCCAATCACTCAATTTATTCAAGTCTTCTTGTAAGGCTATAACATCTTCTCTACTCTTCATTGTTCGTCCCAACTTTGCATCCTCTGCAAACAACTGAATATCACTATCTAAATCTTTGCCAATATCATTAATATACAAGTTAAAAACAGACCCCTGAGGCACACCACTAGTGACCTTCCTTTTCCAGGATATTACTCCCCATACACAACTTGCTGATATCTATCAGATAGCCTGATCCAATGTGCTAATCCAATATCCAACCCCCATCCACTCCAGTTTGACTATCAACTTATCATGTGGTAATGTATCAAAAGCCTTTGCAAAATCTAACTATATTACCGTGTATCGCTCTCCTCTGTCCAAGGAAGCAGTCACCTTAATGTAATACGTAAGTAGATTACTAAAACATGGTCTCCCTTTAGCAAATCCATGCTGTCCATCAAAGATAACACCAACGGTGTTATCTTTGATGGACAAAGATAACACCAACTGGATCCTAGTTCTCACAAGCTTCTCCAACAACTTAACCACAACACCTGACACACACACACATAGGCCTATAATTTGATGCTTGAGTTATCACCTCCCTCCTTCCACTCCTTAGAAACTTGACCAGCTGCAAGACTCATATTAAAAAAATATGTCAAGGCAGATGTCAACTCCCTGGAACATTCCTTTAGAAAATGTGGTGATATATTATCGAGTCCAACAGCCTTATTGACATCTATTTTGCTCAACTCCTAATATACCTCTTGCTCACTTACAGTCAGTCTCTCCTCCCCATCTTCAACTGCTGTCAATCTCTCCATGAAGTCACATTCACAAGATTGAAAGACCTTTATGAACTGCTCATTAAGTATCGCCACTATATCTTCCTCAACAGCTGTCTTTATACCATTTTCTCCAATCAATGTCATCCTTCCATTATCATTCCTTTTTTTTTTTTGCTGACTACATATCGAAAGAACTCCCTAGGATTCTTTCTGGCTTCATTAACTAACTACTGCTCATACTTCACTTTTGCTATCCTTACCAACAAAGTCACCTGCCTTGCCTGGTCTTTGTAATCCTCATGGAATTGGTTATTACCATTTCTCTTAAGCTGCCTCTATAATGTTATTTTTCTCTGTATCGCATACTTAATCTCTTTTTTCATCCATTTCACACCTACATTATTTAACCTTCTGACCATTGAAATACATTTAAACATTGCTTTTACTAGACAGTTCTTGAAAATTCCCCAATCTGTACTGATCTCTTTTCCAGCTAACTCCTAGCTACACCCGCAAGCTGTCTCCTCAGCTCTTCATAATCACCCTACCCCTTGTAGTTCCACATATACCCTTTTCTCACATAGGTCCTCACACTACTGGCAATCATCCCAGGTAATCACTTCATGGCAGCTCTCACCAATGGTGGGTGATTGGACACCTCATTTATAATTACATTCTCCAATAAGTTGATCAAATCCAAAACCCTCAATCCTCGTGTGCCCTCTGTTACATACTGTCTGAGGTAGTTGTCCCTCAAAAACTCAAGAAACTAATTTTCTTTACTTCATTTACCTCATCATCCCAGTCTATACTGCCATAATTACAATCACCCACAATGATCACCTTTTTCTTATTTGCTTGGCTAATTTGATTATACATTTCATAGTCACTACCATCCACATTACCAGGTCTATAACCAAGTATTTTATTCTATTCACCTCTATCTCACACCATGCTGCCTCAAAACCACTGGCACTATTTTCCTCTTGCATCTTTACTTTGTATGAACTCTTTTTCTATCATGAATAGCACTTCCCCTCCTCCCTTTTTACCCTTTCTTTCTTTGGGAAACACATCATACCCTTCCATCTCTATTCCTGTTCAGGATGTTGTTCTCATCCAACCATGTCTCATTTATACCAACAATTTTTGTGTGAACAGACTCAATTAATGCAACCATTTCATCTAACTTGTTTCTTATGCTTCTAGCATTTGTATACAAACACAGCAGCTCATTCTTGGATCTACAGCTAGTTCCACTGATACCATGCATTTGTTGTGCTATCTCCATGCTCAACTGAAGCCATTTCCCTTTTTGCTTATTCATTTTAGAACCCTCTTCCTCTTGATCCCAGGCCATTCCATTCCTTTCCTATCTCCACGCATTCACATCCTCTTGGAGCATCCAACTTTCTCACGCTGTGTTCCCCTGTCCACCCTGAGACTCTCCGTTTCCTTATCCGTCTTGTACACCCATTCTCTCATTCTTTATACTTATGCCACTCACTTCCTCATTCAAAACCACCTCTTCAATCTCTCCTGTCTTACTCTTCCACATCGCTTCCCACTTGATCAGATTCATCCTCTGTACTCACTTCTCTTCCTTCTAGCAGAGAAGTGAGTACAGAGCATATTCAGTTTGAAACAACTCACTCCAAACCCACTCAAATGCAGTCCACCACTCTTATATAGTTCAATTCATACTTCAACTCATTCCACACATTAACAAACTGCACTCCTTTCTCCTCACACATTTCAGCTAACATATCATTCATAATCCATGCTATCACACTACCTTTCCTATCTAAGCAATCTCCTGATATCCAATCTGACATGATAATCAAGTCATTTGTATCTATTAAAACTATCAACTCTTTTGGTTGCTTTCTTCTCATATCCAATGCCTCAATCACTCTACTCATTCTACCTCCAGTAAAACATACCTTGTGCATCCTCTCATCCAGCACACTTTTAATAATTGAGTTACCATACAATGCCACCCGTGGGTCTTTTGTTACCCTCTTTTATACCAACATGATTTGTTTTCATCATTTTCGCTCTCCTATACATTTTCCATATTTTCTTAACTTCAGTCTCTATCCATTTCATCTCTTGCCTCAAACTAACCAACTCAACTTTCGAATCTTGTGTCACATTTTCTCTGTCATTCATTCTTTCGGATTTTTGAACTCTCAAACCTTGCGTCACACTTTCACTCTCATTCTTTCAAGTTTTTCTACTTTCGATCCTTGCATCAAACTTTTGCTGTCATTCATTCTTTCGATTTTTCGAACACACCATAGCTTTCATCACACTATTTCCACTTTCATTCATTCTCTCAATTTCGTTGTCTTCCGCCACATTCTCATCACTTTCTTCCTTCTTACCATCCATTAAGTTTTACAGATCACTCATTTTCTTTTTCAATAATTTAAAATTTTTTCGCTGTTCTTTCACATCATCCTTCTCTATCAGAGGAGCACTCATTCTCCTTGTGACATTCTCGCTACTAACACTTTCTGTCATCAACATATTAGCACTCATCAAATCCTCATTCAGCTTACACTTCGCACCACCCTCCTTCCATCTGCCTTAAATATCCACAATTTATCAATGTAATCAAACGAGTACATGTAGTACACCTCACATTTCATGAAATGACTAAAGTCAAAGTTAAGTTCATGCAATGACAAAGCAGTCAATATCTTTCCTTTGCCGGTTACTATGATAAACTCTAATATCAACGAATTTGTAAATAAATTTAGACGAAATATCTCACACACTAATAACACTACAAGTGCATAACCTTTATGGCAACTCTTACTCATAAACACACACTTATATACAATTAATTATTTCCAAAAAAACTTATCTGAAACCAAAGTTCTCTTTACACACCGCTACTTCTCTTGCCACACGAGCACGCTCATATGTGTGTGTGGAATTATAAGGCTGGTGATTATGACAAGCTTAGGAGACATCTTGGAGCTATAGAATGGAATGAGGTGTTGAGCGGTAAGGAAATAAATGCTGCTTGGGGAAGTGACAAAGAAATATATAACAGCATGAATGTGTGAATGTATTCCAAAGGCCAAATAAGGTAGGTGTAAAATGGATGAATGTGGAGCTTAAGCATGAAATATGGAAAAAAGAAGGTACTTTGGAGGAAGTACAAGATGAATAATGGTAATAATCAGTTACATGAAGTCTATAAAGAACAAGCCAGAACAGTGATTCAGTAAGGAAAACAAAAAGTAGAGTATGAGCAGAAGGCGAATCAGGCAAAGAAAAACCTTAGAGTTTTAAGATATGTGGCAAGCAGAAGGAAGAATGATCATGGTAAGATGATGCTAATGGATGAAAGTGAATGAATGGTAACTGCTGAAGAAGACATTGTTGAGGTATTCAGTGATCAATTTATAAGAGTGTTTATCCTGATCAGGGTGAAATCATGAGGAACTTAAGTGTAGAGGACATAGGAGAGGATGGCTTAATTGTGAGAAGGAGGCATTTGAGGAAATAAATAAACTTTTGATGTCAATAAGGCTATAGGATTTGATGACATATCACCACACACATCTTAAGGGAATGTTCCAGGTAACTGGCAGTAGCAATGGTATACTTGTTTAATAAGAGTCTCAAAACAGCATGGGTTCCAAGGGAGTGGAAAGAAGGTAAAATTGTTCCACTGCATAAAGGAGGTGATAAGGCTATTTCTTCAAATTTTAGGTCCATCTGTATATCTGGAGTTGTGGTGAAGGTACTGGGGAGATTGGTGAGAAGTAATGCTTTACTAACTTATGTACTATAACAAGTGACAAATACCTTGAACAGCAGAGATGCATATATAGTGGTGTACTTGGATTTTGCAAAAGCTTTTGATAGACTACCCCACAACATGTTGTTAAATAAATTGAAACAGATGGGATTGGATAACAGACGTCTGAGTTGGATCAGTGATTGGCTGTCAGATAGGTATCCGAAAGTGTGCTGCAGGGGTCAGTTTTGGGCCCACTGTTGTTAAATTTGTATATTAATGAATATTAGGATGGGTTTCACTGGTGATATGCAGCTGTTTGCAGATGATGTAGACTGGGAAGAGTATTGCAGAGCAGATGTTATGATGTTATGGCCTCCTGTAAGGCCATAACATACTTACAGGAGGACTTGAATAGATTGCATGAATGGGCAGATAAGTGGAACCAGCAGTTCCAAATTGCAAAGTGTAAGGTTTTGAAATTTCATAAGCAACGATAGGATACAAAGTATACAGTTGGTGTGGAAACTTTAAAGGAGGTAGAGGAAATGAGAGCTCTGAGAGTGGTAGTGGACAAAGACCTGAAATAAAGGGACCACATTGCACAAGTTGTGTAGACATCACATCAAATAATGGCAATGATGCAGAGAGTCCTGACATGCAGAACTAAAGAGGTTATAATACCACTGTATAAGGATTATTGTGCACAGATCTGGTCACTGGGTTTTCATGGTGATAGGGATATGTTGGAAAGGTCCAGAGAAGATTCACAGAAGTTCTCTCATGAATAGGAGGAGGGGAGAGGAATATGATTGAGACATATAAGCCAGTCCGGGGTTGTTATCAGGTTGACATGGAAGAGATTTTTCATAGAATGAGAGAGGGTGTAAAACAAGAGGTCATTGCTGGAAACTGTGTAAAGAGGGTGTGAGCAGAGGATGGGGACTAGATTCTTTGCATGGAGAATAGTTGGTGAGTGTCTGAGTCTGTTGTAAATGTAGACACACTGAATCATTTTAAGGCATGGTTGGATGAGCATTGTGTGCAATAGTGAGTGTACCTCTCACGATGAGTCTCTGACTCCAGAGGATGTACAACAAAAGGTCATGGAGGTCAGATGTTAATAATAATAATAATAAAATTTTGAAGCTTACAATATTTTGTCTCAGTCACTGAGACATCTTGTAAAGTTGTAGAGGTAGGGGTGCTGTGTAGATTATGGACTTCACAACTGTGTTATAAATAACTATTTTAATTTCCCGACGTTTTGACCTTCATATTAAGGTCATCATTTGGAGTATATACAAATATACAAGGACAAGCTGAGTTACATTTAACACCATAAGCTAAAGAAACAATGATTGGATCACCAGTTATTCTGGCATGACCTCTAGTGAAAAAAAAATACAGATAAACTAATAAAATTAATAAACTAATAAAAAAATTAATAAAATTTATCTGTATTTTTTTTCCCACTATAGAGGTCATGCCAGTAGAATAACCGGTGATCAAATCATTGTTTCTTTAGCTTACTGTGTGAAATGTAACTCAGCTTGTCCTTGTATATAGTCAAGATGATGACCTTAATATGAGGGTCGAAACATCGGGAAATTAAAATAGTCATTTATAACATGATTGTAAAGTCCATAATTTCTAAAATGAATGCTGATCACCATGCAACACTAAAAGAAAGGGTGTTGTGTAGATTGTGCTTTTTTAAAGATCTGTCTATTTTTTCCGATATACCATGGACATAGGGAATGGGAATGACATTTCTGAAATCCTTCTGACTGAGAATTTTTTTTTTTTTTTGGGGGGGAATGATTATTTTTTAAAATTATGTAAGCACTGTAGCCTCTGAATAGAAAGGTGTTGTGTATATGGTTAAGTTCTGTTATAAGAGATGTTCCACTGGAACAAAGATTGTAGGGGTTATATGGTTACAGTTTTAATGATGCCATATTGTTGAGAGGGGTGGTGGTGCTAAGGAAGTTTATGAATCTATTTGCCTATATCTTCACTGTATACAGAAAACCCACAGGTTTTCTGTATACAGTGAAGGAGAGCTTACCATTCAGAAACCATGTCATTAAGGTGTTAAGACGAGTAAACTATTGCTATTTTCCTTTTCCATTGTAAACTGACTTCTTGGAGACTATTGAGGTGACAGAGAAAAGAGTCTAATGTGTCTGGGCCATGAGGCCAAGAAAAGAATACATCATCTACATATCTTAACCATATAGAAGATTTGAGGAGGCTGAGTCTATGGCTCATTTTTCAAAAATATTCCATGTAAAATTGGAAAGTGGGGTGACAAGGGGAGGGGGGGGATCAATGGCAAAATTATATATAAAGAATATAGCATAATATTTAGATATACAACTATGATTACTGGTCTTGTTAATTTTCAGTTTTAGCAAAGTTACTAAAATTGAAAATTAACAATACTTTGCTAACTTCTCAAGCCTGTTAATTTTAGATAAAGGTACAATTTGAGACTACAATTTACTACTGTCTGTGTTCCACTTGATGAACCCTGAAATAAGATATTAACATTTCGAGATCATTGAATGATTGTACCAGAATATATTCTACAACCATTTGAGTGTAATGTGTCTCATGTTGAATTGATTCTTAAAGAAGAATTATGTGAAATGACAGAAGATTTGAAGGTCAAATCTGTATTCCAAGCTAAAGATGTATTCCAAACTATATCTCCTGTTGGAATAATAAAGATATACAAAATAAATATCCAAAATTGAAATTATGGCAAAACTGCTTTTGTTACTTTACCCAGTTCATATCAAGTTGCACCTGGATTCAATCAAATTCATAATTTACTGAGAAAAACAAGAAACGATTTCTTGTTTTTTTCTTGTTTTTGAACATGTTAGAAAATGGAGACCTAAGGATCAAATTAAGTAATTTCATCCTGAATACTACACATATTGCCAACCATAAACCATATCTGTGTATAAACCATATCATAAACCATAACAATTAATGCTAATGGCTAAGTGATGGGATATGATTTTTACAAAAACTAAAATAGCAGTAATAAACCATATAATAATTTTTGCTTTATAAAATGCTTTTATAAAGAGATTGAGATTGACTAGTATAAAGAAAAACATGGAGAGTATTGTTAAGGACCTCCATGGAGGCCCATCTCAGACAATATGAAGTCTATCATATCATTCCTTAAACTCATTCACTACCTATGCCCTCATCGACTTATCAGGCAATGCATTCCATGGTAAAATCACCCTCCATGAAAAAAGTCACTTCTTACCTTTTCACTCACCACCTTCAATTGCAACCTCCAGGGTAGAACTTGTTCTTGTTCCTTTCCCTTGTTTTACATATCAGAAATTAATATTTAAGTTGCAACATAGGATTTAAATATAAGGTTAGTGGATTGAACATGTATAAGTATCTTTAGTATTTAACTTTATGTCAATAATCTTATTGCTATATTGAAAAAGGAGGAGGGAGGATATTCAGTTGTTTGTAGAAGATGTGAACCTGGGGAGAGTTATTAGTAACAGTTGTGATCCTTAAGGACAATTTGAGTAAGCTTGACAGGTGGACAAATGAATGGGGATATCAGTTTAGTGAAACTAAAATATAAGGCTTTGAAATTTGGGATCCACAGATGGTAGGTTGCATATTCTATTGGTTAAATTACATTGGAGGAATAGACAAGAAATTTTGAAGTGACAGTTAACAGAAATTTGAAATTCAGGGAAAATCTTGCAAAGGTAGTTAAGGGAAACTACAGAAGTGCTGCAATACTGAGAAGGACATTAACAGTAAAGATAAAAGGATGGTAACTCCATTATACAATGCCCCAATTTAGACCACACCTATATTACTGTGCTCAGATCTGATGCTAGGATGAGATTGAAAGGGGATAAAGTAATCTTGTAGGGTAGAAATGCAGATAACAAATATACTAGATCTGTGGAATGTTGGTTATTGAGATAAATTGAGGGTTTGCAAACTGCAGTTTCATGGATAGAAGAAAAGGGGGATCATTTAGCAATTATCTGATTGAAATTTTAAAAGTGCCAAGAGGTATTTACTGGATTGACATGGGAGAGATTTTTCATATGCTAGAACCAGCAGACATGGGAAGGAAGTGAATAACAGTAAGTGGGTGAGAAGCAACTTTTTCTGCATGTGGAGTGTTTGAAGTATGGAATGCACTGATGTAAAGGTGTAAGAGTGTGTACTTGGAACAAGTAGGAATGGTGTGTGTCTTATTGTCTTAGTTGGACCCTCTGTAATGAGTCTTGTGACTGCATGAAGGTTCCAAATAAAAATAATGTCATCTCTCTCTATTTCATAAAGACATGTTGGTGGGACCCAAATGCTTTTAGAAATGCAGAACACAAAATATTACAAAATTTAAAATCCAGGTCTTAACAAATTAAATGCAAATATTTTGCATAAATTTTCTAATTTTACTCACTTTAACAAATAGCTAGCTGCAAATAATGCAATACTTTTGAAATTTAGAATGGTCTTCATCAAATGGAAATTAAAAGCAAATAACATTAAAAAAGTGAATATGGAACTACATAAATTCATCATGTCCACCTCAAGTAAGACGTGGGGCGTTTCCAGAACTGCAAGAGCGGTGTTCTGAAATATTGAAGCATTTCTAAATTTTATAAATTGGCAACAGTGTATGTGTGTGTGTGTGAGTGAGAGAGAGAGAGTTAAGTGTACAGCAAAGAAATAAAAATTTTAAAAAAATAATAATAATAAAGCATACTTTGAAGCATAATTATTTCTGAACTTCACTAATTCAGTGAGTATCCTTGATTGCTGTTCCAAGAGACCAAAACTAGACTCAGCAATTAGGGAGTCATATAACTTACTACTAACACAAAATATTCAAGTTAAGCACTAGATGTGAAACCTACCCTGAATCAGGATTTGCTGTTTTAGATAAGTTAGGACTACGAATATTTACAAGAACTTCCAGGAAATCTTTAGGAGAATATACTGGTCTAAATCTGCTCAAATCTGGAAAATAAACAAGATTCTAAAATTTCAAAAGAAACTGGCAGTGTTTTATATGCTGAACATAAATTTATACAAAATTATTATATTACTTCATATTACTTATATTACTTCATTAGCATCAAGTTTCTTATCCATTAATTGCATTCACTTTAATAGTTCTTTATGCATTTCTATATTTCCATATTTATCAGAAACATCTTATGTCATAAGCCTTACTTTCCTCTAAATCTACCAAGACTAATTTCTTCTGAAAGGTTAGGAGGCTAAATATGCCATATATAAAATGAGTAAATGAAGATATTGGGTAACAATCTGGAAGAAACCATTATAGAGGTAGAATGAGAGAGAGAGAGAGGTAAGAATCACTTATATGACAGATATTTTCAAGAAATGAATGATTATGGAAGGATGATGTTAGTTGATGAAAATTGTGCAGTGATATATCTGAAACAGTGTACCAATAAAAACTAAACATTCCAGTTTAGTTTTTATTGGTACACTGGTATCTGTGATTATAATATGTCAAGTACAGGGTGCTCGTGAGGCAACAGTAGCAGCAGTGTGTAAGAAGTGCTCCAGATTCAGATAAGTTATTCCTGAAATAATTAATTGTATATGAGTGATTGTTTGAGTAAGAGCTGCTATAAAAGTTGTGTGCTACTAGTATTATTAGTGTGTGGGATATTTTGCTTAAACTTGATTACAAATTCATTGTTTTTCAGCCCTTAGAGTAGTAATCAACAGAGGAAAGATGGCGGCAGCTTTGTCAGTGCATGACTTTAACTTAGACTTCAGTCGTTTCGTGAATGAAGTGTAAGCTAAATGAGGATTTGAGGAGTGCTAATATGAATTTGATGACAGAAAGTGTTAGTGTCACAGGAAGATTGAGTGCTCATTAGAAAGAAAAACAAAAAATTGTTAAGCACTGAAAAAGAAAACGAGTTATTTAAAAACCATAATGGATGGTAAAAAGAATGAAAGTGAGGTGAATGTGGCAGAAGGAAACAAAATTGAGAGAACAAAAGAAACCGGAAATAGCGTGACAAAAGGATCGGAAGTGAGAAAAATAGAAAGAATGAATGAAAGTTGGACACATGGACCGAAAGTACAGAAACTCAAAAGGATGAATGAGAGTGAAAGTGTGAAGTGGGAGTCGAGAGTTCGAAAATTAGAAAGACTGAATGATAGAGAGAATGTGGCGAGAGATTTGAAAGTTGAATTGGGTTGGATGAGGCAAGAGATGAAATGGATGCGGAGTGAAATTAAGAAAATTCGGGTGAAAACGATTAAAACAAATCAAGTAAGTACGAAAGATAAGCGAGTGGTGTTGTAGGGCGACTCCATTATTAAAGGTGTGCTGGATGAGAGGATGCACATGAGAAAAGCGATTGAGGCATTGGATATGAGGAAGGAGCGAGTGAAGGAGTTGATGGTTTTAATAGGTACGAATGACTTGACAGAGGACAAAGATCACGTCGGAATGGCTATCAGGAGGCTTCTTAGATGGATAAAAAAGAATAGTGTGACAGGAAGGGTAGTAAGTGTATTGCCTAGGTATGACTATGGTAAGATGAGGCAGAGAGCAAGGATTATGAATGGTATGTTGGCTGAAATGTGTGAGAAGTTAATGTGTGGAATGAGTATGAAGGACAAAGTGAACTGTATGGGAGCAATGAACTGCATTTCAGTGGTTATGGTGTGAGTCATTTGGAGAGACTGTTGCTGGAAGGTAGAGAAGTATAGAGAATGAATCAGATCAAGTGGGAAGTGATGTGGAAAAGCAGGAGAGTACAGGAGAAGAGATTGAAGAGGTGGTTATAAATGAGGAAATAAGTGCCATGAATATGGAAAATGAGAGAATGGGTGTGCAAGATGAACAGGGAAATGGGGAGGCTCAGGATAGACAGGGGTATACAGTGAGAAATGTGGATGCTCCAAGAGGATGTGAGAGCATGTGTAGACAGGAAAGGAATGGGATGACCTGGGATCAAGAGGAGACAGTTGGAATTGAAGAGGGTTCTAAAATGAATGATCAAATGATCACATCAAACAAATAAAAAATAGTGGAACTAGCTGTAGATCCAGGAATGAGCAGTTGTGTTTATATACAAATGCTAAAAGTGTAATAAACAAGGCAGATGAAATGGTTGCACTAATTGAGTCTGTTCACCCCAAAATTTGGGGTGAACAGAATTATGTTGGAATAAGTGAGACATGGTTAGATGAGGATGACATCCTGACAGGAATACAGATGGAAAGATATGATATGTTTCGTGAGGATATATGGGGTAAAAAGGGAGAGTGCTATTAATGAAAACGAAAGAGTTATGCCCATACAAAGTAGAGATGCAAGAGGGAAATAGTGCCAGTGGTTTTGAGGCAGTATGGTGTGAAATCGCGGTGAATGGAATGAAACACTTGGTTGGATGTTGTTATAGACCAGGAAATGTGGATGGCAGTGACTATGAAATGTATAATCAAATTAGTCAAACAAATAAGAAAAGAGTGATCATTATGGAAGATTTTAATTATGGCAATATAGACTGGAATGATGAGATAGCAACTGGAAATAAAGAAAATGAGTTTCTTGAGTTTTTGAGGAATACCCACCTCAGACAATATGTAACAGAGGATTTTCAAGAACTATCTAGTAGATGCAATGTCTATATGTATTCCAAGGGTGAGAAGGTTAAATAAGGTAGGTGTGAATTAGATGAATAAAGAGGTTAAGTATGCCATACAGAGAAAAAGGGCATTATGGAAGTACCATAAGAGAAGTGGAAATAACCAATTCCATGAGGACTACAAAGACCAGTCAAGGCAGATGACTTGGTTGGTGAGGGTAGCTAAAGAGAGGTATGAACAGCAGTTAACTAATGAAGCCAAAAAGAATCCTAAGTAGTTCTTTCGATATGTAGCCATCAAAAGAAAGAATGATTATGGAAGGATGACACTGATTGGAAAAAATGGTATAAAGACAGCTGTTGCAGAAGGTGTGGTGGATATACTTAATGAGCAGTTCATAAAGGTCTTTCAATTTTGTGAATGTGACTTCATGGAGAGATTGAGAGGATTTATGATGGGGAGGAGAGACTGACTGTAAGTGAGCAAGTGGTGTATGGGGGGGTTGAGCAAACTAAATGTAAATAAGGCTGTGGGACTAGATAATATATTACCATGCAGTCTGAAGGAATGTGTCAGGGAGGTGATGCCGGCCTTAACATATTTTTTTAATATGAATCTTGCACTCGGTCAAGTTCTTAAGGAGTGGAAGGAGGGCAGGATCGTGCCACTTCATAAAGAAGGTGACAGAACTCAAGCATCAAACTATAAGCCTATCTGTGTATCAGATGTTGTAGTTAAGTTGTTGGAGAAGCTTGTGAGAACTAGGATCCAGAATTGGGTTGACAACAATGGTATTATCTTTGATGGACAGCATGGATTTGCTAAAGGGACATCATGTTTTAGTAATCTACTTACTATTGTAATAAGTCACCTTATTTATATAAGGTGATTGCTTCCATGGACAAAGAAGAATAATACACAGTAACATACTTAGATTTTGCAAAGGCTTTTGATAGATTACTGCATGATAAGTTGATAGTCAAACTGGAGTTGATAGGGTTGGATATTAGATTTGTGCATTGGATTGGAGACTGCTATCTGATAGGTATCAACAACTTGTGTATGGGAAAGCGATATCCAGGAAAAGGAAAGTTACCAGTGGTGTGCCTCAGGAGGTCTGCTTTATAGCCATTGCTGTTTAATTTGTATATTAATGATATTGGTGAAGATTTGGATGGAGATATTCAGTTGTTTCCGGTAATGATGCAAAGTTGGAACGAACCATGAAGAGTAGAGAAGATGTCATAGCCTTACAAGAAGACTTGAATAAATTGAGTGATTGGGCACAGGAATAGGGATGCAAGTTCAATGTTGCAAAATGCAAGGTTTTAAAATTTGGAAAACAAAGATGGGATGCAGAATTTATGCTTGGTGAGGATATATTGTCAGAGGTGGAGGAAATAAGAGATCTGGGAGTGATAGTGGATAAGGATCTGTATTTAGGGGACACATAGCCAAAATTGCGAAGACAACACAAAGGCTTCTGGGAATGATGCAGAAGACGCTGACTTGTAGAAGTAGGGAGATTCTTGTTCCATTGTATAAGGTTTTGATTAGGCCACACATGGACTATTGTGCCCAGATTTGGACACCTGGTTTTCAGAAGGACGAAGAGATGTTGAAAAGGGTCCAAAGGCGACTGATTAAGGTAGTTTCTAATCTCTGGAATATCGAATATGAGGAAAGATTGAGAAGATGCAACTTGCAGAGTCTGGTGGACAGGAGGAAGAGGAGAGATATGATACAGACCTCCAAGTTATTAAGAGGTTATTATAGGATCAATGCTGGAGAGGTTCTACAGAAAATAGTGGGAGATCAGGGTCATTTCTGGAAGCTGTATAAGGAGGGTGTGAGTAGGGGAGTGAGAAACAGGTTTTTTTCATGCAGAGTTGTGAATGATTATAATGTCTTGCCTGAGAGAGTGGTGTCTGCAGAGAATTTGAGTGTGTTTAAAGCATGGTATGATGAGCTGTGTGTTTGATAAAAGGATCTCCTAGATGAGTCTTTTTCTACATGGGGTCTTGAGTAGTAATACTACTACTAATAATAATAAAAGTACAGAAACATATGGGGGGGGGTGGACTTTGTATATACAAAAACTTTCCTAAGGTGGAAAAATGAAAAATTACAGAATAAACAATCATATATATAAACCGAAATATTTCTAGATACAATTATACAAATAATTTATTTTGTAAAAAGTTTTAAAAAAAACAAGATTAAAAAAGAAATTAAAAACCACAATTCAATTTCAGACTTATTTTGGAATACTCTTCTTGTTCTCCCTTTTCCCCTCTTTTTACCTTGCAGTGTCAAGGGTTATCTATTCATTTAACCGCAACCGTACACAAGGAGAAGGTGATTAGCCCTATGCCTCTGGGTGTATCCTATGTTTGTAGAAGCATTGAGTTCTCAAGGCTAGTTTGCCTGCTTGTGGGATGAAACACCCCAGATAAACTGGAGAGAAAATTCTGCAGTCCACACCCAAGACCGGCTAACTTGGCTATGTCTGAGAAAGATCCAAAGCTCCTCACATCAGTGATGGGAATCGAAACCAGAACATTCCTTTCCCATGCATATGATTACAAAGTGCATAGCCACTCAGCTAACTGCACAGACTTTTGGAATACTCTTAATGTCTATTGCTAAAATATTAATTTTTTGTTTTGATTTATCTATAATTAGTATAAGAGATAGGCAAATGGTGATCCTGTTGAGGACAAGCTGATCTAGTTTTAGATTTATATCCTTGTTTCCTATGATACCAATCAATGTGGCTTGAGATCGAACACAAACAATCAGGGTGGAGCCTCTTTATTTTATGTAATGTTAAATCTAGGAGAGCAATGGATATGGGTAGCACATGAGAGATTGTAACACTCATAGGTATGGGGATGTTAAGAATCAGAAATGATGAGCTCCTGGTAATGTTTCAATTTTATACAGTTTAATGCAAGATCAGCAGTATAGTCATATCTAATGGATCTAATGGAAAGAAAGCAGTGAACTCACAAAATGGTGATTCTGAACTATTTATACAGGTTGGCAGAAAATCAGAGTACTTTGCTGTGAGAGTTGAAAAAAAAACTACTGATATACAAAGGGAGGGATGAAGTACTTCCCTAGGCTGCACATAGAGAAACTGAATAATGTGATGTAGGCATATCAAAATGAAAGGTTGTTTTGTGTCATGCACATGTAATATCTACATCATACAATAATAGTTCTTTCCTATGATAAGAAATACATTGACATGTAGGGATAAGGAGGTAGTTGTGCCACCATATAATCAGTTAGACCACACTTGAACTACTGTACTCAGATTTGATGTTTAAGGTAATGAAGAGCTTTTATTGGATTAATAAGGAGAGTATAAATAAAAAAGATTAGAAGGGGGAGAGAAAAAAACAGAAGCCATCCCTGGCAGTTGTTTAAGAGTGTGGGGCTGGAAAAGGACACAAAGAGTAGGTTTTTGGCATGGAGAACTGTGAGTGAATGGAACACATTACCAGAACATACTGTGAATGCAAGGAGCATTAAGGATTTTAAGGTTTAGTATGATAAATATGTTATCAATTGAATGAACTTCCCATGAAGAGTTTGCAGACTCCATGGAGGATGTGATTATAATAATAACATGCAGATCAAAGGAATGTATAGAAGTCTGACATATAGACAAAAAAATTAATAAATAAATAAAAAAATAAGAAAACTGGTCCATGTAAGGCAGACTAGCAAAGGATTTTTATTTTGATTGCACATTACAGAGATAACTACTAATGTCAAAATGCATTAATGTGTAAAAATAAAATACCTCATTGTTCTCCTACATGAACTACTGTTCATTTTTTTTTCTTTGTGACTACATTAAGAAAACTATTTTATTTATTTATTTTTTATTTTTATATCGGGCCCATACATGAGAGGTTGGTTGGTCAACATATAGTACATTAGTACTGTACATGGGTAGTAGGTTGGGAAAAGAGAAACTTGTTTACATTTGATTTAAAACTGCGTACTGTATTGCTTGGGAAACAGATCAGGGGAAAGACTGTTCCACAATCCAGCAGTAGCAGGGTTGAAGAAGGAGGAAAAGAAACTTGTTCTGTGGGGGGGGGGTTCAAGGTGTACTGTGAAAGGATGTTGGGCAGCAGCTGTACGTGTTCCAATGGGCTTAGTACTGAGTGGGGGAATTATTGATGCTATTTCAAATGAACATTTTGCCATGGAAATATTGGTGGAATAAACAAATTGCAGAGACCAAACATCTATGTGAAAGTGAGGAGAGTGAGTTGGTAAGAGATGGATCATTTATCAACCTAATTGCTCTCCTCTGTATTGGGTCAAGCATTTTGAGGGAGCTTTTAGGAGCCCCACTCCAAAATGTGAGAGCAGTGTTTGACAGCTGGGCGATTTGTGATTTGTATAAGGTTAACAGCTGTTTAGAGGTGAAGTAACATCTTGAGCTAAAGAGAAATCCTGGTTTTTTGGAAGCTGAGGATGCAATGGTTGTGATGTGTTTATGCCAGGAGAGGCCTGATGTCAGGATATTCCAAG
This sequence comes from Typopeltis vanoorti, assembly GCF_054136105.1. Taxonomy (NCBI): domain Eukaryota; kingdom Metazoa; phylum Arthropoda; class Arachnida; order Uropygi; family Thelyphonidae; genus Typopeltis; species Typopeltis vanoorti. Next base: position 162,072,088 of record NC_143549.1, on the reverse strand, counting down.
AAGAGAAATCTCATCTTGTCTGGGAATTTGAGTGTTATCAAAAATATTGGGGGAAAATTGGTTCTTTTTTGTGAGAAATAAGACAGAACTGGGTTTTACTAGCACTGAAGTTGAAGAGGTTATCTGAGCCCCCGTTGAGGATGGCTTGAAGGTTAGAATTGAGGGCAGTGGTGGTTGATGTTCTGTAGGTTGAAGTAAGTTGTGTAGAGTAAGGTTTGTCAAATGAAAGGGAGGAATGCAATGTGCTGTCATCTGCAAAACTATGTATTGGGTTGGAGATCAACTGAAGTAGGCCACTGATATACAGAGGGAAGAGGGTTGGTGAGAGAACAGGTTGAAGTAAGTTGTGTAGAGTAAGGTTTGTCAAATGAAAGGGAGGAATGCAATGTGCTGTCATCTGCAAAACTATGTATTGGGTTGGAGATCAACTGAAGTAGGCCACTGATATACAGAGGGAAGAGGGTTGGTGAGAGAACAGAACCTTGTAGAACCATAGAATTAGTTGAATGGTGAGAGGAGAGGGAACTGTCTACTATCACAGATTGTGTGCGTCTAGACAGAAAGCTGGCAATCCAACTGCAGAAGTCCTGAGACAGTTTGAATGATAGAAGTTTGCTTAGTAAGCCTTTGTGACGGACCCAGTCTAAAGCTTTGGAGATATCAAGTGCAACCAACTGAGATTTGCCAAATTCTCCATGTCCAGCGATGAGTGATATATATAAAAGCAAATCTCCTGCTGATCAGCAGCGACAGAATCCGTACTGGTGGTAGCTTAATAGCTGGGTGCCTTCAAGGTAGTATAGGAGTTGAGAATTAATGGTTTTCTCCATCACTTTAGACAGTGAGTGATGTAGGTCAGTAGTTAGATGGCAGTGATTTGTCACCCTTCTTAGGAATAGGTTGAGTATAGGCCAATTTCCAGGCATTGGGATATATACCAGTGGCGTATAAGAGTAAGTACAGGCAGCATAGGATAGGAATCAGTTCTGGTGCACAAACCTTCAGGACAACTGAAGGAATGCCATCAGGGCCAGGAGATTTTTTTTGTATCTAATTTAGACAACAGGTTTCTGATCTCTTTCTGGCAAAAGGATATAGGGGCATTGTATGTTGGGTAGTTGAAATGACTGGGGGCATTTGCCATTGTCAGTTATGCATGCATTGGAGGCAAAGTGTGAAGCCAGGAGATTATCTTTTTCTGTGGGTGATGATGCAATAGAGCCATCTGGGTACGATAGGAGTGGGAATAGTGTAGGGCAAAAGTTACGAACAATTGCTTTGGCAGGAGACCAAAAGGCACTGCCATTTGGGCAGGTTGTGAGTTTCCTGCTCTTTGCCCATTCAAATTCTGTTATGGAAGCATTGATAGTTTTCTTGCATTGGTTTCAGGCTTCAATATAAGCATTGAAGGTGAATGGAATTCTTGATATGAGCCAGTTGTGGTATGCTTGATTTTTCATTTGTACAGCCTAGGGACATCTCTTGGAGAACCAGGATTTAGATAGGAGTTGGCAATTCAGAGAAGTGTTGGAAATATGTGTTTCCATGCCAGTGAGGATTACTTTGGTGATACGTTTGGTGCATATGTATTGGAAGATCGGAAAAAATAGTCCAACCATGGAAATGAAGCATAGTAGTCTTGGAGGCTGTCCCACTTGGCACTGTTATAATGCCAAATTACTCTTGTGTAGAAGTGGCTGCGTAAGCATTGTTGCATGGGGGGGGGGGGAGATAAGCACTAGATTGTGATCAGAATTACCCAGGGGTCTAACTACATTTACTGCGTATTTGGAAGGGTCAACAGTAAGGAAGAGATCTAGAGTATTTGGGGAGTGGTTCGGGTTATCTGGTATTCTTGTTGGTATGTGAACAATATGTAATGTCATTAGTGATGGCAAATGTTTCAGCATCTTTGCCTGCAAGATCCATATAAGTGGAGGAGGAAAGCCAGTTGGTATTATGGACATTGAAATCTCCTAGGAGGATGATTTCACTGTTAGGAGAGTGGGACTGGAGAAAATCAATTTTTAAGGAGAGGATATTAAAGAGCTCAGAGTGGTTGGTGGCACTAGGAAAATGATAGCGAGAGCAGATGAATTTGAATGAGTGGAGAAGAGATATTTTCAATCAAAGAAGGTCAAAGTTGTGATTCTAGGTTAGGTGCTCTCTGGCAGGGTATATCAGAGTAGATATATGTGCAGACATCACCCTTGGACTGCAAGGGGCTAAACAGTGTGTAGTTTGGAAGGTTGAGATGGATAGTGTGAAGTAAGTTTTGAGTTTCTCCTAAAAAGAGTAAGTGGGGTTTGGTGGACTGCAGATCGTAGTGGATGCTATTGGAGTTGAGGCCACGGATGTTGGTGAAGTGAATATACAAGGTTCTGTGGGGCATGTATTTGACTGCAAGCACCTTACATATTTCCTATGCAGTGCCAGCATACTGGTCTCCTTGGTGGCTACTAGTGGCATCACTTGATTTTTGCACTAGTTTGGCTTGTTTGTAGTCCAACTGTTGTCTTTGTTTTGGAGTTTTTCTTCAAGTTGTCTTCAAAGTTGGCATTTGTGTTCTCTATGGCGAAATGTTAAGTCAGGTCAAGCACACGTCGGGAGAAAGTGTCCTTTAACTTGTTATCGCAGTTATTAATTTTGATGCACTTATTAGCATGTCACAGGTCACTTTCAGGAGACGTAGAAAGTTCGTTCCGTCCTTTCTTGTGTTTATGGGTCCATAACGATGGCATTTGACAATGTTTCTGGGATCGAAGCTGCATTCTCCTGCTAATTTGTTGATGTCTTCTTTTAATGTCATGTGTTGGAGGCTTAATGGATTTTTTACAACACTCAGAAAGGATTAAAACAGAATTTAATACCTCCTATATTTCGTCCTAGTCAACAGGACATCTACGAGGATTACAAAAACAACTAATATAACATGAACACAAATATCATACAATACTAAGCCCAACCACGTGGGTGACACTAAAGTCCTATCTAGGTGGAGCGCCCTCTAAGAGTGATTGTAGGTAGCCTGGAATGTAAGGTGAGACCTCTGGTGATGAGTGTTTCCCAAATCCTCAGAAGCTTAATACAACCGTATTTATTAAGATTTGGTTGATTTCAGAGAGCTGCTGCTGCTTCTAAGAATAGTCTCTCTTTCTTGAATTTGCTGTGGTGGAGCATGGTGGTTTTCTTCCATGATACCCTGTGGGTGGTGTCCAAGACATGGTCAGCCCAGCCTGAATGACCATAGTTGTGTTTACAGATGTAAGACTTGTGTTCTTCCAGGCGGATGGATGCTGATCTGCCTGTCTGTCCAAAGTATGCCAGCTTACAGGAACAGGGTACTTTGTAAACACCAGGCAGAGAGAGAGAGAGAGAGGAGGGAGCTGATCTTTCAAAGAACGGATAAGGGTGGCAAGTTTGCGGTGGGGCTTATATGCTGTGTGTAGGTTGTACTTTTTTAGAATCGTGGCTATTTTTTCGGATGTGCCATGGATGTAGGGTATGGTGATGGCATTTTTAAAATCTTGTTGATGAGAAGGACGGGGAATGGGGGAGAAACTGATTATTTTTTTTATACTGTGATTGCTGTAGCCATTGGAGAGGAAAGTGCTGTGTATGTGGTTAAGCTCAGTAGTGAGGGAGGCTCCACTGGAACAAAGATTGTGGGCTCTCTTGGTAAGAGTTTTAATAATGCCATATTGTTGAGAGGGGTGGTGGTGGGAGAGTTTGTGAATGTATCTGCCTGTGTGTGTGTGGGTTTACTGTATATAGTGAAGGCAAGTGTATCATTAGGTAGGCATGTAACTAAGGTGTCTAGGAAGGGTAAACAATTGTTCTTTTCCTTTTCCATAGTAAACTGGATTCTTGGATGTAGGCTATTGAGATGACTGAGGAAGGAGTCTAACATGTCTGGGCCATGAGGCCAAATAGAGATCACTTAGCCAAACTTAGCATAATATGGCTAAACCATGTTGAGGATCTTTTACTTGTCTGTGCAGATTCCAAAGAAACAGTATAGTTTTACAAACTTTCAGAACAGCTTAAATCACAAAATATGCCTCACAGTAGAAGAAGACGAAACAGTACACTTTCTTTCCTAATGTTCTAATCAATTACTGATCTAAACAAACCTTTGCAGCATTTAGAAAAAAACTGAATCCACTGTAAAACATTTACATACTACTTCCCACCACCTGTTTGCACAGAAGTGAGGTGTCCCAAAGACACTGAAAGATAGAAGATTACCTGAGGGGTGCTTAAGGGTCAAAGCTGTATAACTGAGCAGAGACCTCCACATAGCCTTTAAAGGAATGTGGAGAACCGACTAGGGCTTCTGACCTAATGTTCAATCCTCACCTTCTCGTGGTGTACCCTGCTGGGTATCTACTTGGATACTGAACAAATGAGGATGAGCTGGCAATTTGGGATTTAGCTGACCAAATTGTATTCCTATTGGCTGAAACCAATACAGAAAATGATGGTACAACATGACAAAATTTCATGCCAGCTGGGGGCATCGCCCGGTTAAACAAGGCCCCTGTTGTTTTCGCCAGAGAAGCAGGACGAACAGCAAAAAGTCAACTACTGGAACAAATCTGAAAACACACCCCAACTCAACATCACCAAAGTTAAAGATCGATACTATCAACATAAGAAGTCTGAATGGCAAAGAAATGGAGCTAGCTGAAGAATTAGATAAGTACCAGATCGACATAATAGGGGTGACTGAAACAAAAAAGACAAAAACTGGTGAGATCTTTCTGAATAATAAATACAAAATGTTATATTCAGGCAATGACAATTAAGGAAAAGAAGGAGTAGCCATAGTTTTCAACACAAAATATGAGGCTAATCTTCTTGAATGGCAGACAGTCTCAAGTAGAGTGATGTGGGCAAATATCAGAATGGGGCATTGGACAATGAGACTAATTTGTGCCTATGCTCCCACAGAAGGTTCTACTAAGGTAGAAGTGGAGGAATTTTTTTATGCTTTAGAAAAAAAGCGACTGACACAATGAAAAAGGAAAAGTTGATTCTTGTTGGGGATCTAAATAGCAGAGTAGGAAATCATAGTCAGACATTCAAAAATATTTTGGGAAAATTTGGAGAAGAGAGCAAAGCCAATAATAATGGCAAATACCTGTTGGATTTCTGCTCAGGACATGGACTGGTTATTACTAACACCATGTTCCAACATAAAAATGTACACAAATTCACATGGAGAGAAGAGGCAAGGAATAAGAAAAGTCTCATTGACTATGTTATTGTTGATAGTGATGTTTTCTCCCTAGTGCAGGACACCAGAGTGTACAGAGGATTTGAAATTGGAAGCGATCACTATTTATTGTTGAGCAGGATAAAAATTAAATTTCATATTGAAAAGAATAACATGTAAGAAAGTTTTAAAACAAATAAAAGTCGAGCAGCTCTCAGATGTGAACTGTAGACTAAAATACACAAAAATTATTGAGGGAAAAATGAAAGAGTTTGAGAACAGGAACCAAACCTTGGAGATTCAGTGGCAAACCTTGAAGAAAACCTGGATTGATTCAGCCAGAGAGGCATGTGATGAGGTTCTCTGAAAGGATAGAAAAATCAGTACTCCATGGTGGACATAGGAAGTTAAAGAGCCAGTGAAGGAAAAGAAGAAAGCATATCAAAAGTTCCTGGCAAATAAGTCAGCTTTTGCTCTTAGAGAATACAGAGACAAATGTAAGAAAGCTAAACACTGTGTAAAACTAGCTAAACAAAAGTCATGGGAGGACTGTGCAAGAACATAGAAATAAATATCAAGAAGGTGGTAAGATATTCTAGAGGTTGTTGAAGTAGCTTAGAAATTGAGGAAAGAGTGCTGCAAAAGGAGTTAGAGATGATAAAGGTGACATGAAAACAGGAGAAAAAGATATCCTTGAAGTATGAAGTAATTACTTCGAAAAATTGCTAAATGAAACAAGCAGTAATAGCACAGTGTTAAAAACACTCCATATGCATACAGTCAGGAATACATATCCATACTTGAAGTAGAAAAAGCCATCAAAGGCTTGAAATGTGGAAAGGCAGCAGGAGTAGATGATATTCGACCAGAAATGCTGAAGTGAGGTGGTATAAAAGTCTTACAGTGGCTGCACTGCATAGTTCAGAAAGCCTGGACAGATGGACAAATTCCTGATGATTGCAGTAGAGCTCTAATAGCACCCATATGTAAAAAGGGAAATAAAACTGAATATGAGAATTACAGTGGTATCTCCCTACTGATTGTTACTGGCAAGATCTATGCAAGTATACTTGAGAAACGATTGAGAATAATTGTGGAAGAAAAGCTTGGTGAAGAACAAGCTGGATTCAGACCAAATAGAGGCTGTCAGGATCAGATCTTCACTTTACGACAAATAGTTGAGAAAGCACGGGAATATAACAAATATATGTATTTAAGTTTTGTCGATCTGGAAAAGGCATATGACAAGGTGCCAAGAGAGAAGCTATTCAATATGCTACAGTTATATGGTGTCAATGGGGCATTATATCAAGCAATACTTAGTCTGTATTTCAGTTGTAAGTCAGCAGTTAGAATTGAAGGAAGATGGTTTAATGTTAAAACTGGTGTGAGACAAGGATGTACATTTTTCCCCTCTGTTATTCTTATCTATACGGATCACATTATGAAGGAAAGTGGTATTAAACATGATATCAGAATTGGAGATGTTAATGTCAGCTCTTTGATTTATGCAGACGATGTTATACTTCTAAATAAATCTGCTACAAGTTTGCAAGATTCCCTGACTAAATTGAATAACTGTGGTAATAGATATGGTATGAAGGTCAGCATTAAAAAGACAAAGAAAATAGGTAGAATTGTTGAAAATGTCAACTGTGTTGTAAACGGGGAACCTGTAGAAGAAGTAAAACATTTCAGTTATTAGGCACGATTTTTAATGAAGATGGTAAATTAAATATGGAAATAGACAACAGAATCAACAAAGCTGGTGTGGTAGGCAGTCAATTGAATAAATTCATATGGAATAAGAGAGAAATTAGTTGGAACACTAAATTAGCCGTACACAAGACGGTATTCAAACCAGTTTTAACTTATGGATCTGAGAGCTGGATCAGAAGTAAAACACTTGACCAAAGACTAGAGACTGCAGATATGAGAATCCTGAGAAAGATTACAGGCGTGAACAGATGGCATTAATGGCAATATCATATTAAAAACGAGGATATTAGGAAAGAACTTGACATTGTCAGCATCCAGGAATGCGTTAGCAGAGCTAATCTCAGGTGGTATGGTCACTTAAACAGAATGGGTGAAGAAAGATTAGCAAAACAAGTGTTCTCTGCCAGGGTGGCAGTGGCAGGAAAATGACCCAGAGGAAGACCAAGATATAGGTGGATCGATAGAGTACAAAGTGCCTTAGACGATAGAAATATAAGATCTGATAATGTTGGAGTCTTGACAAGTAACAGACTGATTTGGAGGAAAATTGTAGATAGGAAGTTAGTAATGATGTAAATTTTTCATGTAGTACTATCATATTCTGTATACCCCTTGAGGGGTACATGTCAGGAATTTGATGATGATTACCTGAGTGAAGTACTTTTAAAGAATAGCAATAATCATAAAAGTGCCTCTGTAGGACAATTGGAAGAACTACAATATGTTGCACTGTAAAAACTCGATGTAGCTTATAAATACTAGGCACTTTAATTCGATTTTTTTACAGAGGTCAAGTCTCATGAGAACTGTTGTAAAAATAACCTTGTTTGTCTCTATATATTTTATGCTAAATATTAATGTAAGTAACCCTATGGGAATTAACTGCTCCTTTAACAAGAATATTTTTGAATGTCAAAAATAAAGGCAATGCTTTGCCATCGGAAGTTTTGTATAATAGCTACGTATAAGAGCACAAGGAAGTTGTTTATGGTGAAGTGTGTGAGAAAGTTGTTTGTGAGCTATGCGAATGAACACCTTCAAAGTTAGTATCAAAAAGATCCGCTAGTTTCAGAGAAGTTTCCACTGCCTGACAAGACAAGAAAAAAAAGAGTACACGGAACAGAAGAAAGAATGGGTCGGCCTTATCAAAAAGATCAAGGAGAACTGCCGATTTCTTTGGGTTTACTACCTTTAGTGCGAGGTCCCGAGATCGCAAAATAAAAGGGGCTGAGCTGAACATCAAGAAGAGGCATGGCCCCCATTTACTAAGCAGGAGAGGCAGTTGGAACCAGAGCAGTGGTGGCAGAGAACAAGGAGAGGCGAGGCCCGGTTACCAAAAGGAGAGGGAAGGTCCAGTTACCGAAGGCAGAAGAGAGGCGTAGTCATCCGAGTGTGCAGTCATTGGAAGCCAGCAGAGATCTAGAGGCAGTCGGATGTCTTATTACTGCGGGAGATCAAACGAAAACCAAAAGCAACAGAGCAATCTTCAAGCCTGAATGCTGAAACTTCTTGTCTGAGCTTTTGAGTAATGGAAAAATTGCAGTCCAAGACCTGCCAATATTCCAACGAAGCACCCCCTGAAGCAAGATTCTCCAGACGAAGCCTAAGGTCCGAGATGAAACTAAAGGCATGGACACTCTGGTGCAGGATCTTTGGAAGAATATGCGACACAGCCTCTGTAAGTTCCATCTTTATTGTATATTCTTTTGTAATCTAGGAGATATGTCATAGATGGACTGATAAGAAATAGATTTAAGAAGTATCTATAAGAGAGTCCTCTGAGCTGTTATTAATTGAAATATAAATTGTAAGGTAACTTGCCATAACTAGCTAACCTCTTTGTGAGTAAATAAGTTCGGTAACTTTGATTCAGTAAGCAGAGAATAAATAGAGTAATTATATTGTATAGTCATTTAGTATTGAAAGGGAAGTTTGTTTCTTTATACCAAAAGTCTAAAGGGGAGGTAGAGAGAGTAACCTTATCGCTTATTTAATGTACCTTGTTATTAATGTAAATAAATGTGTTTAATTTATGTATCAATAGTGTCGTCTGTTACTGTATTTTACAATGCACTGTTTCTAAAAAATATTTGGATCTGTGAGTGGGAAACAATTAAGGCAATAAAAGTGCAGTTTAAGTACTTAAAAACCACGATTGTTTATGTAAACTTTGGTGAAGGAATTTACGCTAGTAAGAGGGACAGAGAGAGAGAGAGGGAGAGAGAGAAATCAACCGATCGTTTTACTGAGTCTTGTGCCAATATAGAGATACTGGTGGCGCAGTCTAACAAATAAATTTTCCAGTGTTCATAGGCATACGACTAGTAAAATACAAAAGGCGGATAAACATAGTATGCAAAGGAATAAGCAAGAAAGGTAGTAGAGAAAAAGGGCATACTTCTAATCAGAATAAAGATATTACAAGGGAGCAGCAGACAGCTTCCGTTACAGCACCATTCAATTGAAAAAGGCATAAGTGATTCTCACCATGACAGGAGAAATCATAATGTGGGTTTTCTTCAATTGAAGGTGAGTTAGCCAATCTCATATGACAGTAGCAGGATTTTTTCCCCTGGAAACTCAGGTTTTTCATTATGAATACAGACAAATCGGCCCTGAGAACACATGCAGTTTACAGACAAAAAATACTAATGGTGGTGGTGGGCAGTAGATGACATTGGTGTAAATGATGATGGTAGTTTGGTGTAGTTGATGGAATACATGGTGGACACAGAGGGTTGTAGAGTACATGCCTCCCTTGATGAGTCTTTGAACTCCATGGAGGTATCACAAAATAATAATAATAAAAACTATCAATAACATTTTACAATGCCCATCAAATGTTTCGGCACATGCACAATAAAACAGATTACAAAGGTGCAGTTTCCTTACCTTGCATAAAAATGCCATGAATAAAACTGTTAATGTGTTAAAGCTGAAAAACTTAAAAGTTGCCTTCGTGCTCATGACAAAGTCTCCATGATGTTGAGGTCACCAAACAACTTCATTCACTGCTTAAGGGACCAGGTATATATAAAATTTTCTGCAGATGGAATATCTGTTACATCAAATACACAGGATGCTCAGGAGGGATTCATATGAAACAGTATCTCTTAAACCAGACAAACACAATGCTCGGGAGGGATTAATATGAAAGAACATATTAAAGATATAGAGAAAAGGCAAGCACACAAATCTGACCTGGTTTTCACACTGCAAATGGAAAGCATCAGGTACTCTGGCAACTTATAAAAATGCCATATGTTGAATTCAAGGACAATATTTGCAAATATAAAGAAGCTGCTGAAATGATGATATTGTCGAACTCAGTGCAAAAAATCAAGCTAATCAACCAACTAATGATCAGCATACATGAAACACCTAAGATGCTTGGAATTAAATGATGATAGATATTACATAGCACAGTTCAACAATGAGCCATGTGTGAAATTTCAGCATGATGTGCACCATTGATTTAATGACAATTCTATATATGGGAATTTGTGTTTTAGAATCAATTTTTCAACATAAGTTTTTCAAATTAAATTATTTTATATTCTTTTATTTCTGATGAAGCTTAGGAAACATGTTCAATTAAATGATTTTTTACTTAGTGTTTGCTATAAGGGAAGGAGGGCCATAATTGCCAATGACTTTATGCGTGGGTTATGCATGGAGAGTGGTGTGGAATTTGTGGATGTGTGGAATGAGTTCGATGGGCGAAAGGACTTATATAAGATGGATGGGTTGCATTTGAATGGAGTTGGTGTACGGAGACTTGAAAGAGTGTTGATGAATGATGTGGAAGTGGATGTACAGACTCAGGGAAACTAGATTTATTAAGGGGGGGGAGTAGATATGCAGACTTTAGGGGGGCAGTTAAGTGTATGAATGAGTATATTATGCCCGAGCGAGTACGACGGACAACAAATCAGAATGGGATAGTTAGTATAAGGCATCAAAGTAGGGATGGGACAAATGGGCTTCTGCGATTCATGTACACTAATGCCAGGAGTATTAGGAACAAGAAGGAAGAGTTTTTGGCCATGGTTGGCACTTCCAGGCCACAGGTTGTCGGTATTAGTGAAACATGGCTGACAGAAGATGATAAAGCTAGTGGGATTGAATGCGACGGGTATAGCGTGTTCAGGAGTGACAGGGTGAATAAAAAGAGGGGAGGAGTGTTATTGATGATAGCTGATGATCTTCAGCCAAGGAGTATAGAAGTTGAACTGCATGATGGGGAAAAAAGCACATTTGAGGCTGTTTGGTATGAGATAGAATCCAGCAGAACAAAATATACAATTGGGTGCTGCTATAGACCAGGTGATGGAGTGGATGGTGGGGATAGTATGCATAAGCAAATAGAAGAAATGAGTGGAAGGAGGGTAATTATTATGGGTGATTTCAATTATGGTAACATTGACTGGAAAGAGGAGAGGGCACATAGAAGGAAGGAATTGAATTTTATGCGGTTATTAATGGGACAACTATCTACGGTAACATGTATTGGAAAATACCAGGGGGTAGAGAGTGCTTGACCTAGTAATTGCAACCGAGAATGTGGCTGTAACGAACATGACCATGTTGCCACCAATTGGTGAGAGTGACCATAAGGTCATGACTTGGGAGGTGGCTAAAGGAGTCGAATTTACAATTAAGACAGGGTACATGTGGAATTACCGGGCTGGTAAGTATGACACGCTTAGGTGTGTGCTTGGCTCAATGCCATGGCATGTAAAACTGCAAGGGCTGGATGTTGATAGTGCATGGGAGGTGGTTAAGAAGTGTTTGCAGGAGGCAATGGTTGACTGTATACCAAGAGTCCAAATAATAAATCAAGTAGGGGTTAAATGGATGAATAACACTATTAAGCTTGAGCTGCAAAAAAAGAAACAATTGTGGAGGGAATTTAAGGAGAAGGGTGACCATCAGGCGCAGGAACAGTATAAAGCTCAGGCCAGGATGGTAAAGGGTGGTAAGAAAAGCAAAAGCAGATTACGAAAGGAAATTGGCCACGCAGGCTAAAGAGAATCCCAAACAGTTTTTTCAATGTGTTGCAAGTAAAAGGAAAAATGCTCATGGTAGAATGATCTTAAAAAATGCTGAGGGTAGGGAGGTAACCGAATCAGTCGATATTGTGGAATTACTGAGCGAGCACTTTGCAAGAGTATATCATCCAGGTGGTGACTTTGCAGGAATGGAAGAACCAACAGCTTATACTGGAATTGTGATGAATGAAGTAGAGGTAACTAGTCTATTACAGAACCTCAATGTCAATACATCTGTGGGATTGGATGGTATACTAGCTCGTGTCGTAAGTGAAGCGGCCAAAGAATTGTCAGTGCCCTTGACCATTTTGTTTAATTTGAGCCTCAGAACTGGGTCAGTCCCAAGGGGGTGGAAAGAGGGGAAAATAGTTCCACTGCACAAAGGTGGTTCCAAGGCTGCTGTTGAAAATTACTGGCCAATCAGCATAACAGGAATCATTATCAAGGTCTTAGAGAAAATAGTCAAGAGGAAAATACAAGATTGGATAGAAGAAAATGGGATACTGTATCGGGGACAGCATGGTTTTGTGAAGGGTAGGTCATGCCTCAGTAACTTCCTCACGTATTATAACACAGTGACGGCTGAACTGGATAAGGGTAATGGGTTTACAGTGATTCTACTGGACCTTGCCAAGGCCTTTGACAGGATACCACATGGAATTCTAATCAGTAAATTGCAGCATATGGGAATGGACATAGGGTTGGTGAGATGGATAGGAGGGTGGTTGACGGAGAGATATCAGAGAGTGGTTTACTCAGGAGTAGAGTCCACAAGACGGCCTGTGACTAGTGGTGTGCCACAAGGATCTGTTCTTGGACCACTGCTGTTTAATTTGTTCATAAATGATATAGGAAAGGATCTGAGAGGAACAGTTCATTTGTTTGCGGATGATGCGAAGTTGGGTAGGGCAATAGTGAATGCAGATGACGTCAAAATTTTGCAGGATGATTTGGATAGATTGGAGGTCTGGGCTAAGGAGAATGGATGTCAGTTTAATGTGGCAAAATGTAAGGTTATGCATTTTGGGGTGAAAAGATTGGCGGCAGTTTACTGCATTGGTGGAACCGTGCTCCAGGAAATTGATGAGGCACGAGATTTAGGAGTGTTGGTGGATAAGGAATTGAAATTCAGGGGACACATTGCAAAAGTGGCCAAATCAGCTCATCAAATCACTTGGTTGCTGAAGAATACGTTGACAAGCAGAGACAAGCAGGTTATTGTTTCTCTGTATCGAGCCTTGATAAGACCCCATCTAGACTACTGTGCTCAGATTTGGTCACCTAGGTTTCTTCTTGATGGGGAGGAGGTGGAGAGGATCCAGAGGCGAGTGACCAAGATGATAGCAGGTCTGTGGAATGAACCGTATGAGAACAGGTTGAGGATTTGTGGGTTGCAAAAATTGGTTGATAGGCGGAGGAGGGGAGATATGATTGAGACATTCAAATTACTGAAGGGTTTCTATAAAATTAATTCAGAAGATATCCTTGAGAACAGGGCTGGTTGTGGGAGGACTAGGGGACATCCATGGAAACTGGGCAAAAGTGTGGTTAGTAAAGGTGTTAGAGCTGGGTTCTTTACTTTTAGAGTAGTGAATGAGTGGAATGCGCTCCCTGAGTCTGTGGTGGATGCTGTGACAGTGAATGAGTTTAAGGCGAGGTATGATAGATACTGTATGAATGTCAAATAGTTGTGATGAATATGATTTAGGGCCTCCCTCGATGAGTCTAATGACTCCCTGGAGTTGCCCGTAATAATAGTAATAGTAATAACCTATTGAACTTAAGCGCATGCTCTAAAAACAGTTGAACTAAAGGATAATAAATATATCACTTGTTTTATAATTATCATTTACAAGTTTTATAAGTGATCAAAACCTAGCAAAAAATAAGATTTCTATTAGGTTCATTTTTTATCAATAATTATAATTTATTCACAGATAAAGAATTCACTTATGAAAAATGCATAATTTTTTTTTTTTTTTGGACATGAGATAATGTATTTTGAAATTTTCTACTCTGCACCTGGCAAGAATCAATCATTTGAAAATAGTTACTAAACTAGTGAAACTGTTAATCAAAAGCATCAATAAAGGCAAATATGGGCTCTTTGCCAGAGATGTTCTTCTAAAATACAATACCAAGATAACTTCTGCAGAAAATGTATATTTTCATCAACTTTTCAATTACAGTTCAATTACTCTCAAAAGAGTGAAAGGCAAACTGTTTCTTATTTTGTTAGAAAATAAAAATAGATACACACAGACCGAGATACATAAATCCATACTTATGTAAGAAATTTCCTGAGATACACAATATTTATGCACAAATGGTATGCACGTTGCATCATCCCAGTTCCTGGATATATCTCTTGCCATGAATATAGCTAGATTAGTGTTGTGCTTATTTTAAACGTTTTTTGGTGTTTGTTTTTAAATATTATTCATAATGGCTGGTGGTAAACATTCAAAACTGCAAAAACCCACGGGCATTAAAAGACATCAAAGTAACACTTCAAGTCCATTATCGATCCAACTGGAAATCATGAATGACTCTAGCATTACTTGAAGACTGGTTTATCAATTGCTTCATTACTGAAACAGAAAAATATTGCAATGAAAATGACATTCCCTTTAGATATGTGTCTTATTTTAAGATGTCTTATTTTAGACAATTCTCCCAAGCCATCCTGTCCATCTGGATGATTTTCACTCCACAGTAAAAGTCTAACTTCCACCCAACACTACATCTTTACTGCAGCCAATGGATCAAAGTGTTATGGCGAATTTCCAGGTATACTATCTACGGAGAACATTTGTCCAAGCAATTGAAGCACTGGATACAAATCCCTAACTTGATAAGTCCTCTCAATGAGTCCTTGACTCCTTGGAGGGCTCAGACAATTATTATTATTACATGACACCTCCAAGGAGTCCAAAGACTCATTGAGGAAGAGCGCTCACTCTACAACTCTCCATCTCTGCCACTCAGTCTACCAACTACAGCAAACCGTGCAAACAGTGTGAATGAATTCAAGAAAAAGTATGATTAATTATTATTAATCATACTTATTCTTGAATTCTATTATTATTTATAATATTAATAATATTAATATAATGTTAATAATAATAATAATATAATACTAATAATAATTATTATTAATCATACTTATTCTTGAATTCTATTATTTATAATATTAATAATAATAATATAATGTTAATAATATTAATAATAATAATATAATACTAATAATCTTTGTAACTCTTCTTTGCATCCTTTCCACAGCTTTTTTTTATCCCTTTAGAATCCAGGAAACCTTATCTGCACACAATAATCCAGGTGTGGTCTTATCAAAGCCTTATAAAGAGGCAAAATGACTTATTTATTCTTAAATGTCAAGGTTTGCTTCAACATTGCAATTATCCCCTGAGTTCTATTTGCAACTTTTGCTATATGACCTTTGAACTTTAAATTCCTTTAAATGCTTCTTCAGTTTTTGTAGCATAAGCCCACTAATATAATATGCAGCTGGAACTCTAACCACACCAAAGTGCATAACTTTACACTTAGTAACATTAAATTGACAACCATATTTTCGTTTGGTCAAATTTCCAGTCTATGCAAATCATTTTGTAATTGCTGAATATCATCATCATCAAATTCCTGCCATGTATCCTCAAGGGGTGTACAGGATATGATAGTACTATGTGAAAAATTTACATCATTACTAACTTCCTATCTATAATTTTCCTCCAAATCAGTCTGTTACTTGTCAAGACTCCAACATTATCAGATCTTATATTTCTATCGTCTAAGGCACTTTGTACCGTATCAGTCAACCTATATCTTGGTCTTCCTCTAGGCCGTTTTCCTGCCAACCTGGCAGAGAAAGCTAGTTTTGCTATCTTTCCTTGCCCATTCTGTTTAAGTGACCATACCACCTGAGATTAGCCCGGCTAACGCATTCCTGGATGCTGACAATATCAAGTTGTTTCCTAATATCTTTGTTTTTAATATGATATTGCCATATGCCATCTGTTCATGCCTCTGATCTTTCTCAGGACTCTCATATCTGCGGTCTCTAGTCTACACCAAAGACTAGAAAAACACTAGTCTTTGGTCTAGTGTTTTACTTCTGACCCAGCTCTCAGATCCATAAGTTAAAACTGGTTTGAACACTGTCTTGTATACAGCTAATTTAGTGTTCCGACTAATTTCTCTCTTATTCCATATGAATTTATTCAATTGACTTCCTACCATACCAGCCTAAATATATTTATAATGAAATTGTATGTGTTCTCCTGGCTATTTTCCTGTTTTGAGGAATGACAAACCCTGAGTTTTCAGAAGGGAAACACCTTGCCATCGCTATATGAGATGAGATAACTCACCTCCAACTGGAAAACCTTGATAGGGGTTCAAGCTCAGGTCTTTCTAATCAAAGGGCTTAATCAAAACCATCACTCTCTTCCTTTTATATATCAGCGACCATCCGTTGACTACAAATCCAGTCTAGTTTTCTGAGGACAACACACATTCCCCCCCCCCCTTTTCTTTTATTAAGTCATTTGACAAACTTTGTACTACACAAGCAACAAAATTTTCACAAAATACCAACTTCTACAACCCTCAAATTCTGTTCTCTGAGTCATTCTTCACTGCACGTTATCGTAAACTTGCTAATTTCAGTGCCAACAAAACTGGGTAACAGTCAGTCTTATTTACCATTAAAAATAAATAAATAAAAATTCTTTTTCCTAATCCAGAGATTCGGACAAAAAAAATTGCTTGTAATAATTTTTTCTTGACATAAAAAGTTTTCATTGCTATTCAAGCAAGTCTTTTTCAATCAGGGACATTAATCAAAACCAACTGAACTATGTACCCTCAAGTTATATGCACAGTGAATTTGAAATAAGATAGATGGCAGCTAAAGATTATTAAATATCATCATCAAATTCCTGACATGCATCCTCAAGGGGTGTACAGGATATGATAGTACTACATGAAAAATTTATTTCATTACTAACTTACTATCTACAATCTTCCTCAAAATCAGTCTGTTACTTATCAAGACTCCAATATTATCAGATCTTACATTTCTATTGTCTAAGGCACTTTGTACCATATCAATTCACCTATATCTTGGTCTTTCTCTGGGTCATTTTCCTGCCAACCTGGCAGAGAACAATTGTTTTGCTAATCTTTCCTCGCCCATTCTGTTTAAGTGACCATGCCACCTGAGATTAGCTCTGCTAATGCTGTTTACGCCTCTAATCTTTCTCAGGACTCTCATATCTGTGGTCTCTAGTCTTTGGTCAAGTGTTTTACTTCTGACCCAGCTCTCAGATCCATAAGTTAAAAATGGTTTGAACACTGTCCTGTATACAGCTAATTTCTCTCGTATTTCATATGAATTTATTCAATTAACTTCTTACCATACCAGCTTTGTTGATTCTATTGTCTATTTCCAAATTTAATTCACCATCTTCACTAAAAATCGTGCCTAAGTAGCTGAAATGTTTTACATGTTCCACAGGTTCTCCGTTCACAATGCAGTTGATATTTTCAACGATTCTGCCTCTTTTCATTGTCTTCGTCTTTTTAATGCTGACCTTCATACCATATCTATTACAACAGTTATTCAATTTAGTCAAGGAATCTTGCAGACTTATAGCTGATTTATTTAGACGTATAGCATCATCTGCATAAAGCCAAGAGCTGACATTAACATCTCCAATTATGATATCATGTTGAATACCACTTTCCTTCTTAATGTGAAATTCCTCCATACAGATAATGTATAACAGAGGGGATAACGTACATCCTTGTCTCACACCAGATTTAAAATTAAACCATCTTCCTATACTTCCTTCAATTCTAACTGTTGACTTACAACTCAAATAAAGACTAAGTATTGCTTGATATAATGCCCTACTGACACCATATAACTGTAGCATATTGAATTGCTTCTCTCTTGACACCTTGTCATATGCTTTTTCCATATCAATAAAACTTAAATATAGATCTTTGTTATATTCCTATGATTTCTCAACTATTTGTCGTAAAGTGAAGATCTGATTCTGACAGCATCTATTTGATCTGAATCCAGCTTGTTCTTCACTAAACTTTTCTTCCACAATTCTTCTCAACCATTTCTCAAGGTATACTTGCATAATTCTTATCAGAAACACTCAGTATGGAAATACCTCTGTAATTCTCGCATTCAGTTTTATTTCCCTTTTTATATATGGGTATTATGAGAGCTCTACTCCAGTCATCGGGAATTCCTACCTCTGTCCAGGCCTTCTGAACTATGCAGTGCAGCCACTGTAAGACTTTTATACCACCATACTTTAGCATTTCTGGTCGAATATCATCTACTCCTGCTGCCTTTCCACATTTCAAGCCTTTGATGGCTTTTTCTACTTGAAGTATGTATGGATATGTTTTCCTGACTGTATGTCTGTTGAGTGTATGTCTGTTGAGTGTTCTTTACCATTGTGTTTATTTATTTATTTATTTATTTAGCGTATGGCTCACACATGAAAAGTTACATTACATTAATCCTTAATATATATATGGACATAGTAATAGACGTATGTACAATAATAAGACGTAATAGAGTCATAAAAGAGTCACTCAAGAATAGGCTACAACTGAATGTCTAGGTTGATTATCCAGTCGACTGCACTTGGTGTAGCATGGATGAAGTCTGACAGGTTTCCACTGTATGCATGTTGGACACATTCTGCTGTAATATGATTAATTGTCTGGCGGGGTGATCCACAGTCGCACCTGGGTGAGGCAATCATGCCCCATTTGTAAAGGTGGTCTGCACATCTGCCATGGTTGGTGCAGATTCGGTTAAGGGCAGACCAAGTTTTCCGAGATAGGTCAAAACCTGAAGGTATCTGTCTTGGGTCCACTAATTCATGGAAGATCCCTGTTGAAGTGTTACACCAGGACTCTTTCCACTTCTCCTTCATGTTGAAACTTGTCTCTGCAAGATTTTTTGCTGTTAAGATTGAAGGGTGCCTTGACTTAAGCCTGTTTATTTCTAGGGGTGGGATGTCTTCATGGATTGGAAGATTTTGGATTTCCATGATTTTTCTGTATTCATGTAGAAGAAAGTTGGATCTGCAGATGTGTGGAGGCAGGATGTTGCTTTGTTGCTTAGCACTGGGAGCCAATAGATTGGGGGTTGATTTCACAGTTCCAGAAATAAGGCACATAGTGGTGTTAAGCTGGGCATCAACCAAATACATATGGGTGCTGTTCAGCCATACAGGTGAGTAATCAGCTGTAGAGTAAACGAGGCCAAGAGCAATGCAGCCAAGTGTTGTTGCTGAGGCACCCCAAGTTGTTCCACATAGTTTTTGCAGTATATTGTTTCTTGTTTTTAGCTTGGATGCTGTGTTAATGAGATGTGGTTTAAAAGATAATATTCTATCCAGAGTGACGCCTAGATATTTTGGGAATCTGTTGTAGCGTAGCAGTTTGTGGCTGAAGTAGACCATGAATTCTTTGTTAGCCTGGTTATTGTTCAGGTGGAAGCATGAAACTTCTGTTTTGCTAGGATTTGGGCATAATCTCCATTTGCTGAAGTATTCATCTAGGACTGCAAGGTCGTTTGTTAGTGTATCTTCCATTGTAGTAGAATTGGTGTGTCTGGTGGCTAGAGCAATGTCATCAGAGTAGCAAAACTTCTTGTAGGTTGTATTAGGCAAATCTGCAATGTATAAGTTAAAAAGGAGGGGAGCCAGAACTGAACCCTTATGGTAGTTCATTATACAGTGTTCTTTGTTTACTTTTGTTCTCGTCCATACATACTTGGAACCGGCTGTTGCTTAGCATGTTATCGATTAGTTTTGCTATTGTTCTGCATGGGACTGCACGGAGCAAATTGCAGACTGCGCCATGCCTCCAGACTGTATCAAAAGCTGCAGCAAGATCTACAAAAGCTAGAGCTGTTTTCCAGCATTGTTGGTAGCCTGCCTCTATATGAGTGGTGAGTGACAGAACCTGATCACCACAGCTTCATTTATGTCTGAATCCAGTCTGTTCCACTGGGACTTGTTCTATTATCTTAGGGGCAATTCTATTAAGGATGAGCCTTTCTAGGAGCTTATAGCAGGAGCTAAGCAGAGCGATTGGTCGGTAGTTTTCTGGTTTGTTGTTGGTTTTTCCTGGTTTTAAGATGGGGATAATTTTTGTCCTCTTAAGCTCTTTTCAAAGTCTACCAGTCTGGAGGATGTCAGAGGAAAAAGCAAGCCAACCACTGTCAAGCTTTTTGGCCTATCCTCAACAGGAAATCAGGATGAATTCCATCGAAACCTGGAGCCTTACCTAGTTTCATATCCATTAGAGCAGTGTTAATATCTTCAAGAGTGAAGGGTCATGAATATAGAGGGTCTGATGGTCTGTTATTTTTCAAATATGTAAGTTCTCTTTTTATTTGAGGAGTGTGTTGTTTTTCCTTGGTGGTATATCTTGACGTGTTGACAATATGTGATGCATATTGGTTAGGAGAAATAGCTGATTGTTTCCGGGCATTCAGGGTGACGCTACCTAGTTTTCTTAGAAGGCTCCATGCTTTTCTATTGGAGTGCTGAAAATCGAGTCTTTCTACTGTTTCAGTCCATTTCTTCTGTTGGCTGGTGTCAAGGCTGTGAATGAGTTCATCTGCAATATCAGGATTGTCATGCTCTAGATATTCTTGATACAGTTTATTATTATCATCGTCCCATCCAGGAATATATACTCCTTCCGGAAGCCTCTTGATATGGTCTTCTTACCTACGGCTAAGACAGCTCCCACGAATCTCTTGTAATTACTGCTTGTTGGAGGGATCCAACGGCAGCAAATGTATCCCAATCGGCTTTCTGGAAGTTCCAGTGGATGGATTTGACAAGTTGATATTGTTGTACCTGCAGACTTACCTCTAATATAATTGGTCTATGTTGGCTATTGGGAAAGTTGGAGAGAACACTTCTCGATGTAGGTAACGGTCATCCATTGTTGTCTTAAGTGATGAAGCAGAGGTGGGTTGAACTCCCTGTTGCAAGCTGCTGACCTGAAGGAAGATCTATCTTTTGCATCAAAAATTAGGTGCATGTTGTGAATTTCTTCCCATTCAGTCAAAGTCTCTCCGCATTCATTGTTGTTAGCATATTTCCATAGCGTGCCGTGGCTGTTAAAGTCGCCTATATGCATCGCAGGGTGGTTATGCACTGGTAGAACTTGTGGAGGCCACAAGAGGGCTGGGGGGGGGGGTTTATACATGCTGGTAATGGTTATGTTCCCTATCATAGTTGTTATCAGATGCATGCCACCAACAATGCTGGTTGTAATGCGGTGGGAATCTCCTAGGGTACTACGTACATAGGTGGCAAGGCCATGTGCATGACGGTAAGTGGCTCCAATGATAATGTAACCAGGAATTCGGCCCCTGCACTGGAGCTGATCCTCATCCTTACAGCAAGTCTCTTGAATTGTTCTTATTCAACATTGTTCTTGAATAAGAACAATGTTGACATTGTTGTAATATAAAATCTTTGAGAGGTATTCACATTTTGCTCTACATATACCCTCAATGTTAATTTGGCAAATTCAAACAAAACAACAGGTCCAATATTCCTAGTAATCTTACCCTTAAGAGAGCTAATTCGTGTGTTTGAGTTCATGTATGCTCTAACCAGGAGATCGAGAAGATAGTCTGGTTGCCAAGTTGCTCTAGCTCATTAGCGTTATCCAGGATGCACTACGAGGAGGCGAGCAAGGATTGCACCCCACCACTGTGCTATCACTGCTTGTTTCATTTAGCAATATTTCGAAGTAATTACTCCATATCTCAAGGATATCTTTTTCTCCTGTTTTCATGTCACCTCTATCATCTCTAACTCCTTTTACAGCACTCTTTCCTCCATTTCTCTTCTTCAACAACCTCCGGATTATCTTACCATATTCTTGATATTTATTTTCTATGTTCTTGCCAAAGTCTAATTTCTATGTTCTTGCCAAATGTAAGAAAGCGAAACACTTTACACAGTGTTTCGCTTTCTTACATTTGTCTCTGTATTCTCGAAGAGCACAAGCTGACTTATTTGCCAGGAACTTTTGATATGCTTTCTTCTTTTCCTTCACTGCCTCTTTAACTTCCTGTGTCCACCATGGAGTTCTGATTTTTCTATCCTTGCAGACAACCTCACTACTCACTACATGCCACTTTGGCTGAATTAATCAAGGTTTTCTTCAGGGCTTGCCACTGTATTTCCAAGGTTTGGTTCCTGTTCTCAAACTCTTTCATTTTTGTTTCAATAATCTTTGTGTATTTTAGTTCACATCTGAGAGCTGCTCAACTTTCATATGCTTTAAAACTCTCTTACATGTTATTCTTTTCAATATGAAATTCAAATGCTCATTATCCTGCTCAAGACTAAATTGTGATCACTTCCAATTTCAAATCCTCTGTACACTCTGGTGTCCTGCACCAGTGAGACAACATCACTATCAACAATTCCCCAGCATATCAACAGTCCTGTTCCCCATCCTGATATTTGTCCACATCACTCTACTTGGGACTGCCTGCTATTCAAGATTAGCCTCATATTTAGTGTTGAATACTATGGCTACTCCTTCTTTTCCTTGATTGTCATCGCCTGAATATAACATTTTGTATTCAATGCTCAGAAAGATCTCACCAGTTTTTGCCTTTTTTTTTTTTTTTTTTTTTTTTTTATTTCAGTCACCCCTATTATGTTGATCTGGTACTCATCTTATTCCTCAGCTAGCTCCATTTCTTTGCAATTCAGACTTTTTATGCAGATAGTACCAATCTTTAACTCTGGTGATGTTGAGTTGCAGTGTGTTTTCAGATTTGTTCCAGTAGCTGACTTTTCGCTGTTTGCCCTGGTTCCTTGGCTAAAACAATGGGCAAACTGCTAAAACATGACCTTCCTTTAGTAAACCCATAAACTAGAGTATCACATGCTTGTCTACCCATTTCTGTATGCCAGTTCTTCCAACAGCTCTAAAATCTTCACTAACCACACCAGAGATACTGATAGGTCGGTAGTTAGACACAACGGTTTTTGCACCACCCTTGTACAATGGAACTGTCATACATTCTTTCATTCCTGTGGTATCATTCCTGAGCTGAGACTCAAGTTATACCAACATGTGGAAAGGCGTAGCCAATTCGGCTGAACATTTGTTTAGCAAATGGGCTGATATTCCATTTGTCGCTATAGACAAATTCCTATCCAGGTTATGCAAAGGCTCTTCAACCTCATTTTCATGGAACCCTCTAACTCTTCATCCAATGTAGTAGTAGCACTGTGCACCATGTTGCATACACCTGGTTGATATATCTTAGCAAAGTGAGCACTCATTAACTAAACAATCTCATTAGCTTCCAACACTCGATACCATCTGCATTCAATAAAGTTATTCTTCTACATTCATTCTTTCTTTTACTTGCAGTATAATGATAAAAATCTTTTGGATTACTTTTTATCTTGCATAGCCAATTTCTTTTCTTACTCTAATTTAGCTTTCTTCACAATACTAGTTACTTTTCTGGCCTGAGCTTTATATATTTCATAACTCCTCTCACTTTTTTCTCATGATATTCTTTCCACATCTTTTTCTTGTGGATTTCTTGCTTAATAAGGTTGGACATCCATTTCATTCCCAACCTATTTATTCTTCGAACATTAGGGATACATTCAGATACATCCTCATTTAAGCACTTTTTCAAAGATTTCCATGCATTGCTAACATTTTACCCATTCAGTAACTGATACCATGGGACCAAAGTTAGTATTCTTCTAAGTTGATCATAATTTCCAGCATTGTAGTTCAGCATGTAACCTGTTTTAACTGGAACATCAATACAATTAGATACTTCCCAAGAAAGTACAGCATGATCACTCTCACCAATTGGTGGTAAAATAGCAAAATTCTTGACAGAGATCTCCTTCTGATGCTATGATCAAATCCAATACTCTTTGACCTCGAGTTTCTTCTTTCACATGCTGCTTGAGAAAGTTGTTTCACAACAATTCAATAAATTCCTCTTCTTTCTTATCATGAGATTTCTCTTCTATCCAATCAATGTTTGGCAAATTAAAGTCACCCATAATGCTTATTCGTTTAGTACCCATAAGGCTAAGTTGGCAATGCATTTCTTTGTTCCCTGCAACTGAGCCACCATGTCTGTAGCAACACCCCACAATATATATACTTCATTCTGTTAACCTCCACTTCACACCAGATAGACTCTCATCACTACATGGGACACTGTTACCATCATTGTTTTCTTGTGTTTCTACCCTAACTGGACTTAAATCATTTGATATCATTAGTAGCACTCCTCCTCTTTTCCTATCTCTTCTGTCATCCCTAAAAATAGTATATCCTTACACTCGATCCCACTTATCACATCTGATTCTGAAAGCCAGGTTTCACTAATGCCAACAATCTTAGGTGACATCACATTCAATAAAGCAAGGAACTCAACCACTTTGTTTCTAATACTCCTGGCATTTGTGTATAGACATGATAAATTACCACCTAGCCTATTCTTATAATTAGATATGCAATCTAAGTTAAGGGGATAAAAATCCCTTATTGTTTTTCAGCCAGTAAGTGAAACTAAGATCGAAAACTACGATCTGAATGTTTCATGCCGACGAACTGTCAGCAGATCCAAGCGTAAGTGACCACTTGGTAGAGCCACACCAAGGCAACTCATTGCAAAGGTGGAGAAAGCTCCCTCACTATTCTTGATATTTTCTCATAATGTAAAAACACACAGCTCCTAGGAGATGTAGTACTGTTTTACATTA
Organism: Typopeltis vanoorti; assembly: GCF_054136105.1. Lineage (NCBI taxonomy): Eukaryota > Metazoa > Arthropoda > Arachnida > Uropygi > Thelyphonidae > Typopeltis > Typopeltis vanoorti. The sequence goes on along the minus strand of NC_143549.1, from coordinate 162,047,252 downwards.
TGAGGAGAGGTCACTACCCAGAGGTTGAAACCGGTCTGGGTAGTGACCTCTCCTCATAATGTAAAACAATACTACATCTCCTAGGAGCTGTGTGTTTTTACATTATGAGAAAATATCAAGAATAGTGAGGGTTCTTGCTCCACCTTTGCAACGAGTTGCCTTAGTGTGGCACTACCAAGTGGTCACTTACACTTGGATCCACCGACAGTTCGTCGGCATGAAACGTTCAGATCATAGTTTTCGATCTTAGTTTCGCTTACTTGTTGAAAAACAATAAGGGATTTTTATCCCCTTAACTTATCAACCTCGTCAGAAAAAAATAGCCGTTTGGCTTTTCATCTTAGATATGCAATCTATTTGGTCTTGTTCTAGAATTTTCTCTTTTCGCTCCCTAGACATACATAAAATGTCCGAACCTAAAGCACATTTTTCCATCCCTTCGCCACATACATAATCATGTTCGAAGACATCCATATCTTTATCAAATTTGCATATCATAGCGGAACTTTCACACATATTTTCCCCATTCCTCCCTTGATGACCTAGTTTACCTGACTCTCTGCATTAGTTTTCATACTAAGAAGTAATTTCTCCAGGCTTCTGATGCCAAATGAATTCAAGTGCAGGCCATCCTTGTTATACAAGTCTTTTCTGCCATCAGACACACACCCCCACGCATCTATTCTTGATTTTCTTCTTTCATCCTTCAAATAAGTTTGGATATTGAAAGCCACAAGTTAAAAGATAATGTGCAGTGACAATTCCCTGTTAATATATTGTGTTGCCAGCACTAAAGTGTGGTCAAATTGTGAAATATATTTGCCGTGTTCAGTATTTATAAACTGTTAATCCAACTGGATGTGGTTTAAATGTATGTATCTTCTAAGTATTTAATACAGTAAGTTGATTTTTTTTTTTTTTTTTTTTTTTTACTATTTAAAATCTCTGCATTGCATTACATTTATTTTTTGAATATGCGTTTGACATGACAAAGTCTATTATGAAAGGATGGGAGAATCCGACTTACGTAAATTTCGCCTTGCATAAGAAGTTGAGGAATAGTCTACTTACAAATATATCGAGGAGTGTCTATACTATTCTTTAGGTTAACAGTTTCTGATATCTTTTATGCTCTTGAATGGAAGCTTCTGTGATTTTAGTAACCTTTGCATGCATTAACACAAATAAATAGACAACAGAGGAATGTTACCATTCCACTAATTTCACTATTCCACACTTGTTCTTGAAAAAGTTGTCCACAACAGAAACAAAACTAGGTGGTGACATAGAGAAACAGCCAGGGGAATATATGGAGAAGTCACAGCTAAGAGGGAGCATGCAGGACTGGTTATAGATCCAGAAATTAATTGCTGTATTTTTTTATGAATTCCAGGAGTACCAGAATAAGGAAAGAGGCAAAACAGTTGCATTGATCAAGTTCATTTGCCTAGAAATTGTTGGAATAAGTGAAACATGATGGAATGAGAATAATATCTTGATACAAACAGAGATGAAGAGTATGATATTTTTTCTTGAGGATAGCAAAGGAAAAAAAATGGAGGGAGAGAGAGAGAATGATGCTGATAACAGCAACAGTTATGTCCACACAAATTAGAAATAAAACCAGGAAATAGTGGCAGCAATTTTTTATATTGTAATGTGAGGTATAGATGGAAAGGATGAAATGTTTAGTTGAAGTGCACCAAGGTGACTTTTTAAAAATAGCAAAAGTACAGTATGAGCAGAATAAGCCAACCAGGTCAAGGAATATATCAGTTTTGCTGCCATGTAGCCAATAGAAGAAAGAATGAACATAGAAGAATGATATCACTTGGTGAATATTGCTGGAGGAATAATGCTGAAGGTTTTTATATTGTGATAGATTGTGATTTTAGGACTCCAATTTTATCATGATTCGTCATGCGTATCCCAATGAAAAGGAAAATAAAAACATGTGTTTGTCTCTAGGTATTAAAATACAATTTTGTAGATATGTCAAATATTTCAAACTTAAGGAAAACAAGGTGGTTATTTATATAGTATTTCAACATAGGACCACTCACTAGTTTGTATAAATAATAGTGGAAACATAAATATTTAACATTTGTTAGGGCAATAAGTATTAGGAGTTGTTGAATGACTTGCACAAACTTCCAAAGGGCATGTAAATCCAAAGGTCACGAAGCAGTAACGCGAGGGGAGTGGTTTGCCCCGGGTAATCGTGCACCAACAGCGCTCGAAAAGTGTAGCAGAGAAAGCTGGATGCTGTGACATCAACCTACGTGAAAGTGCTAGGTGGATATCGCGGAGTACGAGAATCGCCGGGAACCGAGGCGAAATAAAAGGGTCAAGAACCTCCCCACAAGGGGCTTTTTTGTTCCTGATCTCCTGGTGTTGGTCTCTCAGTGTCATGAGCAGAAGAAGGGTGGCAGCGTGTCTAATCCGGAGGTTTTGATAGGGGCATCGGCGGAAACTCGAAGTTCGTATCTCCGTGGAGAGAGCATAGACCCAGCTGTCCACAGAAAGCCAGATAGGAACCTATGGAAATTTCGGTCAAGGCGAGACAGATTCCTGAAGACCTCTTAATGTGATGCAGTGCAAGATAGATAAGTAGAACTTTATTGAATTTGTTAACTGTGAGTGAAAGGATTTGTGCCGTGCTGTGATTCAGAGGGAAGAACATTAATATTATATAGTACTGAATTGAGTGATCTTGAGAAAATTACTGTAAATTTACTGTCTCCTACTGTGATTGAATTATGTTATGTGTTTAAAGAGTGTTATGACAAAGTTCAGAGTAAAAATTGATATTAATGACAAGATCGTAAGAGATAGATGCTATCTTGAGTGGTTTGGTTGTTACTGAATTAGAAAGGAATTACTGTGAATATCATGCCTAACTAGAGTAGTTTAACATTGATAAGATTTATATTACTAAAGATAACAGTAATAAGTTTGTATATCCTTATGTTGTTAAAATGTTTCAATGATTAACCTGATTGTCAGGAACTCTCTAAAAATGAGATTAAAACATGTTGTATGAATGTAAATATAGTGTTTAATAAACCTTGCTTTTGAATACAATTAAGTCTATCTGTGATTTGGAATCCAATGCACCTCTTATAAAACTTAATACGAACCTAGGCGGGAAATTAGAAAGAAGAGAATTTGGCCATGTCTGCAAGGTCAAGGTATCACTTAAGTACAATCTAGAGATCACTTCTTGATCGATATAGTCTATTTAATATAAAAGCCCTAAGTGGCGCAGCGAAAAAAAAAATTTCTTAGTGCTTTAGGAGAGGTTGATCTCAGATACTCTAATATTGGCTCGACCCTGAGGCAATTCCCTTGTTATTCAGAAGTACCATGTGATACCTGAGAAAGAGACTAACGAGAATTTGTATGAAAGACTAAAAGATAGATATATCAGGAGAAAGTCGACAGGAAGTATATGAAAGAAATCAGCTAATGCCTTTTTCTTCCTGTATAGTGAGGGCAAGGCCGTTTCAGCCCTATCTAAATTTTTTAGAGCCTGAGTGGGCAGTTCAATCTCTGCTAGTAGCCAATCAGATATAGCTGGCCCAAGGCTATCACTAATTGAGACATTGCTCAACAAGTGCTACCATTCTGTGGTCCCTAACGCTAACACAATATTTTGATGTTTGAAATAGTGTGGGTTCTACGACCGTACGAGCCAAACTTAGAGTGATATATTTAGATTTTGCAAAAGGTCTTTGATATATTACAGAAGTTGTTAATTAAACTGTAACTGAGGGAATTTTATTACAGATTAGCTTTGAATAGGTGACAGGCTATCAGCAAGTTGTGTATGAAGGGAAAATACCCAGGAAGAGGAAAATCACCAATGTTTGCATCACAGAGTTTGGGGAACACTGTTGTTTAACTTGGTTTTCACTTAGTTTCATTACTTTAATGTCTAGGGCAAGAGTTGGCAACCTATGACCCATGAAAGCATTTTAAAAATAAAAAAGCAAATCAGTTCATTCCTTTTTGTGTTTTTATTTATAATTAATACAGTTATATATTGGTGCTTAAGGGTCAAAGCTGTATAACTGAAAGGAGACCTCCACAAAGCCTTTAGAGGAATGCGGAGAACCGACCAGGGCTTCTGACCCAATGTCCAATCCTCACCTTCTCGTGGTGCACCCTGTTGGGTATCTACTTTGATACTGAACGAACGAGGATGGGCTGGCAATTTGGGATTTAGCCGACCAAATTGTATTCTTATTGGTTAAACCAAAATAAAAAATGATAGCACAACATGACAAAATTTCATGCTGGCTGGGGCGTCGCCCGGTTAAACAAGGCCCCCGTTATTTTCGCCAGGGAACCAGGGCGAACAGCGAAAAGTCAACTACTGGAACAAATCTGAAAACAAACCCCAACTCAACATCACCAGAGTTAAAGATCGGTACTATCAAGATAAGAAGCCTGAATGGCAAAGAAATGGAGCTAGCTGAAAAATTAGATAAGTACCAGATCGACATAATATGGGTGACAAACAAAAAAGACAAAAACTGGTGAGATCTTTCTCAGCAATAAATACAAAATGTTATATTCAGGCAATGAAAATAAAGGAAAAGAAGGAGTAGCCATAGTATTCAACACAAAATACGAGGCTAATCTTCTTGAATGGCAGTCAGTCTCAAGTAGAGTAATGTGGGCAAATATCAGAATGGGGCATTGGACAATGAGACTTATTTGCCTATGCTCCCACAGAAGGTTCTACTAAGGTAGAAGTGGAGAAATTTTTTGATGCTTTAGAAAAAAGCAACTGACACAATGAAAAAGGAAAAGTTGGTCCTTGTTGGGGATCTAAATAGCAGAGTAGGAAATGATTGTCAGACATACAAAAATATTTTGGGAAAATTTGGAGAAAAGGGCAAAGCTAATAATAATGGCAAATATCTATTGGATTTCTGCTCAGGACATAGACTGGTTATTACTAACACCATGTTCCAACATAAAAATGTGCACAAATTCACATGGAGAGAAGAGGCAAGGAATAAGAAAAGTCTCATTGACTATGTTATTGTTGATAGTGATGTTTTCTCCCTGGTGCAGGACACCAGAGTGTACAGAGGATTTGAAATTGGAAGCGATCACTATTTAGTGTTGAGCAGGATAAAATTGAATTTCATATTGAAAAGAATAACATGTGAGAAAGTTTTAAAGTGAATAAAAGTTGAGCAGCTCTCAGATGTGAACTGTAGACTAAAATACAGAAAGATTATTGAAAAGAAAATGAAAGAGTTTGAGAACAGGAATCAAACCTTAGAGATTCAGTGGCAAACTCTGAAGAAAACATTGATTGATTCTGCCAGAGAGGCATGTGGTGAGGTTGTGTGCAAGGATAAAAAAATCAGAACTCCCTGGTGGACACAGGAAGTTAAAGAAGCAGTGAAGGAAAAGAAGAAAGCATATCAAAAGTTCCTGTCAAATAAGTCAGCTTTTACTCTTACAGAATACAGAGACAAATGTAAGAAAGCTAAACAGTGTGTAAAACTAGCTAAACAAAAATCATGGGAGGACTTTGGCAAGAATATAGAAAACAAATATCAAGAAGGTGGCAAAATATTCTGGAGGTTGTTGAAGAAGCTTAGGAATGGAGGAAAGAGTGCTGTAAAAGGAGTTAGAGATGATAAAGGTGACATGAAAACAGGAGAAAAAGATATCCTTGAAGTATGGAGTAATTACTTTGAAAAACTGCTAAATGAAACAAGCGGTGATGACAGCACAGTGATAAAAAACACTGACCAGGTATGCAGTCAGGAATACATATCCATACTTGAAGTAGAAAAAGCCATCAAAGGCTTGAAATGTGGAAAGGCAGCAGGAGTAGATGATATTCGACCAGAAATGCTGAAGTATGGTGGTATAAAAGTCTTACAGTGGCTGCACTGCATAGTTCAGAAAGCCTGGACAGAGGGACGAATTCCCGATGATTGGAGTAGAGCTCTCATAGTACCCATATATAAAAAGGGAAATTAAACTGAATGTGAGAATTACAGAGGTATTTCCCTACTGAGTGTTCCTGGCAAGATCTATGCAAGTATACTTGAGAAACGGTTGAGAAGAATTGTGGAAGAAAAGCTTGGTGAAGAACAAGCTGGATTCAGGCCAAATAGAGGCTGTCAGGATCAGATCTTCACTTTATCACAAATAGTCGAGAAAGCATGGGAATATAACAAAGATCTGTATTTAAGTTTTGTCGATTTGGAAAAGGCATATGACAAGGTGCCAAGAGAGAAGCTATTCAATACGCTGCAGTTATATGGTGTCAATGGGGCATTATATCAGGCAATACTTAGTCTTTATTTGAGTTGTAAGTCAGCAGTTAGAATTGAAGGAAGTACAGGAAGATGGCTTAATGTTAAATCTGGTGTGAGACAAGGATGTACATTATCCCCTCTGTTATTCATTATCTATATGGATCACATTATGAAGGAATGTGGTATTAAACCAGATATCAAAATTGGAGATGTTAATGTCAGCTCTTTGCTTTATGCAGATGATGTTATACTTCTAAATAAATCCGCTATAAGTTTGCAAGAGTTCCTGACTAAATTGAATAACTATTGTAATAGATATGGCATGGAGGTCTGCATTGAAAAGACAAAGACAATGAAAATAGGTAGAATTGTTGAAAATGTCAATTGTGTTGTGAATGGAGAACCTGTGGAACAAGTAAAACATTTCAGCTACTTAGGCACAATTTTTACTGAAGATGGTAAATTAAATATAGTAATTGACAACAGAATCAGCAAAGCTGGTATGGTGGGAAGTCAATTGAATAAATTCATATGGAATAAGAAAGAAATTAGTCGGAACACTAAATTAGCTGTATACAAGACAGTGTTCAAAAGTTTTAACTTATGAATCTGAGAGCTGGGTCAGAAGTAAAACACTTGACCAAAGACTTGAAACCGCAGATATGAGAGTCCTGTGAAAGATTAGAGGCGTGAACAGATGGCATCAATGGCAATATCATATTAAAAATGAGGATATTAGGAAAGAACTTGACATTGTCAGCATCCAGGAATGCGTTAGCAGAGCTAATCTCAGGTGGTATGGTCACTTAAATAGAATAGGAGAGGAAAGATTAGCAAAACAAGTGTTCTCTGCCAGGTTGGCAGGAAAACGACCCAGAGGAAGACCAAGATATAGGTGGATTGATACGGTACAAAGTGCCTTAGACGATAGAAATATAAGATCTGATAATGTTGGAGTCTTGACAAGTAAAAGACTGATTTGGAGGAAAATTGTAGATAGGAAGTTGGTAATGATTTAATTTTTTCATGTAGTACTGTCATATCCTGTACACCCCTTGAGGGTACATGGCAGAAATTTGATGATGATGATGATGATGATGATATATTGCCCTTGCATTGTGAACTAGCATAAGCATAGTTCACATGACAAGCATTTGAATCTTCATCTTCAGGATAAAATAAAAGTTTCATTTTTGTGTAATGCTTAGTAATTTGTTTATAAACCATATTTTTTACTAACATCACTGTCCGTGTGTGATCAGCACATTAAGCAGTGAACATACAAATTCAAAATTTGACCCATCGTGAAAAAAAAACCTGCTGGCACCTGGTCAGGGATTTCAAAATTTAGAAAGCAAATATGGTATGCAGAACATACAATTGGAGGGATATCGTGCTAGAGGTGGAGAAGATAACAGTGATTGTAAACAAGGACATAAAATTTGGTGACAGGCACTGCTAAAATTGTAAGGATATCATAACAGATTATGGCAATGATATAGAAGAAACTGACAAATAAATGTAGGGAGGTCATGATTCGATTCCCTTGAACAAGCCTTGATTAGACCATATATGGATCACAGTATGCAGATATGGTCACCTGGTTCACAAAGAGACAAGGATATGTTGGAAAGGGTCCAGAGATGGTTAAGTTTTTTTCCAGTCTTTGGAATGTTGGGTATGAAAAAAAAAAGAATGAGAGAATGGACAGGAAATGCAGTTTACTGAGTCCCATGAATAAGCGAAGGGAAGAGATAATTATTATTATCATTATCTGACTTCCACAGATTTAAAGACTCATCATGGAAGGTCCCCCCATCATGTGCATGCACAGCTCATCATACTATGCCTTGAATACATTCATATCATTCATATTCTCTGTAGTTACCACACTCTCAGGAAATGTGTTCCACTATCCTTTAGTTCCACTATCCATACAAAAAACCTACTTTTCACTCCCCTGCTCACCCCTCCCATACAGTTCTTAGGGATGACCTCTTGTTCTCCTCCTATCTCCCAAGATTCTATGGAAAATGTCTTGCATGCTAATCTGACAAAAACTCCTTACCAACTTATAAGTCTCTATCATATCTCCCCAACTTATTCACCAAATTATGCAAACTGCTTTTTCTCAATTTTTTTTCATATGCATTCTAGATACCACAAACCACCTTAATCAATCACTTCTGGACCCTTCCAATATTTCTTCATCTTTCGAAAACCAGGTAACCAAATCTGTGCACATTAGTCCATATATGGTCTAATCAAGACCTTATACAATGGAACCAAATTTGCTTATACTACAGATCATTGCCCTCTGCAGAATTTGTTGTTCTGTTCTCACAAATGCAATATGTTCTCTAAATTTATGATGTCCTCTAAATTTTAGATTCCTATTCAGCATCACTCTAGATCTTTTATTTCCTCCACCTCCTCCAATATATCCCCACCAAATGAACACTCTGCATCCCATTTTTGGGAAGCAGAGCGTTCTTTTTTTATGAATCTTTGTTTCATGAATTTTAAAACCTTACACTTTGTAACATTGAACTGGCAAATGTCCACTACCATGCCCATTCATGCATTCTATTCAGGTCCTCTTTTAAGGCCACAAAATCTGCTCTGGACAAAAATCTGATTAAATATGGATATGATTGAGACATAGAAGTTAGCAATGAACTGTGATAAGATTAATGAAGAAGACATTCTTCTCAGAATGAGGTAAATAGGCACCTTTCAGTTGTATAAAGAGTGTTAACAGAGAATCAAGTAGTAGGGTGGTTTATGAAGTAAGTGGAATTCATTGCCTGTCAATAACATGACTGTGGAAATAAAGCATACTCTGATGAAGAGAGAGAGAGTGTGTGTGTGTGTGTGTGAGAGAGAGAGAGAGAGTGAGTGAGTGAGGCAGTAGAATCCCTCACACCTGAGTCTTGACTCCATGGAGGTACTGTGATGATATCTAGTAAAATAATTCATGCAGTAATATACTGATTCTAATTTATAGCCCTTTTCTTCACAAAGTATAATTAAATTTTTGGAAAGGATTAATAACAACTCACAATGAACATGATTACCCAAAGTTGTATGATCAACTCTCACTATAGCAAACACCACTGTAACATACTAAACTTCCCGATCAAAGTTCTATGGGCACAATGCTATGTTAAAAGAAAGTCACTATGGCAGGCTGTTTACTATAACACTATAAACTATTCCTGTGGTCACTACAAGTTTGTTATAGTGAGAATCAACTGTACCATTTTCTAGCAACACATTAAAACACTGCAAAAAAACAGTTATATTTCTTCTTCTGTTTCCATCCATTGATGGATGCAGGCTCCCCATAAACTTTCCAGTGTCTTTTGTTATTTAGCCAATGTTCACCATCTCATATCAAACCTTTGTAGCTTAATTTTGTTCACCTTTTGTGGACAAAATCTGTTGCACATTCCTGCACAGTGACACTTTCCACTGAAATAGTACCAAATAATTCCCAGTTCATGAGTACTATTCCACTGATGAGGAAATACCACCTTAAACATCTCAAGGAATATCATCAGTCACCTACTACTTAACTGCCCAAGACTAAAAGGTGTGCAGATAATTATGGCTAAACCAAGGACACTAACTGAAATATATACAGAGGATTTTGCAAATCAATGACATGCTACAGTATCTGCAATAAACATATGAACTTAACAAATTTCACTATCTTAACAGATTCTAAAAAACTTTGATTTTGAAAGCTGAAATAGCATTTACATTAGGCTTACTCACCCATGTCTTCTGTTCCCAGTTCTGACCATTTTGCTTCAAATTCTTTCTGCTCAGAAACTGGTCTCTAGGAAACATTTATAAAAATCTGAATATCTGAATAAGAAAGGATGTTAATTATTCTAGTATTATAAACATATGTACTGTCTGTTACAGTTATTTCAACAAAAACTGAAATGTGATGATAAAGTTTAGTGAAGATCTGAAATAATAGCTTTCTTCAAACATGCTGACTAGCAGACAATAAAAAGAGTATTATGATGTCCTTGATGTTAAGTGAATTTTGCAGAATGTACCCATCAAAGACATCATACACTATCAAATATATCATAATTCTGAACTTTTAAATGTATTTTATCCAATTTATAAAGTACCATCTTTTTTGAAGTCAGAATAGCAACATAATTATAATCAACCTAGTCCACTGATGTGTGTCTATGTAAAAGGAGTATTCTCATAAATACAATTATGATAACTTGGCATTTAAGCATTGTCGTAAACAATGCTACATTAGTTAAGCAAACAAAAAAAAAAATCATTATTCTTGCTCAAATATGAATAAGGTAAGCAAGAATAAAAAGTTAAGACTTTTTATAAAAATTTTATAATAATAAAAAGTTAAACCATCTTCTATTTCTTCACAATTTCTCACAGGGGCCTCTGCATTGTTATTAATGTTCTGCAATAGCCATATCAGGTTCCTGTCCACTCCATAAGATTCAAGTGTAGCCAATGCCACTTTCTGATCTATACTACTGAATGCCATCTTTAATTCAATAAACCAGGTATAAATTTTGCACAGAGCCTTCTCTGCAAGATTTTCCTCCAATAGTTTTCTTAATGTTTCTGTTAATATTATTGTCAATACTTTCCTCACATTACTCAGGACAATTCATTGTTCTGTACTTTTTTCTGTAGGCTTAACTTTCTTGTTCTGTAGTCTTAACTTTATAATGTACAATTAGTACAAAACATAACAAAACTGCATTATCCAAGATTTTCTATTAAAATGATATAATCAATGATTTTTAATGACAATCTCATCCATGAAAGAATGTAAACTTATAGCACCATTATCATCAATGCCAATGGGTGCAATGCCTGTTGGTGTCTAATGCTTGCTTCACCATTTTTTGCCATTTTTCTCACTTTTTATTACCAAGTGACTCAAATCCTGCACCTTTCTTTACACACCATCTACTCACTCTCACCTTGGGCATCCTCTTCTGTTTATACCATCCATTATACTAAGCATCAAGGTTTTGATCTCTCTCTAATGTTATCGATTCTGCAGATATGTCCAAAAAAAAGCTTCTTCCTTTGAATTATTTTCATATTTTCTGCGTTAGATTTTCTTTGCAGTTTACTTTGCTATACGAGGGTGGTCTGAAAAGTTCTCGGCCTAACAATGAAAAAACAAATTTATAATTTCAAAATTATTTTAATTTTTCAACATACTCTCCCTTAAGACTAATACATTTATTCCAGCGATACTCCAGCACCATTACCCCATCCCTGCAGTGGTTCTCAGTATCATCATCATCAAATTCCTGACAGGTACCCTCAAGGGGGTGTACAGGATATGATAGTACTACATGAAAAATTTACATCATTACCTACTTCCTATCTACAATTTTCCTCCAAATCAGTCTATTACTTGTCAAGACTCCAATATTATCGTTATCATATCATATATTTCTATCGTCTAAGGCACATTGTACCGTATCAATCCACCTATATCTTGGTCTTTCTCTGGGTCGTTTTCCTCCCAGCCTGGCAGAGAACACTTGTTTTGCTAATCTTTCCTCGCCCATTCTGTTTAAGTGACCATACCACCTGAGATTAGCTCTGCTAATGCATTCCTGGATGCCGACAATGTCAAGTTCTTTCCTAATATCCTCGTTTTTAATATGATACTGCCATTGATGCCATCTGTTCACGCCTCTAATCTTTCACAGGACTCTCATATCTGCGGATTCAAGTCTTTGGTCAAGTGTTTTACTTCTGACCCAGCTCTCAGATTCATAAGTTAAAACTTTTGAACACTGTCTTGTATACAGCTAATTTAGTGTTCCGACTAATTTCTCTCTTATTCCATATGAATTTATTTGATTGACTTCCTACCATACCAGCTTTGTTAATTCTATTGTCTATTTCCATATTTAATTTAAAATCTTCAGTAAAAATCGTGCCTAAGTAGCTGAAATGTTTTACTTGTTCCACAGGTTCCCCGTTCACAACACAATTGACATTTTCAACAATTCTACCTATTTTCATTGTCTTTGTCTTTTCAATGCAGACCTCCATGCCATATCTATTACAATAGTTATTCAATTTAGTCAGGGACTCTTGCAAACTTATAGCGGATTTATTTAGAAGTATAACATAGTCCGCATAAAGCAAAGAGCTGACATTAATATCTCCAATTCTGATATCATGTTTAATACCACTTTCCTTTATAATGTGATCCATATAGATAATGAATAACAGAGGGGATAATGTACATCCTTGTCTCACACCAGATTTAACATTAAACCATCTTCCTGTACTTCCTTCAATTCTAACTGCTCACTTACAACTCAAATACAGACTAAGTATTGCTTGATATAATGCCCCATTGACACCATATAACTGTAGCATACTGAATAGCTTCTCTCTTCGCACCCTGTCATATGCCTTTTCCAGATCGACAAAACTTAAATACAGATCTTTGTTATATTCCATGCTTTCTCAACTATTTGTCGTAAAGTGAAGATCTGATCCTGACAGCCTCTATTTGGCCTGAATCCAGCTTGTTCTTCACCAAGCTTTTCTTCCACAATTCTTCTCAACCGTTTCTCAAGTATGTTTGCATAGATCTTGTCAGGTACACTCAGTAGGGAAATACCTCTGTAATTCTCACATTCAGTTTTATTTTCCCTTTTAAAATATGAGTACTATTAGAGTTCTACTCCAATCATCGGGAATTCGTCCCTCTGTCCAGACTTTCTGAACTATGCAGTGAAGCCACTGCAAGACTTTTATACCACCATACTTCAGCATTTCTGGTCGATTATCATCTACTCCTGTTGCGTTTCCACATTTCAATCTTTTGATGACTTTTTCTACTTCAAGTATGGATACGTATTCCTGACTGTATGCCTGTCGAGTGTTTTTTACCACTGTGCTATCACTGCTTGTTTCATTTAGCAATTTTTCGAAGTAATTACTCCATACTTCAAGGATATCTTTTTCTCCTGTTTTCATGTAACCTTTATCATCTCTAACTCCTTTTACAGCACTTTTTCCTCCATTTCTAAGCTTCTTCAACAACCTCCAGAATATCTTAGCACCTTCTTGACATTTATTTTCTATGTTCTTGCCAAAGTCCTCCCATAACTTCTGTTTAGCTAGTTTTACACAGTGTTTAGCTTTCTTACATTTGTCTCTGTATTCTCTAAGAGCAAAAGCTGACTTATTTGCCAGGAACTTTTGATATGCTTTCTTCTTTTCCTTCACTGCCTCTTTATCTTCCTGTGTTAACCATGGAGTTCTGATTTTTCTATCCTTGCAGACAACCTCACCTGATTGATTCAGCCTCTCTGGCTGAATCAATCAGGGTTTTCTTCAAGGCTTGCAACTAAATCTAAGGTTTGGTTCCTGTTCTGAAACTCTTTCATTTTTTCTTCAATAATCTTTGTGTATTTTAGTCTACAGTTCACATCTGAGAGCTGCTCGACTTTTATTTGTTTTAAAACATTCTTACATGTTATTCTTTTCAATATGAAATTTAATTTTATCCTGCTCAACACTAAATAGTGATCGCTTCCAATTTCAAATCCTCTGTACACTCTGGTGTCCTGCACCAGGGAGAAAACATCACTATCAATAATAACATAGTCAATGAGACTTTTCTTATTCCTTGCCTCTTCTCTTCATGTGAATTTGTGTACATTTTTATGTTGGAACATGGTGTTAGTAATAACCAGTCCATGTCCTGAGCAGAAATCCAACAGGTATTTGCCATTATTATTGGCTTTGCTCTTTACTCCAAATTTTCCCAAAATATTTTTGTATGTCTGACAATCATTTCCTACTCTGCTATTTAGATCCACAACAAGAATCAAATTTTCCTTTTTCATTGTGTCAGTTGCTTTTTTCTAAAGCATCAAAAAATTCCTCCACTTCTACCTTAGTAGAACCTTCTGTTTGAGCATAGGCAAATAAGTCTCATTGTCCAATTACTCATTCTGATATTTGCCCACATCACTCTACTTGTGACTGCCTGCCATTCAAGAAGATTAGCCTCATATTTTGTGTTTAATACTATGGCTACTCCTTCTTTTCCTTGATTGTCATTTCCTGAATATAACTTTTTGTATTTATTGTTCAGAAAGATCTCACCAGTTTTTGTCTTTTTTGTTTCAGTGACTGAAACAAAAAAGTCACCCCTATTATGTCGATCTGGTACTTATCTAATTCTTCAGCTAGCTCCATTTCTTTGCCATTCAGGCTTCTTATGTTGATAGTACAGATCTTTAACTCAACATCACCAGAGTTAAACACAGGGTGTGCTTTCAGATTTGTTCCAGTAGCTGACTTTTCGCTGTTCGTCCTGGTTCCCTGGCGAAAACAACAGGGTCCTTGTTTAACCAGGCGACACCCCAGCCAGCATGAAATTTTGTCATATTGTATCATCATTTTCTATATTGGTTTAAGCTAATAAGAATACAATTTGGTCGGCTAAATCCCAAATTGCCAGCCCATCCTCGTTCATTCAATATCCATGTAGATACCCAAGAGGGTGCACCACGAGAAGGTGAGGATTGAACATTAGGTCAGAAGCCCTGGTAGGTTCTCCGCATTCGCTTAAAGGCTATGTGGAGGTCTCCTCTCAGTTATACAGCTTTGACTCTTAAGCACCCCGTGGTACTCAGTTCTCAGTAAGATCTGAAAATACCCCTCTACACCTGCAATCACCTCTTGATTTGAAGAAAAATGCTGACCAGCGAGGAAGAGTTTTAATTTTGGGAAGAGATAAAAATCAGAGGGAGTCAAATCTCGGGAATAGGGTGCATGTTCCAACAAATCATAGTGCAGATACCTTAATTTTCCCATTGATAAAACACTTTTGTGGGCAGTACATTTTCCTGATGAAAGATGATTTTTTTTCCTTCTGCAAACCGGGTCGTTTCTCATGAATTTTTTCATCTAGTCTGATTAAAAGACCGGAATAATATTCTCCGGTTATGGTTTTACCCTTTTTCAAGATAATCAATAAACAAAATGTCTTTAGCATCCCAAAACACCGATGCCATGACATTACCTACTGATAGAACCAACTTTGTCTTCTTTAGTGCTGAACAATAGCTTCTGTCCACTGTTTTGTTACTGCTTTTTTTATTCTGGTGTGTAACAGTGAATCCAAGTCTCAATCTGATTTTGTGCATCTAATAGATGCACAAAATCAGTTTTATTCTTGTTAAAATGCTCCAAGCACTGTTCAGAGATTTTCATGTGAGTGCGTTTTTGTTCTGCTGTGAGCAAGCACGTACCCATCTTGTGCAAAGCATTTTCATTTACAATTCTTCATGCAAAAGATATCCTACACATTCTTTAGAAATGCCTATAGTCTCAGCAATTTCATGCACTTTGACTCGACAGTCATCCAATGCCATAATCGTGCACTTGATCAATGATTTCTGGTGGTGTTACACATTTTGGATGTCCTTCATGTGGATCATCATCAAGGCTGGTATGGCCACATTTAAACTTGGCAGTGCACTTCTTAATTGTCGAAAACGAAGGAGAAGAGTGCCTATAAACTTTTATGAACTTCGAATGAATTTCTTTTGGCATTAAACCTCCTTTTACAAATAATTTTATAACTGCACGATACTCAATTTTATCCATTTCAAGGGATACAGACAACACTTTTGCTTCAGATAGCTGTATAAAACAAACTACTTGATAGAATGACTTGCAATTTCTCATGAATGCTTATGACAGATGAATCAACTTAGAAAAAAAAAACTTGCCGATAGTGTTGCCATCTATGGTCGAGGCCGAGGACCTTTCAACCTACTACACCCATCCAAATGATAGAATCTTTCTATAACATGTTATTTCAAAAACCAATTGCCTCACAGAGTCTTTGACCATTACCCACATCTCACAACAAACGGAGTGCTTGTGAATATGCATGTTTCAGCAGTATCAGCTTTATGGGATGGCTCACTGATTTACTTTTCCATGTCTTGTCTGCTGGCTATAGATTTACTTTCACTTTTGTTATCTAAGATATTCTCTTTTTTAGTCTAAATTATGTGTCACGTTGCACTCTAGGTACATGAAGTTCCTAACCTCTTCCAGCTGTTGGTCAACAAGATCATATCTGTTGATCTTTATTCACTTTTTCATCCTCTTCTCTCAAGAATATCATTGTTTTAGTTTTTTCAGGGTCTGCACAGTTAGCCTGGTGGCTGTGCGCTTCACAACCATATGCCTGGGGAAGGAGTGTCCTAGGTTCGATTCCCAGTCGGTGACGTGAGGAGCTGAAGGATCTTCCCCAAGTTAGCTGGCCTTGGGTGTGGCCAGTAGGGTTTTTTCTCCAGTTTATCCTGGGGTTTTTCATCCACCAAAGCAGGCAAACCGGCCTTTAGAGCTCAACACTATGGACATAGGATACATCTGGGCATAGGGTTGACCACCTTATCCTGTGAACGGTTTGAGGTCCGATGAGTAATAAACCCTCAACACCACAAGGTAAAAGAGGGAAAGAAAGATGAGATGAGATGAAATAGTTTTTTCAGTGTTCATTATTACAGCACTGTTCTCTCTAGTTCCTCATCATCTTCTTCAATAATGATTTTGTCACCTGCAAACCATAAATTATCTATTTTTATACCTTAAATTGAAATTCTCCTTATATTATCCTTTATGACATCCACTGTTCTTTCCAAAAGCAAGATAAAGATGCTCAGGGATATTGGGCCTCCTTGTCTTGTGCCTCTTGTTGTCCAAAACCATTTTCCTATTTCTTCACAATTTCTCACAGGGGCCTCTGCATTGTTATTAATGTTCTGCAATAGCCACAAGATTCAAGTGTAGCTCATGCCACTTTCTGATCTATACTACTGAATACCTTCTGAAATTCAATAAACCAGGTATAAATTTTGCACAGGGCTTTCTCTGCAAGATTTTCCTCCATTAGTTTTCTTAATGTTTCTGTTAATATTATCGTAAGTACTTTTTCCACGACTTAGAGCAATTAATTGTTCTTTAGTTTTTGCAGTACATTTTGTTTTTTTTTTGTAAATGAGTATTGAATTGATCCTGTCCATTCTTTTAGTGCCCTACCCTTTGTTCCATGCAATGTTAAACATTGCATGGAACAAGAAGCTCCCCAACGAATAAAAACAAGTAAAATGAGATTATTATTAACACCAGACCTCTGTGAAGTCGAAAGACTCATCATGGAAGGCACACACTGTTATATACAAAACCCATCAAACCATGCTTTAAACTTATTCAATGTATCTGCATTCACCACAATATCAGGTAACTTCCTTATGCTCACACCTTTCTTATACTGCTTCCAGGAATGGCATCGCCTTCTACCCCTTCTCCATTCTATGAAAAATTTCTTCCACATTAAACCAGTAACAACCTTTTACCAAGTTAAATGTCTCAATCATATCTCCTCTTTTCCTCCTATTCACGACTTTGCAAACTGCATCCTCTCAATCTGACTTCATATATCATGTCCCAAACACTAGTTACCATCTTAGTCAGTCTTCTCTGCACCCTTTCCAATGTATCCTTATCACCAGAGGACAAAATCTGTACACAATAATCCATATGAGACCAGATCAAAGCCTTATGGAATGAGAAGCTCCCTACTTCAGCATATTAAGATCCTCTGCATCATTGCTATAATCTGATTTGATGACTTTGCAACCTGTGCAGTGTGATCTATGAACTTCAGATCCTTACCCACCACCACTTCAAGATCTCTTATCTCCTCAACTTCCTCAAATTTCCTCACCAAGTGTATACTTTGCATCCCATTGTTGCCTACCAAATTTCAGAACCTTACACTTTCGAACATTCAATGCTCCAAAGTGTAAGCTTGTACTGAACAGCTTGCTTGTTTCTGCAAGCTGGCTTACTTCGGACAGACAGGCAGATCAGCAACCATCTGTTTAGAAGAACACAAATCATACATCTGCAATAACGACTATAGTGAATGCAGATCAGCAACTATCTGTTTAGAAGAACACAAATCATACATCTGCAATAACGACTATAGTGAATATGGCCTTGCAGATCATGTTTTAGATACAACCCACAGGATCTCATGGAGAAAAACCACCATGCTCCACCATAGTAAATTCAAAAAAGAAAGACTGTTTTTAGAATCTGTGATGGCATTCAGAAATCAACCGAATTTAAATAAATATAGTTGCATAAAACTTCCCAAAATTTTGAAACTTGAATTATCAGAGATCCTACGTTACATTCTCAGCCACCTACAAACACCCACAGAAGGCATTTGTTGGAGGCCTTTTACTTCTGCATATATCCTTTTCTCACATAACTGTGTCTTCATATGACTATCCACAATCCAGCTTCACTTTAAAATCACTCTCACCAACTGGAAGGAAGTATGAAATCCCACTCACAATTACATCCTCTGACGAAATTATCAGATCTAAAACTTTTGATCCCCAAGTGCCCTCCTTTACATACTGCTTAAGATAGTTGTTTCTCATGAATTCAAGAAATTCTTCTTCCTTATTCCCAAATGCTACTTCTTCATTCCAATCTATACTGCCATAATTAAAATCACCCTTCACTCATTCACTAACTTATATATTTGCTTATACATTTCATTACCTCCCTCCACATTCCCTGACCTTTAGCAATATCTAACTAAATCTCTCTTCCTCCAAACCTCCAACTCACACTGCCTCAAAACCATTGCCACTATTTTCCACCTTTCATGTCTACCTTAATGGTGGACATAATTCCCTGCTATCATCGGTTTGATCAATTGGTGAAACAATTTCATCTTCCTTATTTCTGATATTCCAGGCATTTGCAATAAACACAGCAGTTCAATTTTAGGTCTATAATCGGTCCTATCCAAGCCACTTGTTGGTTGCGATTTCCCCACCATACCAGCCCTTGCTGAATCACTTTTATCACTGCTTACCTTATATATCCACTCAGTCTCGCCTATCCCACTCACATCCTGATCTTTTCTATTCTTATGCTGATCATCCTCGAACATACATACATTCATTACTATTTCATGAGATTAATGAAAAGAAATGCAAAATGCTCATTATTAGACAAAAAAAGGAATGAAGATATTTTAAAAGAACTAAAAATAAAATCAACAGAAGAAAAACTAAACAAACATAAACCAAATTTAAGAACATGTAAACCAAATTGCCAACACAGGATATCCTAAACAATTCATAAAATATAAACTAACTGGGAAGAGAATGCTGGGTAGATCTCAAAAGAGGTAATTAGATTAAAAATGAGACTGGAACAGAAAAATTGTCAGTGCCTGCATGACCAAAGAAAACCAAAAGATAACTTAGCAGAATAGTTTGAGGCTGTGGGCAATAGGAGACCTTCAAAAGAGAGAAACAGACAAATAGGAAAGATCTGTTATCAAACATGATTATATTCTTAGAAGAAGAAAAAGAATTTAATCAGATTTTATAAGATACAGTAACTGTGCCTTCTAACACATAGGAATATGTATTTACTCTGATACTTCTGCATTTTGCTAGCACTGAGAGAATAATTCATGACAGTTTATCTTTTTAATTTACAGGGACATGAGATAACAGATAATTGAGTTTAAATATGAAAAGAGGTGTTGTACACAAAAGAGAAATGAGGTTCCACATGGTCAGGTCCTGGTCATAATTTGTTTCACCACTGTAATTCAAGAAAAATAAGTATAACATTTAAATGGCAGATGGCTAGCCAGGTTGAACAAGTGTATTATAATGTCTCTGCCCTCTAACCAAGCAATATTTCATGAATTTTAGGATTGTACTATTTACTTTTGATTAAGAAGTGTCTGCATGATTTTTGGCATGAATTCTGAGTGATTTATTAGTTGAAATTGCCTTTTTTAAGTATAACACAATGGAGGTCACGAAGTCAACAGAGCAGGTGTCGACCAGTGTGACTAGGTGAGCACTGCAAAAATCAAGTGGCATTAATTATTATTATTATTACCCCAAGACCTTATGGAGTCAAAAGACTCATCTGGGAGGTCCTTTTATCACACACACATCTCATTATACCGTGTCTTAAACACACTCAAACTCCTTGCAGACACCACACTCTCAGGCAAGGCATTCCAATCATTCACAACTCTGCACAAAAAAAACCTGCCTCTCACTCCCCTACACAGACTTTTCAAAAATGATTTGATGTTGTGAGTGCAATATGTATGCATGGTGGAATGTAAGACATGTGTTTGTGTTATACTTAAAAAAGGCAATTTCAACTAATAAATCATGCAGAATTCATGCCAAAAATCATGCAGACACACTTCTTTATCAAAAATAAATAGTACAATCCTAAAATTCATGAAATATTGCCAATTATGTATAGCTCTTGGTTAGAGAGCAGAAACATTATAATACACTTGTTCAACCTGGCTAGCTATCTGCCATTTAAATGCTATACTTATTTTTCTTGAATTACAGTGGTGAAACAAATTATGACCAGGACCTGACCATGTGGAACCTCATTTCTCTTTTGTGTACAACAGCTCTTTTCATATTTAAACTCAATTATCTGTTATCTCATGTCCCTGTAAATTAAAAAGATAAACTATCATGAATTATTCTCTATGCAAGCAAAATGCAGAAGTATCACAGTAAATACATATTCCTATGTGTCAGAAGGCACAGTTATCTTATAGAATAGAGAGAATGAACAAGGGATGAGAGAAAGTATGGATTTGTCGGAAGTGCGATATATTATTAGACAAAATTAGAAATGAAACAAAAGCCAAAGAAACTGAGGGAATAAAAGAATGCAAGGATATAAAAGCAAAAGTTAGTGACAAGGGAGCAAAAGAAAGTATGAATGAGAAAACGGAAGGGAGCAAAATAAAAAATAAGAGAGCAGAAGAAAGAATAAATGAGAAAACAGAAGTAAGGTGTGGCAGAAAGAGAGGTAGCAGGACTGCTGGAGTGATAGAGAGTCAAATTGTAAGAATGCACGATTTAATGAAACAGTTATTGAAAATGAAATGAGCAATAAACAGAATGATACTAGAGTGATATAAGCGAACATAATGAAAGAAAAAAGAGTAAAAGAGCTGACGAGTGCTTCCAGGATAGCAGTATACAGAGACTCCATATTAGAGAACTAGTTACTGAGAGAATCCATAAGGTCTGCTATCCAGGTGAGAGAATGAGTAGGATAATTAAGGCATTGGATATGAGGAAGAAACAAGCAAGAGAATTAGTCATGATTGTGGGGACAAATGACTGAGTGAACATAGGGAGCATGTGAGGACAAAATATCAGGAAGCTATTGAGAAGAGTGAAAGATAACAATGTAGTAGGAAAGGTTGCCAGTGTGTTGCTGAGGTATGATGATGACGAGATGCAACAGAGAGCCAAATTCATGAATATACTGGGCAGCAGTGGTGTCGAGTGCCCATTTCGGTTGGGTGTGCTGTTATGTGGGTTATGCAACCCACGCTACAAATTTCATGTCAATTTGACTGTATGCATCGACGCCCGCAGAAATTTTTCTGGCAGGGGGAGGGGGGAGGAGCTTGGAGACAAATAAAATATGCTAAAAGACATTTATTGATATAAAGGTCTTTTAGCATATTTTATGTAATTATTTGTCGATGTAAACTATAAATACATTATTTTCATTTTACATCAATTTTAATGATCTTTAATTCTTGAAAAAAAAGTATTTGGAATTAATACAATTTTTAGCACAATTTCATATAAAAAAAAATTGAGAAGAGTGAAATTTTATTTTATTAAAAATCAACTAATTAATCCCAAAATCCTAAATCAAATTATTGCAGTTTAAAAAAAAAAAAATCATAAATCTCCACTTTCCAACGAAGGCCTCAATAGTTCCGTCAGTAATGGTGATGTGTCCATTTGAAAAGACTTGGGTTCCAGTCTGTTCCAGGATGCAAAGAACGTTTATTATGGAAGATGAGTTAATCAGTAAGAAAGTAGTAGAGTTATTTCATGTTGAATAACTTAGGTGTCTCATTCCAAAAAACAGACTAACTGAAGACAAACACAATTAACTGGCCTAATAATCTTGGGTTTAACTTCAATCAACCAACATTTGACATATACAAGGCTGTGGATTCAAATCTTACTAGTGCATAGATATCACTGTTTTGTTCAAGCATTTCATTCTACCCCTCCTCCTTGATACCTCATGTATTAACCCTGTTGGGTGGTCATCAATTGAGGCCACCTAAATGGGTGGAAATCAAGAAAGACATAAGTTTAGAACATATTTAAAAAGCAGAATATCATCCAGAATTTCCAGACAGAAAATAGCAGATTAGTAGATTGCGCTATTACCAGAAGGTGGTCAAGTAGACTGATGATGATTTAATAACATATAAGGAAATGATTAAAACAGGCTTAGTGATAAACTTAATTATTAGTATCTTATGAATCTATGAAGGTTAAGTAACAGTAATCAAATATTTTTTTTTCATTAAATAATCAAATATTTCATAATTAGAAATGTTTTTAGAAGCAACATGATAAATTATATTACAAATAAAAAAACAACAACATACTTTTCTAGAGAGAGGTATTCCCAGTTCACTACATATACTATTAAGACTCTTGACAATTCTTCTTTCCCAGTTTACCTACAAAAGAAGAAGATGCAATAATTAACTTCATCTGATCTGATAGCTTATGATTTTTGAAACATACAATTTAATTACTATATCAGATAAATGCATTACAGATGTTCAAGTGGCTTTGTTTTCAGAAAATTCATGAAAAGAAATTTGTCTAGGACAGTATTATAAAAAATGAAGATATGAATCTTAAAAATAAACCATTTTCTTTTTTTTTTTGATGTTTTTTAAACAAAAATAAAAATAACAAAGAAAAAAGTATTCCTTTGTTAGTTAAGCAGAGTCAGATAAGGGAAATATACCATGATACCTCTGGATTTTACATGACATCTGACTGTATAACAACCTTGCATATGGAACTCTAACTGAAATATATGGGTATTGAAAATAAACTTGTGACATGGATAGGAGAGAGAGAGGCTGATGGACAGGTATCAGAGAGTGATGTATGGAGGTGCTGAGTTTAAGAGAATAAAGGTGTCCAGTGGTGTACCAAAAAAGTTCTGACTGTTGTTATATAACTTATTCAAATATCTAATTATTTGCAGATGATACTAAGTTAGGTAAAGTGATAAGGGACATATACATTTTTAGCATCTTACATACACATTATCTCATAAAAGAAGTTTAATAACAATTTAATGTGATGAATGTGTTTTAATACTGCTACACAAAAAGTCAATATCAGGTGAAATATTTGAAACTGCAATTCTTAGATTTCTACTTTGAAATGAAACTTATACGAATAAGCATATATTTACTAATATTCATTAAGTGCCAAAATATGCAGGAAGCAAAATTTGTGATCCCGCACCAATGAGTGATTTTTTTTCCATTAAAATATAAAAAATAACAAAAAAGAAATAATAAATAATAAAAATTAAATACGTTTCTTTTAAGATAAAAAAAAATCTACTTAGTCTTAAAACATTTTCAATCTGTTTTCATTATTTTCACGGCCCCCTCAACAAAACCTATGGCTCCCAAGGGGGGGGCTGTGGCCTGCAATTTGGGAAGTGTGCCCTACGCGATCTTTAATGGCGCCGTCGAAAAAACAAATAAATTTTTAAAGATCAGTGCAAGAGAAAGTCAGCAAGATAGACAAGGGAATTGGTTCCAGCCTGAAGCGCTTCCTGAATCTAGACTAAGTACACGTGAAAATTAGTATACTGCGGCCTTGAGAAAGGGGGGGGGAGTAAACTATAGCCAGAGAGGATTAAGAGTGATTGAACTAGCTCAAGCAATGACTACAAACTCGGTACTACGACTGATAGGAAAAAGAATATAAAGGCACAGTTCGAAAGTTTGATAATAAGTAAATAAATAAATAATAATTACAAGTTCTTCATCATCATCATCATCAAATTCCTGCCATGTACCCTCAAGGGGTGTACAGGATATGATAGTACTACATGAAAAAAAATACAAGTTCTTAAATATACATAATAATAAAACAGAAGATATTACAATAGCAAGTCATCCCATCGAATGATAACTGCATTGATGAAGGGAACATTAACTTGTAAAAAAAGGAAGTTATTCTCTCTCTCTCAAAGGTTTGGTAAGATGGCAACTGGACAACTTTGCATAGTTATGGTCACTTGGGTTCTGAAGAAAAATGACAGACATATGAAAAGATCTTAAAGTAGATGACTAAAATGATAACTGTCTTATGGAAGTGTGCATATGAGGACAAAAGGAGGGAATGTAATCATTAAAATCTGAGAAAGAGATAGATGAAAGAAGATATGAACAGAAAACATTAATAAGGAGTACTTATAATATAAATATGTGAGAAATTGTATCTTATGCTTGATGCAGAGAGAGAGCTCATCCTTGAAAAATGGCTAAAGATCTCCATAGCTGGAAACCATATGGAAAACAGATTCTTTTCATGGCAAGTGATGAATGTATAGGATGAACCACAACAACCATCTGATGTTGTGAGGGAGTCTTTGATTTATGTGTTGATGAGACGATGAATTTTTTAATATATTAACCATATACTTGTGTGTGTGCACGCACGCATGCGCGCGCGCGCGCACACACACACACACACACACAGAGGTCACAAAGCCTATAACACAATATGTTAACATATTTTTTGAAAGGAATGTATTCACTGAGAAATACAATATGAGGAAGAATGCTCCAAAGAACAGAGGTAAATAGAATGAAGCGAAAAGAAATGGGTCTGATGAGTTGGAATGAACTGTGTGAGAATGATGATCAGTGGTTGGTTGTGTTCTTAAATAATTACAGGAAAGCAGAGTAATGGAGGTGACCAGTTTGGTCGAGCAATGCCCACGAAAGTACCTATAAAAAAACAATGCAGAAACAGAGTAACTGCAAGAAAATCACAGGAAGTTTGTGAGATCATCTATTAAGTGAACTGCCCTCTTCTGAATATAATTGAGGATTTGATTATATTCAGGATTTGAGGACTGCAGAGAGTATAGAGAGCAGATAGGAAAATGTAAATATCAGTGATAATACTGAAAGTGTGGTGGAAGAAGTACAGCAGAATGTACAAGACCTGAATAAAGAAATAGCTTGCTTGCTTGCATGTAGTATAGAAACAGCAAGAGATTAGTTGACCTGAGAACAGAAAAAAACAAGATGTCCAAAGCCAAAAAAATAATAAAAATAAAAATTAAATTAAAAATAATAATAATAATCAAGAGAAAGAGTGCAAGCGGATAAATTTCTATGGTGATTCTATGAAAATGGGAGTACTTCATGAAGGTTCTACAAAATCTTGTTTCCCTGGTGTGAAAATTAATATTAGTAATGATGTCAGAATACAGAAAATAAATATAAAAGAATTGATTCTTTTGGCTGGAACCAATGCCTGAGAAGTAGTGTATGAGGGAGGATAGTGAAAGAGTTATTGGAAGAAGTGAAAAAAAAAAAGAGTGACAGAGTGAAGTTGGTAAGTCTGCTGCCAAGCTATGATAGAGGTGAACCTATGGCCTGGGTTTGATGGATGGAAAAGAATCCATCAATGCTGATAGATTCCACTTAAATGGATTCAGAGTAAAGTGTCTAGAGAGAGCTTTGCTCAGAGAGAATGTGGAAGTGCACAGTCAGTAAAACTAAAGAAATTAGGGCAGATGCAGATGTGCATGTGTGCAACCATGAAGCAAATGTGTGTGTGAATATACAAAAAATGCAGACTCTTGTTTCTCAGGCAATAATATTGAATAGAGTAGTCAATCCAGGATGTAAAAGTGTTGGGACTAAGGGGATGTTACAGTTTCTATAACATATACTAATGCTAGAAGCATCAGGAATAAGAGGGGGTAGTTTCTGGTATTGGTTAGTGTAATCTCGGCAAAAGTTATAAGCATTAGTGAGACTTGCTAACAGTGGATGATGTTACAGGGATAGAATATAATGAATTTAGTATTTACAGGGAGGACAGAGTAAGTAAGCAGGAGAGGGGCTGGGGTAAAATGAAAATTAAGAATTGCAGCCAACAAGTCAGTTGGGCAAAAGGCAGTGCTTCTGAGTCAATCTGGTATGAGATTCAAGCCAATAGGATAAAAGATAAAATTATTTACTGACAGGGATGATGGGGAAAATAGGCATCAGTTGATTGCAATGAGCACAAGTCAAGTAATTATTATGGGAGATGTCAACTTCGAAAACACATATTGGAAGGAGGAAAGATCACGTGGCAGAAGGAAATGGAATTTATGCACTTACTCAGAGATAATTACTTGAAGCAGAATGTGATAGAGGGGAATCAGGGTACAAGAGTGTTGGATCTTGTTATAGAATCAGAATACTTGTCTGTAACTAAGGTGGCTACACTGCCCCCAATTATGAAGAGTAATTATGTAGTCTTGACTTCAGAACTAGCAAAACATGTGGAAATTTCAGTTAAGAAGAGGTATATGTAGAACTACAAGCCAGTTTATTATACACTTAAGAAGTAGCCTGAAGCGGTACAATGGCATAAAGATCTGTTAGAGAAAGATTTTCACTGTGCACGGGGAATAGTCAAGAGGTATCTGGAAGAAGCAATATTACACTGTACAAGAAAACTTCGCTTTATGTAAATTCGATATATGTGATAACCAGTTAGAATGATTGAGTGAAATCATACTATTTCCCGCTTTAAGTGAGTGATTAATCAGTTAACACGATTTTTTACGTTATGCGAAATTTTACATGACACAAAATTTTTTATTGACAATCTGCCGCGTGCAGGAATTCATTAAGAGACATGAAAGTGGTGCTAGTAATACAATGATTGTGCAAGACCTAGAATACAGCGAGTATACAGTTTGGACTATATTAAATAAGAGCAAAGAATAAGGAAAAGTTGCTACCGCTTCTTTAAGCATGCAGATCACCCAAAATAGAAGCCATTTAGTGATCGAGATGGCGCGTCTTCTATCGCTCTGGATTGATGATTATAACCAAAAAAGAATACCTCTTAGTACAGGGAATAGTCAGGCAAAAGCTCTCAATATTTTTATCTCACTGAAAGAGACCAAATTTCAAGAGGAATGTGAAAGCTTTACTGACAGTTTAGGATGGTTTGACTGTTTTAAAAATCGAAATCGACTGCATAACGTAAGAATAACTGGGGAATCTTCTAGTGCTGATAAAGATTCTGCAGCCAAGTTTCTCGAAGAATTGCAAAGGACAATTCAGGAGAGTGATTATGACGATCGTCAAATATTCAATGTCGACGAAACTGGTCTCTTTTGGAAGTGTATGTCAACAAAACCTTTCCTAGCTAAAACTGAAGCATCTCAACCAGGATACAAAGTATCTAAAGATCGTCTTGCACTTTTATTAGGAGGCAATGCAGAAGACGACTTTAAACTCAAGCCTATGTTAGTTTATCGTGCACAAAATCCAAGATCTAACATTATTGAAGAAATCAGCACAACTGGAAGAGAACTTGGATTTAATGAACTGGATAATGAAGATGTGAGAAACTTGCTCGATTCCCATTGAGAACATTTAAGCGAGAATGATCTCCTTCAACTAGAAGAACAGCATGTATATGA
Source organism: Typopeltis vanoorti (assembly GCF_054136105.1). Classification (NCBI taxonomy): domain Eukaryota; kingdom Metazoa; phylum Arthropoda; class Arachnida; order Uropygi; family Thelyphonidae; genus Typopeltis; species Typopeltis vanoorti. The sequence goes on along the minus strand of NC_143549.1, from coordinate 162,019,269 downwards.
AGAAGAAGAAAATAAGGAGCGCGAACACGAGGAGAGTGTTATGACTAAGAAGCTAACTGTAAAAGAACTTGAACTAGTTTTCAATCATAATGAGTATGCCAATAAAATTTTGATACTGATCCTGATAAGGAACGAAGCTTCAAAGGCTGCTGAATTCTTGATAAAGCAATTGCAAATTGACAAGATGAAAAAGTTGAGCAGGATTCAAACATCTTTGCATAATTTTTTTTTGTAAAAAAAGTAGCTCAATCAAATGTTTGGAAATTAAATAAAAATTTAAGCAAATGATTTTTATTAACTTTGATTAACTATCCTCTAATATACTTTATAACTATATTTTTTTTTCCAAATTTACGCTGATGGATGAATTATAATTATTCCTATTGTTTATTGTATTCACTTAATGTAATTTCGCTTAGCACACATTAACTGATGGATTAATTAATCACATTATGCGAGGTTTTCCTGTATACCCAAGGACAGGAGGATAAATTGGGTAGGAGACAGATGGATGAGTAGTATTATTAAACATGAGAGCTTCCAAAAAAGGAAAAAGTTGTGCAGGGTATATAAGAGAACCAGGTAACTCATGAACAGTACAAGGATCAGACAAGAAGGTGATCAGCATGGTAAGGAAGAAAAACTAGATTATGAGAAGATGAGCAGACAAAAAGAAATCCCAAAGAGTTTTTTCATTATGTAGCAAGTAGGAAGAAAAATGACTATGAATGGATAACTTTCGTGAGGACAGATGGTTGAGAGGTGACAGAGGTAGATGAAATTGTTGAGCTATTGAATGACCACTCTGCAAGGGTATATCATCCAAGTAACGATACCGTTTTACTAGAGGTGACAGGGAACTGGCAGTGCCCAGGCTCATATTTTATGAGAATATGCAGGGAACTGGTAGCGCCCTTTTACTAGGCTGTTCAATTTAAGTCTCAGCACTGCCAAAATCTCAAGAGAGTGGAAGGAAGGCAAAATAATTCCTTTGTATAAAGGAGGATCTGAGTTCTGTGGTAGCAAATTATAGACCAATCAGTATGTCAGGAGTGGTGGTAAAAGTATTTGAAATAGTGGATAAGAATATGATATTCTATGAGGGGCAGCATGGCTTGATGAAAAGTTGGTCATGCCCAGTAAACTAACTTTTTATAATAGAGTGACAGCTGAGTTGAATATGGATGGATACACGATGATACTGCTGGATTTTGCAAAGGGTTCTGATTACATAAATTGCAACACCTATTTAGATAACAGGATGGCTGATGGACAGCCAGAAAGTAGTATATGGAGGAGCAAAATCTAGGAGAAGATAGGGGTAATCAGCAGTGTGTGTCACAGGGCTCTGTGCTTGGACCACTGCTGTTTAATTTGTACATAAATGATATAGGAAATAATTTGAAGAGAGATATTCAGTTGCTTGCAAAGTTGGGTAGGATAATAGTTAATCAAGGTGATATGGGGAGCTTGCAGGATGATTTCAATAGGCTGACAGTATGAGCAAAACATAATGGATGTAAATTTAATGTGCAAAAATGTAAAGTTATGCATTTTGGATAGAAAGATTACACGCTGTGTATCACATTAAGGGAACTGTACTCCAGGAAATTGACGAAGCCAGGGAGTTGGGGGTTAGTAGTAGATAGAGAGCTGAAGTTTAGAGGGCATATTGCTAAAGTAGCCAGGGTAGCTCACATGATTACTTGGTTACTGAAGAACACATTAATAAGCTGAGATAAGGAAGTTATCATTCCTCTTCATAAAGCATCGACATGACCACATCTGGATTACTGTACTCAGGTTTGGTCAACTGGGTTTCTCAGGTATGAGGAAGTAATGGAGAGAATCCAGAGGCCAGTGATTAAGGTAGTTAGTAGTCTGCAAAATGTTCTCTATGAAGGCAGATTAAGAGTTTGTGTGTGTTGCAAAAGTTGGTCGATAGGCAAAGCGGGGGGGGGATATGATAGAAACATTTAAGTTACTTAGGCTTTTACAGGATTGATCCCTTATCTCCGTTATCTAACACACTTGTTATCTTATCATAAAATGCAGGTAAACTGCTAAAACAGGACCTATCTACAAATCCATGCTGACCATCATAAAGAATGCTATTTCCATCAAGCCAATCCTGTGTTCTATTCCTAACCAATCTCTCCAACCTTGACCACAACTGCAGTTATACAGACTGGTCTATAACTGGAGACTTCTGTGCTAGGACCATGCTTGTGGAGTGGTATTATTTTGCCTTCTTTCCACTCCTTAGGGAACCCTACCCATTGCAAACGTTTATTAAATGATGAGGTCAAGCCAACTGTGGTGCACATTCCTTAAGAATACGTGGTGATATGTCATCCATTCCCACAGCCTTATTAACATCTAAGCCAATCAACACTTGATACACTTCTGATTCTTTCACTTCCAATTCTCCTAACATTTGCACCTCCCTTCTATATAGTGCACGGCATTATTATTTACACCAGTATGATATATGCTGATAAAGTGCTCATTCAATAATTCCACTATATCCCTTGCAGCTTTTATTCTGCTGCCATGACAATCCAGCAGTGTCAACCTGCCATAAATATTCTTTCTCTTGCTTGCCATATAGCGGAAAAATTCCGTTTAGTTAACCTTGGCTTAACCAGTCAATCTTCTCTTATACTGAATCTTTTCTTCTTTATCATGCTCATCACCTTTCTAGCCTGCACTTTATACTCTTCATGGATCCAATCACAACCAACTGTCTTGTACTTCCTCCATAGCAATTTCTTTTCCAGCACAGCTTGCTTGATTTCACTGTTCATCCATTTCGCTCCTACTCTATTAATTCGCTAACCCGTGGTAAGCAGTTATACATTGCTTTTGTCAGATACTGCCTTGTGAGTTTCATGCATTGTCAACACCTTTCCAGTCAGATCATCTACCCAATATACTGATTCTAACTGATTACAGAGCTACCTATAATCATCTCTTCATACTTTCACATATATCCAGTTTTGGTGGTAACCTTTTCTTGGTTCAATGAAACAAGATCACTTCAATCATGATCACTCTCACCAACTGACAGTAGTGTCAACACATGCTTATTAAATAACTTAAGGAAATTACAATGTACAACAGAATATACATTAAATTAAACTTTAATATATTTCCAATATTTCGACAACGTCACGTTGCCATCTTCAAAGGAACTTACAGTAAAGACACATGGTCGCAGGCACTAAACACAGTAAATGAGAAACGAAGGGAGGAAGCTATGGTTTTCCTAAAAGTCATGATGGCGCCTCCTAGCAGGCTATGTAGGTATTCTTGGCCATTGGGCTGAATGTCTCCTGATATAAGCCTCCCAAATCTGGGGCAGTCTCATGCAGCCAAATTTATTAAGGTTTGGCATGTTTCTTAGGGCTGAGGATGATTTCATGAATAGCCGCTCAAATTTGAACTTGCTACGGTGTATTATTGTGGGTTTCTTCCACCATATTCTGTGGCATGTATCCAGAGAATGGTCTGCAAAACCAGAGCGACTGTACTGGTGAAACCGAATGTAGTCCTTGTGTTCTGAAATTCTGATATTCGCTGTCCTGCTTGTTTGGCCAAAATAGGACAACTTACAGCTGCAATGGACCTGGTATACGCCAGATAGGTCTAGGGGGAGTGGTTGGTCTTTAGTGGGGTGAATAAGGAATGCCAATTTTCTATATGGTCTGTAACAAGAGGTCAAGTCATGTTTTTTTTAAGATTTTTGTAATTTTTTCCGAGGTGCCTTGGATGTAGAGAATGGTGATGGATTTAGAGTAATCCTTGTTGTGAGGGGGAGGGGGGGTTGTGGTATACTCTCTTCAATATTTTTTGGATTTTTTTTGGGGGTAGTCATTGGCTGAGAAAGTGTTGAGGATGTGATTTAGTTCAATGGTTAGGGCATTGTCATTTGAACAGATTAGTTTAGTCCTGTTGTATAGTGTCTCTACAACTCCATATTGTTGTGAGAGGAGGATGGCGGGATTGTTGGTGAATGTATCTGCCAGTATGGGTGGGTTTTCTATAAACTGAGAAAACCAAAGTTCCATTAGGTTGGTGGGTGACTAGTGTGTCTAGGAAAGGGAGGTTGTTGTTTTCCACTTTTTCCAGGGTGAACTTAATTCTGGGGAGTTGGTGGTTTAAGTGTGTTAAGAAGGAGAGGAGTGTATCAGAGCCATGTGGCCAAATAGTGAACACATCATCAACGTAGCGAAGCCGTATGGTTGGTTTTTGTGACGCAGAGTTTAAGGCTTTCTCTTCAAAAGTCTCCATAAAGAAATTGGCCAAGGGTGGGAAGAGTGGTGAACCCATGGCTGTCCCCTCTATTTGTTTGTAGAATTTTCCCTGCCAAAACGAAATAGCCTGAGTTCATTTGTGAATTGAAATAGGGCTGAGATATCAGGAGGAAATTTAACTTGGATTAGCTCTAAGGTTTCCTTGAGTGGGACATTTGTGAATAAGGAGGAGATGTCAAAACTGACCATTATGTCAGTCTGTTGGAGTGTCAGGTTTTCTATGCTGGCTTTTAAGTGGGCTGAGTTTTTTTATGTGTGATGGTGTGTTGCCAGTATAGTGTGTGAGCGCTTTGGCCAAATGTTTAGCTAATCTGTATGTGGGGGAATCAATGCCATCCACTATGGGGCGTAATGGCACATTTTCTTTATGTATGTATATTTGGGAGGCCACAAAATATTGAAGCAAGTAAACCATAATCTCCCCACCTCACAACAAGGATTACTCTAAATCCATCACCATTTCCTACATCCGAGGCACCTCAGAAAAAATTACAAAAATCTTAAAAAAAACATGACTCGACCTCTTGTTACAGACCATATAGAAAATTGGCATCCCTTATCTGCTCCACTAAAGACCAACCACTCCCATTAGACCTACCTGGTGTATACCAGGTCCCTTGCAGTTGTAAGTTGTCCTACTTTGGCCAAACAGGCAGGACAGTGAATATCAGAATTTCAGAACACAAGGACTACATTCGGTTTCACCAGTACAGCCACTCTGGTCTTGCAGACCATTCTCTGGATATATGCCACAGAATACGGTGAAAGAAAGCCACAATAACACACCGTATTATTGTGGCCTTCTTCTAGAGGCACTGAAGCCTCAAGCTGCTTCAGTCACATGCTGCTTAAGATACTTATCTTTCAGAAATTCCACAAACTCACTCTCCTTGTTCCTATATTATCTTCTCATTCCTTTCCATATTCCTGTAATTAAAGTCGCCCATCAGGATCACCTTCTTTTTGCATGCCCAATTAATTTGCCTAAACATTTCACAATTAGTATTCTAAGCATTCCCTTGCCTATAACAGCATTCCATCAGATACACTAACCTGTTTATTTCAACTTCGCGCCACAAAGATTCAAAGTCTGTGCATGCACTATGAACTTCCACACTTTGTGGACACAATTTCTCTGCAATCATTAATAGCACTCAACCTCCTCTTTTTGCATTTCTATCCTTCTATTTCTATTCCCATTACATCCTCCTCAAACAACCAAGTTTCACCTATTCCAATTATCTTTGGGCATACTGACTCAATCAATGCAATCAAACTCAGCTCTCTTGTTTCGAATTCTCTTTATATTTGTGTGCAAACATAACAATCCCTGTGTGTTTGAGGCCATTCTACCAGCACTAACATTCTCTATTCTAGCTGCAATACCACACCTTTCTCTTTGGTCTGACCACTCCCATTTCCCTGATCCTGACTCTGATTTTCATCCCTACCTGTCTCATCCTCATCTTTATACATTCCATCATCTTGTGCTGCTGCAACTTCATATCCATCTTCCTCCCGTTGTATAATCCATTTAGTTGTGCTATCCTGCTTCACAAGTAGACTCTGATCCTTTACTACATAAAGTTCATGACTTTGTGCCTTCTCAGAAAATATTAGTCTTTCTAAATGCCCAACACCAAACCCATTCAAATGTAATCCATCAAATTTAAATCATTCCAACTTCTCTTGTTAGGACAATTTTAATTATGGTAACACTGATATCATGGAACAGACAGAGAGAGAGAGAGAGAGAGAGAGAGAGAGCATCAGAGAATAAGCAGAATGAATTTCTTGTGTTCCTGAGAGACAACTCTCAGGAATTCAAGTATATATTTAGGCAATATGTAAGTAAAGAAAAGTATGGTTGTGAATAGAGTATATAATCTTACCCCAAACTGACACGAGAGTGATGAGGTGATCACTTGCGTTGTAGCCAGTAATCTGAGAACTTTGCGAAGATGACATATGTGGAACTACAGATTGTGATTAGGGCAAGTGTAAGAGAAAAAACTAGGAGTTACAGAATAGAAAGAGGAGCTGAAAGGATACACTCTATTTGGGAGCTGATCAAGAGATATTTAACAGCAGCAATATCTGAGTGTTCCAAAGGTGTAAAAGCTAAATAAGATAGGAGTAAAATGGATGAATGAAAGCATTAAGCATAAAATTGTATCAACAGACAAAGATTATGTCAGGAAGGCGACAACAAAAGTGCAGTATGGGCTTGTGCTCATTAGCCATTCAAACCAAGAAAAATCCTAGTGAATTTGTATAAGCAATTTATGTTAGTGGTGTTCTGAACCTTTCCCAAAGGTTCAGGTTCAGAACACCACTAAGTCCAACTAAGTTCTTTCTGTATGTAGCAAGCAGAAGAAAGAATAAGTATGGGAGGATAAATGATGTTGGCTGATGGACTGTTCACTGATGCAGAGGAGATAGTTGCAATACTCAATGAATAGTTTATCAGAATAAATTGTGAAATTTAAGGATGTAAGTGAGAGTATTAGAGCACAAAAACAGAGGGTGAAAGAATTAATAGTTGTGGCGGGTATGAATGAATTGAAAGGAGATAAATTTTTTATGAGAGAGGACTTGAAAGTATTGTTAAAGACACCAAAAGAAAAGAGTGACAGAGTTAGGATGGTGAGTCTGTTGCCGCCAGATAGGAGTTTAGAAGGAGAGCCATAATCGCAAATGACAAATGACTTTATGCACAGGTTATGCAGACAGTGTGGAGTGGTGTGGAGTGGTGTGGAATGAGTTTGATGGGCAAAAAGATTTATACAAGATGGATGGCCTGCATTTAAATGGATTTGGTGTGCAAAGACTGGAAAAAGTGTTGCTGAATGAAGTGAAAATGGATGTGAAGAACCAGAGAAACTAGAACTACCAAGGAGGGGGGGGGGGGGAAGTGGATATGCGGACATCAGTGAGACAGTTGAGTGTAAGAATGTATATAATGTACCTGAGCCAGTACTAAGGACAAGAAATCGGGATGGGATACTTTGAATAACGGATCAAGATAGGGGTGGGACAAAGGGACCTCTACATTTCATGTATACCAACGCCAGGAGTATTAGGAACAAGAAGGAAGAATTTTTGGCCTTGATTGGCTCTTCCTGGCCACAGGTTATTGGCATTAGTGAAACATGGCTGACGGAAGATGATATAGTTAGTGGGATAGAATATGTAGGTTATAGTGTGTTTAGGAGGGACAGAGAGAATAAAATGGGGAGGAGGAGTATTATTATTGATGATAGCTGATGAACTGCAACCAAGGAGAATTGAAGTTGTATCGCAGGATAGTGAAAAGAGCTCATTTGAGGCTATTTGGTGTGAGATTGAGACTAGCAGAACAATATATACAGTTGGGTGCTGCTATAGACCAGGTGATGGAATAGATGGTGGAGATAGTATGCACAAACAAATTGATGAAATGAGTGGAAGGAGGGTAATTATTATGGGGAATTTCAACTATGGTAACATTGATTGGAAGGAGGAGAGGACACATGTGAGGAAGGAAATGGATTTTATTCAATTATTAAGGGATAACTATCTGAGACAGCATGTAATTGAAAATACCAGGGGTGTGAGAGTGCTTGACCTGGTAATAGCATCTGAGAATTTGACTGTAATGAATATGACCATGTTGCCACCTATTGGTGAGAGTGATCATAAGGTCTTGACCTGGGAGATGGCTAAAGGTGTGGAATTTTCGATTAAGACAGGGTATATGTGGAATTACCGTGCTGGCAAGTATGGGAGTATGGCAAGCTTAGGAGATTGCTTGGATCAGTGCAATGGCATGTAAAACTGCAAGGGCTGGATGTCGACAGAGCATGGGAAGTAGTCAAGGAGCATTTACAGGAGGTTATGGCTGTAAATAGTAAAACAAGTAGGGATTAAATGGATGAATAACACTATTAAGCTTGAGCTGCAAAAAAAAAAAAACAAATGTGGAGGGAATTTAAAGAAAAAGGTGACCTGCAGGCACACGAACGACATAAAGTGCAGGCCAGAAGGGTAATGAGTGTGGTAAAAAAAGCAAAAGCAGTTTTTGAAAGGAAACTAGCTATGCAAGCTAAAGAGAATCCCAAAATGATTTTAAGGAATAACGATGGTAAGGAGGTCACTGAATCAGTCAGTATAGTGGAATTACTGAGCGAGCACTTTGAAAGAGTATATCATCCAGGTGGTGACATTGAAAAAAATGAAGGAACCATTAGTTTATACAGGAATAGTGATGAATGAAATGGAGGTGAATAGTCTATTACAGAACCTTAATGTGAATACATCTGTGGGATTGGATGATATACCGGCACGGGTCTTACGTGAAGCAGCTAAAGAATTATCAGTGCCCTTGACCATGTTGTTTAATCTGAGTTTCGGGTCTTGTTTAGTCCTGAAGGTGTGGAAAGAGGGGAAAATAGTTCCACTGCATAAAGGAGGATCCAAGACTACTGTTGCAAATTACCGACCGATCAGCATATCAGGAGTCGTTGTCATGGTCTTGGAGAAAGTAGTCAAGGGAAAAATATAGGGATGGATTGATGAAAATGAGATACTGTACAGGGGACAGCATGGCTTTGTGAAGGGTAGATCATGCCTCAGTAACTTGCTCAAGTTTTATAACACAGTGATGGCTGAACTGGATAGGGTAATGGGTTTACAGTGATACTACTGGACCTGGCTAAGGCATTTGACAGGATACCACATGGAATTCTAATCCGTAAACTACAACATATGGGAATGCATATAGGGTTGGTGAGATGGATAGGTGGGTGGTTGATGGAGAGATATCAGTGAGTAGTTTATTCAGGAGTAGAGTTCAAAAGACAGCATATGACTAGTGGCGTGGCACAGGGTTCTGTTCTTGGACAATGCTGTTTAATTTGTTCATTAACGATATAGGGAAGGATCTAAGAGGAAGAGTTCATTTGTTCGCTGATGATGCAAAGTTGGGTAGGGCAATAGTGAATGCAGAAGATGTCAAAATCTTGCAGGATGACTTGGATAGATTGGAGTTCTGGGCTAAGGAGAATGGATGTCAATTTAATGTGACAAAATGTAAGGTTATGCATTTTGGGGTGAAAAGATTAGCAGCAGTATACCACATTGGTGGAACTGTACTCCAGGAGATTGATGAGGCCAGTGTTGGATTCTGAATATATAGAGATTTGAGTAATTAATATTTGCCACAGAATCCAACATGATCTTCCATCACTTAAGCTAGACTTGTAATTATTATTTAATGTAAATCGCTTGTTTATAAATTAATATTCATGTAACTACCTTTAAGTTTATTTGATATTTAATCAAGGATATATATTAATAGCGAAAAGACTTTGTATTAAAATATTATCAAGTTTATTTTATTTATTGCTATGTTAATATTATAAGAATTTGTATTCAACATTTTAACTGCATATTAATTGAAATGTAAATATTCCTTATATGTTCCTGTATGTAGAGGTATAACGTTATGCAATGCCTCAGTTTTAATATATTTTGTTTTGGTTGTAATGGAGACGTATGTAAGATAACTAGCATGAGTTTAGACAGATCGGTATTGAAGGGCTGGAAAGGATTTTAGTAGAAGTAGAACACGAGAACAATTTCGGCGGGAAGAAGGAATATATAAGCGAAGAACAGAGAAAATGATTCATTCGGGGAAACAGAGTGCGATAACAGTGAGTCGGCGAGTCACTCAAGTAGCTAATTAAAGTTTACTAGTCGAGGAGCGAGTTGGCTAGTAAGTTGTAGAATAACAAATAATGCAACGGAAGATAGCAAGGTGACAACTGGATGACTAGCTATACTTTAGTTGGCTTTAAATTCAGGACCGACTTTTCAGGGACACACGGAAATTTGAAGCTTAGCACAGAGTAACTAAGAGAATAAGTAGAGGCAGCAAGGTTGAATTTAAACGATAGCTGTGTTAAGAAATATAGTGCCTAAAAGACTAATTAAATGCTGGAAATATAGGCAACTGTGCATAAAAACTTCAAGTTAAAGAATTACTGCGTGTATCCTTAGTTCATGAGTTATTAGTAGAATACTGAATTGGTCAAGTGATGTCAAAGATAGTACAAGCGTTTTGCTCTATACAAGAACGTTTAACTATGTGAATTGCGACCATTAATTTATTCAGTTATTACTAAGAAGATTTGTTTTAATGAGTGCTGTTAATGTTTTAAGTGAATACAGTTATAAAAGGTGTTCGTATATAAATAGATGAACAAGGAAGATTACCAGTTAGAATTATCCAGCTTTTGATACTCCTATGCGGAGATATGTGTGTGTTTCTTCCTAAAGTATCCCTATATTAACAGTAACTTTTTGCGGAGATTAGCTGGAGTGTGGATTTAAGAGTGTATACTTGTAAAGAGGTGTTGAGCCCTTATATTGTATTTGAAACTTAAGTAACTATGAGATATTAGTGTAATTGGTTAGTAATGAACTTTATGATATTGAACTTTATTAAATAGTTAATTGAATTTTGTGAAAGCTGTATTTCAGACAACAGATTAGCCATTGCCTGAAATTACATGACTGTATTACCAGATGAGCTAAAATATTTATAATACCTTATTCAGTGATTTAACTAAAGTGTATAATTTGTAAGCCTAAATTAAATGTTTGTTTTGTTGATCTAAGGTTGTATTTTGCCTGAATCTCTTTTACTGCACCATTCATAAAATATTCGAACCAAAGCGGGTGAATTAAATAAGTTAAATAAACTCGGCCTGTATACATAATAACAACATATAAAAGGGAAATAGTTGAGAGTTGGTTTTACTTCAATTATTGGACTAATTTAGATATAGAGTAGCGCAGTCAATAAATACAAATTTTCTCTATATTTGAATTAGAAATCAACTAACAACCTATTTTTTGTTTAAGAACATCGTAGTAACAAAATGTCGGATTCAAAGAATAGGTTAAGACGAAATAGGATCCAACACCAGGGACTTGGAAGTGTTGGTGGATAGGGAGATGAAGTTTAGGGGGCACATTGCAAAAGTAGCTAAATCAGCTCATCAACTCACTTGGTTGTCAAAAAATACTTTGAATCCGACATTTTGAAGATTTGTGGGTTGCAGAAATTAGTTGATAGGCAGAAAAGGGGAGATATGATTGAATCATTTAAATTGCTAAAGAGTTTCTATAGGATTAATTCAGAGGATATTTTTGAGATCAGGACTAGTGGTGGGAGAACTAGGGGACACCTATGGAAGCTGAGCAAGAGTGTGGTTAGCAAGGGTGTTAGAGCTGGGTTCTTTACTTTTAGAGTGGTAAATGAGCGGAATAAGCTGCCAGAGTGTGTTGTGGGTGCTATGACGGTGAGTGAGTTCAAGGCAAGGTATGATAGATACTGTGAGAATGTCGTATAGTTGTGTGGACATGATGTTTAGGGCCTTCCTCGATGAGTCTAAGGAGTCCCTGGAGTCACCCGTAATAACAATAACATCATGAGAATCTGGAGTGTAGATGCATGGTAGAGGAGGAACTAATAGTGAGTGAGCAAGAAGTATATGATGAATTAAGTAAACTTAATGTTAATAAAGGAAGTAGGACAAAACATCACTGTGTGTCTTAAAGGAATGCTCCAAGGAATTAACAGCATTCTTGGCACGTGATAAACATGAATCTTGCAACAAAGCAAGTCTGAAAGTGGGGAAAACATTCACCTTTAAAAAGCAAGGGAGAAGCTGAGGCTACAAATTATAGGTCAATTTGTGTGTCAGATAGGTTGATGAGGATTCAGAATTCAGTGGATAATGGCAGTATTATCTAGGACAGTCAGAATGAGTTTGTTAAGAGGAGATCATGTTTGAGCAATCTGCTTATGTAATACAAGGTGATGAAGTCACTGGATAAAGGTGATGTATACTTGGATTTGTCAAAGACCTTTGATAGATTACCACACAACAAGCTAGTAATCTATCAGCTTGTTGTGTGGTAATCTAAAATGAAATTAATATGATAAGAAAAGAGAGGCTAGAGAGCTGGATAGGTGATTGACTGCCAGAAAGATATCAGCAGGTAGTGTATGGAAAAATAGTATCTCAAAAGAGGAAGGTCACTAGCAGAGTGCTTCAGGAGTCTGTTTTGGGGCTAATATTGTTTAACTTGTATGATAATGATTTTGGGACAGACTTAAATGGATATATGCAGCTGTTTGCAGATGATGCAAAGTCAGGAAGAATTATGAGGAGTAGAGCAGATGTATCTTACAAAAGGATATGAATAGACAATGTGAGTGAGAAGTGAGTGGAGATACCAGTTTAATGATGCAAAGTACTGCCAGTTTAATGGCAGTACTTTACATCATTTAATGTCTGTATAAGCAAAAATTGCTTATACAGGCTATTTAAAATATTTTTATTATATAGATGGACCATTTAGAAAACATGCACAGTGCCCAGGTGTCCACATATTTGCTCTCTAATAAGTCCACTTTTATAAGATTTCACTGGCCTGACAGCTGTTTCAAACTGGTTGGTATGCTTTGGAGACCAGGCAGAAACCTAAAGAGAGCAAAAACTCTCTTTTAACTAAGGAACTTGAAATATATTTTTCATAAGTAACCTCTCAGGCAGTGCATATATGGACTCCTAGGCAGCATGCATGTTCTCTAAGTCTGTGCTACGGCGACTCGTAAATGCCAGCAAGTGTATCTCACAAGCTCTGTTCAACATATTTTGACAAAACTTTCATAGTTTCTACATTTGACTTTGAATAATGATGGATCTAATATCCACTTGATTTTTGTAATTTTTTGGCTCTTTATTTTAGTAAAAAAACAAAAAAACTTGGTTTTGCTCAGATGGATTAGTAGGTAATCAAACAGATCATGTAAATATTATTAATATTATTAACATCTGACCTCCATGGAGTCAAAGAACTCATTATAGGATGTACACACTATCACATATAAAGCTCATCCAATCATCTCTAAAACTATTCAAACTTCTCAAAGACCTTTGATAGATTACCACACAACAGCTGGTAATCTATCAAAGGTGAAGAACCTTCTCCCTCACTCCTCTGCTCACACCCTCCTTATAGTTTACAGGGATGGCCTATTGTTCTGCTCCCTCTCCCATTCTATAAAAAATCTCTTCCCTTGAATAGCTTATACACCTAATCATATCTCCCCATCTTCCTTCTACTCACAAAGCCTAAATTTTATAATTTACATTCTTTCAATCCATCTTCATACTCCACATTCCAAAGACCAGTGACCCATCACCATCATTAAATTCCTGTCATGTACCCTCAAGGGGTGTACAGGATATGATAGTACTACATGAAAAATTTACATCATTACTAACTTCCTATCTACATTTTCCTCCAAATCATTCTGTTACCTGTCAAGACTCCAACATTATCAGATCTTACATTTCTATCTTCTAAGGCACTTTTATAGTATCAATCCCCTTATATCTTGGTCTTCCTCTGGGTCTTTTTCCTGCCAACCTGGCAGAGAACACTTGTTTTGCTAATCTTCCCTTGCCCATTCTGTTTAAGTGACCATACCACCTGAGATTAGCTATGCTAAAGCATTCCTGGATGCCGACAATGTCAAGTTCTTATCTAATATCTTCCTTTTTAGTATGATATTGCCATTGATGCCATCTGTTCATAACCCAAATCTTTCTCACAACTCTCATATCTACAGTCTCTAGTCTTTGGTCAAGTGTTTTACTTCTGACCCAGCTCTCAGATCCATAAGTTAAAACTGGTTTGAGCACACTGTCTTGTATACAGCTAATTTAGTGTTCTGACTAATTTCGCTCTTATTCCATATGAATTTATTCAATTGACTTCCTACCATACCAGCTTTGTTGATTCTGTTGTCCATTGCCATATTTACTTTACCATCTTCACTAAAAATTGTGCCTAAGTAGCTGAAATGTTTTACTTGTTCTATAGATTCTCCATTCACAATGCCTCCATTCACCTTCATACCATATTTATTACAACAGTTATTCAATTTAGTCAGAGAATCTTGTAGACTTGTAATGGATTTATTTAGAAGTATAACATTGTCTGCATAAAGCAAAGAGCTGATATTAACATCTGCAATTTTGATATCAAGTTTAATACCACTTTCCATCATAATGTGATCCATATAGATAATGAATAACAGAGGGGATAATGTACATCCTTGTCTGACACCAGATTTAACATTAAATTATCTTCCTATACTTCAATTCCAATTGCTGACTTACAACTAAAATAAAGACTAAATATTGCTTAATATAATGCCCCTTTGACACCATACAACTGTAGCATTTGGAATAGCTTTTCTCCTGGCACCTTGTCATATATCTTTTCCAGATCTACAAAACTTAAATACAGATCTTTGTTATATTCCCATGATTTCTAAACTATTTGTTGTAAGGTGAAGATCTGATCCTGACAGCCTCTATTTGGCCTGAATCGATCTTGTTCTTCACCAAGCTTTTCTTCCACAATCTTTCTCAACCGTTTCTCAAGTATACTTGCATAAATCTCAACATGAACACTCAGTAGAGAAATTCCTCTGTAATTCTAACATTCAGTTTTATTTCCCCCCTCTTTATATATGGGTACTATGAGAGCTCTACTCTAATCATCTGGAAATTGACCCTCTGTCCAAGCATTCTGAACTATGCAGCAGCCACTGTAGGACTGTTATACTTTCATAATTTAGCATTTCTTGTCGAACATTATCTACTCCTGCTGCCTTTCCACATTTCAGGCTTTTGATGGCTTTTTTCTACTTCAGGTATGGATATTAATTCTGACTGCATGCCTGTTAAGTGTTTTTGTTATCACTGTGCTGTCACTGCTTGTTTCATTTAGCAATTTTCCGAAGTAATTACTCCACACTTCAAGGATATCTTTTTCTCCCAGTTTCTTATCACCTGTACCATCTCTAATTCCTTTTACAGCACTCTTTCCTCCGTTTCTGAGCTTCTTCAGCAACCTCCAGAATATCTTGCAACTTTCTTAATATTTATTTTCTATTTTTTTACAAGTCTTCCCATGACTTTTGTTTAGATAGTTTTACATGGTGTTTAAGCTTTCTTACATTTGTCTCTGTATTCTCTAAGAGCACAAGCTGACTTATTTGCAGGAACTTTTGATATACTTTCTTCTTTTCCTTCACTACCTCTTTAACTTCCTGTGTCCACCATGAGTTCTGATCTGATTTTTCTATCCTTGCAGACAACCTCACCACATGCCTCTCTGGCTGAATCAATCAGGGTTTTCTTCAAGGCTTGCCACTGAATTTCCAAGGTTTGGTTCCTGTTCTCAAACTCTTTCGTTTTTGTTTCAATAATCTTTGTGTATTTTAGTCTACAGTTCACATCTGAGAGCTGCTCAACTTTTATTCACATTAAAACTTTCTTACATGTTATTCTTTTCAATATGAAATTCAATTTCATCCTGCTCAAAACTTAATGGTGATCACTTCCAATTTCAAATCCTCTGTACACTCTAATGTCCTGCACCAGGTAGAAAACATCACTATCAAAATAACATAGTCAATGAGAATTTTCTTATTTCTTGCCTCTTCTCTCCATGTGAATGTCTGCACTTTTTATGTTGGAACATTGTGTTAGTAATAACCAGTCCATGTTCTGAGCAGAAATCCAACAGGGATTTGCCTTTATTATTATTAACTTTGCTCTTTTCTCCAAATTTTCCCAATATATTTTTGAATGTCTGCCAATCATTTCCTACTCTGCTATTTAGATCACCAACAAGAACCAACTTTTCCTTTTTCATTGTGTCAGTTGCTTTCTCTCAAGTCTCAAAAAATTCCTCTACTTCTCCCTTGTAGAATCTTTTGTGGGACCATAGGCACAAATAAGTCTCATTGTTCACTTCCCCATTCTGATATTTTCCTACATCACTCTACTTGATATGGCCTGATATTCAAGAAGATTAGCATCGTATTTAGTGTTGAATACTATGGCTACTCCTTTTCCTTGAGTGCCATTGCCTGAATATAACATTTTGTATTCATTACTCAGGAAGATATCACAAATTTTTGTCTATTTTGTTTCATTCACACCTATTATGTCGATCTGGTACTTATCTCATTCCTCAGCTAGCTCCATTTCTTTGCCATTCAGGCTTCTTATGTTGATAGTACCGATCTTGAACTTTGGTAATGTTCAGTTGGGGGTATGTTTTAGGCTTTGTTCCAGTAGCTGACTTTTCACTGTTCACCTTAGTTCACTGGCGAAAACAATGGGGGGGGGGGCATTGTTTAACTGTGCGACGCTCTAGCAGGCATGAAATTCTTTCATGTTGTACCATCATTTTATATTGTGATTTAAGCCAATATGAATATAATTTAGTCGGCTAATTGCCAGCCTATCCTTGTTTGTTCAGTATCCATAGATACTTAATAGGGTGCACTAATGGAAGGCGAGGATTGGACATTAGGTCAGAAGCCCTGGTCATTTCTCCGTGTTCCTTTAAAGGCTATGTGGAGGTCTCCTCTCAGTTATTCAGCTTTGACTTTTAAGTACCCCAAATCCCAATTATTGCTTACCATATCTCAATACCCTACATTTTGCAACACTGAACTGATAGTTACACTTACCTGCCCACTCATGCAATCTATTCAAGAGCTCCATTAAGGCCATAACACCTGCTTGACTTTTGCTCTCCCCAATCTTACATCATCTGCATATCACCAGTTAAACTCATCTCAATATCATTAATATACAAATTGAACAACAGCAGTTCCAAAACTGGGGTGTGCAGTACACAACCAGTCACCTTCCTTTTTTAGGATACTACACCCACATATACAACTTTCTGATATCTATCTGGCAGCCAGTCACTGATCCAATTCAGAAGTCTGGTATCCAATTCCATTCATTTCAATTTATTTAAAAGCTTTTCGTGTTGCAGTCTATCAAAACATTTTGCAAAATCTAAGTATACCACTGTATATTCATCTCTCTTTTCCAAGACATTTGTCACCTTGTTATAGTACAAAAGCAAGTTAGTGAAACATAATCTCCCTTTAACAAACCAATACTGATACTGCTGTTATCAACTCATTTCTGTATCCTACTACTCACCGGTCTCTCTAGTACCTTCACAATTCCAAATATACAGAGTGGCCTACAACTTGTAGCCACAGTCTCATCACCATCTTTATGCAGTGCAACAATTTTACCTTCTTTCCACTCCCGAACCAATGCTACTGCCAATTCCCTGCAACATTCCTTTAAGATCCTTTCTTTTAGTGTTGCATGGTGATCAGCATTCATTTTAGAAATTATGGACTTTACACCCTTGTTATAAATAACTATTTTAATTTCCCGACGTTTCAACCTTCACATTAAAGTCCTTATCTGGAGTATAGACAAATACACAACGACAAGCTGAGTTATATTTCACACAGTAAGCTAAAGAAACAATGATTTGATCACCGGTTATTCTACTGGCATGACCTCTAGTGAAAAAAAAAATAAAAAATACAGATAAAATTACAAATTAATTATTTAGAAACTACATCAAAGCTAAATTCTATTTAAGATAACATGAGAGAAACATTCTTTCTTATAGATAGTTTTCTTACAGTAACAATGATGTCCTATTTTTAACATTACAATTGTTATATTAAGTTTAGGAGTACTGTTTATAGTTAACTCTTAGGGAGAAAAGTTCCGTGGGTAGAATATGTGCCTTCCACATGCTTGGGATTTTTAGACTATCATTATTGTTAAGAGTGGAGTGGTTGATAAGAATCTCACAGGCTTCTTTAAATTTGCATTCATACCATGTTTTGATGTAATGTAAACAACTGTTTTTCCAGTCAATTCTATGTAAAGTGTTCAGGAGATGATCAGAGAGGTCAGCTTCACCACAGTTATTATATTTAATGTGTTGTTTATGTTCCTTTTGTCTGATAGGAATTGTGCATCCTGTTTCCCTTTTATATGGCAGATTACAGGTGCAGTAAATATGGTATACTCCAGAGTGGGCCAGCGGAGGGAGTGGGTCTTTGGATGAGTTGAGTAAGCTTTTTAATTTTGCAGGAGGTTTAAAGGTGGCTTTGAGGTTGTATTTCTGTAGTATTCTGCTTATTTTATCTAATGTCCCTTTAATGTAAAGAATGGTTATAATTTTATTGTAGTCTGGTTTATCTTTGGTTTTTTATTGAGGTCTTGTAGAGAATTTTGTTAATTCTGTTTTGTAAGTCCATAATTTCTAAAATGAATGCTGATTACTGTAATATTAAAAGAAAGGATTCTGATAATTCATGGAGATTCAACCCACAAACGATGCAATCAATACGGTAAGTTGAAGATTCATGTTTCTGGTTTGATCAATTGACTGGCATTTTTAAAATGTTGTAGGGACAGCAATATCAGTCCGAATTGCATCAAACTAAAGAGAAAATTTACCTCAACAAAGGCGCAACGAATATACCACTGCATGGAGAAAGCGTTACTCAGAGAACAGACCCAAGCAATGAGAAAAAAAATTGGCCATAACTCAAAACCAGGTGCAAATTATAAAATCTGAACTTTCAAGTTACTTGAACGCAGATATTTGGATTATCCTCGAAAAGATTACGGACAACACAACAAACCATATCCCTTCAGACTAAGAAAGAAAATCTCATATCCAAATTTCTTAGGCTAAAAGATAGACAAAACCAATGAACATATTTGAATTTCTTCACAGTGAATGTTAACAACCAACCAGAAGCAAGAAACAACAGAAGCCACCAATCGCCTGCAGGTAACAGTAACATAGTTAACCTATCCAACCACACCTTAAACAAAGATGAACTCTCGCTACTCAGCAAAGGTCTAAAATTTGCCGTAGCACCCAGATCGATAAACAAACTGGATTTTATTTATAATATTGAAAGAGACTTAATATTCATCCCAAATAACATAGCAGATAAAATATGTTTAGAAACTGCCAACATTTTAAATATAAATCATAAGAAAACAATAACAAGCAACTTAACGAAACACAAATTAACAGTGGTGAAATCATTAAAATCAAATCCGAACATCGTAATAACTAGAGCCGATAAAGGAAGTGCCACTGTTATTCTAAACCAAACCACTTATTGAGAAAAAAATGAATCTGCTAGTTTCAACAATAGTACATACCAACTTGCTAACTACGACCCAACCAATAGAAAAAAAAGAAAACAGAAAAACTACTTAATCAATTACTACATAGTCCAAAGATACAGTCAAAAAATCACTTCCGCACTATGCTCGTTCCCCAGAATTTACAGTCTACTGAAGATACACAAACAAAACACACCACTCCAGCCAATAATAGAAGGTACAGACAGCACGAATTATCACCTAGCCAAGAAATTAGTGGCGACACTCAAGGAGTTTATAGGTCATTCCCCTTCCTATATCAGAAACACACAACACTTCATAAACATAATCAAAGACACTACATTACAAAAAGATGATTTATTAGTCAGTTTTGATGTCTCTGCCCTCTTTACGAATGTCCCAATCAATGACACAATCCTTCTTTTACAGAAAAAATTCCCTCCAGATATCATGGCACTCTTTGCGCGTGTATTACGGTCTGGTTATTTCGTATAGCAAAACACTTTCAACCTACAAAAAAGAAGGTACAGCCATGGGCTCGCCATTATCCCCCCCCATTGCTAACTTTTATATGGGACATTTTGAGCAACATGCTCTAGATTCCTCTCCTTTAAAACCCAAAGTCTGGCTCAGATACGTCAACGATGTTTTCATGATCTGGCCCCATGGCTGCCAGACACTAGACACTTTCCTTAGCCACCTAAACAAACAACACAAACGCATACAGTTCACAACTGAGATTGAAAAATAGAACACAATTCTGTTTCTAGATACACTTGTCACACGTTTTCCTTCTGGCAGTCTTTCCTTCACTGTTTAATGGAAACCGACACAAACTGGCCAATATATACGCATAAACTCCTACTACCACCACCGCCCAACACAAAAACTAGGTGTCATTAATACTCTAAAAAATAGGGCTTTGAAGATCTGCTCCAATGAACAAGCACTGAAAGACGAATTTAAAGTTATCAGTAATACTTTGATAAAAAATGGTTCAGCCAAAACACTATTAATAAAATTCTCTACAAGACCTCAATAAAAAAACAACGATAAACTAGACTACAATAAAACTATAACCATTTCTTACATTAAAGGGACATCAGATAAAATAAACAGAATATTACAGAAATAGAACCTCAAAGTCACCTTTAAACCTCCTGCAAAATTAAAAAGCTTACTCAACTCATCCAAAGACCCACTCCCTCCGCTGGCCCACCCTGGAGTATACCATATTTACTGCACCTGTAATATACCATATATAAGGGAAACAGGACGCACAATTCCTATCAGACAAAAGGAACATAAACGACACATTAAATATAATAACTGTGGTGAAGCTGGCCTTTCTGATCATGCCCTGAGCACTTTACATAGAATTGACTGGAAAAGCACCGGTCGTTACATCACACCAAAACATGGTATGAATGCAAATTTAAGGAAGACTGTGAGATTCTTATCAACCACCCCAATCTGAACAATAATGATGGTCTAAAAATCCCAAGCATATGGAAAGCTCATATTCTACCCACGGAACCTTTCTCCCTAAGAGTTGACTATAAATAGGACTGTAGATAATCCAGAATCCTAAATCTAATATAACAATTATAATGTTAAAAATAGAACATCATTGTTACTGTAAGAAAACTATCTATAAGAAACAATGTTTCTCTCATGTTATGTTAAATAGAATTTAGCTTTGATGTAGTTCCTAAATAATTAATTAATTTGTAATTCTATCTGTATTTTTTTTTTCACTAGAGGTCATGCCAATAGAATAACCGGTGATCAAATCATTGTTTCTTTAGCTCACTGTGTGAAATGTAACTCAGCTGGTCCCTGTATATACTCTAGATGATGACCTTAATATGAAGGTCGAAATGTCAGGAAATTAAAATAGTTACTTACAACACAGGTGTAAAGTCCATAATTTCTAAAATGAATTCCCTTAAGACATGTGGTGATATGTCATCAAATCCTATCACCATATTGATATCAAGGTTACTTATTTCTTGAAATACTCCTTCTCAGTTACAATTAAGGGATGCTTTCCTATGTCCTCTACATCTAAGTTTCTCAAGATTTCACCATGATGAGGATGTCACACCCTTATAAATTGATCACTGAATATCTCAACAATGTCTTCTGCAGCAGTTACCATTCTATCATTTTCATCCATTAACATCATCTTACCATAATCATTTTTCCTTCTAGTTGCAACATATCTAAAAAACTCTCTATGGTATTTCTTCACCTGATTTACTAATTTCTGCACTTACTGCACTTTTGTTGTCCTTACTAACGAAGCAAACTTCTGGCTTGTTCTTGATGCTCTTCATGTAACTGATTATTACCATTATTCATCTTGTACTCCCTCCAAAGTGTCTTCTTCTTCATCTTCCAGATTTCATGCTTAAGCTCCTGATTAATCCATTTTACACCTACCTTATTCAGCCTTTTGAACTTTTGAATTCATTCGCACATTGACGAGTTATGTATTTCTTTGTCGGTTCCCAAGTAGCATTTATTTCCTTACCACTCAACTTCTCATTCCAAAGCTATAGCTCCAAGATGTCTCCTAAGCATGTCATAAATATTAACCTTTACTTCAAAATATATCATTTCCTCACAGAAGTCTGCAAATGACTAACCACAGCCCAGGCGATCACTTCATGATCACTCTTACCAACTGGAGAAAAGTGTGAAATCCATCTCACAATTACATCCTCTGATGAAATTATCATATCTAAAACTCTCGATTCTCACAAGCTCCTTTATGTGCTGCCTGAGATAGTTATCTCTCAAGAACTCGACAAATTCATTTTCCTTATTCCCAAATGCTATCTCTTCATTCTATACCACCATAATTAAAATTAATCATCATAATTTCCATTCTTTTGTTTGCTAACCCAAGTTGTTTACACATTTCTTCATTACCATTCTCTACATTCCCTGGCTTATAGCAACATCCAACTAAATGTCTTCCTGTCCACCTCCATCTCACAGCCTCATAACCACCACCACCACTATTTTCCTCTTTCATGTCTACCTTATGTGGGCATAATTCCCATGCTATCATCAGCAGCATCCACCCCCCTCCCTTCTTGTTCTTTCTATCCTCATGAAAAACACCATATCCTACTATTTCTATTCCCTTCAGGATATCATCTTCATTCAACTATGCTTCACTTATGCCAACGATTTTGGGATGAACGAACTTAATCAATGAAACCATTTCATTTCCCTTATTTCTGATACTTCTGGCATTTGTAATAAACACAACAGTTCACTTTTAGGTCTATAACCAGTCCTACCCCAGGCACTTGTTGGTTGTGATTTCCCCACCCCACCTGCTCTTGCCCAATCACCTTTATCACCACTTACCACATACTCATATCTGCTCAGTCTCAACTTCCCCAACCACATCCCAATCTATTCCATTTCTATACTGATCATCCCCACGCATATTTTCACTACTACTATGAACATCTACTCTCCATATCTCATATTTCCTTGTAACCATAAGTTCCCCCCCCCGTTTCCCTGTTCCTTTTGCATTCTTATTCTCTCTACTACTACTGTTTCCATTGCCAAGCACTTCTGTCTCTTCAATAGTCCTGATCTTTCACTCTCCTAATTCTGATCTCTTGCTTGCATCACACAATGCACTTCATTCTAGCAACACTTTCTCCAGTGCACTCACTCCAAAGTCAATCAAATGCAATCCGTCAGGTCTGTATAATTCCATTCTTCTCTCAAATACATGAACAAACTGCACGCACAGCTCTGCTAGATACCATTCATGATTCTGGCTCTCTCTGTCTTAATTCATCATTGTCATACCTAGGCAACACTGACAACATTTCCCAAAATACTGTTATCTTTCACTGTTCTCAATAACCTCCTGATATTCATTCTTATATAATGATAACAAAGATGCAAGATATGTCTAAGAAACATCTGTACTTATAGAGGCAGCAATACAGAACAAGGTTACATTTCATATTAAGACTTTGTCAAATGGGAAATGTTAACAGAAATACTAATCGATATAATATCAAAAAAGTGCAATTATATAAACATACAAACACTATAATGAAAAAAAAGATAAAGCAGGAAGAACAATATTCAATCCCTCCTATATTCAAGAGAAACATGGAAAACAAATGGACTCAAATCAAAAATATTACTACTTGTATATGAATACTACTTGTGTTGTCATTTGTGAATCCTTCAATTCACAAATGACAAGGCTGACAGAGAAAAAAAAATAGAAAAATAAATAAATAAATATGTCAAAAAGGTTCTTTGAATGCAGTGGGATACTTTAAAGATGATAAAAACTCAAATATTGACTTAATAACTAAGGAGATTTAATTGCTCAAGAGAAAGAAACTGAGGAATTCAGACAGTGTTTTGAGAAGCTGTTAAACAAATCATCATCATTATCACTAGATAAAATCTTAACACTAAGGGACATGTTGAAGAACTGAGAAACCATTTCTAACAGAAGTTATGAATGTTATTAAATCAAAAAAAGCAGCCAGTGGAAATAAACTCACAGCAGAACTTCTAAAATTGGAGGAACACCATTAACAACTGAGAATTATAAACTCATTAAGCTAGCATGGCAAAAAAGAAAGAAATCCCAGTTTGCTGAAATACACCATACTTTGTTCTGTTTGGAAATGGAGACCCCATGATGACTAGTATCTACAGAGGCCTGGTTGGCTGAGTGGTTAGCATATCCACTCTCCAGCAAAGGCTGAGGGTTAGAATCCTGCCGTGGGCATGGATGTTTGTGAGTGTCTGTGAAAACTAGTGGTGGCAGGCGGTAGTAGATGGAGTTGGTGTGGATGATGAAGGTGGTTATGGTTAGTGGAGTGGTGGAGACTTAGAGTTGTAGAGTAGGTGCCCTCCCTCGATGAGTCTTTGGACTCCCTGGAGGTGTTATGTAATAATAATAATATCTTCCTCTTGGATACTTGCTACAAATTATAATCATACACACTAATTTGGTAAAGAATTAATGCATGCAAGGGTGGTTCCATAAGTTTCCAGCCCGATTAACTTTTAGAGGTAATAGAAAGAAAACAGTTATGTCACTCTTCAACATAATTTCCCTTTACTTCAACACAGTTTTCACATCTTTTAATTAACATTTCCATGCCCTTGAAAAACTAATCTGTACTTTTGTCTGCAAAATCGCCTAAAACTGCATCTTTCATCTCATTGTTGTCTGCAAATTTTCTTCATCATAGGTCTTCCTCTTCAGTTTCAAGAAGAGGTAGTAGTCACTGGGTGCAAGATCTGGGCTGTTGGGTGGGTGTTCAATCTCCTGGAAGCCACAATCCTTCAGTGCAGCCCTTGCAACAATAGCCATATGAACTGGAGCATTGTAAAGCAGGCAAACACGATGACTCAGCATTCCTCATTTCTTCTCCTTTATGGCGTTGTGCACTTTGTGCAGAAGTGAAGCAGAATATTCTGCATTCACGGTGGTATTCCTTTCCTTGAAGTCTATCAAGAGAATTCCCAGCAATCCCAAAAGATTGTTGCCATGATCTTCTTGGTGGACTGAGTGATCTTGGCTTTTCTTGGTGATGCTTTGCACCACTTCATGGATTCTCTTTTGGAAAGAGGATCATAATGAAGGAGCATGGATTCATCCCCAGTGACAAAGGATTCCAGAACTTCTCTCTGATTCCCTTGGCAAAGCTCTAAAAACTGGCAGAAACAGGTCACACAATGTTACTTTTGAATTGAAAAGAGAAGTTGGGGCACTCGCCTTGCACTTCGTCATGAAAAGCTTCTCGTGAATGATGCAAAAGATATTGTTATAGGAAGTCACAACCTTGCTGAGGTTTCTTTGCGCTTCAGCAGTCTGTCATTGAGCAGTTTCTCCTCAACAAGAAAGACATTTTCATCAGTCATCACTTCCACAAGCTGAAGGCCAACCATCACGAGGATCACCTTCGATGCTCTCTCTTCAGGTCAAACTGTTTACCCATTCCTTCATGGTGGAATATGAAGGAGAAGCTTCCCCATAAACACTATCCGATTGCTGTTTGATAGCACTTGGATAAAGCTCTTCTTTGGTGATAATCTTTATCACTGCAAGGTACTCAATTTTAACATTACAGCCATGTACCGTGCCATGTGTTAGGCAAATGAGTGCCTCTAACTGAATGATGCAGGTAGAGAGTTAAAACAGGTACACTGAGCTCCCCACAGATGGTGCTATCTGTCACGCATGGCATTTTAAAATTGGTGGAAATTTTGTATGTCAGGCCAGAAACTTTTGGAATCTGCCTCATATAATTCAATCAGAGACTATTTGTGTGGCTTCTGCAAGAAAATGCCAATAAATGATCATATTTTCACACTTCAGTTGTTACAAAAACATTATGAATTAGATAATTACATCTAGTATTTGTGGATGATACGCAAGCATATGACAATATACATCAAAACACACTATAGAATGCAAAATGACTTTTTTTAGAATATCAAAAAAATATACAATATGATATAACTACGTAACTGCCATATAGCATTTCTCTACTAGGTACATTTCCTACAGGAATATTCATCAAGTTTTAAAATAAAATCTGGACTTCACCAAAAAGATGCTTTCCCTTCAATCTAGCATTGGAAAAAGTCAATGGAGACCTAAATGAACAAAGGATAATGGAAATAAATGGGAATAGCATCATATATACAAACTACATCTTATTTATTTAAGCCAAGTAACTGGATTTTATCATAAACCATGAGAAGACTATGAGCATTTCAAAGACATATCCAGACCAATCCAACTTGGTTGTTAATAATTATATCTTTGAGCATGTGAATCATTTCAACTATCTAGGAGTCAACAGTTACAATGATATGCATCACGAGTTAGAGAAGAGAACTGAGAAGACCAAATGATATTTTTACAATTTTTTCACTCTCAAAATCTAGTATATTAAACAAAAGAAAATCTCTGTATAAGCTATTCATGACCAACATTAACTTATATTTATGAAACAGTCAACAAGAACATGTATCACATTTGAAAGAAAAGTACTGAGAAATTTTTTGGACATCTTACAATCAAAACACCAGACTTGATAAGAAACGATGAAACTTGTTTCAAACACCCAACATTCTATCACTTATTAAGAAGTAAGAGAATTGAGTTGTCAATTAATCAAACCAGTGCTCTTACAAATAAAACTGACAAGATTTCTACACCTCTTTTTGTCATAGGCTACATCTTATGTAAATTGTTCATCCAGCATGATGGATAGATGTGGTCTGAAAGACCTAAGACAGCTGGATGAACAATTTACATCAGATGCAGCCCTATGACAGAAAGAAGTATAGAAACCTGGCAATGGCAGCATTAGTTACATAAATGGCCCATTAAGCTGTTGAGGAGGAAGAGGATAATAAAATTAGCGAGCTCTCCAAAATTAATAGAACATTTGACACTTATAAAGAATTTAAAAGTTGTCACATATGCAAATTCAAAAACCTCCAGCAACATGTACAGTCGATACTGAATGGTGGCTCATCTATTGCTCATGCCATTATTACAAAAAAGAATCAGCAACTGCCAAAATTAAAAATTATTAAGATTGCATATGAAATCTATGCTCCATCTCTCATTATTGTCTCTATAATAATGTGCATTTAAATTTGGATAACATCCATATGAAAGCTAAACATCTAATTTACATATTGTGCTAAGATTATTTTGTTATTTTCAAAATTACAATAAGCAAATCAGCATTAAAAAGAATGGAATTTAATGACCAATTCTCTGCCATTCTCCATCTGAATGAGAGTGACTACCTGCTTATTCAAGCATAATTCTTAAAAACATTCCTGATATTTGCAAAGTATAGAAATCGAGCATGATATTAAATATAATTAAATTAAATAAAATCACCATCACCAACTGGTAGCATAATAAAAAATGTCACCATGATGCAGTTAGTGATGGTGATCACATGGTTTTGAAGGACTGAATGGCTAGGTAGGTACATGATTCACAAAAGAGAGATGTGTGGACGGGAACTATGATAAATTAAGGAAAGAGACTGGTGATGTGAGTTGGCTTGATCAGTTCAAAGGGAGAGAAATCAGCAATGCCTGGGATTTGGTCTGGAATCAGTTACTTATGGAATTGTCAGATTCTATTCATAAGGTTATTATTATTATTATTATTTAGGTCTCCAAGGAGTAAAAAGACTCATCGCGGGAGGTCCCTACTAGGAAACACAAGTCTATCAAGACTCATCGTGGGAAGTCCGTCCTAGGAAACACAGAGTCTATCATACCACTCCTTAAACACATTGACTGTTCTCGCTCTCACCACTCTATCAGGCAATACATTCCACGGTTTAACCACCCTCCATACAAAGAAACCACTCCTCACCTTCCTGCTCACAGTTTCCTTTCGTAACTTCCAGAGATGGCCCCTTGTCATCACTCCTTCCCGCTATTCAACCAAGCAAAAGAACTCCCCAGTGTCAACCCTGTAACCACCTATCAACAGTTTAAAAGTCTCAATCACATCACCTCTCCATCTTCTATCCACCAAACTCTGCAGTCCACATTCCCTCAGGTGATCCTCATAACTAACATTGTACAGTCCTGAAACTGTCTTTGTTATCTGCCTTTGTACCATTTCCACAGTTAATTTATCCCCTTCAAATCCTGGGGACCAAATCTGAGAACAATAGTCTAAATGTGGTCTGATCAGGGTCTTATACAATGGAATGATAACTCTTTTATCTCTGCAGGTCAGCATCCTTCTGATTATTGCAGAAATCCTCTGTGTTACCTTCATCACCTTTACAATATGTCCCCTGAATTTCAGGTTTCTATCAATCATCAACCTCAGATCTCTTGTCTCCCCTACTTCCTCCAGTATAGCTCCTCCAATAGAGTATGCAGCGTCCCATCGATGTGTCCCAAACCTCAAGACCTTACATTTTGCTGCATTAAACCGACACTCCCATTCATTTTCCCATCTATGTAGCTTATTAAAATCCTCTTGCAGGACTACCATATCTGCACTATTACTAATAAACCTTCCCAGGTTCACATCAACCGCAAACAACTGAATATCCTGCTGCAATCCACTGACAATGTCATTGATATAAAGGTTAAACAATATAGGTCCCACTGAGCCCTGTGGGACCCCACTTGTAACCCTCTGCTGCCTTGAAACTGCCCCACCATACACAACTCTCTGATACCTATCAGACAACCAATCCTGAATCTAGCTGACCAATCTGACATCCAAACCCATGTGCTGCAACTTAAATATCAGCTTATCATGTGGCATCCTGTAATGCCTTTGCTAAATCCAAGAAAATGGTAGTATATGACTTTCCCTCATCTACTGCTCTTGTAACTTTATCATAAAAGGCTAGCATATTACTAAAACAAGAGCACCTCTTCACAAATCCATGTTGACTCTCAAAGATAACATTACCCTCATCTGCCCAATGTTGTATACGGTACCTAACTGATTTCTCCAAGATCTTAATAACTACTGATGACACACAAACTGACCTATAATTAGACACTTCCAGTCTACTACCGCCCTTATGCAATGGCACTATCTTACCTTCTTTCCATTCCATGGGCACTTTTCCTGCAGCCAGACTTTCATTAAAAAGTCAGGTCAAAGGAGCTGTCAGTTCTTAGCACATTCTCTCAAAACTCGTGGTGAAATACCATCCAGTCCCACAGCTTTACTGATATCCAGGGTACTCAGCATTTGAAACACTCTCTCCTCCTGCACCTCTAAACCTTAAACCTGCCCTATCCCTCTAGTATTAAATTTACTCCTCCAGGATGAAAAACATCAATAAAATGTTCATTGAACAATGCCACTATGTCCTCTGCATCAGTCACTCTATTCCCATTTTTATCCCACAATGTCATTCTTCCACAATCATTTCTTCTCCTCCTACTGGCCACATAGCTAAAAAATTACCTAGGATTTTCTTTGGATCTTAGGGCAAATCTCTTCTCATATTCCAGTTTTGCCTTCCTTACTGTGCTAGTCACTCTCCTGGCCTGTGTCTTATATCTTCATGCATCTACTCTTCATCTGTCTCCTTATATCTCTTCCATAGCCTCTTTATCAGATGCAGTTCCTGTTTAATACTGTTTGTCATCCACTTTACAACAAATTGTGTCCTCTTCTTCACTTGTGGAATACAGCTTACTATTGCTGCTAACAAATATTCCTTCAGAATTTCCCAAGCACTAATGATATCCCTGCCTTTGAATTCCTCCCTCCATGAAACTTCCCCATGTTGATGTCTAAGACTATTATAATCACCTGCTTTATAATTTCCCATATGTTCCCTGTCTCTCTGATACTCCTGCATGTCAATTCATCTTCCAAGTCAAAACCACATGGTCACTCTCTCCAACTGGTGGGAGAGATGTCATCTCAGTTATTATCAACTCTTCTGATGCTATGACCAAATCCAAACCTCTTGAACTTCTTGTTCCCTCTATTACATGTTGCCTAAGGTTAGGAAGATAAATAAAGTAAGGATAAAATGGATGAGTCATAGAATTATGCTGCAGCATCTAAGAAAGAGGACATTATGGAGAGATATAAAGAACAGGATACCCTTCCCCACTAAGCACATGAGGAATACAAGGTGCAGGCCAGGAAGATGACAAATGTAGTGACGAAAAAGAAATTGCTATACAGAAGATTTGCTGAAGCAATAACTAGAGAATCTACAATTATCCTAGTAGAAGAAATGGTGAATATGGAAGATTGACTTTAACTGCTGGAGGTGGAACACGAATCACATCTGATGAAAATATGGTAGAAATGATTGGGTATTTTGTTGGTGCATTTTATGTTGGATAATAACAATGGGGGGGGGGGGGAGGATAGCACACTAACAGTTCAAAAATGGCAAGTGTTTTTGTAATATTAAGTAACCTTAATAGCAATAAGGCTGTGAGACTGGATAGAATATTACTATTATTATTATTACGTGACACCTCAAGGGAGTCCAAAGACTTACCGAGGGAGGGTACCTAACCTACAACTCTCTATCTCCTCCACTCCAATCCACCCACAACAATGCCATCTACCACTCACCACCACCACCACTATTTTCACAGACAATTACAAACATCCATGCCCACAGCAGTATTTGAACCCACAGCCTTTTGGCTGGAGAGTGGATATGCTAACCACTTGGCCAACCAGGCTGGCAAAAACTTTTTCTAGTCGATGATTAGAATCGAACTTAGGACGCTCTTTCTTCAGTGGTTTAGCACCTTGGATGCACACGTCATTTCCACTGAGTTACACACACACACGCGTGCAATCACCATGTATATTATACGTAAGTGCAAAAGAGCTAGCAGTGCCTTTGACTTGGTCATTCAACAGAATGTCTGGCAACAGGAGCAGTCCCAGAAGAGTGAACAAAAGAAAAAATAGTGTCACTTGTAAAAGGAGAATCCAAGCCAGTAGTGGCCAAACTAATATGTATATCAAGTGTAGTGGTGAAAATGTTTAACGAACTGGTTAGAAACAGAATACAAACTTGTATTGATGAGAATGGGAATCTTTCAAGAAAGCAGTGTGGGATTGTTAAGAGGAGGTTGTGCTTTAATAATCTGCTTACATTTTATAATGGGGTGACTAATGTATTGGACAGAGGAGATGCCTATACAGTGATTTATCTGGATATTACTAAAGCATTTGACTGAGTATTACATAATAAACTACTGTGGAAACAGAGCAAGATAGGGAGATGAAATGGATAGTAATTTGGTAGCTTGGTTACAGGAATGGCTGACTGACAGAAGTTAGTAATTTGTATTTAGGTTTAGTGTCCTGAAAAAGGAAGGTGACAAGTGGGTTCTGTTTTGAGACAACTACTGTTTAACTTGTATATTAATGAAATAGTTCACAGTGTGAAAGGTTGTTTATTGATGATGCTAAATTAGGAAGAGCAATGTATGGAAGTTCTAATATGTTGTTCTTACAAAATGATTTGAATAGTTTGGTGCTTTGTGAGCTGAGGAATGAGGAGTCATATTAGTGTCACTTAGTCTAAAGTTATGCAATCTGGACATAGAAGATGGAATGAGGTTTATCATATTGGATGAACTTTGTTTCAGAAGGTGAATGAGGCAAGGGATCTTAGTATATAAGCAACTGAAGTTCAGGGGATACATTGTGAAAGTGGTAAAGGTTACCCAGAAAATTGCTGCTATCATATGAAGAACACTGACATGTATGGATAAGAAGGCAATAATTCCACTATATAAGACACTGTATATATGGGTCCATTGATGAGAGGAACCTGTGATATAGACACAAGGGAATTATTTACTATTATTGATATCTGTCCTCCATGCAGTCAAAAAGACTTATCATGGGAGGTTTATATTCTCTCATGCCAACAGATCGTTAAGCCATGCTTTGAACCTATTCACAGTTTCTGCACTCACCAATCACTTTCCATGTAAAGAACCTTCTTTTCACTTCTTCCCTGCTTACATCCTCCTTATACAACTTCCATGAATGGCCTCTAGTCGTACCCTTGCCTCCTCTATGAAATATCTTCCCCACATTAATCTGGTAACAATCTCTCACCACCTTATATGTCTCAATCATATTCCCTCCTTTTCTTCTATTAACAAGGCTCTGTAAGTTGCGTTCCTCAATCTCTCCTTGTACCTGAAAACCTTCTCTAGACCTTCTCCAATACAGCCTCATCTCTCTGAAAACCAGTTGACCAAATCTGTGATCAACTGGTTTCATATACACAGTAGTCCATATGTGGCCTGATCAAAGCTTTATACATAACCTCTTTGCTGCTGCATGTCAATGTCTTCCTCATTATTGACATAATCTGTTGGGATGTTCTTACAATTTTAGCAAATGTTGCGTAATAGCAATTATTGCATAGAATAATGGGCAATGTGAGATTGATAGGTGGTCCCTAGAAACTATGCAAAGGTCACATGAATAAGGAAGCGAAAAGGAGATTTTTTGCTTGGTGGGTGAAACCAATCTTTCTGGTTTCATTAAAGTAGCTTTTACTGCACATGTTTTAAGGCATTATAAGTGGTTAGTGCTGAGGATGTACAAGAATAATTTGCCATCATAACTGTTTTGGAGAATGATGGGAATTTGTAAACTGTCTGAGCTTTCAAAAGATCTGGAATTATCCATCAGTTTTAATACCTACATACACTGTACTAGATATCAAATTGTTTCTTGGAGATAAATCACCGGCGGAAGTAAAAAGAAGGTGCTTTAAAATTATAGAGGAAAGAAGTAATTTAAATTATTTTAATCCATCTACCAACCTTTGCTTTCTCAATAAAATCCATTGGTTCTTTGAAATTTGTTAAAGTATCACCCAATGTCAAATAGCGCATATAATACTGATATACAATGTTCCATATCTTTTCACGATAACCTACAACAGAAAAAAACAAATGCAGAAAAAATGTACATTATTTAAAAAGCATTTTGCAACTGATTAACATGTGTGTGTGTGTGTTCACTAACTAGAGCAGGATTTCTGGACTATTTAAAAAAAATAAAAATACAAAAAATATATATAAAATTAATAAAAATATAAAAAAAATCCTTCTACACCCATAGAAAAGAGTACTACATGTTTATAAAAAACCTTTCATGAAAGAAAGTCACAAAAAAAAAATCATTATGGTAATCAAATTCCTATGTTCCCTCATGGGTGTACAGGATATTATGAGAGCACTGCATGAAAAGATTATATCATTAACAACTTCCTATTGGCAATTTTTTTCAAAATGAATTTATTATCTGTCAGAAATTCTACATTATCAGAGCTATACTACCTAAGTTTAGCTCTATAAACACATTCCTCAATGATAACAAGGTCAAGTTTTTCCCTAATATCTTTGTTTCTAATATGATACTGACATTGATGTCATATGTTTATGTTCACTCCCTTAATCTTGTTCAGAACTCTTATATCTCTGATCTCCAATCTTTGTCAAGTGTTATTTCTAATCGAGCTGTCAGACCCATAAGTGAAAATTGATTGAACACTATCTTATATAGTGGTTTGACTAATTTCATTTGGGAGATGAAATTGTTTCACCAAGTTTATTTGCCCCAAAATTGTTGTAATAAGTGAAACATATTTGAATAAAGATGAAATCCTGATGAGAACAGAAACTGAAGGGTACAGTGTTTATTGCAAGGACAGAAAGGACAAGAAAGGTAGCGGGAGCTGCTGATTAAAGCACAGGAATTAATAGCATAATTATAATAATTAATAGTAATTATAATTATAGTAAATTGATAATAATAATTTTCACATGAAATGTGAAAATTATTATTATTATTAATCAAATATACACATGAAGAGGAAAACAGTGGCAATGGTTTTGAGGCAGTGTGGTGGAAGGTGGAGGTTGATGGGAATAGGCCAGGGAATGTGGAGGGAGGTGATGAAGAAATGTATAAGTAACTTGAGTCAGTGTATAAGAAAGGGTTGACTTTAATATGCCAGTACAAACTCGAAAAAAGAGATAGATATAATCATCCCATAGAAGACTTCATATTGCTAGCCACAATCCAGGTGATCACTTCATGATCATTCTCACCAACTGGAGGAAAGTGCATTATCCCACTTACAATCACATCCTCTGATGAAATGAGCAGATCTAAATCTCTTGATCCTCATGTGCCCTTCTTTACATACTGCCTAGCTGTAACTGTCTAGCTTTGTCAAGCTGAGAAAGGTTATGGTGGTATCAAATGCAAAAAACAAAAGAATGTAGTAATGGTTTAAAACAGTTAGGAAAAATTGGAGAGAACGCGTGACATCACATGCATCAAGCGTGAAGACTTACTTATTGTTATTAAGTCATGTTTTATAATTTTCCGCGTAATTTAGTTCTGCTAAACTTAATGATTTTAACAGATTTTTCCACATATCTTTTAATATTATTCCCTGGTTTCTATTGAGGTTATTTCCTGTTCTTAGGACAACTACAGCTTCTTTAAAGGTTCTACATCTATAATCCTCTTCGATATATGGCATGTAACTGTTATTCCAATCTATTGCATGGTTAGAAGTTGAAAAATGATGAGCTAACCCTGAGGTGTCTGTTCTATTATGATTGACATCTCCGAAAAGTTCCTTTTTCAAATTCCTAGGCTTCTTGAAGTTTGGCCTATATAGGTAAGTAAACACGTGCACGGTATGCTATAAACCTGCATATTTGTAGAAAGCGATGCTATCCTTAGGTGATCTTAATAACTGTCTTATAGTTGTGGCAGGTTTAAAAACAACAGTGGCGAATTCTCCATGCTTGCTGCGCAAGCTTTAATTGAGAAAGAAGTACTATTTATTTGTTAATAAATGCATGCATTTATAAGCATTCCATTTAGGCTTTAATTTTGTAGACAGAAGAAAACTTCTTAAGCTTGCACGGCAATAATTCAGCTTTGTGTTCTGTACTGAAGCCGATGCTTGCTAGTCTAGTCAAAGCTACCTTGCCTTGCTCGGTTGTAGGAACTTACAGTTCCTTGCAGCAGCACTGGGATTTCATGTGCATGCATAGCTATTTCACGTCGTCTCACTCTGTTGCTTAATTTACAGGTCATATGCAGTCAACATAGTTCTAGCCAGTGGGCTTCAGCAGCCTTTACAAGTGTGCATGCTGCTTGGGAAAATTAAGTTACAACCAACTTTTTATGAGGATGTTATTGACCAGTTCATAAAGAAGAACCGTAGGGTAGAATTTGTATTCAAATAGCTAAATTGAAAAATGTAGAATATCATTTGTAAAATAAATGTTGTATTTGTATGATTAAATGTACATACATTTCTAAATATATAGTTCTAAATGGTCAGTACAGGAAACACTCGTATAACACGGTGCTTATACAACACAGTTTCAATAAAGCACGGTCTACAAATTGTAGTAACCCTTGTTCAACGCGGTACTTATACAATGCTGTTTTGACAAAAACACAGTCTAGAAATTGTAGTAACTGTTTATCTTTTCATATATTTTTGACAGCGCGACTTAAAAATCAAATTTTATCTTCATTAAATTTGTGTCAGCCTGTATCGCGCAGGTAGTTATAAGTAGCGAATTTATATTAGAGGAAACACCCTTTAGCATGCATGTATGTCAACTGTATACCGTATAAAGTATTTATTGTTGAAAATTGTCTTCATTTTCCCAGGAAAGCGCATTAAAAATCATAAGTGTGTTATCTCAAGCTGAGCACTCTATTTTCTGGTGAGTTACATACATAATTAATATGTAATGCTTTTTTATTTAAAAAAATTATTTTTATAGTAATGGCCACAAATTGCATTGAAAGGGATAAAATGAACATTGAAAAGAAA
Organism: Typopeltis vanoorti; assembly: GCF_054136105.1. NCBI lineage: Eukaryota > Metazoa > Arthropoda > Arachnida > Uropygi > Thelyphonidae > Typopeltis > Typopeltis vanoorti. Next base: position 161,983,413 of record NC_143549.1, on the reverse strand, counting down.
ATTCGTCTCGAAGAAAAAAAATTAAAATCATGGATCGGTTTAAAAATGGAGAAAAACCAGTTGTTGTAAGGACTTTGAATTTAAATGAATCAACAATTCAAACAAGTAAACATAATGAACATAAAATCCGAGAAGTTTATTGCTGGGTCAACGGTAAGTGCAAATCTCGTTGCTCATGTACGCAATTTTCTAAGAGAAAATTGAGGAAATCTCTAATGATTTGGAAAGAAGATGCACTCAAAAGAAAATTCCTTTGGATGGAAATCTTATTAAACAAAAAACTCTCAACGTTTATAAACATTTATAATGCAGACCAGGTGTTCAATGCTGATGAATCCGGGTTATACTAGAAAAAAATGCCAAAACACACATATATTTTGAAAAATGAAACATCAGCTCCTGGATTCCAAGATTCCAAAGACAGAAATACTCTACTGTTTTGTAGTAATGCATCAGGTGATTACATAACAAAACTAATCTTTATTAACAGATCCTCAAATCCTTGTGCTATGAAAGATTAAAATATGCACTTATTTTTATTTTGCATAAAACATTATGCATTACGTGCAATGAAGCTTAATTACAATTTGTAATTTTTATAATTTTATACTATGTATTTGTGTCATAGTCTATATGTTTTCTCAACTTACATGAATTGATCATCATCATCATCAAATTCCTGAAAGGGGGGTGTACAGGATATGATAGTACTACATGAAAAATTTACATCATTACTAACTTCCTATCTACAATTTTTATCCAGATCAGTCTGCTACTTATCATCAAATTCCTGACATGTACCCTCAAGAGGTGTACAGGATATGATAGTACTACATGAAAAATTTACATCATTACTAACTTCCAATCTACAATTTTTCTCCAGATCAGTCTGTTACTTATCATCATCATCAAATTCCTGACATGTACCCTCAAGGGGGTGTACAGGATATGATAGTACTACATTGAAAAGGGACTAAGTTCGATTCTCGTCACGACGGGAGGAATCTTTATGTGGACTTTTTCAATCGAAGGTGAGTGAGCCGATCTCATACAGAGGTAGCAGGGCTTCTTCTCCAGGAAACTTGGGTTTTTCAACCTGCAAACAGACAAATCGGCCCTTCAGAACACACGCAATTTACAGACAAAAAAAAATACTAGTTGTGGTGGCAGTGGTGAGCGGTAGATGCCGTTGATGGAGATGATTGGTAGAGGTTCGGTGTAGGGTGGAAACAGTTGTATAGTAGGTGTCCTCCCGCGATGAGTCTTCGGATTTCTTGGAGGTGTCACGAATAATAATAATAGATCTTGCCAGGAACACTCAGTAGGGAAATACCTCTGTAATTCTCACATTCAGTTTTATTTCACGTTTTATATATGGGCACTATTAGAGCTGTACTCCAAACATAGGGAATTCATCCCAATGTTTGGAGTACAGCTTTTTTTTTTTTTTTTTTTGGTCGAATATCATCTACTTCTGCTGCCTTTCCACATTTCAAGCATTTGATGGCTTTTTCTACTTCAAGTATGGATATGTATTCCCTGACTGTATGCCTGTTGAATATTTTTTTACCACTGCGCTATCACTGCTTTGTTTCATTTTGCAATTTTTCGAAGTAATTACTCCATACTTCAAGGATATCTTTTTCTCCCATTTTCATGTCACCTTTATCATCTCTAACTCCTTTTACAGCAATCTTTCTTCCATTTCTAAGCTTCTTCAACGACCACCAGAATATCTTACCACCTTCTTGATATTTATTTATGTTCTTGCCAAAGTCCTCCCATGACTTTTGTTTAGCTAGTTTTACACAGTGTTTCGCTTTCTTACATTTGTGTCATCAGTAGTTAGTAAGATCTTGGAGAAAGTAGTGAAGGACCATATACATCATCTGGCAGATGAGGGTAATGTTATCTGTGAGAGTCAACATGGATTTGTGAAGGAACGCTCTTGTTTTAGCAATATGCTAGTCTTTTATGATAAAGTTACAAGAGCATTAGATGAGGGAAAGGGATATACTGCCATTTTCTTAGACTTAGCGAAGGCATTTGAAAGGGTGCCACATAAGCTGATATTTAAGTTGCAGCACATGGGTTTGGATGTCAGATTGGTCAACTGGATTCATTGGCTGTCCGACAGGTATCAGAGAATTGGGTATGGTGGGGCAGTTTCAAGGAAGCAGAGGGTTACAAGTGGGGACACACACAGGGCTAGTACTGGGACCTATATTCTTTAACCTTTATATCAATGACATTGTCAGTGGATTGCAAGGGGATATTCAGTTGTTTGCAGATGATGCAAAGTTGAGAAGGATTATCATTACTAATAATCCTTGATGATGCAAAGCTGAGAAGGATTATCATTACTAATAATCCTTCCCAGCTTTGCATCATCCGCAAACAACTGAATATCCCCTTGCAATCCACTGACAATGTCATTGATATAAAGGTTAAACAATATAGGTCCCAGTACTGAGCCCTGTGTGTCCCCACTTGTAACCCTCTGCTTCCTTGAAACTGCCCCACCATACCCAACTCTCTGATACCTATCGGACAGCCAATCCTGAATCCAGTTGACCAATCTGACATCCAAACCCAACTTACTGCTGCAACTTAAATATCAGCTTGTGTGGCACCCTGTCAAATGCCTTCGCTAAGTCTAAGAAAATGCCAGTATATGCCTTTCCCTCATCTAATGCCCTTGTAACTTTATCATAAAAGATTAGCTTGCTAAAACAAGAGCGTGCCTTCACAAATTGATTTGAATAAGATAGATAGATGGGTAAATGAATGGGGGTGTCAGTTTAATGAAGCAAAATGTAAGGTCTTGAGGTTTGGGAAACATCCATGGGACACTGCATATTCTATGGGAGGAGTTATACTGGAGGAAGTAGGGGAGACAAGAGATCTGGGGTTGATGATTGATAGAAACCTAAAATTTAGGGGACATATTGCAAAGGTAGTGAAGGTAACATAGAGGATTGCTGCAATAATGAGAAGGATGCTGACCTGCAGAGATGAAACAATATACATCATTCCGTTGTATAAGACCCTGATCAGACCACACTTGGACTATTGTTCTCAGATTTGGTCCCCAGGATTTGAAGGGGATAAATTAACTGTGCAAAGGGTATAAAGGCAGATTACAAGATGGTATCAGGACTGTACAGCAATAGTTATGAGGATCAGCTGCAGAGTTTGGTGGATAGAAGAAGGAGAGGCGATATGATTGAGACTTTTAAACTGTTGAGAGGGGGTTACAGGGTTGACACCGGAGAGGACTTTCGCTTGGTTGAACAGTGGGAAGGAGTGATGACAAGAGGCCATCCCTGGAAGTTACAAAAGGAAACTGTGAGCAAGAGGGTGAGGAGTGGTTTCTTTGCATGGAGGGTGGTTGAACCATGGAATGCACTGCCTGATGGAGTGGTGAGATCGAGAACGGTCAATGAGTTTAAGGAGTGGTATGATAGACTTTGTGTTTCTTGGGGGGGGGGGGAACCTCCCCTCGATGAGTCTTGATAAACTTTGTGTTTCTTAGAAAGGACCTTCCACGATGAGTCTTTTGACTCCATGGAGGACTGAATAATAATAAAATAATAATAATTCTCTAAGAGCACAAGCTGACTTATTTGCCAGGAAAACTTTCGATATGCTTTCTTCTTTTTCTTCACTGCCTCTTTAACTTCCTATGTCCACTATGCAGTTCTGATTTTTCTATCCTTGCAGACAATCTCACCACATGCCTCTCTGGCTGAATCAATCAGGGATTTCTTCAAGGCTTGCCACTGAATCTCCAAGGTTTAGTTCCTGTTCTCAAACTCTTTCATTTTTTATTCAATAATCTTTGTGTATTTTAGTCTACACTTCACATCTGAGAGCTGCTCAACTTTTATTCACTTTAAAACTATCTCACATTTTCTTCTTTTTGATATGAAATTCAATTTTATCCTGCTCAAGACTAAATAGTGATCACTTCCAATTTCAAATCCTCTGTACACTCTGGTGTCCTGCACCAGGGAGAAAACATCACTCTCAACAATAACATAGTCAATGAAACTTTTCTTATTCCTTGCCTCTTCTCTCTCTCCATGTGAATTTGTGCACATTTTTATGTTGGAACATGGTGTTAGTAATAACCAGTCCATGTCCTGAGCAGAAATCCAACAGGTATTTGCCATTCTTATTAGCTTTGCTCTTTTCTCCAAATTTTCCCAAAATATTTTTGTATGTCTGACAATCATTTCCTACTCTGCTATTTAGATCCCCAACAAGGAGCAACTTTTCCTTTTTGATATGAAATTTTTTTTTTTTTTTACGCAAGGTTTTTTTTTTTTTTTTTTTTTTTTTTTTTTTTTTTTTTTTTTTTACGCATTCGCTGCCACGCTACTTCGGCATAGTCTGTTCCCGTATGCCGAGCAATTTCACTTCTTCAAGGTCAGTACGGTAATCTCGTTGCCAGCGGTAAGCGTGATACGAGTATACTCGTAGTTGGCTTGTGCAAAGCATATACCATCTACGAGAATACACAGTTTTGATGCTAGCTCCACAAGCCAAGCATTTTCACTTCTTCAAGGTCAGTACAATAATCTCATTGCCGGCAGTAAGCGTCATACGAGTATACTCGTAGCTGGCTTGTGTAGCTGGTTTACCAACCACGAGTATACTCGTAGTTGGCAGCGAACATGTTAAAGATGCAGATTTGTATATAGTGTCTACAAATCATAACATTTTACTCACACTGTTACAGTCATGTAATACCTAAATTTACATTGATATTATTTGTTTGTAAATAGAGATATTAATTTTGAATTTTCTGTCTCTCACTCAATCGCTTAACTTATTTTATAATAAAATTCCAGATAAGAATCTCTTTATGAATTTTAATTTGTCCAAAAATGTAGGGAACATGTGGCTCAGGGAATATTTTTTTTTCCATGACAAATTTATCTATTGTTTGATAAGGTTAGGGGTAGTGTCAATGGCTATTTTCGGCAAGACAATGAGCTTGACTATGTAATGGTGCTCCTTAATACAGCAAGCTTACTGTAATTACCTATATTTGACAGTAAAGATATTTTAGATGTCGAATAATTGCTTTGAAAGATTGTTAAATGAAACAAGTGATAGAACAGTAATAAAAACTTTTTAAGGGGGTGCATCAGGAAGTACATATGAACACTTGAGATAGGAAAAGTTATCAAATCCTGAAATGTGCAAAGACAGCAGGATTAAATGATAATTGTTTCAAAAATGTTCATAAAAGTTTTATAGTTGCTGCCCTGTACAATTTGGAAGGTATGGTCCAAAGGACAAATTCTGGATGATTGGAGTACAGCTCTTATAGTATTCACATTTAAAAAAAAAAAAAAAAGAATTAAAATTAAAGGTGAGAATTATGGAGGAATTTCTCTATTGAGTAAGATTTAGATTATTTAGATACTGAGTAAGAGTAAGATTCCAGGTAAGATTTACAAGCATACTTGAGAAGAGGCTAAGAGAAATTATTGAATAGAAACTTGAAAACGTTGGGTTCAAGCCAGATAGGGATTATTATGGAGATCAGATTTTTACTGAGAGATATATAATTGAGAAATCATAGGAATGTAACAAGGATCTGCAAGTTTTGTAGATGTCAAAGAGGCATATGATTAGGTCCAAGAGCTGTTCAAAATGCAACAATTACGAGGTGGGGTGTGTGGGAAAAGTCCTGATAAATGCCTAGAACACAAATGATATTAAAGCAACTGATATAACCAAAAGAAAGAACATATCTTAAAACCCTTTAACCCTCATGTTTCATTAAATTGTAATAATTTGCTCTTTTTCTTTTAGGATATATAAAAAGACATGTCAGAAGTTTTGAAGAAATTCAAAGACACAGAAGTGCAGGCCGTCATCAAGTTTTTTTGTCCTGCAAGAAAAGTCTGCAACTGAGATTCACTGAACTTTGTGTAAGACTTTAGGGGACTCTGTCCTGCATATCCAACAGTTGTTAGATGGGAGGCCAAGTTTAAAATTGGGACAACAGATGCCCCAGGTCAAGAAGACCTTCCACAGCAATCACACCTGAAAACTTTGACACAGTGCATGCCATGATCCTTGATGACAGACAAACACCAGCCAAAAACATTGCAAATTCTTTGGGTATGTCCATGGAACAAGTTGGAGTCATTATCCACGAACAGACATGCAGAAGTGGAAGCTCTCAGCAAAGTGGGTCCCCAATTGTTTGAATGCTGATCAAAAGAGAGAATATGTGTTGTCATCTCAAGGAATTATGTGTCATTTTTGAGAAATCAGGTGCAAAGTTTTGGCTTGTATTGTGACTGCTGATGAAACATGGCTTCATCGCTATAAAGAGTACACCATTACCCCTAGGAACTTAGGAGAGGGCATATTGCAAAAGTTGGTAAAATAGCTCAAAAAAGTACTTATGTGTTGAAAAGCACACTAACAAGTAAAAACAGGGAAGTTATTATCCCTCTTTATAAGGTTATGATTGGGCTGCATCTTGACTACTGTGCACAGATTTGGTCACCTGGGTTTCTTGGGCACCAGGAGGTGGTAGTAGAAAAATTCGCAGATGAATGACTAAGCTGGTGGCAGGTATGGGGAATACTCCCTGTGAGGATTAGGTTGAAGGTGTGTAGGTTACATAGTTTAGTTGATAGGCAGAAAAAAGGGTACATGATAGAAACTTTTAAGATATTAAAGGGATGTTATGAATTTGATGCAAAAGAAAACCATTCAATATACGACAAATAGAGAACTAGGGGTCCATGAAAGTTGTGTATGAGTGTGGTTACTAGGGATGTGCAGACTAGATCTTTTTTGTGAAGAGTGGTGAATGAGTGGAATGGATTGCCAGAATTAGTTGTGGGTTTTCTGACAGCGAATGAATGAGTTCAAGGAGAGGTATGATAGGTTTTGTGTGTATAATGGTTTGTTTGGGTATCTCCATGGAGTCCAGAGACTTCATGAGAGAGACCCAAACAAACCATATGGTAGCAAAAGTCAAAATTGCTACCATGTTACAGAAGAGGATCATATAGTGCAAATCAAAATAAACTGTAATTCTAGACTTCCAAAATAAGAAAACAAAATAATACATTTTAGAAATCCAGGCAACCAGAACTAATATCAAAGCCATAAACATTCACCACCTTCCTTACATGCCATCGGAGAATTGGCAACTGAATAACATCCAGACTAACCTTAAGCTTTCAACAAAAAAGAATGTTCCTGGCTCTTTGATTGCCATCTATTTCTCACTATTCTCATTAATCTCTCTCTCTCTCTCTCTCTCTGTCTGAGCACTGCACAGTTCAAAATGGCTCACACACCATAAATTCTTCATTTCCTTATTTACTTATATTATCAGGTTAAGAATTCCGATGGAAGAAATACCAGCTATCCATACGTTTTTTTTTTTTTATTAAAAGTACTAAATAACAGACAATTCTTTTTCATCTTGATTTATAAAACCATTCACATAGTAAGGTTATTTTTTCATTCAATATTATTATTATTATTATGTGACAACTCCAGGGAGTCCAAAGACTCATGAAGGGAGAGTGTGCCAACAGATTCGAACAATTGATCACCTTCCAACTACTAACCATGCTCAAACTTGCTTAACTTTTACTTGAGCCATTAGTAGCAAAGGCTCTACCAATCGACCAACCTTTGCTGGCAATATCTGCCATTTAAAATTTCACAATACTTTTTTTTTTAGGTTTTTATTTTTTATATGGTGGTATTTTGTTTATTTTTGACTGTGTTGTTAAGTGGTGTTGTTTAGCCTCGACTAATATTATGTGATATTCTTTCAAAAACATTCTTTGTTATGGCACCAATGCATACAAGAAAAATGGCAACTAAGATATCAATATTGACTGATATCAAAGTGTGGGATTTGGTGTGATGTAGCATGCATTTAATGTATTCATTGCCAAGAATGAATGGTTTCTGGTATGAGAGCGATAATGGAAAGAATATTTTTTCAAAGTAAACATGCCAGTCACCCAAGACACTCGGTGAAGAGAATCAAGGAAAACCGGCGAGATTGTCCAGGCTGAGCAGTAACCACCGTACGGTGGACCACCCATCTGGAATGAGAGTTTAAAGGAAGTGGTTGAAAGTAATAATGTGGATGATGAGATGCCAGCGAGGAAAGAAAATGCATGCTTACGCACTCCTTCACACAACAAAATGTGAGCTTGAGCAACTGGAGAAATGATTGGCCAGGACAGAATTGACAAGAAAAGCAATGATTGCCAAAGAGTCAATGAGAAGACTGTGCAAGAGGAATGCTGTGCAGTTTATAGACATGGGGAGTGAATTTGATAGACATAAGGAGCTGTGTATGCCTGATGGACTGCACTTAAATGGAGTCAGGTGCTTGGAAAAAGTGTGTTGTTCAGCGAAAGTGTGGAAGTGCAAAACCAACGGAAACGAGAGATATTAAGTAGGAACCAATCAAGCATGTGTCTGATCATCCTTGGGACAAATGAGTGCAAGAATGATTGTGCAGAAATAGATAGATAAGTATGATTGGAGAAATTATTGTGAAAAGCAGGGTACAGTTTTCCAGGTGTGAAACCTGAATGGGCAGGTAATGACATTACGTAAGTGTGACTGTGGGCCCAAGCAGATGGTTGAAATACATGCACAAGAATGCCCAAAAAGTATCAGAAACAAAGAAGAGGATTTTGGGCATTGGTAAGTTTGACTTGGCCAAAAAATAATTGGCATCAGCAAGATCTGGTTGCCAGAGAATGATGTAATCACAGAGATAGAATGTAATGGTTGCTTTATTTTCAGAGAAGATAGAGAAAATAAAGCAGGAGGAGGAGTATTGTTAATGATAACTAAAGAACTTCAACCAACAGAACTGAAGGAAGATTGTAGATCTGATGGATATGATTCATTTGAGGATGTCTTATGTGAGATAGAGGTCAATAGGACAAAATATATTGTTGACTACTGCTATAGACCTGTGGATCCAGAAGAAGATGTGGATGACATGCATCAGCAGATTAGTGCAATGAGTGAACAATATCATGGGAAACTTCAACTATGGTGATACAGACTGAAAGGAGAAAATGGCACATGGCAAAATGCAATGTATACAATTACTAAGGGATAATTACCTGAAACAGCATTGTGATAGGACCAGGAGTTTGAGAGTGTTGGAAATGGTAATAGCATCAGAAGATCTATTTATAACTGTAGTAGCAACTTTACCACTGATTAGAGAAAGTGACCATATAGTCTTGTCTTGGGAGGCTGCTCAACATGTAGAAATTTCAATCAAGGAAAGCTTTATGTGGAATTACAAAGCTGGTGATTATGACACTTAGGATGCAACTTGGAGCAGTGCCATGGCATAAAAAACTACATGGATTGAATATCATTAGTGCATGGGAAGCAGCCAAGAATTGTTTGAGTGAGGCACTATCAGAGTGTATACCCAGGGTCAGGAGGATAAACCAAGTAGGGATTAAGTGTGGATGACTAGCAATATTAAACAGGAGCTACAAAAAAAAGCACTGTGGAAGGAATATAAACAAGATGATTAGCATGCCCATGAGCAATATAAAGCACAAGCAAGAAAGGTAACTAGTATGGTAAAGAAGGCTAAATCACATTTTGAGAGAAAATTAGCTAAGCAGGCCCTCCAAAAGAGTTTTTGCACTTCGTAGCAAGTAAGAGAAAAAAATTATAATGGAAAGATAATTTTACTCAGTGCTGGTGGTAAGGAAGTGACAGAAGCAGAAGAAATAGTTCAGTTACTAAGTGAACAATTTGCAAGGGTATATCATCTATGTGGTGACTTGGCTGTTAATGAGTTGACAGAGACTGATGTGAGCACTGACATAGATGAACTGGAGGTACTCAGCATATTGAAAAATATCAATATGAATACAGCAGTGGGTCTGGATGGTATGTCAGTTCGTGTGCTACAAGAATGTGCAGGTGAACTTGCAGTGTCTCTGATGATGTTGCTTAATCTAAGTCTCAGCTCTGGCAAGGTTCCAAGGGAATGGAAAGAGGGTAAGATAGTTCCATTACATGTGGTGGCTCTAAGAACAAAAATAACAAATTACAGACCAATTAGTATCTCTGGAGTAATGATTAAAGTATTGGAAGAGTTGATTAAAAATAAAATTCAGGAATAGGTGGATAGGAATATGATACTCTATATGGGGCAACATGGTTTTTAAAAGATAAGTTCTGCCTCAGTAATTTATTCACATTTCATAATAAGGTGACAGCAGAACTGGATAAAATCAATGTCTACACCATGATTTTGCTAGACTTTGCAAAGACATGTGACAGAATAGTTCACGGAAAAATATTACATAAGTTGGAGCAAATGGGAATGTATATGAGACTAGTGGAATAGACGTGTGTGTGTGGGGGGGGGGGTGACAAACAGACATTGGAGTGTGATGTATAGTGGTGTATATCAAGGCGAATGAGGGTGACTAGTGGAGTACCCCAGGGTTCTGTAGTAGGACCACTACTCTTTAATTTGTACATTAATGATAAAGTCGAAGATTTGAAGGGAGGAGGGGATCTTCAGTTGTTTGCTGTTGATACAAACTGGTGAGGGCAATAGTTGATACAAGGGTGATGTAGATATCTTACAGGATGATTTAAATAAATTGGCAGTGTGGGCAAAGGACAATAATTATCAATTCAATGTTGAAAAAGGTAAAGTAATGCACTTCAGGATGAAAAGATTACACACCTCATATCATATTGATAGTACTGGTTTACAGGACATTGATGAGGCTAGGGATCAGGGGGATGATGGTGGATAGAGATTTGATATTTCGAGGACATATTGCAAGAGTTGGCAAAATAGAGCTCAGGGGATTATTTAAATGCTGACAAACACATCGACAAGTAAAGATACAGAGGTTATTATCCCTCTTTATAAGGCTAAGATTGGCCACATGTTGACAACTGTGCACAGATTTGGGCACTTGTATTTCTTGAGGAAACGGGAGGTGGTGAAGAGGACTCAGAAATTAGTGACCAAGTTGGTGACTGATCTCTAAAATGTTCCCTATGAGGATGTGTGGGCTGCAAAGTTTAGCTGACAGACAGAGGAGAGTGGATATGATATAAACTGATAAGTTACTAAATGGATTCTATAATATTGACACAAAAGAAATTTTTCAATACATGGGGAGTAGGGGGAAAACAAATGGTTACAACACTTGGAAGTTGTCTAAGAGTGTAGTTAGTAAGGGTGTGTGAACTAGGTTCTTTACTTGAAGTGAAAAATGAGTGGAATAAATTGCCAAAGGAGGTTGTGAGCATCCTAACAGTGAAGAAGTTTAAGGAGATGTATGATACAGATTGCCAGCCTGGTCGGCCAAGTGATTAGTGTATCTGCTCTCCAGACAAGAGGCTGTGGGTTTGAATCCCACCTAGGCATGGATGTTTGTGATTGTCTTTCACTTTCATACATTCATTCATACAAGTGAATAAATATTCTCCCAAGATGGACTGGGTCATCATGGGAGAAGCAGACACTCCCCTGCAGTGGGGGGGTCTTCACCCTGTAATGGATAGAAAACAGGCTTAAAATCATCATCACAGGTATTGTTAATGGATAGAGTAGGTCTCTAGGGATGAATTTTTTGATTCCATGAAGTACCCATATATATAATAATAATAATCATCTATTTTATATATATCGTTTATTTATCAAGTTGTTTTTACTTTTCCAGTTAGCAAACTGCTCATTCTTCATCTTGATGTTTTTTTGAATTTTCACAAGTTTGTCTCAAACTACATTTTTTTATGTCAAGGAAACGGAAAAAGCAATTATGCCATCATACATCCTAGATATTTCGAAAGTAGATTTCCTTTTCGTTAATCATGTAAGTGTGGTCCTTAATACAACAGGCTTGCTTCAATTACTTATATCTGCAATTTAATAGAAAATACATAAAATTGAAATTTCAGAATACTCAAAATATCTTTAGCATCAATTTTTTATGTCATATTTCATGATATAATTGTTTACAGTACTTTTACCTCCATTTCTTACTTTTTACTCAATATTCATCAGATTAACACATTTACAATATTTACATATTATGTATGTTCTTACCAATGTTTTTCTGTAATGTTTGTTTATCTACTTTTATAGATGCACTTTCATACATTTTCCTCTATATTCTCTCAAAGCACATGTTTTCAAAGAACTTAGGTACACTCTGTTCTTTTCCAGGACTGCTTCTAACTTAACCTCTAAGTAAGTCCACCAAGGCATTCTGACTTTTCAATCCAACAAAACTTAACCACTTTGGTTGTTCCAAGGTTGTGTCTATATTTCAAACTTGTTTTAATATTTGCATATTTGAATTTACAACTTGCCTCTGAAAGCTTCTTGGCTGATTCTTTTTTAAAACTCATGTATGCATTTTTCTTTTCAATATGAAATTCATTTTTATCTTGCTCATAACTAAATCATGATCCCTTCTTATTTCAAATCACCTGTATATTCAAATGTTGCTATCAACAATAGCATAGTCAATGAGTCTTCTCTCCATGTGTGTGTGTACATCTTTATGATGGAGAATGGTATTAGTAATGGCTAGTCTATATCCTGAACAGAAATCCCGACAAAAACAGTGGGAATCTTGATTTAAGTGGAGACTGTCCAAGACAAAATGATATTTCATCATGTTGTGCCTTCATTTCCTTAAGCCAATATAGAATATAATTTAGGCAGCTAGATCCCAAATTGCCATTCCATTCTTTTGTTCAGTATCACATTAGTTCAAAAGTAATAATAGGTTCTGCACAGAAGCTAAAGGATGAAGGTTTTCTTTCAGATATCACCTTTCTTTTTCTTTAATAGTCTACATGCCAACCTCATATTATGAATTATAGTTTTGTTTTTTCTCAATGTGACAGTCACCATTTTCATCTGCCAGTGGTCATACCCAAATGCAGATATCAATCCACTTAAGAATAATTTATCATTTTATATCTAATGGCACTCCTGATACTGTTAACATTCATGAGTGTCAGAAGTGGTAACCTTCAGGTGGTATAGTCACCTAAAGAGAATGGTTGAGGAAAGTTTAGCAAAACATATTTAGTTGTTTTTTGCCAAGTTGGCATGAAAAAAAAGTCCAGACCAAGGTCTAGGTGGATTGATAAAGAAGTGCCTTATAAAACTGAAAAATAAGATATGAAATATTGGAGTGTAGGATGTCTACTATTTAGCAATATCAGATTATCTTACATTTTAATTTTTTTTATTTTTTAAAGGTTTAGTGAAGGATGATTTTTTTTTTTGTATAAATAAACAAAAAGGAAAGGATAAGTTTTAGTTTTATTATATATGTAAAAATTTCACTAAAAGTATAATGATAATGCATTATTTATTGTAATTAGAAATTTCTTTAGTAATGTTCTGTATAATCTGACCTGTATAATCTGTATATGTATGTCTGACCAAGATGATAGCAAGTCTAAGGAATGAACCTTATGAGAACAGGTTGAAGATCTGTGGGTTGCAAAAATTGGTTGATAGGTGGAAAAGGGGAGATATGATTGAGACATTCAAATTGCTGAAGGGTTTCTATAGGATTAATTCAGAGGATATTTTTGAGAACAGGACTGGTGGTGGGAGGACTAGGGGACATCCATGGAAGGTTTTTTTATGTTTAGGGTGGTGAATGAGTGGAATAAGCTGCCAGTCTGTTGTGGGTGCTATGACAGTGAATGAGTTCAAGGCAAAGTATGATAGATACTGTGTGAATGTCGAATAGTTGTGATGGACAAGATGTTTAGAGCCTCCCTCGATGAGTCTAAGGACTCCTTAGAGTCGTCCGTAATAATAATAATTATAATAATTACTATTATTACGTGACACCTCCAAGGAGTCCAAAGAATCATTAAGCAAGGGAGGACACCTACTCTATAACTCTCCATCTTAATCTTTAATCCACCAATTACAGTGAACTGCGACTACCATCATCACTTACACCAACACCATCTATTGCCACCACAACCACTAATATTTTTTGTCTGTAAAGCATGTGCATTCTCAAGGCTGATTTGTTTGTATGTATGTAGGATGAAAAACCTGATCTCACTTTCAATTGGAAAAAAAAAAAAAAAAAAAAAAAAAAAAAAAAAAAAAAAAAAACCACGTTTCCTCTTGTCACAATGAGAATCGACCTTAGGCCTTTTCCAATTGAAGAATGCAATGTACTGTTGTTCTTCCAATTGCGTAGTACAACTGGAAGAATGACAGTATGTTGTGTCCTTGGAGCACAAAATTACAGCAAACTGTTTAATTGTGATATTTATTAGTAAAAAGAACACACTTGGAATTAATATTAATTATGTAACTTAAAACACCTGAAAAGAAAATACTGAACAATCCGATAAGCATTTTCACACCTCTAAAGAACTGTAGTCTTGTTTACACCACAAGCAATGGTTTTACTTTTGTTTTCGGCACCATGATTATTTGCCATACCAATCAGTAGTGTGTTTGTACAAAGTTTGTATTTCAGAAGAAGAGGTTGATATAGTGAGAGAGAAAAACAGATAATTAAGTTGGTAAAACATGATCTCTCTCTTTAACAAACCCATGTTGACAAGCACAGAGAATATTGCAGTTATAAATCCATTTCTGTATCCTACTTCTCACCAATCTATCCAGTATCTTAACCAGAACTCTGGATATACAAATTGGCATACAATTTGTAGCCACAGTCTTATCAACTATGCAGTACATGAATTATCATTTTATTCCAAAGGATTACAAAAAAAAGGAACTGACATGTTAGAGAAGACATGAAAGAAGAATTATTATTTTATTCAAGAAATGAGGCTGTACACATATTATTTTTTTGTTTTCAAAGAAAAACAGGTATGAGTTAATTATATTTCAATGACCATTGCTGAAAGAAGAAAAATTTTGAAGCGGTTTTTATCTGTGTGTTTCACCAAATCCTGAAGAGAAGAAATAAGAAATCTTGTGTAATACTTATTTTTATTTTATTATGTATGATGTTATGTTGTGGATCCTTTCCTCTTTAAAATACAAGTTTTATTTATAATGCAGATTTGTAGATAGTGCATGCGACAAACAATTTATGCACAGTTACACCCATGCAATACTAAAAATCTACACTAATATTGTGTTTGTAAATAAAATATTAATTTTGAATTTACTTTGTATCTCACTCAATCTCTTTAATTCTTAAGTTAACTTATGTGTATAATAAAATCCCAAATCTGAATCTGTGTTATTAACTGAAAAGAAAAAGAATAGTTAATAAATCACTCTGGTATACCATAGACAGGAGTGCTGACAGATTAACATGGAGGAAAACTGTTAATAGGAAGTTGGTAATTACTGTTATTATTAATATTATTTTACAGCCATCTCCACAGAGTCCAGAGACTCATTGCTGGAGACCCAAACTAACCATACAATCGGTCATACTTCTCTTTGAATCCATTAACAGACACAGCACTAACAAATGACTCTCTGGATACTCATTCCATTCATTGACAACTCTCCAAACAAAAAAATCTAGTCCTCATACTCCTGCTAACCACACTTTTACTCAACTTCCAGGGACAACCCCCTTGTTCTGACTCCTCTAGCCAAGTGCTGAAACATTTCCCCTGCATGTATCCTATAAAACCCTTTAAGTTACTTAAATGTTCCAAACATCTTTTATGCCTATCAACTAACTTCTGCAGATCACACACCCTCAATCTATCTTCATAGGAAATACAACACAGACCACTCACCATCTTGGCACTGGCCTCTGAATCCTCTCCACCACTTACTCATCTCCAAGAAACCCAGGAGATTAGACCTGAGCAAAGTAATCCAGATGTGGACACAGTTAAGGATGCTAACTTTTCATGTAGTACTATTATATTCTTACACCATCTGAGGGTAGATCAGATATTTGATGATGATGATGCTCTCCAGTGGTATTGTGTGTATGTGAAAGTGCATGCACACATTACCACTGCTCACATACATCAATAACCATGGTGATATTGAACCCACAACTTGTTGGTTGCCAACTAGTTGCTAACCAGGTTAACAAACTATGATTCCAGTTGCTATGTTAATTGTTTACCTTTAGTATCTATTAAATCATTTGTAATAATGTTGCACTGACATAAATTTAAAAACAAGAATCTTTTGTGCTTTTTGTCCACAATAGAAATTGTTGGCTACCATTCTGTTACTTCAGTTACTCTAACTGAAGTCCCAGTACTGAACCTTGCAACATACCACCAGTCACATGTTTCTGCCTCAATTCTACCCCTCCATATCCACTTTTTGATATCTGTCCAGCAGCCACCCTCTTATCCACTTAACCAGTGTCAATATCCATCCCCATTTGTTCTAATTTGTGTAAAAGAGTTCCATGTGGTATTCTATCAAATGCCTTTGCAAAATCCAGCAAAATCATCGTGTAGCCATTTCCTTTATCCACTTCAGCTGTTACTCTGTTAAATAATAAGTAGTATTTTTCTATTTTGGTATCTCTTGGCTTCTAGTCATTAAATTTATTAGCAGAGTGCATATATAGAATTTTTGTTTTTCTTTACCATTTCTAACTTGGCATGCTGATGATGTGACCTCTTTGTTTTGATATGTATCAATTCTCTAAGCCCTCAATAATGCTAGGCATATAAAGTTTATACAAAAATTTTACTATTACCAGATTCCTTTAAGAAGCACTGTATTTTTTCTTCAAGTTCAAGAGCTGTTACCTCTGGATTAGTAATGAGATCCTAAAAGATAAAAAGGAATAGACTGAAATTATTTAATGAATTTAATGTGACTACTATAGCATAAGGGAAATACTTAACTTCGTATGTTGATTATTCAAGGTAAAGTAAAGTAATGAAATTTTCCTAGTTTCTTTACAAAGAAAAGGTTAAAAAGGGAATTGCAAACTGTTCATCACTAACATTAATAACTCTTGAAAAAATCATGTATCTTTATAAATGAGATTTCATACTTCCAAATCAGCACTTTTTTCTTTTTGTTGCCAAGTTTCTAAATCATGTTTTGAAAAACCACTTTAGAAATATCAAAAAAATAAGTTAGTTGATATTACCAAGAATAAATCACCATCAAATAGAAAAAAGTAAAAGAGTAAGACCTTCCAGCCACATTATGATTAGATTGTGGTTGTCTGTACCTCTGTTGACTTTCTTTCTTGCTGGTGTATAAGTGTTTTTTTTATTGTCTGATAGCTTTCAAAAGCCCATCATGAACAGAATTAAAGAAAATGGGAATGATATCACAACTACTGCTACATCCAGCAATACTATGTACTCTGTATTAAAATCAATATTGTTACATTGCCATCAATTCTCCTATATGTTTGAACGTATACAAATGCACGCATGCTATGGGCTGCAGCTCGGATCTTCACTCACGAATTCCACCATGGAAGTTTGTTTTTCTCATCCAAGTTTCTGTTGTAAATAGAAATGAAAAGCTGTATTGTATGATACCTGACAGAGACAATTTCTCCATTAAAATAACATGAAATAATGAAAGAAAATAATATTTTGATATATATAATTAATATATATATATTGTTTTTCATTCTAATCACGATTCTCATGAAAAGTACACTATACTGAACTATGTATAAAAACCCAGCTGAGAAGAACAAAAAGATAGATAACATAGTGATAAGAATAGTGAGGGAAAGGAATCAGTAATACAAAAAAAAAAAAAAAAAACAATATTTGAAATGAGTGTTCTTTATTGTACTATGAAGACAGAATATAAAGAGATCACTCTCTTTACTGAGGGAGACAAACTGATATTGTTTGTAGAGCAGATTGATGTCATCATTTTGGTGTTGATGACCTTTGAAGTGTTACCACACAGATGTTGCTTCAATATGTGTGCATGTGTTCATTATATGGGTTATGAAACTGTAAACCAAAATGATTCTAAAATGGAAAAAAAGAAGAGCAATGGAAAAAGAAATCTAACAGATGAGAAATCAGCAGTGGAAGCATTTTTTTTTTTAATATTAAAAATAACTTAATCAGAAACAAAAATTAACAAAGTCAATTTAAATAATTTTATTCAGAATCTGGAGAAATCTGCAAAAATCAACTCTCATATCTGCTGAATTGTTAACAAACCCCATTGAAGTGCAACTTAGTGAAAGTTTCTGGCTATACCATGAACAACAAGAGTTTTAATTAACGCGCCTTTAAATTTACCATGCAAAAACATGCAAGCCTCAAGGAGTGTTTCCTGGCCAAGAGAAAGAAAGTCGTGAGCATGATGACATCATTCCTCCTATTAAGCATTAAGAGTGGGAGTATTACAAGCTCCAATTGTTCTGCTGTATTTACAAATTATGTTCTTCCTAAATTTTTTCATTCAAAAAAGAATTTCATTGAAATGAAATTCTCTTAATGGTGTGGGAATGCGTTAGTTTTATTTTTTCTACCAAATATGACATCATTGCTACAACCCGTGGACATGGGCATCATTGCAACTTTGAAAGCCTATTTTCTTAAAAAGACATTCTCAAAGGCAGTGGAAACAACAACGGGAGAAAATGCGATTATGCTCCATGAATTTTGGAAAACTTTTAACATTAAACACGCAATTGAAAATATTCATGACTCGTGGGAACAAGTGTCCAGCTGCATGAGAGCTGTTTGAAAAAACTTTTTGCCAGAATTCGCTAATGACTTAGGTGGTTTTCAAAAGCCTGTGAACAGCATGGTTGAAGAAATCATTGCAATTGGTGAAGACTTTGGTTTTGATGGTGTTGATACAGAAGATGTTAAATAATTACTGGATTCAAATTCAAAAGATTTCAGTGACATCGATCTTCTTGAAATTCAACAACAATGCGCATAAGACAAAGAACAAATGGAATGTGAAGATGCGGTTCCAAAGGAGATAACAATCGAGGAACTGGATGGAATATTTCACAGTTTAGAATCGCTTAAGCAAGTAATGGATATGGATCCAGATGTTAATTGAAGAATGCTTGTTTGCCGAGGTCTAGAGAGTCATTTTGTTTGTTATTGTAGAATTTATGCTAATAAGAAAAAAACTAAAACTGTTCAACTACTCTTGATAACTTTTTTGATTAAAAAAATTGCCATAACTAACATAGGTACAAGCATTCATTAAACATTTCCTTTGCATCCATTTTTTATTTTTCCTAAAAGAGTACCATATAAAACAAATTATTAATAAAATAATCGATCATGGATGAATTGCAATTTTTACCATTGATTATTATATTTGATTAATGTGATTTTGACATATGTGATAATATCGAGGGATTAATTAATCGCATTAATCAAGGGATACCTGTACTGTATTTCATTGGCAGTTAAATGTGATATACAAGTTGATTATCATAATATTTTTAAAACAACAAAGTTATGCCATAACCACAGTAATAAACTTTGAGGAAAGTACAGATAAGGTGCATAAAAGAATGTGTTTGCCAATTAAAAACAGATGCCCCATTAGAAATAAATAATATTAAAACTATTTGAAGCCATTGTAGCTCCGCAGAAGTGGTGCTTGCAGCCTCTGTGCTCTTGCTCTAGTAATATGATTGCCTTTTATAATAAAATGACAAGAACAGTTGATGAGGGAAAGGCATATTCTGCCTTTTTTTTTTTTTTTTTTGGATTTCACAAAAGGCATTTGACAGGGTACCACATGATAAGCTGATATTTAAATTGCAACACATGGATTCAGAATTGGCTATCAGATAGGTATCAGAGAGTTGTGAATTGGCCGGGGGGGGTAATCAAGGAAACAGAAGGTTACGTGGGGCCTCACAGCACAGGGCTCAGTACTGGGACCTATATTGTTTAACCTTTATATTAATAACATTGTCAGTTGTTGGATTCTGAATGAAGAGAAATTGAAATTATTAATACTCCCTTCAGAATCCAACATAATCCACCATATCATAGGCTACATTTGTAGATAATATTTAACGTAAATCTCTTGTTATAAACTATTATTCATATAATTATCTTTGAGTTTTTTTATTTAATTATTTAATCTAAGATATGTATTAATAATAGAAAGGACTCTGTATAAAAATAACGTTCAGATTGTTTTAATTATTCCTATATTAATAGTAGAAGAATTTGTGTTCATCATATTTAATTGTATATTATTTGAATTGAAAAATATCCTTTTATTTAGTTTCTGTATGTAAAGGTATAATGTTATGTAATGCTTATGCTTATATACTGCTCTAATTGTTGTCATGGAGACGGAGTTAAAAGTAAAAAGTGCGAGCGTAGTAACACATGAGTTATGGACGTGAGATGGAATTGATATGAGCTAGACGGTGAAAACAAGTATTGGTGGGAAAAAGAAGGAAGGTATATAAACAGAAAGCGAGAGTAATCAGGGACACAACAGAGAATTAGTCGGCAGTCAGTCATAGCACTAGAACTAGGGACTGAGTACAATTGGAGCACTCAGCACAGTAACGCTACTGAGAACAGCAAAATAGAGATGAGGAAATAATTTATTAGCAGCACGGAGTTAAGTAAGAGGCTGTAGTATAAAGAATTAAGTGCTGTAATCAGTTTACGAAGGATCGAAATGTAAAGTGACAACTCAGAATATTGATATGGAATTCTGAAGTTAATGTTGTATTCCAGAGCTTTCAAGGAAGATTAGTAGAAAGCTGATTCTATTGTAAAGTAGTATATGGGGAATAAGTAGATTTTCTAGTGCAAGTGTGTCTGCATTTGTGATGTGCTGAAATTGAAGATTAAGTTAATTTAAAAAAGATTACTTTTGAAATGTGTAGCTCCAGTATGATAATTAACTAAAGTTTTAAGTGTGGTTCAGTGAATAATATGTGCAAAGATTTATTCCGGTAAGAACAGTTGTATTTTATAGCATTTTAGAGTGAAGTTATAAGAGTTATCTCCTTCTATTAAATCCAAACATTAACTGTGGTGTTTATGCTGAATTTTGCCGAAGCTAGAAGATTAAAAGTCCCCCCCCCCTTCCTTAAAGTGATAGCTATCTCTTGACTGAGCTATGTGATTTCTGACTAAGGGATAGATAAAGAATACTATTGTAAAAATATTTGCTGTGAATTTCAGTGGTAAAGAACTTTAGAACTATCTTTGCCTATTAGAGAGAAATTAGATTTTGAAGCTCAGTTTAATACCAAAAGTTAAGTGAATGTTATGTATAGTTGAACTGAGTTAATTTTGCATTATCTTGTATCCAAAGTATGCTTATGTATATATTATATAACCTTGCATTAAATGTTTTGTTTTATTGATTTCAATTTTTTGTCAGCCTGATTCTTTTCCACTGCACCGTTCATAAAATTGTCAGACCTAGCGGGAACCTCAAATGTTAATGTAAAATTCGGCCTATATATATATAAACATTAGGCTGCTAAAGTTAATTAATATTTGATTACACTATTTTGCATAGACTAATCTGAATATAGGGTGGTGCAGTATAATAGAAATTTCCCTATATTTGGATTAGTAATCAACATATAATTAATTAACCTTAATAAGAACAACATTAAAGCAAGATGGTGGATCAAAAAACAGGAAGGACGATCTAACACAGTCGATTGCAAGTGGATGTTCAGTTGTTTGCAGATGATGTGAAGCTGGGAAGGGTTATTAGCAATAGAACAGATGTGGTAGTTCTGCAAGAGGATTTGAATAAACTGGACAGGTGAGCAAATGAATGGGAAGTATCAGTTTAATGCAGCAAAATGTAAAGTCTTGAAGTTTGGGATACATCAATGGGAGGCTGCATACTCTGTCAGAGGAACTGTACTGGAAGAAGTAGGGAAGGCAAGAGATCTGGGGATGATGATTGATAGAAACCTGAAATTCAGGAAACATGTTGCAAAGGTGATGAGGGTAACCCAGAGGGCTGCTGCAATACTGAGAAGGATGTTGACCTGCGGAGATAAAAGAGCTGTCATTCCTCTGTATAAAACCCTGATCAGACCACACTTGGACTACTGTTCTCAAATTTGGTCCCCAGGATTTGAACAGGATAAATTAACTGTGGAAAGGGTGCAAAGACAGATATCAAAGATGGTATCAGGACTGTACAATGTTAGTTATGAAGACAGGCTGAGGAAATGTGGACTACAGAGTTTTGTAGATAAGAAGTAGAGGTGATATGATTGAGACTTTTAAACTGTTGAGAGGTGGTTACAGGGTTGATGCTAGAGAGTTCTTTCACTTGCTGGAACAGAGGGAAGGAGCGAGGACGAGTGGCATCCCTGGAAGTTATGAAATGAAGTTGTGAGCAAGAGGGTGAGGAATGGTTTCTTAGCATGGAGGGTGGCTGAACTGTGGAATGCATTGCTTGATAGTGGTGAGAGCATGAACAGTCAATGAGTTCAAGGAGTGGTATGATAGACTCTGCGTTTTCTAGGATGGGCATCCCATGATGAGTCTTTTGACCCCATGGAGGCCTGAATCATAATAATAAATTTCTTAAAGACGACTCAAGATGAGGAACATATTATGTCAGCTCTTGATAGAAGCATTTAATAATCATATTTCGATATGTGGAGGAGTGATGTGCTGATGTTTGATAAATATGATGGCTAGAGAAAGTAAGTCTGCAACAGACAGAAATTGACAGAGAACTATCTTGTTTTTTCTCTTTTTAAGGAAATATTTTTTTTTTAACTTGGCATTTATATTTTATTTATTTGATAAAAAGGATAAAATAGATGTTATTTTTCTAGATGTTCTAATTAAATATTTGGCCAAAGTTCAGGAAAGCGGGGAGACTACTGCAGTTCCTTCAATGTCTTTCGAGTTTTCCAAACAATCTTAAATATCCTGAGTTCAGAATGAACTTGAAGATGTCCACAATAACTGATAATAATAAACAAAACAGGAGTTCAAAGGTATCATTTAGAGGTATGCCAGAGAAAAGTGAGGTAATGTCAAAATTGACGAAGGTCGAGTTTAAATTCTCCAATTTATGGAAAAAAATTGGAGGTATTTTTTTTATTTTATAAACAGGTAGGAATGCAATAAAAAATTAGAGAGTTGAAACTTGGCTCTTGTGATTTAATGGCAGTTTCAATATTATTTCACTCTTCACCAACATATATTTAAATGACACCTTAGACCTATTTTCTTCATTTTCATCAGCCACTGTAGATAGACTTCTTCAAATTCGTTACGAACTCAAGATATTTCCTATCGAATGGGGGAACTCTACAGACAGATTGAAAAAACTACAATGGGCTGTCCACTTTCCCCAAATTTTATTTAGAACATCTAGAGAAAAAAAAAAAAAAAAAAACATTTTCTGCATAAATCCTAAACTCTCTCTTTAATTCTGCTATACAGATGACATGAAATTAACAATATTAGACTCAGGATCCTCTAGAATGAAGCTAATGGCAATGCAGAAGAAACCAGGAATGCAAACATCTTTCAAAAAAAAGTGCTGAGGTCCCTTACCATCCAAAATTCATTCTTGATGGATTATCAATGCCCAAAATTTGGAGAATTGTAATCAATAAGTGTATTTTTTAATTTTTTTTTTTTTTTTTTTTTTTTTTTTTAATATTATACTCACATTAGATCATAACAGTATAATGTTGAAAATTTTTTCACTTGGTTATACTATAAATTAAAGATGCCAAGAAATTATATTCTTGGTTTAATCCTTTATCCAAGTGTAAGCAAACAATGTTTGCACATGAAGTATCTTCATGATTGCTGAAATGATGTGTGTGTGCTTTCCATTATGAGATACTAAGACAATTGATGTGAAGTCAATATATGATGATATGATGTGAAGCCTCTATACAGAAGTAGTCTAGTTATGAAGATACTTCCCACGCAAACATTGTTTGCTTACAGTTGGATAGAGAATTAAAACAAAAATATAGTTTCTTGACATTTTAATTTATAATGCTGTTTGGAAGGATAAAAGAGAATAGTGTGACAGGAAGGGTAGTCAGTGTGTTGCCTAGGTGTGATTGTGGTGAAATAAGGCAGAGAGCAAGGATTATGAATGATATGCTGGCTGAAAAGTGCGAGGAGATGGGAATACAGTTTGTTAATGTGTGGAATGAGTTTGAGGGATGAAGTAAGCTGTATGGAAGTGATGGACTGCATTTCAGTGGTTATGATGTGAGTCGCTTGGAGAGACTGCTGCTGGAACGTAGAGAAGTGAATAGAGAGAATGAATCAGATCGGGAGGGAAGTGATGTGGAAGAGCAGGAGAGTAAGACAGAAGAGATAGAAGAAGTGGATATGAATGGGGAAGTGAGTGGTATGAGTATAGAAGAAAAGAGAATGGGTGTGCAAGAGGAGCAGGAAAACGGCGAGGCTCAGGGTGGACAGGGGTATACAGCGTGAGAAAGGTGGATGCTCCAAGAGGAGGTGAGAGAATGTGTAGGTAGGAAAGGAATGGGATGACCAGGGATCAAGAGGAAACAGTTGGAATTGAAAAGGGTTCTAAAATGAAGAAGCAGAAAGGGAAATGGCCCCAGTCCAGTATGGAGAGATCACATCGAGTGAGTGGTATCAGTGGAACTAGCTGTAGATCCAGAAATGAGCTGTTGTATTTGCATACTAATGCTAGAAGTATAAGAAACAAGGCAGATGAAATTGTTGCGCTAATTGTGTCTGTTCACCCAAAGATTGTCGGAATAAGTGAGACATGGTTGGAAGAGGATGACATCCTGACAGGAATAGAGATGGAAGGGTATGATGCATTTCGTGAGGATAGAAGGGGTAAAAAAGGAAGGGGAAGTGCTATTGATGATATAGAAAGAGTTATGTCCATACAAAGCAGAGATGCAAGACGGAAATAGAGCCAGTGGTTTTGAGGCAGTATGGTGTGAGATAGAGGTGAATAGAATCAAATACTTGGTGAGATGTTGTTATAGACCTGGTAATGTGGATGGTGGTGATAGTGAAATGTATAGTCAAATTAGCCAAGAAAATAAGAAAAGGGTGATCATTATGGGTGATTTTAATTATGGCAATATATACTGGAATGATGAGATAACAACTGGAAGTAAAGAAAATGAGTTTCTTGAGTTTTTGAGGGATAACTACCTCAGAGAGTATATAACAGAGGGCACGCGAGAAATTGAGGGTCTTGGATTTGGTCATCTCATCAGAGGATATAATTATAAATGAGGTGTCAAATCATCCACCAATTGGTGAGAGTGATCATGAGGTAATTAACTGGGTGGTTGCCAGCAGTGCGAGGACCCCTGTGAGAAAAGGGTATATGTGGAACTACAAGGGGGGGGGGGTGATTATGAAGAGCTCAGGAGACAGCTTGTGGGTGTAGCATGGAATGAGGAGTTAGCTGGAAAAGAGATCAATGCAGTTTGGGGGATTTTCAAAAACTATCTAGCAGATGCAATGTCTAAATATATTCCAAGGGTGAGACAGTTAAATAAGGAAGGTGTGAGATGGATGAATAAAGAGATTAAGCATGCAATACAGAGAAAAAGGGCATTGTGGAGGAAGCATAAGAGAAGTGGAAATAACCAATTTCATTAGGTCTACAAAGACCAGGCAAGGATGGTGACTTGGTTGGTGAGAGTAGCTAAAGAGAGGTATGAACAGCAGTTAGCAAATGAAGCCAAAAAGAATCCTAGGGAGTTCTTCTGACATGTAGCCAGCAAAAGAAAGAATGATTATGGAAGGATAACATTGATTGGAGAAAATGGTATAAAGACAGCTGTTGCAGAATGTGTGGTGGAGATAATTAATGAGCAGTTCTTGAAGATCTTTCAACCTTGTGAATGTGACTTCATGGAGAGATTGAGAGGATTTATGATGGGGAGGAGAGACTGACTGTAAGTGAGCAAGAGTTGTTCAGGGAGTTGAGTAAACTAGATGTAAATAAGGCTGTGGGACTTGATAATATATCACTGCGCATTCTGAAGGAATGTGCCAGAGAGTTGACACCTGCCTTGACATATTTTTTTAATAATGAGTCTTGCACTTGGTCTAGTTCCTAAGGAGTGGAAGGAGGGCAAGATTGTGGCACTTCATAAAGGAGGTGATCGAACTCAAGCATCAAACTAAAGGCCTATCTGTGTGTTAGGTGTTGTGGTTAAGTTGTTGGAGAAGCTTGTGAGAACTAGGATCCAGAGTTGGGTTGAGAATAACGGTATAATCTTTGATGGACAGCATGGATTTGCTAATGGGAAGTCATGTTTTAGTAATCTACTTACTTATTACAATAAAGTGACTGCTTCCTTGGACAGAGGAGAAGGATACACAGTAATATACTTGGATTTTGCAAAAGTTTTTGATAGAGTACCTCATGATAAGTTGACAGTCAAACTAGAGCAGATGGGGTTGGATATTAGATTAGTGCATTGGATTATTATTATTATTAGACAAGTTGTGTATGGGGGTGCGATATCCAGAAAAAGGAAAGTCACTAGTGGAGTGCCTCAGGGGTCTGTTTTAGGGCCATTACTGTTTAACTTGTATATTAATGATATTGGCAAAGATTTGGATGGAGATATTCAGTTGTTTGCAGATGATGCAAAGTTGAGACGAACCATAAAGAGTAGTGAAGATGTTGTGGCCTTGCAAGAAGACTTGAATAAATTGAGTGATGGGGCACGGAAATCGGAAATGGGGATGAGAGTTCAATGTTACAAAATGTAAGGTTTTAAAATTTGGAAAACAAAGATGGGATGCAGAATTTATGCTTGGCGAGAATATATTGTTGGAGGTAGAGGAAATAAGAGATCTGCGGGTGATAGTGGATAAGGATCTAAAATTTTGGGGACACATTGTCAAAATTGTGACGACAACACAAAGACTTCTGGGAATGATGCGGAGAACACTGACGTGTAGAAGTAGGGAGATTCTTGTATAAGGCTTTGATTAGGCCACACATGGATTATTGTGCCCAGATTTGGTCACCGGGTATTCAGAAGGATGAAGAGATGTTGGAAAGGGTCCAAAGGCGACTGACTAAGGTAGTTTCTGACCTCTGGAATGTTGAGTATGAGGAAAGATTGAGAAGATGTAATTTGCAGAGTCTGGTGGAGAGGTGGAAGAGGTGAGATATGATAGAGACCTACAAGTTGGTAAGGGGTTGTTATAAGATCAATGGTGGAGAAGTTCTACAGAGAATAGTGGGAGATCAGGGGAGAACCAGAGGTCATCCCTGGAAACTGTATAAAGAGGGTGTGAGTAGGGGAACGAGAGGTAGGCTTTTTCGTGCAGCATTGTGAATGATTGGAATGCCTTGCCTGAGAGTGTGGTGTCTGCAAGGAGTTTGAGTATGTTTAAGACACAGTATGATGAGATGTGTGTGTGTGATAAAAGGACCTCCCAGATTAGTCTTTGACTCCATGAGGTCTTGGGGTAATAATAATAATAATAGTATATTTATCCAGAACTCTTGAGATTTCAAGTAAAAAGATACAATTCTCCATTCAATTGCACTGTTGTTTTTGAATTTCCTATTATTCACTTTCTAATAATGACTTTCAATATGATGCAAAATATGCATGCAATTTCATTAAACATGTTTTTCTGTGCATAAATGTATTTTACTATACGTTCTACAAATGCTACACAGTTTATTATAATTGACAAGAATATGTATATATATATATATATATCTTTGTTTTAATCCTTACTCAAGTATAAGCAAACAATGTTTGCAAATGGCATATCTTCACAACTAGTCTACTTGTATATTAAGGCCGTCGACTTCATATCAGTTGCATCAGTATGTCGACTTCATATTAGTTGCTTTACATACTTTACATACTAATGGGATATTATTAATATCCCATTAGTATGTAAAGCAAACTTCCTTTTGGACATGTATATTGCTATGAATTATGGGAAGGATCATTATCCAGACCAGTCTTTGAGATCTCATCAGTGGGAGCCAGACCTAGGTTAAATCAATGTAAAAGTCATAGTCATATTTTCCACATATTATTATTACATCCTCTATGGAGTTGGCAGACTCATTGTGGGAGGTTCATTCAATGTCAACATATTTATCATATAGAATCTTAAAATCCTTAATGCTCCTTGCATTAACAACCCCTTCTGGTAATGCATTCCATTCACTGACAATTCTCTATGTAAAAAATCTACTCCTCACACCCCTCTTCACCACACTTTTACATAACTTCCAAGGATGACCTCTGGTTCTTCCCCTTTCACTTTCTACTCTTTTTATAATCCCCTCTGCATTAATCTGATAAAATCCTCTCACTAACTTAAATGTGTACCATATTACCTATCTTCCTCCTATCCACCAAACTCTGCAATCCACATTTCTTGAACCTCTGTCCATAGCCAGCATTCCAAGGTCTCGAGATTGTCTTAGTCACTCGCCTCTGGACCCTCTCCAATATCTCTAATGGTGTGTTACCATTTTTTAAAGTACTTCTGATCAGAGAAAGTTTTAGGAAATTTTTGACTTAGTCATAAAATATATTATGCTTGACAAGATCAATAAATAAAGGTGGAAACTAGACTGAGTAATGACCTTTCCCATAATGAATAGCAATACACGATATATACATTCAAATGGAAGTGTGCATTACATTACATTATAGGTTACTAAGGCAAACAACAAGTAGTCAACAGCTTCTATGTACAAGTAGACTAGTTGTGAAGATAATTCACATGAAAAGTATTTGCTCTTGCACTTCAATAAGGATTAAAGCAAGAATATCATTTTTTGTTAAGTATAATATACTGCATAACCATGTGAAAAAAAATTAACTTCCTACAATGCTACACAGTTATCTCTTTTGACAGAATATAACTATACTGATCATTGAATATATTACAAAGTCACAGCATACATACCTGGACATTATTCATTAAATTAAAATAAACAACTGACTTTTGCAGTTCTTTCATCACAGCAAGTACAGTAGATTCACTTACTGTTTCCATTTCACATTACAAAATAAACAACTTCACACATAAGACCTGTAAAATGAAATAATATTATTGGTACAATTCATCAATTAATACACTTCAACTAAACACTTCAATTAATCACTTCATAAACTGAAATTTATCACTGATTTCACAGACCACTTTAGTATTAATTAATTAATGGAAATATGATGTTGGCTGTCTGTTGATGATGCAAAGTTAGAAAAATTATAAAGAGTGATGTGATGTCAAGTGATGTGATGCTTCACAAGATTTTGATCAGACTACAACTGGACTATGATATGCAAATTTAGTTTCTTTTGTAATGGTAAACCCACTCTGCAAGAATACAGAGACAAATAACTAAAGCAATATCACAACCATGGAATGATTATCAGGAAAGGTTGGGGTATTGTAAATTGCAGGATGTAGCATAGAAGGGATAAGTTAGCAAGTAGGGTTTTACCAGATTAATATGCAGAAGACTATACACAGACACACACACACAAACAAGAAAGGGAGGGGGAAAGAGCATAAGACTATTCCTGGAAATTGTTTAAGATTGTGGTGAACGATGGCCTTTTTTTATTTTTTTTTTAATATTATTATTTTATTAGCCGAAGACCCCATGGCCCTCCTAGATGAGTCACAGACTCATCTAGGAGGTTCATCCTAGATGAGTGTGTGTCATACAGAGATCATCATATTATGCCTTAAACACATTCAAATTCTCTGCAGACACCATGCTCTCAGGCAATTCATTCCTATCATTCACAAACTCTTCATGCAAAAAACCTGCTTCTCAATCCCTTGCTCACACTCTCCTTATACAGCCTCCAGGAATGAGCTATTGTTCTCCCCAATCTCCCTCCATTTTATGAAAAAAATTTCAACGTTAATCCTATAACTTGTATATCTTTATCATATTGTCCCTCTTACTCCTAGCAACTAGACTCTGCAAATTGCATCATCTCAATCTTTCTTCATATTTAACATTCCAGGGATCAGAAACTATTTGGGTCAATTGCTTCTGTATCCTCTCCAACATCTCTTCATCCTTTTGTAAATCAGATAACCAAATCTGTGCACAGCAGATTTGGTTATCTGATTTACAGTTTAGGTTATCTAACCTAACCTAATCAGAGCCTTACACAATGGAACCAGAATCTCCTTATTTCTACAAGTCAGAGTCCTCTGCATCACTGCCAGAATTCGTTGTGTTGGCCTCAAAATTTTGGCAATGTGTCCCCTAAATTTCAAATCCTTATCTACCATCATCCCAAGATCTCTTATTTCCTCCACCTCCAACAATATATCCCCACCAAGTGTAAGGTCTACATCCCATCTTTGTTTTCCAAATTTTAAAACCTTACATTCTGCAACATTGAACTGTCATCCCCCATTCCCATGCTGCCCATTCACTCAATCTATTCAACTCTTCTCATAAGGCCACAACATCTGCTCTACTTCTCCTAGTTCGTCCCACCTTTACATCATCTGGAAACAACTGAATATCCTTGTCCAAATCTTCCCCAATATCACTAACATATAGGTTAAACAGCAATGGCCCTAAAACAGACCACTGAAGCACATCCAAAACTGAAGCACCAAAAGTGCTTCAGTTTTGGATGTAAGTCTCTTAGCTGCGATTGGAGGACTCCTGTGTGGTGTCGTCGTTCATAAGTTGGGAGTGTTTGAGGCTGAGCTAAGTTTGCAGGAACTTAGCTGGTGATTTTTTTTGTTGTTGCACTTGGGAAGTTTGTTTGTTTGCTGCTTATTGCATTCATCATTGCTGGAGAATGTGGTATATTGTGTGTGGCTACCCTGTTATGCTATATAAGTTCATCACTACAACTGCTTTTCTTATGAGCTGACAAGTATTCATGGGCAGGATTTTTTTATTCTTTCTGTTTGTTTGTTTTCTCCAAGACTGGTTGAGTGGTTGGCATTTTTTTATAATGATATTTTTCCTTTTGTTGGCATTCCTCACTACCAGTGTTCCTCTATGTTTTGGGGTCTGTTGTTGGTGGCATATTGAGTTGTCGGATTTATTCCTGCCATGGAAAATATAAAAGTTGTTCTTCTGACTGTCATCCTTGTCAAGGCAGTAGCAACATTACGATGAAAAAGATAAACAGAAATTTAAGTGACTGCATTCATATCATATCTATGATACATAGGAAGTTGCTTGGTACATCACTGTTAGCAAAATACATGAGCATTGTCTACTAAAACTTAAGTGTTCAAATTCAGCTGTGGCTGATGATAGCAAAAATATTTTTCCAGTGACTGATCTGCATCTTGCTCCTGGATGAGGCAATGAGTAACTGGGGAAAGTGATGATACCATTACTTTTATCACAGCAAGTGCTACTGAAGCTTCTAAATGACATGGCTTTTATGCTTATCATATCAATACTTTTTTGCAGTAATTTCTGTGGCTGTCTTGCAGCTATATCCTGCACTGTTGTAGCTACACAAAGAAGTGTCAGTGTTGAATGGACACAGATGGATAAAATAATTTATACAATCCAGCACAAGTATGTTTTTAGCAGATTCATGGTACTCCTCTTTAAGTAATCTGCTCACATTTCAAAACAAAAACAGCTGATGGAGGAATATATACATGATATTTTTATATTATTATTATTATTAACATCTGATCCTCATGGGCTCACTTTAGTGAGTACGGGCATGGCAAACCCGAGGTACCTGATGCTGGACCATGCTTTACTTCATGTAATATACATCTATTATATTATCTGTAGACTGGTCCTCTCCCCTTCTTTCTTTGCTTCTTTCTCCTCTTCTTGCTCCTTATCCCCCAATGCTATTAGAATATTCAAGGGCTAAGAGTGAATCTTTCCTCTCTTGCTATGTCATTTTGCCTATTGCAGCCACTGAAGGGGGCAAGCTAGCCACAATAGGTGCCGGTCCCAAGCCTGGATAAATGGCAAGGGTTGATATCAGGAAGGGCATTCGGTCATAAAACTTCACTGCCAGCTCTAGCTATGATCAAATGAGTTCAAAAGAAAGTGATACAAGGGCTGGGGCATACCCCTTAAGCGACGTGCAGCCACATCGCCCTACAGCTGCGAGAAGTGGACGAGGGCTACTGCATCAAGGGCAGGTGCAGTTAAAGAAGTGAGCCCAGCAGGTGGAGAGAATGTTGCGAGTGGGAACGTTGAATGTTGGAAGCATGACTGGAAGGGAAAGAGAGGTGGCAGTCATGATGAGGAAGAGGAAGTTGGACATTTTATGCATGCAGGAGACAAGGTGGAAGGGGGAAAAGGCAAAGGAACTAGGAGACAGGTATAAATTGTTCTATTCTGGAGTGAATAAAGAGGGAAGAAATGGCGTCGAAAATGTGATGTGTGGCAGAATGAAGGGAGAAGTACTGGAAGTAGGTAGGAGGAATGACAGGATCATGAAAACGAAAGTGGGTCTTGGAGAAAAGCAACTGGTCGTCTTACGTGTATATGCCCTACAAGTTGGCTGTACAGCAGAAGAGAAGGATGAATTCTGGAACGTGCTAGATGAAGAAATGAGGGAACTGGAAGAAAACGAGATGGTGATTGTCGGAGGAGTCTTGAATGGACACATAGGGAGACAGAATAAGGACTGTGAAAGGGTGCATGGTGGCCATGGAGTGGAAATGATGAACCAGGAAGGAGAGAGGATTTTGGACTTTGCAGTAGCGTTTGATCTGGCAATTGTGAACTCCTTTTTCTGTAAGAGGGAAGAGCATTTGATAACATTCAGAAGTGGCAACAATAGTTCATAGATTGACTACATTTTGACTAGAAGAAAACATCTTAAGGCAGTAACAAATTGTAAGGTAATCCCAACAGATCGAGTGGCACAACAACAACAACACCGGCTGCTGTGCGCAGACTTTAAAATAAAGTCGAAGATAGGAACCTTGGGAAGCCATGAGAGTAAGAAAATTAAGTGGTTTCACTTAAAAGAAGAGGGTGTGAGGAACCATTTTAGGGAGGTGTTAGAGAGGATTTTGGATGGACTAGAAAGTGTACAAGACTGGTGGAGACATAATTCCAAAGTAATTCTAAGCTGTGCAATTGAGGTGCTTGGTGAAACATCTGGAAAGATTAGAGAGCAGAAGGAGGGTTGGTGGTGGAATAATAATGTACAAGATGCAGTGACGGCTAAGAGGAAGGCAAAGCAGAAGTGGGAAGAGTCAAGAGTGGAAGAGGACAGAAAGATCACTACCCACACCAATTTAACCTTTCTTGAGGTCTCACCAGCAGCAGATGCACAGTAGGTGGACAGAATTAATGCAAGTCATATTTTCCATATATACAAGGTATCAAAAGATGTTTCACCTTTTTATTAAAATACTCTGAAATAGAGATTATCTCTGGAAGCCACAAAGGGTGCAGAAGCATAGGAGTTAGGAAAGGGAAGGGAAAGGTTAGGAAAGCAAAGGGTTAGGAAGCATAGGAGTTCTAGGTTCTTGGTATGTTGCAAGTGTATGTAATAGGCTACAATTAGTGATATGTTCAAAGAATATGTGACAGGTATTTATGAATGAATGGCTAAAAAGGTCCTTCCTCAGTGAGTCCTTGGACCCTCTGGAGAATTATGCATAATAACAATAATAAAAGAAATGCATATACCATAATATTGTCAGACTTTGTAAAGGTGTCTAACAGTATTCCCAAGAAACAAAAATCCTGAACCTTTTTAATAAAGAGTGAAAGAGGTGAGACAGAAGTGCTTGTGAATGGAGAGGAATATACAGGATACAAAATAAGTGAATGATAGAATAGGATCCAAGATGGACAGAGAATAGGGGAAGGTGAGATACATAGGGAGAAACAACATAAAAGTGGATGTAAGAAGCACCGATGTGTGTGTGTGTGTGGGGGGGGGGGGTTGGAATGGTCAGTAAAGGCAATGAGATGGCCACTGATGCAAGGGGAGTAGTTCAAAATATTGGATAAATGGTTATAAAGGTAAGTAGCCAGGGGTAGGGATAAATAAGTTACAGTTGAGTGACAGAAGTAGGACTGGTTACAGACAAAAACAAATGTTGTGTTTATTTATAAATGTCAGAAGTGTAAGAAATTGTTGTGTTCAAATGAATGAACTATTGCTGAATGTATGGAAATGATGCCTGCACAAGGTGAAGATGCAAGAGGAAAATACTGCCAGTGGTTTTGAGGCAGTACAGTGTCATACTGAGATAGAGATTATGGAGAGAGATGAAAATGTATTGGCAAATTGGCTTACGGAAGAGAAGGATGCATTATGAGCAATTTTAATCCTACTAATATAAACTGGAATGAAAATAAAACATATGGGAATAAATTATAAGTTTTAAATTATGCCTATACTATGTAATGATGTGGAGGCAGGGGATTGCAACAGTAGTAATTATTCAGATGTTATAGAAATATTTAGTTAGATCTTACTATAGATTTTAAAAAAAGCTTAGGAGATAGCAGAGCTACAGACCTCCAGTATAAAATGAAACCTCCCGTTTTATTATAGCCGTTCTTAAATTTTTATATATTTATCTAAAAACCATTATTTTCTTGTTTGTAATACAATACTGCTCGATAGTATTGTATATAATTTGTTTTGTAGCAATAGTCAATGTGCCGTGCGGGCTAGGACTCGTATATTCAATGCAAACTGCACCAAACTTCTACCTAGTGGGGATAACGTAGTAGGGGTTACGTGTGATTTATGTGCAGTTTGGGCTAGTAGCACTGCAGCCCAAGATACGTTGCTACTACAAGCGCACAAACAATACAAATTAATGTTGTCATTATTGTAGGTAAATATTGTGCATTTACTAGCATTTAATTTATATCTTTGTAGAAATGAATGAAGAGAAGAATTCTGTTAAATATTTGCAAAATAAAAACTTTTCACACCTGAAACTGCATGAATTATATATTTATAGTTAGCATAAATTTATATAGTTATCTAAAAACCGTTATTTTCTTGTTTGTAATACAATACCACTCAATAGTATTTTATATAATTTGTAGCAATAGTTGTATTTTGCAATAGTCAATGTGCCGTGCGGGTTAGGACTGGCTATCAGTCCTGGCAAGTATATTCAATGCAGACCGCACCAAACTACTAACTAGTGTAGGGATTCCAGATGTCTCGTAAAATATGGGATCATCCCGTTTTTGGCTAATTAGTCCCATTGTCCCGAGAAAACTCTTCAGGAAAGCTTTTTGTCCTGTTTTTTTGAGTTCAAGACTGAATAACAAAATCGATGAGTTACAATTTCTATTCTATTATACAAACATCGCTCTCTGTCATTACAGGAAACTGTAGACACATAGTTATTTTCTCAAAGCAAGTGATGGCAACACTGCAACAATGATAAGTTCGTTAGAACATTGCGCATGTGCACTGATATTTTGGTGTGTGCTGTGATATTGGCTCAACTTTAAATAGCATGGAACGGTCCACTTGACCCACGCCATTTTCGAAGCTTGCTCCGAGAGAAACAGGTTGGTGCTTGCAGAGCATGAATTACTGTACGGCTGCTGTATGGTTTTTCAATTCTCCTGTGGCCCTGTTGAACGCTGAAAATGCCAAAAAGGAAGTGTGATTATACAGACACTTTAAAAATTCGATTTCCGTTTTTAAAAAATTCTACTAAATTGGGCGAGACAAATAAAGTGGAGTTTACGGTTTGTGGTGGCTTGTTTAGCATCGAGCATGGCAGAAAGTCTCCGACATTACCCAGCACATTGCTACGGAAAGACATAAATCTGCATATCGAGCTAGTACAAATGCAAAAGTCAGTGATTTCTTTACCAAGAAAGAGATGGGGGAAGTGGAAAAGAATCTTACTTATACTTAATAAAGTGTGTACATAGTAAACCTTACCATGCACACACTTAGAAAGTTAGAATCATTTTGTAAGACTGGCATATGTGATGGATGTGCATACTAAACTTTCACCCTCAGTCATAAGTGTCCCGTATTTTTTTCCAATGTATCTGGGATCCCTAATCTAGTGAGGATAACGTAGTAGGGGTTATGCATGATTTAAATGCAGCTTGGGCTGGTAGCATTGCAGCCCAACATGTGTTGCTACTACATGTGCACAAATAACACAAATTAATGTTGTCATTATCGTAGGTAAATATTGTGCATTTACTAGCATTTAATTCATATCTTTATAGAAATGAACGAAAAGAAGAATTCTGTTAAATATTTGCAAAATATAAAATTTTCCACCTGTAACTGCAGGAAAAATTTAAATTAAAGAGGCATCTTACACCTGATTTAAACATTTCTCAGGCCTCAAAAAGTAGAGCACAGAGTTATGTACGAAAATTTAACACTGATATTTATAACAAGCATAACTTGACTGACAGACTGTACTGAGAAAAATGCTTTCTTTTGTTTTCTATAGAGATGATTCAGCATGGATAAAAACAGGAGTAACAGATTTAAAACATTTACGTGAAAAAATTAAAAACATGAGAAATATGTTGAACATTTAAAAAATGTGTGTAATCTTGGAATGTTAGGGACAATTAATATTAAAACACAATTAAGTGAAGCTTATAGGCTAGAAATA
Organism: Typopeltis vanoorti; assembly: GCF_054136105.1. Classification (NCBI taxonomy): domain Eukaryota; kingdom Metazoa; phylum Arthropoda; class Arachnida; order Uropygi; family Thelyphonidae; genus Typopeltis; species Typopeltis vanoorti. Next base: position 161,946,858 of record NC_143549.1, on the reverse strand, counting down.
AATAAACATAATGAAAATGTGAAAAAGAATCATGATATTTTGTCTAAAATTATAAATTGTATAGTGTGTTGTGAGGCTACAGCCCCACCACTACAAATTCTTACGGCCGCCACTGGGAATGTCATGGAAATGAGCAATCAGGGGCAGAAAAAAAGAGATCAATACAGGTCAGCCAATGATGTTTTGGAATACATTCAGACATATATTCCAAAATATAAAGAGGTTAAATAAAGCATTTGTAAAATGAATTAACAGAAAGCATGTATTTTTGAAGAAAGCATTATGGAGGAAGCATAAAAGCAAGATAGGAAGGTGACTAGGTAAGGACAGCAAAAGGCAGTATAAGCAGAAACTGGCAAGTTATAAGAAAAATAGATTGCTTTTTTGATATATGACAAGTACAAGAAAGAATGACTATTGGAGGATGACATTAATGGATGAAAATGGCAGTGTGGTAAACAAAATATACTCAAGGTGTTCAAAAGGACGATTCACTGATTCCTCATAAGTGTGACATGAGTACCTCAAGTTAGAGGGAATGGTGGAGGAGAGGCTAATGGTAAAAGCAGAATGCACAGAATTAAGTAAACTTGATGCTAATAAAAAAAATAGGACTCAATGACACATCACATCTTAAGGGAATATTTCAGTCAGTCAGTTAACAGCAAACTTGCTATACTTGATTAACATGAGATTTTCAATAGAACAAGCACCAAAAAAGTAGAAACACGGTAAAAACTGTTCCACTTCACAAGAGAAAAGAATGAAAAGATTGAAGTTTAAAACTATAGGCCAATCTGTGTGTGTGTGTGTGTGTGTGTGTGTGTGTGTGTGTGTGTGTGTGTGTGTGTGTGTGTGTGTGTGTGTGTGTGTGTGAGTGAGTGAGTGAGTGAGAGAGAGAGAGAGAGAGAGAGAGAAGTTGTGGCAAGTTTTTTCACTTGGTTATAAACCAAATTATTACTATTATTATTCAGACCTCCATGGAGTCAAAAGACTCATCGAGGGAGGTCCTTCCTAAGAACATAAAGTCTGTCAAGACTCATCGAGAGGAGGTCCCCCCCCCCCTAAGAAACACAAAGTATATCATACTACTCCATCAGGCAATGCGTTCCACGGTTCAACCACCCTCCACGCAAAGAAACCACTCCTCACCCTCTTGCTCACAGTTTCCTTTCGTAACTTCCAGGGATGGCTTCTTGTCATCACTCCTTCCCGCTGTTCAACCAAGCGAAAAAACTCCCCAGTGTCAACCCTGTAACCACCTCTCAACAGTTTAAAAGTCTCAATCATATTACCTCTCCTTCTATCCACCAAACTCTGCAGTCCACATTCCCTTAGCCGATGCTCATAACTAACATTGTACAGTCCTGAAACCATCTTTGTCATCCGTCTTTGTATCCTTTCCACAGTTAATTTATCACCTTCAAATCCTGGGGACCAAATCTGAGAACAATAGTCCAAGTGTGGTCTGATCAGAGACTTATACAATGGAATGATGTATACTGTTTCATCTCTGCAGGTCAGCATCCTTCTCATTATTGCAGCAATCCTCTATGTTACCTTCATCAGGTTTGCAATATGTCCCCTAAATTTCAGGTTTCTATCAATCATCAACCCCAGATCTCTTGTCTCTCCTACTTCCTCCAGTATAACTCCTCCCATAGAGTATGCAGCATCAATTCGATGTTTCCCAAACCTCAAGACCTTACATTTTGCTGCATTAAACTGACACCCCCATTCATTTGCCCATCTATGTAGCTTATTCAAATCCTCTTGCAGGGCTACCACATCTGCACTATTACTAATAATCCTTCCCAGCTTCACATCATCTGCAAACAACTGAATATCCCCTTGCAATCCACTGGCAATGTCATTGATATAAAGGTTAAACAATATAGGTCCTGGTACTGAGCCCTGTGGGACCCCACTTGTAACACTCCTTCCTTGAAACTGCTCCACCATACACAACTCTCTGATACCTATCAGACAGCCAATCCTGAATCCAGTTGACCAATCTGACATCCAGACCCATGTGCTGCAACTTAAATATCAGCTTATCATGTGGTACCCTATCAAATGCCTTTGCTAAGTCTAAGAAAATTGCAGTATATGCCTTTCCCTCATCTAATGTTCTTGTAACTTTATTATAAAAGGCTAGCATATTGCTAAAACAAAGAGTGCCATTTCAAAAGTCCATGTTGATTCTAACAGATAACATTAGCCTCATCTGCCCAATGCTGTATACGGTCCCTCACTACTTTCTCCAAGATCTTAGCAACCATTGATGACACACAAACTGGCCTATAATTAGACACTTCCAGTCTGCTACCGCCCTTATGCAATGGTACTATCTTACCTTCCTTCCATTCCCTGGGCACCTTTGCCGAAACCAGACTTTCATTGAAAAGCCAGGTTAAAGGCACTGTCAGTTCCCTAGCACATTCTCTCAAAACTTATGGTGAAATACCATCTAGTCCCACAGCTTTACTGACATTCAGAGTTCTCAGTATCTGAAACACGCTCTCCTCCTGTACCTCTAAACCTCGAACCAGCCCTATCTCTCTAGCATTAAAACTGACATCTCTAGGATGAAATACTCCAATAAAGTGTTCATTGAACAATTCCACTATGTCCTCTGCGTCAGTCACTCTATTCTCATTTTTATCGCACAATATCATTCTTCCACAGTCATTTCTCCTCCTATTGGCCACATAGCTAAAAAATTCCATAGGATTTTCTTTGGATCAGGGCCAATCTCCTCTCATATTCCAGTTTCGCTTTCCTTACCACACTAGTCACTCTTCTGGCCTGTGTCTTATATTCTTCATGCATCTTCTCTTCACCTGACTCCTTATATCTCTTCCATAGCCTCTTTTTCACATGAAATTCCTGTTTAATATTGTTTGTCATCCACTTTACTCCAAATTGTGTCCTCTTCTTCACTCGTGGTATACAACTTACCATTGCTGCTAACAAATATTCTTTCACAATTTCCCACGCACTAATGATATCCCGGCCTTCCAATTCCTCCCTCCATGAAGTTGACGTCTAAGACTATTATAATCACCTGCATTATAATTCCACATAAGGTCCCATCTCTTTGATACTCCTGCATGTCTATTCATTTTCCAAGTCAAAACCATATGGTCACTCTCTCCAACTGGTGGGAGAGATGTCATCTCAGTTATTATCAACTCTTCTGATGCTATAACCAAATCCAAAACTCTTGAACCTCTTGTTTCCTCTATTACATTTTGCCTAAGACATTTGTCCCCCAAGAATTCTAGAAATTCCATTCCCCTATTGCTATATGCATCTTCCTCTCTCCAATTTATACTACTGTAGTTAAAATCTCCCATAACAATCATTCTTCTTGCACTTGCCAAACTTAGCTGTCTAAACATCTCCTGGTCCCCCATCCTCTGTGCTTCTGGGTCTGTAGCAACACCCCCACTAAATATCATGTCTTGCCTACCTCTACCTCACACCATACGCTCTCAAAATCATTTGTCTCACTTCCTTCCAAAGCCTCCACTCTTAGAGGACATAGGTCATCACTTATCATAAGCAGTACCCCACCACCACGCTTTCCCCTCCTATCCTGACGAAAAATGCTATACCCAGTGACTTCTATTCCTGTTATTATATCTCCTTCTGTCAACCACGTCTCAGTGATCCCAATAATTTTTGGCCAGGCTGATGCTATCTGCGCCACCAATTCCTCTCCCTTATTCCGGATACTCCTGGCATTAGTATAAAGCATATAAAAGCCATTGTTTCTATACCCAGCATTATCCCTTCTAGACTCCACTGGGCTGAGTGTTACCTGACATCGTCTCCCTTCTCCCAAGTATCCATTCCCACAAGAGGCTACCCCTGCTATCATCCTCCCTGGGACACACTGACTCGTTCAGAACAGCAATCTCTCCAGATGCCTACGTCCTTCCTCATTCAAATGTAACCGGTCTCTCGCATACAATTCCTCTTTCCTCAAACGCACTCCAAGCATCCACATATACCAGTCCTCTCTTGTCACACATTCTCGCTATTATGCCATTCAATATCACCGCTCTTATGCTCAGCTCATCATTATCATACCTAGGCAACACGCACACTATTTTTCCTCTCTCTGTCTTCTTCCGTACAGTCTCAAGCAAAAATCTCATATCTCTCGCTGCCCGACTTACATTACCACTCAAGTCATTCGTTCCTACCATCACAATCATCTCATCCACCCTTTCACCTCTCTTAATTGCATAGCCACCCTTTCTATTGTTCTTCCTGGCAAACACTCCTCACGCATCCTATCTTGAACACCACGGACCATTGATTACCATTCCCTCGCTCCTATTGTTTCCGTTCTCTCCTCTTCTTTCATTCCCATACCTCTCTCTTCTACTGTTTCCATTGTCTCCTCTTCTAGCACTCTCATACATCTCTCTCCTACTGTTTCCATTCTCTCGTCTTTTAGCATTCCCATACCTCTCTCTCATTCCATCTCTCCTACTGTTTCCATTCTCTCCTCTTCTAGCACTTCCATATCTCTCTCTCATTCCGTCTCTCCTACTGTTTCCATCCTCTCATCTGCTAGCATTCCCATACCTCTCTCTCATTCCCTCTCTTCTATTGATCACCATACATTATACCTCTTACCATTCCCTCTCTCTCCTATTCTTTCCATTCTCTCCTCTTCTTGCATTCCAAGTGATGCAACTTTGCATAAAGTAACTAATAATGAAAACTTTTCTTTGTTCTTGCTTGAGTAAAAGAATAAAAAATAAGGATATAATTTCTTGCAAGTATAATTTATATCCAGAGTTCAGTTGATAAAATTAGTATTCTGTGTGGTGGTGGTGTTAGCATAAATTGGTTAAAGGAGTAGTCATGCTTTGGCAAACTACTGATGTATTACAACCAGATTATAAATGCATTGAACAAAGGCATTGAACAAATGCATTGAATATATATATATATATATACAGGTAGACCTCGACTTACGATGATTCGCACTTACGACGGCTGAAATTATTATTAAAAATTCTCTAATTTACTTTGGTGCCAGCATATACATACATATATCACATTACTTTTGTATACGCATTGCAGCGTCTCCATTAGTCGACAAGCAAAGCCGATCTTGCAATAGTCACTGTTATGATTCACCCACTTCTAACTTATCACATCATTTGGTAAGTTGGTTACTAATCAGCAGTCGAAGTGTTCATTTCTCTCGTTGCAATTTTTGTATCTTGTCGTAACTCTATCATGTCCAGTAAGAGAAGTAATACTACTGATGAAAATTCCAACATAAAAAAGAAGGCAAGAAAAGCTTTAAGTTTAGATGTTAAAACGAAGATGATTAAAGCATATGACAAAGGAAAGAAAGTCGGTGAAATAGCACGAGAAGAAAAACTATCACATTCAACTGTTTCAACAATTATAAAAGATAAATCAAGAATAATGGAGGCAGCTAAAGGGGCAATTAATATGAAATGTACAGTTTCAAAGAAAAAAAGAGAAGGGCCAATTCATGAAATGCTTTTAATGATATGGATAGATGATCAAATCAACAAGAATATTCCTCTCAGTTTATGACTTCCTCAACTGGTACGTTTGTAAATAAGGATACAACATCAAGTCTTGCCATTATGTCATCAAGACATGCTTTCCAAGACAGACATAATGGCAGGTCTTGATGTATTCCTCTCAGTTTGTTTACGATTCAAACAAAAGCACACAGCCTATCTGACAATTTAAGGAAACAGCAAGAAGATAAATTTGTCGAGCATACATTTAACGTTAGTAAAAGTTGGTTTCATCGATTTGAAAGCCGATTTAACTTACATGACATACGAATAACGGGAGAAGCTGGTAGTTCCAATTTTGAAACTGCCGAAAATTTCAAGAAAAATCTGAAATAAACAGATATCAAAAATGGTGATTTTTGATATGTGTTTATGTATTTTTTTCTTAAATTTTTCTTTCTTAATTTTGTATTTATATGTGCTAATAAATAATTTATAAATGTTTATGTAAGTATAAACATTTTAAATGTTTTAAGTTAAATAGAAACCTAATTTATGAAAATATTATAACACAAATCAAGAATTAACAAAAGTCCTCGACTTACGTCAGAATCGACTTACGATGGAGACGTTGGAACACAACCCTGTCTTAAGTCGAGGACTACCTGCATATATATACACATATAGTATATTTAAATTTCACAAAGACTCATTAGAAGCTTAATCGAGAGAAATAGCACTGAGAAAGGATTAAAATAATATTTACTTCCTCTAATATTTCATCTCCGTTATTGAGACATCGTCAGGGAGCACAATAACAGACTTGTAATATACAAAGGTAATACAAAACTAAGCGAAAACACACGGATGACAGACTAGAGTCCTAACTAGGTGGGGCACTCCTCTGTGCACCCTGTTGGTGGCCCAGGATGTAAATTGGGATCTCAAAGTATTAGTGTTCTTCCACTTCTTGGCTGATCTTCCTGTCTGTCCATAGTAGGTCAACTTGCAGGAACAGGGAACTCTATATATACTTCAGGAACTGAGCGAGCACGAATCTGGTGTATAGTGAAGCAGATAAAGGTAGCTAGTTTCAAGTCTGGCTTAAAAGCAGTGCAGAGGTTGTCTTTAAGATTCTAGCTATATTTTCTGAAGTGTCTCAGACATAGGAGATGATGACAGCATTACTAAAATCTTTCTAAAGGGAATGTCAAGGATTGGGGGAAGGATTGATTATTTTTTTTATACTGCATGAACTGTAGCCATTAGATGTGGTGAATACGATTAAGTTCTGCTGCAAGAGCAGACTCATTGGAACAAAGGTTATTGGCTCTACTGGTTAGTGATTTTAATGATACTATACTGTCAGAGGGGAAGAAGGGGAGAGGATTTGTGAATGTATATGCCTGTGTTTCCTGTGTACCTGCTTGGGCTTCCTGTATACTGTATACTTAACACACAGATTTCACAAAGAACTTTCATAAATTGCCACACAACAGTTTGAAAATTAAACTAAACTAGAATAGATGGAGTGGGAGAACAGATTGATGAGTTAGATGGGTGACTGGCTATCGGATACGTATCAGAAGATGAGTGGAGCGAAGTGATATTTCAACAAGAGGAAAGTCACTAGTGGAGTGCCACAGTACTCTGTACCGAAAGAATGAGTTTAAATTGTATACCAATGATATCGGGACAGGTTTAACTGGAGATATGTAGTTTGAGATGATGCAAAGATGGGAGAACTATGAAGAGTAGTACAGATGTGGCTTTACAAGAGGAATTCAATAGACTGTGTGAATTTGACAAGTGAGCAGAGCAACTAGTTTGCTGCTACAAAACACAGGGCTTTGAAATTGGATAGGCAAGGATGGAATACCATATAAGTTATACTCTGTGAGTTATAAACATGTATAACTGGTGGGATAAAACTGTAAAGGAGACAGATGAGATGAAGGATCTGAGAGTAGTGATGGATAGGAGCCTGAAGTTTATGAGTCACATTGCTAAAATTGTGAGGATATCAGCCAGGGATTATAGGAGTCAGTGAGAGCCTAATCAGTAAGAACTATACCTAGGGTGATATTGAAAGGTGACTCATTGCATATACAAGTATAAAAATGATGTATCACTATGGTTACAATATTTCTGGATCAGAAATAAACACAAGTCTTTTCCTCTCTCTCTCTCTAAAGAAAAGAAAAGAAAAGAAAATTATGTTTGATGTGAAATTATATTCTTATTTTATCTAAACAAGAGTAGATAAAAGTTTGCACATGAAATATCTTCAAGACTCCATAAAAGTCATGACCATGAAACCTCAATAAAGGCCAAAACTAGTATGGTCAATGACCCTTTCCACACTGCATGACATTAATACAGACCTCAGAAGGGAGTGCACTGTATTATTATTATTATTATTATGGAATAACAGGTTGACTTCACATTCGTGAAATCAGCTACCTCATACAAGTAATTGAATAGTCTAAAAGATTATTCTTATCACATGTGCATCTCATCTTCTATAGATAGAAGACTCGCTCAGTGAAGCTTACAATGAATAACTGACTCAATGTGGCCCATACTTATGCTCATCACTAACAGAAGGTGGTTAGAACCACTTCTGGCAATCTGTTCCACTCACTCAAGCTTTTCAAAGCAAAAAACCACTCCACAGACCATTAATAACAACACTCTTACATGAATTACAGGGTAATTACCTTGTTCTGATGGTGTCATGTATTAAAAAAAAAATTCTGCTGCATCTATCCTAAAAAACCCTTTCATATATTTTTCTTATTTCCCTAAAATAATTTCTTTTTTGTAATATGAACCACTATAATCTGCAAATCTTCCAGTGATCTACGTCAGGAGAATTCCACAAGCCAATCACCATCTTAGCCACTTCACTCTGGATCCAGTACAGGACTTTCTCCTCCATGGTAAACCAGATGACCAAATCTTTCCAGAGTAATCCAGATGAGTTGGTATCAAAGTCTTATAAAGAAGAATAACAATGCCCTTATCTCAACTCATGTTCAACATACAAATGAATCTTTGAACTATGTCCTCTGAACTTCAACTCCCTGTCAACAAGTGGAATGGATTGTCAACTACCCAAATCCTTACTCTTCCCAAATTTCTGCAATCTAGTCTACTACACTGGCACACTTGTAATCTTTTCATCCTGAAGTGCACAACCTTACACTTTGCTTACTACAGGAATGCAGTTTTGTTTTCCATCCAACAGGCATCGGCCTGGTTGGCTGAGTGGTTAGCATGTCCGCTCTCCAGCCAACAGGCTGTGGGTTCAAATCTCATCATGGGCATGGATGTTTGCGATTGTCCTACTAACTCTGTGTGGAAAGGGAATCCGCAACCTACCACTTATTCTAGCAAAAGACTTCACTCCCAAAATCTTGTGAGGTATGGGAGTGACCATACGTCATCTACGGACATCAAATGTGAAAAAAATAAATGAATAAAATCCAACAGGCTGTAGGTTCATCCTACTGTGGCATGAATGTTTGTGAAAATTATGCATGAGGCACAAAAAAAAGAAAATGATATGGGAGATATATGCAGAAAGGTGACTAGCAAGCCCATAAACAGTACAAGGATCAGGCAAGAAAGGTGACCAGCATGGTAATGAAGGCAGAATCTGATTATCAGAAGGAAATACCAAAGATAAATTAAAGATGCCAAGATGTAAAGATTTCATCCTTTATCCAAGTGCAAACAAACAAAGTTTGTGCATTAAATAACTTCACGACTGGGCTACTTGTATACAGAGGCTAATGACTTCACATCAGTTGCCTTAGTATCGCATAATGCCTTGCATTATGGGAAGGGCCACAACTCAGACCGGTTTCGACCTTTACTGAGGTCTCATCAGTGTCATATCATACCAAGGCATGTGAAGGCATACTAATGATGTGAAGTCATTATAGAAGTAGCCCAGTCATGAAGTTATTTCACGAACAAACTTTGTTTGCTTACACTTGGATAAAGGATGAAACAAAGAATATAATTTCTTGGCATCTTTACTTCATAGTATAACCAAGTGAAAAAAACTTTCAACAAAATCTCAAGAGTTCTTTTGCTATATGGTAAGTAAGAAGAAGAAGAATACCTATGGAAGGATAACTTTAACGAGGGCTGATGGTGGCGAGGTGATAGAAGATAAAATAGTTGAATTACTGAATGACCACTCTGCAAGGGTATATCATCCAAGTGAGGTTACTGCTGTGACATATGTGACAGGGACTGGTGTGGGAACAGAGGCAAATGAATTAGAGGTTCTTAGGATATTGCAGAATCTCAATGTAAATATGGCCATGAGATTAGATTATATATCAGCTCACATTTTATGAGCATGTTCAAAGGAACAATGCCTCTGACTAGGCTCTTTAATTTAAGTCTCAGCTCCGCAGAGTTTGAAAGGAGTGGAAAGAGGAGAAAATAATTCCTTTGTATAAGGGAGGTTGTAAGACTGCAGTAGTAAATTATAAACCAATCAGTATCTCAGGAGTGGTGGTAAAAGTACTGGAAAAACTGGTCAAAAAGGGAATTCAAGAATGGGTGTATAAGAAGGGCGATAGCATCGTCGTTATTTTTTAATAGATATTGGCAGTATTGTTAAATATAATTGTAGTATTTTGTCTATTTTTGACTGCATTGTATTTATGCAATATTCTTTCAAAAACTTTCTACATTATGGTACTGATGCATAAAAGAAAAATGGCAACCAAGACTTAGTGCAATGTAGTGTGTGTGTTAAATGTATTTATTACCAAGAGTGAATGGTTTATGGAATGAGAGCGAGAATCGAGAGAATATTTGTTGGAATTGTTTTGCAAGTGAGTGTAAGAAATGCAAGTTGTGTCAAGAAGGAAAGAATGAAGTGACTATGGATATAAAGTAGGACTGTGAAAGTGTTGTGGCGAATGTAGCAAAAGCAGTGAATGATGGTGTACAAAATACAAATGAGTTTGAAGGAAGTCGTTGAAAGTAATAATGTGGATGATGAAGATGCCATCACAGAAAGAAATTGGGTGCTTACACAGACTCCTTCACAGGACAAAGCATGAGCTTAAGTGACTGGAGAAACAATTGGCATGTAGTACAGAAGGACAGAGAATGAAAGAAACAGTGAGTGGGAAAAGCATAAAAGTGCAAGAAACTGATAGAAAACAGATAATATTATATGGGGATTCAATGATAAGAGGTATACTTCATGGGAAAGTGACGAAAACATGTTTTCCAGGTGCAAAGATAAAGGATATAAGTGAAGCTTTAAGTTTGTAGAAAAAAGAAGCGAAGGAGTTGGTTGTTTTGGCAGGCACAAATCATTTGCAAGGTAACAAATATGCAATGAGAGAAGAGATGAAAGAGTTGTTAGAAGAAGCAAAAAGGATGAGGAAGAAAGTAAGGAAAGTAAGTCTGCTGTCTTCGTGTGATAGGACAGAATTGAGAAGGGCCATGATTGCCAATGAGCCAATGAGAAAATTGTGCAGGAGGAATGGTGTGCAATTTATAGATGTCTGAAGTGAATTTGATGGACGTAAGGACCGTATATGCCTGATGGACTGCACTTAAATTTTTGGGGGATTAGGTGCTTGGAAAAAGTGTTGCTCGATGAGAGTTTGAAAGTGTAAAACAATGGAAAAAAAAAAAAGAGATATTAGGGAGAAGCATACATCAAGCATACATCTAGCCACCACCAAGACAAATGAGTGTGCAAAAACAGCAACCCCCCCCCCCCCCAGGATAGATAAGAATGAGAGTAGGAATGATTGTGAAGAACTGGGTACAGTTTTACAGGTCACAAATCTGAATAGGCAGGTATGTAAGTGTAACTGTGGGCCCAAGGGGACATTGAAAAGCAAGTGCATGAATGCCTGAAGCATCAGAAATAAAGGAGAGGAGATTTTGACATTGGTCAGCTCGACTTGCCCAAAAATTATTGGCATCAGAGAGACCTGGTTGTCAGAGAATGATGTAGTTCAGGGATAGCATGTAATGGCTATTGTATTTTCAGAGAAAAGAGAGAGGAAATAGGACAGGAGTAGGAGTATTATTAATGATAGCTGAAGAAATTCAACCAACAAAAACAGAGTTAAGGAAAATCATAGATGTGATGGAAATGGTTCATTTGAGGCCGTCTGGTGTGAGACAGAGGCCAATAGGACAAAATATATTGTTGGTTACTGCTATAGACCCAGGGAAAATGCAAGATGTTCATATCTAGAAGATATGAACATCTTGCATCAGTAGATTAGTACAATACGTGCAGGCCGAGTAATTATCATGGGAGACTTCAACTATGGTGGTGATATAGATTGGAAGGAGGAAAAGGCATGTGGCAAAATGGAAATGGAATTTATAAAATTACTCAGGGATAATTACCTGAAACAGCATGTGATGGAAGAGACCAGGTATTTGCAAGTGTTGGATCTGGAAATAGTGGCAGAAAATCTAGTTATAACTGCAGTAGCGACTCTACCACCGATTGGGGAAAGTGACCATACAGTCTTGTCCAGGTGGTTGCTCAACATTGGAAATTTCAGTCAAGAAATAGTTGATGCAGAACTACAAAGCTGGTGATTATGACAAACTTCGGAGGCAACTGAGAGCAGTGCCATGGCATAAAAAACTATATGAAATGAATGTCATTAGTGCATGGGAAGCAGCCAAGGATTGTTTGAGCAAGGCACTATCAGAGTGCATACCCAGAATTATTATTATTATTCATGACACCTCCAAGGAGTCCGAAGACTCATCGTGGGAGGACACCTACAACTGTCTCAACCACTACACCGAACCTCTACTACGAATCATCTCCATCAACGCCATCTACCGCCCACCTCCACCACTACCATAACTAGTATTTTTTTGTCTATAAATTGCGTGTGTTCTGAAGAGTAAATCAGGAGGATAAACCAAGTAGGGAGCAATAAAAAACAGGAGCTGCAAAAAAAAGAAAGCATTGTGGAAGGGATATAAACAACAAGGTGATCAGCATGCCTATAAGCAATAAGAGTAGCTTAGTATGGTAAATAAGGCTAAAGCAGATTTTGAGAGAAAATTAACTAAGCAGACACAAGTAAATCCAAAAGTATTTTTTCCCTGGATTTAGAGAAAGATTTGAAAGTTTATTTTTCACTTGGTTAGACTACAATAAATTTAGTTTAATCCTTTATCCAAGTGTGTGAGCAAACAAAGTTTGCACCTGAAAATATCTTCAAGACTGGGGTAAGGTAGTACAACACCAGACAACTTATAGGAAAGGTGGACCAAGCTAACATCACTCCTATCTCAGTATCTCCCATAATGCAAAACACATCTCCTTGCAGATATGTATAATGTTGTGCATTAAGGGAAGGGCCACTATCCAGGCTAGTTTCGACCTTTATTGAGGTCTCTTCAGTAGGAGCCAGGCCCAATAGTGGAGATACCAGGCAGAAGCAATGGCGAGGTCATCTTTACCTATAGGAGTTGCCAAAAGGTGTGCCACCTTTTTTTATTAAATTACTCTGGATTTAGAGAAAGATGTTGAAAGTTTATTTTTCCCTTGGTTAAACTATAATAAATTTAGTTTAATCCTTTATCCAAGTGTGAGCAAACAAAGTTTGCGCCTGAAAATATCATCAGGACTGGAGTAAGGTAGTACAGCACTGGGCAACTCGTAGCAAAGGTGGACCAAGCTAACATCACTCCTATCTCAGTATCTCCCATGATGCAAAACACATCTCCTTGTGGATATGTATAATGTTATGCATTAAGGGAAGGGCCACTACATGGGCCTGGCTCCCACTGAAGAGACCTCAATAAAAGTCAAAACTAGTCTGGGTAGTGGCCCTTCCCTTAATGCATAACATTATACATATCTGCAAGGAGATGTGTTTTGCATTATGGGAGATACTGAGATAGGAGTGATGTTAGCTTGGTCCACCTTTGCTATGAGTTGCCTGGTGTTGTACTACCTTACCCCAGTCCTGAAGATATTTTCAGGCACAAACTTTGTTTGCTCACACTTGGATAAAGGATTAAACTAAATTTATTATTTTTTCCCTTTGTAGCAAGTAAGAGAAAGAACAATTATGGAAAGATAACTTTACTCAGTCAAAGATGGTAGGAAAGTGACAGAAGCAGAAGAAATAGTTTGGTTACTAACTTATCACTTTGTCACCTCTTTAACTGCAAAGTCATCTAGGTGGTGACTTTGCAGTTAAAGAGGTGACAAAGACTCATGTGAGTACTGAGACAGATATACAAGAGGTACTCAAGTATATTAAAAAATATCATTGTAAATACAGCAGTGGGCTTGGATGGTATGTCAGCTTGGGTGCTATGAGAATGTGCAAGTGAACTGGCAGTGTCTCTGATGAAGTTGATTAATCTAAGTCTCAGCTCTGGCAAAGTTCCAAGTGAGTGGAAAGAGGGTAAGATAGCTATGTTACATAAAGGTGACTCTAAAACAGAATTAGCTAATTAGTGTAGTGGTTGTTTAAAGTATTGGAATTAAAATTAAAATTAGGAATGGGCGTATTGGAATACGATACTCTAGAGGGGACAGCATGGCTTTGTAAAAGATAGCTCCTGCCTCTGTCATTTATTCACATTTTATAATAAGGTGACAGCAGAATTAGATAAAGAGAATGACTACACCATGATACCACTGTACTTTGCAAATGCATTTGACAGAATACTGCATAAAGAAACTATTGCATAAGTTGGAGCAAATGGGATTGGCTATGAGGTTGGTGGCATGGATCAAGAGGTGGCTGATAGACATCAGAGGGTGGTGTATGGTGGAGTGGAATTAAGGCAAATAAAGATGATTAGTGGAGTGTCACAGAGCTCTGTATTAGGACCACTACTCTTTAATTTGTACATTAATGATAATGGTTGTTAATTCAGTGTTGTAAAATATATGGGAAATTTGGAAGGAAGGAAAACACTTTGGAAGGAAAAGATTACACACTTCATATCATACTGAAGGTTCACAGGAAACTGATAAGGCTAGAGATCTGAGGATGATGGTGGATAGAGATTTGAAATTCAGGGGAGATATTGCAAGAGTTGGCAAAATAGCTCAGAGGATTACTTGGATGATCAAGAACAGATTGACAAATAAAGATAGGGAAGTTATTATCTTTCTTTATAAAGCTATGATTTAGCCACATGTTGACTACTCTGCACAGATTTGGTCATCACCTGTGTTTTTTGAAGATCAGGAAGTGGTGGAAAGAATTCAGAAATGAGTGACCAACCTGGTCACAGGTCTGTGAAATGTTCCCTATGAGGATAGATTGAGGATATGTGGGTTGCAGAGTTTAGCTAACAGGTGGAAATGAGAGAATATGACAAACTTATAAGTTACTAAAAGTTGACATTGAAAAAAAAATGTTGATGCATGGAATGTAGGGGCAAAAAAGGTCACACACTTAGAAGTGATCTAAGGGTGTGGTCAGTAAGGTTATGCAGACTAGTTATTTACTTGGAGAGTGGTGAATGAGTGGAATGGATTGCCGGAGGTGTTGCAAGCATCCCAAAAGTGAATAGGTTTAAGGAGATGTATGATAGGTATTGTGTTAATGGATAGAGTGGGTCTCTTGCCATGATAATAATAATAATATTTCCCCCTTGCATCTCCAGCTTACACATGAAAACATCATACTTTTCCATTTCTATTCGGGTCAAAATATTCTCACCCATTCATGTTTTATTTATTCCAACTATTGTCATGTCAGGAAATAAACTTAATCAATGAAACATTTTCTTCTTCCTTATTTTTGTTACCCCTGGCATTAGTAAACAAATATAGTAGTTCATTCTGGGTCTATAACAAGTCCTACTGACTGTACTTCAGATTTCTTCACACCTCCCTTTAGCCATTCTTCTCTATCACCACCTATTCCATAACTATATCCAGATCCAAATGCTCTCTTTTGTATTCCATCCCATGCCATTATATTTCTTACTGTCTGAACACCCATTCACTACTGCTTCCAGCATCAACTCTTCTCACACAACGTCTCGCTGTTTGCTATGACTTCAAATTCAAACTGTAATTTCAAATCGACACACATACAGATTGCCCAAACAAATTTAAATATAAACTATTCTAAACATACCCCCTCATAGGCTGACTTCAGTGAGTATGGTGTGACAAACTCGAGGTACCAAATGTTGGACCTTTTTTCATGTAATATACATCTGTTATATTATCTGCAGACTGGTCCCTACTCTTCTTTCTTTCCTTCTTGCTCCTTTGTCCCAATGATATTAGAGTATTTCAAGGACTAGGGATGAGTCTTTCCTATTTTACTTTTCTTCATCGCTTGCAGTGGGAGTCTACCTCTCTTCCAGGTATTTGCCTTACCTAGTAGGCTAAACAAACGCAGAAGGCAATGGCAAACCACTTCTGTATAGATTTTGCCAAGAAAATCTTATGAACAGAGGTTTAAGTTATTGTGATATAGTGCTGCCCAGGTCGGAAGAACAGAAAGGAACTTCCAATGAAGTTAACAAGAATGACAAAGTTGGATCAAAACCTTCTGGAAGTTCAACTTCTGATAGAGTTAATCTGAGAAGATGCCTCTGCTTTACTGATTTACATAAAATAGGAACGTGGAATATAAGAAGCATGTATCAATGTAAGCTGAATTGGTAAAGAAAGAAATGAGAAGAACTTAAGATTTTAGGAATCAGTGAACTGAAATGGACAGGAATGGGTCACTTTGATACCGATGATTTCATGATGCTTTACTCTGGACATCGAAAACTTTGAAGAAATGGAGTAGTTTTCATAGTTAGAAGAGATACAGAAAATACATTTTGATTACAACCTACAGTCTGATAGAATAATTCTAATCAGAATAAAAGCATATCCAGTGAATGTTACACTCATACAGGCGTATGCATCCACAACAGATTCGAGTGAAGATGAGGTCAAAGAAATTTACAACAGCATGAAGTAGTAGTATATAGCATTGATAAAAACAGATTTTCTCTTGATATTAGGTGACTGGAATGCACAAGTGGGAGAAAAAGAAGATTGTGGCATCACCAGAAAATTTGGTTTAGGACTGAAGAATGAAGGAGGAGAAAGGATGTTGGAGTTTTGTGTCGAGAACAGCTGCTTTATTGCAAACACTTGCTTTCAACAATATAAAAGATGACTGTACACATGGACGTCACCTAATGGTATACAGAAATCATATATATTATACTGGTTGCAAGCAGAAGGTGAAGCACTATACAAGCAGTTAAAACACTACCTAGTGCAGACTATAGGACAGATCATGAATTATTGATATCTAAATTGAAATTAAGGGCTAAAAAGAAATAAAAGGACAGTATCAGATTTGATTTGAATCATATAAATAAGTATTTAAAGTAGAAGTCAGAAAGAAACTAAAAAGGTGGGAGAAGACAGAATAGAATTAGAAGAATTGCAGGAAGAAGCTAAGGGTTAGTCACACTAAGTACAGATTTCTAGAGATAGGCTAAGAAAGATAAGGAAAAAATATCTAAACAAAAGGCACAAGGAAATTGAAGAAAGCAATATTATGGGTAGAACAAGAGATATAGTTAGAAAAATAAATGATGTTACAGGAAAGTTTATCCCCAGATTATGACATGTAAAAGTAATTTGGGAAAATGGCAGGTGGAAGAAGCAGCAGTGATTCCAATTCATCCAAATTCCAAAAATGAAAAGAATATGTAAAGGATTTGTACAAGAAAGATAATATTGAAGGAGAAATGAAAAGAGAAAATTTCTTGACGAACCCATGATAATGAAAAGTGTAGTGATATCAGCAATGGAACAGCTCCTGGAACTGATGGAGTGTCAGTAGAATTATTAAGAGCAGCTGGGGATGAAATAGTAAATATATTGACTAAAATTTGTCAACAGGTTTGGAAGAAAATATACTGACTTAGAGATTGTAAAACATCAGTATTCATCCCAATTCTAAAAGAATCAAATCCCAGAAATTGTGAGAATTACAGAATCATCACTTTTGTCCGTGCGGTTAGCCTAGTGGCTTTGCGCTTCGCAACCATATGCCTGGGGAAGGAGTGTCCCAGGTTCGATTCCTGTCAGAAACGTGAGGAACTTGAGGATCTTCCTCAGGCATAGCCAAGTTAGCTGGTCTTGGGCGCGGGCAGTAGGATTTTATCCGCTAGTTTATCTGCTTTTTTCATCCTGCAAGCAGGCAAACTGGCCCCCGTGAACATATGCTTCTACAGCCAAAAATATATCCCCCCCCACCAGCAGACTAGCCGACAGGTCGGTTGGGAGTGGTACTAACAAGAAGTTGCATCTAAGTAACATGCAGATCCTGCATAGGAAGCAGGAATAATGCATAGTGAAAGATGACCGAATCATCACTTTAATTTCACATGCAAGTCAAGTTATGCTGAAAGTGATCCAACAAAGGCTGGAGCCATACGTGAATAGAGAAATGCCACAAGAACAGACAAACTTTAGGAGAAGTGGAGCAGCTAGAGACCAAATAGCAAACGCAAGATGGATTATGGAAAGAACAAGAGAATTTCAAAAGTATTCATCTGTTTTATTGATTATAAGAAAACTTTTGATTGCATGGATCACAACAGACTGGAATGTAATGAGATCAATGGGAATACTTGAGAGCATCTAATTCTCTTGATAAGAGCTGTATGACAACCAAGAAGCTACAGTAAAAAGTCTTTGGAGAAACAGACAGTATTAGATTGGAAAAAGGGATGGAGCAGAGTTGTATACTGTCATCCTATCTTTTTAGTATTTTTAATGAATATATTATGAGAATGGCTAACTCATACAAAGATCTAACTGAAATTAAGATTGGTGGCAGAAAAATAAATACCGTATATGTCGGAGTATAAGACGACTCTCAAATACTACAGAAAACCCCTTGAAATCATGGGTCGTCTTATACAGCAACTATAAAAAGGGAAGCTTAATTTCTTGGATGAACATTTAGATAGTTACAATACATCATTATATATGAAAATAGGCAGCGTTTATCAACAAATCAGATTAATGTTTTGTTGCATAAATTTATTTAAAATATTACAATAGATGTGTCTTAAAAAACAAATAATAATTATTAACCTAAATTTTCATGTTAATTTTCTTCATCATCAGTTGAAAATAGTTCTTCAGATTATTGTTTAAATGATCATCATATGGATCCCAGTTTGAATCTGGTGAATTGATTTTGTTTTCATCGTCAGTGTCCCACAACAGATCATCTTCCGTACCATCCATAAGATTAGAGATACCACACTTTTTAAATGATTTTATTACAGTCTCTACTTTTACTTTATTCCATGCTTTGATCAAAAATTGGCACAACATATCAAGTGATGAAGCGTGCATAGATCCACCGTTTGTAAATGATTTTTCACCAGTCAACATCCAATTATTCCACTTTTCTTGCATGTGATCTTTAAATGGTTTGTTCAAGCAAACGTCTAGTGATTGCAATACAGAAGTTAAATCACCTGGTATAACAGCAATTTTTGTGTTTTTTTTTTTTTTTAGAAGATTTTAATATTCTCAATTAAATGACTACGAAACATATCCCATACTAATAAACTGTGTTTCTTCATTATACAGCCTGGTCGCGTGTTCCACACATTATTTATCCATAATTTCACACCATTTTCGTGAAAATGTACAAAAACACCTGAAGGAAATTTTATCTTAGGTTTAGTTTTACATTTGAAGATAATTGTTGGTTTTAATTTGGTTCCATCAGCCAAACATGACAACACAACTGCAAACCTTGTTTTTTCATGACCTGTACTTCAGAACTAGCACACTCTTACTACCTTTAGACTCCACTGTTTTACTGCTTATCATATCAAAGTTCATAGGAGTTTCATCTATATTTCCAATATTTGACAATAGAAATTTATGTTCTTGTCTCAACTGAATAATAAATTTATGGAAACTGGTAAATTTGTAGTCAAGATCTGCTGGTAGTTTTTGAGCAATTTTCGTTTTTTGTCGTATTACCAGATTTTGTTTGTTCACAAAACAATTAAACCATCCTGAAGTAGCTTGAAATTCTATACTTTCACCCAGATTCAATCTTGACCATTTTAGTGCATATGCTGTAATCATATTTCTTGTAACAAGATAACCATTCTGCCTTTGTTCAAATACCAACGTGATTTTCCACTTGCTGCCATCGGGTGATCCCTGTTCTCATCGCAAATTTTTTCTTTGGCATTTTTTTAAAAATATCTTCTGTTAGATCTGAAATAGGTGACTTCAAATTTTACATTACGTCACCATTCCAGAATCTAACAATTAACAAAAAAATATATATGCATACTTATCTTATAGCGCAGTGTAACTATGTTTTTTCTTTTTTGTAACAACATCTTGTATGATAAACTGTGAATTATGTGAATTTAAATTAATGTATCTATATGTCTAGCATGAATGTAAGTCAGCAAAAGAGGCAAATATGAAAGAAATCATTAGTGAAATATTATAAATGAAAGAATGCATATTATTCAGCAACATAGGGCAAAGATCACCCTAATAGTATAAGAGCAGCATAAGCACCCATGGGCATCACATCTAAGAAGACATCATCACGCATACGTTCCTGGAAACAAGATCCCGTATGTTGATTGGTAAAGTCACCCAGCCTGAGACCAATGGGTGAGACGATAAGAGAAATTCAAACTAGGAAAGGTGGTGCTCTAGGGGAGCGAATAAAACCTGCGACACAGAAGTAAATCCCCTCGTTTTTTCTTGTTCCTGCATTTCTCTTCATGTGCTCCAAGAGTTCATCGTAGTTCATAGCTCTCGTTTTTGAGGGCTGACTAACCAAAGGATCCGCCATGACACCGCAGCAAATTTCAGCAAGATCAACCATAGGCCGTCAATGAGAGGGCAATCGACATAAAACCTTAGCAGAGAGATAGCACCCAACTCAGGTGAGCACGTGTAACCCACGTGGCGATAAGATCGAGACAACCAGAATCGAAACAAAGAAGGAAGGAGGGAAGAAAACCGATAAAGAACAGATAAGTACTCTCACTTGTTCTAGCCTCTTTTGAGAATTGACTAACAGTGTTAAGAGAATGCATCTTAAAATTTGTAATGGAAGAAAGAGTGAAGAACTAAGATTTATGTAAATGACTATGCTTTTAAAATGAACTTTAAGAACTTTCAGTTAGATAGGGATTCTGTCGTAATTAATCCGAGAGAGATTATAAATGTGCTAAAATGCCTAAATGTCCAATTGAGCTGTAATTAAGAATGTATTATATGAGTTATTGAATTTTGAAGTCAATGCATAATTGTTTTAAGAGTGAGAGGGTAAGAGAAAGGGAGAAGATTAAATTAGAATTAATAAGTACTTTAACTTGTATGGCATTATATAATGAATTTAATAAATATTTTGGTTCCTTACACGTGTTTCTGATCATGATGACTGACCCGTCATAAAACTTCGAACCTGTGATTGTGTGTGCGTGCGGGAATACCCCAATTGAAAATAGTAGGGCACGACTGCAAATAAAATAAGCCAGAAAACCCAAGACTTCTAAGAATTCAGTTAACATTATTAGTGGCACCTGATAATCTATGTTTATCCTAAAGGTTAAGTTTATCTCTAACTTTAAGACCCAGGCTGGCACAGATAAAAAATAAATTTTGCCTGAGTGACCAGGATAACTCATAGAATTCAGGGAACAGGTAATCTCTGGTGGCCCTTAAAAGGTTAAATTACGTAAGAAAAGGTATAAAAGAAGAGAGAGAGACATAATGATAAGACTAAAATTAATGAAGATCACATAACAATGATGCAACCGACTTAACAAAGAGGTACATGCGATTGAATTTGATATAGTGGCTGAAGTAGAAAAGGATAAAGTTAATTATATTGCCTTGATATATCAATATCAGAGATATACGACGCAACACTTCTTTCTTCCTCCATTCTCTTACCATCTTCTCGGTTATGTCAAACTTTCTTGCAGCAGCACAGTTATTAGTTTGCTTTGCCGCTTCAATTACCCTTATTTTAAATCGAACTTCATATTTCTTCGTTTTGTAGCTGGTACCATGATTTTAAATGATAATTTTAATAATCCTAAAATTTAAAAAAAATGCAAAATTAATAATTAAAATTGGAGCTAATCACTTTTAATTAGGGAAATTCACATAAATAATAAATCTATGCTGTGCAAAAAAATTACGGATATGCATAGATTTAAAAATAACGGATATAAAAACAATACCTAACATTGCATTAATACAAGAAAGAAGAAATTGGGGGGGGGGGAGTGTCGTCTTATACAACCACCGGTCATCCTATACACCAACATATATGCCAATTTAAGATATACAAACGATACAACCCTCATATCAAAAACTAAGTAAGATCAGGGGCAGTTGTTCCTATTAGTTAAAAGGGAAAGTAACAAAGTTGGATTTAATTTAAACATCAGCAAAACAAAAGTGATGGCATCTGGCAATTTAAATGAATTTATAATAGAGAGAGATAAAATAGAAATCGTTGAAAGTTATAAATACAGAATCAGAAATGATGGTAAACGAGAAGATGCAATTAAAAGAGGGATAGTTGGGGGGGGGGGGGGGGTATGTTAAACTTGACAAAAAGTATGAAAGATAGAGGTGTGAGTAAAGCCATGAAATTTAGAAATGTCAAAGCAATGGTATTCCCAGCAGTGATGTATGGATGTGAAAGCTGGATTATTAAGAAGAAAGACAGAACGCAAATTGATTCATTTGAATTATGGATATTGAGGAGACTATTAGATGGCTAGAAAGGAGATCAATGGAGATTGGGTGATATTCAAGAACTGTCTAGTAGAAGCAGTGTTTAAATGTATTCAAGGATCAGAAATTTAAATAAGGTAGGTGTGAAATGCATGAATGAAGAGATCACGCATGTGATACAGAGAAAAAAGGCATTACGGAGGCAGCATAAGAGGTAATAATCAATTCCATGGCGATTACAAAGACCAGGCAAGGAGGGTGACATGGTTGGTAAGGATAGCAGTTTGCTAATGAAGCCAAAAAAGAATCCTAAGTAGTTCTTTCGATATGCAGCCATAAAAATATAAAATTAAATTAAAATTTAAAAAAATGATTATAGAAGGATGACACTGATTGGAGAAAATGGTATAAGAACAATTGCTGCAGAGGATATGGTTGAGATATTTAATGAGCTGTTCATAAAGGTCTTTCATTCTTGTGAATGTGACATCATGGAGAGTTTGAGAGCAGTTGATGAGGAGGAGGAGAGACTGATTGTAAGTGAGCATGAGGTAAATGGGGAATTTGGAAAACTTGATGTTAATAAGGCTGTGGGGCTTGATAATATATCACTGCGTATTTTTAAGGAATGTTCCAGGGAGTTGTCATCTGCTTTGACATTTGTTTAATATGAATCTTGCACTGGGTCAAGTTCCAAAAGAGGTGGAAGGAAGGCAATATTGTGATCCTTCATAAGGAAGGTGACAGAACTCAATCATCAAATTATAGGCTTATCTGTGTGGTTAAGTTGTTGGAGAAGCTGGTGAGAACTAGGATCCAGAATTGGGTTGACAACAATGGTACATAGTTAAAGATGGGTCTTTAACTACATGGGGGGGGGTCTTAGGGTAATAAGAATAATAATTAAGAATTCCATGGACCAAGAATGACCAATAAGGTTTTAGACAGAATGCTCCTTGGAGGTGATCACTAAACAGAAGTCTATGCACTTTGAATATAACAATGGGAGGTAGTGCAGAATAGCTCCACTCATATTCATGATCAATATATATCATATGTGAGCTGATGAATCATCAGAAAAGGCAGTTATGTTGGGGAAGATTGAAGGAATGCGATGAGGAAGACCACAAAAGAGTTGGATGGACAACATAAAAGAACTTACCAAGTTGAACTTACAATTGCTGGATGGCACATAATAACATTCTAAACATGAAGAAAGGTCATCCATTAAAGAGACTTACTATAACTTCAAAGGGCAGAACAATCCAGGAATAAATTCTCGAAAGGAATGATAAAATTAAAAAATATATAAACAAAACATAAATCTTGTCAATTTGAAATGTTTCCTAGTTACCTAAATATAATTTGTATTTTACGATAAGGTGTTTTCTGCTCTGAAGATACTAATCTGAATCCAACAAAACATCAAGAGTTCAATAGATATGGTTTGTTTTATTCTTATATGGTGTTATGTGCTAAAACCATCAAAAAAAATGAACTTGAGAATTTTGACAAGCCACTGTTGCTTACAGCCTTGGGCACAATGAATCCATGAACCACTTAACTTCCACCCCCGATCCATTTCATAATATAGGGTTTAATAAGTATCAGCTAAGCTAACGCCTTTTTTATTCCCATATACGGGGAGTAGGCGAGGCCACTTAGCCCTATCTAACTTTTGGAGACTGAGTGGGCAGTTCAATCTCCACTAGTACCAATCAGAGATAGATGGCCCAAGGCTATCACTAATTAAGCGGTACACAGTGAAGAGAGACGGCTCAAATGTGCCGCCATCTCGTGGTCCCTAACATAATATATTTAATATCTGAAATAACGTGGGTTCTACGGTCGATTTTCTTGAGTTTACAGGACGAAAAACCCGAGTTTCTGGGAGGAAAAACCCGCTTGCCCGTGCCAGAGATCGACTAACTCGGGAACCGGTCGAAAAAAGGCTTAGAAAAATTTCCTCTAGTCGCCGATTAGACTCGAAACCAAGTCCTCCTTCGCGAAGCCAAGTGCCGTGGTGTGCAAACGCCACATCCACTGAGCAACACAGGCTAAGTATCTAATTATCTAATTAATAAGTATCTAATTACTATTAATTTAACAGTAATTAAATTGCTATATAAAATATAATAAAACATTTTATTTTATTATATTTTATAATATAATAATAAAATATAATAATGATAAATAGTAATAATAAGATAAAGTACATTTTCTCTTCCTGTTGCATTTCTACTATCTCTATTTTCTGAAATCCAGGTGCTGAAATCAAATTACAAGTTAGGCAATTAAGGTCATGAGGTCTGTTTAACAAACATACTGTGTCTGTTAATATATTTTTTTCTTTTTTTTTGTCAAAAATTGTGTTTTGTGTGTAGGAAAAATCTGAAGCTTTCTTATTCTACCTAATTAAACTTGAGTTGAAAAGTCATCTCATTATATGAAGAATCAAGTTCTGTTCTTTTCAACTAAGGTACTACTTGTGTAACTTGGGTACCTTAGTTGGAAAGAACAAAACTTTCTCTGGAACAACCTTCCTCACTAAGTGTTGTTGTTACTCTAGAATTATTATTATTTTTATAAGTCAGGAACTCATCAAGGGAGGCCATACTATTCACACCAGCTGTCATACCTGTTTTTGAATTCATTCATGCTACTTGCACATACAACATCCAAAGGCAATTCATTCCAATCTCGTACTACTTTATGAGAGAAAAATCTAGCTTCATCCTCAACTTCCATGGATGCCTTCGCATCCTTTCCCCACCCTCCATAAAATGAAACATTCCATCTAATGAAATTCTGTATATCCCTTTTAGAAGTTTGCAAGTCTCAATCATAACATCCCTCTTTCTCCTATTTACTAGTGTCTGCTGCATCTTACAAATTCTTCTGTACTTCACAATCCTGATATTATTTTTGACTCTCCTTTGCACTCTCTCCACTGTACCCTACCTATCCTTGCATCATAAGCAAACAACTGTAAGTCACATGTTAAATCAGGTTCGTTTCAACATTGCCACTATTCTCTAAGTTGTATTTATGATCCTTATGATATGCTATATGATCCTTGAACTTTAACTTTCTGTATAAAACTCCAAGATTCCTAGCATCATCAGCAGTTTCTTCAAGCATAATACCACCAATATAATACGACATTGGATATCTAATCACATCAAAGTGCATGACTTTACATTTATTAACACTGAAATTACAGCCATTTTCACATGCCCACAATTCCAGCCAATTTAAATCATTCTGCAAGTACTGCATATCAGTAGCACTCCTGATTAGCCTACCTATCCTTGCATCATCAGCAAACAGCTGTATGTCACATTCTCATTAATTCTCATTAATGTACAGACTGAATAACAATGGACCAAGGACTGATCCTTAGGGTACCTCGAATCTTGCAGATTCACATCTCCCCTACACCAATTTTCGATATCTCGCAGTCAGCCATCTTCTTATTCATGCCAATAGTTTATAATCCACTCCCATATTCTACAATTTATGCAACATTATTCCACGATGTATTCTGTCAAAAAGCCTTAGAATCCAAAAGTTATGGTGTATCCATTTCCCTTGTGTAACTCAGTTACCACTGAGTACACAAGGGGAATGGATACGTTCTCACATTTCACTTCTCAGTGGAATGTGAGAAAGTTGCTAAAAGATGACCTTCCCTTAGTAAATAAATGATGTTCAATGCAAAGTAATGAGTCTCTGTCAATGCATTTCTGAATGCGAGCCCTAACCTACTTTTCCAAAATCTTCAACACCACTGCTGAAATACTGATTGGTAAATAGTTGGATACATCTGTCTTTGCACAAATTCTTGTGCAATGGGATTACCATACATTCTTTCCACTCATGTGGAAACTTACTTGTTCTGAGTCTCAAATTATATAGCCTGGTCAAAGGAATAACCAGTTCAGCTGAACACTTTTCAGCATCCAAGCTGATATCCCATCAGTTGCTATTGCAGAATTCTTATTCAGTTTGTGCAACAGCACTAGTACATCCTCCTCATCTACATGAGTTTCCTTACACGTTTAAGAGGTAGCAGAGCGTTCAATATTGCATATACCAGGTTGATAGCTTTTAGCAAATGGAAGAAAAATGAAGTTTTCTCTATGCTGTTTTGAGCAAGCAATGTACTATACCCACAGCATGTGATAACTACTTTTTATTTAAGAGAGTGATTTTAAAATAAAAAAAAAAGTATATATAAATATATAAATAGTTAGATAATTAAAAGTTTTATATATAATTAAACGTTTAAGACTGGGTAATTCTTTTATAATGTCCCCCAATCATTCTTACAAAGCCATTTGCCCTGCCTGAAGTGTAAAACTTGCAAAATGAATGTTCATAAGGAAGATTCAGTAATTGGACATGTTCATTAAGATAAAAAAATAATAAAAAAAAACCAACAAGTTTCGTAAGTAGTTTGACTTACATCTTCAGGGGTCAAAGGTAACTAAAAGTTTAAACATAAGAAATGAGAAATTACTCAAAATAGTTCATTCTATGCAGTTGTGGCCATCTAACTGTTCATTAAATTAAATATCCGAATGCAGATTCAGTGCAATGCTAAGTTTGAACAATGCTTGATGCTGTCACATTCTGTTGTTCATGTTCACATTGTCTGAGGTCTGACTTGGGTATATTTTTTTAATTGTTATTTATCTTAATAAACATTGGTCCAATTACCAGAACCTTCCTTATGAGCTACTAAACCACAGAAACCTACGCCTACAAAATGAATGTTATTTAAACATAAACACCCTATTCTTTATGACCTTTTCACCAGCCATTTAATTTATGGTAGCAACAGCATCAATCCTCTTTTAAGTTGACAGAATTAGGCAAGTTGTTTCCACAACATGCTAGATAAGAGGCACTGTTTCCTGATGTAAGCAGTATTCATTAGTTTGTAGGGTATGCGCAATATACGGTTGTTTTCCACTGAGTTGCAGGGTTAAAATTCCGAGTTTTTTTTGGGGGGGGGAAGTAGGGATAAAAATCAAGCTCGCCTAAACACAATCGAACCCATCTTTCTATGAAAATTACCAAGAGCTACTGAAGCACAAATGCGAAATTGTCTTTACCACATGACTTACTTGAATGCTAAAATTTAAAAATGACGGAAATCAACTTTAATTTAAATGAGGTATACACTCTAAATGAATTCGTTGGCTGCACTTTGATCATGCAATATTGTTTTAATCAAGTACATCATAATAAGCATTTCTAAAATAATGCGAATATTGTATACACCGTATGGATTACATACATACATACATTTCGTATTTTTAAGCATATTTACATTTACATAGCAAAATAAAATTTATCTTTCATTCAAAACGTCTCTCTCTCTTTTAAATTTTCTTAAGTTTCTGCATGAGTTTTAGCTATGTAAAATATACCGGAGATGTGATAATATACAAACAAAATTCTCATGAAGTTCACGCGGACAAACGCCACATAGATACTAACTTCAAAGTGAACTAGGCACACTGGTGCCAGATTTCGTTAAACTTACCGCTGGGCTGATTTCGAGCCAACTGAGAGCCAGGGTGACCACCCAGGAAAAAAATTTAAACCAACTTATGCAGAAAAAAAGGTACTAAATCTGAAAAAAAAAAAAGTACTAGATTTTTATGTAACATTTTATGTAAATAATGCAACATTAAATTTTCAGTTATTTAATATGCTATTTACATATACACAGGGGTTACAACTCACAAGAAAAACACTGGAAGTATTTGGGAAATATGAGAATGGCGATGTCGAGTACATCGCCATTCTCATATTTCTCATTCTCATATTCTGAGTTTCCAGCTGGGCTCTGATGGGTAAGCTCTGTGGGTCCGGCTATAACAATGGACTTTCGCGTTGAGTAATGGTTTAGAATACGACCTTTGTCATTGATTGTGGAGCTGAACCAATCTGTATACTTGGCGTTAATGTCTCCAGCCATGGTGATGGAGTCTGTGGAGCAGAGAATGGAGCAGAATGGACAAGTCGACTCGGAAGTGAATCTTGTAGATACCAGTAATGGAATGCTGGATGGATTGTATACAGCATAGATTTTGATACTGCCAGCATTGTTCGTATGAACTTCAATACCTGTTATCTCTAGGTTCTTAGTTTGCGGATTGATCAGAACGTTGTGGCTTAGATAGTTTTTAAGGTATACGGCTGTACCTCCTTCTCTGGTAGTGAATCTGTCTGTTTTATTCAATATGTAGCTCCGTAATTTAGAGTTATTAGTTTGCCTGAGATGTGTTTTATTTACTAAGATTATATCAGGATTGTATCAGTGAGTGAACTCTTGCAGTTTCAGGTCTTTGTTGCTCAGTTCATTTGCGTTCTACGCAGTTATGATGAGGAAGTTAGGCTTATATTTCCTTTTATTCGTGATTGAGGGCTGTCAGAATTGAATGGGTATCTTGCAGGAATTTCATCGTGGAGGATGGCATAGGATTTGTTTTGCTGAACTCAACTCCTGAAGCATGGTAACTAGTGAGGCAGTTAGTAGTAATGTTAGGTTGGAGCTTGTGAGTTCGTTGGAGGAGGTATCCTTGGATCTTGCAGCCTCGGCGCATGTTTTGGTCCTAGTTTCAGGTTTATGCCGGGGCCGTTTTCAGGTTGTTTTCCTTCCTGAGTTGTCAAAATGGAGGTTGTTTGGACTGGTTGGCGATCTGCACGGTTGCCCGGAGTGAAATTGCAGAGCGGAGGATGGGAGACTTTTGCTGACCAGCGGTTCTTTGGTGTGCTATGCATCCTTTATAATTGGCAGGATGGAGACCTCTGCAGTTTGTGCACTTAGCCAGCATAGATCTTGGCTTGGTGCATGTCATGGTCTGGTGGCTTTGGCCACATATTAAGCACCTGAAGTTCGCCCGGCATAGTTTTTGGGCATGCCCAAACCGCTAACATTTGCGGCACTGTCCTGCTGACGCTCTTTTTCTTAGAGGTTCTGTAGTAATTCTGAGGTCGCAAATAGTAGTCAGTTCATATATCTTCTTCTGAGTGTTATCAATCTCTACAAGTACTAAAGACATTGGCCTTTTGTCAGACCTGAGCATCCTGCTCACTTTGATTGGGGTTGCTGATCTAGCAACCAGGGTCTGGATGCTTAGATTAGTGGAGATTTCTTCGGGGATGATTCCTTATGTGACACCGCATAAAACCACCTTTAGCGTCTTTTTGCTTGGTAAAGCAAAGGTATGGTAGGAATATTTTTGTTGTCCATTAGCCTTGTCATCTGCCTGTAGTCAGTGACAGTAGCCTGCTGGATTTTAACTCCCTCATCTGAGTTTTTTGCCCAGGAGTATATGATGTTGTGCTCCCTGAAGGCTGATGTAACAGACGTACATTTTTCCTTATCCCGTAATATAAATGGGGGGGGGAACCTTCTTCGAATTTTTCGGAACGTCCTGTGTGGTTGAGTCCTCCTGCATAGGATCTGTTGTTCTTCGCCGTTTGTTTGAATGCTCCCCCTTGTAAGTGGTTATAGCAAGGGGTTTTAGGTGCCTGAACCGTAATGAGTTCCCCTTGAGATTCTTCATCCTCTCCTTTTGGATCGTTTGTTTCAGTGTACAGGTTTAAATAACCCGACCAGTCACTCCCAAACTTTGTCATGATGAACTTGAGCACTTCTAGTGACTCCTGCTTGTTTAGAGTCCGAATCTGCCCCTTGATGTCCTCCATGCCAATGGGGCGTCTCCTGGAGTTATTTGAGGCTGTGAAAGACTTGGTAATAAAGTAGGACGGTGAGCCTACAGTTATATT
Source organism: Typopeltis vanoorti (assembly GCF_054136105.1). Lineage (NCBI taxonomy): Eukaryota > Metazoa > Arthropoda > Arachnida > Uropygi > Thelyphonidae > Typopeltis > Typopeltis vanoorti. The sequence goes on along the minus strand of NC_143549.1, from coordinate 161,916,744 downwards.
TCCGCAGGCCTAAGCACCTGCCAGCACAATCCTGTTGACTGGAACAGTCAAGTAGCAAAGATCGAGAAGCGGTGTTGTGTTGTAGTGTTGTGGGAAGAGACCTTGAAACTGCTTGATTCAGCTCAGATTTCCTACCTCCCTAAAACCATACATCCACCACTGGTCATCAATTGAGGATAGGGGCTACGCGGCCATTGACCTCATGCATATTTCGCGTATAGGGGGATAGAGTAGGAATTCGGGCAGGGTTAGAGCCACTGCAATGCAAGATTCACAGAATACCTCCGTAAATTGTGTTGTACAGCCTAAAAGAGTGCAGTTTTCAAGCACAGTAAATAAAACACGTCTATCTGCATCGAGATCCTCCCATTCATTCACTCCTCTAAGTGATGGCTGGAATAATAATACGAATAACGTTTCTGGCGAGTTGCGTGAAGCAAAACTGCTTTTCATATTCTCATTTGTCTGTAAAGGAAGAACTAAGAATGGAGTGTTTATGAGCTACAAGCTCGCCCAGTGAGGGCAGTGAAATTAGTTGTGTTTACCTGGATGTAACATTGATTTGGGCCTTTTATATTTGTAGCTTTCTGCTTCATTATTTTTCAAAGTTTCCTTCATCAACGGGTTTGGGTGGTTGCTTGTCTTGGTAATGAACTTCTCAGCTAGATCTAGTAGAAAGGAGGAGATGTAAGGACTGTTAGCTTCTCTGTGGATCTGGGAATTTCCAATAAACCAAGAGACATCTAGAATCATCCTCAGGCACTTGTTTTGTAAACTGTAGTTTTTGAATATTTTTATTCGTGTGTGGCTCCATACGGGGGAGGTGTAAGTGATGATCCGTCTTATTAGCATCTTGTAAATTATTCACTTTGTTTGTGTATCCAGTTTGCTTTTTCTGTTGATCAGAGGATTTCTTCGAGGCTATGTCTTATATGATTGCTGAAATGGAGTTTTTTTTATCAACCATTACTCCATGGAATCGTCACTCCCAAAACATGAATGTCCTCCATACTATGGATTTTCTTTCTAGAAAACAGTATGGCTGAGCTCTTTTGGGAGTTTACTTGGATCCTTCTGTCTGTTAGTCATTTATCTAGTAGGTGACTGCTTTGAAGTCTTCTAGTTGCCGGTTTTGGGCTCAGAGATCTTGCCATTAATGCAGCATCATCTGCATAAGATGAAGTGAATGTTGTTCTCGGGTTTCAGAGGGATGTCCACTATGTAGATTTTAGACATTTAAACTAAGCATCACACATCTTCTTGGCGTGACCAAAGTTTTTACATCTGTGGCGCTGTACTGCTGAAGTCCTTTTCCTTAAGGGTTCTAGGCTGATTTTCAGTCCACAGATGGACGTAGAGTCGCATATGTGTTCATAAGCTTGACTGATCTCTACTAATACTAGTGGCATCGGAGTCTTGTCTTTATTGGTCATTCTGCTGAGCTTAATGGGTGGTAAGTCTTGCTGGTGTAGATCAGCAGCCACTTCTGTGGATACACCTTCAGATATGTCTCTGAACCAAGTGAGAAGGTGTGATACTGAAGGACTCTGGCCATCATTTTACCTGAAAGTTTATGGTAGTCCATCACTGTGGTGGGCTGAATCATTATGCCATCAGTGACATTTTTTGCATATTTGTAAGAGATCTGTAAATTCGACATGGTAGCCCTTAGAGACATCCTTTTTGCTTTTCGCCCAAAATAATTGGTGGTATCTTTTCTCTAGTAGATGTAGAGGAGTCTGAAACAGGACTGTCTTCCTTTATTCCATCCTCTTTTGCAGGTTCGGAGGCTGTGGTTTTGCGTTTCTTACGAGCGCGAACCACCGTGAAGTATGAGGGGGCGAAGATCACCAAGTCCCGTCTTTCCTACGCCAGAGCACTGTCGTCTTCCTCGTCATGTTCCCCCGACATAGTACAATATAAGTTAAGCTCAAATTTTTTGAGAATCTTTTTTGGATATTTATGGCTAGTCCTCTGTCCAGTGACTTCACCAGGGTGTCACTCTGTGTCAATCCCACTCATATCGGGAGAACAACGTGCCTAAGTAGATGTTCTGTAGACGCAATCAGTAGTCTACCTGCAAAGAGAATCCCACAGTCATAAAAGACTGCCAGCAAAATCAAGCGCTGGAAAAACGCGCGAAGTAACCGCACTTTTAGGTTTATCGTACCGTAATAAATGGAAAAAGGAGTGTCAAGAACTGACTTGCCACAGAGTGAAACCTACCGCCTTAAAAAAACCATACATCTACCACTGGTCTTATTTTCGGGTGGGACCTACACGGCCATCAGACCTCCTGGATGTTTTGTGCAGAGGGGGGAAATAGTAGGTTTCAAACTGTGTTAACTCCAGTGCAATGTGAGTTTACCAAAACCTTATACAAATTTAATCAGGTACAGACTAAAATAACACGTCCGGTCACATCAGAAGTCATAAGCACAATCATATCCTGACAATTGACAATTCACATTAATGTCTTTAGGGGTGAAGCAAGAAGCATTTGATATTTCCCGCTATCTGTTAAGGCTACAGTGAGGGTAAAGTTTTATGAGTAGTTTGCTCGCGCTAGATGGGCATGGAGCTTATACAGTGCAACAGGAAGTTAAAATGGCTGTTGGTCTTTTATATTTGAATGTGTCTGTTGCCTCGTATGTTACAACTTGCTGGACAAGGTCATTGGGGTGTATGAATGTCTTTAAGAAGAATTCTTTGCTAAAGATTGTAGGATAGAGAAAATATAAGGAATATTTGTATCTCGATAAAGTTGATTGTTTTTGACGAACCACGGGGCGGTCAGGATTATTCGCAAGCACTTGTTTTTTACATGTTGCAGTTTGATATTTGTATTGGAGGTGTGGCTCTAGGCTGCAGAAGCGAAGGTGACTAAAGGACGAATTATCAGCTGGTATAAAAGTAATTTGATTTCGATGTTTAGCTTGCTGTTCCTGTTGATTAGGGGGTAGATCTGGGCGATGGCTTTAGATGCCTTTGCACACGTAGCCTTGATGTGTTGGTTAAAAGTTAATTTTTTTGTGGAGGATGACACCAAGGTATTTTTTTCTGTCTGCCAGGGAATTTTGGTATTGAATAGTATGATGTCTGCAGGATATGTCGATCTCTTCGTGAAGAGAATGGCTGAATTTTTTGGGGGGATTTACTTCAGTCTCCATTTGGAGAACCATCTCTCTAATTTCAGAAGGTTTTCTTGAAGCTTTCTATTAATGAAGTATGGTCGGAGAGATCTAGCTAACAATGCTGTGTGTCATCCACATATAGGGCCATGATGGATGACATTGGGTTGAGCGGAATGTCTGTCATATCTGACATGTATATACAGAACAGCGGAACCAGTAGAGATCCCTGCGTTACTCTGGCCAAGATATGGCGCTGAGATGGGGTAGTACCATTGATCTTCACTTGCATGGATCTGTTTTGTAGATATGATCTAACTAAATGTACCATTTTAGTGAGATACCAGCTGAGGTACGTTTGGTAGCAATCCGAAGTACCATATTTGTCAAATGCTGTAGATAGATGAAGAACAGCTCCAGTGTATTGACGCCAGTTGTAACTGGTGGTAATATATTTCACAATTCTGTGGATTTGCTGGGTAGTACTATGATTTTGCCGAAAATCGAACTGTTCTTTACGAAAGATGTCTAGTTCATTTACTGGGGCTTGAAGTCGTGTGAGGATGACCTTCTCTGCAACCGTACCCAGGTTGGAGATGAGACTGATTGGACGATAATTTTGGGGTAGGTGTGGCTCCCTGCCTGGCTTATGTATAGGTATCATCATCATCCAGTTTCAAGGTGGAAGGAAAATGGAGAAATCTTAAGACTGCATTTATTATTATGGTCAGGTGCACTACAGTTTTTCGGGGCAGTTAGATCACCCTGTTTGAGATTCCGTCTCGCCCAGAAGCTTTCTGTTCTTTACATTTTCAATAATATCATATATTTCAGAAGGTGATGAGGGTGCAGTATGGTCAGCACTGGTATCAGGAAGTTTGAGTGAGTGTCTGACCTGTCTGTGAGTTTTTATATGTAAACGAAGTCTAGGATTTCATATGAAGGTTTGCACTGCTCTTCTAAATTTTTTGCTATGACTTCTGCCTTGTCTACATCTGTGTGAACAAGGCCCTGGTCAAAAAATATTGGGGGGGGGGAAGGGATCTGCCTTTGTTTCTGATATTTCTCAGTACTCCACAGATAGAGTGATCAGTAGGTGAGATAGAGGTTAACTTTTCTTCCCATACTTGGTCTCTGCAAGCCTTTAGTGCATCTCTCACTGCCCCATTTAATCTATTTAGAACTGTTTTGACTTGTGGTGCACAAGTGTTTATGAAATCTTTTCCAGGCTCCGTTTTCTTCTCTGATCAGATTCATAATGTCTTTCGGGAAACGACAAGGCTTGAGGACAGATTTTGTAGGAAATGGCAACCGTTATACCCGAGTTAATTTCTTGTGTGGATTTGTAACTGCAGATTCTACATCTCCTTTTGTACATATGTGAGCAACAGGTCCGATACAATCTTCGAGCACTTATCACAATCTTTCCCACGATATATAGGAGTGAGAGAGAGGAGACAGGTATTCTTGTTTTTCCAGCTGTAGCAGAATTGGGTTGTGATCAGATGATAACTCGTTTAATGATTTTAGGCTGCATTGAAGTTTAATGTCCTGCAGGATAGCTATATCCAGGATGTCAGCAGTGCCAAACGTACTAAGATGAGTTGGTTCGGTGTAGCCTGCAAAACAGCATAGTTTGATCCTATGTATTTGGAAAGGATGCAGCCATTCTTTTTGGCTGCATCCTTGATGTAATTTGGTGGTTCTACAATTCCAAGCAGGGTGCTTGGAGTTCAAATCCCTGGCAATATCGGTGGACTCTCTGGCGCCTAATATGGCATTTAGATCAGAGTGCAGTAAAGTTTTTTAGGGGTGGGTTGTAAGCTGAGTAGTCTTTCAGTCTGCCAGCCGAGCTGGTGCATACTTCCACGCCTGTGATCTCAAGGTTAGTGGTTGGAGGGATGTTTACAGAATAGTGCTTGATGTAATTTTTAATGAAGATGGCAGCCCTGCCGCCTATGTAGATTAATCTGTCATTTTTATATAGGAGATAATCCCTTATTTTAGGGTTGCCTGATGGTCTTTAATGTGTCTCGCTAATTAGTATAATATCTGGCTGATACCTGCAGGTGAAATCTTGGAGCTCCAGAATGTTGTTTTTAAGACCATTTGCATTCCATGCAACGATCTGAAGAGAGGCTGGAATAAGTTTGTTTCTACTCATCTATAAGTACTGTGAGGATGGCCTGTGTTTCACGTAGAAATCTTTTAGTGGAGGTGGTTGAAAGGTTTGACAGGCCGAAGCCTTGTAGCATGTTTGGTAGAGAGGCCGTAATAACAGCTGTCAGGTTTCTAGATGCTGATTGGTTAGTATGGGCCATATCAGCATAACCTTTTGTTTGCCTTTGGCTCCCTCTATCTATGAATGTCTCGGACTGTGTCCGCAGAGCCTCTGGCTGTGGTCTGGGGCCACTGATAGGAGCCTCTTTACTAAAGGATGAGGGCCACCACAGTTTGCACATTTAGCAGAGGTAGTTTTTGGCTTTGTGCAGGTATTGGTTAGGTGGCTATCCCCACATTTCAAACATTTAAATTCAGCTTTACATAGTTTCTAGGCATGGCCAACCTTTTGACACCTGTGAAATTGCCCAGAAAATGCCATTTTCCGAGTGGTTCTGGTGTGACAATGAGCCTGCAGATTGTTTTAAGTTTTAGATATTTTTGTATATGTTGTGGATCTCTTCAAGGACTAACGGCATGATAGTCTTGTCGGATCTGTACATTCTGCTGACCTTAACTGGAGGCAGATCCTACAAGTTAAGATCAGCAGCTACGTCATCTGAAAAGTGGTCCTCCATGGCGTCTACGTCTACTTCACAGACGCCACGGAGGACCAATTTTAAATTTTTTTCCGAGCGGAGCGAAAAGGTATGATACCGAATACCTCTGTCATCCATTTCTTTAGTCAATCTTCTGTAATCTGTCACCGTTTCAGAATGTATCTTTATACCCTGATCCACATTTTTGGCCTTTATACAGACAATGTGTAAATTGGACATTGTAGATCTTAGAGTTGCCCATGTGTGGTTTTCTCTTAAAATAATCGGAGGCATCTTTTCTTTTGGAGAAGTAGTGGAGTCCGACACTTGACCGTCTTGTTCCATTATGTTGTCTTTGATTGGTTCAACTGTTGTTGTCCGCTTTTTACGTGCGCAGACCTCTTGAAAATCTGAAGGAGTGGAGATCACGTATTCTAACTGATCTTCCATTTATTCGGCATCAACTTCTGTGACACTTGTCGGGGGACAGGTAACATAAAGCTTCACCTTTCCCGGCGAATTGTTGTTAAGCAGCTCGCCTAGTCTGATAAATTAACGATATACTTCCTCAGATATGGTCTCGTTTAACTATTTTTCCCTATCTGTTAATGTGAAGTATCTGAAGCTGGCTAAAGGGGAAAAAAAACGCTTACTGTGCAGTTGTAACCTTGCCGGCACTTCTGCAGAACTCGGAATTTTTTGGGTAAGAGCACTGATATAAAATGGCGTGATCTTCTGGACACATTTACAACAAGTTTTCTTCAATCCTCCATTCACAGTTTAAAATAACGCGTCCGATCATATCAAAAGTCACTAGTGGAATCCCATATTCCGACAATTCAACAACAACAATAACAATGTTACTGACCTACAGGGTGAAGCAGATACTTTTCATATTCCCCGTTATGTGATGAGGAAACTGTGAGTGGGAAAAATTTATGAGCCTGTTGCTCGCCTTAAGTGGGCTTGAGGATTAATCATTGGGGTTGCAGTTTAAAATAGCTTTTTTGGTCTATTATGCTTGAAGTTTGCATCGTAACTTGCCGCTAGTTGAATCAGTTTGTTAGTGTGCACAGATACTTTTAAGAACTTAGTTGCTATAGTCTGCACGAAGGTGTAAATATAGGGGACATTTGTGTCCCGATGAAGTTGTACAGTTCATACGAACCGTGGTGTGTTGATGATCATTCTTAGACTTTGCCCATGTTGTAACTTGAGTATATTGGTATTAGCAGTATGGCTCCAAGCCAGAGAAGCGTAGGTGAGTACAGGACGAATCATCAATTTATATTTAAGTACTTTGATTCTGGTGTTAAGTTTGCTGTTCCTGTTGGTTACAGGATAGAGCTGGGTTATGATTTTTGATGTCTTTAGACATCAAAAATCATAACCCAGTTTGATGTCTTTAGACATCAAAAATCATAACCCAGTCTTGATATGGGAATGAGATATGGGTTTCAGTTAATATCGCTGTATCATCCGCGTATAGGGCTTTGATAGATGACAATGGGTTGTGCGGGATATCACACATGTATATGGAAAGCAGAATCGATGCCAGTAGGGATCCTTGTAGGACTCCAGTCAAGTAGCGTTTTTGTGTTGAAATTGTACAGTTTATCTTAATTTGCATGCGCCTATCGTAGAGATATGACTTGATTAGATGAATCATTCCAATTGGCATTCCAGTTGATATCAGTTTGTATATCAATCCATTATGCCAAATCTTATCGAATGTACTGTCTATGTCAAGGAAAAGAGCCCCAGTGTATTGACGCCAGTTGAATTCCTTGTTGATGTATTCCACTAATCTGTATATCTGTTGCGTGGTACTGTGAAATTGGCGGAAACACCTGCTCCTCAGGAAGAATGTTTAGCTTGTGTACTGATTCTTGGAGTCTGATAAGAATAACATTCTCGGCAATTTTACCCGGATTTGAGATGAGGCTGAATGACTGTAACTTTGAGGTAATCGCGGATCTTTTCCAGACTTATGGATTGGCGTTATGTCTGCCAGCTTTCAGTGGGAAGAGGAAATTCAGAGTGGCAATAAATTAACTTCTCCTCTTTGGAGGCATCTGTAGCTGAAACTAATACACGGAATGAGACCACATTTTATATCGAGACTTTCGACAGCATGGGGGAGATGAGTTTGGCGAAAAAAAGATGTAGTACCAAAAGTCGCTGATATGGGAAATTTTGGCGCTGGAGGAGCAAAAAGCAGTCAAATATTTGCAGTAAACGCAGATAAAAAGGATTATGCAAATTTTAGTGTGCGTACGTGACAGTTGCGCCACCAGTTCCACTTAAAAAGGGAAATTGGGAACGTTCACGCAGTTATTCGAATGACTGACGAATTGTGCTCTATATGCGTCCTAACTTGCCTCAGTGTGCTTTACTTGTTTTACCTTAAACAGTGCAATGCCATAGCGTCCTTCGGGAATTTAGAGTACTTCATAACCTGCGTGCAGGTTATATGTCAGCTGTAGTACTGAGAGCTATGAATAAGAAGTTTGAAGAAACTGGATCACTAGGAGTTAGACCTGGAAGAGGATGGAAAGCAGTGCAAGAAGAGACAGTAACAGACGTTGCTACTGCGGTGTTCGACGACACAATGACCAGTACTGCTTCAAGCGCTCGTGCCATAGCTCGCAAACTAGATATGGCTTATCGTACAGTCTGGAACATGTTAAAGAAAATGCTTCACTTCTATCCGCATAAGTTTTGTCGTGTGCAAGCACTAACTACCACAGATTATGATAAGCGCATGACCTTCGCGCTAACGTTTCTTGCCCGAATGGAGGTCGACAATGAATGGCCTTGGAGAATATTGTGGGGTGATGAGGCTCATTTTTATCTAAATGGGTCGGTCAACACTCACAACTGCAGAATTTTGGCATCTGAACATCCCCAAGCGATTCAGCAAATACCATTACATTTTGTCATTCCTGCATTGCACAAAGACATTGTTAAGACTCCATAATTTTTATGCAGATTGGAGCGTGGCCATACATTGAACGTTCAATACAGCGCCTTTTACGCCTGCATTTCAGTAATGAGAGGGTTATCAGTGAGTTCTTTCCGACGGCATGGCCGCCTCGATCCCATGTCATCATTCCATGTAAATTTGGCTGTGGGCGTATTTGAAATTCGTGTGTTTGTTGGTGGCGTTCCCAATTTGCATGTCTTGAAAGAGAACAAAAAACGAGCTGTTATGAACATTCAATCCGACTCCTTACGCTCAGCTGTAGAGCATGTCGCACACCGGTGGTCGTATGAGAGTTTACATTGCTTTTCTAAATTTTTTGCTATTGCCTCGGCTTTATCTGCATCAGTGTGGATGAGACCAAGATCTGCTTAAAGATGGGAAGAGGTTTGTTTTTGTTCTTGATCTTTCTGATTAGGTTCCATATGGAGTGGTTATCAGGAGAGATAGAAGTCAATTTGTCTTCCCAACGTTGGCTTCTATGCGCTGGTGGATTGTGGGTGGTGGAGATGGAGATTTGTAGAGTAAGTGCCTTACTGCAGAGTTGAGTCTGTTTAAGATTCGTTTATGTCAAGGTGCTCTAATGTTGAGATATCTCTTTCTTGCTTTGTTTTTCTCCCTGATCAGACTCATGATATCTTCTGGCAAGTGGTTGGGTCTGAGGATAGTTGTGGAAGTAGTAACTGCTGCAACATCTGTGTTAATTTGTTTTGTTAGATCTTTTACAGCTATTTCAGTTTCATCTTTGGATTTAGTAAGCGGCATGGGACCAATATATTACGTGAGTAGCTTGGACAACTTATCCCATGGTATGAATGAGTTTGGGGGGAGGGAACAGTTTTTCTTGATTTCCCAACTTTGATAGTATTGGATTGTGATCGGATGATAGGTCATTAAGTGTTACTATACTCTACTGGAGTCTTACTGTAGCATGACTATATCCAATACATCGGCCCAACCATATGTGTTGTGATGAGTAGGTTCAGTGGGACCTGCCACGACCACGTTATCGGATCCTGTATAATTTGCTAGTATGTGTCCATTTTTATTGGTAGAACGGCTATTCCAGACAGGATGCTTAGCATTTAAGTCTCCAGCCATGATGACAGACTCCCTATTTCAGTACGGCGTTCAGTCCTGAAGAAAGTAAAGTTTATTGCGGAGGATTATATGCTGCGAAGATTTTTCGCTTACCAGCCGAGCTCGTGAGAATCTCTATGCCAGTAATCACAGAATAGTGGTAGGTGTGATATTGTTGGATCTTGAATGAATAGATTTCCTTAAAGAAATAATTTATTCAGGATTCAATAAGTTTTTGCTAAACAACAATGAAAATGCTTGTACATAGGTAAAGATACAAATTGTTTAATGAATCATATGCTACTACTATTTTATGTAATATTACTTAAAGGTAAACGATGTCATATTTTTTTTGTAAGAATTTATAATGGAAGAAGTATTCTTTATAAGATATATGTTAAGGCATGTAACAGAAGTTCAAAGTCCACTAATGAAAACCTCGGGTGAATTGCGTAGCCTATGGCACATTGTCTACACGCGGGGACACGTGCGCAAAAAGCGGATGCCGGGCAGAAAGGTATGGGAGTGAAGAGGGTGCCAAAGGCAATGGACATAAAAAGGGTTTGTTCCTCTTTCAAAAAGGCTTGTCTTTTGTCTGTTTTGCTTTGGATTTTCGTGTGAAGTAGGGACGAGTTCGAGTTCGGGATCTTATCGATAGTTTGTGGTTATTCACGACCATCGTTTCGAGATGTCGTACGGAAGGAATCGACGAGGAGATTATCGGCAGCATTCCAAGCAAGCTTAAAGGAGCTGACCGCCATATACATCCACGTGGATCGATCCGAGTCATGCTGTTTCTAGTCCATGATGGGAAAGAAAGGCAGAACAATGAAGTTGCGAGACAATCGTCTAGAAGAAGACCAGATATTCCGTGGGACGAAGTAAGATAAGATGACAGAATGAATATGCTTCCAGAAATATGGATATGTTAAAACCCTTTGTAATTCTTTGTTAAGAAACAGAGGAATATTGTAATATTATTATTATTATTATTACTTGACACCTCCAGGGAGTCCAAAGACTCATAGAGGGAGGGCACTTACTCTACAACTCTCCATCTCCACTACCCACAATCCACCAACTACAATGAACCGCAACTACACCAACGCCATCCACTCCCACTAGTATTTTCAAGGACAATTACAAACATTCAAGCCCACGGCGGGATTCGAACCCGCAGCCGTTTGGCTGGAGAGCCGATACGCTAACCACTTGGCCATCTAGGCTGGCATAATATAGAAGAAAAGAGATGTTATGTTTCAGAACTCTATACTTGTAAGAAATGGACTATAACAAAAATTGGATAGCAATGTTTTATGTCTTAGGGCTATTTCTCAAGTAATTAATTGAATGAATTATAGTTCGAATTGTTGTGAGTAATGATCTATAAAGTTACCGATGTGATTGAATTAATTTGAGAGAATGTGAAGACTACTAAGGATATTTGGAGGATGTTAACAAATTTTGTGCTATGGAATTAACCTATGCTTAAATTGTTGTATAAAATACAGTTGCTATGCTTAACCTTTTACTTAGGATAACTATATTCCAATTGAGTTTATTCTTGTAGATGTGTAACCTTAGGAATTTAATAAATGTATCTTGAATATCTTAACCTGGTTTGTGCCTTGAATTGAATCCAATGCACCACTTGCTAATATCTGAATCTGAGCGGGATAGAATTATTTGACAGCTAACGCCTTAATTTTTAAGGCGTTAGCTGGTTTTTTTTTTTGTTTTTTTTTAGTATATTTTCTGAAGGTTACTCCTTGGTTAAGAGGAATTTCTAACCTTAGGATCTGGCTGGCACAGCTTGATCAAATAAATATTGCCAGAACTTGATTTAGGAGATGACTCCAGACTGTTATTACTGAGGATAGGGCTCTATTCAGAGGTCTACCTTTTGTTAATTATTTAATATACTTAATCATTCTAAGAATCGGCCAATTGTCTACTGGATAGATTTTACAGTAAATGTGAGAGTGCAGTGTCATGTTGGTTTCATGAGTATAGACCATAGAGGTACATAGTTAAAGTGATAACACTACACAGTGATAATTTAAGACTAATAAGGTAGCAAGAACACAATAAAATTATAAAATTAAGGAAATGTCACGACATAACAATATTTATAGAGTGATGAATTCTTAATGAAAAAAAGCAGTGCCGCCGCCTCTGTGGGATAATCAGTCTCTTCTGTACAGCTGATATCCCCTAATTTGGGGGTTGTCAGAATATCTCAGATGGGTTTCGTTTAGTAAAATTACATACGGCTGATGTCTTTGGGTGATGTCTTGGAGTTCCAAGGTTTTATTTCTCAGTCCGTTTGAGTTCCACGCGATGATCTGCAATGAGTATGGATTTAATTTATTGCTGTTAATGAGTGAGCGCTGTGATGATGGTTTGAGTATCATTAAGGAATCTTTTAGTGGAGGATGCTGAGGAGTTGGATCAGCTAAAGTCCAGCTGCATATTTGCTAGAGAAGCGGTGATAATATCTGTCAAATAAGAGTTTTGTCTTTTTAGTAGGGACTAGATCGGCAGTTGTCCTTGTCTGTTGTTGTTGAGATGGTCTTTTAACGACCTCTGATTTCGGGACATGGGTTTTAGGGGTCTGTGGAGCTGTGGCCTCTGGGGGAGGAAGAGAGTCTGGTTGTTTCGGATTGTCTGTTTTTTGGGTTTTTGGATACAACCTCTGTAGTTGGCTGTGTGAGGGCCGCCACAGTTGGCACATTTAGCCGGTGTGGTTTTTGGCTTTGTGCTGGTGCTAGTTGGGTGACTCTTTGAACATTTCAGGCATTTGTACCCTACCTTGCAGAGTCTCTGAGCATGACCAAATCTTTGACATCTATGGCATTGCCCAGTTGAAGCCTTCTTCGTCAGAGGCTCTGGGGTGTTTCAGAGCCCACATACTGCTCTAAGGTCATATATATTTTTATAAGCTTTATGGATCTCCACTAAAACCAGAGGCATAGGGGTTTGTCCGCTCTGGTCATCCTACTAACCTTGATTGGTGGCAAGTCCTGGTGATGGAAGTCGGCCTCTATTTCATCCGTAGTTATATGTTCTGTAACACCCCGTAGGGCCACTTTCATATTTATGTCTGAGCCAAGAGAGAAGGTGCGGTATTGTGTATTGCTTGAATCCAGTCCTTTAGTCATTTTCTGAAATCTGTTACAGTAACAGGCTGGATTTTGATGCCATCATCCATGTTTATAGCAGAGATGTACTGTATTTGTAGGTTTGTCATAGTGGATCTTAAGTTTGTCCATTTTTTCCGGACGACAATCGGTGGCACCCTCTCTTTGGGGGGGGAGAGAGATCGGAACTGGGAGTGTCTTCTTCCATACCAAAATCCATGGGAGGTTCTGCATCGGTGGTTTTTATGCTTCTTGCGCGCATGGAACTGCTCAAAGTCTGACAGAGCAGAAATCACCAAGTCTAGCTTCTCCTTTGTTTTGACTGTGTCCTCGCACTCCTCAACTTCACCTGGCAATGAGTAGGAATTTAGGCAGCTGGGCCACTCATTTTCTCCTTTTTTTCGAAATCTGTTTGAGAATGTTGATCGCCTGTCCTTCTTGTTGAGTCAATATAAACGTCAACTTCGTCTTTGCTCATGGTGAAGCCGGAGATACAGTATATAATAATCAGTTGCTTTTAATATGTAAATCAACATTCCGACAATTCCTTTGTTGTGTGCTCTATAACAACGAAAAAGCAGAAGCTTTCACTGATGCCCTGGAGTTACGATGCATATCTAATAATACGCATGCGGGCTTACTATTCATTGAAAAAATTCACCGGCACGTTCGTTGCGCACTCGCCACTCCAGTAATGAGAATATATGTCATACTTCCCCTAAGGAAGTATGTTCTGTTATCAAGAAACTTAATAACAAAAAGGCCCAGGACCTGATGAGATTTCCAACAAAGTAATAAAAGCTCTCCCTCATAAAGCTGTCATGCAAGCAGCAGCCATTATTAAATCAATGCCAAGGTTCAGTTACTTCCCCTACTCGTTGGAAACTGGCAGACCTAATCCTCGTTCACAAACCTGGAGAGCACCTCAGCTCCCTCATTAATACAGATCCATATGTCTCCCATCATGCATGGGAAAAATTGTCGGAAAAATAATCCTTAACCGTCTGCAAGAGGCAACAAACAAACCAACCTTTTCCCTAAAAAGCGATTCGGATTTCGTACAGATCAAAGCACAATTCAACAGGTCCACAGATTAATAGAAGGCATTACAACTGTCTTTAACTGGAAGTAATATATAGGAGCAATTTTTCTTGATGTGGAAAAAGCTTTGATAAGGTTTGGCACAAAGCCCTCATTTACAAATAACTGCTAATTTTCCATTATATCTCACCAAGCTCATTGATTCCTACCTGAAAAACCGGAAATTCTATATTAAATTACGTGGGCTCCGATCCTCTACAAGAAGAATCACGGCAGGTATCCCACAAGTCTCCCTGTTATCCCCACTCCTTTTCAACATCTACATTGCAAATATCCCAAGTACAGTCTCAACTACAATGGCTTTATATGTGGATGACATGGCAATTATGATCACTCAGGCTGCACGTAGCAACGCAGCGATTGCAAAACGCAGCAACAAACCTTGAAAAATGGTTCAGGAAATGGAGAAAGACATCCTTGCTGACAAAAGCTCCACTATACTTTTTACAAGAGAAACATCGTATCACGGGGTAATTTAAATGTTTAATGTTGCTATCCCATGGCATACCAAAGTCAAATATCTAGGGATACCACTAGACAGTCGCCTCAGCTTTAATTCCCCACATTTTATATGCCTGCAATAAAACCAATTTAGCAATTGCCCATCTCTATCCTCTCATCAACCGGAGAAGCCAATTTCGTACAGAGAACAAGCTGCCGATCTATAAAGCAATCATCAGCCCCACTTTAGCCTATGAATCAACTTGGGGTCACGCTTCCTCCAGTAACATCAAAAATCTGCAAGTTCTACAAAATAAATGCCTCCGAATGATCTTTGATGCCACTTGGTTTGTCAGAAATGTTCTCTTCCATCGAGATGCAGCATGCCAAATATCTCTACGTTACTTCATGATATTTCCTCCAAATACTTTGTACAGGCAGCTCTTCATCCAAATCAACTCGTTCAAGAGTCATCCAATTACATCGAAAACGACAGATGGAAACACAACCTCCCGAAGGCAACTATGCTCGTCGGAACACGCGCTCTCACAAAGCCCTCGATAAACTTTCCTCTACATAATCAACTTCTAAGCGATGAAGGGATAAAAATCCACTGGTATGTCATCCATCTTGTCGTAAGAGTTAACAGTGTTGTGTGCTAGGTTTTAAACGTGGAGCAAACCTTTTACATAAATGGATTCAAATTACGCTGTGCGTCAATAAATGGTGGTTGCTCATATTAAAATATTTAACTTTCCCACTTGTTTTCATTGTTGTAATGATCTTATAACACGCGAGAAGTGTTTGAATAGCAATATATTTTCATTGGCTACTGCCAATCAGATTGCATGGGTATGGGATCGGGGGGGGAGGGAAGGGAAGGTTAGCGAACAGTGAGAGGGATAGGGAAAAAAGAGAAATCATGCTTGTGTTGCTGAATGTGACATATGGGAGAAGAGAAAAATATTAAACTCATATGTCTAACTCTCATATTGTTGTTATTATTATTCGGAAGGAAGAAAGTACTAGATCTGTTGGTGAACGTATTAGAACGTATTAAAAATTTATAAAAAGTACTAGATGTGGTCACCCTGCTGAGAGCGCTGCCAGTGATAGAAATGTGGTGTTGAGGCAATAATGGATTTCATAAATAATACATGGCTCTGCATCCAAATTATTTTCCTTCATTAGGTAATGCTTCTCGATTGTGAAATAAAAAAATATCGAACTGCGCAAAAAAAAAAAAAAAAAAAAACTATGCCATACCAGCCTTGCAAACAACACATACAAACAAAAGGGTGATTAAGGGGTCCAAGCTGTGTAACTGGGAGAAGAACTCTACATAGCCTTTTAAGGAATGCGTAGGCCTGACCACAACTTTTGATCCAATATCCTATCCTCTCCTCTCCTTCTTGTGGAGCACTCTGTAAGTTATCTGCGTGGATACTGAATGAACGAGGATAGGCTGGTAATTTGAGATTTAGCATACTTGTTGTATTCTTATTTAGCCAAAAAGAATACAATCTTATTCCAAATTGTGTTCTTATTTAGCCAATAACAATACAATTTGGTTTGAACTATAATGCAAAATGATATTACAGCATGGCAGACTTTCGTGTCTGCTGAGAGATCGCCAGATTAAACAAGCCCTCGTTGTTTTCGTCAGGGAAACAGGAATAACAGCTAACAGTCAGCTACTGGAACAAATCTTAACTCAACATCAGCAGAGTTCAAGATTGGCGCCAGCCGGTATAAGAAGCATCAATGGAAAAGGAATTAAACCAGCAAATCAGAAGAACTACATAAAAGTTAAGATAGATATTAAATGGATAAGAATCCTATATTGTTATATAGCCAGTAAGTGAAACTCAAGATCGATAACTACGATCTATGAGTTTCAATGCCGAAAAACTATCGGCGAAGGCAATTCGAAGCAAAGGTGGAGCAAGCTCCCTCACTATTCTTGATATTCTCTCATAATGTAAAACACAGCTCCTAGGAGATGTAATACTGTCATTACATTATGAAGGGAGGTCACTACCCAGACCGGTTTCAACCTTTTTTGAGGTCTCATCAGTGAGTAGGTAGACCTGGAAAATATCAAAGCTTAGTTAAAAGGACTTACATACCTTCACTATACGAATGCCATAAAAGTGTGCTTGTATTTTGTAATTAAAATAAAAAGCCAAAAGGCTAGTTTTCTGGCAATAGAATAGATATTAAATGGATAAGAATCCTATATTGTTATAGAGCCAGTAAGTGAAACTCAAGATCGATAACTACGATCTATGAGTTTCAATGCCGAAAAACTATCGGCGAAGGCAATTCGAAGCAAAGGTGGAGCAAGCTCCCTCACTATTCTTGATATTCTCTCATAATGTAAAACACAGCTCCTAGGAGATGTAATACTGTCATTACATTATGAAGGGAGGTCACTACCCAGACCGGTTTCAACCATTTTTGAGGTCTCATCAGTGAGTAGGTAGACCTGGAAAATATCAAAGCTTAGTTAAAAGAACTTACATACCTTCACTATACGAATGCCATAAAGGTGTGCTTGTATTTTGTAATTAAAATAAAAAGCCAAAAATTTTCCAGGTCTACCTACTCACTGATGAGACCTCAAAAAAGGTTGAAACCGGTCTGGGTAGTGACCTCCCCTCATAATGTAATGACAGTATTACATCTCCTAGGAGCTTTGTTTTACATTATGAGAGAATATCAAGAATAGTGAGGGAGCTTGCTCCACCTTTGCTTCGAATTGCCTTCGCCGATAGTTTTTCGGCATTGAAACTCATAGATCGTAGTTATCGATCTTGAGTTTCACTTACTGGCTATATAACAATATAGTATTCTTATCCATTTAATATCTATTCTATTGCCAGAAAACTAGCCTTTTGGCTTTTTATTTTAATTAGTTAAGATAGATGTTACTGAAACAAAGAAGAGATAACATGCCATACTTGCGCACAGGCGCACGAGGCTCTAGCTGGGGATCCTGAAACGTTAGGGCCAACGTAAGGGCCTGAAACAATGAAGAAAGGGCCCCAGAGCACTGCTGTGGCTTGGGCCCGCCAACTTCGGAAAAATTGTAAATACGGCCCTGAGAACAGTTGAGATCCTTCTAAACAACACATACAAATTACATTCAGGCAACGATAATCGGGGAAAACAAGAAGTAGCTATAGTATTCAACAATAAATGGGAGGATAATCGTGACGGGAAATATCAAATGGAACGATTTTGATAAGTATCAGAATGGAGAAAAGGGCAATGGGACTTGTTTGTGAAACAAGTAAAGAAATTCTTGTGGTTTTACAGAAAGCAACTGACAATAAAAATGGAATAGTTGGTCCCTGTGTGAGACCTAAATTGCAGAGTCATACATAGGGAAATGTTTTGGGGAAATTTGGACAAAATCAGAGCTAATACTAATGGTAAGTACCTAATGGAAGTCCTCGCAGGAGTAACATGATGTTCCAAAATTAAAATAGACATAAATTCACATAGAGAGAAGACATAAGAAATTAGAGTAATCCCGTTGACTATGATAGTATTGGTAGCGATGTATTTTTTGGACGTCAGATGGCGAATTTGTGTGTGTGTGTGTGTGTGTGTGTGTGTGTGTGTGTGTGTGTGTGTGTGTGTGTGTGTGTGTGTGTGTGTGTGTGTGTGTGTGTGTGTGTGTGTGTGTGTGTGTGTGTGTGTGTGTGTGTGTGTGTGTGTGTGTGTGTGTGTGTGTGTGTGTGTGTGTGTGGTGTCAAATTGTCGGTCCAGAAGGATAAAACACATTTGCGTATTTTATTTGAGAATATTAGGTTAAGTTATTGCTGTTTTTGCTTAAAACGAGTGTGAGGTTGACTGAGCTAGATAGTTTGTAGTAAACGTTGTATTTTTTATTTATTTTTGTTTAAATACGATATTGTCAGCATAGCACAAATGCGTGTGCGAACAATGGCGACAAAGACAGCGTTGTCAAGAGATTTAAATTTGCGGGATTTTATTCATTGCAGGGTGTGTGAAATGCATTCGTTGAGAAAATTAAAGGATACGTGGAAGAAAATTGAAACTGGGGAGAGAGTGTGTATTAAGTGTTTCAAAAGTAAATATCTGTTAGGTGAGATACTAGAAGCAGGCGATCCGAACGAATAATAAAGAACGACTGAACAAACAAGTTAAGAAGAAAATTGTATAGAGACAGTGATCAGGGAAGTACTTAATGAAAGTGCGAAAAAATTGTGTTTTCCGGGTGCAAAAATTATTCTATGAAGGAGGATGTAAAGGAGTCGCGGGAAGAGGCAAAACATAAGAGCGAGAATGTGAAGATTGTGTTGATAGCAACAGTCTATATATAGATTGTGCAGAAGGAATGATGTAGGCTTCTTGGGTCTGCGGTCTGTGTTTGACGGAAAGAACGATTTGTATAATTCTGATGGACTGCATCTAAATGGTTTTGGTGTCAGGTGTCTGAAGAGAGAGATTTGTTCATCGAGCAGGCTGAAGCGACAATTCCGGGGAGATTAAGCAATTAGGGTGGAAGGAAATATGTTTGTGTGAACACCCCGATGAATCGAGTGAGTGTGAGAATGAATAAGTGAGGTATCTAGTCTCTCAAGCAAAAATATTGAATAGCATAGTCAATTCAGAAACTAAAGGTTTCTAAATGCTGCAGTTTCTAAATACTAATGCCAGAAGTATCAGGAACAGGAAGGAGAAATGTTTGGCATTGGATAGTGCAATCTTGCCAAAGTTATAGGAATTAATGAGATTTGGCAGCAGATGATGTAGTTACAGGGATAGAATATGAAGGGATTAGTCATATCAGGAAGAGAGAGAAGATGGGATGGGGAAAGGGTACTGCTGATGTTAGCAGATGAATTGTAGCCAAAACGAATAGGAGATAAGAGGGCGTCTAATCAGTCTGGTGTGAGATTAAGACCAGTAAGACAAATTATACAGTTGGTTTTTTCTTTAGTCCAGGAAGACATGCTCCACCAAATTAGTAAAATGTACAGGTCGAGTGATTATTATGGAGGACTTTAACTATAGAGAAAAAGACTGGAAGGAAGAAAGCTCATATGGCAGGAAGGAAATAGAATTTATACACCTACAAGGAATAATTACTTAAAGCAGCATGTAATGGAGGCGACTAAGTGTGGAAGAGTATTGGACCTAGTCATGGGATCAGAAGCTATCTATAACCAAGGTGATCACATTGCCTCCATTTGGTGCGAGTGACCATGCGGTCTTGACTTGTGAAATATATAAAACATGAGGTATCATTTTTAATACGGGATATATGTAGAACTACAGGGCAGGTGATTATGACAAGCTTAGGAAGAAGCTTAAAATCTTTGTCATGGCATAAAACTCTGCAAGGTGAGGATGTTAGTAGTGCATGGGATGTAGTTCAGCATCATCTAGAGGACGCAATATTAAGTGTATATTAAGGTTAATCAGATAGCAGTTAGATGGATGAATAATATCCATAAGCATGAGAAGCAATACGAGAAAATGCGGTGAAGGGTATATAAAAAGAAAGGACAAGCTCATGAAAAGTTCAAGGCTCAGGCACTGGCAAAACCACATTAGGTGAAGAATCTAGCCAAGCAGGCCAAAGGAAATCTGAAACAGGTCTTTCGTTATGTGGCAAGTAAGAAGAATGACTACGGAAGTTTAACCGTAATGAGTGATGATGGTCACGACGAGACGTACGTAGATAAAATAGTTGAGTTACTGAGTGATGATTTGGCTGGCTGCTGGACAGATGCCAAAAAAGTAGTATGTGGAGAGGTAGAATGCAGACGCAGAGGTAAAAACAGATTCGGTGTTAGGACTTATTATCACTTTTGCACAAATTAAACATTGCTGTTTAATTTGTGCAAAAATGATAAAGAAAGTTACTTGAAAAGAACTATTCAGTTGTTTGCTGATTATGCAAAATTAGGTAGAGTAATAGTTAAGGCGATGTTGAGAGCTTCCAGGATGATTTAAATAAGATGTCAGTATGGGCAAAAGGTAATGAGTTTCAGTGAGGTTACTGCTTTAACATATGCGAAAAAGACTGATGCGCAAACACGAATGGATGAATTGGAGGTTCTTTGGATATTGCAGAATGATTTGATGGGATATGCGCTAGAGTTTTGCGGAATAACTGGCAGTACCTCTAACTAGGTTCTGTGATTTAAGTCTCAACTCTGATAGTGTTCCAATTGAGTGGAAAGAGGACAAATAAGTCCATAATATAAGGACGGTTCTAAGACTGCAGTAGAAAATTATTGCCCAGTGATTATCTCAGGAATGGGGGTAAAAGTACTTAAAAAATTGGTCAAAAAGGGAATTCAAGAATGGATGGATAAAAGAATGATACTGTATGAGTGACAACATGCATTAGTAATATACCATCTATTTATTGTAGAGTTGGGCTGGATAAAGGAAATCGTTACATAATGATTTTGCTCGATTTTGCCAAGATATTTGACATAATATCACATGGAACCCTGTTCCGCAAATTCCAACAAATAGGGATCGATATGACACTGGTTAAGTGGATAAGAGGGTGGCTCCTGGACAGATATCAAAACTGGTATATGAAAGAGCAGAATTGATGCAAAAACAGGTGACTAGTGGTGTGCCACAAGGGTTGGTGCTAGGACCATTACTCTTTAATTTGTACATAAATTATATAGGAAATCACTTGAAAAGAAATATTCAGTTGTTTGCTGATGATGCGAAATTAGATAGAGTAATATTTAATAAAGGTAATGTGGAGACTTGTGATTTAAATAGGCTCTCAGTATGGACAAAAGATAATGGATGTCAGTTTAATGTCGAGAGATGTCAGGTTTCCTGGTTTGGCCTTGAACCTCTGTTTGTGATGCCGCGAACACTGCACTTCAAGAGTTATCTGGACATTCTGGACGATGCAATGCTTGCTATTTTGTGGCATTTCTATGGAACTGATCATTGTCTCTTTCACAAGTGACTTCATCACACTTTACTGGCTTCCACAGAGCCCTGATTTCAACCCTAACAAACATCTTTTTAGAGAACTTGAGTGTCAGGTGAGGTAAAGGGGACGTCTTCCCCACAACAGTTCAGAACATCATTATATGCCTACAGGGAGAATGGTCCAAAATTCTGGTTGATCACTATTGTATGCTTATGGAAAGTATGCCCCCCCCCATAAGATTGCTGTAGTCATCGCAGGGAAAGGAGGTGTTACATCTTATTGAGGTTGACTCCACGTCTGTTTCTTCCTCACACAATGATGTCTGTAAACTTCTTTCCAAGCAGTATATGTCATTTATGCTTTAGTTTTTATTCATATCAATCACGGAAAAAACCAGTGATTCTATTCTGGGATGACCCTTAAGAATATAAGCACTTGTTATATTATATTGACTACTATAAAGTCTTGTGATTTACAAGGAGAATAACGTGTATTTCATCAGTCAGATTCGGGAGATAAGCGATATGAAGACTACAGGTGAAAGGACAGTCCCTTGTGGTATTTTGCCATTCAGAGAGCATCAGATTAGAGAGAAACAGTACTATAAAGAGCCAAGAGGCTATTTTTTCCAGCGACATAAATCAAGTAAAGGGGGATAGAAAATCCCGTATTATTTTACAGCCAGGTACGAAAATCGGAAATCGAAATCTAAGAGTTTCACGCCGAAGAACTATCGGCGAGTCCAAGCATAAGTCATCACTTGGGTAGTACAACACTAGGACTACTCGGAGCAAAGGTGGAGCAAGCTCCGTCACTGTCCTTTATATTTTCTCATAATGTAAAACGCAGCTTCTAGGAGATGTATTATAGTGACGGCTCTTGCTCCACCTTTGCTCCGAGCTGCCCTAGTGATGTATTACCCATGTGACGACTTACGCTTGTACTCGCCTATTGTTCTTCGGCATGAAACTCTTAGATTTCGATGTATTTCGATCTCCGAGTTTCGTACCCGACTGTAAAATAATACGGGATTTACTATCCCCCTTAACTTAAAGAAACAGTACTGTTAACCTAAGTGAACGAACTGACTTGCTGGAACCCACATTAGATTGGATAGTATCAATATTATGGCTGGTTGGAAAGAAGACTGCGATGTTATACTTGATCAAATGCTTCGTATGTATGAAGAGGGAAAAACATGATGTTCTTGAAATATTTTGATGGCCTATGTCCAAAAGTACGTCATGGTAGCGAGCAGTTCTGCTGAAGAATGGTAATAGCAAATCATTATTGAGAATTTCTAATTGAACTATGGGTTTCTAAATAGGGAAACTTTGTTTGTTGATGATCTTCATAACTTTTGAGAGTACATATATGATGGTAATGAGACTCTACTTTGGTGACTGACTTTTGACTTTTTGAAGCCTGCATCCACGCTCGCTTTTGGGTAGATGCCAAGATGCTAGAGAACTTATTAAGACTGTTTAATATTTTGTCAAAATATCAGAGGAAAGACACTGATGGAAGTTTTTGTAGCAGTGGAGTAAAACACACCTTGGTAATCTAAACAAGAGTTGGAAAAGAGTTTTACATATAAGTCAGTTTTATCTTTCTTTAGATAATGTCATTTTCTCAATCACTATGAGAGGGGGAGAGAGAGAGAGAGAGAGAGAGAGAGAGAGAGAGAGAGAGGAAAACTAGTGGAATAGAAGTTTTGGCAACAGTCTTAGCAAAGAGAAAGATCGATTGTCATTTCATTTAGAGACAAGAGTGCATTCCTTACAAAGTCGATTTGCTAATGTTCTTTTTCATTTGGTGTGGCTGTAATATAAGCAGAGCTAGGATCTCGACTTTATAACTTGGGCCCTTGATTGTATGCTGAATTTTAACTTGGTCTCATATGACAAAGAAACCAACGCTTCGATCAGAGTCAGTAAGAATAGTTTCTGTTATTAGATCACAACAAATTCTCGTAGTGGAAGTGGAGTGAAAGCAATAATTTACTCCTAGGAAAAGAGACATAGAAATACTGATGGTAGTCAGAATTTCTGATGTTGTAGTGTACTAAGACATCGGTTTCCAACCGGTGGTAAGCTTCCTCCCTGGGGGGGGGGGGGGTACGTGCTGGGTCTTTCAGAGGTACACGAAAAATAATCAGAAATGGCCGAAAAACAAATAAAGTAAACAAAATGGAAAACATTAGTTATGGAACAATAAATGTCAGTATTTAAAAACAAGGGGTACAATTTATAGAAATGGGTTTAAAAGGGTACACAAGAGGAAAAGGTTCTGAACCACTACACTAAGATAAGAGTCAGGGATTTGCTGGGAGAAGGATAATCAGTAGAAAAACAACTATTAAAAAAATTTATGGACACAGTTTATCAAGAAGAGTGCTGATACCCATGATGGTGTATTTAAATGGACAAATGTTGAACAAAATATTCTCGGTGTCATAAGAATGGTGCGAATTAAATAGAATGATGATAGGTTGGGTAACATTTGAATTAGATTATTGCAAACAGCGATCAACAAGATGGTAGCAAAACAAGATAGTTTTGCTACTATCTTGTTTTCTGTGGTGAGCCAATCAGAACTGCGGACGTCGAAATCTTCAATTACACTAGATTTTCTCTCTCTCTCTCTCTCTCTCTCTCTCTCTCTCTCTCTCTCTCTCTCTCGCTTAAATTTCTTTATACTTAAATGCTTACTATTGTGAAAGCGAATATTAAAACTGAATGGTTCACAATGCAAAAACTAATACACACTCACAGTGGCATAACTGGAGCTGTTACCGCCCGGGCGGTCCCTGAGTTTGCTGCCCCTCTCAATACACACCAAAAAAACTACAAAAAGTCAAAACAATGTATAGGGAAATAAATTAAAACACTATGTTTATTTTTTGAAGTAAAAATTTCATTCCAACATTCTAAAATGTTATTTTTCTTGCTTTTCTGTTAACAAAATCTTCCATGACATTGGCGAGTCTATTTCGTAGTAATGTAGGTAATTCGTAATCAAATTTTATTTATAAAACCTCCTCTCACAACTAGTAACACGCACAGCAATTGTGAGGAAAATTTGCAGGTATTACAATATTTACAACTGAGTTTTCGAGACTGTATTTTAGAATTAACTGCAAAGTTCAAAAAGGTTCAAAGTGCCGCCCGGGGAGGACCTCCCCCCTCTGCACCTCCCCCCTCCCCTAGCTACGCCACTGCACATTCAATATTCTATTGATTTGGATTGTGGCATGTGTATTCATCGTATGTTATTATATTTTCTCTGGATCCATAAACGATTTTTTTTTATAATCATTATGTAAAACATGACACCTAAACTGAAGGTTGAACCTCCGTATAAGATGGCTAATTCAAAGGTTGAAGGTTCTTTAAATCAGAGATGGTGTTCAAACACGCTTTTCCAGCTAGCCAACCAAAAGACATCATTTCAGTTGACTGAACAATGGAGGCTTTATGATCCTTTCGGGTGCAATTAATTTCAGTTTAAAGAGCTACTCACATGCAGCGTTCCCAGTGTCATTCTTTGGATTATCTGTTATGAAGGCCACAACGGTGATTGATAAATGTAATGGATTTAATTTTTCCTAGAAAATTATGTCTCATTCTCTCTCTCTCTCTCTCAAACTTGATCTTCAGTATTCGAATTATCATGATAATGGTGTCATCCTTCTTGGGGTTCCAAGAATGAAGCAATTCCAAGTAGTCAGGGAAGATGAGTTATGCGCCATTAATAAAATTCTATCAAAGATTCTCAGTATCCTTAACAAAATTCCTGGCAACCCCATTCAATCCACCAGAATGCTTAATTTATCTTCTTAAGAAGTTTATATTACCTTACATATAAGCTAGAGATGTCTGGGTATTTTTTTTTTTTTTTGATAACTTAAACTGTAGACTCATACGCATACTGGCCATTTAATTAGAAACTTTATACAGATATATGTAAAGGTCACTTAGGCAGCATATATTCAACGCATTTAAGGTTCAACCATATATTCAACCATTTAAGGTTGCCCACGCATTCTGGGCAACCATTTAAGGTTGCCCAGAATGCGTGGTCAGTAATTGTCAATAGCCTTGAACTCAATTTGAAAAACAAATTATATTTCACAGTTCGATAATGACTTATTTTGGGTACCTGTCTGGCTGGACCGACGATCTCGAAAACCGCAGAGATGAGTGATTTCTCAAAAGATGAGATTTCCTGAGTATTTATACAGTGAAAATATAACCCACATTTGTTGTCTAAGATGCATCAATGTGGTCCTAATACAGTCTGTCATTAACGAGATTTCCGTTGTCTGAGAAGCCTTTTGCTGACAAACTGTGTTTGATGAATTTACCTCAGCATTTAATGAATGCTCTTCCCGATCCATATCTCACCGAACTATGCGAAGAGAATTTAAGGGGATCACTATTGGCAGTCCCATGCCTATATGGATACCACTGATTTCTGCCAAGAACTGGAAAATTTGTCAACAGTGATGTCGGGAACATCGTTACTGGACACTGAAAAACTAGAAAAAAGTCATCATTCGACAAGTCAAGTAAACATTGTTCAGTATTAACAACAGGCAGAGTATTGTGGGAGTCCCATGAGGAAATAATGAATCCAGGTTACCTTTTAAACAAAACTCAAGGTTCTAGAGGTGGTGTCATGGTGTGAGAAATGATCTCTTGGCAAGGAATACATCCCTTAATATTGCTGAATATCTGAATATTGTTCCTGATCAAGTGAAAGCTGCAACGTTCACTTTTTATTAAGCAAGTGAGGGTTGTTTCATGGAGGACAATGTTTCTATCCATCGCGCAAGAATTGTTCAGCTGTAGTACAGTAAGCATAATATCGCCTTCCACCATCTTCCTCTACCCACGACAAAGTCCCGATCTGAACCCCTTTAGCATGTATGGGAAATATTAGAAAAACAAATCCAGGAACAAAGTCCTCTTCCGTCAAATCTGAACTAGTTAAAGGGTGAACGCGTGCGCGATGACGCAATCCAACACCTTTGTCGATTCTATGCCAAACCACATTATATGCCGTACTTTGGGCTAAAGGAGTAGACTGATTTGATTATCTCATCAGAAGAACAAAGACCGATGCAAATTAGAATTTAGTCGTCGACTAGTACTTTTTTACTAGGCTGTTTTTTTTTTTTTTCTTACCTTCCAAATGGATCTGATAGTCGGTCTCTAGTGATAAATAACGTTTTTGCTCCAGGAACTTCGAAGAACGGTAACTTTTTAATATCTTTTTTTGAGCCAGTTTCCCAACTTAATCCATATTTGCAGTATCGAAGTAAGTTTTCTTTCCTCCTAGAAACGCATTGTTTTAACACTCCGAAACTTATAAAAATCAAGTGTAATATTGAAACTATATCAGATCATCCGATTGTTATGGTTTTAAACAACGGGTAGACAAATTACGGAACGATGGCTTAATCCATCCTCGCCAGTTATTGTATAACACCGAGCTAAGGATAGATTGTAGACGAATTTCGTAACCGAATCAGGAAATTGCTGTTTCAATATTCATAGAGTATTGTAAATGTGATGCAGACATGCCACGTGTTGTCTATGGCCTTTTCAAGCCACATGTAGAGTATAGTTTTTGCTTACACTTGGATAAAGGATTAAACTAAATATATAATTTATAGAGTATGGTTGCAGTACTTTTTGAATTCCCAATGCTAAATTGACCTTTTTTTATTTGAGTTCCACGCGTTTATTTTCAGTGACTATTCTACGAGATCTCTTTTTCAGGAAGTAGAATGATCAGGGAGGTTGAAACTTTGGATAGAGGAGCGCGAGAACAAGAGTTGGTAGTGGTAGTCGGCACGAATGATTTGACTGTAACAAGGAGAATGTAAGAAGGGATGTCATGAAGTTGTTAAGGAGAGTGAATAATGATAATGATGATAGGAGTGATAATGATGAGAAGGCGAGCGAAGGTGATGGGTAGTATGCTAGCAGAGTTATGGGAGGAGAAATGAGTTCATTCTCTGAATTGTTGGATGAATTTTAGGATCGGGTAGAGCCGTAAACAAGGGGAATGACACTATAGCTTCCATGGCATTCAATATAAAACATGAGGAATCAAGAGATGTTGTAGCACACAGTAGAGTAAGGAAGGCTGGTTTGTGAATGGAGGGTTGAGTGGTATGAGGGAACAGAAAATGAGCGAAGGAAGACAGTGGACAGGGGGACACTGAGTGAAAATTGTAGATGCTGGTTTCAGAAGTAGATATCTGAGTGCACAAGAAACGATTAAGACAGTCAGGGATGTGGATATGATATTTAGGTCCGGTGAGAAGGTATAATATAAGTGATGATAGAAAAGAATTGATAGGGAAGAGTGTAGAGGAGTCATGTCCGAAAAGTGGGATTTTGGACTTGTTATAGAAACAGATATGAGCTAGTGTGTACAGAAGTATTTGAAATTTCTATCATTTGGTACCGACAGCAATATCTCACCTATACCTATAGTTCAAAAACTGTCTGTATAAGTGAGATATTGCTGTATGAGGATAATATTTTCTGTAGGGAATACAGGCGGAGGGGATATTTAGCCTTTCGCCAAGATAGATAAAGCAAAAAGGAGGGGATGAGTGTTATTGATGATGGTAGAGGAGTTGTGCCCATCTAGGATGGAGATGCAAGGAGCAAATACTAACTGTGGTTTTGAAGCAGTATGGCGTGAAGCAGAAGTGGACAGTATAAAATGTTTAGTAGGGTGTTGCAACAGACCTAGTAATGTGAAAGGCAGTGAGGAGAACATGCTTGGACTCATTGGTCTGGATAATAAAAAAAAATAATTATAATTATGGGCGATTTCAATAATGGCAATATAGACTGGAATGAAGAGAAGAGACGGCATCAGGAACCCAAAGAGAATAAATATCTTGAATTTTTAAAGGATAACCGCCTTAAGCATTATAACAGAGGCCATATGTGGATCGAGGGATCTTGGATTTGAATATCTCATCAGAAGATATTATTGTAAATGAAGTGTCATCACTTCTTCCTCTAGTTGGTGAAAGTGATCACGGGTAGTGGCTAGCCATTACAGTAGTTTTGTCAGAAACAGTTATATATGGAACTATAAGCCTGTTGGTTATGTCAAACCCAGGCATCTTGCAGCGATTTAATGGAATGAGGAATTGCATGGGAAGGAAATCAATGCTGCTTGGTCTATACTCAGGAATTATCTGTAAGAGGCAACGACAGGGTGTATTCCATCGAGCAGGAGATTAAATAAGGTAGGTGTAAAATGGCACTCTGGAAGAAAATAGTCACATTGTGAAAGCGAGACAAAATGAGTAGAGATAGTCGGTTACTCACTTCGTAATGATAGGAAAAGTACGGTATGAGCAGCAGTTAGCAAATGATGCTAAAAGAAATCCTAGGGAGATTTTTCAATATGTGCCCAGTAGAAAGAAAATTTATTATGGAAGGATGATGTTGGTCAACAATAATGGGAAAATGATAACAATGATTGTATCATTATGATTCCATCGTTGTGATTGTAACATAAGGCGGAACTTGAGAAAAATGGGAATGGGGAAGGAACCACTGATGGTGAGCGGTCTGGACGTATGTGAGGAATTGAGTAAACTGATGTCAAAAAGTTATTGATGGAATATCTCCGCTTGTCTTGAGAGATATTCCAGAGAGTTTAAAACATCGTTAACGTACGTTTTTAACATGTGTCTTAGATTAGCCCAAAGGAATGGGAAAATGGCAAAATTGTTTCACTAATCAGGTAATAAGGCTAAGGCTTTGAATTATATGCCGATTTGCTTGTTTGGATTGTCATCAGTGTGTTAGAGAGCCTAGTGAGGACAAGGATTCAGAATTGGGTAGACAGAAGTAGAATTCCCTTCAATGGACAAATGGGTTTGCTAAAGGAACATCGTGTTTTATCAATCTGCTTAAAATCTGCATAACAAGGAATACACTGGAGAAGGGCGATGCTTATACAGTAGTATATTTAGATTTTGCAAAGGCTTTTGATAAATTGCCACATGACAAACTATTAGCTAAATTGAAACAGTTTAGGTTGGATACTAGATTGTTGGTTTCATTGGAGATTTGGCTGTCTGATATATATCAACAGGTTGTGTATTGGAAGTCACAACACATAAGAGGAAAGTCGCTAGTGCCCCCCCCCCTCCCAAAGTTCTGTATTGGGTCCATTGCTATTTAATTTGTATGTTGATTTGGAAATGGGTTAAGTAGTGATATACTGTTGTTAAAAGAGGATGCAAAGTTGGGGAGAATTATCAGAAGGGCAGGTGTTACCGCTTTGAAAAATGACCTAAACAGAACCTCTGAATGGACAAGTATGTGGAAGATGTCAGTTTAATGATGCAAGAGGGGATGCAGAATATAGAATTGGTGGAGATATTTTGGAGGATGATGGACTTGGGATTGTGATGGATAGGGGCATGAAATATTGTGGACGATTATGGGAGTGATGCTGAGAACACTGAAATAATGAATTTATGATATTTTCATTCCTTTGTACAAGCCTTTGATCTATCTATCTATCTATACATTTTTTTTTCTGAATACTTCTTCGATGTGTACAGAATGGATAGCCAGTCTGTATACATCGATGTGTACAGATTGGGAAGCCAGATTTTCAAAAGGATGATGAGATATCGTAGAGCGTCGAGAGACGATTCCCTAAGTTGGTTTCTGGTCTCTGGAATGTGGAGTATGATGACAGGTTGAGAGAATGCAAGTTACAGAGACTAGTGGATATATTGTAGAGGAGAGAATGATCGAGACATATGAGTTCGTCAGGGATGATTACCAAATGAACGTGGATGAGATTTTTTAAAGAATATTTACTAACAGGAGAGAACAAGAGGCCATCTCTGAAAGTTGTATAAGTTGGATGTTGTATAGATTTTTGGCATGGAGAGTGGCAATGATTGGAATGCATTACCTGAGAGGGTGGAGGATTCAGAAGCAAAAAATAAAATTAAGTCGAGGTACGATGAGCTCTGAGTGTGAGAGTAGAACAGTCCATGATGAGTCTCTTGATAATAATCATAAAAAATATTTAAAACAATCAGCTAACTCCATTTATTCCTTTAAAGGGAGTAGGCGAGGCTTTTTTCACCTATCTAGCTTTTGGAGACTGAGTAGGAGGTACAATTGCCAACATTAGCCAATCAGAGATAGCTGATTCGTGACTGTCACTAATTATAAGCGGCAACCGATGAAGAGATGGCAAATATGTGCTGCTATCTCTTGGTAACTAACCCTTACGGAATATGTTTTTATTAGAAATAATGTGGGATCTATGGTCGATTTTCTTGAGTATATTGGACGAAAAACACAAGTTTCCAGGAGTAAAAAACCACTTGTGCATTCCAGAGATCGTCTAATTCGGGAAGCTGTTGAAGAAAGGCTTAGAATGAGTTCCTCTAGTCAGCGACTAGACTTGAACTTAACTCTATCTTCACGTGGCCTAGTGTAGAGGATGCAAGCGTTGCTTTCAAGCTCAGTGGGAGTGGTGCTTACATCATCTGCACTAAGCCACACAAAGATACTTAGAGTTCAAGTCTAGTTGCCCACTGGAGGAACGCTTTTTAACCTTTCTTCGACCGGTTTCCGAGTTAGTCGATCTCTGGCACAGCAAGAGATGAAAAACCCGGAAACTAAGGTTTTTCATCCTGTAAACTCAAGAAACTCGACCGTAGAACCCACATTATTGCAGACAATAACATGTTATCCTGTTAGGATTGGTTATAAAGAGATGGCAGCACTTGTTTTCCTGCCACTTCTTTGGTGGTTGCCTATAATTAGGTCTATAATTAGTGATAGACATGGACCAGTTATCTCTGATTGGCTACCAGTAGAGACTAAACTGCTTACTCGATCTCCAAAATCTAGATAGGATTTAAAAGGCCTCGCCTACTTCTTATAGGCAAAGAAAAATGCATTAGCTTATTATTTTTAATAATAATAATAATAATAATAATAATAATAATAATAATAATAATAATAATAATAATAATAATAATAATAATAATAATAATCTGCATGTAACCTTTTTCTTATGATTTTTTCTAATCAGAGATTTGATGATTAGAGCCTGATATTTTAAATTTTATCCCATCCCGCGAATTGTAAAAGATGACTTAAAGTCATTTCAATAGTCATTGCTGCAATAGGTGCAATTTCAAAAAAGCTATTCAACTATTTACAAGAATTAAACATAAACAAAGTTACTCCTGTATGATCTACAATAAAGGGCATTATTTGGAACAGTCCATATTTTACGACGCAACATAACAGACTCTGCTTAGATTCTTGGGCAGAATCTGAATTGCTCTGTATCACCACTCAAATTGTTGTTTGAATGATATCTTGTTTTGACTGTGTACCAATTATGTGAATAGAATAATAATGAATGATTATTATTTGATAATAAATGCAACTGAATATGGAATCATGTTTACACATGACACCAGCACTGTTGTGAACTAACTCTTCCTAACAATCTCTACCTACAGTTGAATGTTACCAAAATAAGCTTATAATCACTGAAGATCAAAAAAAAAATACCATCAAATGTATATGTAAATAATTAATGAACGCCACCATACCCACAGTCTTCACTATCGAAACTCCAGTTGCACATATTCGCCCACACCTCATCGCCTACATATCACACCACTAATAGCATTTTAATTTTTTAAATTAGGTGTGTACAAGGGCCAATTTGCCTGTATGAGCTATGGAAAAACCTATTTTCCAGGAATAAAATCCTACCCAATCTACATGAGATTGTTTAACTCGCCTTTAGTTGTATAAAGAATATATTTTCTAATATAGTTCTTTTTTTCCCCGTCAGGGAACTGACAACCAATTCCTGCAAACCATTCCACTCACCCACCACTCTCCATGCAAAAAATCAGATCCGCTCGCCCAATTATCCACATTCTTACAGAATTTCTACGATGACCATTAGTTCACTGGCTATTTGTGATATATTGAAAATTTTCACTTGCATCAATTTTATAAAACTTCTTTAATATCTTAAAAGTTTCTATTATGTCCCTCCCCCTTTTACGCCTATCGACTAAACTTTGTAACCCACAAACCTTCAACCTATCCTCGTATGGAGTATTCCATAGACCTGCCCCATCTTGGTCACTCGTCTCTGAATTTTTCAGATGACCTTCTGGTCTTCATGAAATCCAGGTGACGAAACCTGTGCGCAGTAGTCAAGATATGGCTGAATCACGGCCTTATAATATCAGACAATAACATTCTTATATTTACTTGTTAGTGTGTTTTTCAACACCCAAGTAACTCGTTAATTATAACACTAGTTAATTATACAAACGTTTCCAATATGCCCCTCTAAACTTTAACTCTTCGTCCTCAATTATTCCCAAGTCTCTAACCTCACAATTTCCTGCAAATTAATACCATCAATATGATACACCATATGCAACCTTATCAACCCAAAGCATAACCTTATATTTTACAACATTAAATTGACAATCATTTTCCTTCGCCCACAATGCAAATTTATTTATATCATCCTGCAGGATATCTACATCATTTTTATCAACTATTGCTCTCTCCAGTTTTGCATCATCAGAAGACAACTGAATATGCTCTCTTAAATCTTTCACTATGTCATTGATATACAAATTAAAGAGTAGTGTCCCTAATAATGAACTCTGAGGTACTCCACTGATCACCATGATTCTCCTAGATTCCACCCCTCATATACTACTCTCTAGTATCAGGTGTCTGTCTGTTCGTCAGCCAACCCATTATCCATTCCAGTTTATTTATTCTAGTTTTTGTAATAGTTTTCCATGTGGTATTCTGTCAAATGCCATAACAGAGTAGAGCAGTATCATATCATGGTACAGCGGTTACCTTTATTCTGCCATCACTTTATTATAAAATGCGAATAGGTTAGTAAGACAGGACCTACCCTTAACAAAGCCATGCTGCCCACTATAGAGTATCATGCATATCCATCCAATGTTGGATTTTACCTTTCACTAACTTTTGCAATGCTTTAACAACCACTCCTGAAATATCAATTGGTATGCAGTTTTCTACCTCTATCTTGGAGCCACCTTTATGCAATGGTACTATCTTACTCTCTTTCCTCTCAGAATCCTGCCAGAAAAAAAAATCAGCTAACGCCTTTCTATTCCCGTATATAGGGAGTAGGCGCGGCCATTTAGCTGTATCTAACTTTTGGAGACTGAGTGGGCAGTTCAATCTCCACTGGTATCCAATCAGAGTTAGCTGGCCCAAGGCTATCACTAATTAAGCGACACGCAGTGAAGAGAGAGGGCTCAGTAAGTGCCGTAATCTCGTGATCCCTAACCCTAACACTCGAATTTAATGTCTGAAATAATGTAGGTTCTACGGTCGATTTTCTTGAGTTCCTGGGGCGAAAAACCCGAGTTACCAGAAGAAAAAAACCCATTTGCCCGTGCCAGTGATCGACTAACTCTGGAACCGGTCGAAAAAGGCTTAGAAAAATTTCTTCTAGTCGCCGACTAGATTCGAAACCAAGAAGTCTTCCTTTGTGCGTTTAAAGTTATTCTACCATGATCATTTTCTCTCTTACTTGCTACATAACGAAAAAAAATTCTTTTGAGTTTACTTTGGCCTGTTTGGCTGATTTTCTCCCTCATAGTCTGAGCTAGCCTTCCTTACCATACTAGTCACCCTTCTTGCTTGCACTTTGTACTGCTCATGAGTATGCTGATCACTTTTTCTTTATATTTCCTTCGCAATGTTTTCTTTTTTGCAGCTCTTGCTTTATATACTTACTCGTCCACTTCGCAGAACGCAAAACGTTGCTGACTTGATCGGTGAAGCATAAATGCTTTTCATGTTTCCTTTTGTCTGAGGGGGAGTTCTTTGAGTGGACAGTTACTGAGCATTAAGCTCGCCCTGGAAGAGCAGTGAGATTAGCTGTGTTCAGCTGAGCATAGAATTTATTTAGGTCTTTTGTATTTGTAGTATTCTATGGGGCATCCACGATCAATCTCAGGCATTTGTTCTGTATTCTCCAGCTTTTGAGTATTTGTATTCGAGGTGTGGCTCCATGCAGGAGATGCGTAAGCGATGATTGGGCGTATTACCATCTTGTATATGAGTAGTTTGTTCCGGGTATCGAGTTTACTTCTTCTGTTGATCATGGAGTAGAGCTGAGCGATTGCTTTCGATGTCTTCGAGCTTATGTGTTTTATATGATTGGTGAATTGGAGTTTTTTTTTCAAGCATGACACCGAGGTATTTGACTTCACTCCGCCATGGGTTCTTGACACCTAACAGGCGCATGTCTTCCTTGATCTGAAACTTCTTTATGGTGAACAGGATGGCTGAACTCTTCAGTGGATTTGCATGGATTCTCCAGTCCATCAGCCATTTCTCCAATGTATGAATACTGTTTAGGAGTCTTTTGATAGCTAGTTTGGGAATGAGAGATCTACCTAATGAAGCGGTATCATCTGCATATAATGCTGTGATTGTTGAACTTGGATTTTGAGGTATATCAGCTATGTAGATAGAAAACAGCAGGGGATCCAGAAGAGAACCATGCGGCACACCTGCCAGGATCTTGGTCTGGTTGATACAGTTTCATTTATTTTTACTTGCATAAATCTGTCTTTAAGGTAACTATCTATGATTTTTATTAGATTAGTTGGCATGTTTAATTTGATGAGGTTGTAGGAAAGACTCTGATGCCACACCTTATCAAAAGCCTTTGCAGCGTCTATAAAGAACGCAGCAGTGTGGCGGCTCCAGTTGAAACCTGTGGTGAGAAATTCAACCAGTCGTTGTATCTGTTGTGTGGTGCTATAGTTTTTTTCTTTTTTAAATCCGAACTGCTAATTAGGGATAATACCTAGTTTATCTGTTACTGATTGAAGCCTTGTAAGGATGACTTTTTCTGCAACCTTACCCAGGCTGGACAGTAAATTGATAGGGAATCTGAGGGTTTTTCCAATCTTTTTGATTGGTGTGATGTCAGCCGCTTTCCATGTTAAGAGAAAATATTTGAAACTGAAGATAGCATTGAATATACTGACTAGGTGCACAATGGCTTTTCTGGGGAGTAGTTTGATTGTTCTGTTTGTGATTCCGTCTGGACCTGGAGCCTTGTTGTTATTCAAATGGGTTATGATATTCATAACTTCAGCTGGAGAGGTGGGTGTGACGGGTTCTGCATTCTCTTTTCGTAGTGTTATGATCTGCTTGACTCTGCAGTGAATCTTGTAGATTAGATTGGTGGTTAGATTCTCGTAAGAGGGGTTACATTGAGTTTCCAAATTGTCAACCAGCGCTTCTGCTTTTTTTGGTCAGTGTGAGCTGCTCCTTTCTTGGTCTGAATTGGGGTAATGAGTTGCCTTTTAGGGCGGAGGGTTCTGAAGAATTATCCTCTGAACACAGAGGATAATTCCAAATGGAGTTATCCTCTGTGTTCAGATTGTTCAGTTCGGATTCCCATTCTTTATTTCGATGTTTTTGTAAAGCTTCCCGGACTTGTCCATTTAGGTTATTCAGAGATGTTTTATCTTGTGGAGCTATTGTGTTATGGTACCTCTTTCTGGCTCTGTTTTTCAGTCTTATCAGGTCCATAATTTCCTCAGGGATCCGAACACTGGAGTGAAAAACTGTGGTTTGTGTAACCGAAGTTAGTACTTATTTAATTTGGTTAGTAAGGTTGTTGACGGCTATATCTATCTCCTATTTGTTATGGATAATGGGTGCTGGGTCAATGTGGTCTGAGAGAGGTTTGGAGAGCTTTACCCAAGATATAAAGGAGTGCAGAGGAGAGAATTGTTCTTGTATACTTGCTTGAGCTGAATGGGGTTGTGATCAGATGATAATTCGTTTAGCGTTTCCAGTTGATATTGTATCTGATGTTTCTGAGAATTGCGATGTCCAGTACGTCTGTGCTTCCATTTGGATTGTGATGAGTGGGCGCTGTGGGCCCGGCTGTAACAATAGAATTTTGCATTGATTAATGGTTTAGGGTGCGGCCTTTATCATTGATTTTGGAGCTATACCAAGCGGTTTGCTTGGCATTAAAATCTCCAGCCATGATTATGGAGTCTGTGGAGCCGAGAATGGAGTACAAGTTAGATACCAGTAATGGAATGCTGGGTGGGTTGTATACAGCATAGATCTTGATACTGCCAGCGTTGTTTGTATGAACTTCAACGCCTGTTATCTCTAGGTACTTGGTTTGCGGATTGGTCTGGACATTGTGGCTTATTTATTTTTTAATGAATATGGCTGTGCCTTCTCCACTGGTAGTGAGTCTATCTGTTTTGTACATTGCGTAGTTCCGTAATTTAGGGTTATTAGCTGGCCTGAGATGTGTTTCGTTTACTAGAATTATATCAGGAGTGTATCTGTGCGTGAACTCTT
Organism: Typopeltis vanoorti; assembly: GCF_054136105.1. NCBI lineage: Eukaryota > Metazoa > Arthropoda > Arachnida > Uropygi > Thelyphonidae > Typopeltis > Typopeltis vanoorti. The sequence continues at coordinate 161,879,696 of NC_143549.1, read as the reverse complement.
GCAGTTCAAGGATTTTGTTGCTTAGTCCATTTGCATTCCATGCAGTTATGGTGAGGGAGTTAGGCTTACGTTTCCTATTGTTCATGATTGAGGGCTATCAGAATGGAATGAGTATCTTGAAGGAATTTCTTCGTGGAGGATTGCGTAGGATTTGTTTTGCTGAATTCCTGAAGCATGGTAACTAGTGGGGCAGCCAGAACTGATGTAAGGTTGGAGCTTGTAAAGTCAGCCTTGGCATATGTTTTTGGTCCTGGTTTCAGGTTGATTTGCTTTCTGAGTTGTCAAGGTGGAGGTCATTTGAACTGGATGGCAATCTGCACAGTTGACCAGAGTATCATTGGTGGCTGATGGATGAGCGGTTTTGGGAGACCCACCGTTATTTTGGTGTGCTATGCATCCTTTATAGTTGGCGGGGTTAGATTCTCCGCAGTTTGCATACTTGGCTGGCATAGATTTTGGCTTGCTGCATATGGTCTTGTGGCCTTCGCCACATTTTAAGCACCTGAAGTTGGCCAGGCATAGCTTTTGGGCATGCCCAAACCGATGACATCTGTGGCACCGTCCTGCTGACGCTGTCTTTCTTAGAGGTTCGTAGTAATTCTGAGGCTGCAGACAGCAGTCAATTCATATATTTTCTTCTGAGTGTTATCAATCTCCACAAGTACTAAAGGCATTGGCCTTTTGTCAGACCTGAGCATCCTGATCACTATGATTGGGGTTAGGCTCTGGTTGCTTAGATCAGCTGAGATTTCTTCTGGGGTGATTCCTTTTGTGACACCACGTATTACCACCTTTAGGGTCTTTTCACTTGGTAAAGCGAATGTATGGTAAGGAAGATTTTTGTTGTCCAGTAGCCTTGTCATCTGCCTGTAGTCAGTGAAAGTAGCTGGCTGGATTTTGACTCCCTCATCTGAGTTTTTTTGTCCAGGAGTATATGATGTTTATCTCCCTGAGAGCTGATATGACAGAACTCCATGTCTTCTTTTCCCGTAGTATAACTGGAGGGGGGGGGTCCTTCTCCGAGTTTTTCGGAGCATCCTGTGTGGGTGAATCATCCTCCATAATATCGTCCGTTGTTCTTCTCCGTTTGTTTGAATGCTCTTCTTGTGAGTTGTTATGACGGGAGTTTTAGATGGTGGAACAGGTATGAATTCCCCTTGGGATTCTTCGTCCTCTCCTTCTGAATCATTTGTTTGGGTGTACAGGTTTAAATAACCCGGCCAGCCACTCTCGAACTTTAACACTCCTCCTTGTTTAGAGTCCTGATCTGTTCCTTGATGTCTTCCATACCAATCGGGATTCTCCTGGAGTTATCTGAGGGCTACGAAAAAACCCTTCAACAAAGTAGGGCAGCGAGCCTACGATTCAGTTGCTTTTAATAATTAAATCATCAATGGCGATTCTAACTGCGGTTGGGCCTAGCGGCGCCCTCGTTGCAATTACAGTCCACTTACCTGTGTTGCTGTTCTTATATATAATCTGTAATTTAAAAACTTCAATCCCGCCTCTGCCAGTTACTCTAGCAGCTACACTACGAAACCAAAGTTTCTCATATTTTATTAACACGTTACTCAATCCTTAAAATTCATTGAAGCACGCCTCCATCTTGAATCCCAAATATAAACCTGTCACACCATTCTTCATTCGAAACCAATACGCCACTCGTTCACTTAATTCCAACTTGGTTTATTTATCCTCCTGGCCTTGGGTATGCAGTCTGATTCTGCTATGCTCAAGAAATCTCTGCACACTTGACATGCAATAATTTAGTAAACACTTGATCTCTTTTGAACTCGTGTTTAAACAGTGCACAAATTATGTTTTCCTAATATGTATAAAATAATATATGTTTATTTAACTTTCTTTGGTTAAAATTATTTCCAAATATAGAAAAGCTTAAATGTAAATTTTAAATGGCAGACATTGCTACAAAGATTGGTCGTTGGTAGAGCCTTTGCTACTAATGGCTCATGCAAAAAGTTAAGGAAGTTTGAACGGTTGGATAGGACTCAATCGTTTGATGCTGTTGCCACACTTTCCCTCACATAATAATACTATAAGCTTTTAAAAAAATTGTTGCGGTTTGCATCATTCGTTAATGATGAGATCTAGGTATTTAGTGGAACATCCAGAAAAAAAAAAAAAAAATCGGATGGATCTTTTTGAGACCATGCGTTAGAATTTTTTTTTTTTAATGCTATTTTATTCTTGTTGTGAAGTGCTTACAATAAATGTCATGCCGTTTGACGGTACATATTAATCTGTTTTAAAGATCATGATTAAATTTTGTGACGATTTTTCTTTTTTTTTTTTCGATAAAACACATTTAAAGGGTTTGTTCATTTCAAAATGTTTTCCGTGGAACCTGTTCCATATGTTTTGAGTTCATTAATACGTTGTGCCTTAAAAAGTAAGTACCATATTAGTTTTACTAAAAGCGTATGACATTTGCTGCAAGATATCTGTGCTGACTTCCAAAGAAACAAACGATTGCAACCGCTTGATTTATGTTCACCAGAAGTATTTGCGATAGATCCAGACTTTTCCTTTTGGAGGGAGGGGGGGTGAAAAATTTGAATAGGAGTTGAGAAATAGGTTTTATAACATTTCTTGCTTTATTAATATCCATTTACATTAACTTTTTTGTCGATATTATTTATATTAGTGTTTCTAATTTATATTAAAATTAAATAATTATTTTATTTAGCTGAAAATTCACAATATTATTTTACTTACAATTTTAGAAGATAGTGATGGTTTTTCTTTCTCACTATTTTTATATTTCAAGGGAATAGCTACACAATGATGATGCTGGATTTTGCAAAGGCGTTTGATAGGATACCACATGGAACTCTATTATTCAAACTGCAAAGAATAGGATGGATATGAAACTAGTGATGAAAGGGTGCATGAACAGAGATAAAAGAGTAGTATATGGAGGCACAGAATCCAGCCAAAGGCTGGTGACTAGTATGCTGCAGAGCTCAGTGATTGGACCACTTCTGTTTAATTTGTACATAAATGATATAAGAACTAATTTACAGGGTGATATTCAATTGTTTGCTGATAGAAATTTATGTAGAGTAATAGTTAATCAATATGATGTAGATAGCTTGCAGGATGATTTGAATAGGCTGACAGTATGGGAAAAACATAATGGATGCCAATTTAATATACAAAAGTGTCAAGTTATGCATTTTGGGATAATACAAAGATTGCCACATTGAGAGAGCTATACTCTAGGAAATTGATGAAGCCAGGGATTTTGGGGTTGTAATAGTTAGAGATTTGAAGTTTAGAGACCATTGTTCAAGTATTCAGGATAGCCAACAGGATTACTTGATTTTTGAAAAATGTCTCAATAAGCAGAGATAATGGAGTTATCATTCCTCTTTATAAAATCTTGATACGATCATACTGGAATTACTGTACTGGGGTCTGGTCACCTGGGTTTCTTGGGGATGAGGAGGCTCGTGACCAAGATGGTGATTGGTCTGTGGAATGCTTTCTATGAAGATGGACTGAGGGTTTGTGGATTGCAAAAGTTGGTTGATAGGTAAAGGGAGAATATGATAGAAACATTTAAGTTACTTAAAGGATTTTATATGATTGATGTACAAAAAAATGTCTTAACACTTACCCAACTTTCAGGAATGACCACGTGTTCTGTTCCCTCTAGCCAAGTGTTTTTTATTATTATAAATAATAAGAGGGATCTCTGATAATTAAAGTTTCCCAAATTTTGGGAAGTTTAATGCAAGTATTTGTAAACTTCCCAAAATTTGGGAAACTTTAATTATCAGAGATCCCTCTTTGCATCCCAGGCCACCTGCAAATGCCCATAGAGGGTGCACCACCTAGATAGGACTTTAGTTTCACTTTGTATTGTATTTGTGTATGTGGTGTTACAAAAAGTTTTTGTAATCCTCAAAGATGTCTCTGTGATGGAGACGAAATATTGGAAGTATTAAAATTAGTTTTAATCCTTTCTCAATGTTGTCAAAATTCTATTAAACCTCTAACATGAATCACATATTCTGTAGCAGACTCAATGCCAGGAAGGGACAGGGAAGTGAACCTAAATATTTAAAAACTTAGCTCTAGTCCTTAATTTATTTAGCCCTGGCCATTTTGTTGATGCTTTCTAATGTCTCACCATCCTTGATATCAGAAAAATAGCTTTAAACTGGTCTGCACAACTTCCAAATACATCTTAACCATTAGGGCCTATTAAGAACATGTTGCTGTTTGTTCTGAATTCATTATTATTTATTTTTCACATATGCTGCTTTATATTAATAGTTTGAATATGAAGGAGATTTGGTTACATGATTGTAAATTAAAGATACCAAGAAATTATATACTTAGTTTAATCCTTTATCCAAGTGTAAGCAAACAAGTTTGTGCCTGAACTATTTTCAGGACTGGGGCAACTCGTATATAGAGTTTTATGACTTCACATCACTTGCCTTAGTATCCCATAATGCAAAGCACATATCCTTATAGGTATGTATAATGCTATGCATTATGGGAAGGGTCACTATCCAGACTGGTTTCGACCTATATTGAGGTATCGTAAGTGGAAGCCAGATCCAGAGGTGATACCAAAGTTGAAGTAATGCAGAAGATGTGACACCTTTTGGCAACTTGTATATGAAAATATGACTTCTGCATTACTTCAATCTTGGTATCACCTCTGTGTCTTGCTCCCATTGACAAGACCTCAATAAAGGTCAAAACCGGTCTGGATAGTGACCCCTCCCATAATGCATAGCATTATATATACCCATAAGGATATGTGCTTTGCATTATGGGATACTAAGGCAAGTGATGTGAAGTCATAAGATTCTATATACGAGTTGCCCCAGTCCAACTCCTGAAAATAGTTCAAGTGCAAACCAGTTTGCTTAACTTGGGATAAAGGATTAAACCAAGTATGTAATTTCTTGGTATCTTTAATTTATAGTATAACCAAGTGGAAAAACTTCCAACAACTACATAATTGTAATACTTGATTAGGAGCGAGTGACTATAGCTATTAGATGTCATGCATTATGAGTTGGGTGGGGTGAAGATTACAAAATTAAAATATTCAGGCCAACAAGTGGTTGAAGGAAAGCACATGCTTTAATTTGAAAGCCTGGTAGTAACTTCTTAATATTTCTAAATAGTAAGTGTAATAGTAATATTATCAGCCATTTGCCATATTAGCTAAATAACTGATGATAATCTCTGAAATAATTTCATTATTTAAAATTTATACACATCTTGCTTAACTTTCCAAAGCCAGACTTGCTTGGATTTAAACCTGTAACAAAGACTTTTATTTAATTCTATTGAGCCCAACTAGAATAAACATAATTTATAGAATAGACCTGTAAAAAATGTACTTAACTTGCAGCATAGTATACTTGACAAGAAATTATATTCTAGTTTTAATCATTTTAATTGACAAGTAATGTCAAGTATAACATACTTGTTTCAGGACTGTACAAGCATAGTTATGAGGATCGACTGAGGGAATGTGGACTGCAGAGTTTGGTGGATAGAAGAAGGAGAGGTGATATGATTGAGACTTTTAAACTGTTCAGAGGTGGTTACAGGGTTGACACTGGGGAGTTCTTTCGCTTGGTTGAACAGCGGGAAGGAGTGATGACAAGAGGCCATCCCTGGAAGTTACGAAAGGAAACTGTGAGCAAGAGGGTAAGGAGTGGTTTCTTTGTGTGGAGGGTGGTTGAACCGTGGAATGCATTGCCTGATGGAGTGGTGGGAGCGAGAACGGTCAATGAGTTTAAGGAGTGGTATGATAGACTTTGTGTTTCTTGGGGGGGGGGGCCTCCCCTCGATAAGTCTTGACAGACTTTATGTTCTTAGGAAGGACCTCCCACGATGAGTCTTTTGACTCCATGGAGGCCTGAATAATAATAATACTTGTATTTAGCCAAAATCATCCCAATCCATTTGCAGATTTTATAACTTTTTAAAAAATGATTTGGATCTTCAGTGTAAGCAGAAGTATAACGTTCAACTTTGGTTTAAAAAAAAAAATTAAGTATGAATATTGTGTTGGGGGAATATTTATAAACGCTTTTTCAAGTGAAAATGAAAAAGTATTTCTGACCTCTGGAATGTCGAGTATGAGGAAAGATTGAAAAGATGTAATTTGCAGAGTCTAGTGGAGAGAAGGAAGAGGGGAGATATGATAGAGACCTACAAGTTGGTGAGGGGTTGTTATAGGATCAATGGTGGAGAAGTTCTACATAGAATAGTGGGAGATCAGGGGAGAACCAGAGGTCATACCTGGAAACTGTATAAAGAGGGTGTGAGTAGGGGAGTGAGAGGTAGGTTTTTTTCGTGCAGAGTTGTGAATGATTGGAATGCCTTGCCTGAGAGTGTGGTGTCTGCAAGGAGTTTGAATGTGTTTAAGACCCGGTATGATGAGATGTGTGTGAGATAAAAGGACCTCCTAGATGAGTCTTTGACTCCATGAGGTCTTGTTTTAATAATAATAATAATAATAAGTATATCTGATGTGGAAGTAATAGAATTTTTTCTCCTGAAACCTTGATATTTTTCATTTCACATAATATGCAGACTCTTTCGAAAACACATAAAATTAACAGACCAAAATGCATTTAATGGGTAGAGTGGAATTGAGTAAATTACATAATAGAGAGGAGTTCTAAGCTCTATGGAGGTGCCAAGTAATAATAACTTTCCTCATATATATATACTTTATTTTGCTATTGTCACCCTTGAACTCTATATACTTCATTTTGCTATTGTCACCCAAAATGAAATGTTCATGCATGTTATTTAAACAATTATAAAAATAATTATTACTGTAGTTCATTGAATTCATCATATGTCCACAAGCCTTGTTTTCAATTCATTTCTTACCTGTTTACAATCTACTAAAAAGAGATTTTTCAGTTTTTCGCTTTCTGTAAGTCAGACTAGCTGTTTTCCATTGCTTTCTTTTTTTTTCTACACATCTTCCATTTCTGTTTATCTTGATATCATATACCTTAATAAAATGTGATTTATGGGACTTGTGCTTGTCTTTTATACCTCCATTCAAATTTTCCTTCATGTGAGGAGAATTTGACTGAGTTACAGTATTATATACAGTATATGGTAAAATAGAAAATATTTAAAACAAATGTCTTAATGACATAACTGTATTTGTTTATATGAAATACAAGTATTTAAATTGTGAATAAGTTTAAAAGAACCAGATCTGTGGGGGGAGAAAAGATCTGAAGATGCTCAAAGATAGCATTTGCCAACTTTCCAAAAATTATTAGAAATATCTGTCATCTCAAAAAGTGAAAAATAAGAAATAATCTGGAACTGATGGAATTTGTAATGAAATGCCAAAATATTGAGATATAGTAATGACTGAAAACATAAGAAATTTAATTAAGACAGATTCTCAACCAATGGAGAATGAATATTACAATACCAGTATTTAAAAAAGAAAAAAAGGGAGCAAAATCCAAACCCCAAAATCAGTTGATTAAACTTATTGTGCACTACCTTAAAAATATGTGCAACAGAGGAAGAGGGACAACATCGGGTAACACTGAATCCAGTGGGGTCGAGAGGGGATAATGATAGGTATAGAAGCAGTGACATCTTTATGCTAATGCTAGGAGTATCCGAAATAAAGGAGATGAATTGGTGGTGCTTATAGCATCAGCATGGCCAAAGATTATTGGAATCTCTGAGACGTGGTTGATGGAGGATGATATAATAACAGGAATTGAAGTAGCAGGTTACAGAATTTTTCAGCAGTATAGGAAAGGAAAACATGGTAGTGGAGTACCATGTTTTTCTTTTTTTTCCAGTCATCACTTTACGCTTATGATAAGTGATGACTTATGTCCTCTAAGAGTGGAGGCTTGGGAAGGTAGTGACACTAATGGTTTTGAAAGCATATGCTGTGAGGTCGAGGTGAGGTGAGCAAGACAGGATATTTAGTGGGTGGTGCTACAAGCCAAGGAGCACAGAGGGTGGGAAGCAGGTGATGTTTAGGCAGTTGAGCTTGGCAAATGCAAGAAGAATGATTGTTATGGGAGATTTTAACTACAGCAGTATATTGGGAAGAGGAAAATGCATGTAGTAATAAGGGAATGGGAAATTTCTAGAATTCTTGAGGGACAAATGTCTTAGGCAACATGTAATAGTTGGAACAAGAGGTTAAAGAGTTTTGGATTTGGTCATAGCATCAGAAGAGCTGATAATAACTGAGATGACATCTCTCCCCCATTTGGAGAGAGTGACCATGTGGTTTTGATAAGATGAATAGACATGCAGGAGTATCTAAGGGAAGGGAACTTGTGTAGAATTATAAGGCAGGTGATTATAATGGTCTTAGATATCAACTTGGGGTAGTTCCATGGAGGATGGAATTGGAAGGCCAGGATATCATTAGTGGTTGGAAAATTGTGAAGGAATAGTTGTTAGCATCAATAGTAAGCCGTATTCCATGAGTAAAGAAGAGAACACAATTTTGTGTAAAGTGGATGACAAATAATATCAAACAAGAACTGCAGTTGAAAAAGAGATTATGGAAGAGATATAAGGAGAGGGGTGGAGGGTTGATACACGAAGAATATAAGATGCAGGCCAGGAGAGTGACTGTATGGTGAGGAATGCAAAACTTGAATATGAGAAGACATTAGCACTAAGAACCAAAGAAAATCCTAGGGAATTTTTTGGCTATGTGGCCAGTAGGAGGAGAAATGATTGTGGAAGAATGACATTGTGGGATAAAAATGGGAATAGAGTGACTAATGCAGAGGACATAATGGAGTTGTTCAATGAGCACTTTATTGGAGTATTTCATCCTGAAGAAGAAGGTTTTAATACTAGAGGAATAGAGCAAGACAGGATTAGAGGTGTAAGAGGAGAGTATGTTCCAAATGCTGAGTACTCTGAATATCAGTAAAGCTGTGGGACTGGATGGTATTTCACCATGGGTTTTGAGAGAATGTGCTAAAGAACTGACAACTCCATTGACCTGGCTCTTCAATTAAAGTCTGGCTGTGGGAAAGATACCATAGGAAAGGAAGGGAGGTAAGATTCTGCCGCTGCACAAGGGCGGCAGCAGACTGGACATTGCCAATGGATTGCAAGGTGATATTCAGTTGTTTGCAGATGATGATGTGAAGCTAGGAAGGGTTATCAGTAATAGTGCAGATATGGCAGCCCAGCAAGAGGATTTGAATAAACTAGACAGATGGGCAAATGAATGGGGATGTCGGTTTAACACAGCAAAATGTGAAGTCTTGAAGTTTGGGATCCATCGATGGGAGGATGCATACTCAATTTGGAGTATGTCTCCAGGATTTGAAGGGGATAAATTAACTGTCGAAAGGGTACAGGGTGGATAACAAAGATGATTTCAGGACTGTACATTGTCAGTTATGAGGATTGACTGAGGGAATGTGGACTGCAGAGTTTGGTGGATAGAAGGAGAGGTGATATGATCGAGACTTTTAAACTGTTGAGAGGCAATTACAGGGGAGACATCGGGGAGTTCTTTCACTTGGTGGAACAGCAGGAAGGAGCGATGACAAGGGCCTATCCCTAGAAGTTACGAAAGGAAGCTGTGAGCAAGAGGGTGAGGAGTGCTTACTTTGCATGGAAGGTGGTTGAGCCATGGAATGCATTGCCTGAGAGAGTGGTTAGAGCAAGAACGGTCAAGGAGTGGTATGATAGACTTTGTATCCTAAGAAGAACCTCCCACGATAAGTCTTTTGACTCCATGGAGGCCTGAATAATAATAATAATTATGTCAGGAATTTATCTTGCAGATTGAATGTACCCAAAGCACTAATTCAGTCTTATGCACTGTAGTCGATTGAATTCATTCATGGAAGTCATCCCAGTATTTGAAAGTGGTAAGGCTTTTTCTCAGTCAAATGCGACATTCTGTGAAGTGTTGTTTTGGGTATGTTGAATCTGCAGGATGCATTAATAACTGCTATCTATGATTTACTTTGAAGACATGGTAAACAAGTCTTCAAAATTTAAAAAAAAAAAACATTTTTGTGCTGACCCTGGGCATCCAGATCTCTCTTTATCATGCACAGATCCAGTTCTTTTATTTACAACTTAAATTAAAGCTCGCAATTTGTATGTGTGTGTGTGACATTGATTTCAGAAACTAGATTTGGAATCAACATGAGCTTTAAAACTTGCTCCAAACCTCAACAAGTATGGCCGTATAAATTTGCCAAAAATCTGGGAGACAGTCATTTTAAGATCTAATTAATATTTGTTTTCTCTCTTTTTCCAACATAGATGGCACCTAATTAGGACTTTGGTTCCTTGTGTTGTCTGTTACATTTTTCTTTCTTTTTTTTTTTTTTTTAAACTAGTTCCCACTGTTATACCAAATTGTTGTTTTGCATACTGTGACAAACTGTTTTTTGTGCTATTAAGATGCTGAATATCATACCAGCAAAATATCAGCAAATAAGTTAATACATATTATTTTCTTATCATTCTGTGTTGCCATCAATACCATGAAAATAAATTACAGATTATAGGTCCTTTATTTCTTCTATCTTCTTCAAATATCTCCAAGTGTTTGTGTATATACTCTCCATTCCATTTATGCTTTCTTAATTTTTAAAACCTTGCACTTTTCAACATTGAATAGACAGCACTGCTCATTTTTCACTCAGTCTATTCAAATCTTCCTGTGGAGCCAGTTGTACCAATAATTCTCTCTAATTTTACATTATCTGCATATCCTCATTTAAATATCTCATGATTATCATTAACAAGGCTTGACAAATGTGCTTGCCCACTCAGCCCACAAGTAGATTTTTTCAGTTGGCAAGTAGCTGCAGACGACAAAATAAAATACCATATTTGCTGGCGTATAAGATGCACTTTTTTTCTTTGAAAATAGGTCTGAAAAATAGGGTGTGTCTTATACGCCAATACTCAGTTTTTTTATTACTTTCATTTCTGGAATTTTTCTCTGTTCCGAGTTACGCGATTTCTTTCTTGCTTCCTTGCAGTGTGTGAGAGCATTCCAGTTACTGGAATACATTCCAGTATTCCAGTTATGAATAGATAACATTTTTTTGGTCTAGGCGCTTTGGACTGTTGAAGAAGCCTGCCTTGCTAGTATGGGATCAGTTTCGTTCTCACAGAACAGATGTTAAAAATAAACTCAAGGAATTGAAAACTCAGCTGTAATTCGAGGAGGTCTAACTAGTCAGCTTCAACCTTTAGATGCCTGTATTAATAAACCATTTAAGGGATTTATGAAGGAGAAGTGGAACACTGCATTGAGAAGACTGCTGGATGCAGTCTTCAGATTTTGAGGTTATGCCATCAGGAAGAAGGAAGAGGCCTAGCATTTCGCAAGTTTGTGAGTGGGTCAAAGCTTCATGGGATGCTGTGAAAACTGAGACAGTGGTTAAATCTTTTTAGAAGTGTGGCATTAGTAATGCACTAGATGGTACAGAGGACAATTTGTTATATGAGGACTCTGATTCTGATTTAGAAGAGGTTTCAAGTGTCTCTTCATTTAGCTCTGGAGATGAATTTCTGGGTTTTGACGAAGAAGATTAAAAGTTGGGTACTCTTTCCTAGTTAGATTAGGTATTTGTTGAAAGTAGACCTACTTATTACTTTATATTTGAAATAGTGTAAATTCATTATTATATTCAGTGATAAAGTTTTTTTCCCCTAAAAAATGTGTATAAAGAAGGGTGCATCTTATACGTCGGCAAATGCGTAATATATATATATATATATATATATATATATTAAAAATATATACTAAATATATTTTTAATTTAATAAAAAAGAACTTTCTAAACAACATATTTTTGATTTTAAAAAACACAGGTAAGCATTTTGATCAGTTGGAACTCTTTGTGTGATGTATCATTAAAAAATTGGAGTCTTTGGCGAGTAGGATTTTGCATAATTTGTCGAAACCTGATCATTAGCATATAAGTTAGCAGTAACAATCCCATCATAGTACACTGCTAATGACTTCTCTTCCTGGCTCTCACTCCTCTATACACAGCTTGCTAATCAACAACAATATTACAACGATATAATAAATCCCCTGTTCAGTGGATTTATTATATTGTTGTAAATTTAACTAGATTGCTCACACACACACAGCCTCTTTTAATTTGCCTATTTGATCATCACAGCATATGCTGCTGGTGTTCATCCAGTGAAGGATTTTAGCCCTCATCAACCTAACCTAATACTATAACCAGAAATCTAGGCACACAAACCATTCTATACTTAAACAGGTTTTCAAAGATACTTTTGAAAAAAGAATATATCAAATAAAACTTTATTGATATATATTTCAGTCCATCCAAGGGAAGGATGTTAGTAGTGCATGGGATATAGATAGTTAAGGGGAATTTAGAGGAAGCAATATCAAATTTTTTCTTAAGTTCATAAGGGTTAATCAGGTAGGAGGTTAGATGGATGAATAGTGTCATTAAGTGAGCTGCAAAAAAAAGATAATGTTATGGAGGGTATATAAGGAGAAAGGTGACCAGCAAACTCATGAACAGTACAAAAGTCAGACATGAAAGGTGACCAGCATCGTAAGGAGAGCAAAATCAGATTATGAGTAGAAACTCATAGAGCAGGCCAAAGGAAATCCCAAAGAGTATTTTGCTGTGCTATGTGGCAAGTAAGAGGAAGAATAACTAAAGAAGAATAATTTTAATGATTATGATGACAAGGTGACAGAAGCAGATAGTTAAGTTACTGAGTGGGTATATCAATCAAGTGAAGTTACTGATGTCACATGTGACAGAAGCTGATGTGGGAACAGAGGTGAATAACTTGGAGGGTCATGGGATATTGCAGAATCTCAATGTAAATATGGCCATGGGATTAGATGAGATATCAGTTTGTGTTTTCAGAGAATGTTCAAAAGAATTGGCAGTGTATCTGGCTAGGCTCTGTAATTTAACACCCAGCTCTAGTAGTGTTCCAAAAGAGTGAAAAGAGGGCAAAATAATTTCTTTGCATAAGGGAGGTTGTAAGACTGCAGTAGTAAATAATAGACCAATCAGTATTTCAGGAGTGGTGTTAAAGGTACTGGAAAAATTTGTCAAAAAGAGAATTCAAAAATGTGTGGATAAGAATGCAACACTCTGTAAGGGATAACCTGGCTTAGTTCATATATATATATATATATATATATATATACAGGGTGTTCGGGATAAATTTGACAGTTTCGTAAGGAAAAAGAAAATCTTCTTTGTATCTATTAAATTTAATGAATTGACAAAAAAACATTACAGGCAGAGTTAATTACAATACTATCAACAAGATTTACTCAAAATAACCACCATTAGCATCGATCACAGCTTCAATTCTGCTTCGGAACCTCGAACAAGCTGATGCTACAGTCTCCCTGGGAAGGGCCGCAAAAACTGTTTTAATTTTATCCATTAACTGGGCTTTTGTATTACTGGAAGTGCGATTGGTGTCTTTTTCAACTGCGCCCCATACAAAATAATCCATGTGGTTAAGGTCTGGGGAGTTTGGAGGCCAAACATTTGGACTGGTGAAGTCGTAGAAATTTTCAGACAACCATTTTTGACTTTTCCCAGAGGTGTGGCAAGGGGCCGAATCCTGCTGCCATACATACGGCCTACCATTGGCTACCCTTGTTATCCAGGGCTTGACTACAGTTAGCAACTCCACGAACAAAGCCCGAATTCCAATGCCAGGGTTCTTCAACACCTGTTCCTGCAGATTTGCGAGGAATTCTGCTGTACGAACGCAATCAGATCGTCTGCTAGGGATCTTTCTTCTTGCTACATCCTCGTAGTCACCATTGCAAGTCTCTAGTTCATGCCTGATTGTTTTTACTGTATTCAGGGAGCATTGGGCAGCAGTCGTAATATCCTTATTTTGATGGCGGGCACGAATCATCATGATACAAGTTATTCTCTTCCATGATTCAGGTGGGTTCCAGCTATCCATCCTTTCTGACATCTTGTATATGAATGAAGAAGGGTCCAAACTTTTAAATGAAGAGAAGTGTGTGTTAATACATGTAACTTACGGAAAAATATAATTAATTATAAATATGTCAAATTTATCCCGAACACCCTGTATATGTTAAAGATACCAAGCTATTTTAAACCTGGTTTTACTCCATTTCCCAAGTAAGCATTTGCGCCTGCACGTATTGGAAGTCTAGCTGACCCTCAAAGTAGTGCAAGTCAAGGCAACTCATGGTAAAAGTAGCATAAGCTCTGATCACTAATCTTGATATTTACCCTTAATGCACAGTCCATCTCCTTGAGGAGATGTATGATGCTATGTATTAAAGGCAAGGGGCCACTACCCAGACTGGTTTCGACCTTTATTGAGGTCTCATCAGTGGGAACCAGGCTAGAAATACCCAGATTTTAGTAATACAGAGCTTATAAGTATTTTACCAGAACAAGTTACATTAAGGTGTTTTAATCTTATTAAATAAAAATCTCTGGATGAGATATAAATGTAGAAAGTATTTTACCTTGGGTATAATAAATGTTAAAGATACCAAGCTATTTTAAACCTGGTTTTACTCCATTTTCCAAGTAAGCAAACAGATAAACAAGTCAAGTTTGCGCCTGCATGTATTGGAAGTCTAGCTGACCCTCAAAGTAGTGCAAGTCAATACATAGCATCATTTATCTCCTCAAGGAGATGGGCTGTGCATTAAGGGTAAATATTAAGAATAGTGATCGGAGCTTATGCTACTTTTACCATGAGTTGGCTTGACTCACTGGATCTGAGAGCAGTGAAAACCTGGGTGAGCAGGAGGCAAGTTTGCATCATTTAGCCCTTTCAAAGTCTGACTTGGACTTAGTGATGATTCTTTTGTAGCTGTTGAGGTCTGCAATGTAGGCACCTGGAGTTTTTGTTTTGAGCGAGTTGTGGTAAGCAGAGGTTTTATCTTTTACAGCATTGGCACACCTTTTTTGAGAACCAACTTGAAGAATCAATCATGCCTTAGTAATTTACTAGCTTTTTATAATAGAGTGACAGCTGAGTTGGATAAAAGAAATGGCTACACAATGATTCTGCTGGATTTTGCAGAGGCATTTCTGCCTCTGCAAAATCCAGCGTGGAATTCTATTATGCACATTGGAACAAATGGGAATGAATATGGCACTGACAATGTGGATAAGAGGGTGGCTGATGGTTAGATATCAAAAAATGATATATAGCAGAACAGAATCCTAGAAAAAGCAAGTAGTGTGCCACAAGATTCTGTGCCAGGACCACTGCTGTTTAATTTGTACATAAATGATATAGGAAATAACTTGAAATGAAATATTCAGTTGTTTGCTGATGATGCAAAATTAGGTAGAGTAATAGTTAATCAAGGACAAATGGAGAGTAGAGTTTGCAGAATGATTTAAATAGGCTGTTAGTATGGCAAAAGAAAATAGATGTGAGTTTAACGTGGAGAAAGGTAAAGTTATGCATTTTGGGATAAATTGATTACAAGCTGCATACCACATTAATGGAACTGTTCTCCAGGAGATGAAGCTAGAGATTTTGGAACAGTAACAAGTAGTAGCAATAAAGAAGTTATTATTTCTCTTTTAAGTTAGATAGGGCTAAATGGCCTCGCCTACTCCCCGTATACGGGAATAAAAAGGTGTTAGTTGATTTTTTTTTTTTTTTTTTTTTTATTTCTCTTTATAAGACCTTGATACACCCACATCTGGACTAATTTGCTCAGGTCTGGTCTCCTGGGTTTCTTGGGATGAAAAAGTGGTGTAGAGGAGTCAGAGGCAAGTGAGAAGTGTGAAATGCTTGCTATGAGAATGTATGGATTGCAGAAGTTGGTGGATAGGCAAAAAAAAAGAAGGGATATGATAGAAATATTTAAGGTACTTAACCAGTTTGATAGGATTGATGCACGGGAAATGTTTCAGCATTTCGCTTTAGGGAGCAGAACAAGAGGTGATCTTTGAAGTTTATGAGTCTTTGGACTCAATGGAAATGTTTGTACAATAATAATACAATATTGTACAATAGATGTTTGTATAATAATAATAATTATAATGTTTTATGAGCAATAAAAATTCTTATGTAAGAGAAACTGCAAATATGAAATCAATAAAGTACAGTTATCCAGAATTCTCAGTAACTCACTTTCTCATTCTTGATTACTGACAATTAAATAATATCAAGAATTTAGAAGCTGTAGTCATGGCGCTTCTCTACTTGGCCTTGATATGATTGCATGCAGAGTATTGTGCCTATATCTGATCTCCAAGTTTTTGAGGAATGAGGAACCCACAAAAAAAGGTACAAAGGCAGATAACCAATATGATATTGGGATTATGAAATTGAAGGAATGTGTGTGTTACAAATCCTCATGATGAATAGCAAAAGAGGCCTCATATGGATTATTGTGCACAGATCTGGTCTTTGTGTTTTCATGGTGATGAGGATATGTTGGAAAGAGCCCAGAGAAGATTCACAAAGGTTTCAATGGTCTTTGGAATGTGGATTACGAGGAGATATTGAGAGTATGTAAATTGCAAAGCCTCATGAATAGGAGGAAGAGGGGAAGTTATGAGAGAGGAAGGAGGGGGGGGGGAGAATGAGAAAGGAAGGTAGAACAAAAGGCCATTGCTAGAAACTATAATGACGGTGTGCGCAGAAGAATGACAAACAGGTTCTTTGCATGGAGAGTGGTTGCTGAGCGGAATGCATTGCCGAATGTATTGTGAATATATACACATTTAATTTTTTTAAGGCACGGTTGGTATGAGCATTGTGTGCAATAATGTGTACCTCCCATGATGAGTCTTTGACTCCATGGAGGTTGGACGTTAATAATAATATGATAGAAACATTTGGTACCATACTTGGATCCGAGTAGGAATGTAGTTAGCAAGGATGTAAGGATATTGTTTTTCTCTTGAAAGGTAGTGAACGAGTGGAATAGGTTTCCAGTGGAAGTGGTGAGGGCATCATCTATAAACGAATTAAAAAGGTATTATAGGTGGTGTGTGTGAGTTCATTGGATGTACCTTTATGAATCCATGGATTATCTAGAGCAGTGGTTCCCAAAGTGAACAGTACTGCCCTCTTGAGAGTGCTGGAACAATCCATGGGGGCAGTAATGGCCTCATGAGCAAAAGGGGGCATTGAATTGAAGTGAGGGGACAGTGAAAGCATAAAGGACAAAAATTAAATGCTGAAAAAAATTTATCATCAAAAATTTTGATTATATAACTATTGTATAATGTAAGGGAAGGTTGTAATAGTTGCTTTATTTTCCAAGGAAACGTACAAAATGCAAGTGATAGCCAATCGGCGTTGAAGTCCGATGACAAGTCTTAACAAGCAAAGTGTTGGTGGGCATGCACTTTCAAGTGATCGGCAGGGCTGGATTAAGCAAAATAAGCACTTGCTTAGGGCATCATGGAAAGGGGAACACCACAGAATTTCTGCTTCAGTTAGATGACGAATTTAATTTAAATTAACTTTTAATTAGTTTTTCATTGTTTTTATCTTTTCTTACTGTTACCTACTTTGTTTCAATAAAAAGTGACATGTAGAAGGCCTAATAAAACTCTAACCACGTGCTTGCCATATTATCACTCATGACGCTTTCTGGCACTACCATTGCGTCAAATGAGGTAATTTTTTATAATTAACGTAACCATTTTATTTTTTATTTTCCTGTCTGTTTTAGCTCTTGTTTTAATAAATTATGTCTTATAAAAAAGCCTCCAGATGCAAATATAAAACAAATCACATGGTTGTCTCAGAAACGCACCTCTGGTAAAAGGCCTAGCTGTCGCAGAAGTGTGGAAACGCACCTCCAGTAAAAGGCCTAGTTGTCGCAGAAGTGTGACTCTGGTAAAATAAGAGTTAATTAAAGCACGAAAGCACAAGATTCAGCTGTAAGCCGAAAATTAAATTGTTCGTGTGATTTCGCCTGTGATATGTGTAACTGTATTGATTGCCACCTAATATTCAACAAAATAATCTTTTTATTTCTGTATTTAACAGATCCCAAGAACCAAGATGAAGCGTGTTCAGTTAATTGGTGCACAAAAGCGAAAACTATCAAAAAAGAAACAAGAGGAGACTTTGGAATTAGATTCCAAAACTGCAAAGCTGACTGATTTCTTCACACAAGTTCCACAACATTATATACTAATTCCTGATCAGAGCCAATCTCCGTCATCAGAAGTGGACACAAATACCACTTTGATCACTTCAAAATCAAAATATGATGTTGGAATCATCAAGGTGTCACAAGCAGGTTCATCTAGCACTTGTCTCACTACTGATCTCACTTTGTCTGTAAATTCTCTTGATATCTCTACTGCAAATGTTGATGCAAGTTGCTTTACAAAACATTCTGAGGTTGAAATAATTGCTGAAAATGAAAGTTTAGTGGGCCATGGTGATGGTGGTGAAATGATTCAGTCTGCAAAAGATGAAGTAAATGTAGCAAAAGATCCAGGGTTGTGGCTTGATTTCTCTGTTGATGACATGGCTTATTGGACTGCTTGTGGACCCAGGGACTTTCAACACCACAATAGGCCATTTGACAAGTCTTACCGACATTTCAGTAGTGGCAAACCAGTAAGATACTGTTCGCAGAAACTTTTTGTTGGGACAAAAGCCAATGATGACGAATACAAGAGAGAGTGGGTATTGTATTCACCATCAACAAGATCAGTTTGTTTTGTTTGTAAACTGTTTGCTCCTAAACATTTCTCACATTTTGTTACAAGAGAAGGGTTCAGTGACTGGCGAAATACTATTGTAATTGATCAACATGAAAAAAACACTACTCACCGAGACTCTATGCTAACATACTTAACTCGCAGACAAAGTGTAGGATGGGGACAACCCTACACCTTGGAAAAACAAATTCAAGAAGAGTGCGATTACTGGGAACATGTCCTGAGACGTGTCATAGCTGTTATTTGTACATTAACTGAACGTGGCTTGGCTTTTCGAGGAACAGAAGAAAGATTTGGATCATTGCAAAATGGGAAATTTTTAGGGCTGCTTGAGCTCATAAGTCAGTTTGATCCATTTTTAGCAGGTCACATTATGAAATATGGAAATTGTGGCAAAGGAAATCCTTCTTATCTGTCCAAAGCCACCTGTGAGGAACTCATTCAACTGATTGCTCAAAAGGTTCACATGCGTATTGTTGATGAAGTAAAATCTTCTGGTTATTTTAGTTTATCAGTTGATTCAACACCAGATCTGTCACATATCGACCAGTTAAGTGTTGTACTTAGGTACTTAAAAAATGGACAGCTTATTGAACGTTTTTTAACCTTTCTGGAAATGAAAAGCCATACCAGTGAGGAAATGGAAATCAGGTGTTGCAGTACTTACGTAAAGTTTGTCAGCTAAACTTTTAAAAATGTAGGGGTCAGTCTTATGACAACGCTGCTAACATGTCTGGGCATTATAAGGGAATGCAGCAAAAAATTTTAGAAACAAACAAGTTTGCTATATATGTGCTCTGTGCAGCTCATTGACTAAATTTGGTAGGCCGAAGTGCTGTTGACTGCTGTCAACAAGCGGTTAATTTCTTCTCTATAGTGCAGTTGCTCTGTACCTTTTTTTTCAGCTTCAACCAGCCAGTGGACAATTCTTAAAGGTTGTATTGGAAATGAAAATATCTTAAAATCCCTCTCTGATACCAGATGGGAGGTACATGCTATGGCAACAGCAGCAATTTTGAAATCTTTCCTTCAAATTTTAGAAGTGTTAGACTGTATAGCCGAAGACCAGTCACAAATGGGAGACACTAGAAGAGAAGCAGATAATATTGCAAATAAGATGCAAGAGCTAGAATTCGCTTTTATGTTGAATTTTTGGGATGAGATTTTGCAAAATTTTTATAGAGTAAGCCAAGTTCTACAGAATGAGGATGTCAACTTAAAAACGTGCAGATCTGTATGGATCATTAGCCGACCAATTATGCACTTCACGAAATGAATTTGAAAGATATGAAGCAGCTACAAAGGAAATGCTACCAGATGTTGATTACAAGGCAGCTCATACTCGCAAACATATCAGAAGAAGGCACCCAATGACTGAAATGCTCCAGAAGTATATCTGAATCCCAGAGATAAATTTCGTATCACTACCTTTTACACAATTGTTGACAAACTTGAAACTGAGATAAGAAGAAGAGGAGAGATATGCAAAGAAATATCAGAGAGATTTGATTTTCTTTTCTAAGTGATGTGCCACATAATGCTACTTCAGTGACTTCATCATCTACTGAAATTGAAAGGTATTCTCAGTGTTGTGAAAAGCTGATTGATGCTTACCCAGAGTACTTGAACACTAATTTCTCAGCTGAGCTTCAGCAGTTTCACTCATATGTGCGCCATAAGTTCAGTGCAACAAAAAATGTAAAAACAAGATTCAGTCATGCTGAACTTTATAAAATATTGAAAGTTTATTTTTCACTTGGTTAGAGTATAATAAAATTAGTTTAATCCTTTATCCAAGTGTGAGCAAACAAAGTTTGCGCTTGAAAGTATCTTCAGGACTGGGGTAAGGTGGTACAACACTAGGGCAACTCGTTGCAAAGGTGGAGCAAGCCACCAACACTCCTATCCGCAGTCCTGAAGATACTTTCAGGCGCAAACTTTGTTTGCTCACACTTGGATAAAGGATTAAACTAATTTTATTATACTCTAACTAAGTGAAAAATAAACTTTCAACATCTTTCTCTAAATCCAGAGTAATTTATTAAAAAAGTGTGTGCACACCATTTGGCAACTCCTATAGGTAGAGATGACCTGCTAATGCTTCTGCCTGGTATCTCCACTTGGGCCTGGCTCCCACTAAAGAGACCTCAATAAAGGTCGAAACTATTCTGGGTAGTGGCCCTTCACTTAATGCATAACATTAGACATATCTGCAAGGAGATGTGTTTTGCATTATAGGAGATACTGTGAAAGGAGTGTTGGTAGCTTGCTCCACCTTTGCAACGAGTTGACCTGGTGTTGTACCACCTTACCCCTGTCCTGAAGATACTTTCAGGTGCAAACTTTGTTTGCTCACACTTGGATAAAGCATTAAACTAATTTTATTATTTATAAAATAATTGTAGAAGACAATATTGAGTGTGCCTTTCCAAATGTAGACATTGCCTTTCTTATATTTTTAACATTAATAGTCACAAATTGCTCAGCTGAGCGTTCATTTTCTCAGTTGAAGTATATTAAAAATCCCGTCAGAACAACTATGCAACAAGGCAGGTTGAATGCCTTATCTCTACTAAGTATAGAAGTAGATGTGTTATGTAAGATTAATTTTGAGGATTAACATATAAAGTATATAGAAATAAACATTATTTTCCATCTTACTATAAGTTTTGTTTCATTTTTAAAAATAAAATTTATTTTATGGTTTATTATTGTTTATATTTTGAATTACATATACAGGGTGTTCGGGATAAATTTGACATATTTATAATTAATTATATTTTTCCGTAAGTTACATGTATTAACACACACTTCTCTTCATTTAAAAGTTTGGACCCTTCTTCATTCATATACAAGATGTCAGAAAGGATGGATAGCTGGAACCCACCTGAATCATGGAAGAGAATAACTTGTATCATGATGATTCGTGCCTGCCATCAAAATAAGGATATTACGACTGCTGCCCAATGCTCCCTGAATACAGTAAAAACAATCAGGCATGAACTAGAGACTTGCAATGGTGACTACGAGGATGTAGCAAGAAGAAAGATCCCTAGCAGACGATCTGATTGCGTTCGTACAGCAGAATTCCTCGCAAATCTGCAGGAACAGGTGTTGAAGAACCCTGGCATTGGAATTCGGGCTTTGTTCGTGGAGTTGCTAACTGTAGTCAAGCCCTGGATAACAAGGGTAGCCAATGGTAGGCCGTATGTATGGCAGCAGTATTCGGCCCCTTGCCACACCTCTGGGAAAAGTCAAAAATGGTTGTCTGAAAATTTCTACGACTTCACCAGTCCAAATGTTTGGCCTCCAAACTCCCCAGACCTTAACCACATGGATTATTTTGTATGGGGCGCAGTTGAAAAAGACACCAATCGCACTTCCAGTAATACAAAAGCCCAGTTAATGGATAAAATTAAAACAGTTTTTGCGGCCCTTCCCAGGGAGACTGTAGCATCAGCTTGTTCGAGGTTCCGAAGCAGAATTGAAGCTGTGATCGATGCTAATGGTGGTTATTTTGAGTAAATCTTGTTGATAGTATTGTAATTAACTCTGCCTGTAATGTTTTTTTGTCAATTCATTAAATTTAATAGATACAAAGAAGATTTTCTTTTTCCTTACGAAACTGTCAAATTTATCCCGAACACCCTGTACATGGGGCACCAAAATCTTTTTAGTGCTTAGGGCCTCTATGGGTCTTAATCTGGCCCTGATGATCGGAATTTTACAAGTCCAGTATATGCATGTTATGACTTGTTCACTGTATAATACTATAAATACATGAGACGTATGAAATCAATTTTATTCTTTCTGAATTGTATGATAAGCAGTAAGCAATTTGATGTAGTGCACATTTGATACCTAGTCGGTACCTTACTTACATGGGTTACACACAAAGAAAATTATTGTTCCAATAAAGCAAGTATTTTTATACCTTTCCTTGTAAAAATAATTTAACTTAATTTATAAATAATTTATAAATTATTTTAATTTTAATAATTTAAATAATTTATAAATTTAGCTTTTTTTTTTTTTTTCAGATAATATCTTGGCTGAACTGAACTCAAGAAGAAATGTAGACAACATAATATCGAATATTTGAAATATGGCTTTATTCAGTCGTCTACAAACAAAACATTACAAATATGCTTGATTTTCTAAAAAGTTTTTTTCAAATAAATCTATGAAGCTTTCTAGACTAGAAGAACATTTAACAAAAGTCGATGCTGATAAAATAGATAAGGATTTATCATATTTTCAAGCACTTAAAGGAAAAAGTTTTGAAACGACCAACATTGGCAAGTATGTTTTCAGCAGCATCCAAACTAGATGATCATGGGTTGCATGCCTCTTACAACCACACATTATGCGGGAAAACCACATAATGTTGGTGAAGAACTAATCTTACCAGCTGTTAGTGAGGTCATATGCACTGTACTGCACAAGCCAGCTTCTGATATTATCAAGAAAATTCCTTTGAGCAATAATACAGTGCAACAAGAATTCATGAAATGGTCCAAGATGTTGAAGACTCATTATGTGAGTATTTAAAAACAACCCAGTTCTCTATAAAACTCGATAAGTCTACTTTACCTGGAAATGAAGCCTCACTTTTAGCATATGTACAATACATAAAAGAACAAAAAAGTTGCCAAGAATTATTATTTGCTAAAATTTTGCTAACTTGACACTAAAGGAGAATCAATATCTCATACATGAGAAGAGTTTTTTAAAGAAAAAGAAATTCCTCTGAATAATATCTTGTCAGTTGCCACCAATGGTGCTCTAGCGATGGTAGGGCGATATCACAGTTTTATTGCATATTTCAAAGAGGCTGTGCCTAATGTATTCAGCGTACACTGTGTGATTCATCGTCAACATGAAATGAAAGAAGAGGAGAGAATGGAAACAATAGGAGAGAGAGGGAATGGTAAGAGGTATAATGTATGGTGACTCAATGATCCGTGGTGTTCAAGATAGGATGCGAGAGGAGTGTTTGCGAGGAGGAACAATAGAAAGGGTGGCTATGGCAATTAAGAGAGGTGAAAGGGTGGATGAGATGATTGTGATGGTAGGAACGAATGACTTGAGTGGTAATGTAAGTCGGGCAGCGAGAGATATGAGGTTTTTGCTTGAAGCTGTATGGAAGAAGACAGAGAGGAAAAATAGTGTGTGTGTTGCCTAGGTATGATAATGATGATGAGCTGAGCAGAAGAGCGGTGATATTGAATGGCATAATAGCAAGAATGTGTGACAAGAGAGGACTGGTATATGTGGATGCTTGGAGTGCGTTTGAGGAAAGAGAGGAATTGTATACGAGAGACCGTTTACATTTGAATGAGGAAGGACGTAGGCATCTGGAGAGATTGCTGTTCTGAAAGAGTCAGTGTGTCCCAGGGAGGAAGATAGCAGGGGTGGCCTCTTGTGGGAATGGATACTTGGAAGAAGGGAAACGATGTCAGGTAACACTGAGTCCAGTGGAGTGTAGAAGTGATAACGCTGGGTATAGAAACAATGGCATTTATATGCTTGATACTAATGTCAGAAGTATCCGGAATAAGGGATAGGAATTGGTGGCACAGATAGCTTCAGCCTGGCCAAAAATTATTGGGATCACTGAGACGTGGTTGACAGAAGGGGATATAATAACAGGAATAGAAGTCACTGGGTATAGCATTTTTCGTCAGGATAGGAGGGGAAAGCGTGGTGGTGGGGTACTGCTTATGATAAGTGATGACCTATGTCCTCTAAGAGTGGAGGCTTTGGAAGGAAGTGAGACAAATGATTTTGAGAGCGTGTGGTGTGAGGTAGAGGTAGGCAAGACAGGATGTTTAGTGGGGTGTTGCTACAGACCCAGGAGCACAGAGGATGGGGACCAGGAGATGTTTAGACAGCTAAGTTTGGCAAGTGCAAGAAGAATGATTGTTATGGGAGATTTTAACTACAGTAGTATAAATTGGAGAGAGGAAGATGCATGTAGCAATAGTGGAATGGAATTTCTAGAATTCTTGAGAGACAAATGTCGTAGGCAACATGTAACAGAGGGAACGAGAGGTTCAAGAGTTTTAGATTTGGTAATAGCATCAGAAGAGTTGATAATAACTGAGATGACATCTCTCCCACCAGTTGGAGAGAGTGACCATATGGTTTTGACTTGGAAAATGAATAGACATGCAGGAGTATCAAAGAGACAGGAACTTATGTGGAATTATAATGCAGGTGAGTATAATAGTCTTAGACGTCAACTTCGGGAAGTTTCATGCAGGGAGGAATTGGAAGACCGGGATATCGTTAGTGTGTGGAAAATTGTGAAAGAATATTTGTTAGCAACAATGGTAAGTTGTATACCACGAGTGAAGAAGAGGACACAATTTGGAGTAAAGTGGATGACAAACAATATTAAACAGGAATTGCATGTGAAAAAGAGGCTATGGAAGAGATATAAGGAGACAGGTGAAGAGAGGATGCGTGAAGAATATAAGACACAGGCCAGAAGAGTGATTAGTGTGGTAAGGAAAGCGAAACTGGAATATGTGAGGAGATTGGCCCTAAGATCCAAAGAAAATCCTAGGGAATTTTTTAGCTATGTGGCCAGTTGGAGGAGAAATGACTGTGGAAGAATGATATTGTGGGATAAAAATGAGAATAGAGTGACTGATGCAGAGGACATAGTGGAATTGTTCAATGACCACTTTATTGGAGTATTTCATCCTGGAGGAGTCAGTTTTAATGCTAGAGGGATAGGGCAGGTTCAAGGTTTAGAGGTACAGGAAGAGAGTGTGTTTCAGATACTGAGAACTCTGGATGTCAATAAAGCTTTTGGACTGGATGATATTTCACCACGAGTTTTGAGAGAATGTGCTAGGGAACTGACAGTGCCTTTAACCTGGCTTTTCAATGAAAGTCTGGCTTCGGCAAAGGTACCCAGAGAATCGAAGGAAGGTAAGATAGTGCCATTGCATAAGGGTGGTAACAGACTGGAAGTGTCTAATTATAGACCAGTTTGTGTGTCATCAGTAGTTGTTAAGATCTTGGAGAAAGTAGTGAGGGACCGTATACAGCACTTGGCAGATGAGGGTAATGTTATCTGTGAGAGTCAACATGGATTTGTGAAAGGGCGCTCTTGTTTTAGCAATATGCTAGCCTTTTATAATAAAGTTACAAGAACATTAGATGAGGGAAAGGCATATACTGCAGTTTTCTTAGACTTAGCAAAGGCATTTGACAGGGTGCCACATGATAAGCTGATATTTAATTTGCAACACATGGGTCTGGATGTCAGATTGGTCAACTGGATTCAGGATTGGCTGTCTGATAGGTATCAGAGTTGTGTATGGTGGAGCAGTTTCAAGGAGACAGAAGGTTACAAGTGGGGTCCCACAGGGCTCAGTACTAGGACCTATATTGTTTAACCTTTATATCAATGACATTGCCAGTGGATTTCAAGGGGATATTCAGTTGTTTGCAGATGATGCGAAGCTGGGAAGGATTATTAGTAATAGTGCAGATGTGGTAGCCCTGCAAGAGGTTTTGAATAAACTAGATAGATGGGCAAATGAATGGGGGTTTCAGTTTAATTCAGCAAAATGTAAGGTCTTGAGGTTTGGGAAACATCGATGGGATGCTGCATACTCTATGTGAGAAGTTACACCAGAGGAAGTTGGGGAGACAAGAGATCTGGGGTTGATGATTGATATAAACCTGAAGTTTAGGGGACATATTGCAAAGGTGGTGAAGGTAACACAGAGGAATGCTGCAATTATGAGAAGGACACTGACCTGCAGAGATAAGAGGGTTATCATTCCATTGTATAAGTCTCTGATCAAATCACACTTCGATTGTTGTTGTCAGATTTGGTCCCCAGGATTTGAAGGGATTAAATTAACTGTGGAAAAGATACAAAGACGGATGACAAAGATGGTCTCAGGACTGTACAAGGATAGTTATGAGAATCGGCTGAGGGAATGTGGACTGCAGAGTTTGGCGGATAGAAGGAGAGGTGATATGATTGAGACTTTTAAACTGTTGAGAGGTGGTTACAGGGTTGACAATGGGGAGTTCTTTCACTTGGTTGAACAGCGGGAAGGAGTGATGACAAGAGGCCATCCCTGGAAGTTACGAAAGGAAACTGTGAGCAAGAGGATAAGGAGTGGTTTCTTTGTGTGGAGGGTGGTTGAGCCGTGGAACGCATTGCCTGATAGAGTGGTGAGGGCGGGAATGGTCAGTGAGTTTAAGGAGTGGTATGATAGACTTTGTGTTTCTTAGGAGGAACCTCCCCTCGATGAGTCTTTTGACTCCATGGAGGCCTGAATAATAATAATAATAATAATAACATTTAGTTTCCCAATACCTGAGTGATTGCCTACATGTAATTACATAATGTCATTACATTATGTAATTACAGCAGTCAACAAAATCAAAACTCGAATGACTTTTGTCATTCGACTTTTTGTCAAATGTCAATTCAACATTTTGTCGAACAATCTGTCATTCAATGAATATTGAATGACAGATTGTTTGGACAACTTTGTATTGAAAATGATGAAGAATTCAGTTGCTTACTGCTCCATACAGAAGTTCATTGGCTATCAAAGAGTGCCTGTTTGAATCGATTTTATAAACTCTTCGACTCAGTGCTACAGTTTTTAGAAAACAGAGATGATTCTTTACAAGCCAACTTGATTAATTTCATAAGTGACATAGCTTATTTGACCAACTTGTTTGACAAATTTAATGAAAAAAATCTACAGCTCCAAGGAGATTAGTTGAATTTAATAAAAACAAAAGCTATTATTTCTAGATTTGTGTGTCAAAATGTGCCCTGTACAAACAAAACTTAGGATGAGGAGAATTTAGCCAGTTTCCAAATCTATCAACACTGGAAAAATGTGATGAAGACATGCTCAAGTATTGTCAGGACTTGTAGGCTCTCCATTGTGATTTCAACCAACGAGTTAAAGTTATTCTTGAAATAAAAATATCCGATTGGGTTTTGGACCCATTCTTCAATTATAAACCCAGAAGAATCTTTACAATTACAGAACTGATAGAAGTAACAGCAAATGAGGATTTGAAATTAAAAATTTCAAAAACTGGTACCAACAGTTCTGGTTGTAAATGCAGATGCCTATATTTTATCCTGGATTGTGGGCTGTAGTAAAAAAGTTTTTAATCATATTTTGTAGAACATGGGTTCAGTGTGGTCATAAATCTTTTTACTACAAAAAAAGAAACTGACTGATAAAATAGCTGATTGTGGTGATTTAAGAATGCTGCTGAACAAATATAGAGCCAAATATCAATAAATTGGTAACAGCATACTAGGCTCTCATGGAAAGTTTAGACGTTGGTTATACATTCTTACTAAATAGCTTAAGGAAATTACAATGTACAGTAGAATATACATTAAAATAAATTTTAATATACTTCCAATATTTCAGCAATGTCACGTTGCCATTATCACAGGAACTTAAATACAAGACGCATACACGCAAGCATAACACACAGTGAATGAGGAACAAAGCAGGAAGCTATTCTTTCTCCTAAAAGTCCTGATGGTGCCCCCTAGTGGGAAATGTTGGTATTCTTAGCCGATTGGGCTGAAGGTCTTCTGATGTAGGTTTCCCAAATTTGGGGCAGTGTTATGCACCCAAATTTGTTTAGGTTTGGATTGTTTCTTAGGGCTGAGGCTGATTCCATGAATAGCCTTTCGTATTTGAATTTACTACAGTATATTATCGTGGCTTTCTTCCACCATATTCTATGGCAGGTATCCAGCGCATGGTCTGCAAGACCAGAGTGGCTGTATTGGTGAAACCAGATGTAGTCCTTGTGTTCTGCAATTCTGATATTAGCTGTCCTGCCTGTTTGGCCAAAGTAGGACAGCTTACAGCTGCAAGGGACTTGGTATACACCAGGTAGGTCTAGGGTAGGAGGTTGGTCTTTAGTGGAGCAGATAAGGGATGCCAATTTTTTATAAGGTCTGTAACAAGAAGTTAAGTCATGTTTTTTTAGGATTTTTGTAATTTTTTTTGAGGTGCCTCGGAAAAGTAAGAAAGCATACTAGGCTCATCCCTCTCATTAGGACTGTTTTTAATATCACTGATCGTTATTTACTGTTTTATGTGCAATTTATGTTTGTTTTCTTAATTTTAATAGTGTTATTATTTCAGCTCCAACTTGTTCGGTGTTTACATGCGATTTATGTTTATTTTGTTGATTTCAATAAATAGCTTTAAAATTTCAGTTCCAAGATGTCTTATTTCCAAACTTCAAAAATCTCTACTAGATGCATAATAAAATGCAAATTTGTTTTTGTATCTATTTGTTTGTTCGCTTTAAACTCAAGAAACTTGTAAGTTTCTCGAGTTTAAACTCAAGTTTGTTTGTTCACTTTTAACTCAAGAAACTTGTAAGACCTTGACCAGGTAGAGCTGGTCATGTTTTACAAAAGTAGTTTCCAAGGAGGGGGTGGTGGTGCTGAATAATTTTGGAAATGGGGGGCAGTAAGCCAATTAAGTTTGGGAACCACTGATCTAGAGGATTCCATATGATAATAAAGCCAACCAGTTTAAGGTATGGTTTGATAGTGAAGATCTCCAGTAATGTCAAAAGACATAACCAGATCTTCAAGAAATCTGATGATGATATAGTATATGACTACCTACCTCTGAATTCTCTTGTGCAGATTACAGTTAAGTAGATATCCTCACTCATCCAGCTTATTTATTGGCTCCTGAAGAAATCCTCTATAATAACATTATTACTGATAACTCTATTCCTGTTTTTCATCTCACAAACTGTTTGCAATGTCAACATGAAGTTGAAAAAGTAGCAAACCAAGAACAATTCCTCCTTAACTCTCCTTATCTCCCATTGGTGTCATGAATAAGAGGTTGACTGCCCAACACATCAAAAAGTGGTTTATGGAGGTACATAAAATGTATGAATGAGTATATTATGCCCGGGCGAGTACGACGGACAACAAATCAGAATGGGATAATTAGTATAAGGAATCAAAGTAAGGATGGGACAAATGGGCTTCTGCGATTCATGTACACTAATGCCAGGAGTATTAGGAACAAGAAGGAAGAGTTTTTGGCCATGGTTGGCACTTCCAGGCCACAGGTTGTCGGTATTAGTGAAACATGGCTGACAGAAGATGATAAAGCTAGTGGGATTGAATGCGATGGGTATAGCGTGTTCAGGAGTGACAGGGTGAATAAAAAGGAGGGAGGAGTGTTATTGATGATAGCTGATGAGCTTCAGCCAAGGAGTATAGAAGTTGAACTGCAGGATGGGGAAAAAAGCACATTTGAGGCTGTTTGGTGTGAGATATAATCTAGCAGAACAAAATATACAATTGGGTGCTGCTATAGACCGGGTGATGGAGTGGATGGTGGGAATAGTATGCATAAGCAAATAGAAGAAATGAATGGAAGGAGGGTAATTATTATGGATGATTTTAATTATGGTAACATTGACTGGAAAGAGGAGAGGGCACATGGGAGGAAGGAATTGGATTTTATGCAGTTATTAAGAGACAACTATCTACGGCAACATGTATTGGAAAATACCAGGGGCAGAGAGTGCTGGACCTAGTAATTGCAACTGAGAATGTAACTGTAACGAACATGACCATGTTGCCACCAATTGGTGAGAGTGACAATAAGGTCATGACTTGGGAGGTGGCTAAAGGAGTCGAATTTACAATTAAGACAGGGTATATGTGGAATTACCGGGCTGGTAAGTATGACAAGCTTAGGTGTGTGCTTGGCTCAATGCCATGGCATGTAAAACTGCAAGGGCTGGATGTTGATGGTGCATGGGAGGTGGTTAAGAACTGTTTGCAGGAGGCAATGGTTGACTGTATACCAAGAGTCCGAATAATAAATCAGGTAGGGGTTAAATGGATGAATAACACTATTAAGCTTGAGCTGCAAAAAAAGAAACAATTGTGGAGGGAATTTAAGGAGAAGGGTGACCATCAGGTGCATGAACAGTATAAAGCTCAGGCCAGGATGGTAACAAGGGTGGTAAGAAAAGCAAAAGCAGATTACGAAAGGAAATTGGCCATGCAGGCCAAAGAGAATCCCAAACGGTTTTTTCAATATGTTGCAAGTAAAAGGAAAAATGCTCATGGTAGAATGATCTTAAAAAATGCTGAGGGTAGGGAGGTAACTGAATCAGTCGATGTTGTGGAATTACTGAGCGAGCACTTTGCAAGAGTATATCATCCAGGTGGTGGCTTTGCGGAAATGGAGGAACCAACAGCTTATACTGGAATTGTGATGAATGAGGTAGAGGTAACTAGTCTATTACAGAACCTCAATGTCAATACATCTGTGGGATTGGATGGTATACCAGCTCGTGTCGTACGTGAAGCGGTCAAAGAATTGTCAGTGCCCTTGACCATTATGTTTAATTTGAGCCTCAGGACTGGGTCAGTCCCAAGGGGGTGGAAAGAGGGGAAAATAGTTCCACTGCACAAAGGTGGTTCCAAGGCTGCTGTTGAAAATTACCGGCCAATCAGCATAACAGGAATCATTATCAAGGTCTTAGAGAAAATAGTCAAGAGGAAAATACAAGATTGGATAGAAGAAAATGGGATACTGTATCGGGGACAGCATGGTTTTGTGAAGGGTAGGTCATGCCTCAGTAACTTGTTCACGTATTATAACACAGTGACGGCTGAACTGGATAAGGGTAATGGGTTTACAGTGATTCTGCTGGACCTTGCTAAGGCCTTTGACAGGATACCACATGGAATTCTAATCAGTAAATTGCAGCATATGGGAATGGACATAGGGTTGGTGAGATGGATAGGAGGGTGGTTGACGGAGAGATATCAGAGAGTGGTTTACTCAGGAGTAGAGTCCACAAGACGGCCTGTGACTAGTGGTGTGCCACAAGGATCTGTTCTTGGACCACTGCTGTTTAATTTGTTCATAAATGATATAGGAAAGGATCTGAGAGGAACAGTTCATTTGTTTGCGGATGATGCGAAGTTGGGTAGGGCAATAGTGAATGCAGATGACGTCAAAATTTTGCAGGATGATTTGGATAGATTGGAGGTCTGGGCTAGGGAGAATGGATGTCAATTTAATGTGGCAAAATGTAAGGTTATGCATTTTGGGGTGAAAAGATGGGAGGCAGTTTACTGCATTGGTGGAACCGTGCTCCAGGAAATTGATGAGGCACGAGATTTAGGAGTGTTGGTGGATAAGGAATTGAAATTTAGGGGACACATTGCAAAAGTGGCCAAATCAGCTCATCAAATCACTTGGTTGCTGAAGAATACGTTGACAAGCAGAGACAAGCAGGTTATTGTTCCTCTGTATCGAGCCTTGATAAGACCTCATCTCGACTACTGTGCTCAGATTTGGTCTCCTAGGTTTCTTCTTGATGGGGAGGAGGTGGAGAGGATCCAGAGGCGAGTGACCAAGATGATAGCAGGTCTGTGGAATGAACCGTATGAGAACAGGTTGAGGATTTGTGGGTTGCAAAAATTGGTTGATAGGCGGAGGAGGGGAGATATGATTGAGACATTCAAATTACTGAAGGGTTTCTATAAAATTAATTCAGAAGATATTTTTGAGAACAGGGCTGGTTGTGGGAGGACTAGGGGACATCCATGGAAACTGGGCAAAAGTGTGGTTAGTAAAGGTGTTAGAGCTGGGTTCTTTACTTTTAGAGTAGTGAATGAGTGGAATGCGCTCCCTGAGTCTGTGGTGGATGCTGTGACAGTGAATGAGTTTAAGGCGAGGTATGATAGATACTGTATGAATGTCGAATAGTTGTGATGAAAATGATTTGGGGCCTCCCTCGATGAGTCTAATGACTCCCTGGAGTTGCCCGTAATAATAATAATAATAATAATAATAAAGTCAAGGAAAGAGATCACATCAGAGTTCCATCCTTGGTCGTTTTTGTCATTCAGTTTGTATAGTAATAATATTATGAATGGTTTGAAAAGTAATATACACTTCTTTGGTGATGAAGCAATGTTTTTAAGCAGAGCAAATGCCTTTGCCATTTCACTGTTGGTATATGTAAGGTTTTGTATTTGGGAATGAAGAAATTCAGGCTGTATATTAGATTGTTGAGATTTTTGCTATAGGAGGTTGAGGACTCAAGGAATCTTGGATATGAGTTACATTTCAGGAGCATATTGTAAAACTGTAAACATCAGTGCAAATGATTACTCTAGCAGTGAGAAAGAAACTGATGCATATGGATGTTGTTCCACTTCATAAGGCATTTATATGACCAGTGCAAATATGTTGGCTGTTTTTCAGGGCAATGTTTAAATGGAGCAGGTGCAGAAGGAAATAATTAAAGTGATATCAAGATTACTGATTATTGATTATGAGAATTAAGGAATGGTAAGTTTTTGAATGGATGTTAGAGACTAGATATATTTTTCAGTGCATGAGGAAAGGAGAGAATTTGAAGGGTCCTTCCTAGAAGATGAGTAGATTATGCCAGTAATGGAGTTAGTAGCAGATATTTCGACTAGTTGACTGAGATATATTGCTGGAGGGAGTGGTAAATGACTTGAATTTAAGGTGAGCTATTGGTAGACATCATCTAGACTGGGATTTGGTGGAGTCACCCATATAATAATAATGTAGTTTATTTTTTTATTGTCTATAGATTGTAAATCAGTATTTGTAATTGTAAACTGACAATATACATATTTTATATTTATGGTACAGACTCTATCAGCAGTTTCTGATATATGTGCTGTGATCCCACCATTCTTACGATTCAGATCAGTTCATGCCAATGGGTGGTTTAACAAATTCATACCTTGAAAGCCTTGATCAGTTATCCGAAGTACTAGATACCTGTATTGATTCACTAAGGTAACTAAAGATATTATTTTCTCATCCATAATCTTTTGAGTTTGAATATGTTTTCATGTAATTCAGTGATTCTCATCCATATTTCTTTTTATAAAAAGGAGGATATTTGAATTATGAATAAACGAACACAACTTTGTGTAGCTAAAGAGACACACTTAACCAGATGCATATAAGCTGAGCTTTTCTTGTCAGTTTCATTTATGAGCTATTGCTAAAGCTTGGAACCGAAATGTCAATTTAAGGACCCAGTGCTTTTTTTATTTAAAAAAAAAACAACACTTTTTCCTTAAATCCTCCACCAGTTATAACAGCAGTCCTTATGATCTGCTCATGATTATATTAATTATACCTAATGCGAAAAAAAAAAGTTAATGCATGCATTTCTGAATTCTGCAATGGTACATTAGATCTGTACTTTGTTTTCTTTATTTGCATTCTTTCATTGTAATAGTGACTAATTGTTGTTCAGCAGGTCTGTGAATAGTGATCAGACCAGATATGGGAATCGAAATTATAATCCATGTGCTTTTTATAAATTGTCTGACTGTGTTCAGGATATGTTTGCCATACCTGTCTGCTCATGATTTAGTGGAAAACATGTAGAGCTCTGTATAGGTGTGGCATGTTTTAGTTGTAATCTTTTTGTATGGAAAAAAAAAAAAATTAAATAGTGTCCTGTGGGATGAAGCTCACCTTCTCCATAGAAGCAGTTTTAAATATAAACACCTCTTCAAAGAAAGTTGTGAAGCCCTTTTACACTGGCCTAATCTGAATTAGAATTATTGTCCCCCCTCCCCCAAATTTGGCAGATTCTCATATTATATAAATCTAAAAAATACATTTTTAATTTTTAATTTTATTGACACATAACCATTTTTAAATGACAAACTAATTGTTATATTTACCTGTATTCCCGTTTTTTGAATTGCTTGCTGTTCTTGCCTGATGATGTACTGTTATTTTCAGTACAAAATATCTGTGCTTTTCATTAAAGTTTATTACTGTAGTTATCATGTTATTTTCATCGTTTTATGTTTTAATTCTATTTCAGGTGCAGTTACTTCACAGCACAGCAGATGTCTACCAACCAGT